>NC_051318.1:88582847-90012615 GCF_015220235.1 Choloepus didactylus
TTGCAGTGTTTGAAACATGGGTCACTGATATCTGAGTTCTAGCCTATGGAAAGGGGAAAGAGAAGAAGTACAGGGCTAATAGCATTGTCTTTAAGGAGAAGACCCAAAAATTGCACACACAACTTCTCCTCACATCCTATCAGCTGAACTTAGGCACGTGGCTGAATCATGTGTGAAGGAAGCTGGAAAATGTAGTTTTTAAGTCAGTCATGCCCAAGGGGAGGCATTACTTTAAAGGAAGAAGGGGAGAATAGATAATGGAAATGGTTAGAGGTCTTCGTTAACCCTTTTACTAGCTTCATTTTCTGCATTATATGACACTGTTGACCAATCCTTGCATGTTAAAACGGTCTTTGATTTCTTTTGTTACTTCTAGCTTTCCTTTTCTTTTTTTGATAACTCCTGTCTCCTTTACTGATCTTTCCAACTTCCAATTTCGAGTGTTCCTATAAGCTTCAAAGCTTGCTTTTTCATCTAATACTTAAGTCATTTTTTTCAGAGAGCTAGAAAAATATTATGGGTTTTGGGCCAAAGGCCTCCTTCCTGTCGTAAGCCCAGGGAGGGATTCTGGCTTTGGAAATGAAGTTCTAACAGTTATCATTCCAAAAAAAAAATAAATAAATAACTAAATAAATAAATTGATGGGTTTGCCCACTAGCTCTAAAAGAATGGCTCCCAAATCTACAGGGATCTGCAGAGTTGCAAAATATAAGATAAACTTACTTTTAAACAGTATGTAACTTAGATTTTTAAGTAAAATGCTCAATATGTTTTCAGGCAAAGTACCTTTAAATTTAATGGATCTACTTTTTAATCTAAAAGAGTACAATAAAAACTATTTTCTCTGTGTTTCTACTTTTGGGAAACTAGTGTATTTATTGTACTTGTTTCAGATTGGCAATTGGACCCATAGCTTTAAATTAATAATTAAATTGGACTGCTTTAAATTATAATTGAATAATGTATTTGCAGAATATAATAGAGAGCTGGGGGCTATATTCTCCAAGCATGATATTATCTACCTATTTGATTTGAATTTACCAGCATATTGCCTGAGATTTAAGAATTAGGAGGTAGCTTAAGTTTCATACTTTTATCATTTCAGTGCCTTTTGTTATTCAGCACATTATCCATATTAGGTACCCAGTAAAGATTTGATTTGAATTTCTTGAATACTTGGAAATCCTTTTAGGTAAAAGTATGTGAATCTAAATATTATTTACTGTTTATATGTATGTGTTACAGACACACATGTATCATCTTTAGTGCCTTTACTTGTTAACACCCGCATGACAAAAACTTCCCTATTGGTTAATATGGAAATTGAAAGGTATATTTGAGTTCTCTAGATTTGACTTTACTTTGTGTGAAAGATAGAGATTGCAATTTTATAGTGAAATAAGTGTTCTAAAAATAAAAAGCAGCTTGAGTTTCTACCTCATTAAATTTTTTTAACATTTTACTATAAAAATTTGTGAGCCTATAGAAAAGTTAAATGCATATTATACCCACATATAAACTTGTATACCTTCTTCCTGTTAATATTTTGTCCTAATTGCTTTGTATGTTTGTATGTGTGTGTATTTACTTGTTTACAGAATCATTTGAAAGCGATCATCATGAAAGTCTCTTCCCCCCAGAACACTTTAGCCTGCTTCTCATTAAACTAACAACATCCTCCCACCTAACAGTTACACCATTATCACATCCAAGAAAATTAACTAGAATTACCTAATATTTAATACTCAGTAAGACTCAAATTTCCTTTATTATCCCTAAAATGTCTTTTACAGTCTCTCCCCACTCTCCCTACCCCCTTTTGGATCCAGTTTAGGCTCCTTGATTCTTCATTGCCTTTGGCAGTTATGACTTTTTAACATTTCTTCATTTCTTTTGGTCTGAAATATTCTCTTTCTTTCTCTCTCTCTCTCTCTTTTTAATAATTCAAGACTAACTTCTTGAATCCACTAGGCCGATTTTTTGTAGAATATCCCACATCCTAGATTTGTCTGGTTGTTTTCCCATGGTGCTATTTAACTTGTTCTTCTCTTTTCTTAATTCATGTAAATAGGAAATAAGGTGTAAAGGCTTGATTGGATTTAAGTTAAACATTTTTGGCAAGAATACTTTACAGGATGGTGTGAGGAGAATTTTGGGATTTCCTACACTCAGTGCTAAAATTGATCAGTTGATTAAGGTGGTAACCCTGCCAGAGATCTCTGTTGTACAAGTGTGTTTCCCCCTATTTTGGTTAGCAAATGAAAGGGATGATTCTTTGGCCATAGCAGATATCTCCCGTTTCCAACAGCCTTTCACTTAATGTTTCTGGCATCGCTTAGCGACCCTTGCCTGAGTCCTAATTGCATGGGAATTGCAAAATGGTGATTTTCCTAATTCTATCATTCCTTTTACATTTGTTAGCTGTCTTTCTTCTTAAAGAAAAGCCTTCCCTTATAAACCTTGGATGACCTATAATTTCTCCTATAAAGGCAGGGTAAATACCTTTTAATTACCAATTTTCAGATTAATGAGTTGGTATAATAGTCACCTCCAGTGGTAGCAAATGAGTTTATTCCCCTGTCTTTTATATATTTATTTGTTTTTAAATTAGTATTGCTCTGGATTCATAGATTTTTAAATTTTATATTTTCAATCATTTATTTATTTACATTTATTAATACAATTAATTTATTTACATTTATATATTTATTTAAAGTTGCTCACATGGTTCCAAACTTACTTGGTCTCTGGAAGCTCCTTCAAGCTGGTGCCCTGTGTTTGTTTTTGTCTCAGGCTCATAGTTTTTTGAGTCCTTCCTTGCTTTCTGGTATGACAGGATATCAGTTTCATCTTCTCCTTTCCCTTCCCTAGACCTGAAATTGGCTGTTTCTCCAAAGAACCCAAGATCTGGGTTTAGCAGTGTCCTTTGCTCCAATAGTGTCATTAGCTTATATCGATAGTGCAAGTTCAGATTTCACATTTCATGTATTTTCATTCTTTGATTTCTTATTTGTGTGTTAGAATGAAAATGTCCGTTCATTAACAAAAAAAAAAACATTTCTTTTAGATTTTCTATATTTTCAAGCCCACAGACAAATTGGAAAAAAACAAACAATACAATGACTGCCCCATATAATCTTCCTTTAGATTCACTTTGTTAACATCTTCCCATACCCATTCCATCCCTGGCAAGCTGTATGAAAATCCACTGCAGACATTATTATGCTTCATATCTGAATGTGTTAGCATGTATCTCTCAAGAACCTGAACTCTATTACCACCCCTAAGAACGCCAACAGTTCAGAACATCATCTGACACACAGTCCATACACAGATTTCCCTCGTCGTCTCAAATGGCCCTGTAAGTTTACTCTCACCCTTGTCTAGGATTCAGTTAAGGTTCAATCGCTGCAGTTGGCTGTTGTGTCTCTTTGGTCTTCCCGAGCCAGACAGTTCTATTGCCTGTTTCTTTTCTCATAATGTTGAGTCTTTGGACAAGTCCAGGCTAGTTTTCCTGTAGAAAACCCCTATATTCTTGGTTCATCTGTTTTCCCCTGGGTTCAGCAGGAACACCTGCAAGGTAGGCGGTGATGTCGTCATTCCACTGTATCAGATCAGGAGGTACATATTGATAAAGGCACGTAAGTCGTAGGGTGATACTGTGAAACTATGTGAGTATCTTGTTCCTCAGTGGTTTTAGGATACATTGATGATCCTTTCCTAAATCAGTTATTACATTGGAGATTACAAATGGGATTTGCTAATTTTGTCATTTCGTCTATATTTGTCAGCTGGCATTCTTGTGTAAATCAGAGCTTTTCCCTTCCCCTCCATTTTTTCCTCTCTGGTTTAATGGACTCATAGATTTTTATAAAAAAATTCAGTAGCTATAGACCATTAGCATTTTTTATTGTCTTTGATGCCAATGCCAAAATTGTCCCAAATTTGGCCAGTGGGGATCCTTTCAAGTTGGCGCCTATGCTATTTTGAAATTAGTCTTTAAACATTTCTTTGCATTCTGGCTCAGTAAGATGTTGCAGACTCTTCATACTTTCTCTTCCTCCAACCCAGAAGCAGCCATTTTTCTAAGGAGCTCTAGTCCTTTTTAGTCAGGAGTGGTATTTAGAAACCAAAATTTGGGTGCTGCGTATATGTTCGTTACACTTGAGAGTCATTGCTTCTGGGACCTTTCAGTGGGAAAAGGTAGGGCATATATTTAAAGAATCTTGAGTTCATATCCATAGTTTGAATTCAAATTTAACATTACATCTTTTTTTTTTTCTTTGGTTTTATATTTGTATCTCTTTTCTCTTAGACTGAAGGTTTCCATTAATTCTTAGTTTATTAATATTAGCAAATATTTGTTGAGTCCCTGCAATAAGTAAAGTACTGAAATCTAGGGTGCCAAAATGAGTAAAATACACTGTTTGACCTGAGTAATATAGTCTAATGGGTAGGAAAGACAAATTTATATATATGTGAGTACAATAATTGTAATATGTTACAACATAGGTTAAATGATCTTAATGTACAAGTAATGCAGTAGGAAACTTGAGAGATTTATTATGATTGAGGGATAGGACATTTCTGATGGAAAAGCAAATCGGTAAATCAGTGAAAGTGTAATATGGTAGAAGAAAATGAATGTCCTATTTATGTCTGACTATACTGCTCATCATTTCTTTCTGTAACATTTTCCCCCTTTTGTTCATTCACACTTGTGTCCCTCCCACCCCCAACCTCAAACACCCTCCTTCATTTTCACCCTATTCAGCTGCCCTAAGACCCTTGAAAAACCCCACTTTGGGTTATTCTCTCTTTTATCCTTCCCTAACTTTGTTGTGGTAATAATTGCTATTGTTGGCATGCTGCACTATAGTTCTCAGATATTCTCACCCCTGATATAAATTGCTGTTTCTATTCTGCCAGTGACTTGGAAATTAGGAACCCAGCCTGCTAGCTTTTAGTGTAAAGTGAGAGAAAGTGAGCCTGGAGTGAGGGCCTACATGGTCCTCCTGTAAGTTGAGTTCCTAGGCTTTGGTGTCTGTGTTTTGGGCATGTGGCAACCATGTATAATCCTTTTTTTCTTCTTGGCAGGATTCATTTCTGCATATGATATCAAGAGGCACTGAGTTAATATTAATTGGAAAATCACTGACTCTCCATCTACAACTAGGATATCTCTGGGATCTTTTATTGTTTTAGAATTAAAGATTGTCTTTTCTTTCAGAGCTTCAGCGAAGGTGTGTTCCTGTCTGTAAAGTCTTTATTACAGAGTGAGAAGGAATTATGCAGTGTTTCAGCAGAGGAATGTTTAAAGCAGGATGAACATGCCAGTGTAACTGAGGTTTGACATTATTACTTTCTAAACCTTTTCCTAATAAAGCTCAGCGTACTTTCATGCATATTTGAAGGACTGAATGACGTATTTTTAAAAAGCTTCAAGTCTTTACTAATTAATTCATGTATTAAAGCAAAGCATCAGTCTACCAGATAGCACAATTGTCTTAATTTATTATAATGAGCATATTTAATTCAATGCATGGGGATTATTGACCACTCACTGGACATATAACACTGTATTAGAAGTTTGCTACTCTATCCAACAGCTAGTGCTATAACACTAATTTTTTTCTATTCTGAAAAATAAAATATATGCTTATTTCTTATTTGTTTTTTTTGGATTAATATTAATTTTCTTGACAGCTGAAATTCAATGCTTTGCTTCAAAGTTAAGAAAGTAATGAAAAACTTATCTTGGAAATTAAGGTACTTACTCTATTACTTGACACTGTTACTGGGTTTTAATAAGATGTACATCTTGCTCACCTATTTCTCTGCTACATCTAAGGTTTCCCTTCTTTATTTGAACTTACTATAAAAAAGGAGGAAGATTTTTTTCCTTAATGCATCCATGGTTATCACATTTATGTTACTAAATAAGGGAGCTATGTATGGTCTCAGGTTGCTACAGCTCAAAGCTGATGAATATGTTAAGTTAAAAAACATTTTTTTTTGAAATGAGGGTTCTAATTAAAAATCTTTATTTTTCCTGTTTTTGTGAATGATTTCCTTTTGACTTCCTGAGAAACTGTAGTTGACGTAGTCCCTTAGGAAGATGAGCACGACTGTGAGACCCATAGTGTTCTGTGACCAGACAGCCTCTTCCTTTTGTGTCGTCTCAATTTCTGTGGCTCTTTAGCCTTTTCTTCTCTGTTACCCCTTTTCACCTTATTTAGTAAAGCAAAGCCACTCTTAATCTAGTCAGTTGTTCCCGTGCATGACAGTCTCCTGTGTCCTCCTGCCCTCAAACAGTTTTCCAGCCCGTATCTCCCGGGCTGCTTACGCCATATCTTCAGAGCCCACATTCCTTGGCGAGACCTTCCTTGCTAAATGGGACAAATAAAACTCTACTGGCATTTCCAGAATCCCATGTAAGCTTCTTTTCTTTCTTTTTTTTTTTTTTTAGTCAGTAAAAGGAAACTTGAGAGAATAGACAGCATTTCTTTCCCACTTTAGGGTGTGCACATCTCAAAGTATCTTTTTTGAAGAAGGAAGGAAATTAACAACATTGAGTGCCTGTTATGCGCGCTTTATTCCACATTATCTAATTAACCCTCACAACCGTGGGAGGGAAATCATATTGTCTTAATATTTATAGGTGAGGAGACAGACTCCTAGAGGCTAAGCAATTTGCTTAGACACCTGGAAATTAATTAACATTTCTGTGAAGTGGTAACAATCATTGATCAGAACAAAGATTCCAGGGTAATTTAAGATTCTAACTTAATATCTGGATCATCAGAAAGAGAGGAAAAGGATATTCAGTGATGCTTAATATTTTAGCTCTCCTGCTTTCCCCCTAATACTTTGAGAATTGATCATCTGTTTTGCTGTCACTTACGTGTTTTGTCTTTTAGCCACAATATTTACTTGCTTAGTAGACAGTTCAGACAGTTGTATCTTCAAATGGAAAAGACTTCTTACTATCATGCAAAGATATAAAAAGAATATAATTTTTAAAATAACACTTCTTAAAACTATAGTAGTACATACTTCTTGTAGAAAATAAAAAATACTGAACATATGTAAAAGAAAATGCCTATCATTAATTTTATGAATTAGGGGGGAAAAAAATCCCACAGAAAGGGGAAAAAGTAGGAAAAAATAAGATCACCTGTAACTCCATCATCCAGTTAGTTACTGCTTATAGTTTGGTGTTTTGCCTTCCAGTATTATTTTCCATGCATATATTTATTTAAATAAAATCAAAATTGTATATATACTCCTTCTATATTTCCTATAACTTGTCCTTTTTACTTAATAAACTGATTGCCCTCCCTGGACCTCCTGGCAAGGACAGGGGTTCTGGGGTACCTGGGGCAGCCCTGAGCTTTTGGGGTGGGAACTCTGTCCCCATTGCTGTCTGAGGACCCCCCTTCCTTTGGTAGGGATTTGGGAAGGGCCAAGGGCACAGAACGTGTTCTGTTTTTGTAAAATGTGATGCACATGTGGACTTTTAGTAAAAGAGTATCTTTAAAAAAAAAACATTTTTTTCCTCATGCCGTTAGATATTCTTTAATAATTTAATGTATATAAATCCCTGCAGAGTAATGTCTCGATAAAGGCATTCAAGGAACTAGATGATGAAATCACTGAGAATCAGTGAGGAGGTAGCCTTGAGGGGTCTATCCAGGAAAAGCCTCCCTGCAGAGGTGACACTGATCTGAAACTTGAAGGAAGAGGAGGAGCCAGGCACTTAGACATGGAAGGAACTGAGACCCTGGCAGGGGGCACTACTGCAAAGGCCTGACACAGGAAAGTACCCGGCATGCCCCAGACCTGAAAGGAGGCCTATGTGTATCCCTTGGGCATGAAAGTGAGGGAACATGGAAAGGCATCAGCTAACTCAGCACTTTGGAGCCTCAGTTAGGACTTTGCACTGGAAAGCAGGGAATCGTTTTGGCAGGGAAGTGACCTGACAGTTCCTCCCCATGTCACGTGGGGCAGGGTTTTAGTAGTGCAGTGGGAATGGAAAGAAGTGGGTGTATCTGAAATATATTTTGGAGGTAGAATTGATTGCACTTGCTAGGGGAGGTTCAAGAACTGTGTTATGAAGCCAAATCTTTGGTCATCTTTGATCATCTCTGAAAAAATTACTATCCTGTCCAAGGACAGTCAGCATTTTTAATATTTCTTGTGCTTTTTATCTGTTTCTCATCCCTGTCAAAAATTGGACTAATGTAAGAATCAACACTTGTGTTAATAGAATTTTATTGCTTTTTTATTCAGGTCACATTCTTAGGCTTTAATGAAGAAACAGATGCTGCTCATATACAGGTATGGATAATTTATTAACAGGAAAGGGCCATGAAAGATTATTTGAAACAGATTTTGAGAACAGAAAAAATTTACCTTAAGTAGCCCCAAATTTACCCTAAACTCCTTGATATCATTCTTGTTTAAAGTTAAAAGGTGACATTTTGAGGTCAACTTTTGAGTGTGCTTTTGGGCATTCTCACTTTTAGCATTTTCATTTGAGGATTCTTGTTACAAAAAGCAGCTTTAGGTTGGAAGACCACAAAAGTTGGTTATCTGAGAAGGTCGTGAACCGCAGGCTGACTTTCTCTCCATTCTGTGCATAATGTAGAATGTAGGACTTGTTTTCTGTGTAGATGGTTTTTATAATCTGACTTCAACAGTAAAAGTTCTTACATTTTAATTAAGATAAAGTTGAATTTCAAAGACAAAATACATAAACCAGTAGCCAATGCAAAAATTTTACCGAGTTTGATTTAGGTTGGTATTTACAGAGGAACTGATATTTGAGATTAGGATCAGGAAAGGAAAGCTCTGCAGTTTTATAAAGAGTGGTTGAAGCTCTTGTACACACAGTAGGCCTACTTTTTGTGCTTGGTGCTGCAGCTTGAAGAATGTGTGATGGCCATGTACTTCCTTTTGTGGCAGTAAAGTCTCTAATAAAGTAAGAAACATTATTTAGTTCCTTCTGAATAGCATATCAGGTGATTATGAATGAAAATCCTTCTGTATGTTTTGATTGTGCCCTTGTAATATTTGGGGCAGAGGGAAAACAAAAGATACCACTCCTAAGAACATAAGACTGGAAAGAGAAGTGTTCCAAAGTATTTTTCTAATTCTCTACTTCCCTTTTTAAGTGTTACTGATAAAACCATGTTTATAAAGGAAAGTGCTCTATAAGGGGTCAAAGACTTTGATAATTTTTTAACTGGGTAAAATATTTACATAAAAAGGGCAAGCACATACAAAAAATAAAAGCTATTTCTCTTTCCAGTACATTTTCATAAAAATTTCAGTTAAAATCTAATATAATTGTATTTTACAGAGTTAGAACAGAAGCTCTGAAGAAGTACATTTTATAGCCAAGAATCCTGTTTGAAAAATTCCAATGTTAAACCTAAGGTTGACGTTTGCTAAAAAATGTTTAGTAAATGCCTAATTGTTATGGATGCATGAGGAACCATGTAGAATTTTTTTTTTTAAAGGCTATACAGAAAAAGCCAGTTTTAAATGAATGATTTTAGTACATTTTATGTATGAGTTCTTTAAAAATTGGTTAAACTATATATGTTAAATATTATGAACCAGAAAATGTATTTACCAGTAGACCTTCTGTATAGGGCCCATGTTATAAGAACCTTAACAAAAGTGTTGTTCTGTGGTGTTATTTATTGTGTTATTATTTTAAATTAGGATTTAGCTGCAGTTTCTTTGGAACTTCCAGATCTTCTGAATTCACTCCACTTCTGCAGTCTGAATGAAAATGAAATTATTTGTATGAAGGATATAAATAGATCATCAGATATAAACAATAGTCCTATAAATCAGGTAACTTTTATAGATCATTTCTAGTTTTCAGATGAGCTTTTTACAGCAGATTTTATAATAACATTTGAAACAGAGCATTAAACCTTTAAAGGCTTAGATGAAATTTCTTTCTTTTTTTTTTAATGCTATCTTAAGAAAATATGATTCATAAGAAATCTAACTCATGGAGTATTAAAATTATTGAAGAGCAGAATAATTTTGGTCATAACTTATAAATTAGATTTTTCCATGTACGAAGTTCCATAAATGGTATGCAAGTAAGCAGTAATGTTTTTTCTGAAATTTTATTATTTCTGAATGTCTTGAACTTATACCTTGGGGTAAGCTATAAGGACTTTTTTCCCTTTTTGGCCAATTTCACATTTTCGTAAATATTGTACAATATGTTTCAGAGACTGTACTTCAGTTGATTTTCTGGTAAAAAAAAAAGTCTATGTAAGGTGGACATCTTGAAATAAGTTCTTTATTATAAACAAAAATGTTATTGTTTTGGACAGGTGGTTGATTTTAAAACATTCAGCTTTTACTTGCTTATTAAGTGTGATTTGTTGATAACATATCAGAGAAAAATACTTTGCATTTTAGGAGGTAAACTGTTCATAACTGAACAAGCAGGTCCAAAATTGGATCATTATTCTAGTTATATAATAATTCTGTGTTCAATGAGAGCTACAGATAAGAGTAGCTGTTTGCCTCATTTCCTTAATTGTATTCTTCATTCATATTTACTTGGCTTTATTTGCTAGGATTTAAGATGTAATTAGCTTTTATATTTGGTTTTTAATTTTTAAATTAAATCATTTGTCAACATTTGCATTCTTTAGATAATAAACATGGAAAAAAATCTAGTAACTTGTATTCCTAATGAAAGCTACAAACATTGTTATAAGGTGTTTAATACTAAAGAAATTTATGATAGGAGAGAAGGTGGCATCATGCTGGAAACTGTAGGAAAGTAGGATACAAGAATAAGATACTATGTGGTTTCTGCCCTCAAGCAATTTGCAACCTAGTTGGTGAGATAGGTGAAATAGTAAATAAGGACTATGGCAGGGCTGTACAGTAACACAGGAAACCGTAATTACCAAAGGAGTGGAAATAGATGGGAGTTTCTGTAAGATTTAAGGAGAACAGGATGGGTAGAATCTGAATACCTGGATAAGAGAGATGGGAGAAGAAAAGATTGGGAAGTAAGAGATGTACAGAGAGGATGAAGAAAAGAAGGAAATATTACAAAGCCAGGGAGCCTCCGGGATGCATACGTTTCTTGTTTTTTCTAAGAGTGTCTTATTTTTAGGCTTCACTTCTAGACATTATGTTTCATATTTGAAATTAAAATTGCTTTTGTCATCTCTCATCTACCCGAAGAGTCATCATTCTGGAATGCTTTGTGTCATGAGAGTGTCGCCTACATTACCAAGACTCAGAATTGATTTTATATTTAGTCTTCTAAGTAAATATGCTACTGGAATAAGATACACCCTGGAAACATACTTGCGTCAGAGGCACGAACTTGAGCCCGCTAATGAAGATGATGACGATACCAACCAGTCGGTGTCTTCCATAGAGGATGATTTTGTCACTGCTTTTGAGCACTTAGAAGAGGAAGAGACTTCAAAACCATATACCGATGGTTTGTTTTCTGCTAGCCCTTTTTTGGAAATGGGGGATTCACATTTAAAGTTCAGTTTTGAAAGTTTTAGGGCAGACTTGCTCTATGGAAAGTTATTTTGAAACTTGATCCCATTTAAACATTTTAACCTTTTTTCCTGATTGCCTGAAGAATTAATTTTCTTGTGATTTTTAAGTTCATAGTTGTCTATTTTTTTTAGTTTTGTAATTTCTTTTTTTTCTTAGGTGGTCCTGTTTATGAATTCTTTACCCTGTTACCTTAAGTGACTGGAACATACCTAAGTTCAGATTTCAGAAGAGTTAGCTTCAAGAGTCACCATATTAATGTTTTTAACACACAGGGGGCAGGTAGCCTGCTGAGCATTCCATAGACGGGTACCCCAGTCAGGCAAAAATGAAATTATTTTACTGAAAGGTACATTTGCTTCCAGGTGTGACCTGGGATGAATCTTTTTGTTAAACAACATAGTTTAGAAAGCACTTATGTTAAAAATAAATATTTCATGCTTTTAAAGTCAAATTATTCCCAAGTTAAATTTTCAAAAGTTTTATTCAAGAATAATTTAATCTTTTTATTCTTTTCCAACAGGGATAAACATTACTGCACTAAGGAGCCAGTGTGATGCTGCTTCCCAGACTATTTCCGGTTACCATTTAGAAACTCATGATTTAAGAATTCTGGTTAGCTCTGGGCAGCAGAAGTCATTGGCTAAACCCTCAACTTCCTTAATAAATATTCTGGGACATAAAGAGCTACCTTCTGTGAAAACTTCAGTCACAACATCAATTTCTGAGCCTTGGATCCAAAGGAGTTTCTATCGGTCATCTAATGCTTCAGATCAAGGTAGTGATATACAGAAAACATTGTTTTCTTCTTCTCCAGTCTACTCATCTGAATCAGAATGCTCGAGCCCAAGCCCTGTTATTTTCTTGGATGAAGAGGGATATCAGAAAAGTTTAAAAGCAAAACTAGAGCTGCCTAAAATTCCTGTGATGAAAGATGATGTAGAGGATTCAGACTCTGAAGTAAGTGAATTTTTTGACAGTTTTGATCAGTTTGATGAACTAGAACAAACTTTAGAGACTTCTTGTCTATTTATAAAAGATCCTGTCGTAGGGAAGCCATCGCAGGTGAAAGGGCACAAACATGAGAAATCGTGCTCTGTCACCACTGCTATGAACCCTCAAAAATTCAAGTTTGATTGTCCAGCTCTCCCAGCTAACATCAGAAAACCGACTCCTCGTAAGCCAGAATCCCCATATAGTAACTTGTGTGATGCTCCGGAGTCTCCTCGCCCAGTGAAGGCATCGGGGGAAGACAGCGGTTTGTTTAGCCCCATTCGATCCTCTGCTTTTAGTCCTCTTGGAGGCTGTACTCTGGCTGAATGTTTTTGCCAAACAGATATTGGTGGAAGTAGGGTTCATGAAAATCATGATTCCATTTATTATACTTATGGGGATTATGCAGATAGTGTTTCATGTGAGGTACTAGGCTCAGTTCTGCATACACAGCACACTAATGCGATGTCACACGTTAATAGTATTAAAAAGGGAGAAGATAACTCTGTGGCTTTTAAGCATGGAAACCTTGATCAACAAAGTAAATCTAAAAATAAATCCTTAATGATTAAAGATAGCATTCAGAAATTTGCAGCAGATCTTGTGGAAAAAAGTTTTGGCAGTGCATTTAAAGACTTACAGAAAGGAGTCTCGTCATGCACTAACGCGCTGTGCCACTTAGCCATCAAATTGACATCATCCATTTTTCAGATGGCTTTTAATGAACTGAGAAGGCAGCATGCGTTTTCCCTGAAAGAGCGTGCCATTAGTGGACTGGCTAATTTTTTGGTGAGTGAAGCTTTATCAAATGCTTTAAATGATTTGCAATTCGTCAAGAAGCAGATATTCACAAACACAGTTGCTAGATTTGCTGCAGATCTTGCAGAAGAGCTTGTTTTTGAAGGCATCATGGAAGTTTGCCAGTTTTCATATCCCCCAACACCTGCATCTGCACAGCATTGGTCGTTTGACTATGAAGACAAAGTAGTGAAGTCGTATGCAAAAGATTTGTCTGAATCTGTAATACAGGAGGCATTCATTGAGCTATCACAGGTTGATGTGACTTTCACAACAAAGGCAGCAGTTAGTGTTTCTACAGATAACATAAATTATGTGAGTGCAGAAAAAGCAGGGCCAGCAACACAGACCTTCACATTTTCCCCTACTTTTAACAACCAAGCAATTATGGTGACAAAACCAACGCAGGAATATAAAAAAGAATACACAGTACAGCAGGCCTTGTTTTGTACTTCCGGGATCTTTACTTCGATACCAGTGCCCTTGGCAGGAAGTGCCCTTCTTCCCTACCACATATCACCTAATAGCTATCAGGCAAAGTCTCATCTGCCTTCTGATGAGAGTAATTCAAATGGTGATCCTACCCAAGCTGATGTTATCACAAAAAGCAAAGGAAAGGAAGTAGCTTGCCTCAGAAATATTTGTTTGCCTTCAGAACACAATCCAGGTAACCAGAATGATCCTAAATCAACCAATGATGACATTGAAAGGCAAAGCTCTTCAGAATTAAATGATCCCACAATTATTAACAACTTTTCTGCGGCAATGGTGCACACAATAGTAAATGAAACCTTAGAGTCAATGACATCATTCAAAGGTACTAAAACAGCTGAAGAACACACAGGTTATTTAACTAAAATGGTAGGGGGAGAAACTCCTCTTTTCCATTGCGAACGCACAGAATCACAGAGTGAAGCTGACCCTAAGGACATGTTTGCTGACCGATTATCTAAATATATTATTAAACATTCCATAGATAAAAGCAAATCAGTGATCCCAAATACAGAAAGAAATGTGGTAAACAAAGAAGATTTGCCTGTTCCTGGAGAAGAGTCACGGCTGACCTTGGAAAAGTTCCCCAAATTTCTTGATGATCAAGATCACTTAACTCATTATTCACTTTCAGGAGGAATGGATTGTGTTCCAGAATGTAAAGGTCCCGTGGCCCATGGATTTTCTTTAGAGACACCACTACCTTGTTCAACTGTAGCGGTTCAGAAGCATGATTTGAAGGAACTTGTTAAGGATAAACCAGTGAAAAAGCATAACTTGAGTAATACAGCACTTGAGCCCTTGCCTTTTGGGCAAGAAAACCCCTTTCCTCATTCACACACCCTCTCTTCTACAGTGCTTTCCTGTGTAGATGGTTTGCAGGTAGAAGATAAACAGAAAATCAAAGACGGAAATGTAATACCTGATACTCCTCCATCAACTCCTCTAGTGCCATCCCAGGCTAATTCTGAATGGGACATTAAGAAGTTAACCAAAAAGCTCAAGGGAGAATTAGCCAAAGAATTTGCCCCTGCCACACCACCATCTACACCTCACAACCCATCTGTTGGTAGTTTGTCTGAAAATGAACAAAATACTATAGAAAAAGAAGAGTTTATGCTGAAACTCATGAGATCTCTTTCAGAAGAAGTTGAAAGTAGTGAAAGTGAAGAGCACCCAGAAGTGGATGTGAAGTTGGAGCCCTCAGTGAAGAAAGTTCAGTTTGCAGAAGCATTAGCTACACACATCATTTCTCTTGCAACAGAAATGGCAGCTTCCCATTTAGATAATAAAATAAGTCAAGAACCCAAGGTTAAAAGCTCTTACTTAGATGTCCAAAGTCAAAGAAGTGTGTCTCCTTTTTCAGGTTGCTCAGATGAAAATTTACAAATATTGCGGAATTTTGCAGGTGATATGGCGGCAGAGGTGATCACAGAAGCTGAGAAAATAGCAAAATTTAGAAGTTGTATGCTTTTCAGAAAAAAGAACTATTGTTATGTTGATGATTTCTGTTTCAAAAGAGGTGACCGTGATTATAGAACAGAAGACAAGTTGGATATAGAGGCTGTGATACATCCAAAAGAAGTGGATCCATTTATTCTTTCAGTACCACCAAGTTCTTGTACGTTGGGTCTGACATGTAAGTATCCCAGCTGTGAAAGTGTGACCGACGAATATGCAGGTCATATTATCCAAATACTAAAACAGGAAGGTGGTAACAGTGAGTTAATAATGGATCAGTATGCCAATAGGCTTGCGTATAGATCTATTAAGTCGGGATTACAAGAAGCAGCTAAGTCAACCAAAATGACGTGCAGTGCAAAAATGTTCCCTGTGCACGGTTCACAGGTCAAATCCAAGAATGAGCTGCTAATGATCTTAAATAAAGACCACCACCAAGAAGTAGATAAAAAAAGACAAACTACCAGAAATGGAGACTACCTTTGTAAAAATCAAAGTTGTGAAAGGACACAGGACATGTATCGAAATGAGTGCTCTGAACTGTATAGTTTTTCAGCCTTTCTGGCTCACAGCATAACAAGAGATGTTAAAAAAGAGCTAACAGAGTCTACAGTTGGCTTGCCAAAATCTTTAACAGATTCTTGCCTTTGTGAAAAGTCTGAATGTGATGAAGATACTAAGTCTCATGTTGAATCAGAATTTCCCACGTCTCTTCAGTCTTCCTCGCAAACTCTCAGATTTTACCACAGTACAGACAGATTAAATGAATATGGTTTTGGAGAGAATGCCACTGAAGCTATAGAACAGTATGCAGAAAAAGTAGTGGATGACACTTTAGAGCTGAGTTTAGAATCTGCAGTTTTCCAAGTATCCAAGACCACAAAATCAGCAGATAGGATTACTTATGCAGAAAAGTTGTCACCTCTTGTAAATGAAGCTTGCAGATTTTGTAACCTGAAGGAGCTCCACGATTGCACTGGAAATGCATCACAGCACTTTTTTGGACAGGATTCATTTGCTGGTAGTAAGTCAGTTTCTAATTCAAAGTTTAGCAAAATCTATCAGAAATCTAGAATTTTCCATCTCGATGTGCCTCAGATCCATGTTAATCTTGATCAGAAGACAGTGCTGGCTGAGAAGATAGTGGCCGAAGCTATTGGAAAAGCAGAGAGAGAGCTGAGCAACACCAGTTTGGCAGCTGACAGTGGAATTGGGCAAGAAGGCGTTAGCTTTGCTGATAGCCTTTCCACAGAAATACTGACGTCTGCCATGATGAATGTTGGCCATGCCGCTGGCAGGTAAGTTGCAGATTTCTTTTGGCGTTTATGCTAAAATGAAAAGCAGTACTCGATTATGTATGTCTTAGGTCCTATTCAGAAAGTTATGATTAACGAAATTATCGAAAAATTTCCCCATTATATTGTGTATCGTTTCTTGCTTCACACAGGGCTTTCATATTCCTTGTCTCACCTGGTCCCACAATAGCCTTTGAGAGAAGGTCTTATCTCTTTACAGAGCTGGAACATGAGGTTTAGAGATGAAGAACAACTTACCCAGGTTCACACAGCTGTAAAGTAGTTAAATCTGAATCAAAGAAACATCTGGAGAATTTTATCCAGAAAATATGGAGTATCACTATGTTAATTTACTAGTCCAAGATTAAATTTCTATTTTTATTTTCTTTTGCTGTTCACAAAGGTAAGTTTTCATATGAAGACCATGTTTTAACCAGACTGCTATGAGGAAGAAAGCAAAACTTCCTTCAAATACTACCGTCCCCCCACCCACACTGCCACCACCTCTCTTTTCATAGGCCCACAGTCTAAGGGATTCTTTCTTATAATCTTATAGTGCGTTATCCTTCCATAGGTGTATGTTATGCTAGTCATGCTAGCAATTTAGTTATAGTTTTTCTTTTGACCTTCTTCCTCCCTGAGAAAACATCAGAACTGGGCTTTGTTGTTAGTTTGCAGAATTATATTTGTTAGTCTCACTGAGAAGAGAAAATCCTTTGATTTGAGGTGGAACTTAGTTTTCCCATGATACTCCAGATTTTTGAGCAGCTTTTGGTAAAATGACAGAATGACTGCCTCCTTTCTTATCCATCATGTAAGAGGAAGATGTAGTCTAGCCAGACCCCTGGAATCCAGTTGTTCCGTAGCATTCTCTCGAGAGGGTTGTGAAAGAAGAGAGGCCGAAGGTTTCTGGTGACCTAGGGAAGGTCTCTCCTTGCTTTAATGAGGCTGCCTCCTTCTGGTAAATCAGGGAGAGACAAAGGATAGCCCGTGGATCCAATCTGCAAACTAAGAATGGTTATTACATTTTTTTAAATGGTTGAACAAAAATCAAAAGAAGTAGATTTTGTGATGTGAGGATTATGTGAAATTCAGATTTCAGTGTTTATAAATGAAGTTTGTAGGAACATGGCCACATTCATTTGTTAACAAATCATCCATGGTTGCTTTTTCTTTTTTCTTTGAGAGGTTGTGGGTTTATGGAATAATTATGCACAAAATGTAGTATTCCATACACTACCCCATCACCAACACCTTGCATTGTTGTGGAGCATTTGTTACAGTTGATGATAGCACGTTTTTATAATTGTGTTAATAACTATAGTCCGTGGTTTAACTTAGGGTTCACTGTCTGTGTAGTGTACTTCCATGGATTTTTTTAAAAAATTCTTATTCTGTTAGTATATATATATATATATAGTATATATATATTCTAACATTTTCCTTTTTAATTACATTCAGGTATATATGTCAGTGCTGTTAATTACATTCACAATATTGTGCTCCCATCACCACCATCCATTACCAGAACATTTCTGTCATTCAAAACAGGAATCCTGGAATGGCTGCTTTTGAGCTACAAGTGGCAGAATCGAGTAGTTGTAACAGAGACCATATGGCTCACATGCATATTTACTGTCTAGCCCTTTACAGAAAAAGTCCATGGGCCTCTGTGCGAGACCCACATTTTCTTTGTTAATAGCTACATGCTAGTTCCCAGTACAATGATAGACACATAATAAATGGTTAATAAATATTCAAGTGGTTAAGTGGTAGTCAGCCAGGCCTTCCTACAGTGAAGCACTTTTCCTCAAACAGAAGTGGGAGGAAAACAAAGACTCTCCCTTAGACTAGAGTTTCTCTAAGATATTACCCCACCAGCCTAGCAAATGCCTTTGCTGTTGATTCATCAGAATTCTCACGGTCCCTTCTTAGGGCTGGGTGAGGAGGTAAGCACCTGTAGTTCTTCCTGTAAGCCATTGCTGTCCAATTGCAATCTCTGATCAATGGTAAAATATTACTTTGTAGTTCTTTTCTTCTTTCTCTTCCTTTCTTAATAATTGTGCTAGGGTTCTCTAAGTGCTGACTATTAAAAGTGGACTCTAGCATGTAAAATTTACTGTTCTGCATTTTCTATTTCTAAAGTTAAAATTATCTTACAATCATTCAAATGGATTATTTTTTCAAATTTTATTGTTGTAACATATATGACAAAGTTTCCCTTTTTCACCATTTTTAAGTGTGGTATTAATTACATTCACAATATGCTGCCCTCACCACCATCCATTACCCAACAGAAACTACTATCAGGCAATAATTCACTATCCCCATCCCTGCTCTCTTAAGCCCTGGTGACCTCTAATGTACTTTCTGAATTTGTTCATTCTAGACATTTCATGTAAGTGGAATCATATAATACTTGTCCTTTGAGTCTGGCTTATTTCATTTAGCATAATGTTTTCAAGATTCATACATGCTATAGCAAGTATCAGAATGTCATTCCTTTTCATGACTGAATAACATTCCATTAGGTATATATACCACATTTTGTTTGTCCGTTCATCTGTTGATGGACCCTTGGGTGGTTTCCACCTTTGAGCTGTTGTGAATAATGCTGCTATGAACCTTGGTATATAATGTTCTGGTTGCATCTCTGTTTATAGTCAAATGGCTTATTTTTTTTTAAAGTATATTGGATGATTTCACTACTGTCCCTTTCCCTAGAATGGCCGATACAATTGTGGTTGCTCTATCAGTAGCACAACGGGGTTGCAGGGGTGGGGGTGGGGTAGTTTAAGGGCTATTCTAGGCACTGGGGATAGAGAAGTAAATAAGGCAGGTACAAATCTGTGTTCTCTTGGATCTTATGTTGTAGTGGAGGAAGGCACAGTTAACAAGTAAAAATGTACTATGTCATGGAGTGCTAAGTGCTTTGGAGGAAAAATAAAGCAAGGAAGGGATTTAGAGTGCTGGTGCTGATTGTGGGCAGTGGCAGTTGGGGGTGGTTTGCAATTTTGAATAGGGTGGCAGGGGAAGCATCACTGACAAAGTAATGTTTGAGCAAAGAGCCAGAGGTGGAGAGAGAATAAGTCACGTGGGAATCTGGAGAACAAGTGTTCCAGGCAAAGGGGCGAGACTGCATGTTTGGGTAACAGCAGTTAGGCTCTGGTGGCTGAAGCCGAGTGAGCCAGGGGAAGTAGTAGGAGACAGTGAGGAGGTTAGGAGAGTGATCAGATAGTATGTCATCCTTTTATTTATAAAAGATTGGGCTTTTATTCCAGTTGGAGAGAAGCAGTTGGAAGGTTTTGAGCAGAAGATTCATGCCACCTGACTCCATGTTTAAAAACAATTCCATGTTGGGAATAAAATATAGAGGGTGGTTTACAGTAATTGATCCATGAATGGGCCTTCCTGTGAAGATGAAATAAAAATAAATAAAATATTGTTTCATGAAAAAATAAAACAGGAACAGTTATGATCCAAGCTCGAATTCTTGAAGAGATTTGGCTAGTTTGAATTTAGACTTGATTGACAAATACTAGAATTCCTTGAACTCATTTTTTTGTTCTTAAAACCATAAAGTGCTTCCTTTTAATACAAACAAAATACTGCTTTATGTAACAGATGATAAACTTAAGGAACTTGAGTTCTTCCACAGTTTTTAAGGAGGCTATAGATAAATGATGCACCAGGGATGGACCCGTAAGAGACAGTAGGTAACTTTGAAGTTAATATGCGGTCCTGCTAAGTCTCTTTCTCTGCACTCTCAAATAAAGGTGAGATGGACCATTGGTCTGACTCTGTGTATCACTTCTTGTTTTTGTCATCTTTTCATCAAATTCATAGTCTTACTCAGAATCCATAATGTTTTTGGTTTGAATATATATATATATTTTTTTTTAGTTCAAGAGAAAATGAAGACTTTCAGTCAACTGAGTCCTTTGGTAGCCAGCAGCTGAACCTCAGTATTGGTGATGACAGCACTGGGAGCTGGTCCAATTTAAGTTTCGAGGATGAACACCAGGATGAAAGCAGCAGTTTTCATCATCTAAGTGAAAGGTAACTGAAAGTTTGCATATAATTGTGTAGTTGATGTCCTCAGATCTCAGAAGGGAACTATAAATTTACATGAGGTATTATTAGAAACTTCTGAATTTAAAAAATCTGCCATTGTTTTGCAAATACATTTTATTTTTTACAGTATGTCTCTAATGATTTTTGACGTTTTTAAAAATACAGTAATTAGTTGAGCTAATTTTCACTGTGTGTGCCAATAGTTAAGGTGAAATATATTTAAAATTTTCCTGGGCTTAATGAATTTTTGAGGAAAAACATTTGTTTTTTCACACTTTAAAGAGGGTTCCTTTCTAGTCTTTAGAGTACAGAAAAAAGGACAGTTATCTGTAAAAGACATCAAAATGGGCCTGTAATTTGTTGATACTAGTTACAATAGCATCTTTGGGAGTATGGTGGAGATGTTCTCTGCTTGTCCTGCTGTTCTAGGGCAAAATGACCTAGAGCATCTAATGCTTGAATTTTTGAAAATACATAAATCAAACCCATTATTAAAATATGGTTTTGTACAGCCAGAGGTGCTTCATTGTTTAACTTTATTCATAATGGCCACCATAATAACATCTTTGGAATATGTTATTAATTATGATAAAATTGTTTTTCTTATTTTAGCATTACCCTAAAGGCATTCCTGAATAACCTATAAAATTCCATAAAATCTTTATCCACATTAACTGATAATTGGAAATAATAAATACCATCCATAGTTGAGTCTAAATAGAGGAAAAGATTCTCAGTGTATTCCGGTCTCGGGCTGGTGTGGAAAGGACCCGTGAGGCTGCCTTTGAAAGGAGCCCTTGGCATTGGCTTGCTAGGAGGGGAAGGTGAGATGGTTGGAGGAGGGGGAGGTAGTAGCATAAGGAAAGGAAAATGACTTTTCACCTCTTAGAACTCATCTCAGAGTGTTTTGATTTGATGCCTGAATTAACCTGTGAGTCTTAATATTTTTATAAGTTAACTATTTTGTCATAGTTTTTTTATAATGCTTATGCAAACCACCAATATTTCTTTAAAATCCAGCTCAGAAAAGCAGTTTTTGAAACTGGCAGAGGGAAGAGGGATGGTATCACAAATCATAATTTGACCTTTTTCCATAATTTTATCCAGAATATACTATTAACACAATTTATTTTCTCATCTTTGAGAAACACAGAGGCTCCTGGGATTTTGATGAGGGTTGATATTGTTGCTTAGGAAATCCTCTGGTGTTAAAATGGGAGAACTACGGGTAGAAGCTAGTGGCATCGGGAGGACTTGTGGCCAGTCTAACAATTCTGCAGCATATTATCTAATTTGATGAAAAGAGAGAGGCATCTACCAGGATCTGTCTTGTTCTGTCTCTTTAGCATTATTTTATTAGTGATACAGCATACCCATTATTTGTGGATGACTCAAAACAAGGCTGAAAAGAGGATCCGATCAAGAGAAGCAAGGTTCAAACAGACCGAATCACACCGAGGTTAAAATAATCATATTTAACGTGATAATGCCTTCAGGTTCAGAAAATTAATTATTTACATTTAGCACGGGTAAACCTGACTTAATAGTATTTTGTCAGAAAAAGACATGTGGTTTTAATTGACCACACTCTTACTTAATGTGACCTAACCATGCTTGTGGTGTTAGGGTATAGGCACAAGGCAAAAGACAGTGGGGCTGATCTAGCATTGGGAATATACTTGTTAAATACACAGTTTCTGGGACCTCACTTCCCAGAGACAAAGATTCATGAGGTCCACCGAGGGGCCCAAGAATATGCACAGCTGATCGTGGAGTGCACTTTAAAATATGTGCTTTATATGCTGTCTTTTTTTAATTATTATTATTGTGATTGTTCACATACTGTATGGTTATCCAAAGATCGAAGGGTGCAATCAGTTGCCCCCAGTACCATCATACAGCTGTGCATCCATCACCACAATTCTTGTTCAATTTTTAGAACATTTTTATTACTCCAGAAAAGAAATAAAGACAAAGAAGAAAAGAAAAATGAAAAGGAAACTCAAATCCTCCCATACCCCTAACCACCCTCCCTCCATTGTTGACTCATAGCATTTGTATAGTACATTTGTTACTGTTTATGAAAGAATGTTGAAATGCTGCTAACTGTAGTATATAGTTTGCAATAGGTATATATTTTTTTCCCTATATGCCCCTCTGTTATTAACTTCTAGTTGTAATGTCATACATGTGTTCTGGTTCATGAAAGAGATTTCTAATACTTGTACAGTTAATCTTGGACATTGCCCACCACAAGGTTTACTGTTTTATACATTCCCATTTTTTAGCTTCCAACTTTCCTTCTGGTAACATACATGACTCTGAGCTTCCCGTTTCACCACATTCACACACCATTTGGCACTGTTAGTTATTCTCACAATGAGCTACCGTCAGCCCTGTTCATTTCCAGACGTTTAAGTTCATCCTAGTTGAACACTCTGCTCATACAAAGCAACCGCTCCCCATTCTTTAGCCTTGTTCTATGTCTTGGTACCTTATATTTCATGTCTATGAGTTTACGTATTATAATTAGTTCCTATCAGTGACACCCTGCAATATTTGTCCTTATGTGTCTGGCTTATTTCACTCAGTATATTGCCCTCAAGTTTTCATCATCAGCCTATTTTATTTTTTTAAGATGGTTTTGTTCACACGCCATACATTCCATCCTAAGTAAACAATCGATGGTTCCCTGTATAGTCACATATTCATGTGTTCACCACCTTCACCACTATCTATATAAGGACATCTACATTTCTTCCACAGAGCAGGAGGAAGAATCAAAGAAGGTAGAGAGGCAAAAGAAAAAGAAAAAAGAAAGGAGGAAAAAAAACATTACAACTAGGAAGCAGCAAAAGAAAAGATAACCTTAGATCAAAGTAGAATAAAGAGTCAGATAACACCACCAATGCCAAGAGTCTCACACCCCTCCCCTGTGCCCCCCTCTCATCTGCATTTCATGCTATGTTTTTTTTTTTTTTTTTTTTTTTTTTTTTTTTTGGTGTGTTTTTTGTTGTTTTGAAACTTTATTTTGAAATAATCTCAAACCTATAGGACAGTTGGAAAAATAATACAAACCCATACAGAGAACTCCAACATACCCATACCCAGATACCCAGATCCACCAACTTTTAGCCTTTTGCTGCATTTACCATTTCTTCCTTTCTTCCTTTCCTTCCCTCCCTTCCTCCCTTTCTCTCTCTCCCCTCCCCCTCTCTCCCTGTCTCTCCCCTTTTCTCTCTCTCCCTCCTTCTTTCTTTCTCCTCTCTCCCTCCCTCTTCCTTTTCTTTTTTTTTTTTTTTAATCATCATTTTATTGAGATATATTCACATATCACGCAGTCATACAAAACAAATTGTACTTTCGATTGTTTACAGTACCATTACATAGTTGTACATTCATCACCTAAATCAATCCCTGACACCTTCATTAGCACACACACAAAAATAACAAGAATAATAATTAGAGTGAAAAAGAGCAATTGAAGTAAAAAAGAACACTAGTTACCTTTGTCTGTTTGTTTGCTTCCCCTACTTTTCTACACATCGATCCATAAACTAGACAAAGTGGAGTTTGGTCCTTATGGCATTCCCAATCCCACTGTCACCCCTCATAAGCTACATTTTTATACAACTGTCTTCGAGATTCATGGGTTCTGGGTTGTAGTTTAATAGTTTCAGGTATCCACCACCAGCTACCCCAATTCTTTAGAACCTAAAAAAGGTTGTCTAAAGTGTGCGTAAGAGTGCCCACCAGAGTGATCTCTCGGCTCGTTTTGGAATCTCTCTGCCACTGAAGCTTATTTCATTTCCTTTCACATCCCCCTTTTGGTCAAGAAGATGTTCTCCATCCCACGATGCCGGGTCTACATTCCTCCCCGGGAGTCATATTCCACGTTGCCAGGGAGATTCACTTCCCTGGGTGTCTGATCCCACGTAGGGGGGAGGGCAGTGATTTCACCTTTCAAGTTGGCTTAGCCAGAGAGAGAGAGGGCCACATCTGAGCAACAAAGAGGCATTCAGGAGGAGACTCTTAGGCACAAATACAGGGAGGCCTAGCCTCTCCTTTGCATGCATGCTATGTCTTTTGATGACATCTGCCGTATGTGCCATTTTTTTCTGGCACAGAGATCAAGGTGAGAGATAAAGACTTCAGTGGTTGGACATACCTTGCACTTTCACTTTGAGTAGGAAGTTTGGTAGAGTGCAAAAATTAAAAACAAAGAGTTTTGTATTTTCAGAAGTGTTTAGGAAGAATGTATTATTTGATCAGAAAGAGAACTGGTCTATATATGTGAATTCCTTAAAATATTGTAAAATTCCTAGAAGCTATCTGGAAGTTAAGTTAAGAGATGGGGCCAGACTTGCAGAGTTTTTGAGGTAATTTTTGTGTGTGTCAGAATTGAGTGTAGCCTCCATATGACTGAAAGCCCCATAAAGAATTTTAGTACTCCTGTTCTAGAGATAGGAAATGAGGAAAGACAGAAAAAAAAAAGTTCAAGAATGAAGTAGAGAGATTGGTAAATTGAGGAAATTAACGCATGTTGGGCTAAAGTAAGGTTGTAAATCCTGGTTTGTTCAGGATAGTCCTGGTTCACTTCTGCAGCTCTGGTATAATAATGAATAGTGATTTCTTTCATTTTCAAAAGTTTCTTCATTGAATGAAAAATTATACGGTCACCTTAGTTAGAAGTGGCCATTTTGTAAATAACTGACTTCAAATCTGACCTATTTTGAGTTACAAAAAAGGAATGGTGAATGGGGTTAGATAGAAGGCATTTGGGTTTTTAGTCTTCACATTGTTTAGCTGCAATATCTTTTCATATTCATCTAATACTTAGGTAGAATTTTATTGTTAATAAAATGGAGAAATTGTTACTAGAATACAGGTAAATAGTTTAATTTTGTAATTTTTTCCTTTGCTTAAGTAATCATGCTTTTTTTTTATTTTATTAGAGAAGTTGTAGGTTTACTCTGCTACATTTTTAATGGATGTACATGCATATGTTTTGTTTTGTTTTGTTTTTTTATTAAATTCAGTTTTATTGAAATACATTCACACACCATACAATCATCCATGGTATGCAATCCACTGTCCACAGTATGATAACATAGTTATGCATTCATCACCACAATCTATCTGTGAACATTTTCCTTACATCAGAAAGAACCAGAACAAGAATAGAAAATAAAAGTGAAAAAAGAACACCCAAATCATCCCCCCATCCCACCCCATTTGTCCTTTAGTTTTTATCCCCGTTTTTCTACTCATCCATACACTAGATAAAGGGTGTGTGATCCACAAGGTCTTCACAATCACACTGTCACCCCTTGTAATCTACATTATTACATAATTGTCTTCAGGACTGTTTAGAGTTTGGTAGTTTCAGGTATTTACTTCTAGCTATTCCAATACATTAAAACCTAAGGAGTGTTATCTATATAGTGCATAAGAATGTCCACCAGAGTGACCTTTCGACTCCATTTGAAATCTCTCAGCCACTGAAACTATTTCATCTCATCTTTCATCATCCCCCTTTTGGTCAAGAAGATACTTTCAGTCCCACGATGCCGGGTCCATATTCATCCCTGGGATTCATATTCTGCATTGCCAGGGAGATTTGCAACCCTGGGAGTTGGGTCCCACATAGGGGGGAGGGCAGCGAGTTTACCTGTCGAGATGGCTCAGTTAGAGAGAGAGAGGGCCACATCTGAGCAACAAAGAGGTACTCAGGGGGAGACTCTTAGGCACAATAAATAATCATGCTTTTAATAGAAGTAAGTAGTACAGTGTGTTTGAGATAATTAATTTTTCTCTTTGGCCCACAGCTGTCTGTCCATTCTGTATTTCCATATTTTCACATTTTTTATTTTTCTGTCAGTAGGTTACATGGACAAAACTCTGGTTGTTTTTAATGGTTTTACAATAGAGTTATACTTGTTTGAACATACTTTGAGAAGACACTGCTTGATTTTAACTTTTATTTTCTAATATATTACGGTTTTCTTTGTGACAATTTGATAGGACTGAAGTGACTATGGGTTTGTAAGTTCTTTGAGATTACTTGGAAACTATTTAGAATTTTAAATAATCAGTTGTTTTCGTAACCACATCAACATTTAAAATGAATATGCTAAATGGTTTAATTTATTTTATATTTTTAGTACCAAAATTTTAATTTGTGTAAATATTAATTTTTCTAATTGCTTAGTCTTATACAGCATAATATAGGGAAATAATAGCTGCTTATCATGGCAAACTAATGTGCTTACTAATTATTTTAATAACTGGAACATAAAAAAATTGCATGTTGAGGGTTTTAGTCTGAAAATTATTAATTTTATTTCTGAACACAGTTGCTTTTTTAAATTGCTTTGCAACAGTTTTAGAATGTAGTTGTAGTTGCTTTTTTTTTTTTTTTTTTTAATGTTTTGTAGATAGAGCCACTGCTTTTTTTTTCTTTTGATTAGGTTGCATAAGAAGTAATCTGTGTGGCATTAGTAGCTGGCCATCCAGACAAGTGTAAATCTTTATTAAACCTTGGTTATTTTAGCTTTATTGTGAAGAAAATTTTTGTTTTTGGCCATGTACTGAATTATGTGTGTATGAGATGAAGGTAATTGACAGAGTATTTTAAAATTAGAGAACGTCTTTTCTCCACATAGTTAGAAAAGTTATATTTGGGACTATGCTTGGTGGCTTTCATTCCATCCTCCCCCCAAAAAAGCCCAGCACTGGGTTTGCACCATCTAAAGACCCGAGAGAATGTTAACTTATTTTTTTTCTCTTTTTAAAAGTGTGCTCAAGTTAAAGAGTACTGGATTTTACAAAATCAATTCCAGGATTTTCCGTATGACATCTGTTTCATTATGAATCTTCTTCATTTATTCATTTGCTGTCCTAAAAGGCATTCTGTTGTATTAATTGTAAAACAAAGTTGAGAGTACTTTTCATGGTCTGTAGAGGACAAGAAAAACTCCCGAAGCTTCAAATCCGTCAACTACCGTTCAGAGTAGCAGTGATGGTCTCTACCTCTGTGAATTGCTCCACTCCAGTGGGCAGCTCCAACACATCCACAGTTATCAAGGACAGAAGCTGTCCCAAGGAAAACCAAGGTCTCCTGTACTTTTCATTTTCTAGTTCAGCTCTGTTCTCTTCTTCCCCTGGCAGTAATGGTAACAGCAGTAGCTGGAGCAGTCTTGGTTTAGAAGGAGATTTGTATGAGGACAATTTATCCTTTCCAACATCAGACAGGTTGGTCCAGTCCAGAAACTTAAAACTGATGAGTCTTTTCACCACTAATGCATGAAGTTGTATTCCTAAAAGAATGTGGGTTACAGTGCCAATATGTATCAACCTGCTTTTTTCCTACATTTGACATGATTTTGTCTGATGAATTTACATCTAATGAAAAAAATTCAACCATGCTAAGATATGTCTGACACTTAATTGCAAAATGTTTTATTGTTATGCATGTATTGCTCTGCTTGCTACTTTTCATTCTACCAATTATTATTTCATTAAGAAGAGCTTGCTTCCTACAGGATTTCTGTTTTTTTTTTTGTTTGTTTGTTTTGTTTTGTTTTGTATATAGTTTTATTTCATATATATGAAAAGTGTAGGGAAAATGTACTCTGTTAAAATATATACATGTAAATGTCATCAGAGGCATTAATAAATGCCTAATTATTCATGGCATTCTATGTTACTCAAATTCTATGTTATCTAAAACCAAATTGATGGACTATTTTGGCTGAGAATTTAATTTATGAAATCACTTGGCTCTATACATCATAGTAAGGTAAGAGTCCTTGTTTTTTTAATCAACTTATCCTTAGGCAACATTTGCAATTCATATTTTAACATGAAATAGTGTGAGAAGCAAAGCTTCCTTTTTTATTGTCATTTCTCCCCTTTCTAAATGTCACACATCATATTGTAACATTCATTCTTTACCACATTGTAAGAATTGGCTTTAATACCATTATTAATTACACCTTTTTTTTTTAACTGCTTCTCCCATTTTATTTGGAAAGTGATGAACCAGATGACAAAGAGGAAGAGAATGAAGACAATGTAGAAGGTAATTGGCATTTCATATTTTTCAAGGTGCTTGTATGTTTCTTTGTATAAGGATCCCTAAAACAGTCTTCAGTGTTTATATTCATTTATATTCACAGATGTGTTATTTGTGTAAAACATTATAAGCCAGAGTATTCTTGAACTAGTTTTCCTTATTCAGCTTCAGGTCCCTTGCTGAGCAGCTTGTATTATTTGATCGCTAAACCAATGAAATGCTCATTGATGTAAACACTTAAATCCTTTAAGAGAATTATTCAATTATTTGAGAGATAGGTCATCTCTCTGTAGTTTTCTCATTCAAAGTATAAAATCTAAAATCTTTACACATATTATAAAATATAATTATAATTATGGCATATTATTGGCAGTAATATTTTTCCTTTTAGGTTAACTTCTGGAATTAGTTTTTAATGTCAAACTTACATGAATCAATAAGTAAAAACAAAAAGATGTTTCTAAACCAATTCTTCCACCCCCCTCCCCCAGTTCCAGCCCTACACGTAAACTATACAGACTTAAAGAAAATATTCAAATCTTACTTTAATAAAGATAATTCCAGATATGTAAGTGCCAGATATCATTGGTCACAGAGTCTAGGCCATGGTTTATAATCTTAATTCAAATCTGTTAGAATGACTCAGTGGAGTGGCTCTTGAAACTTCACATTGAAGCTGAGTTTTCATTGTATTCAGATGGTTACATTTTTTTCCAAAATCTTACTTTTTTTTAATTAGGAATATACCAATAATGTCTTCAATAGAGTGGCATGTACAAAAAATTCTCATACTGCTTGAGATGTTTCATTTTGGACCAGTAATTTTTTTGTTATTGTTTTTTAGAAATGGGCAAACTGAGGAAATTACCAAAATGAATTTCTTAAAATGTACTTTATGACACATGAGTTTTTAATTGGTTTCATCATCAGTTGTATTTCTTTGTTTAGGAAAGTTGTGTAGCGTTACTGAGGGTGCCAATTTTTGAGCTAAAATCCTCAAACTTTTAGATTATTTATATTGTTTAAAATTCTGATTGCTTTTGCTACTAGACATTCTTCATAGGCCTTTTGAGAAATAGGTTTTCTTATCCTATAGAAGTAGGGATAGGTAGATATTTTCAGTCATTGAAAAACTATGTAATATTTGCTTTATTTTTGTTGACTAAAAATGTCACCACAGAAAAATTCCCAAGTAACACCAGTGAGCAAAATTATTTCAAAGGCTATATGTAGTATAAATGCATTCTTTTTTCTAATGAACTAGTAATTACTTATGAACATTACTGAGGAATGATTAAGAGAAAGAAGATACAAATTAATATAAATAGGAAATTCATTAAAAATAAAATCTTCCTGCACTAACCAAACTTTCAGGGTTTCTTTTGTGAGCAGATAGAAATCAAGAAATTAATTATAATGTAGATGTAGATTTGTCATTACTTGGCTTTTGATATTATAAGCCTGTCTCATTATGTAGAAAGTTATAGCCAGATTTCAAATTTGTTAAATTAGGAATTGGTAAATTAGGAGATAGATTGGTCTGGATTTATGGAAAGTTTCAAAATTATGGAAATCCTAAGGCAGCTAATCTCGATTTATTTTTATATAATTGCGTGATGTCAGGCCCTTCCCTTTTCACTAGTGTTTAGTGACTTCTGTAAAGAGAGAGCTGTTTGAAGATTCCTGCCGGGCCAGGCAACCAGGGGCCCTGAACTGAGTAAACAACCTCAAGAGAGAAGCATGGGGGTAACTTAGCTTTCAACCTCATGAGCTCTGCAGGATTTATAAAAATAGCCCACAGACCATGTATTTTATCCATAGTGCCCCAGACTCATTTTTGATTGAGTGTCAGGGTGGGGAAGAGGATAAGGACAATATGTTTATTTTAATAGCATAATGTGGGCACATTTTTTTTTTAATTAAAAATTAGGTTCCAACCCAAGTCCTAAAATTGATTAGTTGTGTCTAGAATGCTTGTAAACTGTGACAAAGAATCAGGGACTTCCATTAACATTTCCATTAATGGTACAGATGGAGAGGATGTCAGCCAGCTTGTGCCATGTGCTCGAGTGGTGTGGGAAGGCCCCTGTCTGTCCGTACTGCCTGCTGCTTGGCCATTATTAAGTAGCAGTGTGCAACACTTGATGTTGGTTCACAGATCATTGGTTTTATAGTCAACAGGGATTTATCCTCCTTCATGTTGAAAACATAATTTTCTTGAAAAAAAGAAATAAACTTCAGAAGGAGCATCTTATATATAATAGGGATGTACCAGAAAATTCCTGGGTCTGTCTGGCTTTGGGGAAGTAAGTGGTTGTTGCATATGTCTTTTCTTTCTTTCTTTTTATTTTGCGGGAAGAACGAAGTGATTCATATTCTGTGTTCATATTCTGTGTTCATATCCTGGCTCAACCTCTTCCCTGCTGTCAGACCCTGAGTCTCTATCCACTTCAGGTTCTCACCTGTAAAATAGAGGAGTTAACAGTTCCTTCTACAGAGGGTGGTTGTCAGGATTCAAGAAGTTTATATCTGTACACTAAAAATGTAATGTGTGCTGCTACACAAGAGTTTGCTGCTGCTCTGCTGTTGTTTCTTTTTGCTTAGTTCAGAAAGCCTTCTTAAAGTCCCTTTAATGCATTTATTACAGACTTTTATTTGTATATTTCATTTATATTTTCATTGTAATGATGGCTTTATAATTTTATTTCTCTCCTTTTACCTGTGGACCATATTTTGACACCAATTATGACCTTTATAGTACTTGAATTAAGTACCACAAAATAGTGTTTTACATTTGTGTTATCAGTAAATGATTGACATCTTTCCTCTGTTTTAGCATGATTTTGTCCTTTCAAAGAAATGTTTTAGCTGATGTTATGGTATAGGTAAGAAAAGATAGATTTTATTTCTCAACATTCATTGGAATCTTAAGAAATGGAAAACATTTATATATCCTTAGAATCCTGAGTGTTGAGTTGAATTGATGTGTTTCACTTCATCTTGCTTAAATATGAATACTAGGTTCGGAGCAAGATGGAAAGACTCTGCTAATCACGAATATTGACATGGAGCCATGCACAGTAGACCCCCAGCTGAGGCTTATTCTCCAGTGGCTGGTTGCCTCTGAGGCCGAAGTTGCAGAACTTTATTTTCATGACTCTGCTAAGAAGGAATTTATGCTGGTAAGTACCTGCTGTATAGGCTGGTTGTGAGGATACATGGAACAGTGCCTCATGGTCGGTCTAAGAAGATGCCTGTTGATAGCAGAACAGTTAAATGCTGAGGCTGTGGAATCCACAGTCTGGGTTCAGATCTCAGCCCTGCTACTTGCTAGCAGTGTAATCTTGGGCAAGTTAACCAGCCCAAGCCTCAGTTTCCTTAGCTTCACAATAGAGATGAGTCTGGAATCTACCTTTCAGTGATCTGTAAGGATTAAATATGAAACTATTAAAAAAAAAGTTTTGTCTTATACCTGGCACATGTTAAATTCTCAAAGGTAGGTGTCCTTAATAAGCTTTTTATGTGTTCATCATATGAAAGGATTGCATTATTCTCTCTATTAGCTGATTCATAATTGAACCTAGTAAGTGTATTATCTCTTTCTCTGTTAATACAGTTTCATTAGTATGAGAAGCTGGTATAATCAAAAGCCAACAAAAGTTTAAACATAATAAAGGGACATGGACCACTTTTGCATACATGATAGGGAGAATGAATATTCAGATTTGATGCAATAAAAAGCTACTTTTATTGAGCACTTACTATGTGCCAAGCATTTTACTATTCAGTCTTCAGTTTAAAGTCTACATTTTTGTCCCAGAATTGTCCTTAACAGAACTTTGGCTCAATCTTCCCATGGCGTATAGAATAGTCAGATGAACAATCAATGTAGATTGATGAATAACAACACAAAAGGAAAAATTATTAAGGATTTTCTTCATTTCTGGTTCAGAATTTATTAGGAAATTGTTGAAAGAATTATGTATTCTATAGTTTATTTTTACGTAGGCTTTTTGGATTTTTTCTAGTTTGGGTTCCTGTTTTGGGGTAAAAGGAGAAAACAGGGCAGAAAGTGACACTCAGCAAATGAATTGCCAAGTGGAACAAATGAGTAGGGAAAGTGTTAGAAACTGACATTAGGCAGAGGATCATTCTCCAGAGTCCTCTTTTAGTCCTGGATAAATTAAGGGCTAAAGAAGGCTTTAGATGGTGCTTGGGTATCGGGTCCTTTCCCACCATGTCACCTGGCCCAGGGTGTCTGCCTGATGATTGAGTGGAGACGGGGTTGCTTAAATGTAGATGACGATGCCTGTCCATGACCTGTTTTCAAAAAGGATCCTCGTTCACCGTGTCTAAGCTAGAGCTCTTCAGAGCTGCTGGCTAGTGCTGGAAAGCTTTATGAGCAAAGGGGACACAGCTAGTTGATGTTCTTGAAGAGGCTGTTGCCTCTGGGTTTTGGGACTTAGCTGGCATAGGAGCACTCTGAACGATTTAAGTTTCTGAAGAATAAACTTAGTGAGTGAAACTTTTATAGAGTCTCAGATAGGGGTCCGGGTATTCTTTAAGGTTTTGGGGACTACTGTTGACTTGGGCTTGTCGTATTGTGTTCATTTGGCATATCTAGGTGAAGTTTGCATAAGACTAACCTCCAGAACAGCCTCTTGACTGTATCTGAATTCTCTTAGCCAGTAAAACCTTATTTTATTGCCTTTCTTTTCCCCCTTTTGGTCAAAAAGGCATTCTCAATCCCTTGATGCCAGGGTCAGGCTGATTCCTGGAATCTATGTCCCACGTCTGCAGGAAGGCTCATTCATCGTGGGGGTCCTGCCCCATGTCGGGAGGAGGGTGATGAATTTGTTTGCAGAGTTGGGCTTAGAGAAAGTCCACATTTGAGCAACAAAAGAGGTTATCTGGAGGTGACTCCTAGGCATAATTATAGGTGAGCTTAGCCTCCTCTTTACAACCATAAGTTTCACTTGAGCAAGCCTCGGTATCAAGGGCTTGGCTTATAAAGTAGGGGGTTCCTAAGTTCACAAGCATAAGTTATGTCCACGATAATCCATCCATATCTCAAATCATTACTTAGTTGTACAATCCTCATCACTCTCCATTTTAAACAATTCTTATGACCCAAAACATCTTGTAGCTCTTGTCTGTCAGCCCTTATTTGTCCCTAGTGTTTGTGTGATACTAATACGGTATTCTAGTAATCATAGACCCTAATATGCAATATGTACACTTTTCCCATATACCCTTCTGTTGTCAACTCTGTACCAGTGTCATACCTTATAAGTATATCACGCAAGCACTTATTTATATTTATGGTACTGATCTGTGGGAAACATGTCTTTAAACAACCCCTTTCAATCCTATTCACCTTCACTACAACTCTGATACTTATAACCCCATTAACAATCATCACTCCTATCCATTACCATACCTTTGAATTCACCATCATTAACCTATCTGAACATATTAGATTATCATTCCCCCTCACTAGCTACTGTCCCTCACTAGGTCCCCAAGATTCTATATTATATGACATTGATTTAACATCATTCATATAGTTCATAGAAGTGGTAACATACAATCTCTCTCCTTTTGTGCCTGACTTATTTCACTCAGCATTATATCTTCAAGTTCATCCACGTTGCCATGTTTCAGGACCTTGTTGCTTCTTACTGCTGCATAGTAGTCCACCCTATGTATATACCACATTTTGTTTATCCACTTGTCTATTGATGACACTTGGATTGTTTCTATCTCTTGGCAATTGTGAACAATGCTGCTATGAACATCGGTGTACAAATGTCTGTTTGTATCACTGCTTTCAAATCTTCTGGGTTTATACTGAGCAGTGGAATTGCCAGATCATAGGGTAATTCAATATCTAGTTTTCTGAGAAACTGCCAGACTGTCTTCCAGAGTGGCTGTACCATTATACAGTCCCACAAACAATGAATAAGAGTTCTAATTTCTCCAGATAATATAGTCTTAATCCTGAATCTTCACTAATACACACAACAGACATTATTAACATAAATAGCACGTGAGAGAGAATTGTGTAGGGACATAAAAGTTAAGCATATTCACACATATTTAAGAAGAAAAAATAGATATATTGAACTTCATCAAAATTAAAAATGTTTGTTCTTCAAAAAATATCAAGAAAGTGAAAAGATAAACCACAAAAGGAGAGAAAAAATTTGCGAATCACATATTGATAGGAGACTTGTATCCAGAATATATAAAGAACTCTTATAACTTAATAATAAAAAGATGGAAATAAACAATTAAAAAATGGGCAAAGGACTTGAATAGTCATTTTCCAGAACTATTGTACAAACAGACCAGTAAGCACATGGAAAGATGCTCAACATTATTAGTCATTAGGGAAAAGCAAATAAAAACCACAATGAGATAACATTTCACATCCACTAAGATGGCTATAATAAATAGATAATAACAAGTGTTTACAAGGTTGTGGAGAAATTGGAACCCTCATGCATTGTTGGTGGGAATCTAAAATAGTGCAGCTGCATTGGAAAACAGTTTGGCAGTTCCTCAAAAAGTTGAACATAAGAGTTAACTGTATGTCCCAGCAATTCCACTCCTAGGGATATACCCAAGAGAAATGAGAACATATGTCCCCACAAACATGTACACAAATGTTCAAGGCAACATTATTCATAGAAACAATCTAAATGTCCATCAACTGATGAATGAATAAAGAAGATGTGGCACACATGTACCGTGGACTATTATTCAACTATAAAAAAAGGAATGAATACTGGTACCTGTTATTCTATGGATGAACCTTGAAACATTATGCTAAGTGACAGAAGCCAGCTACAAAAGACCACCCACCCAAAGATTATATGATTCCATTCATTTGAAATGTCCAGAAGAGGCAAATCTATAGAGACAAAAAGTAAGTTAGTGGTTGACAGGCCAGGGGTGGGAACCAGTATTATGAGCATGAGGGGATCTTATTGGAGGAATGAATATGTTCTACAATGGATTGTAGTGATGGTTGCAGAATTCTGTGTATATACTAAAAGCCATTGAAGTGTATACTGTAAATGGGTGGATTGTATGGTATATGAAATATATCTCAATACAACTGATTTAAAAATGGTTAAGCATATTTTTATTATTAAAAATTCAAGTAGTTTTACAGAACTTTGTAGGAAAAATGAATAAGGCATGTTCTGACTGGTGAGGTTAGAACTGATTTAAACCTATATATATGTTTCTTGCTTTTGTTTTTTTTTGAAACATTAAAAAATGTCTTAACTTAGAAGGCCATGTTTCTGTTGAGGCCAGATTGTTTTCCAGACAAAAGCCACACTATATGTTGTGGAAGGAAAAGCCACATCATTTTATTAAGCTTGACATTGTATTTATTATTTTATGTTCCTAATTGAGGGTGTGGCAGATATATTTAGTTGGGCTAAAAATTTCCTGTAGAAATGTAACCTCTGCATTCCCACACAGACTACCAGCTGGGTGAGGTTTGTGGAGTTATGTCTCTAGCAATCCCAAAGTGTCATTCTGTGGAAAAGATGTGTTTTTAAAGGCCAGGAAGGAAAAATGTTTAATTTGGGTAAAGGGGTTGGTTTAGGAAAGACCTTGCTATAACTGGAAAACAATATTTAATTGCAAACACTAGGATTCTTAGTTTTATTTAACCTTAAAAATAAAAATGAAAACTTTATTGTTATAAAATTGTTTTTGGTTAATGTTTGTTTTTTTTTTCTCCTTATTAGCTTTCAAAACAATTACAAGAAAAAGGATGGAAAGTGGGCACGCTCCTGCAGGCTGTGCTTAGATACTATGAAGTGACGGAAAAGACTTCCAGTGAGGAGGGATGCCCCTCGTTGTTTGATTGGCTCTTGGAAAATGCATAGGACAAACCCAAACTAGTGTAATTTATTATTTGTTTTGGGAGGGGAAGAAACAGATAAAGATGCATAGGGTAAAATTTGAATAGTGAATGTTAACATTTAAATGAATTGGGAGGAAGGCAAATATAACTTTTTAAGTGCTTTGGGTCACAGGGTGTATATAGTTCATACTTTTGTAATCTCAAAATATTTAGCTCCATATGCTCTTCTATCCACATGTGTATTGTGTTCAAACCCTAAAAACACATACATGAAGGAAGGTCCAACCATGAGGTTTTCGGCGGCATGTCTGGCAGCATTCTGTTGGCATCCAAATGGTCCTCCTGGAGACCACCGCACTGAGCTGGCTATGGGTAGGTCCAGCGACAGAGTCAGAATTTTGCCTGCTGCAGATATAGCAACAGGTATTTGCCTTTGCAAACAAATGGTGTCCTACTAATAATTAATCTGACATCAAAAATGAAACTGAAGCTAAGTTTTTTTCATTGTACCCTGTTTTTATAAGTCAGTTTTATTTTTGTAGTTCAGCAATTGGTAGCTGTTGGTTTAATTTAATTCCTTAGCAGAAACATTAGTATTTTAGATTTCTACAAATACCAAATTGTGATAGTTTCCATAGCCTTTCTTCAAACAACATTATATGCTGATGCTGCCAGCCATTCTGGCATGAGTGTGTGTGTGTGTGTGTGTGTGTGTGTGTGTGTGTGTGTGTGTAAAGGAGTCCCCTGACCTTGCAAGAGGTTCATGCTCTCTTTCATTTTACTGTTTTCTTGGTTAGAAACCCACTGTTAATGTTAAAAAAAAAAAAGGGGGTGCTTTAAAATAAAAATGTCTATAAAGATTGTGCAGTAGGAATTTTTATTTCTCTTTTTGACTACTTTGGGTCCCTAGCTTATCCTATAAGTGAAAATTGAAATTGCAAAACATGTTAAAATTTTAGAAATGATTGTTAATAAGAAAATGCATTTAGAGAAGGCTAATAATCCTTGTCATTGTTGGAATTTTGAAAAAACAAAAAAAAACTCCCTGTTAGCAAAATAAGCTTTTTCCTGAAAAATGAGGATTTTTTTTTTTCCCCAGATAAAAGTATCTGTACTCTTTTGTAAATTTCTCTGACACAAGCCTTCCAGGTTCTGCATTTCCCACTGCCTTGTCTTTAGAAACTGCAAGTTGACATGATTAGAGAACGAAGATCATTTCTTGGGTTTGGGTGTGTGCGTATGTGTGTATGAATTTTGTTTTTTCCACTGGTGGATTTTGTAATGTAGGATAAATCACTTTTTATGGGGTCTTTGGTTTTCTTCCATTAAATGTTTTTTTTTTTTTACCTTAAGCACTGGATGTTCTGAAAGCTACACAAGATGTAGAAGACATGGCACCCATGGGGGGACAGGGAATAAGGGCACTTAAGTGAATTTGAATTAATAATTATACTAAAGAGATGTGTTTTATAGTGAAAGGTTCAAATTTGCTTTTTAATAAAAGTGCCAAAAGTTATTTAAATATTTTGTGAGATTACATTGTAAGCTTTAGGTTTTCTTAATTTAAGACTACAGAAATAGAGCAGGCCTTAAATATAAATATTTGCTAAAGTTCTTCAAGTATTTTTTAAGGCGGAGGGATATAGGAAACATATACCTAGAATTGTTTTTGTCTTTAGCTTTTTAGAACTTGAGATGCGACAGCACTGGACTGGGCTTTAGATGTTAGAAACAGAAATGTTTGCTCTTGTTAATTATGGTATAATTTAATTAATTTAGTGCATTTTTACAATTATATTAAATATCAGATTTTGTATAGTAACTTGGATGTATGTCTCTATGGGTTTGATCAACAGCAAAACTGAAATCTGAATTTCTTTTGAACTAAAATGTTATAATAGTTTTGCAAAACTTTTTGTGCTTGAAGATGTTGATGTTTATTTCTCTTCTGGTAATGATAGTTTTGGGGTAGGATTTTCCTTATATCCTTGTTTACTTTGCATTTTTCCGGAGCTGTGCTGGATTCAGAGTTCCCTTATTTAACCACTATATAATGACCAAACAGGTATTGGTGTTAGCAGGCCTAGTGATAATAATCATAGTGGAATTCCACACTTGTATCAGTTCAGTGCAAGAGCAAAGAGAAAAATATTAAGTGTTGGCAGATGTGTAAAAAAGTGTGTTAAGCTTTCTTAGAGAAAAGATTTGAGTTTAGAGCAGTATCTTTTAACCAAGTTCAGCCTGAGTTGACTTTCTTTAGAGGCACTTTGTATATGTGATTTTCCAAAGACATTTTAGATCTGTTTGTTTGCTCAGTCTTTAGAATAGCTATGTTGAGGACAGCTCTCATTGTCTTATTACAAATCTGCTTGATGTATTTATATTGTAACATTGTAATATTGCCACTCTGTGCATTTGGGTCCTTATGAAGTACCCTGTTTTATTCAGAACCATTGGCATTGTGATGCACGTTGAGCATTGAGCTAAATTCTCTGTTTATCCATTTAGGAACCATTGAATGACATATGGAAAGAAAATGAATGATTCCTCTGATAGGGGTTTTTTTGGAACATTCTGTGTTTTTAGACTGAGATGTGGTAATTACTTTCACATTCTTGTTTTCCTAAGCCAAGCTTAAATCACGTTTTATATTTGTGGTATTATTAATGTTGATTTTGAAAATATTTCCTGATTTATACAAAGGAATGATTCATTTATAAATCACAGAAGAAAATGACATATCTTTTTGATGGTTTGATAGAATTTAATGCAGTTATGAAAACTTTGAGAGTGGTTATTTACTAAATATGTATGATAACATCTTTGTACTTTGAAAACTGTTCCCCTTGCCCTTAATATATTTGATGTGAATTGATTCAATTCATAACCTTTTAATTTTGCTTAAATAAGGGTTTTATGTTGCTGATAGGTTAATTGAATTGCTTATTAAGTGTACCACACAATAAAGCAAGGGAGAGATTTTCCCACATGGCTTTGATATTAGTCCACGTTCCCCAAATGCAAAATTTAATCCAGTTTCATCAGGAGAGTCCAGACTCAAATGTCTACTTTATTTGTTTAGCTAACATTATTCTTAGAAAATTAATATTGTCAGTTTCCCATTCACTTTAAATTTTACATTTTTCAAAGAACACTTTCCACAGAATTGTTTTCAATAGCACATTCATACTCAGTGTGTAGGGAAGATACTTGGCATTTAAAACCCTGTCACCAGTTCAAGAGAATTAGAGCTTCTATGGGAATTCAGAAATGCATTTTTCTTTTTTCAGGAAAAAACAAACAAACAAAAAAACCCTGCAAGCATTTACCCATTTGCTGTATTCCTGCTCCAAAGACGCAGATACAGTGTTACTCAGTCTTGTCACTTTACTTATTTATTTATTTTTTTTTACCATCCATGTACATTCCTTTTGTATGGGTAGAGTTGTAAGTCTAGAAATTCATTTTTGTTTTGTTTTTGTTGTAATGTTTGAATACTATTTAATATCAGGCTTTAATATTGCTGGATTTGCTATGTTTGGTTACTTGTGCAGTGTTAAAGGTAATCCACATTCTTGTTTAATATGCCAGATATATATCAAAAGCAGCTTTGAGTAATTGTAGCCATTTGTGCTGAATTACTACATTAAGATCTTGTACTATGTAACAGTAACTTTTATTTTTGCTTTTCAGTAATTTAATATGTTTACTTACCAAACTGGGAACTTTCGGGATGCACCAAAATTTTCTTTGTTTTACCAGTGGCTCAAAACATTTCAGAGATTACTTTTGTAATAATTTGCAAGTAACTGCTCTTTTATCTTACAGTTGTTTAAGCCTGTGATCTTTCCTCTCCCAACTATAAATTCTCCAATAAATTTAAGAGATGCCTGGCTTTGGTTTTCATTTTTTAATATTGTGTTAACTACTCTTTACTGAACTAAAACAAAGGCATACCAGTGGGACTGGTGTGGTAGAAGACACGACAAAGGATCTAAGTGCTCACATCACAGTTTTTAAGAACAAGAGAGGTTATGAATATTTCTAGTTTCTAAGACTCTGGGCTGAACCTACTTATATGTGCCTCTTGAATGCTGACATCAGTGACTTGCAAGCTTGGTTTCTGTATTTGTTTCGGATTTTAGTGCAAAGTAGGATAATTATGATTGCTTTAAATGTGAACCTGGTTTTGGAATTCTGTCATGGATTTAGCACTCCTTCCATAGTATATAAGAGACCATACTTCTGTCATGCAAGGTAACATGAGATACTTAAAACTTAGGTGCTCCTTATCTATTTGATAGTAGAATTTGACTTTGTCTTAAGTATTTGAAGCTCAGAAATTAGGGGATGATTTTCTTACTTTTCATGAATGTTTAAAAATGCTAGGAAATCATGATACCAAAAATGGGAAAGCTGGGTGTAAGCACATACCAGTCACTAAGAAAACAATTCAAAAAATGCTGAGGAAAATGAAGGAAGATTCCATAGAACTACATCTCCAGATTGGAAAAACGACTCAACAAGAATGGAAAAGTGTGACAAATGACATTTGAACAATTTTACACTTTGGTGTGCTGAATTCTGCGGACTGGTACATTTTGGTTCGATGTGACAAACTAATCACCAATGCTTAAAAATAAGGAGATCATGCATTTAAATATGTTGGGTATTTCCAGTTTCTCTTGAGATAGCTCTGGATCCCTGACTGTACTCCTCTGTGGCAGCAGTTTGCCAGGAGCTGAATGGGGTCTGCCCTTTTCATCAGGTGTGCACTCTATCTCTGGCATTACCTGCTCCACTACACATTTCTGTTGCCTGTTGAGGTCCTTTACGCATTTGATGTGCAATCTGACGTAAAACAGATGAGATTATTAATGTGCTTAGAAAAGCTGAATGACATTTGCTCTAACCTTCTAGCAACCCTTCCATTCTCTAGGATTGCTCAAAGAGTGGAAGAAGATTCTAGAAATTATAGACTTGTGAGTTTATTGCTTCTGAGCAGAAAACAAATAGTAACTATCAAAAGTACAGTGTTTAAATATGTGGAGAAGAAGGGAGGAAGAGCAGCTTAGGTTTACTAAGCAGATTCTATCAGTTTTGTTTCCTTTGTTATACCTTATTCTGCTGGCATATTAGAATATCAGACATAGTATCTGGATTTTAATGAGGCATTTTATATGGAGACAACAGCTGCATAGTTGTGGCTTCCTAATATTGTGAGACTGTTCCCAAAGACTTGTATTAACTGGTCAGCATCTGCCTGGAGGGCTAGTGTTGTGATGTACCATGGGCAATTTCGTATATAGCCTTTATATACTGTCTTTGGTGAAGATTTTCATGGAATATGCTTGATCAGTGGTGTCCAAGAGCAATACTGAGCATTACACAGCAACCACATCGAGGGATAATATTCAAACAATTGAAATAAACAAAGGGAGCAGACGAGACTTTTCAGTCTACTTCCTCCCCTTGTCCTTGTGACAAAACCATGGATTTGGCATTTTCCTTCAAAGGTGGGAAGGTTCTGTGTTTACATACTGCACTTCTACAGCTGTGGGCTTGAATTCCTTCCTCCAAACACTATATTGCTATGTCTTCTTGATATAAACTTAGTTTTTCCCCTGTTTCTTACTTAAATTCTGTCAACCTAGGACTTCTGAATATATGAGAACTTATGTTTAGGGTGTAATATGTTGTGGGATGCTGAATAGTCAGAACAAGGCTGTCAGAAAAAAAGAGAAGCTGCCAGAACTACTATCTGAAAACAAACTCTTCCTTTTTATAGTGGGATGTGGGTTGTGGCGGGGTAGAAGGGCATGGATTCAGGAGAGCTTGCAATGTCACAATGGCTTTTCCATCATATAAGTCTACGTCTTTGAGTCAGCCTTAGATTGTGGCAAACGGTAGGTCAGGTAAGTGTCCTATGCTTATGCAGGCCAGTGTGAACCCCGAGAAATCATGGCTTCCTTCACTGCCCTTGAACCCTAAGGAACCAAGCTTCTAGAAGAGGGGGTCCTGGGTTTAAGGTTGAGTGGCAAATTATGCAGTTGATACATAGCTGGTAAGATGTAGTCAGTGTGTCAAATGACAATCAGATCCTGTAAGGCCTCATTAGGCTAAAATGGTTAAGTGGTCCTTTCAAGGAGGGGATAAATATTAGATCCTGCACAAGTACAGACTGGTGGGAGATGAGAAACCCTTGAGGCTTTTATTGGGGTCTTAAGAAGCTGCAGGCATAGAAAGAAAGTGTGTCATGGACTTGTTTTGAGATGAAGGATGTCGGAATACGTTTGAATGAAAATTAAAAGTTGCAATGTTTATTTACACCCACCATTATTTATTTTCTTTATGGAGCTTGTTTAGTGAGGAAGAGAGTTATGAAATAAATAATTACATAAATATTGAATTGTTGTCTGAGGGTTGTGGGAGCCTAAAACAGGAAGCTGACCTAGTCAGGGCTTCCCTAAAGACATGTTTAAGTTGAAACTTAGGATGGAGACAAGGAACCAGCCAAGCAAAGGGAGGAGGGGGAAGGTGGGGGAGAAGAGCTTTTCTGGTAGAGAAAATGGCGTGTACAAAGTCCCTGAGCACAGTAGGGTGTGACTGACTTGAAGAACCGAAGACCCGTTGTTCTGGAGCACCAACACTTAGCTTAGATAGCGCTCACTGTGTATGAGACCAAATCTGATAAAACTACACAAACAGTGTTTCTAGGTTGTATTTGTATACTGCAGTAGAATGCAGTCTTTGATTGCAGTAGTTGTGGCGTAATTCCAGGGTATGGTAGACAATAGTCTTGCTTGATCCAGACAATGTATTGGGTCTAGTCCTATCTCAAAGGGCACAGATAAATGAAACCATCCCCATCAAGGTTTGTTTAATATGGTGGTTTCAGTTTCCCAGCTGCTAAAACAAGTACCATATGCTTAAAACAACTGTCTGAAATAATAGAAGTTTGTTGGCTCACGGTTTTGAGGCTAGAAGTCCAAAATCAAAGCATCAGCAAAGAGACACTTTCTTCCCGAAAACTGGTGTTCTGGGGCTGGCTACTGGCGATCCTTTGTCCTTGGCTTTTCTGTCACATGGCAAAGCGCGTGGTAGCCTCTCCTGGCTTCTCTCTCCATCTGCCTTGCACTCTGCTTTTAGAGGACTCCAGTAATCTGAATTAAAGCCCAACTTGATTCAGTGAGGCCACACCTTAACTGAAGTCACATCTTGAAGATGTTATTAACAATGGGTCCACACCCACCAGAATGTGGAACAAGAATAGGTTCAAACTGATTTACACAATTCAACCCACCACATATAGTAAAGGAACTAAAAAATTATGAACTAAATTTTCACTGAGAGACAAAATAGTCTGGCCTGGAGTAGGAAAGATATGTGTGACCTCAAAACTCTTTAAATAAATGAAGGGTTTTCAAGAAGAGAGATGAAAACTTGTGACCTTAGAGGACAGAATAAGGACCAGGAGGTAGAAATTAGAATAGTAGATTTTGACTCACTCTAAAAATTAGAGCTGTCAAAAATACGGAAACCCCCTTAATGAAAAAGGATGCTTGTCCCTGGAGTCGTTTCTTTCTGCAAGGTCAATCACTTCTACAAGTTTTGATAAGAGATTCAGACAACTCATAACTTTGGACGAGGACCTTTGTGTTCCAACACTTCCTTTCCTTTACACTGATGTATTTTTTTCCATAGTATTTTAGTAAAGCATTCAAAGAACTTGATTTAAAATCCATCTCTGCCATGTACTATCGCTATCTGTATGACTCAGTAAAAACTCCTGTAAGCTTGTTTCCTCATTTGTAAAATGGAATACAACAATCTACATCACTAGTTATTGTAAGGATTGTAACAAGTTTGTTATAAGGATTATATAAGGATCAGATATGTTTGTAAAGTACCCTAGCACTGTGATGGGCACAAAATTTTAAGTGCTCAAAATCCTAGGTATCGTTTGTTGTCTCTGGCTGCTATTTTTGCTATGGAGAAGTCAGCTGTCAGGATAACTGTAGCTCCTTTGAAGGGAACCTGTCTTATTTTTTCCTCTGGGTGCTTTTAAGATTTTTCTCTTGGGTGTATGGTTTTTTTTTTACACAGGTTTCTTTTACTAGAATGTATGCCTAGATGTGGATTTCTTTTTATTTATTCTGCTTAGGTGTCAGCTTGCTTCTTGAATCTGCTAATTGAAGTATTGTATTAAATCTGGAAAATTCTCTGCCATTATCTTTTCAAATATTACCCGCCTGCCTTATTTTCTCTCTTCTCTTGGGACTTCAATTAAACAGAAGTTAAACTTTTTCATTGTGTCTTCTGTGTCTCTTGCCCATTTAGTTTTCTTATCTTGTGCTGCATTTTGGATAATTTCCTCCTACCCTGTCTCTTGGTACGCTAATTCTCTCTTCAGTTGTATCTAACCTAGAGTTAAATCTGTCCATTAAGTTCTTAAGTTCTTAATTTTAGTTTTTTTTTTTTTTTTTCACTTTGAGACTTTTTTCAGGGTTCTTCAGATCTCTATTGCAAACTAAGTGGTTTCCTGTTAGCTGCAAATGCTTCAACATTTTTTTTTTTCTGAATATTGTAAACATAATTGTTTTCATGTTGGTATCTGGTAATTGCAGTATCTGAAGTCTTTGTAGATATGTGTCTGATCAACTGTTTCTCTGTTTCTTTGTGTGCCTGATTATCTTTGATTATGAATTGACCATATATCATATGAAAAAATATTGGTAGGAATAAATAGAAGCCTAGAATGATAATATCTTCCTCCAGAAGGGACTTTAATTTGCTTCTGACAGGTGCCTGGGGGCACAACTCCTGGAGTACCTTTATTTAAATTCAAGCTTTGAGGTTTTCTGGACCAGTCAGGTGGCTTGAAATTGTCCATAACAATACATGCCAGGGCCTGTGTACTTCTGGATCACCCTGAGAGTTTAACCCTCAGGGTTCCAACTTAAAGATGGCAGTGGTTTACTAGGATCCCTCTGGGTCTTGACCTTTGCCTTTCTAGCCCTGCGAGGCTGCCAAAGTACTATTCGGTATCACAGCTTTTTCTTCAGGTTTGGCAACTGTTCTTAGAACAAAAAATGCCTTTGAGTGCTTGGTTTACCTGTTAGAGATCTTTGCTTTTGCTAGATTTCAGCCCATTTTAGTTTCTTCAATATCTTGTTATTTGATGCTTTTAAGGAGGTGGTTCAATATTTTATCCTACTTCCCATCCAGCTAATCACTTTTAATTATTGTGCTTTTCCCCCTGTAGTTTGCTACTATCTTTTTTATTTTTTTAAAAATCTTTAAAATCTTTTTGAAAGGGTTGCATATGCATGTGGTATTAAATTCAAAAGGTATAAGAATGTACAGTGGCAAGTGTCCCTCTCACCACTCACCAGCCACCACATGCCCTTTCACAGAGACAGCCACTCCTACCAATTGCTTATACATAGGAAATGTGCAATACAGCACATTTCAAAGCTTGGCCTGGCAGTTGTAATGTATAGTTGGATGTGAATTTGAAAATTGAAAACAGGAAATGATTAACATAAAAGTCGGGTTAGTGATTACTTCTGGGGGAGATGGATATACAAGAGACTTTAGTGGTGCCAACAATATTCTATTTCTTGGTTTGCTTGTGGTTAAACTGTGTAAGTTTTGTGTAATTGTGTGTACACATTTTATATGACTTGTATGCATGATCACACATGCATGCACACACACGCACATGTACACAGTGTTTAAAAAACAACTGCAAAACTGATCATCTTAAAAACAACTAGAGAGAACAGAAGGATTACCTGCAAGAACAGAAGGATTACCTGCAAGATGTTAAGAAGTTTGCTTAACAGTTGTGATGGAAGCCAAAAGAGAATAGAATGATCTCTTCAAAGTGCTGGTTTAAAAAAAAAAGTCAATGCTAGAATATCATATCCTGCTAACCTATTTTTCAAGAGTGAATGTAAAATTAAGGTAATTTCCAATAGACTGAAAGAATTTTACATCTGAAAAAAAAAAAACTGCAGAAATGACTGAAGGCTACACCGCTTGTATGAGAAGGAAATTGAGCTCCTATGGAAATAGTGAAAAAGCAATGATTAAAAAAAATAGGGAAAATAGAAAATGAAAGAGAGAGGTAGAGATCAACCAAACACAACACTTGTTCATAATGATACTATTCCTGTACCTTTTTATGACAAGCACTTCATATCATTTAATCCAGACAACAATTCTGCATTACTACTCCTGTTTTCCATGTGGGAAAATTGGTTCTGAGAGGTGAAGTTTGTTGCCCAATATGTGTAGTGGTGGTGTCCAAATTCTCCCCATTGCAGTACACCATGTCACCAAATTGAAAAACAAAGAGGATGATTAGAATCACCTATACTAACACATAGAAACAAAAACTATTGACATTTTGGTGTGTTTCCTTCCAGTGTTTTTCACTATTCATATATTTTATCCTAGTAGGATTTCCCTTTGGTTGTAAATATTTGGCAGAAACATTTTTAAAAATCCCACCCTGACCTTTGGGGTTTTTAGGTTTGGTGGTTGATGAATCTTGTCACTCTCTGAACTGGAAGTATCTTGACTAGGGCTCTTTGGTCTGATTACTGCAGAGTCCTGTGTTTTGGTTTTCTTCTCCTTGCATTCGTATAGTGGTATTTTGAACTTCAAGTTGGTTCAGCAGACAATCTGTCCAACGTAAGAATTTTAAGTAGATCATTTGAGAAGAACAATATGTAAAAAGGATCTCTGGTTGGCTTCCGGAAACCAGTGAAAAATCTTCATTATCTCAGCTTGACTATATGATATTCCTCTTTCCCTGGCTTTGTTTTATTTGCCTGTCAGAGCTGACAGATGTGGGGCCTCTGTCCTGTACAGTTTTCATGTTCCTCAGAATATGATGAGTAGGAAGAGGTACAGAAAGAGAATGTCCTTTCCAAGCTCTAGGCCCTTCTTTCAGTTGTCTGGTGGCTATCTCCATGTCCTCGTGTCATTCCTAAGCCAGTGCATCTGAAATAGAGCTCATCCTGTTCCAGCAGACCTGCTCCTCCTCCCTTGTTCTCTACCATAACTTACTGTAGCCATTCAGGTCTAACACCTTCGAGTACTTTCTTTGTTCTCTTTGACTTCTTCCTCCCCAGTCTGACTCCTCTACAAGAGGGAAGGGGGAGGGGGAAAAAAGGGAGAGGAAAGAGATGACAGCTATCAGGGGAAACGAGGAAACAAAGTGAAATGTTGAAAGATGCTTAGGAAAATTTGTAATGTAATGTGGCATCACTCAAACTCCATAGCTATTGGAGACATTCAGTAAAGAGCTATGTTGCTCCTCGGTGATCCTGAATCAAATATATGTAGTTATCTGCATTACTACTGCTGTTTCTTCGATAGGGATATGCTGTGTCTGGCAAAAGGAAGGTGGCTCAGTAGTATGCAGATGATAGGGGATACCAAGGGATGAACCACATTTCATGATTAAATGGTCTAAAGTAAGTTAAGGAAAAGCACCATAAATTGACCAGGTAACTGACTTCTGATTTTGCTGGTGTGGTAGTTGAGGCTTTCTGACCAACCTTTCCACTGGAAACAAATATTCTGGATAAAATATTTTAAATCTTCCTAAATGGATTGATGGGCTGGCATGAAAGCAAGGAAGATGTAGACCAAAAACCTAATGAAGGCAGGGATGTTGGGCTGTAAGCGGGCACTAAAGCCACCTTTGGCTTTGAGGGCATTTGTCAAACCCAGTGAACTTGAGCTTCAGTTTGGATTCACTGATGGGGAGTGAATCCTTTCAGGGCCTCAAAGGATAACATCCACAATAGAGGGGTGAAGTTGGGAGGAGTAAAATCCTCCAGCCCTGCAGATTGGAAGAAAAATATTCTCTCCAAAACTTTGGTGGTGAATCAAGGGGAAACCCTCCACCCCTATCCCATCCACCACCCCTGCTGAGAATTCATAAGCTCACTTCATGTATGCTTGCAGTCTAAATTCACCCTACATGGGTGGTCCAAAAATTCTCAGAATTCTCAAGCTGAGAATTCAATGTTTTTTTTTTTTCCTTCACGCTCTCATGCATCTGTCAGAAGCATACAAATCCTCTTGAAGAGCCCACCTTTGTTGTAGGTTTCAATTATTCCCAAAGAAAAAGTTCCGAAAAAACAAAGATCCAAAACCATGCATGAGAAGTAGCAGAAATGACCATGGAAACTAGCTCAAAGAGTTCAGATGTCGGCATTATTAGACACAGAATATAAATGAGCTGTGATGATAATTTTTAAGACGTAAAGGGAAGTGGAAATATGAGCAGAGAACCACTTCAGACTCACTAGGATGGCTATAATAAAAATGACAATAACAACTGTTGGTGAGGATGTGAAGAAATTTAAACCCTCATACATTGCTGGTGGGAATGTAAAATGGTGCAGGTGCTTTGGAAAACAGTTTGGTAGTTCCTAAAAAAGTTACCATATGATTCAACAATTCCTTTCCTAGTGATATACCCAAGAGAAATGAAAACTTTTATGTCCCCATGAAAACTTGATTGCAAGTGTTCAGAGCATTATTCATAATAGTCAATAGAAGTAGTAGAAATGACTCTAATGTTCATCAACTGATGAGATGAACAGATTGTGGTATATACATACAATGGGATATAATTAAGCCATAAAAAGAAATGAAGTACTGATACATGCTACACCATGGATGAACCTTGGAACATTGAGTAAAAGAAGCCAGACACAAGGCTGCATATTATATGATTCCATTTATATGGAATGCCAGAATAAGCAAATTCATAGAGACAGAAAGTAAGTTAGTGGTTGCCAGGGGTTTCGGGGGGAGTGAGAATGGAGAAATGACTTCTTTTGGGGCGATGAAATGTTCTGGAATTAGATAGTGGGGATGGTTGTATAACTGTGACTGTACTAAAAACTACTGAATTGCATACTTTAAAAGGGTGAATTGTTGTGGTCTGTGAATTATATATCAATATATCTATTAGATTGAGCAGAAAACAAGAAAATACTTTAAAAACCAAATCGAAACGTCTAAAAATGAGAAGTAAAATAATTGAAACAAAAAAGTTAGTGGTTGGATTTAACAGCAGATTAAACATAGCTGAGAGAGAATTAGTGAACTGGAAAATTTATCCAGAACGCTGCACAGAAAGACAAAGATGGGTGTTACGGTTCGCTAATGCTGCTGTTTTGCAAAACACCAGAAATGGATTGGCTTTTAGAAAGGGGGTTTATTTGGTTACAAAGTTACAGTCTTAAGGCCATAAAGTTAGATCATGTTATCATTTTGTAGCCATGAAGAATTTTTAAATTAACATACATATATTTTCAAAGAAATGATGCTATTGAAAGCTTAATAGACTACAGTATAAGGTAAACAATATTTTATATGCACTGAGAAACAAAAAATTCATGGTAAGGCATCAACAACAGGGTACCTTCACTGAAGGATGGCCATTGGCGTCCAGAAAACTTCTGTTGGCTGGAAAGACACGTGGCTGGTGTCTGCTTGCTCCCAGGTTGTGTTTCAAAATGGCATTCTCCAAAATGTTGTTCTTGGGGCATTTTGTCCTCTCTTAGCTGCAGCTCTTTTTATAGGACTGCAGTGAACTAATCAAGACCCACCCTGAATGGGCGGGGCCACAGTTCCATGGAAACATTCAATCAAGAGGCCACACCCTAATCAAAGGTGTCACTCAGAGTTAGGTGGGTCACATCTCCATGGAAACAATCACAAGGTTCCAACCTAATCAACACTAATATGTCTGCCCCCACAATATTGGATTAAAAGATCATGGCTTTTTCTGGGGGACATAATATATCCAAACTGGCACAATGGGATATGTATGAAAGAAAGTTTAAGTGACACTGAGGGAAAGGAGATCTAACACATGTCTAATAGTTACAGAAGAAGAAGAGGGAATTAAGGCAGAATTAATAATTGAAAAGGTAGTTACTGAAAACCTCCCACAGGCTCAAGAAACCCAGCAACTCTCAAGTAAGATATATAAAAGCAGAAAACTTGTTAAAGTTTCTAGGGAAAGCTATATACATATATTCATTTGATTTTCTAGATTTTTAAATAAGCAAGGTAAAACAAATTTCTAGGGTGATCAGTAAAAGTATAGAAATAAATTTTATATACTCAAAACAAGAAGACGTCAGGATAGAAAAAGAAATAGAACTGGTGCAAAAAATAGAAAGCACAAAATAAGGTGGTAGATATAAATCTTACTACCTCCATTTCTTGCAGATGTTCCTTAGAGCACTCTCCAGTAAACTTCCTGTACAGGAACATCCAAATCTGTTGCCAGGGCACCCCGGCCTGTGAAAGAGTGTAAGTTGGTACAACCGCTTGGGAAAATGATTGGGCATTACTTAGTTAAGTTGAACTTGTGTGTGTCCCATGACACAACAATTCTACTAGACGTGAACTCTAGAGAAAAATCTGGCATGTATCCTCCCAGAGACATGTGCAAAAATGTTTATAGTGGAATTGCTCTTGATAACAAAAACACTCGAAACACCCAAAAAGTTTATTATCATTGGAATGGAGAAATAAATTATGATATAGTCCAATGGAATTTTCTACAACAGTGAAAAAGAACGACAGCTATGCACTGCAAAAACAATGGTGAAAGAAGTCAAAGAATACAAAAGGGCAAGTCCATTCATATAAAATTCAAAAATAGGCAAAATGAAACAATATGTTGTTAGGGATATATACCACATGCACTTATATACAGACACAAAATCTAAGTGTAGGTGTAGGTATAGGTAAAGTAGTAGGAATAATTAATAAGATATTTCAGGATAATGAATTACCGCTGGAGGTGGGAGAAGGGAGAAGGACACAGCAGAGACTTCTAAGGTACTATCATGTTCTGTTTAAGAGTTGGGGAGGTTGTCCCATGGATGTTCAATTTATTATATTTGTTCAAATTGTGTACATCCTTTATGTAGTATTTTAAATGTATGTTATATTTCACAATGAGAAAATTAAAGTATATTACAAAATAAAATATATTCAAAGGGGTTGTAGGGTATATTAATGAGGTGATTTCCAAAGTTTTTGCAAAATGTGAATGATCTTTGAAGAGAAATGATGTTTAAGCACAACTGAAGATACTCCATTTAAAAAAAATAACCACCAGACAGCTTTTCTGTGTTTCCTGAATTGCACTCCCCCCCCCCACACACACACACCCCGAAAGGGATGCACGGGACCTGGGATCTCTGCTTGCCAGCCTCTAATATTTGGGGTGCATGGGGTGCATGAGGGGACTGCTGTCCACGGAGGCCGTCAGGAGGAAGCCATTGCCATCACCGGCCAGCTCTGCCCGTCTGGAGTCCCCTAATCCCTCTCCTGCACGGGACCTCCCACCCCACCTTGGCACAGTGATGCCCGTCTGCTCTCTGGCCAGACTGGACGGGCCGGAGATCCAGGCACCGGGTGGCTGACGCTGAGGTACTGCTCTCCCCAGACACCTCTGCAGCCTTCCGCAGTGTTCCCTACGGGGCAGCACGTCCCACCTGCCAAAGGGCATTTGGGGAGGGACCCCCGAAGGCCACCCAGCCAGACTCCCTGTCCAGAAGCATTGATGAAGGAAACTGCTCTCCCAGAGCTGCAGTGTGCCTGTGAGCCTCAAGGTGGTACAGCAGCACAGTCTACGGCTCACCCAAAGCCCAAGTTAAACTTCGTGGGAAGCTTTCTCGGGCACAGTGAGCCCAGCTGCCTGTGCCACTTCTCAGCCTGTGACAGGCGCTCCTGGCTTCCAGGAGTCTGGCTCCTCGGCTAGCCCCACCGTCGAGGTCTTTCCTTCCTGGCTCATCCACTTGCATCTGCAGAGACTGGATTGTTTTCCCAATTTTTTGGTCACTGAAAAGAAAACCCCTCTTCTGCTCAGGCTCACTTCTACGCTTCAGGTCAGAACTGCTCCCTGTGGTTCTGGGGCCCCCAATACACAAGCACCACTGGGCCCCAGTGCCTGGCCCAGAGGGGAGGGCAGTCAAGGGGATCACTTAGACAGTCCTGGCCCGTTCAGCTGAGTGGACTGTCCTTCCAGCACCCATCTTGTACCTGAAGCCTCCTCCTCTCTTCCTTTTTCACCCATTTCCACTTGCCTCCCATCCCCGCCTCAGTCACCCCTCGACAGCTTCTTTGGAATCTCACATTAACATTTTATCATGCCTGAAACATTCATAATCAGCTTCTATTCTAAGTATACTCTAAATTGGATTCCAGACCCAGACTCTGGCTCAAAATCTCTCCTTCTCGGTATGGTCTTTCCTGGCCACCTGTGTGAAATGGCAACAACGACCTTCTATCCCTCTTTGTCCCCTTTGGGTGCTTTATTTTCCTTCTAAGCCCTTCTGCGGCCTGTCACATGTATTAATTTGTTTCTTATCTCTCTCTTCACCCCCAGAGCATAAGCTCCTTTGGAGCTGGGGATTTTGTTCTCTGCTGTGTCCCAGCACCTGGTACTGGGTCTGGGGTATAGTGGGCACTCAGGAAATGCTTGCTGTTGAATGAATGAATGAATGGATGAATGAATGAGTGAGTGAGTGAATGGTGAGGGAGAGTTTTATCCACAGAATAATCAGTGTTCTGGGAGTCTGGAGATTAGGGAGCTGGCTGCAGGGAGCCTCCTGCTACTTGTAGAACCTGAGCCCATCACTTGACCCCTCATCGCTGCCCATTTCCCAATCTGTAAGATGACACTGGACTGCAAGGTCTGAAGTTCCTTTCTGCCCCCAATGTTTTGGTTTTATGATTATGCTTCCAAAAGGGGCCAAGGCCACAAGCCAGGTGACAGCACGTAATCTTGGCAGGAAACTATTGCAAGTAATAATCGAGCGTTGAAAGTTGCATTTATATATTTAGGTAAATACATAATTGCTTGACAATCTCTAAGTCTTTAAAAAGGCTTTCCTAAGAAAGATTTTCCTAAGAAAATCTCCAAAGTATTGGTTTTTGCTTATATTTCTACCTTGACTTCTGGGTCCATGTATTAATGACTCACATTCTTCTGACAAATAAAGGGTTTTTAAAAAGAATTTGTTATTTTTCATCTGGCCTCTTCCTAGATAATTTATAATTACTTATAATTGTAAATTAATTGGTAATTTATAATTAATTGAAACAATAATTAGTGATTTATAATTACTAATAATTTATAATTATTTAAAAATGAGAACATTATGTAACAGACACACACACTTGCAGATTCTTCATTTTGAAAAATTGCTAAAATTATTTTGACAAAGGTGTTATGCTTTTAGTATGCTTCTGGTGGGGTTGATTTTGAAATAAAATTTTAAAATACTTATTTTTTAAAAAGAACTGTTACCTTATGCCATTATTTCCCTCTTGCTATTTATTTGCATTTGTTTTACAGGCTTGGTCCATATATGGTATCTCAAAGACATTAAAATATTCTTTGAATGAATGGTCAGTAGTATGAGGGAGAGAAAAATTTGTATAATGTGAATTTTTCACTTCATGAAAGTGATTCTGTCCTTATCCAAGGGGGGAATCTTTGTTCCTTTTAAACGCGCTTGTGGCCAAAAGGCAATGCCTTTCCAGTATAACGTGACGGATTCTCCAGTTCCTCAGTTTTGAATGTTTACTCTTCTCTGTAATAAAAAAATCTTGGTACCCGTGGTAGGTAGGATCCTGGCCCCCCAAAGATCAGGTTTGATCCTGAGAATCTTACACGACAAACGGGATTCTGCAGATGTGATTAAGTTAAGGCCCTTGAGATGGGGAGGTAATCCTGGATTATTCAGATGGGCCCAATGTAATCTTAAAATTGGAGAACCTTTCTCAGCTGTGGCCTGAAAGAGACATGGTTATGGAGACAGGGTTCTAGTGATGCAATTTTGCTAGATTTGAAGATGGAAGAGAGGGAGCCCGCAAGCCAAGGAATCAGGGCCGCCTCCAGAAGCTGGAAAACATAAGGAGATGGATTCTCCCTAGAACCTCCAGAAGAGTGAGGCCCTGCCGACACCCTGAGTTTAGCCCAGTGAGGCCCATGTCATATTTCCAACCTCCAGAACTATAAGATAATAAATGTGCATGGTTTTAAGCTACTGAGGTGCATGGTAATTTGTTACGGCAGCAATAGAAAACTAATGCTAATATCTTCTTGTTTGCACAAATGTTTTGAGTTCCCCAGAGTGAAAGAAGAGAGCCAGGCCCGAGGTCTAGAGCTGCACGGTTCAATATAGTCCCTGGCCAGATATGGCCACACACGAACACTTGCAATGTGGCTAGTACAAACTGAGATGTGCTGAAAGTATATAATACATACTGTATTTCAAAGACTTAGTACAAAAAAAAAAATCACAGTAATTGTTTATTCATATTGATTACATGTCAAAAAAAATCACAGTAATTGTTTATTCATATTGATTACATGTCAAAATGATGCATTTTGGCTATTTTGGGTTAATAAAATATATTATTAAAATTAATTTCACCTGATTCTTTTCACTTTTTAAAAATTTGACTCTTTGCACATTAAGCTTACACATGTGGCTGGCATTTGTGGCTCGTATTATTCTTCTATTGGGCAGCTTTGCTCTGGAACATTGCTGAAGGGTAAGGGGTGGTAATTTCAGTGGCAGGCAGTGCTCTAAGCAGTGAGTTGGGCAGAAAACATTCAGGTAGAGACTTCCTAGAGGACAGGCCAGGCTTGCTTGCATCTTCCTGTCCTGGACCATAAGGGAAGGTGACTTATTGGTCTTCATGTCCTCTGGACCTAGCAGAGTGGCTGACACAGGCTCAGTAATTGTTTGCCCAGGAGGCATTTGACATTGTTGACACTAGAAGGTGCTTTGACAAGAGGCAAGGAGATGGTAAGTGTGTCTTGAAAGACTCCCCTGAAGGAACTAGAAACTGTGGTCTAACAGAAAACAGGATGCAACAAATAGGTCTTTTTCCTTTTGACCAGTATTTCTTGCCCTACCTCACCCCTCCTGAACAGGGTCATTTACCATTTCCAGGAAAGGAAGATGTTAAAAAGAGTTAGAAACCAAAAGGCAGCCTCAGATGCATGAGCCTAGATACTAAGAAGCATCTCCATGTAGTGATTTCTGTTTGGCTCATTTCTTATCTTGGCGATTTGCTCAGAATTAGGAGACAAACTTCTCAGATGAAATTTTGGTTCTCCTCTGATTTGCTCCATGATCAATTTAGCTTCCCTGTGCTTCCTTTCATCATGGCTGTAAGAAGAGGCACGTGTTCATATTGATCAGCACTGAGCACTCGGAGGATTCGTTAATGACTCTACTTAGAAGTCTCTTTTAAATATCAGGAAGGATTTGCCTCAGTAACAAATTATCCAGTCAAGGGATTTGGGATTCTGAATCAATATTTTCCCTACATTTGCCATTTGCCAAGTCTGTTGTGGTTCAACAGTCACTGTAAATTCAAAATACTGTATTCTGGAAGCGTCTACCATAGATATATGCAGCTAAATGTTGTTTTTTCCTCTCTATGATGTCATTTGCTTAACTCAGATGAATTTTGTGCCATTAAAAAAGGGTAAATACAATTTATTTAACAATGCCATTTGAGTCTGATTTGAGGTATTGTGGATGGAAATCTCCTGGTATGTGGTTGGGATGATTCATGTAGTAGAGCAATCTGGGGGAAACCTTTATCTTGTCCTTGCCTTTATTTTTGTTTTCTACATGGAAACTGATCATTTGAGGTTGGCAATATGGATTGGGCTGAATTTCTTCAATGAATTTTTTTGTTTTCCATGTTTCTCTCCTTCAGACCAAAATTCTTCAACTTCAGGCTGTTTTCCAAAGGCAAATCTGCTCTTGGGCCCTCTGAAAGACCCCTAATGTGTCAGAAGTTACAGTAAGCCCCTCTTTGGGGTTGGTTGGGCTGAGGATTCATTGCATTTAAGTCAAAAGCAGAGAATGTTACAAACCAATCTCCAGAGCAAGAAAGAGAATTAGTACTGAAAACATAGTCAGTGGAGACTGTTGCCTAGTAGGTGGGCTGTTACAGGTTGAATTGTGTTCCCCCAAAAGATATATGAACTTTCTGAGAGATAAAGTCATTACAGATGGAATCAGGCAAGATAAAATGAGTCATCCTGGGGTAGGTTGGGCTCTGAATCCAGTGTGACTGATGTCCGTATAAGAAGGAAAAAGGAGGCACAGACCGACCCAGAAAAGATGGAGGCAGAGATGATTGAGTTATGCCACAAGTCGGCGAATGCTAAGGTTTGCCAACATCCTTCAAAGCCAGGAGAGAGGCGGGGAACAGATCCTGCAGGTTTCAGAGGGAGTGTGGCCCTTCAGACACCTTGATTTTGGACTTCTGGCCTCCAGAACTGTAAGGCAATGAATTTCTGTTGTTTCAAACAACTGAGTTTGTGGTGCTTTGTTCCAGCAGCCCTAGGAAACTGAGACACAGGCCAAAACTCATCAGTCTGCTCTCCGTGCAAGGGCCTGGGATGGATGGCCTGTGAGAACGTGCTGATTGCTGATGGAAAGCACGGTGTGTCCAAGTTCTTAGCTCTGCCACAGTCCCCACAAGGCTCTCTGCAGTGGACAGTGTGGCTGTGTGTTAGTTAAACACACTCACACACACACACACAGAGTCATATTTTTTCTGGTGCTTCAAGAAAGTCTGTAAATTATGACTAGTTATATGGCCTGGGAGTAACTCACCATCCCATCCCTATGAAAATGTCATATTCCCAGGAAATAAATAGCATGCCCATCAAGCAGCAGGATATAAATGAAGGGATCAAGGCATTAACTACCCATGGAGAAAATAATAGAGATGAAATCTAACTGTTCCATAATAGTCTATAGCAACCTATTCTAATGACATGGGGAAGATTTATAATGGCCATGTATGTTTATCCTCTTCAACCAAACTCTGGTAATAGTCCCAAGGCTGCTATTGAATATTGAACACTGTCCCCTGAGCTAAAATCAGGTTTATTTTAATTGATAAAATATAGGTAAATATTTTAGGGTTTGGGGTAATATTGTTAGACCACGTACAACTAAGTGCAGCTGGACTGGGATTTGAAGAAGTGTATGTTACCCTACACTCTCCCTTCTTGGTGAATGGATAGCTTTTGTCTGTCCTTATTCTGTACAGTTTGAGGGTTGCTGGAAGCAATGTCTCTTATTCCCTTTATTTTCTTGGCTTTGCCAGCTCACAGAGCTGGAGGCCATAAGACAGTCTGTTATCACTGCTTACAGCTTATCTCTGTGAATGCGACTGTACTCGGGCAGTGTGAAAATCTGAGGAAATGTGGCCTTTGGTGAATGGCCAAGGGATAATAGAGCAGCATTTTCAGAGTGGCCCAGCACTGTGGATGCTCTACCAGTGGGCCAGCCAGAAAAGAGACAGGCCCTTTGGTGGCACTTATGTGTCACTGGCACTGAAGTGTAGAGGGAGGTAGAGTCATTTGCCATTTATTTTTCTGGTTAAACAAATATAATCTACTCACGTAAGGATTCCCCAGGGTCTCGGACTAGGGCCTTTTGAAACCAGAGTGCCTGGGCAGCCTCAGGTGGCATCACCTGGTTAGCCTACTCCATGTGCAGATGGACAGGCAGCTTAGTTGGCCAGGACCGCTGTAACAAAGTACCACTGCGAGTTGGCGTAAATGCTTCGTCTTCAAGGGGAGATTCTGTTCCATGCTGCTCCCCTGCTGGCTTCTGGTCAGTGGCTGGCAATCTAGAGCATTTCTTAGCTTGTGGCAACAAAACTTAAACTCTGCCTGCATCACGTGGACATCTCTCTCCAAGTCTCTGTCTTACTGTGTTTAAACGTCATCTGCGTATCAGGTCACCCATTATATGGGATTAGGATCTATCCCAATCCAGTTTGGCTCATCTTAACTAATAACATCTTTAGAAATCCCACTTATAAATAAGCTCACATCCACAGGGCCAGGGTGAGGATTCAGACGTGTCTTTTAGGGGACACAACTCAGTTCGTAACGATGGGTCTCACACCAGACTACTGAGCCCCAGCCTCTGGGAATGGGGCATCCAGGAATCCACATTTTCTTTTAAATTTTAGAATAGTGTGAGATTTACAGAAAAATTGTGGCAATAGTACAGAGGGTTTATATACCCCACACCCAGTTTCCTTTATTGTTAAATCTTATCTTAGTATGGTATATTTGTCATAATTTGAACTGATATTGACACATGAGCTAAAGTCCACACTTTATTCAGATATCTTTAGTTCTCACTGAATGCCTTTTTTTCCGTTCCAGGATCCCATCCAGGAGACTGCACCACATTTGGTTGTCACATCTCCTTAGGGTCCTCCAGGCTGTGACAGTTTTTCAGACTTTCCTTGTTTTCCATGACCCTGACTCTCTTGAGGAGTACAGGAGAGGCATTTTGCAGAAGGTCCCTCATCTGGGATTTGTCTGATGTTTTTCTCATGGTGAGACTAGGGTTATGGGTTTGAGGGAGGAAGACCACAGAAGTAAAGTGCTATTTTCATCACACTCTATCAAGGCACATACTATCAGCATGACATATCGCTGTCAATACTAACTTTGATCACCCGGCTGAGGAGTGTTTGTTAGGGTTCTCCACTGTAAAGTTACTCGTTTTGCCCCCTTTTCCCTACTGTACACTTTGGGAGGAGGTCACTATGTGCAGCCCATATTTAAGCAGTGGGGAGTTAGGCCCCTCTTCCTTGAGGACAGAGTACCTACATAAATTATTAGGTGCTCTTCTTCACGGGACACTTGTCTATTCTACCCCACTTATTTATTCAATCATTTATTTATATCCAAATGGATTCATGGATATTCATTTTATACTCTGGGTTATAATCCAATACCATTTTATTTTGTTGCTCAAATTATTCCAGCCTTGGCCATTGGGAACTCTTTCCATTGGTGCCTGAGTCCCGTTGACATACCCTATTATTGTGTTTTTGGGAGAGCGCTTCTGGCATTTTCTGTCTCAAGATGCTCTAGGAATCTGCATTTTTAACAAGCTCTAGCACACTCTAAAATTTTAGAATTACGATTTTCAGCCATCAAAATGAGAAATTTCCAAGTCCTGCTTATTGATGGATGTGGGACAGAGTTAACAGGGAAATCTCAAAGGAGAATTTGTATGTGTCTTCAAGATTGCTATCAGCGTACTCATAACATCTACAGTCAACATGTACAGGGAGGCAGTTATTCAAATCCCACGAAGAGACTAAGACCCGAGGCAAGTTATCAGCACAGACTTTTCCTGGAGTTACAGGGCTCCTGGGTCACAAGTACACTGGGGTGAGAGCAGCAGCTGTTTTGAGATAGCCCAGTCCCTTTCAAAGAGGCTCTTGAGCGTTAGCTGCTTCCTTAGGACTTTCTGGTAACTTCCCAGAAAGGGAGGGCCAGAAAAGACCCACAGACAGCAAAGCTAGGGCTGACTTGAGGTCAGGGGTCATTGAGAGAGGAGATGTGCAGGGAGAGGTTGGGGTTGTGATCCCCACACCTGTGCTATTGGGAGGGAAAGTGGCTCTGTGTTTGCACAGAGTTTAGAGAGTGTGTGTATGTGTGTCCACATAGCCTTGCACATTCTGCAAAATTTCTTCAAGTTCACCAGCAAATGCCATCTACCCTTTATAACTGGATTAGATTGGTAGCCCTTTGCAGCTGAATATGCATCCTGTGTTGACACATCCAATCCACGGAGGTGCAACTAGTATTCATTTCAGATTCTTGTTGAACACTCCATAGTGATGATGTGAAAGCAACCACAGCACAGAAACCCATGCCAGCATGCAGATAACAGGCGGTTGCTTTTCTTGGCTCATCCTCGGTTTCCATATTTGTCTTGGCTCCTCTGCCATAGCTGAACATCTGTTTACCTCTTCAGAATGCATCTGGTGGTGTTTCTATTAGGGGATAACAGCAAATCACGTATACTCCTTAGCATTATGACATTTTGAAGGTGCTGAATGTCTGTTCTTATGGCCAGGAATAATTAGTCAGTCATTCTTATAATATATGCTCCCATAATATCCATTTTGATGAGTCTTCCTCCTCCCTGCCCTGTGCCACTCTTCTGCCCTTTATCCTCCTTCCCCCACAACACACACATTCTCCCTCAGTTCTGCCCAGGGGAAAAAAGTGCTTCCTCCAGGCAGTTTTCCCCTGGCAGACGCATTGTCAATGGCAGCTGTCCTCCAGGTAGGATTCTTGGCACACTTTAGAGCCTTCTGGAAATGCTTGTGTTATTTAGAACAGTTTAGTCACTGTTGATTATTTTTATTGGGGGTAAGGGTGTTGTGTTTTGCCTCACGAGGCTGTTCCACATCTGTTGCTGCGCTTGAGTTTATGGCAGAGATTTGCTGGAAATGGGATTTCTGTCTTTTTTTTCATCTAAGCAAGAACGAGATGGGCTGTAGTTTTAATTCTCTTGCTCCCACCCTGGGAGAAATTTTTTGTTTCATCCTAAAGTAAAGAGAAAAAAGAAGTGCAGCTGAAAATCATCTGATGCAAGTCTGTGCTAAAAAGCTCCCAGAACTTCAGGACACAATTCCAACCATTTGTGTCATTGTCTCTTTCTAGCAAAGATCTCTCAGGTGGGAAGATTTCCAAGGAGCCCTCTGGGTTTCAAGGTGTGTGATTATGATGTAAGTAATGATGACAAAACATGAAAGTAACTTATGTTTGTTTATTTCGTATAGTTGCTAAAATCCTTTCACATATTTGCTTTCACAGTAACTTTATGAGGTGGCTATCGCTATCTCCATTTTACAGATGAGGAAACTGAAGCTGAAAGTCTGAAAACAACTTTTTTTTCTCCTTGGAACTCAGGAAGCTCCTAAAGGGGTATGTTCTAGTTTGCTAATGCTGCCAGAATGCAAAACACCAGAGATGGATTAGCTTTTATAAAAGGGGGTTTATTTGGTTACACAGTTACAGTCTTAAGGCCATTAAGTGTCCATCAGCAATCAGGTACCTTCACTGGAGGATGGCCAATGGTGTCTGGAAAACCTCTGTTATCTGGGAAGGCACGTGGCTGGCGTCTGCTCCAAAGTTCTGGTTTCAAAATGGCTTTCTCCCAGGACGTTCCTCTCCAAGGCTGTAGTTCCTCAAAAATGTCACCCTTAGTTGCACTTGGAGTATTTGTCCTCTCTTAGCTTCTCTGGAGCAAGAGTCTGCTTTCAACGGCCGTCTTCAAACTGTCTCTCATCTGCAGCTGCTGTACTTTCTTCAAAGTGTCCTTCTTGGCTGTAGCAGCTTGCTCCTTCTGTCTAATCTTATATAGTGGTCCAGTAATTTAATTCAGACCTACCCTGAATGGGTGGGGCCAACACCTCCAAGGAAATTATCCAGAGTCATCTCCCACAGTTGGGTAGGGCACATCTCCACAGAAACACTCAAAGAATTACAATCTAATTAACACTGATAGGTCTGCCCACACAAGATTACATCAAAGATAATGGCATTTGGGGGGACATAATACATTCAAACTGGCACAGTGTAGAATGATAATTTTGCAGGAAAAACTAGGTAAACAAAACCAAGCAAGTGAATTGTAAAAGACTTAGTGTAAAACGGGCGGAGACACAAATAAGGAAGAAAGATCTAGGATCTTCACATAGCCATGCGGATTTTCACAAAGCGCTAGGCGGAGCTAGCAGTCTGGCCTTGAGGATGGTGACCCCAGGTTCATGCCCAGGATTTGCCTCTTTGCCTGTCCCTCCCGGGCCTCTTCCTCTGACTCAGGCTCTCTCTGCTTCCCCTTGCCAGTTCCTCTCCAGGCCCTGTCCCCTACTGAGAGGTACTTTCCTGTGTCTTCCCCAAGGATCCTCCTCTGGGCTTCCAGCCACTGCACTGATCTTCCAACATCCTCTTCATTTCTTTCCTCCAAGAGGTCTCAGTGGGATTCTGCTCTAACCCCTCACCCATTTCTTCTTCCCAAATTGTTGGACAGCAGTGAGAATGCTACCCAACTCTCAAGGCGGGTTCTGGTCTTCCAAAAAGCCTGGCTTCTTTAGGCATTAAAACCACTGTGCCCTCGCTCTTAGGGCCCACCCTGCAATGCCGCAAAGGCAGCTGGGCTGGCTCCATCCATCATTGGAATGGTCCCTTCCTCCTCAGGAACATACCCAGAGCCAGAAGATGGTGCAAGCATTGCTTTGCACTAACCTCTAGGGTTTCCTTCAGACAGGGCAAGCACACCTCTCATGGGCTCCCGGAAGTCCTCTTTTCTCTTGGTCTTTCTCCCGCCTTCCTTTTCCTCCTCTCTCCTTCAGGGTTCTGCTTCAGGCCACAGCAAAGGCAGCCTCTCTTCTATTTAGATGTGGACAAACTCTCTTCACCCTGGATCCTTAACATTCTTCAGAGCCAGGCACCCACAAGATCAAAAATAGCTCCCTCTTGCTAATATCCAACTTGGGTGCATATTATGCCAAGACATTTATAGCCCAAGCAGGCAAAACACACAACCAGGGTTGAGGTTGGTGGGAGCAGCTCATCTTATGCCGTTAGTAACTCTAGGGTAGCCTTGGGATTTTCGGTTCTCTTCAGTATGAGGCCTGGTTGCATTCTACCACTGTCCTGAGCAGGAAACATGGCCCTATCACCTCTGCTTCTTTCAAAACACATGCTCCCTTTGGGGCCAAGCAACAAGGGGCTGCTTCTGGTGCGACAGGCACCCCCAGCTCACACCCAAGAGCAGAGTGAAGGTGGTGGATATCCACATTTCCCGCGTTCCCGTCTTCCCCGGGTTGCTTCAGGACGCAGGCCATTCCCTGTGTTCTGCTCTTTGCCATCATTTAGTGAACAGTTATTCAAATTCTGTACCAAATAGCCAAATACTGAGATGGACAGTGTATGTGTGTGTGTGGGGAGGGGATTTGCAAGGAGTGATAAGACATTGTTCTCTCAATCTTGAGACCCACACTGTGAGGGAGAGGTAGATGGTAGGCTCCATGGTGGCTCGAGTTATGTGCCCCAAATTTAGACATGTCCAAGTCTTAATCTACATTCCTGTGGATGTAAACCCACTGTAAATAGGACCTTTTGAAAATGTTATTTGTAGTTAAGGTGTGGCCAAACTGAGTGAGGGTGGTCCTAATCTGTATTATACGAGTTTTTAAAAACAGAAGAAATTCAGAGATAGTAACACACAGCCGGGGGAAGAGCCGGGGGCCGGAAGTCAGTAGAAGCCGGAAGAGAACGGCTTCCACGTGATGGGAAAGCCAAAGAACGCCAGGGATTGCCATCCTGCCAGAAAGAACGCACCTGACCCCGGGTGGAAGCAAGCCTTCCAGCCTCTGAAACTGTGAGCCACTACGTTCCCATTTAAACCATCCTCCCATTTAAACCATCCTCTTTTGTGGTGTTTGCCATTAGCCTGGAAACTATGAGCTGCTTTTACGATTTGCATTTCAATTGCATATTTGTGTTTGCATTTCTATTGAATGGAGTATTCAGAGCTCTCCACTGAAGGGAGAGGTGAGCGCTTGAATGGAGGTGAACAGGAGCTTTTTTTCTTGTGAGAGGTGGAATTTGGTCAAGGCCTTGAAGGATGTCCGGGACCCTGACTGGCAGGAATATCCAGTTGAAAGAGCAGTTTGGGTAAAACAACTCAGCTGTGGGAGCACTTCAGGGTTTGTCTTGGGGACCTCAGGAGACCTGGGTGACCGCTGTGGAGCTAGTGGAGAGCAGTGGGAGAGAAGGATGGGAAGGGATGTTGCAGTGTCACTGTTAAAGCCTTCCATAGTAGGGAAGTGTTTCTCCAGAATCTCATATGGTAATGGTATAAAAAGTACTTTATACCTACATTAACAATATCTGGCCTAAATCTTGACAAGGCAGAGGTGGCTGCTACTCACTATTAGACTCTCTGATCTAGTTTTGAGATGTGGAATTTTTTTTCCTTTAAAATTAATGATTTCTTTCATTTGTTAAGTCATTTCTGACTTTGTAAATAGCTTTATGCTCTTTGTTTTTGTTCTGTGCATGGAGCCTGTTTGTATTGAGGGTTAAGAATGCAGGCTCTGGAGTCAGAGTAATAAATCTTACTCGGCTGCTTCTGAGAGGTGTGATCTTGGACAAATTACTTAACCCCCTTGTTTCTTAGTTTTTGTCTTTGTTTTTAATCTGTAGAATGCAGATGATAATAGTATAGACCTTTCAGGATTGTTGTGGGGATTTAATGAAATTATTTGTGTTAAACTTTTACTGCCTGGCAGTAAAATAAGTATTTGATATTATTATTGTGCTTAAAGAAACTAAATGAATTATTCACGTTGGCATTGAAAGAGCTGAAAGAGTAATACATGCATATGGTGAAGCAACAACCACCACAGCCCTCTATCAGCACCAAAGGGTAGTCCTTGAAAAGTAGACAGAACTCCCACTCCGAGCCTTCCAGTGTCCCCCAGCCTGAGGCAGTAACTCTTACCAGGTTCTTGCCTTCCAGAATTGATTTGAGTTTCCAGAGCATATGTGTATGGGTATGCCTCTCTCTCTCTCTCTCTGAAAGAACTGAAATATATGTATATTTCAAATACATATATGTACACACCTATATATTTACACATATATCTATAGTTTTGCAGCTTATATTTTCACATTTCAATACACTTTAGTGACCATCCTTATCTGCACTACGTATCTACATCATTCTTTTTAAAGGCTGCATGGTATTTCATTTCATATATATAAAACTGGTCCCTTATAGATGGACTATTATGATTGCTTCCAGTCTTTGTGTTACAAACAATGATGCAATGATCACTGTGGCAGATTGAGTTTATATACCCCAGAAACACAGCACAACACAACACAGCACAACAAAACAAAACGTGTCTTTAACTTTAATCCCATTCCGGTGGGTGTGACTCCATTATAAATGGGACCTTTTGAACATGCTTTGAAGGTGTGGCCAAGTGAATCAGGATGGGTCTTATTTTTTAAAAAAGCCACAGGGATGAGGCAGAAGAAGGAAGTCAGTGGGAACCCCTAAGAGAGGGGAGCAGACGTCACCATGTGACAAGAAAGAAAAGGAACCCCAAGGATTAGCTGCCAGCCAGAACACCACTGACCCTGGGAGGAAGCAAGCCTTCCAGACTCTGAAACTGTGAGACAATAAATTTTCATTGTTTAAGCCAACTCACTGTGTGTGTTTCCATGTAGTAGCCTAGAAACTGGGGTGTGTGATGAAGATTCAGGGTTGTATAGAAAAAACAGAGGTTATCAATGAGTGGATTACAAGGAGAATTTTTTTAAATGAATAAAATCTCTCTGATGGCATATTATATTGCCTTTAAAATTTTCCTTTTGAGGAAAAAAAAATTGCTGTAATATTGAGTGCAAAAAGCAGAAAACACATGTTGATGTGCTATTACTACATCTATTACTTTCTCAATATACTTTCCAACAGAACCATGCATCAAAACAAAAAAAATATGAAGGAACATCTGTGTATAAGTGTGTATATACTTCTGTCTTTCGATAATTACAAAATTTCTATTAATTAAAAAATCCATTATTTTTCAAGCTTTCTGAAATGAGCATGTTACTTTCATAATCAAAAATTGAAAATAATAAGACTTTTTTAAAAAAAACATCAAATTAAAAAGGGAAAAGACTGCTGGAAGAAGGCATACAGACAATTGTAAGATGTGACAGCAAGAAAAAGGGACAAAAAATGGAGAGGGACACATGAGAATTAAGAAAGCATAGCAGCTAGTCATACAGCTGAAACCCTAGGAACCCCTCAACCCTGTGGACAAAATTGTATTGGAGCTATCACAATAGATGATATTAATATTTGGTATCTCGAGTCATTGAAAAAAAGGCTCAGCAATGACAACAGATTGGTTCAAGAATGCTAGTGAGGAGGTGTGTCGTACATCTTAATCTCCAGCAAAATAATTTTTGAAGTGTTGTCATTTGAAGGAGAAATCAGCTGCCATCTGGAAAATGCTCTTGTATTGATAACCACTTGGTTTAACGATGCTGGGTAAATGAGGCCTTACTTATTTGGTCTTCTTAAAAGTGTAACATTATTTTTTAAAATGCTATCTTCAGAAAGATCTGTTTGTTTATTGCTCAGTTAACTAACTTTGATTATACTGTTCCCTCCTTGCTCCAGTTGTTTAAGAAAGTGTCACTATAAAATATTGGTAGTGGCCATGGCAAGACTTGGAAAAATGACCCACAGGTCCTAGTTCCACTCCAAGGACTTCAAGGGACTTTCCAAATTAATTCATTTGGATTCCATTTGGAATTTAGAGTTCAGAAAGGGGCTGACAGAAACTTATATTTTTACCATCTCTAAAGATAGAGTTTACAAAGGAAATGACTTATGTTTAACTTTCAGAGAACAAACAATTCTTAAGTATCATCAAGTTTTGTTACAGGCGTCTGTTCGTAAACAAATGGTGTGTGGTATATGATATTGCTGATCTACCCAGTCCTTTTATTTAACTTGCAAGGGCTTTACTTGACAACAATTTATTAGTCTACTTGAAGTACTAGATTTTGTGTTGTTTTTTTTTTTTTGAGAAGTCATATTTTTCTCCCTAAGCCCCTCTTATTCCTTAAATGGGTCTGAATTACTGAGGTATTACCATTTTTTGAATTTATTGTCTTAAGAAATTCTTGAAATTATGGGCTTGATTTTTATTCTCTTTATCATGTGGAGATTTGGGTTGCAGTGGTTCCTTCTTTCATCTATGCAGAGCAGTAGACATTTTCTCCTTGTTCCCAGTCTGTCTTTATTTCCAGTGTCTCTTAAAGACATATACATGATATGTATCTTACAACCTCCTAGCAAACGCCCAGCAATGCCTCCAGGCTCTGATCTTCATGCCTCAAGTTGCCTCCTTCAGTGTGATGATGCCTTTCAGACGAGGGCAGTTGATTCTTGCTCAAAGTGACTGGCCAAGCTCCTTGTTCTAGATGTTTCCATTCCTTACTTAGGCATGGATGAGCTTACAAAGCTTTGGACTAGACATTGAGACTCCTGGAATTTTTATAATTCTTGACATTAGGGTTTTACCTTACCTCTCCTGTCTTCAATTCCATTATCTTTGATATGAGAGGTTGATAATCTTAATCCTTGTCTTTCCTGGCTCTGAAATTCTAGATAAATAATTTTTAAAAAATCTAGACAGATGACTTCAGCCTCATCAAAATTAAAATCCTTTGTGCATCAAAGGGCATTATCAACAAAGTGAAATCCTACAAGTCTAATGAAGGGGGAAAAATATCACATGTTCTTGTTATAGTGTAAGTCAGGATGTACATTTTAGCCTTGGCCTCACTTACCAAGACTTTCCAGATCCCTCATTTTCTTCCTGCATGTTCCACATTTCATCATTCGTTCCACAGGATTCCTGCAGTGTTTTGCCGTTAGTGGCTCCCTACAGGAGAGTTTATCATGTGATATTATAATCATCTGTTTATATTATCTGTCTCCTCTTTGAGACCAAGCCCCCCTAGAGGGCAGGAACTGTATTCCATTCCACTTTGTTTCTCCAGCCCCGTGATCAGAATCAGTCACACCCTGAGTACTCAGGGATAGCTGTTGAGCAGCCATGCATCTGTATGAGTAAAAAGCAATAACTCGAGATTCTGAGTGTGTTTTTTTTTCCTTATCAGAGCCCTGGGGTGGGGATCCAGGACCTGGTTTGGCAGCTGACCAGCTCTGGGTCCTTGGACAACTTGCTTCACCTGTCATTTGCCAGAATCACCAGATTGAGCTAAAAATGAACCATTTGCATAAGAAAACACTTTGAAGCTTAAGGCACTGTTAATATTAATAGTCTTCATGTCTTGAGCCCATGTTAAACCCAACATTACCATCTCCAGTCAAGAAGCAATCAAGACTCAGAGAACTCGCTGACTGCAATGTTCGAAGCATTGCAGTTAGCGAGTGGGTGGCCTGGGATTGAAAGCCCGTGCTGTTTCCACTATGCCACTCCACTTCCTACTACATAGTGCATGTTGTTAAATTGTGCAAGGTGCTGTGTGCATGTGTGTGATTGGTGGTGGTGAGGAGGTTGTACAAATGCACTACTCAGATGCTGCATTCATATCCAGTGTGTGCATGGAGTTTTTTGTTTGTTTGTTTGTTTTGTTATTTTGGTTCTCATCCTATGTAATCTCCCACCACTGTTTGACCCTGATGACCATCTTCCTCCTTGAAACACTCTCTTCCCTTGCTCTTTTTAACATGATCTCTTTGTGGCTATTCTTTTTCAGTCTCCTTTGCAGATTCTTCCTTCTCTACCCAGCCATTAAGTGTTGGTATTTCAGAAGGCTTGCTCCTAAACCATATCCTCTTTTCATTCCTTCTCTCTCCCCCAAGGCATTGCCATCTAAGAAAAGAGCTTCAGTGACTACTTCTAGCCTAGACTGACGATTCCTAAATTTGTAACTCTGAGCTCTGGACGAGTATGCCTACTAGATATCTCCACTTGAATCGTGTGATCCCAGTGATTTTCTTGCCCTTCATCTCTATCCTATTGGTGATGATTTGGAAAGTATAAGGTCTCCAAGGCAGAGATTTTTGCCTGTTTTGTTCCCTGTTGTATTTCCAGTGCCTGATTGATGATAAGTGCCCACAGATGTTTTTGAGTGAATGAATGGCAGCAACATTTATTTTGCATCTATTGTGTTAAATACAGTGTGAGATCTAAGAGAATCAAGAAGTTCTCAGTGATTCCCTGCCCTCCCAGATGGTGCTGCTCAGCTTTTATTCTAATTCTCTATTTCCTAATTTATTATAAGGTCCATAGACTGAAAATAATTGAATTTGTTCTCTTATAACTTGCAAAGTATGCTTCAAAAGAGTTCAGTGTTCTTGGAGAGTCTCACGTTATCTGGTTCAGGTATTTCCTTGGGTGCTACAAATGCTGAAGCATCAAATGCTGAAGAATTATCAGCTCCTGGGAAGTCCCCAGGCTTATCCTCTGAGACACAGCCGACTTTTGCTCGGAAGCGTAGAACACACATGGTGGAAGGAATAGGTTGATTCAATTACACACCTGGGGTAAAAACATGGCCGTGAATTCTGTTGCTCATGGAGCAAATACGAGTCATTCAAGCATGCCATGAAAATTGTGAATAAAATTACCGTAATGCCTCTGTGATGGAGGTTTTTTAATGCCCCCGGTTGGTACACAGCCAGAGATGTGCCCAGGCCCCCTCTTCTGTGGCTGAGCTTCTGAACTGGGCTGGAATTGCAGCCAAGCTGCTGTCAGTCCCTGACCTGCCTGCAGTGTTTACAGTGATCCCCGTGTACTCTGGACTCTGGTCATCTGATAACCAAGGGCAGCTTTCTTAGCTTCAGCTCGTTCTCTTAAGTGAATACTGCCCCTAGGTCAGCGATACGGAAGATTCTGGCTCCAGCTCAGTGAAGATGAGTTCACAGAGTAAGCAGTCTCAGAGCCAGACTCTACAAGCAGTCTCAGAGCCAAACATGGGGGCACCCTCCCAGTTTCCTCCTCGGCAGCGAGGGTGCAGGCAGTCTTAGCCCCAGGAGTTGGGTGCCAGGAATCATTTTTACCCAGAAAGGAACCATGGTGTCAGTTTAGCCTGTGGATTTCTTATGCAGTGTTCCAGAAGGAGGCAGACTGTTATTTACTCAAAATATCTGATGAGGTTTCAGGTCCAATTTGTATCAAACAACAATCATTTTTCATTTTATGTTGCTCTGGCAATTTTAATGTGCTCTCTCTCCCCTGTAGAGTGTGGAAATAAATACTAAGCAGGAAGATGGAAGGATGTGGTGAGTTTTCAGTCTGTCTTTCTCTTCTAGTAATGGGGTAGGGTGCAAAAAAGCCTTCAGCCTAAGTCAATTTGGAGAATCACTATTTTCAGATTCTGTCTTGTAACAAGAAGGCTCTGGTTTGGGTGTTCTCTGTCATCCTTCAGGATCCGGTGTCCGGCGTCAGGGGTGTTTCTGGGCCCGAGCCGACTGTGGCTGACATCCTGTTGGCTCCTCTTCTCACCTGTCAAGTGCAGATCTGAGGGCTGAGCCGGCCTGAGTTCAGCAGGACCCGTGAGGCTCTTGGGCCTTTGAAGGCAGGTGCTGGGAGAATGTGAGATTAAAGACTCCAGAGATGAAACGAGGGCCAGGAGGCTGTTTGAGGGCTGACATCAGTGCCCCTGAGTTCCCCTCACTCTCTACCAAGCCCTCAGTATTCAGTTTGTTATAATGTAAGGACTCGGGTGGAGGGGAAAAAGATATTGTAATGGCCTGAAACGTCTCCTCCCTCATCCGCCCACTGGGAAATGGGAAAGAAGGGAGAAGGAGAGGAAGGTTGGAGGGGGGAGGTAAGGGGGAAACCTTAATCATCTTTCCTTGTTCAGAGGGAGGAGAGAGGCACCCAAACTGCCAAATGCACTAGCTGCTCGTTGTTTCCAGGATGTGCCGGGCTCCTTTGAGCCTTTCTGCAATTGTGGGTCTCTCCGTCTGGGCTGCCCTTATCTCCGGCTTCACCAGGGGAACCAGTGACATGCTCCCAGCTATTGGAGCTGGTGGTAAGTGAGACCCTCTCTGGGTTCCCAGCCCTGGGTGAAACCCATGTTGCAATGCACCATGTTATTCTCCATCATTTATTGTATGTCTGTCTCTCCTACTTGACGGAACTCTTTTAAAAACTGGAGCTAGGAATTATCCATCTTTACGCCACGTTCTCCCATTCCGAATCCCAAGTAACTAGTACAGTGCCTGCCCAATAACAAAGATGGATTGTGCAAGAAGAATGGGCCCCCATTTCAAGCCCAGAGGAGCCCTGGATCTTCAGAATTTGAAGGTCCATCTAGCATGGCTTTGCTACCAGGACAGAATTTGAATATAATGGATTTGAACCTTGAAGCTGGTACATTTCCTATCCAGCCCACATTCCATTATTCTACAAGCCTGTCTTCTGTAGTATCTGTAAGTTTCTTTATAGGTAGTGACACAGTCTCATTTATATTTATAAGCTTTGTTTGTGCTTCTTCTCACCTCCACCCTCTACCCAGCTCCTAGCCCAACATTCAGCACACAGTAGGTGCCTTATCAATATTTGCATAATCCAAGTTTCCTTAGCCTATATGAGCCTGGGTGGTTGTGGTAGGCTGAGTGACTGCCCCTAAATATGTTCATGTCCTAATCCTTGGAACTTGTAAAGATTACCGTACATGATAAAAGGGACTTTGCAGATGTGATTAAGTTAATTATCTTGTGTTATCTGGGTGGGGGCGAAATGCAATCCATTGTATCCTCATAAGAGGGAGGGAGAGGGAGATTACAGATAGAGATTAGAGTGATGTGACCACAAGCCAAGGAATGTCAGCAACCACCAGAGAGTGGAAGAGGCAAGGAATGGGTTCTCTCCTAGAGCCTCTGGAGGAATCATGGCCCTGTTGAAGCCTTAATTTCAGCTTTCTGGCCTCCAGAACTGTGACAGAATAAATTTATGTTGATTTAAGCCACCAAGTCTGTGCTAATTTGTTACAGCAGCCATATACTAATATACCCTCCTATACCTGGACATTACCCTTGGGGTAAAATTTAAATGTTTTCATTTTACACCTGCAGCTACTTTAGTTGGGTGACTTTGAGCAAGTTATTTCCCCATCTGGCCTCTGCTATTTCAGCCATGAAATAAGAGCATTTGACCAGGCACTCCCAAAGCTCCCCGGTACTGTCTTTAGCCCATTTACTGATCCTTATCTTAATTGGTAAATAGATATAGCCTAACAGCAACAAAAAAAATAGTTTTGATTGTCTGGCCTATTGGCTTATTTTATAGTTTACCAGCCATGGACTGCTTTTGGATAAATAGGTGCATATGTAATTAAAACCTGGCAGACATTTTAACTGTTCCATAGGAACTTATCTCTTTTAAATAGACAGGGCTCATCCTCCTGTTTGTCTCAATTAGCATGGTCTCTGGTGGTGATAGCATTTGGCTAATCCAACACCCATTCCTACCTAACCTTATCCCTTGGATGCCTCCATATTGTTTGGAAAAGCTAAATACAGTTGATTCTTGTTGTTTGTGATAGTTAGTTTCTATAAAGTTGCTGCAAACACTAAATTACCAAATACTGAACCATTGCTTCTAGGGGAAATACAGGGTTAAGTTCCTGCAAGCCTGTGGTCACGTTTTTGTCAACCAGTCAACACTGATCAATACATAACCTTGTGTGTTTCTGTTTAAAGAGGCCTTATTTAATATATATTTTTGATTGGTTAACATTGAGCTCACAGCCAACAGCCATGAGTTCAATGGTTGTAACTCATGCCTGAACGCAGCTTTTCTACCACATTTCTCTGTAAAGCACTTCACCACCTTCTTATGCTTGGGAACACTAGACAGCACTTCAGTACTATGCTTCAGGGCCTTTTAAACAGAGAAATCACCCACGAAAAGCACAAAAATGTGGAAACCTGGCACTAAATATCCCGCAAACCCAACACTTGTTACCAGCATGAGAACTAAAACAAGAAGACAGAGCATTATCTTGCTCGAACTCAGCTGGGGACATGTACATTGAGCAACTCAAAACTTTCACTGCTCTATGCACATCGCTGAATGGCCGTGAAAGTACCGCAATTATGGATGTTGGGTTTCTAATAAATTTCAGTAAGTAGCAGAATCCATGAGTAATGGGATCAACTGTATTTGTTTTCCTAGCCTCCCCTCCTCATCACTGTAGTTTCTGGGGGTGACCATGTGACCATGTTCTGCCAAAGGTACATAAGAGGAAATCACCCTGTGAAATTTTGCTTTCATGATGGAAGGCACAAATATTACTAGAACCACTCCTTCCTCTTCCTGCTGTCTTGAATATGGACTTGATGCTTGAAGCTACTGCAGTTGTTCGTTAATTGTGTTCAATCAACAAATATTTATTGAGTATCTACTAATAGCTATTAACAAAATAGTCCCTGCATTCATGGCACTTTCACTATGAAGCAGGGGAAGGAGAGGCAGATGGTAAATAAGTATCTAAGATGTCCGATGTTGGTAAGTGCTGGGAAGAAAGTAAACCAGGGTAGGGGGATAGAGAGTGACAAAGAGGGAGGGAAGGGGGTGCTATTTTAGGGATGGTGGTTTGAGGAGGCCTGATAAGACAACACTTGAGCCAGGATGTGGAGGATTTGAGGAAGGGGACTCTCTTAGTTTCCCAGTTGCTAAAGTAAATACATATAGATGGTTGCCTTAAATTTTAAGAATTTATTGGCTCACAGTTTTGAGGCTAGGAGAAGTCCAAAATCGAGGCATCAGCAAGGTGACACTTTCTCCCCAAAGACTGTGGTGTTCCGGGAGCGGCTGCTGGAGATGTGTGGGTCCTTGGCTTTTCTGTCACATGGCAGTGCACATGGCAGTGTCCTCTTCTTTTTCTTCCAGGTTCTGTTGCCATCCAGCTCCTCCTTCTCCCTGGTGGCTTCCTCGCCATGGCCTTCCCTGTGAGGCCTGCAGTGAGAAGATGAAGACCCATCCTGATTAAATTGGCAGCAGCTTATCTAAAAAAATAACATCTTCCAAAGGTTCTATTTACAAAGGGTTCATACCCACAGGAATGGATTAAGATTAAGAACATTTTTTTTTCTTTTCTTTTTTCTGGGATTCATGATTCAGTCTTTCAAACAGGGACAATGTAGAAATGTGGGGAAGAAGTACAAAGACCCAAAGCAGGTGCCTGGTAGGCACAGTCTAGGAAGAGCCAGGAGGTGAGCCTGGTTGGGGCAGAGGGACTGAGAAGGTGAGTGGGAGGAGGTGAGGGCTGTGATCCCGTGATGTTCCAGCACAACCTACATCATAGCTCTCACCGCACTGCACTCGAGTCAGCAGCGTGCCCTGTGGATTATGTGCTGCTTGATGAATCACCTGGAGAAGTGAGGCTCCATTCTAGTTGCCCGATTAAAATAGGCAAGTGTAGGATTTCAAAAACAGAGCCCCAGCCTTTCTACCCAAGTTTCTCTCCATGCCACGTCCATCTAGCATCTCTGAGGGCCAAGGCCAAGGTTGGCCCCCGTGTGAAAATGCTGGGCTTCAGTACAAAGCCAACCAGGCAGCCGAGTCATAGGTGCTTCCACTTCCTAATGGCTGAGATTATACTGTACTGCTGATGCCTTAGGGACTAGAGAGGACCCTGTGCCAGTTTGGATGTATTATGTCCCCCAAAACGCCATGTTATTTGATGTAATCTTGTGGGAGCAGATGTATTAGTGTTGATTAGGTTGAAATCTATTGATTGAGTGTTTCCATGGAGATGTGACTCAATCAATTGTGGACAAGACCTTTGATTGGATAATTTCCATGGAGGTGTTACCCCACCCATTCAGGGTGGGTCTGAATTAAATCACTGGAGCTATGTAAAAGAGCTGACAAACAGAAGGAACAGAGAGCAGCTGTGAGTGACATTTTGGAGATGGCCATTGAAAGTAGACTTATGCTAATCCAGAGTTTGCTCTGGAGAAGCTAAGAGAGGACAAGATGCACCAAGAGCAAATTTTGAAGAATGCAAAGTAACTGAGAGAGGAGCTGGAACACAACCTGGGATCAGCAGACGACGGCCACTTGCCTTCCCTGCTAACAGAGATTTTCCAGATGCCATTGGCCTTTGTTCAGTGAAGGTATACTAGTGTTGAAGCCTTAATTTGGACATTTTTGTGGCCTTCAGACTGCAAATTTGTAACCAAATAAGCCCCCTCCATAAAAGCCAATCCATTTCTCATATTTTGCAGAATGGCAGCATTGGCAAACTGGAACTGACCCCAAATACATCAACTGCCATCTGCAGCAGCAGTGTCCTGAGCCAGCCTGTTGTCCCTGTACCAAAAATAAATTAAAATGAATGAGGCTGCCCTGTCCCAGAGAAGGAGATTCCTTGAGCCTCCTTCACAGCCTCCTCCTGCTCTTGGTATTGGAGGAGACGTTTGCTACATCTCAGCTTAACCGACCTGTTGCTTCTGGGAGAAGCAGCCACTCATGCAGTCCTGTCACCCCTCCACTCAACAAAGAGTTACCAAGTACCTACGATGAGACAGGTGCCATTCCAGGCATTAGGAATGTAGCAGTGGACCAAAAAGGGAAAATTCCCTGCCCTCGGGGAGCTTGCATTCTAAATGGGAGAGAGGCAACAAATAATATAAATAATTATAACATGAAGACTATCAGATGATGATGAGTGCCACGGAGAACAATAAAGCATTGTAGGTGAATGGGGATGTTGAGGGGTGGAGGGAGGTTGCAATTTTGATCAGGATGGAAGGGACCAGCTCACTGGGAGGGTGGTGTGGGATCAGAGCCCTGAAGGAGGCAAGGGAATGGTTGGAGGGTTTTGAGCACAGGAGTGATGGGGGTGACTCTCTTTGGAAGATGAGTGTTCCAGGCAGAAGGAACAGGCAGTGCAAAGGCCCTGGGGTGGAGGCAGATGTGGTGAACTCAAAACAGCATCTAGGAGGCCAGTGTGGCAGGGGTGAAGAGAGTGAAGGGCAGAGTAGTAAGAGGAGGAAAATAGTGGGAGATGAGGTCAGAGAGGGACAGAGAGCCACATCCTGGAGGGTCTTAGATGTCATCAAAGGGACTTGTCTTAGACACTGAATGAAGCAGGGAGATTATGGAGGGTATTAGCAGGGACGTGGTAAGATCTGACTTATGTTCTAATGGGTTCATCCTGGCTGCTGCAGAGGAGCAAGGGTTTCTACCCACTTTACCCAGGTCTCTTATTGCTGTAATTTATTAGGCAATCTTTGATCCCAGTGCCCTGACATATTTTTTCAGCTCTGCCCAAACCTCTCCCTTTTGCTTTCCCCAGGGTAGGCTTTCCTATCTGTGCTTCCTCAGGTAAAGAGCTACTGCTCACCTCTCTCAGAAGTGCATTGAGCTCTCCACAACAGTTGAGTGCAACAGGAGGGCCAACAGGGAGGCTAACCATTCATTCATCGCACATCTTGGGGGCCCTTTGTGACTGCATTAGGGGCCTGGAGTACAGAGGTGCTATTGCTGATATCACACCATTCATTATCTATTAGAGGAGGCAGTTCAGTGTAATCATGGTACCAGGTAGCAAGGGCTATAATGCACGTTTATGGAGGGCGGCTGCCAGCGAGCAGGGAGAACTTCATAAAGAATTAGCCTTTGACCTGGGCATAGAATTGGAGAGAATGTTCTTAGCAGAAGGAGCTGTAAGTGCAGAGATATAGGAGCATGAAAGAACATGGCTGGTTAAGTATCTCTTTTCTCTATCCTGGTTATTGGCACTGTCAAGCATCCCCTTACCAAAGCTAGGAGAACAGAATGGAATCTTTAAGGGGTTGGAATGGGAGATGCAACTGGGAAATGAGGTTGGTCCTTCCACTTAATGAACTATATTCCATAAGCAATGGGTATTCATTGAGATTACACTTTCATTTTGAACCAAGGGTTTGTTCTGGTTTGCTAATGCTGCCATTAATGCAAAATATTAGAAATGGATTGGCTTTTATAAAGTTACAAATTTACAGTCTGAAGGCAATGAAAATGTCCAAAGTAAGGCATCAGAGTGAGTATACCTTCATCGAAGGAAGGCCAATGGCATCTGGAAAACCTCTGTTAGCTGGGAAGGCACGTGGCTGGTGTCTGCTGATCCCAGGTTGTGTGCCAGCTCCTCTGTCAGTTCCTGTGCTTTCTTCAAAATGTTGCTCTTGGAGCATTTTGCCTTCTCTTAGTTTCTCCAGAGGAAACACTGGGCTAGGATCTCCAAAGTGTTAGCAAAAGTCTGCTTTCAGTGGTCATCTCCAAAATGTCTCTCTCAGCTGCTCTGAGGTCCTTCTGTTCGTGAGCTCTTTTATAGGGCTCCAGTGAGTAAATCAAGACCCACTCTAAATGGGCAGGGTCCATACGTCCATGAAAATAAATTAATCAAACGTTTCACCTACAGTTGATTGAGTCACATCTCCATGGAAACAATCAAAGGATTCCAACCTAATCAACACTAATACGTCTGCCCCCACAAGACTGCATCAAAGAACATGGTGTTTTAGGGGACATAATACATCCAAACCAGCACAGGGTTGTTAGCACAGGTGCCTCTAGATAAGAAGAGGTGATGTGTCCAGAACTTCTCTAACAGGTGGGTGGATGGCAAGGCACATCTGTCTCTGTGTCTGTTGTAGAGACCACTCACACAGCATCACATCAGATGATGCGTGCTGGAAATTTGTTATCCTTTACTTAGCTGTGTGGTAGACTTATATGCCTGGCTGTGCACTGCATCTTTCTGCCTGGCATGGTGTAGGTGCTTAAAACTCAGCATGTACAAGACCCCCTCAGGTGTTTCCTCCAACCCTGGTGTATCTCTCTTCTCTATTCTGGTTAATGGCATCACCAAGCACCCCCTCACCAAAGCTAAAAGCTTCCCGCTCATATCTAATCTGTTTTTAAGTTGTGGTGATTCTGCTCTATGTATTGTAAGACCTAACATTTCGTGTGCTGCCTTGAAATCTTGGAGCCTTCCAGGACCCCGAAGACCCAACCAAGAGTTCCCCTCCTCTTACTAGAAATGCCCCTCTCCCCCCATCTACCTCCAGCAGGAGAGGCTCCCCAGCTGGTGGGTTCTGCTGTCAGCCAGACTGGCTGCACCACATCTGGTCTTCAACCCAGCAGGTTTCTTTTCCCTGCCAGGCTGTGGAATTACTCAAACAAGCAAATCACATCCTCCTGCCACCCTCAGCCCCTGGTTGTTCTCTCTGCTCCCAAATGGAACACCTGTGTGGCCCAGATGGTATGTGATGTCTTCCTCCCCTGGGCTGTGAGTATGTGACCAATAAACTGCCGTCCATCTCACCTGCCCAGCCTCACATGTTGTGTGTTTGGCCATCTCACACTATTTAGGGCAGGGGATCCTTCCCTTGCCAGTGGAGTGAATAGTTGGGGATCAGAACCTCTGCTTTGGAAACGCCCCTTCCTCCCAATCTCCAGTCCTACTGCCCTGGTTTGGCTCTCATTACCTCTCACCTGGGCTTCTACAACCATCTGATCCTGTCTCCACTCTCCCTCCCATTGAATCCTTCTTCTCTCAAAGGCATTTTCCTAAAATATAAATCTGATCCTAATATCTTCTTGCTTAAAACCTCTGGCCCATTCCTCACTGCCTTCAGGATAGAGTCCAAACTTCTTGCCACAGCTCTCCAAGTCCTCCATGATCTAACTCTGACCCACCACTCAGCATCACACCAGAGTGGAGTCCCCAACACTGAACCCCTCGTGCCATTACACATAGAGTCCCCTTTGCTCTTCTTCTCCTGGAAATTCCTCTCCACTCCTCAGGATTGAGCTCGTCACTCCTCCGGCAAGTCTTTGCCAACCTCTCCTGATTGGACCACTCTGCTTGCCCCCACCATATCTTGGATTCCACATCTGCTGGGGTCTCTGTAAGATGGTGCTTTTCAGCTGGGCCTGCACCTCAAAATCGCCTGTGGGACCTTTAACACAGAGCAATGCCTGGACGCTGTTGGCAGAGATTTGGAGTCAGCAGGTTTGGGATAGGGCCCAGACTTCTAAGTTGTTACAAAGCCTATAATGCTGCTTGAGAAGTTCTCATAGAATCCATTTGAGTGTGTGTTGACGTCTCTCTATAGTGGTGAAAAGCCAGGGTTCTAGAGCAAGACTGCTGGGTTTGAGTCTGGGCTTTGCTCCCTGGTTTCTTAGTCATCTTAAGCAATTCCCTTCACTTCATCTGTGAAATGTAATGATAACACTTACCTCATAAATTGTGAGGAGTAAATGAGCAATAGAGGGAAATCCCTTAGAACAGTACCTGGTAAGTGCTCCAGCCATGTATGTATGCAATTATTAGCTTTTAGTAAAGGTGTCCTGAGCAGGGACTGGATTGATTATCCTTTGAATTCCAAGGCTCACACAGTGCCTGGCTTGGGGGTTGGCACTTAATAAATGTTTGAGGAGCTGAATTGAAACATAATCTGTGTGGAAAAAAAACTGGAAGGTAGGACAGGAGAAACAAACTTTGTGCCCATAATTTCCTGCTTTATTAGAAAGTACTGGTGTAGTAAGAAACCAGTAGCCCTTTGGATTATTGTCCAAAGATAAGCACCAGCATACCAAGAAGGAGTAAATGTAGCTCAGGCCATAGAAAATGCAGAAACATGGAAAGAAAATGGGGCAGCCTCTAAAAGATATGTTGGAAAAGTTTTGTTTTTTTCCCAGCTATTTTGGCTGCTTTAACATTAAATAAGTATGATGCATATTAATGGTAGTAGTGGCTTTTCACAATTATATGTCACTTTAGATCTGGGAAGGGGTCTTGGACATTGTGACCTCTTCAGACCTCTGTTTCCTTGTCTACAAAGGAAAGGAAGTTAGAGTGGCCTCTTGAAAGTCATGCAACAAATTGTGTCCAAGTCAGGGCCCTCATCAGTTCGGGGTCCACCTGTCTGGTGCTGCCATCATAACTGATTGTAATCATTATAAAATCGAATGCATTACCTTCTAATTCCCATCAAACCTGCTCCTTCTTCTGTTGCAATCGATGGCATTGCCATCCTGCCAGCTATGCTGGGTTGGTCAGTACTGATTAGAATGGAAATCTATCAGACTGGAGGAAGGAAACAGCAGGATGGTAGAATTGTTGTCAGCGTGTTCGATTAGCAAATTAGTGTGGAAAAGCATTGAGATAACAAACATGACCATAGAAGATTGACATTCTTTTGGTCATAAAAGTGAGATAAGCCAGGAACCTTGGCTTATCTCACTTTTGCAGATAAAACTCTTTACAAAAGGTGATAAAAGTATTGACAAAAAGTGAACTTTGGAAATGCTATTCCCAGACATCCTCAAGTGTGGTAATTTACTTCATCATAATATTCTGATGTGCATTTTAATTACTTGTGTCCAGTTTTTTTCTGTCCAGGACTGTAAAGCACTTTTCCCAATATATAGAGGCAAGCAGTAAATAATATGTTGAATTGAAATATCTGCACTGCAGATTTATAGTCTAGCCCTATTAAAAGCCAAAGACTTAGGTGTAGTTTCTCTCAATGTCTTTTTCACCCAAATTCATATGCATGAATCAGGTGATTCACACAAATGAAATCAAATGATTGCACTAGGGAGAGGTATACATTTTGATTTGTCCCAGTCTTGGGAAACTTCTAGACCATCCCTAGCTGTACAATGTTAGATGTATTTCTTCACTTCTCTGAGCCTCTTATTTCTCTCCTGTAAAATGGGGATAATGAAATCTGTCTCACAGGAGTGTAGTATATGTATTTCTGGGTATCTGGAAGTTCCAATAAAACATCTAGCACATAGCAGATACACATATTTTGCTTCCTACTCCCATTTCTTCCTCCCTGCCCTTAGACATTTAGATTATCCGGGGACGTTTTGCTAATTTCCAGGGAAGTAGCTGCTATTAGTCAATATTGCTGCCTCAGGCCCATCTCATCTTCCTTAGTGCAAAATGATTACAGAAACAGGAAGGCACCATTCAGTGGATGGTTTTTCCAAGCTTTCAGTGGGATATGACTGTTTTAAAATGGAACAAGTGTCCCCTTATGGAAGGAACCACCTCCTACATATAATCTGAGGTTCACACCCAAGATAGAGCTCTGAAAGAGGCAGTTAGGTTACAAGCCAACAAATTCATTTCTGTAGGGTTTTCCATCCAGAAGTCTGGCAAGGCAGCTGTTCAGAAGCCCCTGCTGCAAAGACAAGAAGCAAGGGCTGTCTCTAGGAAGGGAATACCAAATGGCATGATCCAATTTCCTGGTTATATTTCTCAAATTACATAATATAAAACATGGAAAGGAATGATGATGAGTTGGAAGTGGAAACATTGCAATGAGTTGAGCCACTGCATTGGGGGTAATTCTTATGAATGATTTTTTTTGGATGTTTTCTATATTTAAATATTTTCTCCAATCAACACACATTCCAAATATAGTCAGGTTTTAAATAATGATTTTAAAAAAGAACTCATCTGAGGAAGAGGTTGAAGAAGGAAGATACCTCCATACCTCTAGAGGGGGACAAATCTGAGGGTGATATCTAACAAGGTCTTCAAGACACTAGGGAAGAGGCAGTACCAGAGATTTAGTGGAGGTTAAAGAAAAGCTTTGTTTTTAAAAAATTCTAAATTAAACATTTTTTTTCAGATTAGACATGCTTAATGTAAAAATTTAATTCAGAAAAAGGGGAAAAGAACCTGATGTCCAACTCTCTAGAGATAACAGCTTTTGAATTAATATATGTCCCCTGACACCTGTATGTAATAATAGGTGTATGTAACTTTACGTAAATGGGAAGGCACCACCTCCTACTGTATGCTATATGTATGTGATTTTGCAACTTGATTTTTCACTCAACAATGTATCTGAGACAACTTTCTGTTATCGAAAGAGAAAGGTCTTTGTCATAATAGTTAATGGCTACATAATATTTTATTGTGCTGTAATTTGCTTAAAAGGATATCCTCTTGATTGGCTATAATAAGCAATGCTGTAATAAATGACCTTTGGTGTAACTTTTCCACTTGGGTGATAATAACTTTAGGTAAATTCCTAAGAAGTTAGAGTATTGGGTCATTTTACATTGATACATATTATATAAATTTATACTTCCACCATTATAAATACAATTGCCTTTTCCCCGCACCCTAATTGTAGATATAAATTCCTTGTCTTTTGTATGTATTGCAAATATTTACCTCTAGGCCAATTATGTTTTTCAACTCTTTTTTTTTAAGGTGTGTTTTAAAAATAGAAGTTTTGAATTTTATGGATTTATACTTATCAGTCTTTTTGTTTTTTTTTTTGGTTTCTTTTCTTTTTTTTCTTTCTTTTTTTGGTGACTTGCTTATTTCTTCCCACAGTTATAGAAATATTTCTTCAGTTGTTTTTATGGTACTTATTATAATTCCATTAAAAAATCTTCAATTATTCGAGACATATGGAATTTATTTTGATATAAGGAAAGCGGCAGGAATCTTGCTGTATTTCTCCCCACACCCCAAATATTTACCTAATTTTCCAAAATCTTTCATTAGATATATCACATTTTCTCCTTTGATGTTAAAAGCCATCTTTATTCTCTCCACATATTTGAACTCATTCCGAGATTATTTATTTCTGTTCTATTTATCAGTGCTCCATTCCTGAATTGGAACTAGTGTCTCATTTTAAAAATTAATTGTTATGTATTTTAAATACCTGAAGAGGAAATCTCCCTATCCCCAATCCCATCCCCAATTTTTCTTTTTTTTTTTTCCAGAATTTTCTTGGATGATTTTTCATGTTTTTCTGCCAGCAATCTCTTAGAAGCATTTTTTTTTAACTGTCACTTTGATTTGGGTTGCACTGAATGTATAGATTAATTTAGGAGAACTGATATCTCCCCAGTATTGTTTCTTTTAACCCATCCATATGTCTCTTCTTTATTCGTATTTTCTTTTTTGTCTTTCAGTCATTATGTTTGTAATTTTTATGTTTGTAATTTTTCCCGTGTAAATCCTATGCATGCTGATGAGATTTATTTCTAGCTATTCAGCAAGGTGTGGTGGTTTGTATTGCGTCAAGGTAGCTAATCTGCAACTACGTTTCCCAGGGTTCTTTTCCCTGTTGACCCAGATTAGGGATGACCACAAGACAAATGTGCATGGGATTTTGGAGTAAGAAAAGGATGAATAGCTATTATGCTCTGAAGGTCATCTTTGCTTCTGGCCTAAGTGACCAACAGCGACTCCAGACCCACTCCCAGATGTGCTTCTGCAACTCACACAGGTGGCAGCCGTGTGGAGCCAACAGCCTTCCATGGACTTCTATACCAGATCCCTCTGCGACTGCATTCCAGGAGCTGGATGTTTCTAGCTTCCTGCAAGCTCTGACTTGCTTACCCATCCCAGGGCTTGTTAGGAATTTTTCTCTCATCCTTTCCAGATCTTGAATTTCCTAGCTCCTTCCACAATTGTCTAGGGTCTAATTCTGATAATCAATTCTTCATTGCTTAATACTCACAGTAGTTAGGCTTCTCTGATTAAACCCTAAGGCATATGCAAAGGGTGGGAAAACAAAACGAGATCACATGATGCAGGATCCCACGTACCTGTTGGGGACTTTCAAGGACGTGCCACAGGATGCACATGGGCCTTCAGGCAAGAACAGGACACGCTGGGGTTTGAGTGCCAGGGGAGGGATCCATCTTCACTGCCGCCTTCTATGTTTATAGAGGAGTTGGAAGGGGCAGATCATTTAATCAAGTTGGTAGGACCTGGGCTTTTCAAATGAAATCACAGACTGGCTGGGGTGAGAAGTATCCTGTCCTCAGGCTGTAACCACTTGGGAAGTGGCGTGTCAGGGTTTGGAGCCCTCTGCTGAGCCACAGTTGCTGAAGGCATCTGGGCAAACTGGCTTTTCCCTCCAAATGGTTATTTCAGGTTGTGGTGACTATTGGGACTGGGCATAGGCAGTTACTTTAAAAAATTGTACTATTATTTGTCTATGGGAAAGTGGTTGATTTTTCACATATTGGTTTTGTAAACTTTCACTCTACTGAACTCGCTCTATTTCAGCTGTGAAGAATCCTTATCTCTCTCTTCTTTTCCAATAATAACTCTTATTTTGAGTTTTTGTGCAATTGCATTAAGTAGATTGTTCAGTGTTAAATTCAAATGGTGATTGAGGGCACCTTTCTTGTTATTAATTTTAATTGGAAATGTCTTTTATTGGATTCTAGATTATACACACATACACAGAGAGAGAGAGAGAGAGAGAGAGAGAGAGAGAGAGGGAGAGAGAGAGAGAGAGAGAGAAATGGGGATTATGATAAGGAAATATCCATCTATTCCTACTTTACTGAGTTTTTTGAACAGTAGGAATGTTTATTAAAAGTCTTTTTGGAGTTTACAGAGAGGCTTATATGTTTCTTTCTCCTATGACCAATTGTTATGGTAGATTTTAATAAATGAATTTCCTCAGTTTGAACCATCTTTGCCCTCCTAGAATAAAACCCCTTGATTATTATGCATAAAACTTTTAATTTACCACTAGTACTCCCTTTTTTATTTTTAGCTGGTGAATGTTTGCTAATATTTAATTTATCTTTTGAATATATATTCAGAGGCAAAGTTGGAATGTAGATATTTCTGTTTGCAGTTACAGTCAGGTTTTAGGATCAGGGCAATGCAAGTCTATAGAAGTGAGTTGGAGATTTTTCTCAGTTTTTGTTTGTTCTGGACCAGTTAAATATCATGGGAATCATCTATTCCTTGAAGGTTTGCTATAACTTATTTATCAAATTAATCAGATTTGATTGCTTTCAGGCAGTAGATATTTATGATTTCAATTAAAAAATAGATTTCTGGACCCCAAACAGCTAAAATAATATTGGAAAAAAAAGAACAAAGTTGAAGGACTCATGCCTCCCAATTTCTAAACTTACTGTAAATCTACATTAATCAAAACATTTAGTGCTGGCATAAGGATAGATATATGGGCCAATGGAATAGAATTTAGAGTCCAGAAATAAACCCATACATGTATTACTAGTTGATTTTCAAAAGGGTGCCAAGACCATTCAATGGGGAAAGGAATAGTCTCATCAACAAATGGTACTGGGACAATTAGATATAACACATGCAGAAGAATGAAGTTGGATCCCTACCTCACACCATATAAAAAACTTAACTCAAATGGATAGACAACCTAAATATAAGAGCTAAAACTATAAAACTCTTAAAAGAAGAGTAAGGTAAATGCTCATGACCTTGGGCTTGGTAATAGATTCTTATATATTTTAAAATAAAATATTGGATGAGATATCATTTATGGGAATTTGTTTCAGCAGTTTACAATTCATGGATCAGGAAGCATCCAAATCACATGGAAAGGAGCTCCACCAAGGAGGTGGAAAGGAAGAGCTGATATAGGGCAAATGTGGAAGCAAGTAAGGAAATGTTCTGACTGGTCAGTGTTAAGTTTCCATTTTCCATGGGTGGGTTCTTAGTGGAGAGCAGATATGGTTTGCTTGTCCATTCTGATTAGCTGTCTCTGCCAGACCAAAACTGGCTTATCACCAGGTGTAGCTTATCTGCAATTCTGTAGTATGTGTTCCATTTTCTTGGGAAGACTGCAGGTCAATTATTTTTGTCTTCTGGAAAATCCTTACTTGGAAAGGTGTCCTTCCCATTAACATTTAATGTAGATGGCTATTTTATTTTGCTTAACAGAGATGATACCAAAAGCATGAGAAATAAATGGAAAAATAGATAAATTGGACTTCATAAAAATTAAAATCTTTTGTGCATTAAGGATTTTATCAAGAAAGTGAAAATGTGACCTATAGAATGGGAGAAAATATATGCAAGTTATATATCTAATAATGGTCTAGTATATGGAATATATAGAGACATCTTTCCACTTAATCACAAAAAGGCAAACAACCCAATTAAAAATTGGGCAAGGAACTTGAATAGACATTTCTCCAGTAGATACATAATTGACCAAAAGCATATGAAAAGATGCTCAGCATCATTAGGCACATTAAGGGAATGCATATCAAAACCAAAATGAGATACCAGAGCACATACACTAGCATAACTATAAAAAATAACAAAATATCTAGTGTTGACGAGGATGTGGAGAAATTGGGACCCTTGTACATTGCTGGAGGGAATGTAAAACGGAGGAGCAACTGTGAAAAATAGTGGCAGTTCCTCAAAAAATTAAAAATAGAATCACCATATGCCCCACTAATGACACTCCTAAATATATACCCCAAATAATTGAAAACAGGTACTCAAACAGTACTTGTACATAAATCTTTGTAGCAGGATGGTGTACAGTAGTCAAAAGGTGGAAACAATCCAAATGTCCGTCAATGAATGGATGAACATACACATGTATATACATACAAGAAATATTATTCAGCCATGAAAAGGTCTGAAGTACTGTTACATGCTACGATGTGCATAAGCCTCAAAAACGTTATACTAAGTGAATGAAGTCAGATATGAAAGGTCACAAATTGTATGATTCCGTTTATGTGAAAAAGCCAGAACATATTCATCCTTAGAGACAGGAAGATGATTGATGGTTGCCAGAGTCTGGAAGGAAGGGGAATGAGGAGTGACTCTTTAATAGATATGAGCTTTCTCTTGGGTTCATGATCATGTATGTCTTAGAACTTGATAGAGGTGGTGTATGCATGACTTTGTGAATGTAATAAATGCCACTGAAATGTATACTTTAAAATGGTAAATTATATCTTATGTGAATTCTACCTCAATTAAAAATAGTTTTTCTACCTATTCTTGGGAAAATTCTGTTAATTTCAATTTCCCTGGAAAACAATATAACAATTGTAAGTTTTTTACATTGTATTCCTTTGAATAAAATAAAAAACCTAACATAATATGGCTATAAACTCTTTCTTTTTAAATACCCCATAATTGTGTGGTTGTGCTTTCACTTCTCACAGGTTAACTTATTTTATACAATTTTTCACTTATAAAGCTTATTCATTCTGATGCTTTTATTTTCTTCCTGAATACTTTATTTCTGATTTTATATTTATTAATTCTTTTCTTTTACTTTTTGGGGGGGGTTGTTTTGTTCTATTTTTTTAGCTTTTTAAGTTGAATGCTTTATTCATTTAATTAAAATTTTTCTTATTATAAGTAACAATGTTAAAGTTAATAGATTTTCTATTAAAAATGAATTTTGTTGTATCTCTTGAGTTTTCTCTGGGGTATTCAAATTGTCATTAATTTTTAAATAGTGTACAATTTAAGTTTTTGTTTCCCATTGAAACAAATGAATTATTTAGAGATCAAATTTTCATTACCAAGAAGACACGTTTTAAATCTTATTTTGTTGTCAGTTTCTAATTTTATCATGTTGTGGTCAGAAAATCAGTAAATGTTTCAGAGGACTGTGAAAAGAAGGTATTTTATTTGCTCTTATGTATGTTTTATCAATATATTAATCTTTTTTTTATGCTAGTGATATTCATATTTCTACTCATGCCCTTGCCTGGAGTAAAAATATCCCTCTAGTTTCAAACTTTTTACGTTAATATGGTCAAGATGTGTCTTTTGAACAGTGTATATTGTATATCTGGATTTTTAAAATTTATTTTAAAAATAAGTTTTTAAATTTTTGAATAGCTTTAGATTTACAGAAAAATTGTGAGTCTAGAGAGTTCTCATATAGCACCCACTTTTCCCTATTATTAACATCTTACATTAGTATGGTACATTTGTAACAATTAATAGACTGATATTGATACTTTATTATTAACCAAATTCTGTACTCTATTCAGATCTCCTTAACTTTTACCAACGTCCTTTTTCTGCAGAGGATCCCACTAAGCTTACCACATTGTATTTAGTCATCCTCTCTCCTCAGGCTACAATTCTTACTGACAGTTTGTCAGGCTTTCTTTGTTTTTATGACCTTGGCAGTTTTGTGTGTTAATGGAGAAGTATTTTGTTGAATACCCCTGAATTAGAATTTGTCTCATATTTTCCTCGTGGATAGCCAAGGGTTGTGTGTCCTTGGGAAGAAGAGCAGAGAAGTAAAGTGCCGTTCTCATCACATCACCTCAAAGGAACACACTGTCAGTGTCTCTTATTGCAATTGATGTTGACCTTCATCACCTGGCTGAGGTAGTGTTTGTCAGGTTTCTTCACTGTAAAGTTGCTCTTTCTTCCTCTTTTGATACCATACTCTGTGGAAGGAAGTCACTGTGCGCAGCCCACACTCAAGGTGTGGGAAGTTACACTCCACCTCCTTGAGAGGGGAGAAGCTACATAATTATCTGGAATTCTGCATGAGAGATTTTTCTACCCCCCATTTATTTACTTATTAATTCATTCAGTCATTTATTTATGTCAATACAGACTCATGGATATTTATTTTCTGCTTGGCGTTATAATCCAGTACTACTTTATTTATTTTCTTGATCAGCTGTTTCCAACTTTGGCCATTAGGAGCTGTCAGTTGTCTCTTGTGTACCTTTTGACATATCTATCATTGTAGGTCTCTTTTTTCAGGGGGGTTAAGAGGGACTTCCTTACTTTACGGCACTGCAAACTTCTGTAGGCTCATCTTGTATATTTCTTGCTCCAGTCCTAGATTCAGCTATTTTTCCAGAGAGCCCTGGTTCTTTTTATTGGAGAACAGTATTAGAAAGCAAGATCTGGGTGCTAGATGTATTTCTTGCTACTCAGGTGTCAATGATTCTAGGAACTTTCAGCTGACACAGCAAGGTTATATGTGTCTGTACTGACCCATGTATATGCACACATCTATAGATAATTCTATATGCCCCTGTCTGTATCTTTACTGAGTTAAACATTAGTTCATACTAATGTCTCCAATGCTAACCCATTACCATATGGATCATCACAGTCTTATCTCCTTGGTCCTCTGTAACCTCCCACTCCCAGCAGTAAGAAATCTGGCTCCCATCAACCACCATCCACCATCCATTTGCTTAATTGTTCGATTCCAGTATGCATGTATAGTAGATCCAGATATGTTAGCTCATATCACCACGGGAAACAACTTTATCAACAAGAGTACAGTGCTTATGTGCAGTTCCTTTTGCCTTTAGTCTTACAGACTTCATTCATTTCCACAGTTACTTGAGCCAGCACTTTATCCCATCCCCTTCTGAGAACTTGTTTCATACATTTGTTAGAGTCTTATGCTTAGATTCTTTCATCACATTCTGCATGCCATCCTGGAATTCCCCAACCTCCTGAATGATTTTTTAAGAGTTTGCCTACATTAAGTTTTACCCTTTGTTCTGTAAAGTTCTATGGACTTCGATAAATGCATAATGTCATCTATCTGTCATTGCAGTATCATACAAAATCATATAACTGCCCTAAAAGTTCCCTATGCTTTACCTGTTCAGCTCTCCCCACCTTGCCCCAAACCCCTGGCAACCACTGATCTGTTTACAGTTTCCATAGTTTTCCCTTTCCCAGAATGCATGTAAATGTAACCATAGTGTATGTAGTCTTTTAAAACTGGCTTATCTCACTTAGCAATATTTAAGTTTCATTGATATCTTTGTGTGGCTTGATAAGTCTTTCTTTTTTATTGCTGAATAGTATTACATTGTATGTGTCCATTTACCCATTGAAGGACATCTTGGTTTCTTCCAATTTGGGGCATTTATGAATAAAACTGATGTAAACATTCATATGCATATTTTTGTGTGGCCATAAATTAGGTAAATACCTAGGAGTGTGATCTGTGATTGGTGGATCATATGGTAATGCTTAACATTATAAGAAACTGCTAAACATTTCTTATAATGTTGAACATTATAAGAAACTTTCTCCAAAGTGGCTGTGCCATTTTGAATTCCCACCAGCATTGGGTGCTGTTGCTCTGCAACCTTGTCGGTGATTGGTATATGCAGTAATTTAGATTTTAGCCATTCTAGTTTGTGTGTTGTGGTATCTCATTGTTGTTTTAATTTGCAATTTCCCTAATGACATGTGGTGCTGAGCATCTTTTCATATGCTTATTTGTCATTTCTATATGGCAAATATAGAGTTTTAAGAGTTTTTTGTATATTTTGGATTAAGTCCTTTATCAGATATATGTTTTGCAAATATTTTCTCCCAGTCCATGTCTTTTCTTTCCATCCTTTTATAAGTGTCTTTTGCAGAACACAAGTTTAATTTTAATAAAATCCAGCTTATCAAATTTTTCTTTCATGAATCACGCTTTTGGTTTTAGTATCTAAAAACTCATTGCCAAACCCAAGGTCACCTAGACTTTTTTCTATGTGATCTTCTAGAATTTTTATAGTTTTGCATTTTACATTTAGGTCTGTGATCCCTTCTGAATTAATTTTTGTGCAAGGTGTAAAATCTTTGTCTAGGTTCAATTTTTGCATATGGATGTCCAGTTGTTCCAGTACAATTGTTGAAAAGACTACCCTTTCTCCATTTGGTTGCCTTTGATCCTTTGTCAAGGATCAATTGAGTGAATTTATGTGGAACTCATTCTAGAGTCTTTACTCTGTTCCATTGATCTGAATGTCTAGGTGTTTAACTGAAGTCTGAAGTGCAAAAAGACAGAAAACAGTGACAGACTATATCAATAATCAATTTAAATGTAAATGGTCTAAATATACTTATTAAAAGACAAAGACTGTTAGAGTGGTAATAAGAATAAGACTCAACTATACATTGTCTACAAGAAAACCACTTTAAATATAAAGGCACAGTTAGACTGAAAACAAAAGGATAGAGTAAGGTATATCACACTAACACTAATTAAAAGATAGCTGGAATAGCTTTATTGCTTTGAGACAAAGCAGACTTCAGAACAAGGACAATTATCAGGGATAAAGAGGTACATTATATAATGATAAACAGGTCAGTTCTCCAAGAAGACATACTAATACTTAATGTATATACACCTAAGTACAGAGAATCAAAATAAGTGTGGCAAAACCTGGTAGAACTGAAAGGAGAAATAGATCAATCTATTATTATATTTGGAGACTTCAATAACCTCTGTCAGTATTTGAGAGATTCAGGGACAGAAACTTGTAAGGATATAATTGAACTGAATAGCACCATCAATCAACTAGATCTAATTGACATTTATGGAATAGTTCATCCAACAATAATAGAGTACACATTCTGCTCAAGTTCACATGGAACATTCACAAACATAGACCACATTCCATGCCATAAAGTACATCTTAACACATTTTAACAAGTAGAAATCATACAAAGTACACTCTCATACCACAATGGAATTAGAGTAGCAATCAATAACAGAAAGATAAGTGGAAAATGCCCAAATATTTATAAATTAAACAATCTGCTTCTAAATAGCACATGAATCAAATAAGTCTCAAGAGAATTTGAAAAATATGTGGAATAAGTGAAAATGAAAATACAACTTCTCAAAATTAGTGGATGCAGCAAAAACAGTGTTTGAGGGAAATTTATAGCATTGAATGCTGTGATGGTTGGGTTCATGTGTCAACTTGGCTAGGTGGCCTAGCTGTCTGGTCAAGCGGGCGCTGGCCTGACGATTCCTGTGAGGCTATTTGAGGCTGGTTGGTTTGTCGGATCATCAGTCAATTGACTGCAGCTGACTGATGACTCATCAAGGGGCGTGCTTCCACAGTGAGAGAATGCAATTGGCTGGATTTGGTCCGGGTGATCCGTTGGAGGCTTATAAGCCGGACGGTTAGAGAACCTTCACTTCTTCTTCAGCTGCTCAGTGAAGCTTTTCCTGGGGAGCTCGTCGAAGTTGCCAGTTCGTTTCCTGAGGAGTTCGTCAAAGTTGTCGGTTCGTTTCCTGAGGAGTTCTTCAAAGTTGCCGGTTCGTTTCCTGAGGAGTTCGTCAAAGTTGTCGGTTCGTTTCCCGAGGAGTTCGTCGGACGTCTTCCTTGGAGTTGACAGCTTGTTGACGGCTCTGCAGAATTTGGACTCGTGCGCTCCCGCAGTTGCGTGAGTCACTTTTACAATTTGATAATAAGAAACATCTCTCATTGATTCTGTTTCCAAGGAGAACCCTAACTAATACAACTTGGTACCGAGAGTGGTTCTTGAGAAACGGAATCTTAAAATGGGCTTTTACAACTTGTTTTCTACTCTGATTAGATTCAGAGGCACTAATGACTCTATTTCCAATAATCAAGAGGGTACTAAGAGTCCATGGCAGGAGTTGGCAAAGGAAATACGCAAAATAGCACCATTTGATTCTCCTAATTGTGCTCTAGTACGAAGCGAGGCTCTGGGTGACAGCGTTTTTGACACTTTCACAGAGTTTTGCAGTATTAAGAAGTATAATGATGTTGGCTGGCTGCTCTTAGATACTTTGGATACAGTTGTAAGAGAAAGGGATGAGCTAAAGGCTTCAAATTCAAAACTTGAATGCCGTATGACAGATGTAAAGAGTTCCATCTGTGCCCTGAAAGAAAATCTTATTTCCTGTGCCCGCAGACTGGAGGTTTCTGAAAATCAGACGCAGTCTCTTATTGTGCGAGTAGCACATTTACAGCGTAAACTAAAATCTCAACCTCTCAGGGTGTCTGCTGTTAAAGTAAAGGCATTGATTGGAAAAGAATGGGACCCGGAAACTTGGGATGGAGACATATGGATTGATAATAATGACAGTGAGGACATTGGAACCCTGGATTCTGCTGGGTCATTGTTAGATTTACCTGTAGAGGGCTGTCCTGGGGAAACAGCTTCTCTGCCTCCAGTCTGCCCTAAGGAGCCTGCCACGCAACTCCCACCTAAGGAGATTGACCCTTCAATGCCTGCTAATCTTGTAATCACCTCCCCTGAGGAAGCAGCCCTCACTCTTTTGTCTGGAGAGACTAATCCTGTTTTAAGAGATGAAAATGCAACAGAGTGCCCTGAGGTGAATGGCTTGAGAGATAATTCTAACTCTTTTCATGACCCACCCCCACCACCAGTTTTTGCTTCAAGACCTATAACTAGGCTGAAGTCCCAACAAGCCCTAAAGGGTGAGGTACAAAGTGTGACCCATGAGGAAGTATGCTATACTCCAAAAGAACTGTATGAGTTTTCCAACTTATACAGACAGAAACCAGGGGAATATGTGTGGGAATGGATATTGAGAGTGTGGGATAATGGTGGAAGGAATATAAGGTTGGATCAGGCTGAATTTACTGATATGGGCCCACTAAGCAGAGATTCTGCATTCAATGTTGTAGCTCGAGGGGTTAGAAAGGGTGTTAACAGTTTGTTTGGGTGGCTGGCTGAAACCTGGATCAAAAGGTGGCCGGCATTACCAGAAGTTGAAATGCCAGAACTGCCCTGGTATAATGTGGAGGAGGGGATTCAAAGGCTTAGAGAGATTGGAATGTTAGAGTGGATTTATCATGGAAAACTTGCTCACACAGCCCTGGAATGTCCAGAGGACACACCTTTTACCAGGACTGTAAGGAATAAATTTGTGAAACTAGCTCCATCATCCCTGAAGAGCTCTGTAGTCGCCCTTCTCTGTAGGTCAGATATTACTGTAGGAACTGCTGTCACTGAACTGGAATCCTTAAACACAATGGGGATAATCGGGTCCCGAGTCAGCAGAAGCCAAGTGGCTGCAGTTAATCGCCACAGACAAGGTGGACAGGGCTACCATAATGGAAAACAGGCTCAAAGCAGCAATCAAAATAATATGACTCGCAGAGACTTATGGCGTTGGCTAGTGGATCATGGAGTACCAAGTAGTAAAATAGATGGGCAATCGACTAAATTCTTGTTTGAACTATATAAGCAGAAGAATTCTAGGCCACGTGAACAAAAATCTCCCTTGAATTACAAAAACAGAGAGTCATGGCCCCTTAATCAATTCCCAGACTTGAGACAGTTTACAGATCCAGAGCCTCCTGAATGAAGGGAAGGCCGGGTACCCTTGGAGAAGGACCCTGTCACACTGCCAAAAATTTACACTGTTAATCTTCCTCCCAGCCTTCCCCAGGGGGACCTACGGCCTTTTACCAGGGTGACTGTGCATTGGGGAAAAGGAAATGATCAGATATTTCGTGGATTATTAGACATGGGGTCAGAAGTGACATTAATTCCCGGAGACCCAAAACGTCACTCTGGTCCACCAGTCAGAGTTGGGGCTTATGGAGATCGGGTGATTGATGGAGTTTTAGCCCAGGTCCGTCTCACAGTGGGTCCAGTGGGTCCCCGGACCCATTCTGTGGTTATTTCCCCAGTGCCGGAATGCATAATTGGAATAGACATACTCAGCAACTGGCAGAATCCTCACATTGGTTCCCTGACTCCTGGAGTGAGGGCTATTATGGTGGGAAAGGCCAAGTGGAAGCCACTAGAGCTGCCTCTGCCTAGCAAAGTAGTGAACCAGAAGCAATACCGGATTCCTGGAGGGATTGCAGAGATTAATGCCACTCTTAAGGACTTGAAGGATGCAGGGGTGGTGATTCCCACCACATCCCCATTCAACTCTCCTATTTGGCCTGTGCAGAAAACAGATGGGTCTTGGAGGATGACTGTGGATTATCATAAGCTTAACCAGGTGGTGACTCCAATTGCAGCTGCTTTCCCAGATGTGGTATCATTGCTTGAGCAAATCAACACATCCCCTGGTACCTGGTATGCAGCTATTGATCTGGCAAATGCTTTTTTCTCAATTGCTGTCAGCAAGGACCACCAGAAACAGTTTGCATTTAGCTGGCAAGGCCAGCAGTTTACATTCACCGTGTACCTCAGGGTTATATCAACTCTCCAGCCCTATGTCATAATATTGTCCTCAGGGATCTTGATCATTTCTCCCTCCTGCAGGACATCACACTGGTCCATTATATTTATGATATCATGTTGATTGGACCTAGTGAGCAAGAAGTAGCAACTACTCTAGATTTGTTGGTAAGGTATTTGCGTGGCAGAGGATGGGAGATAAATCCAACAAAAATACAGGGGCCTTCCACCTCAGTAAAATTTCTAGGTGTTCAGTGGTGTGGGGCCTGTCGAGATATTCCTTCTAAGGTGAAGGATAAGCTGCTGCATCTGGCCCCTCCTACAACCAAAAAAGAGGCACAACGTTTAGTTGGCCTCTTTGGGTTTTGGAGACAACATATTCCTCATTTAGGTGTGCTACTCCGGCCCATTTACCGAGTGACTAGAAAAGCTTCTAGTTTTGAGTGGGGACCGGAGCAAGATGAGGCTCTGCAACAGGTCCAGGCTGCTGTGCAAGCTGCTCTGCCGCTTGGACCATATGATCCAGCTGACCCAATGGTGCTGGAAGTGTCAGTGGCAAATAGAGATGCTGTTTGGAGCCTTTGGCAGGCTCCTATAGGAGAATCACAACGCAGGCCCTTAGGATTTTGGAGTAAAGCTTTACCATCCTCTGCAGATAACTACTCTCCATTTGAGAAACAACTGTTGGCCTGCTACTGGGCCTTAGTAGAGACAGAACGCTTAACCATGGGCCACCAAGTTACCATGAGACCTGAGTTACCTATCATGAGCTGGGTGTTATCTGACCCACCAAGCCGTAAAGTTGGGCGTGCACAGCAGCACTCCATCATAAAATGGAAATGGTATATACGAGATAGAGCTCGAGCAGGTCCTGAAGGTACAAGTAAGTTACATGAGGAAGTGGCCCAAATGCCCATGGCCCCCACTCCTTCCACCTTACCTTCTCTTGCCCAGCCCACAGCTATGGCATCTTGGGGAGTTCCTTACAGTCAGTTGACTGAGGAAGAGAAGACTCGGGCCTGGTTTACAGATGGTTCTGCACGATATGCAGGTACCACCCGAAAGTGGACAGCTGCAGCACTGCAGCCCCTTTCTGGGATATCCCTGAAGGACAGTGGTGAGGGGAAATCCTCCCAGTGGGCAGAACTTCGAGCAGTGCACCTGGTTGTTCACTTTGCTTGGAAGGAGAACTGGCCAGAGGTGCGTCTGTATACTGATTCCTGGGCTGTTGCTAATGGTTTGGCTGGATGGTCAGGGACTTGAAAGGAACATGATTGGAAGATTGGTGACAAAGAAGTCTGGGGAAGGGGTATGTGGATAGACCTTTCTGAGTGGGCAAACAACATGAAGATATTTGTGTCCCATGTGAATGCTCACCAGAGGGTGACTTCAGCAGAAGAAGGTTTTAATAACCAAGTGGATAAAATGACCCGTTTGGTGGATACCAATCAGCCTCTTTCCCCAGCAACTCCTGTCATTGCCCAATGGGCTCATGAACAAAGTGGTCATGGTGGTAGGGATGGAGGTTATGCATGGGCTCAGCAACATGGACTTCCACTCACCAAGGCTGACCTGGCCACAGCCACTGCTGAGTGTCCAGTTTGCCAGCAGCAGAGACCCACACTCAGTCCCCGATATGGCACCATTCCTCGGGGTGATCAGCCTGCTACCTGGTGGCAGGTTGATTACATCGGACCACTTCCGTCATGGAAAGGGCAGCGATTTGTTCTTACTGGAATAGACACATACTCCAGATATGGGTTTGCCTTCCCTGCACGACATGCTTCTGCCAAAACTACAATACGTGGACTTACAGAATGCCTCATCCACCGTCATGGTATTCCACACAGCATTGCTTTGGACCAAGGAACCCACTTCACAGCAAATGAAGTGAGGGGATGGGCACATGCTCATGGAATTCTGTGGTCTTACCATGTTCCCCATCATCCAGAAGCAGCTGGGTTGATAGAACGGTGGAATGGCCTATTGAAGACTCAATTACGGCGCCAACTAGGTGGCAATACCTTGCAGGGCTGGGGCAGTGTTCTCCAGGAGGCTGTGTATGCTCTGAATCAGCGTCCACTCTATGGTGCTGTTTCTCCCATAGCCAGGATTCATGGGTCCAGGAATCAAGGGGTGGAAACAGGAGTAGCACCACTCACTATCACTCCTAGTGATCCACTAGGAAAATTTTTGCTTCCTGTCCCTGCAAGTTTAAGCTCTGCTGGTCTACAGGTCTTGGTTCCAAAAGGAGGAGTGCTTCTACCAGGAAACACAACAATAATCCCATTGAACTGGAAGTTAAGGCTGCCACCTGGCCACTTTGGGCTTCTTATGCCTCTGAATCAACAGGCAAGTAAGGGGATTACTGTACTGGCTGGGGTGATTGATCCTGACTATCAAGGGGAAATAGCACTGCAGCTACACAATGGAAGTAAAGAAGAGTTTTCCTGGCATACAGGAGATCCCCTGGGGCGTCTCTTAGTACTACCATGCCCCGTGATTCAAGTCAATGGAAAACTGCAACCACCCAATCCAGGCAGGACTACCAATGGCCAAGAAACTTCAGGAATGAAGGTTTGGGTCACCCCACCAGGCAGAGAACCATGGCCAGCTGAAGTGCTTGCTGAGGGTAAAGGGAACATAGAATGGGTAGTGGAAGAAGGTCGTGATAAATATGAACTACGGCCACGTGACCAGTTACAGAAACGAGGACTATGATGATATGAATATTTCTTCCTCGTTTTGTGATGATTATGTTTGTATTTGTCTGTGAAGAAAATATTTTTGCTTTCTTCTCTGTCTTATCCCCTTATCATATGGCATAAGCTGTAACGTTCATTTTGAAGATATGGTTTTAGGTGATGTGTACGACTGCCAAGTTGACAAGGGGTGGACTGTGATGGTTGGGTTCATGTGTCAACTTGGCTAGGTGGCCTAGCTGTCTGGTCAAGCGGGCACTGGCCTGACGATTCCTGTGAGGCTATTTGAGGCTGGTTGGTTTGTCGGATCATCAGTCAATTGACTGCAGCTGACTGATGACTCATCAAGGGGCGTGCTTCCACAGTGAGAGAATGCAATTGGCTGGATTTGGTCCGGGTGATCAGTTGGAGGCTTATAAGCCGGACGGTTAGAGAACCTTCACTTCTTCTTCAGCTGCTCAGTGAAGCTTTTCCTGGGGAGCTCGTCGAAGTTGCCAGTTCGTTTCCTGAGGAGTTCGTCAAAGTTGTCGGTTCGTTTCCTGAGGAGTTCTTCAAAGTTGCCGGTTCGTTTCCTGAGGAGTTCGTCAAAGTTGTCGGTTCGTTTCCCGAGGAGTTCGTCGGACGTCTTCCTTGGAGTTGACAGCTTGTTGACGGCTCTGCAGAATTTGGACTCGTGCGCTCCCGCAGTTGCGTGAGTCACTTTTACAATTTGATAATAAGAAACATCTCTCATTGATTCTGTTTCCAAGGAGAACCCTAACTAATACAAATGCATATATTAAAAAGAAGGAAAATCTAAAATTAATAATCTAAGTTTCTACCTTAGGAAACTAGAAGAAAGAAGCAATATAAGCCTAAAGCAAACAGAAGAAAAGAAATAAAAAAACAAAAACAAAAACAAAAAAACAAAAAAAAAACCACCAGAGCATAAATCATGAAATTAAGAACAGGAAACCACTAGAGAAAATCAATGAAACCAAAAGCATGTTCTTGGAAAAGATCAGTGAAATTGATAAACTTCTAGCTACCCAATCAAGGAAAAAAGAGAGAAGACAGTAATTACTAATATAAGAAATGGTATTAGTCACATGGACAATAAAAGGATAATAAAGGAATATTAGGAACAACCCTCTGCCCACAAATATGAAAACTTAGATGAAATGGACCAATTTCTTGAAAGATACAAACTATCAGAACTCACTGGAGCAGAAACAGATAATCAGGACAGGGCTATTTTGATAAAAGAAATAGAATCAATAATTAACCTTCCCAAAGAAGGTACCAGGCCCAAATGGTTCCACTGATGAATTCTACCAAACATTTAAGGAAGAAATTATACCAATCCTCTACAATCTCTTTTAGAAGACAGAACAGAGAGACTACTTCCTAACTAATTCTGTGAGGCCAGCTTTACCCTAATACCAAAACCAGGTGAAGACATTGCAAGAAATGAAAACTGCAGACAGTATCTTACATGAATATGGATGAGAAATCCTTGACAAAATGTTAGCAGCTCAAATCCAACAATGTATAAAAAGAATTATACACCTGACCAAGTAGGATTTATTATAGTTATGATAGGCTGTTTTAACATTTGAATATCAATCTAACCAATCGTATTAACAGTCTAAAGAATAAACTGATAAGATTAGATGATCCAGACCTCCAGGTGACCAAGATGACAGCATAAGATGCTGTAGGGTTCCATTTCTTCACACAATCTTTGAACAAAGTGCAAAAACTGGCAGAGCCATCTTCCTCAAAACTCTGGGATTGCCACAAATGGATGGGTGCTGAATCAAGAAAACAATTTTAAAAAATGGTTGGAGAAGCTAGTGGCATCCTTGCAGGCCACTTCCCTCCCCTCCTTGGTGTGATGTTGAGCAGATCTGTGCTACCGTTGTAGGTCCTTACCCCTGTTCCAGAGGGAGTAGAGTAACCCCTATGTGCATACTGGGGTGCCTATATGCTAGGGCCAATCTGTCAGGTGTTAGCCTGAAAGACTGAACCAGGACACTGCTCTCTCACTCACCCTGCAGATAGAAGCAGCTTGTGGATAGCTAGTGAATAGCTAATGCAGTGTAAGAAACAATTAAATTGAAGAGGCCTGGGACAAAGAATTCCTGGCTTTCAGACATGCAGTAGAGCATTTGAGAGGGTGGGAAAGTCTACTTCATAGGGAGTAGATAGGGCATTGAGATGATTAAATTTAAACTCCTTGGCAACCACAAAAAATATGAGACATATACGGAGCAAGAAATGAGAAGGGACTCAAAATGGTTTGATACAAAAAGTCAAATGAAAATGATATAGGTGTTAATGGAATAATTGAGGGGCAAAAATGTTAAACTATAGACCTGTTCAATACAAAGAGTGAAGCTCAGTGTAAACTATGGACTTTGTTTAATAGTAATGGATCTATTAATATAGAGTCAATGTTCATCAATTGTAACAAATGTTCCACATTAATGCAAGATGTTAATAATAGGGGAAACTGTGTGGGGGGGTGGAAACTCTTTGTACTGTCTACTCAATTTTTCCATGAATCTAAAACTGCTCTTAAAATAAAGTCTAGTAATTAATAAAAAAAAAATGAGAGCCTCATTTTTTCCAAGCAATTGTTTTTTTTTAATAAATATAACAAGGTCAGAGATGGAGGACAATGCCGAATGAGCTGAGATGGGCACCAGGCAAGATGAACTTCTTCATAACCTGTCATATAAGCCTCTTAACTCATATACTTTTTCTGTTAAATTTGTCTGTAAAATTAAAACCCTCAATATCTTTTTTTTCCTATTCAATAAAATATTTGGCAATAGAATTTACTGTCTCTACAATACAAAACTTCCAAAAATATGTATTATATTGGGTATATTTGGTAATTTAAGAGAATGTTAGTGTTAAAACCAAGTCAGAATCCCTTCCTAGCATTCTTTGCTGTAAATCTCTGATCCAATTTCTAACACTCTTGCCTTAAATTAGTCTATGGTAAGCACACAGGCATACTCGATAGGAGGTTTTGAAAAGAAACTCCAAACTGCTGGGACTCTGGACCTTTTGATCTCGTTAAGTGGGCTTGGTGACATGTAACCAGATTTTATTGCCTCTGCAGAGCTGGCTGAAATCAGAAAGGCTAACTCATCTTGCTAGCTGCCATCAGGGGTAAATTAGAGAGAGAAGGCCAGAAAATGCCTTTGCCTTTAAGGATGTAAGAGAATTAGTTGGTAATGGGTTTTTAAAATATTATTCTGGCACCTAACAATAAGCTGATGTGACCAATTGTAAAAGAAAATACTGTGCTATTGTTGGTACAGAAACATCGTTCTATAATCAGGAGATGCTAAACACGTCAATTTATACCTTAGCTAGTAATCACTGGTGAAGCTAATGAAGTCTAGTGGTGCTGAAAAACTCAAATCCTTAAAATAGACTGACACGATTTCAGGGGGCACTGCAAGGTAAAAACTATTTTCATAATAATTTAAAGACATTATTTGCCCTTGTCACTGGGTTGACTTTTACACTGATGGTGTGTAAAATTGTGGGCATCTTTGGATGAATCAAGGTAGCCGTTAGCACCAAACTGTGCTAATAGTTGTTGTATTCTTCACTTCTAGGAAGAGGCAGTATAATTTGTGAATATCTTATGTCTTACCCTAACCATCTGTCATGACTTTCTCACTACTATTAAAACATGTTTTACAAGCAGAAGTCTACATTTTAGATGAGTAAATGCAGTCCCTTGAGAAAAAGCACTTTTGTGACCGTTTGAGTTTCAAGCTCAACAGTGTGCTTTTTCCCTGGAACACCACATTTATTTGAAAGAATGGGTGTCAGATAAGTTTCGGTTATTCAGACTTGTGTATTAGGCATATATTTTCTCAAAAAAATGAAAAAAATATCATGAGTCTGACACTTCAAGGAAAATAACTGACAGGATTTATGGCCAATGATAAATTTAGAGCTTTTGAGTGAAAATTAGAATTTTGGAAAACTTACGCCTGCCACCATGAGCTTAATAGCTTCCCAATACTTTTCAGATATCATAGATGATATGAGCAAATGTGATTATTTTTTGATATTGTATAATGAAAGTGTCAACATTTGGAATATCTGCTATTTTCCAAAAGATTGATGCTTGATGTTACAAAATTCAAATTGCATGTAAGGCTAATGGATTTTAATGTAATGGTTTTAGATTCCACATTGCAGCACACCTTTAAGAAACTACTACCACTTGTTGAGGTTTGGTGTAGTATGAAAGAAGAATATCTACAATGATCTGAAATGGTTATTAAACTACGTTTCCCTTTTCCAATTACATACCTGTTTAAGGCCAAATTTCTTCATAGACTTTAACCATAACCACACATTGTAACATTAAATACACAAAAGGACTTGAGAATACAATGTTCTTCTATTAAGCCAGACATTAAGGAGATTTGCAAAAATGTAAAACAATGTCACTTTTCTTACTGATTTTTTTGAAAAATATAGTTACTTTTCATGTTTATGTTAACAGGCAATGGGCTTAATTTTTGTTATTTTTAAATGAATACATATTTAAATAATTTCTTAGTTTTAATTTCTAATATGGTAAATACTGATAGATATAAGCACACCAATAAAACTCTTTTGGGGTTCTCAGTATGTTTAGGACTGTAAAGAGGTTCTGAAACTAAAAAGTTGGAGAATCACAGGAAGCAAGGCCACATACACCATTATTTTTGAGGTTTATTATTTTGAATTGTTAGTAACCTCTTCTCCATAGGGTCCCATTGCTTTTTTTTAATTAGAGAAGTTGTGTGGTTACAGACCAATCATGCATAAAATACAGGATTCCCACACACCACCCCACCACCAACACTTTGTGTTGGTGTAGAAGATTTGTTACAATTGATGATAACACATTTTTATAAGTGTGCTATTAATTAAAGTCCATGTAATAATAAGTTTCACTGCTTGTGTAGTGTAGTTCCATGGATTTAAAAAAAATTTTATATATATATAATCCATCATTTCCCTTTTTAATCATATTCAGATATATATTTCAGTGTTATTTATTGCATTCACAATGTTATGCTACCATCACCACCATACATCACCAAAGCATTTCTACCATCCCAAAAAGGAACAATGTACATTTGAAGTCTTAACTTCCCATTCCCTATCCCCACCCTGTCCCCTGGTAACCTATATTCTAGATTCTGACTTTATGAATACATTTATTCTAACTGTTTCAAAAGAATGAGATCATACAGTACTTGTCCTTTTGTGTCTGGCTTATTTCACTCAACATGATGTCTTCATCTATGTTGTTGCAATGATCAGGACTTCATTCTTTTTGCAGCTAAATAATATTCCATTGTATGCATATACTACATTTTGTTTATCCATTCATTGGCTGATGGACATGAGTTGCTTCCACTTTTTGGCAATTGTGAATAATGCTGCTATGAACGTCAGTGTGCAAATGTCTGTTAGATTCCCTGCTTTGAATTCTTTTGGTTATATACATGGAAGTGGGATTGCTGTGTCATGTGATAATTCTGTACTTAGCTTTCTGAGGAACTGTCAAGCTGTCTTCCACAGTGACCACATCATTTTGCATTCCCACTAGCCATAAATGAGTATTCCCATTTCTCTGCATCCTCTCCAAGTACTTGTTATTTTCTTTTTTTTTCTTCTTCTTTTTTTTTTTTAATAGCAGCTATTGTGGTAGGTGTGAAATGGTATCTCCTTGTGGCTTTAGTTTGCATTTCCCTGATGGCTAATGATACTGAGCATCTTTTCATGTGTTTTCTGGCTATTTGTATATTTTCTTTGGAGAGATGTCTGTTCAAGTCTTTTGCCCATTTTTAAAATTGGGTTGTTTGTCTTTTGTTGTCAAGTTGTAGGATTTCTTTATGTTCTGGATATTAATCCTTTATTGGATATGTAGTTTCCCAATATTTTGTTCCATGGCGTAGGTTGTCATTTTACTTTCTTGATAAATTCCTTTGAGGAATAAAAGTTTTAAATTTTGATGAAGTCCAATTTATCTACTTTTTTCTTTTGTTGCTTGTGCTTTTGGTGTAAAGTCTAAGAAACATTGCCCAACACAAGGTCCTGAAGATGCTTCTCTACATTTTCTTCTAGGAGTTTGAGAGTTCTGGCTCTTATATTTAGGTCTTTGCTCCATTTTGAGCTGATTTTTGTATATGGTGTGAAGTAGGGGGTGTAGGGGGTCCTCCTTTTTTTTTTTTCAAATGGAGATACAGTTTTCCCAGAACCATTTTTTGGATAGACTGTTCTTTCCCAATTGAGTGGTCTTTGCCATCTTGTAAAAATCAGATGGCCATAAATGTGAGGGATGATTTTTGAGCTCTCAATTCTATTCCCTTTGTGACTATGTCGGTCCTTGTGCCAGGACCATGCTCTTTTGATTACTATGGCTTTGTAATAAGTTTTTAGGTTGGAAAGTGTGAGTCCTCCAACCTCATTCTTTTTCAAGATGGCTTTAGCTATTTGGGGCCTCTTACCCTTTTATATAAATTTGATGATTGGCTTTTACTTTTCTGCAAAAAAGTTGTTGGATTTTGATTGGGATTGCATTACATCTATAAATTGCTTGGGTACGATTGCCATCTTAACAATATTTAGTCTTCCAATCCATGAACATGGAATACTTCTCCATTTATTTAGGGATTCTTTAATTTCTTTTAGCTGTGTTTTGTAGTTTTCTGTTTACAGGTCTTTTACATCCTTGGTTAGATTTATTACTAGATATCTGATGCTTTTAGTTGTTATTATGAATGGAAGTTTTTTTCTTGATTTCATCTTCCAATTGTTCATTGTGTATAGAAATGCTACAGATTTTGGGATGTTGCTCTTGTACCCTGCCATGTTACTGAATTAACTTATTAGCTTTAGGAGCTTTGTTATGGATTTTTCAGGATTTTTTGCATGTAGGATCATGTCATCTGCAAATAGGAAAACTTTTACTTTTTCCTTTCCAATTTGGATGCCTTTTATTTCTTTTTCTTGCCTAACTGCTCTGCCAAGAATTCACAGTACAATGTTGTGTAACAGTGGTGACCAAGGGCATCCTTATCTTGTTCCTGATCTCAGAGGGAAAGCTTTCACTCTTTCACCATTAAGTAGGAGGTTAGCTGTGGGCTTTCCATATATGCCCTTTATCAACTTGAGAAAGTTTCCTTCTGTTTTTAGTGTTTTGTTGTCAAGAAAGGACGCTATATTTTGTCAAATGCCTTTTCTGCATCAATTGAGATGATCATGTGTTTTTTTCCTTCATTCTGTTATGTGGTGTATTATGTTGAACCACCCTTACATACCAGGGATAAATCCTACTTGATCATAGTGTATAATTCTTTTGAAATACTGAGGGATTTGGTTTGCTCTTAGTTTGTTGAGAATTTTTTGCATCTATTGGTCTATAGTTTCTTTTCTTGTGGTATATATTTATCTGGCTTTGGTATGAGGGTGAGGTTGGCCTTGTAGAATGAGTTAGGGAGTGTTCACTCTTCTTCAATGTTTTGGAAGAATTTGAGCAGAATTGGAGTTGTCTTCTTGGAATATTTGGTAGAATACCCCTGTGAAGCTGTCTGGTCCTGGGCTTTCCTTTGTTGGGAGGTTTTTGATTACTGATCCAGTCTCTTTACTGGTAATTGTTTTGTTGAGATCTTCTATTTCTTCTTGAGTCAGTATTTGCAGTTTGCCAATTCATCTAGGTTATCTAATTTATTGGTATATAGCTGTTCCTATTATCCTCTCATAGTTCTTTTTATTTCACCAGGGCAGCAGTAATGTCCTCCTTTTCATTTCTAATTTTTGTTAATTTGTACCCTCCTCTCTCTCTCGCTTTTTTTTTTTTTTATCATCTAGATAAAGGCTTGTTGATTTTATTGATCTTTTCAAAGAATGAACTTTTGGTTTTGTTGAGCCACTCTATTGTTTTTTGTTGTCTATTTCATTTGTCTCTGCTGTAATTTTTGTTATTTCCTTCTGCTCACTTTGGGTTTGGTTTTTGCTCTTTTTTCTAGTTCTTCCAGTTTTGAGGTTGGTTCTCTGACTGGAAATCTTTCTTCTTTTTTAATGTAAGCATTTAGAGCTATAAATTTTCCTCTCATCACTGCCTTCTCTGCATCCCATAAATTTTGGTATGTTCTATTTTCATTTTCATTAGCCTCAAGAAACTTCCTAATTTTGATTCTGATTTCCTCTTTAATATCCCATTGGTTATTTAAGAGTACATTGTTTAAATCCAAATTCATATTTGTGAATTTTCTGTTTTTCCCTCTGTTACTGATTTCTAGCTTCATTCCATTGTGATTAGAGAATATCCCTTGTATAATTTCAATATTTTTGAATTCATTGAGACTTGTTTTGTGACCCGATATATAGTCTATCCTAGAGAATGATCTGTGTGCACACAAGAAGAATGTGTATTCTGTTTTCAGTGTTGGGTGCAGTTTTCTATATATGTCTGTTAGGTCTAGTTGGTTTAGTGTATCACTCAAGTTCTTATTGATCTTCTGACTAGATGTTCTATCCATTGTTAAGAGTGGTGTGTTAAAGTCTCCTACTGTTAATGTAGAACTGTCAGTTTCTCCCTATAAATCTGTCAGTATTGCTTCATATATTTTGGGGCTCTGCTGTTAGGTGTGTGTGTATAAATATATATATATTTGTTATATCTCCTGTTGAATTGTCCCATTTATCAGTATATAATGACCATCTTTTGGTTACTACTTACATGGTATGTATTTTTTTCCATCCTTTCACTCTCAACCTACTTGTATCTTTGATTTTAAGGTGAGTCTCTTGCAGACACCATATTGTTGGTTTGTGCTTTTTTATCCATTCTGCCAATCTCTGCCTTTTGAGTGGAGGGTTTAACTCGTTTACATTTGAAGTCACTACTGATAATACAGGATTTTCTTCCCTGCCATTTTGCTATTTATTCTTTGTAAGTCTTATACCTTTTTTGTCTCTCAATTCCATTAAAGCCTACTTTTATATTTATTTGATTTTGTGTGTTTATAACATATTGAGTGCCTTTTCACTTCTATCTGGATATGTTTTTCATCTGTTTTCCTTGTGGTTACCATGGGGTTAAAATTTCACATCCTAAATATATAGCAATCATATTTGGTTTGATACCAGCTTAACTTCAAAGCATGCACAGATACTTTTCCTACACCTTCTATCCTCCCACGATTTTTTTTTGTACTTGTTACCACTTATATCTTTGTACATTGTGTGTCCAAAATCCTAGATTTATCATTACCTTTTATGCATTTGCATTTTAGCCCTGTAGGAAGTAAGAAGCAGAGTTACATACCAAACAATACAAGGCATTAATACTGGCATTTATAATTACCCAAATGGTTACTTTTACTACAGGTCTTTATTTCTTTATGCTGCTTTGAACCACTGTCTAGTGATATTTCCTTTCAGTCTGAATACTCCCTGTCTCATGACTTGCAGGGCTGGTTTAGTGGTGATGAACTCTCTCAGCTTTTGTTTACCTGAGAATGTCTTAATCTTTCCCTAGTTTTTGAAAGAGTGTCTTGCTGGATATAAACTTCTTGGCTAGAAGTTGTTTTCCTTCAGCACTTTAAGTATTTCAACTCCCTGCCTTCTTGCCTTCATGGTTTCTGATGAGAAATCTGCACTCAATCTTATTGGGATTCCCTTGTATGTAACACATTGCTTTTCTCTTGCAGTTTTCAGAACTCTCTCTTTGTCCTTTGCATTTGGTAGTCTAATCAATATATGACAGGTATATTTTTTCTTCATGTTTATCCTGTTTGGTGTGTTCTGAGGTTCTTGGATGTGCATATTTATGTCTTTTGCTAAGTTTGGTTGGTTCTCTGTCATGATTTCTTTGACTATTCCTTCTTTCCCTTTTTCTTTCTTTTCCTACAGGGACTCCCATAATGTATATATTGGTGCACTTGATGGTGTCCCATAGCTGTCTTAGGCTATTTATTTTATTTTATTTTTTTACTTTTAATATTTCTTTTTTCTTTCTATTCCTCAGCTTGACTCATTTCAAGTATCTTGTCTCCAGGTTCATTGATTCTTTCTTCTGCCAGCTCCAGTTGGCTCTTGAAACCCTCCTGCCATTTTTCATTTTGGTTATTGTAGCCTTTAACTTCAGTATTTCTCTTTGATTCTTTTTTAAAATTTCTACCCCTTTAGTTAGACTTTCATATTGCTCATTCATTGTTTTCCTGATATCCTTTGGTTCTTTCTCTAGTTTCCTTTATCTCCTTGAGCACTTTTAAGATCATTTTTAAAAAGGCTTTGTTCAGTATGTCCATGTTCTCATCTTCTTCATTGGTGTTTTGTGCACTTTTATCCTCTTCCTTTGGATGGGCCATCATTTCCTGTTTCTTTGTTTGTCTTGTCTCTTTTGTTGCACACTGTATGTTTTAATATTTGAAAAGGTTAACTCTGGGATTTACTCACAGTGATGTGTAACCTTTGTCATGAGTCAGAGATTTTCTTGAGCTTCAGCCCTCCTATCAGGGAGGCCTGCCCAAGGTGAATGCAGTATGCAGGGTTTTCCCTGTCTTTCTGGGCCTCTGTCTTGTCCTGGGCTTTTGCTTGTTAGTTGTTTTGGAGCTCCCCTGTTCACAGGAGTTTGGTTGTCCTCTCTGTTCCTCAGGAGACAACCTCTCTCTCCTAGTATTTGAAACTGGCGGGCCCTTGTCTCTGACTGTCCACCTCTATAGATTTTTATACTCCTTTCATGGTCTCAAGCTGCTTTTGTCTGGAGGGCTAATTCTGGGGGAGTGGGCACCCCAGAAAGGACTTTCCCAAGTCAGTCTTTCCCAGCCAAAACAAGGCCAGGGACCCATGAATGGGATACTCACTGGCTCCAAAGTGCCCTGGGGAGGGGAAAAGAGAGGGCTCCAAAATCTTCTCTGATGGCTCCCCAAAGCCGAGCTTTCCTGGCCCGCCCAGCAAATGCAGCCCTTCCGCTCACTGTTGTTGCAGCCCTGAGGAAGCCCTGTGTTTTAAATCTCCACCACCCCACCCTACTGTGGGAGGATTGAAACCTTGGCTGCCTTGCCTTTGTCTGGGTGGGGGTGAAACAATAGCTGCTCTCAGAGCCAGGAATCAGCAGTCTGAGTTCACTGATCAAAAGCTATGGTCAATGATCTGTGCCCACTCCTGTTCTCAGGGATAAGGACTCTTTTTTTTTTTTTTTTTTTTTTTGGTCATTTTCTGTTATGAGCAAGCTAGCCAGGGGCTGGACTCTTTGGTGGCCTGCCAGGGGAGTGTAGGATGGGTGCAGGTAGCTGCCAAGTGGAGAGAGCAATTTAAAGTTCTTTATTGTAATGTATCTGCCCCTTCCTCCCGGTCTTCCTTGGATGCTATACAGTGTTCTTCTGACCTCTGGAGTTTCAAAAGAGTTGTTTCAGACAGTCCCTGGCTGTTTAATAGTTCCTTTTGTGGGAGCACTGAGTCCTGGAGTTCCCTACAGTGCCATCTTCCCCAGAAGTTTTGGCCCCACTGCTTTTTATATTTCTCACAGGGCTGGGTCTAGTAGGTGCTCAATAAATACTAATTGAATTGATATGAGCCTCTTCACCAACTTTACAAGCTGTGCTGCTGTGGTTTGGTGACAAAATTGACCCAGAGTATCAGGTGCATCTTACTGACTCAATAGATGTGTTCTCGAAAAACTGTATGTGTCTGATATTGTAAAATGCCTAATTATTTTTCCTGTTGGTATTTATCACTTCAAATTATCTTAAATTTACTTATCAATTGGTGGAATGACTGACATGTTCACTTTGGTTTGTGTTTCTTTTCATTGAAATTAATGATCAAACATCTAACCAGGGGAAGAAGCTTAATTGTCACTGATGAGAAAAAAGATATAAAATCCTTCCCCTTCAAGGAATTTACAAATTACGGTCATTACTCTTTTCAGAAATATTTGTGGCAATTTACTGAGGCTGTGGGAGGGTGGGTTTGGTACGATGAACTATGAGATGGAGCCTCTTCCCTGCGAAGTGTCCTGTAGGTGGGGAGACAAGAGCAGGGGAAATATGTGCTGAAGCATAAACGTTTATACTTAAAAACCATCAGAAGCATCATTATTTGATTGTAGCTTGCTGTAAACTGCTGCAGAAGGGAGACAAAATTGTAACAGCTATCCCAACAACTAAAAACTTCTCTGGGTTTTTATAATTATTTTTAGAATAAAGATATGAGCAGCCTAAAAATACACAACAATTGTTTATTTTCACAACTGTATATTTACACAACTATAAATAAAACAACTACTGCTAATAGCAATAATGACAGCAGAAAAAAACTCATTGAGTTTAAGCATAGCTATATCCAGAGTAATTAACAAAAGGTTATAATTTGTGACTGTTAGTATGTCTTGCCCTAGCCATGTGTTATGACTTTCCAAAAACTGTTCAAACATATTTTACAAACAGAAGTTTACATTTTAGATGAGTGAACACAGGCTCTTGTAATAAAAATAATTCATTAACAAGAGGGCTGTTACCTATAGATAGTGAAAATGGAAGGAAAACACAATGGAAATTTACCATTTAACCTTTCTGGTCATCTTCATCTCATTTGGTTAATCAGCTAACCCCAAACTCTTCATTAAATTTACTATTCATAAACACAGTTTTTAAAAAATTCAGGAAATGGTAAAGACCCTTAAGTGACCCACTTAGATGATTCACTTTTTCCACTTAAAAGCCAATTGCAAATATTTATTGAACATCATTGAGTATGAAGAAGAAACATTATGTGCCAAATGCTGGAAGGGATTCAAAAGTGACATGGAATCTCTCCTTGTGACACTTGCTTCATTCTTTCCTTATTTCATTTTTTTCCCGCTTTCAAGCATTTGAGGATGTGCAGTATGTCATCTGATCAACATTATATTTACCTGCTTCAGACAAATTTGGGGCATTTGAATTAAAGCACACATGTTGATGGCACTAGCCACAGATTTCACCCCAGCTTTCCTTCAGCTATAGACTGTCACCACCCATTTAGATGACAAAGAATTCACTGCAGGAGAAGGTAGGTGCTTGATGCAATTGAAGAGGTATTAACCATTCCAAGGTTCAGATTTATTTTAGAAGGCCAGACCACTGCTAGACTTGTTGGCATGCCTGGAACCCCTGCTTTCTGAAGCAATTCGAGTGACTTGTGCAGCGAGATGAAGGCTGTGGCTTGCGATAAACCTGGCTTTTGTCTCTGCTAATAGTGGTCTTGTTTTGTGAGGCACCACTTGACAATGCAAATCCTGTCTTCGCTGTGCTTAGCACAAAGGTTGCACAGAACAAGCACTCGATGTAAGTTATTAGCACCGCCACACAATCACCAGATGATCTTAGGCAAATTATTCTGAGCCTGAAGTCAGAAATAATGCCCATGATATTTACCTTGCTATATCAATGTGAAAACTAAAGGACAAATTACCTAGAAAGCAATTAGCATAGAGGCCAATAAATGGTAGAACTAAAGAAATTATAGCTGCTATTATTATTGATGTTGTTGATACTTATTATTAAGGATGGAAAAATGTTCACTTTTCAAGCCACCATGAAAATGGATTATCATAGTTATTGCACTTAGGCATTCACATTTTACAAACAGATAAAATATCATATCAGTTGTCACTTTGATAATTCTGGAACCGACATAAACTTGTATTTGTTTTATGGGCACACCATAAAAGTCTCTTCATTAAACCCTGATAAACTCTTTTATTTTTCTTCATTCAGTCAGAATTTGTCTCTGCCAGAAGTCGGTCATACATTCATCAAAAGCAATGACTGCTTACAAGAATATTGGGGTTCTATGGAAATTTGTCTTTCTTGCATTTTCATAATGGTTATGGGAAATTAAGATCAGATTAGATTCATAGCCTATAGCTTGGGAAATAGATGATTCAAAAACAGCACAGGATATTTGATGGTGCTGCCAGATAAGTCTGAACTGTAGGCATTTGCCAAGCATTGCAGGAATGCTTTAGACTCAAAGGGTTCTTGCTCCACAGATCTCTTAATTTTACACTTACTAGAGTCATTGAAAGTGAATTTAGGATCATGCCAAAGGAATTAACTCAGGCACTCTCTGGCAAGAGCCTCTTATGTTTGACAGAAATTTTTATGCTTTTAATTGATTCAGACCTTTGGAAAAAACTGAAGAATGTGACAAATGAGGATGATAGAGGTAGCCACTGGATATTGTAGCATGAAACCTTTGTTTTATCAATTATTTGCAAATTATGTTGTACTATTATATTCTCAAGGTTGAAAGATATTAGAAAAAAATGAATCCCTTGATTTTCTAAAAATTTTGATGCTACGACATACTCTCCTATTTGTCATGTGGTATTCATTATTCCCCTTCTTCCTTTCAGTAATACAGCTGCTGTCCTAGTGACTCCATTTCCTGGGCCCTAGGTATGTGTTTTAGTTTCCTGGCTGCTACAACAAATACCTTGCAATGGGTTGGCTTAAAGAGTGGGAATTTATTGGCCCACGGTTTTGAGGCTAAGACCAAAATCAAGGCATCATCAAGGCAATGTCTTCTCTCAGAAGGCTGTGGTGTTTTGGGGCTGGCTGCTGGAGATCCTTGGTCCTTGGCTTTTCTGCCCCATGGCAAAGCACATGGCGGCCTACCCTGGCTTCCCTGGTTTCCATTAACTTTCAGCTTCTTCCCATTGCCTTCTCTCTCTGTGTCTGAATTTCATTCTGCTTATAAAGGACTCCGGTAATAAGAATAAGGTCCATCCTGATTTATTTGGGTCACGGATTGAGTTTAAGAGGATGTTTTTTCTGGGGTAAATAGCTCCATGCCACAACAGGATGTGATTAAATTCTAGTCAATGGGATGTGAGCTGCACCTTCTTGCTATGCCGTTTAAAAGAAGCCAGTTACTCTACACTCTTTTATTTTCAATTTAATTTTATTGAGATTGTTCACATACCATACAATCATCCAAAGATCCAAAGTGCACAATCAACTGCCCACAATACCATCATATAGCTGTGCATCCATCACCACATTATTTTTTTTTCAATTTTTAGAACATTTTCATTACTCCAGAAAAGAAATAAAGACAAAAAAAGAAAACTCAAATCCTCCCATACCCCTAACCAACTCCCCCTCCATTGTTGACTCATAGTATTGGTATAGTACATTTGTTACTGTTGATGAAAGAATGTTAAAATACTACTAACTGTAGTACATACTTTGCAGTAGGTATATTTTTTCCCTATATACCCCTCTATTATTAACTTCTAGTTATATTGTCATACATTTGTTCTAGTTCATGGAAGAGATTTCTAATATTTGTACAGTTAATCATGGATATTGTCCACCACAAGATTCACTGTTTTATACATTCCCATATTTTAACCTCCAACTTCCCTTCTGGTAACATACGTGGCTCTGAGCTTCCACTTTCCATCATATTTACACACCATTCAACACTGTTAGTTATTCTCACAATAGTGTGCTACCACCACCTCTGTCCATTTCCAAATGCTTCAGTTCAACCTAGTTAAATGTTCTGCTCATAATTAGCAACTGCTCCCCATTCTTTAGCCTCATTCTATATCCTAACTTATATTTCATGTCTATGAGTTTACGTATTATAATTAGTTCATATCAGTAAGATCATACAATATTTGTCCGTATGTGTCTGACTTATTTCACTCAATATAGTGCCCTCAAGGTTTCTTTATCAACCATTTTTTTTTATGATGGTTTTGTTCACCCACCATACATTTCATCCTAAGTAAACAATCGATGGTTCCTTGGTATTCCAGTTTGAATGTACTGTGTCCCCCAAAATGCCATTATCTTTGAAGCAGTCTTGTGTGGGCAGACATATTAGTGTTGATTAGATTGCAATTCTTTGAGTGTTTCCATGGAGATGCAACCACCCAAGTGTAGGTGATAACTCTGATTGGATGATTTCCATGGTGGTGTGGTCCCACCCATTCAGCATGGGCCTTGATTAGTTATTAGGGCTCTATATAAGCTCAGACAGGAGTGAGCTTGCTACAGCCAAGAGGGACACTTTGAGGAATGCACAGGAGCTGAGAAGAGAAGAGCTGTAGATAAGAGACAGTTTGAAGATGGCCGTTGAAAGCAGACTTTTGCTGTGGAGAAGCTAAGAGAGGAAAAACGCCTGAAGAGCAGCTAAGAGTGACATTTTTAAGGAACTGCAGCCTAGAGAGGAATGTCCTGGGAGAAAGCCATTTTGAAACCAGAACTCTGGTGCAGATGACAGCCACATGCCTTCCTAGCTAACATAGGTTTTCCAGGCAACTTTGGCCATCCTCTAGTGAAGGTACCCGATTGTTGATGACTTACCTTGGACACTTTATGGCCTTAAGACTGTAACATTGTAACCAAATAAACCCCCTTTATAAAAGCCGATCCATTTCTGGTGTTTTGCATACCGGCAGCATTAGCAAACTTAGAACACCTGGATAATCACATATTTATGCATTCACCACCATCACCACTATTTATATAAAGACGTCTCCATTTCTTCCACAAAGAAGGAGGAAGAGTCAAAGAAGGTAGAGACACAAAACAAAAAGAAAAAGAAGAAAAAAAAATGACAGCTAAAAAGGAACAAAAGAAAAGACAGAATTAAGCTAAAGTAGAATAAAAGAGTTAGACAACATCACTAATGCTAAGAGTCCCATACCCCTCCCTTATGTCCTCCTCTTACAGGCATGTAGTTTTGGTATATTGCCTTCATTGCATTAAAGGAAGCATAATACAAAGATTCCTTTAACTATAGTCTCTAATTTGCATTGATTGTATTTTTTCCCCAACACTACCCCATTTTTAACACCTTGCAAAGTTGACATTCATTTGTTCTCCCTCATGTAAAAACATATTTGTACATTTTATCCCAATTGTTGAGCACTCTAGGTTTCACTGAGTTATACAGTCCCAGTCTTTACCTTTCCTCTTTCCTTCTGGTGTCCCATATGCTCCTAACCTTCCTTTTTCAACCATACTCACAGTCATCTTTGTTCAGTGTACTTACATTGCTGTGCTACCATCACCCAAGATTGTGTTCCAAACCTCTCACTCCTGTCTTTACCTATCTGTCTGCAGTGCCCCCTTTAGTATTTCCTGTAGAGCAGGTATCTTATTCACAAACTCTGTCATTGTCTGTTTGTCAGAGAATATTTTAAACTCTCCCTCATTTTTGAAGGACAATTTTGCCAGATATAAGTTTCTTGGTTGGCAGTTTTTCTCTTTCAGTATCTTAAATATATTACACCACTTCTTCCTTGCCTCCATGGTTTCTACTGAGAAATCCACACATAGTCTTACCAAGCTTCCTTTGTATGTGATGGATCACTTTTCTCTTGCTGCTTTCAGGATTCTCTCTTTATCGTTGATGTTTGTTAATCTGATTATTAAGTGTCTTGGCATAGGTCTATTCAGATCTATTCTGTTTGGGGTATGCTGCACTTCTTGGATCCGTAATTTTATGTCTTTCATAAGAGATGGGAAATTTTTGTTGATTATTTCCTCTATTATTGCTTCTGCCCCTTTCCCTTCTCTTCTTCTTCTGGGACACCCATGACATGTACATTTATGCGCTTCATGTTGTCATTCAGTTCCCTGAGCTGTTGCTCATATTTTTCCATTCTTTTCGCTATCTGTTCTTTTGTGTGTAGGATTTCAGGTGTCTTGTTCTCCATTTTCTGAGTGTTTTCTTCTGTCTCTTGAGATCTGCTGTTATATGTCTCCATTGTGTTTTTCATCTCTTGTTTTGTGCCTTTCATTTCCATAGATTCTGCTGGTTGTTTTTTCAAACTTTTGATTTCTATTTTATGTTCACCCAGTGTTTTCTTTATAGCCTTCATCTCTTTTGCCATATCTTCCCTGAACTCGTTGATTTGATTTTTGATTTGATTTAGCATATTTCTTTGAAAATCTTTAATTGATTGTTTCATTAAACAGTACCTCAACTGTATCTTAATTGAGGAGTAAGTTTAATTTGGGCCGTATCTTTGTGTAGTTTGTGTATCCTCGTGTAGTTTGTAGTTTTCTGTTGTCTAGGCATCTGGTTTCCTTGGTTACCTCAGTCAGATTTTCCCAGACAAGAACAGGTTCAGATCTCAGAGTGAGGTTATATATTCAGTTTCACGTTTCCCTGAAGGTTTATCTTAGAAGATTGACAGACTTACCTGTGAGATCCCTAGCTGCTGTGCTTTTCCTAATCTGCCCAGCAGGTGATACCTGTCAGCCTCTCTCTCCCAACTGGTGTAAGTAGGTGTGGCCCCTTTAGTTTCTGTTTTGGCTCTGGGGTCTGATTCTGAATGGAAGGCCAGCACTAGAGCTGGGCCCCATCTCCTTCCTCTTAGGGAAGATACACCCCCTAGGTAGTCATCTTCTGCATTTGAATTGCTCCTTTGTCTCTCTGACTCAGTTATCTCCACCCCTGTCTGGGTTGGAGTGCTGCAAACTGAAAATGGCTGAGGCACTCTCCACTGAGCCTCTCAGGTTGAGAGAGAGAAGAAGGGAGAGAAAGCTCCCTTTCAGAGCCAGTCCATGCCCCCCTTCCTCCCCCCCACCCCCCTGGGTTTGCCTGTCAGCCAGAGATAGCACTTGGACTTTGGGCCCCCTTTCCTGGGACACAGGAGTTTTCTGGCTCTTTCAGGTCAGTTGTCACTAAAAGCCTCTGCTTACTTGTTAGGGATTCATCTTTGTTTGTAGCTTGTATTCAGCAGTCCACATTCGTTAATTAAAACCCCAGTTGGAGCTAGGCTGAGCTATATTTGCTTGCTCTGGAAATGCTGCTTTCTCCCACAGCGAGGTTCTGCAGCTCAGCCTGCCATGTGGGGAGGGGGATCCCATTGCAGTTCCTCAGTGTTTACTTACAGATTTTATGCTGCGATGTCAGCCATTCTACCCAATTCAGATTGGTGTATGATGTGTGGACAGTCACGGCTGTCCCCCAGCAGTTATTCCAGATTATTTACAGTTGTTTCTGGTTGTTTATTAGTTACTCCAGGGGACTAACTAAATTCCACTCCTCTCTATGCTGCCATCTTGCCCCTCTACACTCTCTTTTAACCTTTGCATGTCATAGAATGGAGAGGAGATGCTGCGGATGAGAACAACATCCTTGGGAACCGTTGAGTAACAATGTATAAGGGTATACTTTGAAAGGTAAATTTGAGTGCATACAAATTAATAAAAAATGGAAAAAAAGAAGAACTTGGGACCCTGGACACCCTCATGCAGCAGTCAGCTTCTTGCCCTGACCAGCCTACCACCTCTGTCAGAGAGGATTATACTTTCATCCTGCTGGAGACACTGTGTTTTGGGGTAGCTGTGCTATAACAGCTTCAGCTATAATATAATTAATATAAATGCTTGAAATTTTCCATACTTACTGTTTTCCCATAGGGTGAAACATAGCATATGTTAAAAAGGAGTAAGAATGATTTTCTAACACTCTTTTCCCAATTAGTGGACAGAGCTCAATCTCATATTTACAGGCATATTATGGATTCCCAGCATCTGTCTGATTTTTATTTCTTTTTATCTATTTTTGTTGTTTGTTGAGTGAAATGAAAATGACTATGCTACAACAATATTGCTTATTATAACCTAGTATAAAAATAGTAGAGCTGTTGTAAGCACTGAGCAAAATGAATATTGACTTCTTTTTCTAGACAAGCTAGGGTGACAGGAAAATAACTCTAAAGGAATTATGACCTTTACATGGGAGAATTTCACGTGTCAAGGAAAATGGTACAAAGCAAAATGTAACGTGTGATACTGTGAATGAGGGTAATTTGCATTGCACAGCATAGCTGATGGCAGGTATATGTACCTTCCTTTAAAGAGATACATCCCCTTGCATTTTTCAAATCACCCATCTGCACCGAACAAGCAGACCCCAGCACCTCGTGCTGCTTAGCTGAAAGGGAATGGGGAAGCTGTGGAGACCCCAACAAAACTCCCTCCAACATATTTAGTCTGTGGTCTGTGGGTATTCACTCAGAGTCTAGATGTGTGGGTTAATTCTAGTCAAATCGGAAGGAGTTTTGCATCTGTCACTCCGGGCAGAGCTGAGGCAGATGAGCAGGTGCAACATGCTGCAGTAAAAAGACAAGACAGACTTCCTTTTAAGTCCAAGTTCAGGGTGCATTTTTTTTCTCATTGATACCCTTGATACATCTGGGATGATAAATAGCTCACTGAGTAATTCAAAAAGTGGAAATGGAAAATATTTCTTGGTCTGCTATTAGGCTTTGTGTCCAAAACATGCTTCCTTTGTTTCTAGAGAGACTTGCAGAGCAACTTGATTTCTTCTCTTTTCTCCAGGTAGCTTTTATTGTGTGCTCTATCACATTATAGTTATTTATATAAATATTTTGCTGGAAATTCTGGCAGTACAGGGACCGCAGGAATTTCCTGTGGTCTAATCAGGTCACCAGTTTCTGACAGACTGTCCCTGAATCCCTGGAAACATCAGAGAAAATGATGTCTTAACATGGGAAGTTTGATGAGTCCAGAAACAATCCAAATTCCTTATTTTTGACCCATAAGGTTCTTTATAGCTTGGCTCTAGCCTGTCTTATTTGTAGCCTCTGCCTTCCCCCTCCATGCACAATTCTCCTTATATGTGCTATGATGTCAGATGGTAGAGACACTAGAACCATCAAACTGGATAACAGTCTCTGGCCTCAAAGCATGACCCGTTCTTCCTTCAGATTCTCAGTAAATGTGACTTCAACCTTGGCCACCATCATTTTATTTTTGCACCCTCAAGGGGCTTTGGCACCAGTTGATGGGATCCAGAGGTCAGTCTCTAGATCCTGAGATAGCTCTCCAAGAAGGAGGTGGTTTGGGAAGTAAGAGGCCAGGCTGTTTGCTCCCGTCCTCAGCCCCAGTGGTGCAGGCCAGTCCCGGATGGGAGACCACAGCTCTGGGGCCCCAGCCCTGGCAGCCTGGCTTCTTTACTAAGGTCGTTAACAAGCATGCTAATTAGTGGCAATTTCCCTGGTGGTTTTTGTGATGTGGGGATTTGTCCACCAAGAAATGTCCCCAAACCGCAAATTCATTTAAAATAGTCTATCCTACTAGAGATGGAAATAACTCCTTGCCTCTGTTGATCCTAGCTAGTGACCAGGGGTTGAAATCTCGGGAACAGAGGCCTTTGCTTCTGACTCAGCAGAAACCACCATCTGGCATTTTTAGTCTCTTCTTTGGTCCTGTCCTGCTGTAGAGACTGTTCTGCCTCCAGGCCAAATAAACAGGACAAAATAGCCCTACCAAATCATCTTCTGTGGTATATCATCACCCCCTCCCCAGTATATTTGGCCTCATTTCTTGTTAGTCCTGTGCTACTTGGGATTCTTAGCCCATTTCTCGGAGGAACCCCCAGATCTGTATAATACTGGAATCTCAGAAATGCTCATGAGTTTTCAGAGTTGACAAGGCATTTCCAAGAAGCAGAAAAAAGGATAACATCTGAATAGATCAGTGATTCTCAACTAGGGCTGATTTTGCCCACCTCCATCCCCACCCCCACTTGCCCGTGAGTATTTGGCAATATCTGGAGACAATTTTGGCTGTCCAAACAGTGGAGGTGCTGGCATCCAGTGGGTAGATCCAGGGCTGCTGCTGAATATCCTATAATGCACGAAACAGTCCCCACAGCAGAGAATTATCCAGTCCCAAACATCAATAGTGCTGAGGTTCAGAAACCCTAGAATGGATGAAGACAAAGAAAGAAGTCTTCCCATGTATTCTGGAGTTTAGGAGATGGGTTCTAAATATTTACTGAACATCTATTATGTATATAAATGATGTGGTGCTTTATGAGCAATCCTAAGAAGTATAAGTCATAGTCACTAACATTGAGAAGTTTCCAATTTACTTGGAGAGATAGTACATAGACAACACACAATGAAAAGTACTACTTATTACAGCAATAGTTCACTTCTGAGAGAAATTGGTGTTCTTTTGCTAGAACTTGATAGCCAGAGAGAGAAATATAAGAAGCATAGGAATGCCTTGTAGGGTGTTATATGAGGATTGTTACACTAAGCAAAACATTTAAATTCTAACCCAAAGAAAGAAAAATGTGTGCAACCGAAATTAAATATATTTTGAGTCTTGAAGAAGGAAGGGTTCTTGATCTGAGCAGGGAAGGTTTTCAGGAAATTCTCTAGGATGAAGGCCAGATTACGTTCCTACTCTGATTCATTCTCTCAATGTAGATTTATTGAGCTTGGAGTTGTGCTCATCTCCTGGATGAATAAGAAAAGATCTTTGCCTTTTAGGGGCTCACAGTCACATTTGTGTGTGTGTGTGAGTGTACTGAAGAGAATTTGGGGGGAGATAGGAGTCTCCTATCGTAAGGGATCCTATGGAAGAGATAAATGACAATGCTTGAACCTCTGTATGGACCAGGGGCTGAGGGATCCCCGTAGGCAGAGATTAACTCTACTGGGGCTGTGGGCAGGGCTGAAGTTAAGCCTGGTCCCCCCAGCAGACTGGTGATGCAGAGCTGGCATCCATTCTGATTGCCAAACTAGTTGTGGTCTATTTTAAATATCACCCTACGGAGTTGGGGAAGATGCAGGAGGAGGTAAGATTGTTAGCTGGATCTTGGTGGATCACTCAGAGTTTGCCTGGCTTGGGGCTGGGGTGGGAGGAAGGACAGGAAATTATAAATAGAGGGAACAGCATGGAACCATGCAAAGACCAGACCGTGGGCACCAGCAGGGACTGCGTTGATCTTGCTGTCCAGTGTCCTCGCTGCTGCCATCTGGCTCTTAATAGGTTCCCAATAAATGTTTATGGAATAAATAAGTGCATGAAAGGGCATGGCACACTTGGGGAATGGTGAGAAATGGTGGGAGGAGGGTTTGGAGAGGAAGTTTCGGCCACGTGCCAGGATGGTAGGAAACAAGGACCACCAGATCTCTGGACTCCAGCACCTCAGGAAGCTTTCCAGAGGTGGGAGAAGCTTTCCACCTCAGGGTGGAAAGAAGAGGCCTCTACTACCCTGCTCACCACAAACTATAACTGCAAGGTCTTATTGTAACTAATTCCCCAAGTCTCAGTTTTCTCATAGGTAAACTTGGAGTAGTAATTCTCTCAATTGAGGATTAAATGAGATAATGCATATGAAGCATCACAGTGCTTGGCACATAATAAGTGTTCAACAAAAGTTAACTCTTATGATTTTTAACTCAAAATGTCCAACAATGGAATAGGGCATTTTTAGAATATTCTTTCAATAATTCATCACCTGCCTACTGACGTTTGCAATTTCTTAAAGGGGAAGAATTTTGCAAGTAGAGTTAAATGGCTTCAGATAACAAAAGTCTGGCAGAAGTACCCTTAAGGTGTGAACAAACTTCAGTAAACGGGTATGTTGTCCATCAGCAAGTATAAATGGTTATAGAATCTTGCTTGTCTTGTGGAAGAGAGATGGTGAAGGTTGTAAAATGTCCCTGGGTATCTGCTTCACTGGGAACGGTGTGTGTGTGTGTGTGTAAGTGTGTGTGTACTATGAGGGGTGGGGAGGAAGATTCGGGAAAGGAGCTGGGAACAGAAGGCAAACTGCTGATTGCAGATTTTTCACTTACAGTTCTTTTGCTCACACAGCTGCAGACGGAGATCTGCTGCATGGGAATTCATGAAGATTTCTCCAACAGAACTGACATGAGTCACAGAGAGCTGGTTCCCAAGGCTTTAGTGAGCCTGCTGAGTTCAGAGAAAGGAGAGAGGCCAGGAGCTGGCAAGTTTAGGGAAAGCTTCCTAAAGGAAGTGGATGGGCTGAGGACCTGGAGCTGGGAGGGATTTGTTTAAGAGAAGGACATTAGAAGAGTTGGTGATGTTTGGATCCTATTTGATGGGCTTGTCTCAAGGGATCCATGAATACCTGAATCTTGTTTGGATGCTGCTTTCTTCTACCGGATGGGGCTCCTGATGGAAATACGTGCTCAGGGGAAAGTGACAAAGGAGAAATTACAAAACAAAAAACCAAAAACCACACACTTAACATGCACTGAATGTTTATTATGTGCCAGCTACTCTTCTAAGCAACTATATACAAGTTATCATTTAATTCTCTTTCAACAGCTTACCAGGTAGGGACTGTTATCCTCAGTTTACAGATGAGAAACTGTTGTGGAGGCAGGCTAACTAATTTTTGCTAGAGACTTGGCAAATAAGTGGGGGGTGAGGAGGGGCAGGAGAGGAGAGAGGGAGAGAGAGAGGGAGGGAGAGAGAGATTGAGAAAGAGAGAGAGATAGAGAGATAAAGAGGGAGAGAAGGAGGGAGACAGCTAGGAGCTCCTTTCCTTCTGCTGAATATGATGGGCCCTGGGCAGTCAAACCTGGCAAATGCAAGGAAGAATGTGTCTTTAAAAAATAAACCAAAAAAAAAAATTTAAGTATAATATGTCAATAGAAACAAGCACCCCGATCACAGGGGCTCAGCTTGAGGAATTATCATGGAGTGAAACCACTTGTGTAACCACAGCTCAGGTCAAGAAAAAGAATATGATCAACACCCAGCAGCTCCACTATGCACCCGCCCAGTACCCACCTCCATGTTGTGCAAACGATTTGAATGATTTCCTAGCTACTCACAGAGAAGGGAAGTACTTTGATCAGGAGGCCTGGCCGAGGGTGGTGACCATGTACCTGGCACCCTCCAAGAATACACTGACGAATTAATTGAAGGTCACGAATTAGGAGAAGGGACAGAGGGTTGTAACCACACAGCCTTTTATTCTATGCAGTGTTCTAGGGGCAGTTTATGGAAACTTCAAGGGTGATTTCGACTATTCACGATTTTCGTGTTGGTGCTGATTTGAGAACCTAACCCCAGGCATACTCAATCCTCTGGTTTTGTGATCAGAGGGGAGTTCTCTGGTCAGCTGGGTGGAACTGCTGCTCCTTCCTACCCTTACCTGTGAGCACAAACGGGGCAGAGGAGAGAGGACAGAGAGCAGGGTGGCTGGGCCTGGCCAGAACAGAAGATGCCGGCCGGGTTTGCCCTTTCTGCCTCGGGGATGAGTTGGCAGCTCCAGATTCCGAGTCTGGCTTCAGGGCCCGGAAGGCCAGAGGACTACAGCCAGCCCACTGCCGAGACCACGCCCACTGGGCGGTGCCGTGGGGATTGGCCCAATCGCACTAGCAGCCCCGCCCCTTGGGGCGGAGCTAAGGTGGACATGTGACCCTGCTAGAGAGAGGTGTGCTCGGTCAAGAAGGAAGGACCGTCGGGTTCTGGGGTTATGAGTGGGCTAGTTTGCTTTGACAGCCCAGGTAGTGGAGCTAGGAGGCGCGTGGGCGTGGGCGTGTAGATCCTGTTGGGAGGTGAGGAATATAAAGTCGGAAAAGTAGTTGCAGCTTGACTGAGGAAGAGTTGAACGGTATCTTGTAGGTTCTTGGAAAACCGCTGTTGAATTTTGAGCCCAGCAGTGACAGGGCTGTATTTTATGAGGAATATAGAGTTGGTGGGTGGGTGATGGGAGGGGACGAGGAGGAATGCAAGAGGAGAGAATGGAGTGGAGAGAGTCCAGGAGCCCGTTGGAGGACGCTGGCGGTGTACATCTGGGTTGTGGGAAAGAGCTTCCAGAGACTGAAGGAAACCGGATGGGACTTGGAAAAATACGAAGTCCTCGAGTCAGGCTCTGGACAAGGAGCAAGAATTGGAAGCTACCGATGGGAAAAGCCCTGGGGAAAGTGTTATTTCCTTTTTTCCCTTTTGGACCTCAGAGAGTAGAGACTTGAGTTAACCATCCTCTGGTGTTCATAACCACTGTCATCACTGGTTAGTGTAAGAACCTGGCTTATTTGGTTTATTTATTTACTCCTTTTTGTCCCCATTTTCCACTCTTGTTCCTTCCCCATAAGCAACTACTCTAATATTTGTATACTTTTGTTTGCAAGTGTTTTTCTTTTTTTGAAATGTGTGTTGTTTTCTTATCTGTGTATAATTTTTAAAGCAGTTTTATTGAGATATATTCACATACCATACAGTCCATCTGAAGTATACAATCAAGGGCTTTTAGTATAATCACAGAGCTATACATTTGTCACCACAGTCAATTTTAGGACATTTTCATTACTCCAAAAAGAAAACCCTATACTCCTTAGCAGTCACCTCTCAATCCCTTCATCCCTTCTCCAGTCCTACAGCATCATTAATCTAATTCTGTCTCTATAAATTTATTTATATTTACTTTTTATATAAATGGAATCATATAATATGTAGTACTTTGTGTCTGCTTTCTTTCAGTTATCATATTTTTTTATATATTTTTTTAATTAGAGAAGTAGGTTTACAAAAAAGTCATGTAAAAAATACAACTTTCCCATATACCCCCTATTGTTGACACTTTGCATTAGTGTGGTACTTTGTTACAATTAATGATTAAAATATTACAGTTAACTCTTGCCCATAGTTTACATTAGGTGTATTCTTTCCCGTATACCAGCTTATTATTAACACCTTATAATAATGTCATATACTTTTTTTAATAATTCATGAAACAACTTTCTTCTACTTGTACTATTAACTGCAGTTCGTCTTCCATAGCAGGGTTCACTGTGTTATATAGTGCCATGTTTTGTCTTCTAACTTTCCTTCTAGTAACATACATAACCCCAAACTTCCCCTTTCAGCCACATTCACAAACATAGTTCAGGGCTGTTAATTACATTCACAATAATGTGCTACCATCACCACTATCCCTTCCCAAACATTTATAATCAACCTAAATAGAAATTCTGGACAAATTAAGCATCAGCTCCCAATTCTCTATCTCCATTCTATCCCCTGGTAACCTATATTCTAGATTCTAACTCTGTGAATTTGCTTATTATAAACAGTATGTATCAATGAGATCAAGATCATACAATATTTGCCCTTTTGTATCTAGGCTTATTTTACTCAACATAATGTCCTCAAGTTTTACCCATGTTGTCATATGCATCAGGACTTCATTCCTTCTTACAGCTGAATATTATTCATTATTATCTGATTTTATACACACACACACACACACACCACATTTTGTTTATCCATTCATTGGTTGATGGGCACTTGGGTTGCGTGCATCTTTTGGCATTTGTGGATAATGCACCTATGAACATCACTGTAGAAATATCTGTTCAAGTCCCTACTTTCAGTTCTTCTGGGTGTATACCTAGTAGCAGGATTGCTGGAACATATGGCAATTCTATACTTAGTTTCCTGAAGAATTGCCAAATTGTCTTCCACAGCAGCTGCACAATTTTATTTTCTCACCAGTAGTTTGAATAAATGTTCCTATTTCTACACATCCTGTCCAGCACTTGTGGTTTTCTGTTTTTTTAATAGTGGCCATTCTGGTAGGGGTGAAATAATCTCATTGTGGTTTTGATGTGCATTTCCCTAATAGCTAGTGATGCTGAGCATCTTTTCATGTGCTTTTTACCCATTTGTATTTTCTCTTTGGAAAAATATCTATTCAAGTCTTTTGTCAATTTTTTAATTGGGTTGTTGGTCCTTCTGTTGAGTTGTAGGATTTCTTTATATATTCTGGATATTAAACCTTTATCAGATATGTGGTTTCCAAATATTTTCTCCCATTGAATAGGTTGCCTTTTCACTTTCTTGACAAAGTCTTTTGGAGCACAAGTTTTTAATTTTGAGGAGATCCCACTTATCTATTTTTTCTTTTGTTGCTTGTGCTTTTGTTGTAAAGTCTAAGAAACCATTGCCTACCACAAGATCTTGAAGTTGTTTCCCTATGTTTTCTTCTTCTAGGAGATTTTTTGGTCCTGGTTCTTATATTTAGGTCTTTGATCCATTTTGAGTTAATTTTTGTGTAAGATGTGAGATAGGGGTCTTCTTTCATTCTACTGCATAGGTATATACAGTTGTCCCAGCACCATTTGTTGAAGAGACTGTTCTGTCCCAGTTGAGTGGACTGGGCAGCCTTGTCAAATATCAATTGACTACAGATGTGAGAGTCTATTTCTGAACTCTCAATTGTATTTCATTGGTCAATATGTCTATCTTTATGCCAGTACCATGCGGCTTTGACTACTATAGCTTTGTAATAGTTTTTTTTTTTAATTTAATAAACATTTATTGAAAATCTTTATGTGCAAAGCACTAAAGAGGATACCAAGATGAATAAGACATTATTTCCCCTTCCTTCTCCCCTAGGGTTTACAGTTTAAAAGACCCATATAAAGGCAAATAACTATATTAAAAATAGGCATCATACAGTGAAAAAATTATTCAAAAAGGAAATTAATGACCCTGGCAGAAGCTAACAGAATCAGAAGGAAGTGGATTTGAGCTCAGCTCTGGCCAATGGGGAGCACAACCATAATTTGAGATGATGGGGATACTGTTTTGCCTGAAGAGGACACCTGATCTTAGTTAAGAAAGAAGGAAGACACAGGAGAGAGAACATGTTCTGCACAGTGTATATGGGAACACAGGTTGAGAAGAGGTTTAGAGGACAGGTTAGGAGATCTTAGAAGCTTTGCTGAGAAGTTGACAGCTCATTCTCTTCCAGCTGGTCTCTCTGGTGTTGCTCGGAGGAATCATTTGCTCGGAGGAATCATTTACCGGTGCTGTGTAAATAGTCCTTGTTAGTTTTGGGAAAATTGCATCATCTTCTTAATCATCTTCTCTGTCTGTAACAGAGGATTGCCAGGACACCACAGACTCCAGGAGAAAGCATGGCTCTGCCATTATCTTGATGTTGGACTTCCAGCCTCCAAAACAGTGAGACAGTAAATTCCAGTTGCTGAAGACAAATAGTTTGTGGTATTTGTCATAGCTGGGAGAGCCGGAGGGTCACCTTGGACTGGGTCTGAAGGGGACTATCTGTTTCTTTTTCGGCTCAGTGGAGAAAGCCCCAGTCATTTTCAGTTTCCAGGGCTGTCTGTAATAGTTTTTAAAGTCAGGAAGTGTGAGTCCTCCAACTTTGTTCTTCTTTTTCAAGATATTTTTGGCTATTTGAGGCCCCTTACCCTTCTAAGTAAGTTTGTTAATAGACTTTTCCATTTATTTAAAGTAGACTGTTGGAATTTTGATAAGGATTGCATTGAATCTGTAAATCAATTTGGGTAGAATTGACATCTTAATGATATTTAGTCTTCCAATCCATGAACATGGACAGCCCTTCCATTTATTTAGGTCTCCTTTGATTTCATCTAGCAGTGTTTTTAGTTTTCTGTGTACAAGTCCTTCACATACTTGGTTAAATTTATTCCTGGATATTTGATTCTTTTACTTGCTACTGTAAGTGGAATTTTTCCCCTTGATTTCCTCCTCAGATTGCTCATTACTAGTGTATAGAAACACTACTTGTTTTTTGCATGTTAATCATGAACCTCACCATTTGCTGAATTTGTTTATTAGCTCTAGTAGCTTTGTTGTCAATTTTTTTTGGGAATTTCTGTATATATAGGATCATGTCACCTGCAAATGGTGAGTTTTCCTTCTTCCTTTCCAATTTGGATGCCTTTTTTTTTTCTTTTTCTTGTCTAACTTTTCTGTCTAGAACTTCCAGTACAGTGTTCAATAACACTGGTGACAGTGTGCATCCTTGTCTTGTTCCAGATCTCAGAGGGAAAGCTTTCAATCTTCACCACTGAGTATGATAGCTGTGGGTTTTTCATATATGCCCTTTCTCATGTTGAGGAAGTTTCATTTTATTCCTATCTTTTGAAGTGTTTTTATCAAGAAAGGATGCCGGATTTTGCCAAATGCCTTTTCTGCCTCAATCGAGATGATCATGTGGTTTTTTTCCCTTTAGATTTGTTAATGTGGTATATTACGTTGATTGATTTTCTTGTGTTGGACCATCCTTGCATACCTGAGGTAAAACGTACATGATCATGGTGTATAATTCTTTTAATGTGCTGTTGAATTCTATTTACAAGTATTTTGTTGAGGATTTTTGCATCTCTATTCATTAGAGAAATTGGTCTGTAATTTTCTTTACTTGTAGCATCTTTATCTGACTTTGATATTAGGGTGATGCTAGCTTCATAGAATGAGTTAGGGACTATTTCCTCATCTTCAATGTTTTGGAAGAGTTTGAGCAGAATTGGAGTTAAGTCTTCTTGGAATGATTTGGTCCTGGGTGTTTCCTTGTTGGGAGGCTTTTGAGGATGGATTCAGTCTCTACTTGTAATTGGTTTGTTGAGGTCTTCTATTTCTTCTAGAGTCAATGTGTATTGTTCATGTGTTTCATAGAAATTTGTCCATTTCATCTAAGTTTTCTAATTTATTGGCATACAGTTCATGGTATCTTTTTATGATCTTTTTATTTCTGTGGGGTCAGTAGTAATGTCTCCCCTCTCATTTCTGATTTTCTTTATTTGCATCTTATCTCTTTTGTTCTTTGTCAGTCTAGCTAAGGGTTTGTCAATTTTATTATCTTCTCAAATAATCAACTTTTGACTTTGTTAATTCTCTTTGTTGTTTTTTTTAATTCTTAATCTCTTTTATTTTTGCTCTACTCTTTTTTTCCCCTTCTGCTTGCTTTGGGATTAGTTTGCAGTTCTTTCTCTAGTTCTTCCAGGTATGCAGTTAGGTCTTTGATTTTTTACTCTTCTCTTTTAATGTAGGCATTTAGGGCTATCATTTTCCCTCAAACACTGTCTTTGCTACATCCTATAAGTTTTGATATGTTCTGTTCTCGTTTTTATTCACCTTGAGTTATATGTGTATTTTCGTTATCCATCTATTATTGATTCCCAGCTTCATTCCATTATAGTCAGAGAAAGTGCTTGGTGTAATTTCAATCATTTCTGTGACCCAACATGCCGTCTATCCTGGAGAATGATCCATGTGCCCTTGAGGAGAATGTATATCTTGCTGTTTTTGGGTGCAGTGTTCTGTATATATCTGTTAGGTCTAGTTCATTTATCATGTTATTCAGGTTCTCTGTTTCCTTATTAATCTTGTGTCTAGATATTCTATTTATCAGTGAGACTTGTTTTCTTCCATCAGGATGTCCATAATATCTGGGTGTCTATTTTGAGTGTGATGTAGCAGTCACTGATGATCAGTGCCTAGGCTTGTTAAACTTAATAGTATATTTAGTTATCTATTGCTGGTAACAATGTTCCCACAAACTTAGTGGCTTAAACAAAACACCTTAGCTGAGTGTTCTGGTTTGCTAATGCTGCCATTTTGCAAAACACCAGAAATGGATTGGCTTTTACAAAGGGAGCTTATTTGGTTACAGAGTTACATTCTTAAGGCCATAAAGTGTCCAAGGTAAGGCATCAACAATAGGTACCTTCACTGGAGGATGGCCAGTGGTGTCCAGAAAACCTCTGTTAGCTGGGAAGGCAGGTGGCTGGTGTCCGCTTGCTCCCAGGTTGTGTTTCAAATGGTATGCTCCAAAATGTCAGCTCTCAACAGCTGTCTTCAAAATATCTGTCTCAGCTACAGCACCTCCAGAATGTCACTCTGAGTTGCTCTCTCTTGGCTGAAGCTCTGAGCTGCTTCTGTCTGAACTCTTATATAAGGCTCTAATAAACTAATCAAGGCCCACACTGAATGGGTGGGGCCACACTTCCATGGAAATTATCTAATCAGAGTTATCACCTACAGTTGGGTGGGTCACATCTCCATGGAAACAGCCTAATCCAAAGGTTCCAACCTAATCAACAGTAATAATGTCTGCTCCCGCAAGATTGCATCAAAGAACATGGCTTTTTCTGGGGGACATAATATAGCCAAACCAACACACTGAGTCCTTTGCTCTAGGGTCTCTTACAAAGCGACAAATGAGGTGTTGGCTAGGGCAGGGCTGTCATCTGAGCCCTCTTGGGGAAGGCCGTGCTTCCAACCTCATGCGCTTGTTGGCAGGTGTCAGCTCCCTGATGGATTTTTGGGTCTCAGCTCCTGGCTGGCTCTTGGCTGGAGGTTGCTTCTAGTTCCTAGCCACATGGGTCTCTTCCATACAGCAGCTTATTTCATCTAAACCAGCCTGGGAGAGAGTCAACAATAAAGTCTGCTAGCAAGATGGAACTTAAAATCAAATTTAATGTAACCACATAAGTGATGGATATTACTTTTACCATATTCTGTTGGAAGAAACAAATCACAGGTCCCACTCACACTCAAGAGGACAGGATTAGACAAAGGACATGAACATGAGTTCTCAGGGGTAGTTGGGAGCCATGATAGAGTCTATCGCCTCAATGAGGTGTTGCTAGATGTTGGTATCCTAATTCTAGAATTTCCTCCTTGTTTACTAGCTGGAATACTTCTATAAAGAGAAACCCCACTGTTCTAGTTTGCTAATGCTGCTGGAATGCAAACACCAGAAATTGACTGGCTTTTGTAAAAAGGGGTTTATTTGGTTACACAGTTAGAGTATTAAGGCCATAAAGTGTCCACGGTAATGCATCAGCAATTGGGTACCTTCACTAGAGGATGGCCAATGGTGTCCAGAAAACCTCTGTTATCTGGGAAGGCACGTGGCTGGCGTCTGCTCCAAAGTTCTGGGTTCAAAATGGCTTTCTCCCAGGATGTGCCTCTCTAGGCTGCAGTTCCTCAAAAAATGTCACTCTTAGTTGCTCTTGGGGTGCTTGTCCTCTCTTAGCTTCTCCGGAGCAAGAGTCTGCTTTCAACAGCTGTCTTCAAAATGTCTCTGTAAGCTGAAGCTCCTCTCTCAGTTCCAGTGCATTCTTCAAAGTGTCCCTCTTGGCTGTAGCTCCTCTTCAAAATGTCACTCTCAGCTGCACTGCGTTCCTTCCATTTGTCAGCTCATTTATATGGCTCCAGTGATTTACTTTAGACCCACTCTGAATGGGTAGGGTAATACCTCCATGGAAATTATCCAATCAGAGTCATCACCCATAGTTGGGTGGAGCGCATCTCCACAGAAACACTCAAAGAATTACAATTTAATCAACACTGATACGTCTGCCCACACAAGATTCCATCAAAGATAATGGTCTTTTGGGGGACATAATACATTCAAACTGGCAACAGCCCCCCCCCTCATATATTATTCCTCTGGCAGAATAAATGCTTGATTCTTTCCTTTTATTTACCATATCAACTAATGATTTGATTCCCTAGCATTCTCCTACAATGGCTAATTATGTGGATATGTGTTGTTAATTCTGTAAACGGTATTGTGCTAAATATTGCGTTCTCTTTATTCCTTTTTCAAAACTTCCATACTTCATTTTTAAGATCCATTCAATCTGCTGTGTGTACATCTAACCCCTAGCTTCTACTTGTTGAACAGAATTCCATGGGGTCTGTAACCTCTGCTCATTGGGTGGACATCCAGACTGCTTCTGTCTCTCCACCACCTCTCCCTCAGGTTCCCTTATGGACCCTTATACCTGGCAGTGGGATTGCCCGGTCATAGAATGTAACAAAGTAACTAATTTGCTTGAGTAGTACCATGAATGCTTTCCAGAATGGTTGCACCAGGCTACCCTTTCATGGGGTTGATTTACTAACATATGCTGCTCAGTTTAATGATGGTGGAAACATCTTGGTATCTTCAGAGATTTTCTGCCCTTCACTAAACTGATCTCAGTGTCTTCTGCCATTCCAAGTAGAAGCATCCAAGTCACTCCACATCTCCAAAGCTCCAGCTGGGCAGGTGAGAGATGCTAAGAGACGGAAACTTACACTAGTGCTTCCTCTACTTGGACTACTGCAACCTAGCAAGCCATCCAAATTCCATTCTAGCTCCAGGCCTCAGAAATGAGGGAGAGGAGGAAGGGAGGAAGAAGGAGATCCTGAGGGAAGGATCAAGAAAGAGCCAGGAGAAAATGGCTCCCTTTATTTAAAAAGGGGCACTAGAGAACCATATCTTTTCTTTCACCTACTCAGCACCTCATTCCACAGACAAGAAACTGAGACCTAGAGGTGAAGCCATTTCTCCAAGATCATATAGTCAGCGTGAGACTGGAGGCTAGTCTTCTGGCTCCCAGGGGAGGTTGAGGAGAGGGGGAGATATGCAGAGGTTAGTGAGAGATTTGCAAGTGGCTGAAGACTGAACCTTGGACAATGTCCATATTTAGGAGCCAGGGAAGGGGACAAAAATGTAGAGTGGGGACTGTGCACCTTTCTAAACACTTCACGAGCAGCTAATTTAGTCTTCAGCCCACTTTAACGAGGTAGGAAACATTATTCCTTTTACACAGATGTGGGGACAGAGGCTCAGAATTTTTAAGCAACTTTCCCAATGTCTTGCAGTTAGAATGTATCGGGACTGTGATTCATATCCAGGGCTGTTGGTGGCAAAATCTTTGCTCTTCACAGTTAGAATGTATTGGGACTGTGATTCATATCCAGGGCTGTTGGTGGCAAAATCTTTGCTCTTCACACACACACATGCATGCAAAGAGAGGGTTTCAGAGAGGGTGTGGTTAATAGCCAGATGCTGAAGAGAGGTCAAGGAGAGTGAGGAGAGGAAGTGGTTTCAGAAATTGTGGTCCAAGATGGAAAAAATCCTTCACCATTTTCCTTCAGCTGCTGAGTGGGGTGGCCCGAGGTCATGGCTGCTGATTCGGGGAGCCTCAAAGACAAGTAGAAATACTGAAATCATTTGGGACCACAGGCAAGTGGAAATACATGGTTGGATCTTGTAGGCTTAAATTAGACACAGTTTCAAACAGAATTTTGCTGGCTTAATCACAACGTTAAGAAAACCATAAGTGACCAGACTGAAGATGGCTTTTGCTACAGTCCAGACAATAAAATAGAGAATATTTAAGTGTTATTGATAACTTTATCACAAAGTTAAGAAAAACCGTAAGTGAACAAACTGAAAACGGCTTTTGCCCAAGTCTAGACAGTAAAAATGGAGACTATTCAAACGTTATTGATGATAGGGAGGCTAGAAGGGAGTCTGTAGAAGACTATTAAAGTGTTGCTACGGAATGCGCATGTCAGCAAATGGGAAAAGTGGTGGGGAGCAGCATTACGTTTTGTCTAACTTGAGAGTCCACTGAAATAATTTATTTGGTAGCAAGGAGCAATGAATGATCAATGGGCTTTTCCACTTGCCTACTTTTCTTTGGAAAAGTGCATTTCTATTTGTGCATCTTAAATAGCGGTCATTTTTATTTTTTTTTTCTCGGCAGCATTTTAATGAGCAGAGCATGAATAAATTCATGGCTTCCAAAAACTACAGAGGTTATAAATTCAAGTGGCAGAGTGCCAGGCAAGTTGCCTTTTGGGTTTTAAAAAAACCCGATATTTCATGACCATTCCAAGACCCAGGCAGGGTTTGCAAGAGGGGCTCTTTATTGAAGCCAGGTGTGAGCTGTCTCCTCTTCCTGGCTGGGAGGTTGTTCGGGTCCTGATGAGGATTTCCTGTGGTGGTTGTGCATTTCTGGCCCAAGTCCCTGGTGCCACCCGAGTCTTCCCTGCGACGTCCACAGTCTCCTGTCTCGGTTTTCTCTCTTTCCTTTTCTACTTCTTTCCTTCTCTTTCTTTCCACCCCCCCCCCCCCACTCCGAATCTCCTTCCTTGAGCAGTTCCTTTCACCACACTATACCCAAAACATTAAAAAAAAATTATTTATGATTCTAAAATATGGTGCATGGTGTGGTTCTGATGGAATGCTATTTGTCTTCAGTGGCTGCAGGAGAACTTCTCTGACCTTGGAAAAATGGCCTCTGGTGTCTTCCTCTGTTTACCTTTAGGGGAGAAGAGGTGACCTCTGTAAACTTTTGCTTGAGAATTTCTTTATTTGCAAAATAGAATGATTGTGCCAACCTCACCACAGGCTTTTAAGGTGTGAATTAAATATGTGGAAGTCCCTAGCTCAGTGCCTGCCCATAGAAAGTGCTTGGTAAATATCGGGTTTCTCTGAATATAAAAGGAGACGGCTGGTTCTCTCTACCCCTCCAAAACAAAGGAGGGACTCTCCTTCCTTGAAAGAGTAAAGGTGAGCAAATAATTCTGAAAAAAGGGCAGAGAAATGGAAGAAATGGGTTCAAAGCTCTGTTCCCTCAGCCAGCTGCTTTGAAGTCCATGGATGGTGGGACTGGAAGCTTGTGAATTTTGAAGAAGTCTTTAGGGAATCCACGGAAAGTTCTGGCTTCAAGAAGCGAGCGCTTAATGATGGGCCTCAAGCTGTCTGGTCAACAGCCAAGGTCATCTGGGGAGAATCTGTGGGTGGACCCGCAGGGATCACCAGATGCATTTGGTCAATGAGGCCAAAGCTCCCCAGCGACTTCTGCACTGTCAAATCCAGCGTATGCTTCTTGGTTCTTGTTTACTTGATCCCTGGGGAGTATCTGGTGTGAGTGATCCTCACCCCCCAACCCCCCAAGTGTTCTTTTAAGTGGCTAATGTGACAAAAATCTCTCTTGATCTTCTTCCTCTTGGCGTCTCTGACTGGATCTCCTTCCTCTCGCTGCCCTTTAAGACTTGGTGTTGCCAACTGTTCAGTCCTTAGCCTTCTCCCTTCCTCTTCGGCAATTTTATCAGTATCATTGAAACCAAGAATTAAGAATTAACAAATAATTATGATTACTGAATCATTATGTAAATGCTTTTGTTGCTTTCTCATATATTGTAAAATGGCCAAAGGGAAATGCCTGAGGTTACTGCACTGTGGCCCTGCTGCCTTGATCCCTGGTAATGATTGTATAGCTACACAGCCTTTATGTTGTAATTGTAAAAACCTTGTAACTGGCCCCCATCTGTACCCCAATCCTGTTTTTCAACTTTAGAGTCTTGTGATCACAAAAGACAGCCCAAATGTTTATTAATGAAAGGACTTGAGTCAGCCCAGAGCTAACCCACCCCAAGCCAAAACTATCTTGCTAGATGAAGCTGGATCTAACCAAAATGGGCCCTCTGACATATGTGGGAGCTTAAACTTGAACTTATAAGTGACCTATACCTCACTATAATACTAAAAATCATGACTGTCATCCTATTAAGGCTGCCATTTTCTTACATGCATTTTGTAACTAAGCATGTAATCAATTTGTGCATGTTCAATAATCAGATCACTTCTAATTATACCATCTAGAGCCATTGTGCTCATCTTAAAACCTTTCCCTATTTTGATATTATAAAATTATCAGAGTTACTACAGTTCAGGGAGACGGATTTTTAGGCCAATAGGCCACCTGATCGTCTGCTTCATGCTTAGCAATAAGCACTTTTCTTTCTTTGAAACTCCGATGTCTCAGGAATTGGTCATTTGAGAGCATTGGGCTTTTGATTGGTATCATCCTCACTTTTAACCATCACCTCTATGTGGATGGCACTCAGCGGGAAACCCTGCAGAGCTTTCTAAGGAGGCTTTTCACACTCAGGTTTCTCCAATCAGTTGGTGAGTCTGTCAGTTCTACTACCTGTTTCTCCCTTAAATCCCCCTCTTCTCTCCAGCCTCATCCCAGAGCTGCTTTGGGTGAAGCCTTCAGCATCTCTTGTGTGGAAGACCCATGACTTCTTCTTCTTTTTAAAATTCAGTTTTATTGAGATATATTCACATACCATACAGTCATCCATGGTGTACAATCAACTGTTCACAGTACCATCATATAGTTGTGCCTTCATCACCCCAATCCATTTTTGAATATTTTCTTTACACCATAAAGAATGAAAATAAGAATAAAAAAGCAAAAGTGAAAAGAACACCCAAATCATCCCTCCCATCTTACCCCATTCTTCATTTAATCCCTGTCCCCATTTTTCTACTCATCCATCCATACACTGGGTAATGGGAGTGTGATCCACAAGGTTTTCACCATCACACTGTCACTCCTTGCAAGCTACATAATTATACAATCATCTTCAAGAGTCAAGGCCATTGGGTTGGAGTTTGATAGTTTCAGGTATTTATTTCTAGTTATTCCAATACACTAAAACCTAGAAAGGGATATCTATATAGTGCATAAGAATGCCCACCAGAGTGACTTCTTGACTGCATTTGAAATCTCTCAGCCACTGAAACTTTATTTTGTTTCATTCCACTTTCCCCTTTTAGACCCATGGCTTCTTAACCTAGACTCTGCAACTGAAGTTTTGCTCCCTCCACTCCTTTTCCAAGAAAGTACACTTTCTGAAACTCATTAACTTTTTAAAAAACCTAGCCTTTTAATCCATGGGTTTAATCTGTGTGGCAGATTGAGTTATGTACCCCAGAAAAAAATGTGTTCTTAAGCTCAGTCCACTCCTGTGGGCATGAATGCATGGTAAAGAGGACCTTTTGAAGATGTTGTTTTTAGTTAAGCGTTGGCCAACTGAATCAGGAAGGGTCTTAATCCTATTTCTGAAGGCTTTATAGAGAAGGCCAAGGAAGAAAGTCTCTTGGGAGGAGTAGAAGCTGAAATCAACAGAACCCAGAGGAGAAAGGAGAAGACACTGCCATGTGCATTGCCATTTGACAGAAAGCCAAAGATGAAGGATCACTGGCAGCCAGTCCCAGAATGCCAGTCTTCAGGGAGAAAGCATCACCTTGGTGATGTCTCAATTTTGGATTTCTCTTAGACTCAAAACCATGAGCCAATAAATTCCCATTGTTTAAGCCAATCCATTGTATAGTATTGGTTTTAGCAGCTGCGAAACAAAAACAATCTGTTTATATTTATTGTGATTATTGTCATATTTGGACTTATTACTAACATTTTAAAAACACATAGTTTTAATTTTCTCTCTACCCCCTCCTTTCTCTCTGCTACTTTGGAAACTATGCATTTAATTTTTTGATGGGTCATCCATAAATTTTTAATTGACATGTACTTTCCAACGACATCTAAGGTTAGCTAACATTTCTGTACTCCTTCTAAACAAGACAAAGCCCCTAGTATATTTTAACACTTCCTTACTCTCCCAATACCTTGTTTTTGTTATCTAGAATTCTAAATACAATTAGTTTTTTTACAATTAATAGCTAGATTAGCAAAATAATTTTCCGGTTTCTTTGCTCACTATTTTAACTCTTGAATCCTTCTTCTGTGTTCTGTTTTTCTCTTGTGAACTACATCTCTTACATTTCTTTTAGTGAATGCTTGTAGGTTTTAAAAGTGCTTAGACTTCATATATCTAAAAATGTGTATTTCACCTTCTTCTAGAAGGAAAATTTAATTAGGTAAGAAATTCATAATTAATAGCTATTTTCCCTTAGAATTTGGAGATGTCACTCCTTTGTCTTCTAATTTTTTATTGCTGCTGATGGGAAGTTTGCTTCTGGTCTTTTTGTCATTCCTTTGTGGATGACTGGTTGATTTAGCATTTTTTTCTCTATACTGATGTCCTGCAGTCTCAGTACCACATGTCTAAGTCTGTATAATCATACATACATATATTTTAAAAATTATATATATATAATTTTGATAAATATATATATTGTGCTTGGCATTTAGTGTTCTCTATAAATCTCAGGTTTTGTGTTTCTTCAATGCTGGAAAATTATCAACCATTAGTTCTTTTTCTATTCTTCCTTCATCAGTGCCTCTATTCTTTCATTTTGGAACTACTCTTTGTCTTACGTTGGAGCCTGTCAGTTTATGCTCCGTGCTTCTGGACTTCCTTTTCCTGGTTTCCATCTTCTTATCACTCCATGCTGCATTCTGGGTGATGTCTTAGTTACTAGCTTGCAATTTCTAATTCTCTCATCAATTGCATTCAGAGTTTATCCTGTTATTGAGCTTTTCATTTGCAATGACTGTATTTTTAATTTCCAAGATTTGTAATTGGTTTGTTCCTATGACCATATATTCTTCATTCATATCTGCTTCTTTAACTTTCTTATTTGTTTCTAATGGAAGGCATTACTTTATCTTCTTGAGGGTTTTAAGCATGCTTCTTTTAAAGTGATTTTGAGATTGCTCAGTTATTTCTGTTTTGGAGGGAATAAATTCTTCTGGGTTTGGGATTGTTATCTGATTTTCTTAGTGTTGCATTTCCTTTAAAATTTAGGTTCACAGGCTCATCTTGAGTGACTCTTCCTCCCCATATCTCTAGGTGATTTTCATCTCTGTTTAGTGGTTTTGACATTGCTTCCACCTGGCTCCCAAGAACTCCATTCCAGAACCAGGTGGAGTATTGTGTGGCTGGGCTCTACCCTCAATGTTCTTGAGGTATCAGATGCCACTCAGCTGGGGTGCTTTGCCCACCCTGCCTCTCGGGCTGTGCCTGCTTCCTCCCAGCACTGCAGCTTCCTGGCTTTCAGAGGCTGTGGTCCAGGCCAGTGGTCACAGCTTTTCTGCTGATTTTCAAAATGTATGAGTGAAATCAGTGCTGCCTGCCTCTGGCTTCAGGCAGTGACCCTGGCTGGGGTTCTCCGAGGTGCCTGGATGTTTTCAGTCCCTGTTAGCCCATGGAAAACAAACTTGGGATATCTCTGGCTTCTTGACCTGGAGATGAAGAGGTCTATGGCTTCAACCTTGATTACTACCATTTGTTTCTCTTCCATGGACATATTTATCTTACTTTTCAGAATGATTTAATGAATGAATGAATTAAATATTCTTCCACACATTTAAATATGTAAATATTTTCTTCCTCTCTGTGTATTCTTCCGTTAGTTTTGTGTGTGTGGCCACTTAACCATTTTTAAAGTATACAATCCAGTGGCATTAATTACATTCACAATATTGTGCTACCATCACCACCATCCATTACCAAAACTTTTCCATCATCCCAGAGACTTTATGCCAATTAAGCATGAACTCCCATTTCCTCCTTCCCCTAGCCCCAGCTAACCTCTGATTTACTCTTTGTCTCTACACAAATTCACTTACTACAGATATTTCATAGAAGTGAAATCATGCACTGTTTGTCCTTTCATATCTGGCTTACTTCACTCAGCATAATGTTTTCAAGGTTCATCCCTGCCGTAGCATGTTATCAGAACTTCATTCCTTTTTATGGCTGAATAATATTCCATTGTATGCATACGTCACGTTTTGTTTATCTGTTTATTAGTCAGCAGATGCTTGGGTTATTTTCATGTGATTTTTATTTTAATCAGTTAAAATATGTTTCAGATATCATTGTTGTGCTTGGAGTAGGGTTGGGGAGCTCAAAACTTGAACTCACTATGCCATCTTGCCTGGGATAGTCCCTTGCTCATTTATCATATTGTTACCTGGCTTGTCACATAGCGGGTGCTCTATGAAGTTTGGTGGTTTGCACTTGCTGAGATATGGGCATGTTGGAGACACAGAGACCTGACAGTGAGAAGCCCCACACTACCCCCGAGGCAGGGAAGGCTCTGGGAGTGAGCCAGACTTTACATTCTCCCCTGGGAGTCTGCAGCCTCTCTTCTCTGACCCCAGGCCTTGCTCAGAAAGCTCTGCTCTGGGCAGGCTGTCAAGTGTGTTAAACCGTCCTTGCCATTAGAGTGAATTCAGATCCTCTCATGGCAGAAAATCATCCTCATCCACTTAAGGGCCTCTACTATCAGAGTTTTAAGAAAGAATGACAGCCCTTAAGCTGCTTTGTGGCTCATCAGATGATTGGGGATCTCCAGATTTGGGATCTTGGACCAGTGGGTCAATGTTTATCTTCAGCAACGTAGACTCGCTGGTAGAGACAGGCGCTGTGCTGAGAGCCGAGAGTGTAACAGTGTGTGTGAAAAGTAGATTTCGGATAATCCATAGGGGAGTTAATCTGCTTTAGGCTAATCAAGTACTCTCCGTGGAGAAAAATAATTCAAGACCGTGCTCTCAGCAGGAAATTTTGTCAGTGGGTTGTCAGAACTAAAGGGTGTGATTACAATCTAACTTCAATGTAACTTTGACTCTTCTGTGTGTTTTTCTCATTTATCTTGTGAGTCATAGAAATATTTTGATGATTGCAGCAAAGTCTATGGCTATTTGTATTTAGCTCCACTGAGTGGAAGGACCTTATCTAGCTGCAGGAAAAAAACAATACAGTGCCACATCGTTATGCTCTGTGTATGTAGCACATGGCCTCAGCCCTTTCTTTGCCATTTATCAGAAACTTGTGAGATTTAGGAGACTGAGCACCAGGTGCATTGGACGTGTTTGTTTGCTGCAGTTTTCTGTAGTTCTGGCTCCCAGCTGATTCAGGGTAGTGCAGGAGACATGCAGTATTTTCTCTTGTCCAGCATCTTCTGGGAACAGAATGCTTTGCTTTTGTGGAGAAACATATTCCATGACCTTGCCCAGGCCCACCCATGGCCAGAGGAGACAAGGCAACGCAGGAATGGTTTAGGAATGGGTTCATGACCCAAGCAGGGTTTTCCCAGAACAATTCTGCTGGAACTATCAGAAAACACCTTTACTCACTGCAGTTCTGAGCTGGCAACCGATTTCCCAGCAGGTGGAGACAGAGGCAGGGCTCTGATGACATTGTTTGAGAACTTATGTATCACCTTGCCCAGGCCAAATGCACCCTCAGATTTCTCAGGTACTTAACCCATTGAAATTTTTTCTTGATTTAAGTGAAGCTGAGTTGAATTTCTGTCACTTGAGATTAAAAAAGTGCCTGATCCCTATATGTAGGAGTTAGGAGTGAGGAATTCATTCATCAAAACTCTCGATAGCAAACTCTATGGACGTATATACCAATTCCAGGCCCGAGCCATTTATGATGTGGGCCTGGCCCTTGGGCATCCCCAGAGTAGCTATTCATGAAGCTCATTGAGTTTTTGGGTATCTGGAGGAGCCAAAGAGTCAAGACTGGGGGAAGCAAGACTGCAGTGGGGCACGCACTGGTCCTAGGAGCCACCCAGGCTCTGGAGCTGTTGTCTACCTCACTGCAGGGAGACCCAGCAAGGAGACCCAGCAAGGAAGACCTTCTTTTCTGGATGCCTGAGATGCTTTCTGCTCACTCATCCAAGGTTGCTGAAATGTCAGCTAACCCAGAGGGTCAAACTCATTTTCCCAAGGCTACACAATGAATCAGATTCAGACTGCAGGTCTCCTAACTTCCAGACGGGTTCTCTATCCCTCAGACCACGCTTCAGTTCTGGCCTTGGGGGTAAAAATAACCTAGCAGTCAGAAAGCACAAGTGGGCACCTGATTCTACAAACTACAGTGGGAGAAGTCATGTGAAAAAATAACATACCGTGTGGTCTTTGTAGCTGGGAGACTCCATAGAACAGGTGGGTTTTCTAGAAGTTCAGGAGAAGGAGGACAGGACCGGGAACCCTTGAGCTTGCCACCTCCTGCCAAAAGCTGCCGGGGTTCTGACTCAGGGACCACGGCCACAGTGAGGCAGTGTGGGGTGGGTGGAAGAGCAGAGGAAGAAATGGGCACATCAGGCGAAGCAGATGTGGGAGGCCGGCTGATTCCTGATTAGAATCGCATTCTTCCCCTTCTATGTGTCATGTCAGAAAGGGACTCCCAAGTCTTATTATGGATGGGCACAGAAACACTGAAACTTGTCCTTGAGGGGCAAGATACTGGGGTTGGGCCAGAGCTTGGGGAGGCAGAAAGGAAGTGGTTTTGTAGGAGGATGAGAGAGAAACTAGTGAAGTCTGTTTCTTAGCCAGAAGCTAGCTTCAAGGTGTATAAGGAAGGTATGGAAAACTGGGCTTCCAGGGAGATCCCAGACTTAGGTCCTGACCCAGCTGCAGCACAGATGGCTGGGATCAGAGGAAACCTGCTGCGAAAGCCTGGGATGACCTGTCACAGGGGGTCTCAGGGCATTCACCTTTCCCCTTTAACTGACTGGCATTTAAAGGGGAAAGAGCCCGCAGAGAACACCCGAGCATGCAGGATATGGCTTGGCCCCTTTGTCTGTCTCCCTATCGTGTGCAATCCACTCCCTCAACCATCCCTGGCCTTTAATCCAGAAACCATGCTGGGACACCACAGTGAAAGGGAAAGACATGGCTTCTGTCCTCACCTTTCTGACTTCTTCATGCCCTTTGCACCCCTGCCTCAGAGTTCCCTTTTCAAGACAGATGACTGGGGTGTACATGCAGTTTGTGTTCCTAACTCACATGCCCTGCCCCATCTGCAGTGTGTCAGCATCCTCCCCATCTCCTGGTGGCAGCATCTGCAGGAAGCCTTCTGGTTCTCCTCGAAGCCATCGAGGTTTTCCCTCCACTCCCCCAGCCCCACCCCCAAATGTGGAGAGCTTTGGAGGCCAAAAAAAAAAAAAAAAAACACCTTTCACTCCAATGATTTAATGTGTTAAAAAACTGGAGCATATTGCTGTAGGAAATAGTTTTGTATCACATTTGAGATGCTTGAAGTGTCTGAGATAAGAACAAATGGATAACAAACACGCATCATAAATTATTTCGGTGCCATCCACGCCATTTGAATTGTGGGTATGTCTTTGTAACTGCAAACTCAGAAATGCAGAGTCAACCCACAGGTACACACTGCATCGCTGACTTGACAGCATGTCATTAAGAGAATTAAAACATAAATGAAGAAAGCCAGTCCATTTGTTTGCTGGAATGAGACCCAGAGACTGAGTCCCCCTCATGGAGTGTTTAGGATGGTCTTTGAACACATGTTTATGGTGAACAGGAGCTTCCAGCTCTGAGTCCTTGGGTGTAGCAGATGTGGCTTCCTCCTGAGGCCCTGGAGTGTGTAAAGTGGGTTAATGTAAGTGACCAGACTGCGTCAGGTAGGAGGGCCCTACCTGAGCTTGACTGTTTTACTAGGTGCTTCATTCTTGTCGGAAAAGTTTGCCTCTCCTACTCTGTCCTGCTCAGAACTCTCGTGTCTTGTCAGCAGCTCTCCCCTCGTGGGGCCATCTCTCACTTGGCCTCGCCACAGAGCAACTTCCTTTTGGGTACCTGGGGCAGACACTGCCACAACCCAACCACAGGGGCCTTGTGCTGAGTCTTCTTGCGGCCAGGGGCCCAGGCTGGCTGACATAATGGAGCCAGTGCTCTAGGATTCCACTGGTTGACCAAATCGGTCAGCTGAAAACTTCCCTAAAATACCCCAGCGGGATGATTTTATTTTATATTGTTTTTGAAAGGATAAATATCCCCCAAAACACGGATGCCAGAAAAGAGAGCTTTATGACTTTAACAAAATTGGCCATGCTGCAAGTTTAAAAAAATTAGTTAAAAACACTAGAAATTATGGTTACGAAAATACCTTGGCTAATAGTTTACTGTCTGGCTCGAGAGAGTTTAACTTTAAGGTGCGGTAGCTCTGGAAATTTCTCATGAGTCACTACATAATAACCGGCTGCACCCTCAAGCATCAGCCCCCACACAATTTTCCAGCCCTGAGCTTTGAATGTTTCCTACAAAATGAAAATAATACAGTCTTAAGTTTTATTCTAGGGATGAGGTGGTTGGCACTACTTTAGAATTTGCTGAAGACTTGTGAATTGATGATCCCTACCAAATTAAAGTGTTTTGAGGAAGTATCCAGTTTTTGGTTGGCAAACACAAATCTCCTTTAAGAAAAACCATGCAAATACAGACTATTGTCTGTAGGTGGATTTCCTCCTTTGTGGGTTATTTGCTTGACCTGGACCATCTCTCCAAATGGCCAACTCAGCCTTGGAGTTGTAATTACACATTTAAAGGAAGACTAAACCCGCCAACACAGATGGTTATCTCTCTGCAGGCTTTATTTTCTCTTTTCTTTTTCTTGCCTTCTGTTCTCCTTCTGAGGTTGGAAAGGCATCTGTATGTTTTCCTGAACAGAATCAAAGACAGTATCATGGAGGGGCTAGTAAGTGGCTGCTGGTCTTTCCCTATACACTCGGATTGGTCTAGAGATTTAATAGTTATCTTAATCATTGTAATTGGGTCCCTGGAAAACCAGCTTCCAATGTATAAACCCCCAGGGTGGGGTGGGGTGGGGTAGAAGGACACTAATGTTCTCCTGAAAGCTTTTTTCCATTTGGTGTGTCTTCTCTACTCATAAAATCCCTCCTCAGCCTTCACAGTTCTGTTCAAATTCCTCCTCCCTTGACAACTCTGCTTGTCCTTGTCTCTCTTTAAGATACCCATGGGACCTGTTTTGGATGCTGCTTCGCTGCTTTTTAAATTTGTTATCTTTGCATATGTTTATTATCTCTTCAACTTGTTTGTGAGTTCCTTGAGGGCAAAAAACACACCGTGTGCATTTTCATAACCTCACTAACACACAGCAGGCTCCCTGGAGATGTTTTCTGGTTGGCTTGAGGTAGTTCATGTTTGTTAACTCTCATTTAGGGCAAACCATGTGAAAGACTTTGTGTTGGGCACTTTTATCTCCATTGTCTTATTGAATCTTCCAAGGACCCTAGGAGATGGATATCATTGTGATTTTTTAGGCAACGGAACTGAGACACAAGAAGGTTGCCTGAGGTCCCCAAAGCAAGGAAATGGCTGAACTCAAGTCAGTCTGTTCAAATCTAATACTTTTTCTGCAATGCCATCTTTTCCATGAGACATAGGATTACCAAGGCGGCCATGAGGCAGAGGTGCTTCCTTTTCCTTAGGACGTCAGCTTGAGTTCCAGGCCAGCGTGAGAAGCACTGGATCCTGTTGGAGATGTCTGCAGGGATTGACTGTGCAAGCTTCAGGAGAGAGTCCACCAGCTGGACTGGACCTGCAGCCCTAGTTAGTCCTGGAGACGTGGGGCTGAAGACTCATGCTCAAGTGTGTCCTAAAGCTCTCAGCTTAGTTCTTCTAATCAAATCCCTGATTATGCTAACTGACATCACAAGGGTCCTGGTGACCTTGGGGAGGGAGAGCACCTCTGAAAGCTCTAGTCTTTCATTTTCCCTGGCTTGTGATTCTTCCCACTTGGTGGACTTGCGTCCTTTGGCTTATCAAAGTTTCTCCCAGACGAAGCTTGCCACAAGCTGAAAGGACAAAGGAGAAGTCTGGCCCTGAGGATAAGAAGGCAGGAATTGAACAGGGCTTTGACAGCCCCTGAGCCCATGGTGTGTAAGGAGCCTGCCTGCAAACCTGCATGTTTGCTGTCACAGACCAACATTGCAAAGCTCTGCAGCTGGGCTCCTGGGTTCCATCACCCCACCCCATGCTGCAGGCATCGAATGGGCTTGCCTGGAATGGGAGTCCACAGGGCTGTACACAATGAGAAATCCTGGTGCCTAGTGAGAGAGCATTACGACAAAAAGGAAGACTTGGCTAACGTACCACAGTGGTTTTAGATAATTTTCCTTTGTTAGTGAATAAACCAGCCTTTGAGGGTGGAAGGATGTGAAAAATTTCACCCATACACGGCAGAGTTTCTCGGTGTCAGATGTCTGTCACAGATTTTGCTTGTGGTCACTTCCAAAGCCTACAATTTAAAAAACGCAGCAATTATCCCAACCAAAGTGCTATTGAGTGCACTTTCCAGTGGTTGGTCCTCAGGCCCCCTTTCCCAACAATGTTTTCCTCGTGCAAAAAGCCCAGAGGAGCGTGTGCGTGGCTCCTGAAGCCGAGAAGTCAACTCCGCGGAAAATTTGCATGTTGTAATTGAGTTGCTGGGAATACTCAAGACCTAATTCTTTAGGCTGGGGATGATCATGATTCCCTGCAACCTTCCAGGCTGGCCCTGGAAATGGCAGCCAGACTCCTCCTTTTTCTTTTGACCTGGGTGTGAGATTGAGTCTTCATAATCCAGCTCAGATCACCCCTTTTCAGGAGGTGGTAGCTGGCTAACCTTCAGCCCTCCTCTCTTTAACCTCCAGTAGGTGATGCTTTTGCAACTCACTCGGATGTGTGGTCATCTGTTGTCAATTACTGTGTTGCACTGAACTATTTAGGACAGAGACATCTTGTCGCTCTGACTACAAGGTCCGTTGTTAGAGGGAAAGGGCTTTCTCGTACATCTTTAGTAAGAGTATTTAATGGACGCTGAGTGCTTTTGAATGAGTGAGCAAAGACATGGGTTTTGCCTTTATTTGGAACGTTTTGTATGTGTGCCTATGGGTTCGCCTTGTGCACCCACATGACATGGATGTGTAATTGGATTGAAGTTGAGGAAGGAGCCCTTGCAGAAACCTGAAGATAATTTTTAAGAAAATCACTCAGCCTATATTTTCTAGTTGATGAGTTGCATTTAATATTGGAGTTATGAATCCACAGAGACTCTTTGCCTTGCCTAATGCTCAGACACGATGGGTATTCTGTGTGTGTGTGTGTGTGTGTGTGTGTGTTGGGGGGTGGGGGTGAGGGGCTCTCTTGGAGCCTCTATTTCATTGCTGTGAAGCAGCACAGGGCTGATTCCTGACTTGAATGTGGTTTCCACCACTCCATCATTCCATCATGCTCTATTCTGAGATACTTTCTTGTGTATTGGGGTACCCTTTGCTCTGATACTGTTTCCTGAACCATAATATGCTTTAACACTGGGACATTTTGATACCTGGGGTCCAAATATGCTCAGATAATAACCTTGAGTTATGGAGACTGGGGAGTACCAGGGGGACATTTCTTGGTATAATTTAGCCTAAAGGCAGATGAAAACTTTGGTCTGAAGATTTGGAATTGACTGTCTCCATGGTCCTGAATTCCCAGGGCCAACCAAAGGCAAACCTGAAATTTATCACTGCAAGTTTCTCACTTTTCTTTCAACCTAATGGCCAGTCTTCCCAAGGGTAGTGGCTCCTCTCCAACCAGGTGATCCCCTGCCGAGATAGTCTCCTCTCTAGACTCCTATCAAAACCTGTGACCAAGTTGCTACTACTTTGGACAGTTGAGGGGACCCTGGGCTCAGTTGGAGCCACTGGTAAGACATAGCTATCCTGGACAGAAGTCACAGACGTGAATCCAGATTAAAGAGGTGGCAGTTCTAGAGGGTTCTGCATTGGTCAGACCACATTTGTGCAGCACTGGGGGTCCCTGTTTAAGAGAGGCACTGGCCCATGGAGGCACATCCAGACAAGGGTGTGATGACAGACAGGGCTGGTGAAATACGAGGATGATTTAGGAAGAATGATGGAAGAATTGGGCATTTGCAGTCTGACAAAAGAGGCCAGGATGATCCTAGAATCTGTAGTTTAGGAGGTAAAGGTGATCTAGTTTAAACACCCTTCTGATGTTTGAATTTATCGCCTATATATTTTTGCCAGATGTTCAACTAACTTTGGTCTGAATAACTCTTATTGTGGAAAACTTATTACTCAGACCTCCAGAACCTGGTAGCCGCCTTTACATATTTCAAATGGATTGGTATAAAAACCCCTAGAGGGCAGGCCCTCCACCTGTTAGGAAGAATGAGAGGGATGTTCACTATAGTCAAATCATTTTTGTTAGGGATGTGGGGATGGTGGGGGTTGGCTCAGGTGTAAGGGCCTACCAATGTCAAGATCTGTTACATTTTTTATATCTACATATTATTTGTTTATTATTATTATAAATATTATTTATTCATTTTTATCAACCAAGGTTCTTTGGTTGCAAGGGTTATGGAATAGAACCTTCCCCCCATTTAAGACAAGCTCGAGTAAAAGGAGGACTTAGGGTGAGAATACAGTGGTCCATCTCTTTGACATGCAAGAACCAGAAGCAAAGTATAGCCAGACCACTGACGCGGAAACTGGAGAATGTGGCACCGGGATTATCAGGCACATGGTCTTTCCCTCTGCTTCAATCTGATATTCTATTATTCTTTCTTTAATTGGCTCTGTTTCTTGACCCATAACCTCTCCCCCACCTTTTATAGCTGACCACGTCACCAGTTCTAATCCTGGCTATACTTGAACTTGCCTCTCAACTGCCCACCGAAGAATGATCATCTCCATGTCTCTTAGCCCCTAGTCTAGACTAGAGAAAGAGTATCAGCTTGGCTCAGCCCACCCTTGGACCCACTCTCCCTGGGTCAGGTGGGTAACTGTGCTCAGGTGGGGGACTCAGGGTCAAATGAGCAGGTGGGGACAGATCCTGTAAGATGTAGGAAAGGAATGATAATGATTAGTGTCTGCTGTAGGAACATAGTCTTAAGCCAAAGAATGGAATAAGATCTAGTTGTAGAATTGTAGCCCTTCATAAAGGAAGGAGACTTTTGGCCTGGGTCTTTCAAATTTTGCGTCAACAGTTCCTACCTGCTGTACTTTGTTTGGCCTAGAATCACCCTCTTCTTTGTGATAACACAGAGTCTCTGCCCTTTTCTTACCCAATTTGGTTCATCCCCACTTTGCTTTGCTTGAATAAATCTGTATTTCTTTTGTCCACAAAGTTGGGTTGTTTTATTTCTTCTCCTTATACTCGTTTAATCTCAGAACTTTGGGCAACACTTTTTAAAAACTACCCCCAATAGAATAGACTCTGTCTTCTGCAATATATATATACATGTAGTTTTTAAACCAAAAATTCAGAATTAGTTATTGGTTTCTGATGTCATGTCCTATCTTTCAAGATGTGTCTTCCTTTCATCCTGGAGGGCTGAGCATGATGACAGATGAGAAACAATCTTTTTACACATCCTGGTAAAATAAATCTACTCCTTCAGAACAGCAGGTGATTAGATCTTCATTTTGATATATGCTGCAGTGTCTTCAGAAATGAACTAGTAAGACCTGATTTCATAGAGAATGCAAATCTCCAGCCCAGGAATATGTCAAGGAGACTACACGCCTGTATAAAGCCGTGAAGAGGTGAGCCCATGTCAGTGAATCCCAGTAGCCTAGACCCAAATTTGGACCCACGTTGTAGTCTCTGGGCGTGGGGAAGCATGTGGTGCCTAATTTTATATTCATTTCTGCCACTTGCGGTACCATTGGTACCTATGGAATTTGTTGAAGCTTTGTTATGCCTAGACCATCTCCCAGGTGGAGTAATGATTGATTCCTATAAATTATTAATCTTATGAAAGGAAAGCTTGATTCAAAAATTAATTTGAGTACATTTTTGGACAGGGTAACTGATATAAATGGAATGTCAATTTATCATCCGATGTGAATAATAATGAACACAAGTTGCCACATCTGAAAAGCTTCCCCCTGCCATCTATCAGTGCAAGCTCCTTTCTGGGAATTGAGGCAGAATAATAGCTTTGTGGCTAAGCTCATGTTACCTGGAGTCAGGTGGCCTCGGGCTTGACACGGACTCTGCCATTCACCAGCTTTGGGCAAAGTACTTAATTCTATGCCTTGGTTTCCTAATCTGTAAAATGGGGGTGATGACAATACCTAACTCAGGATTGTTATGGGGAATAAATGAGCTAGTTCACATAAGACTCAGACAGTGCCTTACGTGTGAGAAGCCCCATGAAAGTATTTGTTATCACTGTAGAAAAATGTCAAAATTTACATCCCAACTCAGATTAAATTGGACATGAATAACAGGGAAAATATTTCAGATGAAGACAAAAGGTAAAAATATTTAGAACCCGGAAAAGCAGAGCCAGTAACTTGTTAAACCGCTTTGTGTTTTACTTGAGCCCTTTGTAAAATGAGAACAGGTGATACCTATATGCCTAAAAGTAAAGGTTAAGCAAGCCAGATATTTTGGTGGATTCTTTCTAACTTTACAGACTTGGTAAATGTTCTCTAATGAAATTCCAGCAGGTAGTTCTCGTTCTATTTTAATATAGTTGAGTCATTCATTCACTCATCAAATGTTCATTGAGCATTTAATAGGTAAGAAAATGTTCACACCAATTATTTAATTAGACACTGGAGTAAACAGAATTATTATAAAAGTGATAATGCTAAGGCATTGGAGGATGTAGTGGATGAGTGTATAGGCTCTGGACCCTGAGTTAGAATCTCAGTGCTATGTGATCTTGGGGAAATTATTTAATCTCTTTATGCCTCACTTTTCCCATCTGGTAAGATGGAGATAATAATGGTACCCAACTCATAGGTCTGTTGGGAGGAATAAATGAAGAGTGCCTGGTACCTGATAAGTGCTCAGGAGATGCTAGTTGTTATTAGTGATTAGTGTAATTATAGTAATTATATTTGCAAATGTATCCCTGCCCTGGATTTATGTGACATTCTAGTACTAGGAGACAAATATATAAATCAAACATTACAGTGCAACATGGAAAGTGATACAGGAGCCCAGAGAAAGGAGTCCCTAATTCAGCCAGGAGCAGGTGAGGAACTGAGGCAGCTTGGGGAAGAGGTGAGGTCATTAACTGTATGTTGAACAAGCAGGGTTTGGCCAGGTAGAGAAGGGAGAAGGATGTTCTCTGCTATAGGAAGAGCATGTAGCAGGAGCAGGGCTCCTTTCTAAAAGAGCATGGTGTGTCTTGGGAAGGACATGTGCTTTGGTGAGGTCTCAGTGTGAAGCTGTAAATGCTGCAGAGGGTTTGGGAGAGGGAGAGGATTTGGACTTGATTCTGCAGGCAGTGGATAGTTGGTGGAAGGTGGAGCCAGACTACGAAACCCCACCTAGGAAGCCCCACCTCATTGCCGCCTTCTTGCATGAGGATCCACCTAAAGAATAGCTTTGCTCACTGGCTCCTTGAAATCAGAGTTTTGATGGAAAAAATGTTCCATGATCAGTGACATTTGGAACATGCTGCACATTAAAATCCCCTCCTGAAGAGATTCCCCAAACACCTTAGCTTCATTTTAATTGTCATTTAGCTGTTTGGAATTATTTAAATTGGTGTAATGTAATTAACCACAAATCATTAACCACAAACCCCAACCCCTTTTCTAAGGAACATCTATTAACATCCCACATACCCTAGTGTGCGAAGAGCTTCTCTGGATTCTGAACTTGTGTTCCAAAGAGGAGCACCTCCAGAGCAACGGAAGGGCAGAGAGGAGGATGTGTGTCACCCCTGCTTTCTCCAGCACACTGGAGTCCCTTTTGTACCTGCTTGAAGTGTCTCTTTTTCTCTTTACTCCTGAAGGAAGAAAATTAAGCACCTATTATGACACGCTGGGCCTTGTATTCCACGTATATAATCCCACTCAGTCCTTACGATAACCACATGAGAAAATCTTATTCTTATTTTTGCAGATGGAAAAACCAAGTCTTAGACAATTAAATATCCCTGCCAAGTTCACAGAGCTGGTAAGTGGAAGGGACAGGATTCACACTTCAGGCAATCAGCCTTCAGTCAACTCCCTTCTACCTAGCAGTTCTTCCCAGACTTGCCTATCATGAGACTTACCTATGGGTACTGGTTGAAGATCCAGATTCATAGGCCCTTGGCGTGACCAGGAATCTGTGATGTTGGCAGGTGTCCGAGGTGGTGAGATTTGGCAACAGGTTGCCAAGCACCTCCTCTTCCCCTGACCCCCTGAGCTTTTTCATTGGATGAATGGAGTTGGACACTGAGCTGTTTTGTTCCCGGCCTCCCACTTAGCCAACCTTTTCCATCCCTGCAATCCTGTTTCCTCCACTGTACCTGTGAGGATGGCGGCTCTTTCAATCATCTTCCCATGGAGATTTTCCAGTCCCTCAGTCTGCTGTCTTTTACTCCAGTTTTCCTCCTGAGGACCCAGCCTTCCCCTTTGAACCCCCTTCCATCTTCCCACAGCTGACCCTCTATTCATCATTCCTTCCCTTTTCACCCCCCAATTTCATTTTCCTTTAGGTTTCTCAGGACCATTGAGATTACTGTGGATGGCGTATTCATATTTGTATGCCATGTTGTGAAAACTGGATTGTGGTCTGAATTTTTTTGGAGCGTCATAATAAATTCAAATATTATTTATATTAAGTGTATACAGATTTATTTCAGATGAAATAATACTTGCTCTGTATTTGACTGAAAAGGATCACATTTTAAGGTAGAGAGCTGATACAACTGCAGTGGGCCCCTTTCAAAGCTGCCGTGCCTGTGGAATTTGTAGAGGGTCACCTCATTGACACGCTGCTGCAGGCCCTGCGTTGTCCTCTTTTGGCAATGTGTGGATTTGGAACTGTGGGTCACAGTGTAACTGCAGATCCTGCTTAATTTCCTACCAGGCCAAATGATGGTTCAAGAAACAATATTCAGCTGGAAAAACTCTTGATTTCTGCAATTGTGTGGGTCAAAATCAAATGCACTCCTACATGATGTGAGGTTAAATTGATTCAAGGACTTTCACCCACAGGCTTCCACTCTGGGAGCCAAACCTGAATTAGATGCAAAAATGAGCAGTTGTGTGTGCTGTTGTAGTCTGCGTAAATGGCACTTCAGAATCACCAAATTGATTACATTCCCGGGAGAGGAGAAATAATTGGGGGGCATGAAGTTATAGCTGTTTATTTACCCATCAAAGTGGATTTTCATTTGAGAGGCACAAAATTACCCTAGGTCCAGTGGAGGCTCTCACGGAGAATAGGAATTGTACATGTTTGTGAATAATCATGTTTTATTTCTTTTATTTTATTGCTGTAAAAGATTTCTTGCATTTCCATCATTCTCAGGGTATGTATGAGCAAACCCTATAAAACAAAGCACTTTTCCTGGGTATGTAAAAATATTTTTAGTATTTTGAGAATGTGTTAATTCAGAAATTTTTCATGGGCTGTAGAAATTTTGAGGAAAGATTCAACTCAATTGGTATTGTTAGAATGATCAATGAAACTTAATTCAAAAGATTGAGGCCAAGTGCTATTACCTTAATGTGTGACCTCGAGTAGCTATGTCACTTCAGCTGTCTGAGTCCTACTTTCCTCACCTATAAAATGGAATGCTACTTATCTCATTGGGTTGTCGAGATCATCATGTACACCACTACATGCAAGAGTTCCTGCTCAACTGTTAGGCACAGAGAAATAGATAATTGTTGTTTTATGTTCTGTGGAAAGGAACAGCCAGTTATGTAACATTGGTTGAATCCCTGCTGACTGGATCTCTACTGGAAGCAAAGGGTGTCTGCCCGGACTTGGGAAATTTTGATGTCATTGTATCACAAGGTGACACTATGACACTTAGAGAATGGGGGACAGCCTGGTCTCTATCACTGGGCAGTGATGATGCCCCTGGGGGCCAGTTGGAGAGTTGATGCCTGGCATCCAAGGGCTTCATCCATTCAAAAGATGGCTCATGGCCGAGTGCTTTCCAAATAGTTTTAGGAGGAATTCCAGCTCTTTGGAAACATGGCTCCATGGCTCAGTACATTTGGGCCATGCACTTGCTCTGCCTTAGGGCTGACGTTGTAAATGTATGGTATTAAGCTGCACTGTCCACTACATAGACATTAGCCCCATGTGGCTATTTGAGAAAAATTAATTAAAATGAAATACAATTAATAATTCAGTTCTGCAGTCACATTGGCCCATTTCAAGTGCTCAATATCCACATCTGCCTAGTGGCTACCATATTGGAAAGTACATATATAGAACATTTCCATCATGGCAGAAAGTTCTATTGGACAGGGCCAGAAAGATTCTGAGGCCTCCTGCTCTAAAAGAGCTTATTTAAATCTGTTCATATCTCAAACCTTTTAATATCCAGCAGAAACTGTTCTGCAAGTCACTGTAGAGAGAATATGTTTTGTGTCCTTGGGGTGGTGGACCCCCAAGACTAGATGTGGTATTCCAGCAGCCTGTTCAGCCACACTTGTACCTTTACAGCCCTTCAAATCCTGTTCCTGCTACTTGAGTCTTATTTATCTGAGTTTCTGCCTTTGTTGAAAGGCTATTATGATATTCTAAGGCACCATGCTTAATGTCCCTATTAAACGTCAAGAGTCGATGCTTCCCTAGCTGTAGATTCACAGAACTTCAGAGATGGAAAGGACCTTAGAGACCAAGTAATTCAATCCCCTTATTTTGCTCAGGAAGAAACCAAAGCCCAGAACAGTGATATGACTTTCCCAAGAAACCAAAGCCCAGAACAGTGATATGATTTTCCCAAAGTCACTCAGTTAATGGTACATTCCATTCTCCAGATAGCTACTTCCTATTAAGGTGGCCAGCTCATCTTCTCTCTACAAGCTGAAGGAAAAAAAAAAAAAGCAATTATGAATGGACTAGTATTGTATCAGTGATAATATAGGTTTTATCTCTATTCTGAGATCTTGCTTATCTTTGCGTGCGGAGAGTGGGCTCTGAAATAAATTATTCTGCATCTCTTAGCACATGTTCTTGCAAGCTCTGACTGGCTAGAGCCCATCGGTGAATAAATCACCCATCACTCAATTCCTTCCTACTGTTTTATGAAAAAAATCTTTGATGATTTTCAGCAACTAGCCAGTTATATTTGAATGAGTTTGCATCTGCTTTTGCATCTACTCGTAGCTCTTTTGATTACAATCCTAGCGAGACCCTATCCACTTTTTATTGTTTTGGCTGTGGGATGTAAAAGTTGGTGAAAATAGCATGATGGAAGAAAAACTGCACTCCATTGTTAGTTTATAGGAAGGTTGACATTTACTGTGAAAGGTTCAGTTCAGAGGTTCAGGTCAGAAATACATGTCTATCTAGGTGGGTGTCACGTAGGTTGTAAAGGAAGATGGACCATCTGTCAGGGTATTGTGCCAGGAGGAACTGCCCTATTAGGGCTGTGATCTGGAATGAATATACTTCTGGCACCTTCACTAGGATGTCAGTGGGAAAGCCCCATTAGTCATCTTTGCCAGATGGGGGCTTCTGCAAACCTTCTCCGCAGAGCCATATATGTCTCTATTAATGAAAACACTGAAACCACAGGGGTTGTGACCACACATGTCTCATCCTGCCATCCCTCTGGCCCTGTGGGGATCACAAAGAGGGGAATGAGTTGTGGAGCTTGAGCTTTGAAAATTTTGCATTTCAAAGTGTGGGAAATGTTATGGACAGAAATTCTCTCAGAATAAAGATCCAGAGACTTTAGAGGCCAGTGGGCCCTCTAAATTATTGTCAGACCGTTAATGTTTGCCAAGGTGTTATCTAGAGACCTTGTTGCTTCAGACATGATGGTGAAAATGCAGATTCCTGGGCCCAACTTTGAGCTTCCCTAGAATCTCTGAAGAAGGGACCTACTTATGTGAAGCTGCACGGACTATAAGACAACTTAGTTCTCATCAAAGAGCGTGATGTCGGTATCATTGTTTTGAATTCAGAGAATTCAAATTTTGCTCACCTGCATTTAAAGTCTGGCGTGAAGTTCCTATTTAAAGACCCCATATCACAGCAGAGAAGTGCTCCATTTCTTTCCTTCCTTCCCTCCTTTCCTCCTTCCCTCCTTCCATCCTTCCTTCCTTCCTTCCCCTCTCTCTCTTTCTCTCCTTTCTCCTTTCCTTCCCTCCACTCCCCTCCCCTCCCCTCCCCTCCCCTCTCCTTTTCTTTCCACCAATTGCATCTCTTCCTATCCTGTTACACTTAACTAGAGTTAGAGAAAATTCTGGCCCGAGATATGATCCTTTCTTTCACCCAAGAGTGCCTCAGATGACACCTGGGTGTTGGAGCAAGCCCTGGGATACCTGCTCTTCCCCGACCCTGTTCCTTGCTCTCAGTTGCTCTGTTCTGCTCTGTGGTGGTGTGGCTGTGGCTGCGATAGTGGGTTTGTTTTCGTGGATTGATTTGCTCGGGAGGAGCCATCTAAGGTTGCTTGGGTCCAGTGGCTCATCAGCGGTGGGTTTTTCCCCTTCTGGTGTCACACACAGAAGCCCAGCATGGAGGAAATAGCCCAGTACAAGGGTCAGGACACCAAGGGGACCAAGGATCCTGCTTCTGGCTCACCCATAAGCCAGATGTTGGCATAGTCATGTCTGCTCTGGGCGACCCCATTTTCCTTAAGTAAACAAATTTTAAATTCATTATTAGCTTTTAAGCTGCTTTTGTCTTGGAAGGTTTTACAAAAGAAAGCTGAATGAGATTCACTTCAGTGTCCACTGATGTCTTTTTATAGAATTTGTATGATGCTGGAAGGTCATGTCATAGCTTTGCAATAATATGTGTCTTGTTTTTCCCTTCTGCAGCTTTCTTTTGAATATGTTCTCTAGTTGAGGATTTGTGTAAAGAATGTGCTGCTGTTCTCGCCATTTCCAAAGAAGTCTTCAGAAAAGCCATATTTGTCCCCTTATTATTTTTGGTCTCAAAGGGAGGATTCACAATTCCTCTACCAAATGGCTTGGACATTTTGTTAGATAATGAACAAATAGCACATTGAACCATGTCAGCATTTAACTCAAACTCTTGTACATTCCTATTAAATATTTCCAATGCATCTGTGCCTATATCGAATCCAAAACACAACCCTGCTTCTATTATTGCACTTCAGATGCTGAGTACTTCACAACCACATCTTAGATCTGCAACCATTTTATTTCTGGTGTTATTGATTGTATACATGTTGTAGTGCCTGGCCTGATTGAGTACTGTTCTAGAAGTAGTTTGGGCTTCTCAAATCCACCCACTTGTTGCAAGTGGCCCTCTAGTCCTTCAGGCTTAATTATTTCTCCTCCTCCTCCCCCTCCTCCTCCTTCTCTTCCTCCTTCTCCTCCTCATTTCCTCTTCTTTCTTCTTCTTCCACCTGGACCTCCCTTTCTCCATCTGCAAAATGAGGTTTGTGTGAGAGGTGGTACGATTTAATCTAGATTTACTAAATCCAGTGTGGCCCCTTGATCATTTTATTCTCTTTCAGTTATAGCATTTGGTATTATTGATCATTTCCTTCTTAAAATGTTCTGGTTTTTTTTGAGCCTTTGGGCCACCATTTCCATGTTAGTTCAACAAACATTACTGGGCTAAGCAGTGTGCTGGGGATTCAAAGTATCCTCATCTTTGAGGAACTCATAAGACATGTGTGCTGTTTTGGATGTATTATGTCCCCAGAATGCCATGTTCTTTAATGCAGTCTTGTGGGGGCAGATGTATTAGTGTTGATTAGGTTGGATTAGATTGTTTCCATGGAGATGTGACCCACCCAACTGTGGGTTAATACCTTTGATTAGATTATTTCCATGGAGGTGTGGCCCCACCCATTCAGCATAGGTCTGGTTTAATTTACTGGAGTACTTTAAAAAGAGCCACACAGGCCCTGATTCTGCCTCAACTTAGAGAGACATTTTGAAGATGGCTGTTGGAAGCTGATGCAGACATTTTGGAGACTGCCATTTTGAAACGCAACCTGGGAGCAAGCAGACACCAGCCACAGGCCTTCCCAGCCAACAGAGGTTTACCGGATACCAATGGCTTTTCCTCAGTGAGGCCAATCCGTTTCTGGTATTTTGCATTTCTGGCATCATTAGCAAACCAGAACAACATGTAAACATATAATCTAACAAGTTTTGATCTCTGTGCTCTTCCTTTGTTCTATCATCAGCTCTCTCGCAAATTTTCTTTGTACTTTCCTTGGAAAACAGTAGCATCCGTGTGATTTCAACTACCATTAAAAGTATTTATCTTTAACCTGACATTCCCCCTCCCCCTCAAGCTCTAATTTCATATTTACATCTGCATCACCTCTACCTGGATATCCCTCAGGACCTCAAACTAAAAAAGCCCAAAATTAATTCATTTAAATCTTATCCTCATATTCCCTTCTGCTCTTAAAATCCACTCCTTCTCTTTCAATTCCTTCTCTTGATTAATGAAATCGCTATCCATTTAGTCATGGATTAGAAACTTCAGAGCCATCGGCCTCTCCCTTATCCCCATATCTAATTGGTTATCCAGCTGTTGGAGTCCACCCCTGAGTGTTAGTGGCCTTGTCCCCTCTGTCTGTTAGATCTCACTGGGACATCATCATTTTGAAGATACCCACTGTTCCCCTCCTCCGCTCCCCACCATTTTTAACATCTCCCAAATTAGGATGCAGTTTATGGTTTCTGTTGGCCAGGCAGCAGTCACAAAGCAGATGTCATTACCTGTGCATGCACAGCCAACCTTGCAAAATGGACATCAGTACCTTGGAAGAAAATCCCAGAGACAATGGTGGAATGCTCTTTAAAGATACGATGCATTGTTAACATACTTGACGGTCCTTGTGTGGAAAAGTGCTCCAGAAGTTCTGACTCTGAATGGGAAAAAGTGTTAGGAATTCCTTGACTGATTTATTTTGCTCATATTTTCCTTTTTACCTATGAGCAAGGGTAATATATGATAAAAATCTGTCAGTATAAGTCTAAGAGAGCCCTTTCAAAAAGTTTAAAATAAAAATTCCAGTGATAGTCAAACATTGTGTTTTTCTTTTCTCAAGGTGAATAAAAGAATAATATGACTTATAATCCATGACATCATAGACTTGATAAGATACAGGAGCCTCTTTTTAGTCCCCCACACCTTCAGTTTCTTCCCCTCTGATCCACTTGTCAAATTCCCATCAGCACAACCCAGATATGATCATCTCATTCCCAGACTTAGAAACATACCCCAAGGCAGAGGTTCTCAAACACCTTAGGGTGCATCAGAATCCCCTGCAGGGGGCTTGTTAAAACACAGAATACTGGGCCCCAACCCCCAAGTTTCTTATTCAGTAGGACTCAAGTGGAATTGGAGAATTTGCATTTCTAATAAGCTCGTAGGTGAGATTGATGCTGCCATTCCAGAAGCCTCCCTGGAGAACCATTGCCCTTTGACATAAAGTCCAAGCTCCTTATATGACATTGAAGGCTCTTTCCATGGGGCCCATTGCACATTTTCAGTATTATTTGCTGATGTGCTCTCACACGCTCTGTTCTCCATCATGCCCTGAGCTCTCCATTCCTCAATATGGTGGACACTTAATGACTCTGAGATTATTTTTTGTAACTGTATGCTGTGCCTTAGAACTCATGAATATTCCTGTTTGGCTTTTGAGATACAGTCCAACAAACAAATTCTTCTGCAAAAATATTTCTTGTACTTATCTCTTCCAAAGAGGTAACATTTCAGGATGTTTATCTAATAAGAACAACTTCTAAGACAGCTAACTTAATACTCAGGCTTTCCCAGTAATTTGAAAGATGTTCTTTGGGGACTAACAGGGCACGAAGTTTGACGGGGTTTTCCAATTTTCTGGATTATCAATTTGGCAATCATTCCTACACAAAACACTGAATTTGTTATGAGTCAGTGGAACCATTATTGTGATAATGATAAATATTTGTAGGATGTTGTAAATGTATACGGTACTGAGAGCCATTTAAATTATACGAATCCTACATAATCCTCCCTGTTTCAATGTATTTAGAGTTCAGCTTTATAAATAATATGACAAGATAAATAATGAGGGAAGTGGGAACATAGACATAGCGGGAACATGGGAGGGTGATTTCATAGTGTGCTTTGAAGCAGAAAACCTATGGATTATGGCTAGACCATGCGACAGCTTTTCCAGACTCATTGCTTTGATAATTTGGTTTGAAGGCAAATAGGGATTTAGGCTGCATTTTGCACAGAGGGAGTTGTCACTTTGTTGAGGTGTTTTAAGTCATGGCTATTTCCTGAGAAGCAAGCTTGATCAGTTTTATATGTTGCCCATGTATGTTTCATACACACACACACTTGTGTGCACGTACACACACACACACAAATACATAATATGGAACAGTTTCAGAAAAGCAGTAGTAGTGGAGTTGTGATAGAGGCAGTGTTTCCTGGTTTGCTCAAGTCTTGTGAGTAGAATTTCATTCTTTCATTTATTCATTCAACATGTAGTGTATGGCAAATCCTACGCTGACCCTTCAAATACGATGAATAAGTGTAAACAATAATAAATGAATGCATGAGAGCCTTTATAGAGCTTGGACTACAATTAAAACAAAGGAGAAAGTGATTGTTATAGCAGCCTACATTTGCTGAGCCCTTCCCATGTGCCAGACTTGTGCTAGAATTTCCATGTATTTTATCAGTTGACACTTATAACTGCCTAAAGTTAAGCAAAATTATTATCCCCAAGAAAATGGATGCTTAGAGAAGTTAAGAACCTTGCCCAATATTATACAGCTAATAAGTTGTAGAGTCATGATTTAAACCCAGCCAGTGTAGCTCCAGAGTCAGTGAGTTTAACCTTACACTATTTAATTTATCATCAACAATGCTGTAGTCTAATGAGGGAGATAATAAAATAAGCAATTCCAAGCTTTGTGATAAATGCTATGGTAGTGGAAATGCAAGGTCCTGTAGGAGCACATAAGAGGGGCCAGGAAATATTTTCCGAAGAACATAAAGTCCAGTGGTTAGCTGGGATTGGGGAAAAGCATCTACCAGGCTTAGAGGTTTGAGAGAAGTCAACAGTGTGGAGAACTGCAAAAAGGTCAGCAGAGCTGGAGTGTAGATGTTATCCTGGCTCACATCAGTGATGCCCAATGTGGCTTCAGTTGTCAACTATAGGATTGATGCCTCCCGATTTGTATCCCTTGGAATTTACTCATAGCCTGGTTTGAGTTTTGATTTAAATGTTTCAGCTCCCAGCTTGCAAACATCGTGTGCAATGGGTGTAAACCTCATAATTTGTATGTCATTCCATGTATCCAGTACAGTTCTCTGCATCTGGTCGAGAATGATGAGGTTTGAAGAATAAACTGTTCCATTAAACAGTGCAAAAGGTGTAGTACTCTTTCATTTGGCCACTCAGTGATTCTCTGTATCCCTCCAAACAGAATGAAGGAGGAATGTGACCTGGTTGCTGCTTGTCTGGAGCAGCTCAGCAGATGCACATGGTCTGTGCATGGCACCTGAGATCTTTGTGAAGAGCTGGTTACCTGTTTATGTGGTCATGGGTCTGCATGTACCTTGAAGGAGGCATGGGACTTATGGCCTGAAAGGAGCTAGGGTGTATTCATGAAGAAAAGGAGAGGGAAAGAGATACCTAGCTGGAACAGAGGCTTCTTCCAGCCAATTCTTCTGCCAGGGCCACAGGTGCTGTCAGGAAGCTATGTCTCTATCCTATAAGGGTGCTTTAAAACCAGTCCTAGGAGATGGCCAGGTTCATACTTGCACTGCAAGTATTTAGTTTTCAAACACTGTTGTCAGAATGCAAAGCCCATGCTGCATTGGCAGCAAGTTCCCAGGATCCTTGCCTAACTGGTAGAGTTTCTAAGGGCAGTAGCCATTGCTCTAACCCTGCAAAAAGGTCAGCAGAGCTGGAGTGTAGATGTTCTCCTGGCTCACATTAGTGATGCCCAATGTGGCTTCAGTTGTCAACTATAGGATTGATGCCTCCCGATTTGTATCCTTTGGAATTTACTCATAGCCTGGTTTGAGTTTTGATTTAAATGTTTCAGCTCCCAGCTTGCAAACATCGTGTGCAATGGGTATAAACCTCATAATTTGTATGTCATTCCATGTATCCAGTACAGTTCTCTGTATCTGGTCGAGAATGATGAGGTTTGAAGGATCCTTGCCTAACTGGTAGAGTTTCTAAGGGCAGTAGCCATTGCTCTAACCCTTCCCACCCAGGTCCCACTCTTTCCAATGGGAAATACAAGTGTAAATTTTCTACATACCCTCCTTGTAGACTTATGGCTAGCTTGTGCTTCAAGAGAAGCAATGCCTAAATCTCATCTGAATCATCATCTCCTCCCCAAGTCCCCACTGATTTTCATGTTAGTGAAATGATTTTGCATCACACACACACATACACATGCACTTGCACACACACACGCCCTGCACCTGCATAAAGATGGCTCTCTTTGAATTAAAGCAATAGTAGCATAGTAACATTTTAATTCAGGTTTTTTCCCTGTCATTTTGGTAGAAGTTTACAGGAGATTTTGGTTCTTTTTCTTCAAATATGCAGCCCTCTGAGGTCAAAGAAAGAATAGCTTCAAGTGTCTTCAATATTTCTTCAAAACATACACACACACACAATCCGAAGTCCTTTAATAACAATGAAAGATGCATCTTTGGCCCTAAAAACTCCCTAAGGAATCAGTACTTTCACTATGAATCAATTACAAAGAAATTTCAAGTTAGTTCAGTAATCTGCCTGATTCATTGACTAAAAGAACTTTTTTTTTCTGCTCAGAAGCAAACACCCACTAGGTAGGGTTAAGCCACCTTGAAAGTGATCTGTGAATCTCTGCTCGGTCCCATGAGGCTCTCATGGTGATATTCCATGTAATTTCCCCTAGAACTTCACTTACAAGAAAATATCATCAGTCTCTTGTCATAACCACTTTAGGCTATAATAGTGTCAGATTTCACTTTTTCCATGGCTGGAAAACCATAATAAAGTGAGGTCAGACATGAAAGGTAACTAAGACGAGTGCCACAGCAAAAATCTATGCAGTAAGCATGGAGATGAGAAGGCAGCCTTTATTTCTTTGATTTGCTATATATGTGACAAGTATTTTTTTTTTCTTTCTTAGCTATTTAACTTAGCAACTCTCTGAAATTAAACAAAACATATCGATGGTATGTATGTGGTTTGGGGAATTAACTGACAATTCGACAGATGAAAATTTTCTTTTTTTGGCCCTTAATGAAACAGATGTCTTAAAGACCTCATGAAAGCCTTTTCCTCTGAATTCCGAGAACCGTAATAAACACCTTTGGGGGTTGCTGAGTATTTTCTGAGTAGCCTAGTAACACTTCTGCAGCATTTCCCAACAAACTGGAAACTTTCAATTTCTGTGATCACCAAAGAGGCAGTCTTCTCTTTGCACCAGAATTTTATAATATCTGCAGTTTGCTATGAGTTTGTTTCATAAAAGATCGACAGCGGCACTGCAGCTCAGTAGAGAGGAAAAGAGATGGCCTCTTCGTGGATGCAGCCGGGTTCTTCCACTGAAGATGAGCTTTTGGAGCGCCATCCAGAGGCCAGGAGGGGCTCTGCCGGCCACAATACTCCAGATCAGATTAGGGTAACCCCATGGTATAAACTTGGCAGCCAGTTCTGCAAAGTCCTCCAATCCACATGGCTACACGAATCCCAGTCCAGCTCACAGGGCTCCAACTCCTGGGCTTTTCGCCATCAACCTGGATTACTTCCCTAAGGAGCCACTTTACTCCCCATGCAGAATGCTCCTTGTTCCAGAGTGCTCTCTGGAAAGAAGATCTAGTCTTATGGTTGAGAGGTTGGCTCTGGAGCCACACTATTTATGCTCAAATCCCAAGTCCACATCTTACTAACTGTGCAAGTCATGTAAGTTCTCTGTGCATCAGTTTCTTGTCAGTAAAATGGAAGGTTGTTCATAATGCTATCTACCGCAAAAGAATGTTAGAAGATGAAATGACTAATATGGGTTCAGCACTTAGAATACTGCTTGGTGCACAGTAGGTTCTCGATAAATATTAGCTGCTCTTATCATCCTATCTTACACTTTATTTCCCCCATGGAATTGACCGACACAGTGGAGGTAGAGATGGGGACAGGGAAGTGTTTTTCATACACTTAAACCCCAAGTCTGGCAGCATGTACCTCTTGTCTGGTTGGGTGGTTTGGGCTCTAAAGGTAGGGTCGGGGCATTGAAGAATGGCTGGATGGAGCCATTCCTGACCCAGTTCTGAGCTGAGTGGGGCCCCCTCCAGTGGCTGAGTCACCGAATCTCCTCCTGGGGCTAAAAGACTGATCAGGTAAACTTGGACTTTTGGCTGTTTCTGCAGCTGCCATGTACAAGAGTGGCTTGGGGACCATGTCTCTCACAAAAGGCACATTCGTGTCCCAACCCTGCGTCCTGTGGGTGTGAACCTATTTGTAAATAGGACCTTTGGAGATGAGGCCAAACTGAGTGAGGGTTTGCCTTAATCCAATATGGCTGAAGTCCTTATAAGCAAAGGAAATTAGACCAGGAAATAGAAGCCGGAAATGGGAGAAGCCACAGAAAGAGATCACCATGTGATGGAAGATTGCCTTTACCACCTACCTAGTGGGTGTTTGCTTTTGAGCACACACAAAAAAAGTTCTTTTAATCAATGAATCAGGCAGGTCTCTGACTTCGGAGAAAGCACGACCTGCCAATACTTTGATATTGGACTTCTAGCCTCCAAAACTGAGTCAATAAATTCCTGTTGTTTAAGCCAACCAATGTGTGGTATTTGTCATAGTTGCCCTGGCAAACTAAGGTAACTAAGCTTTTCAGAGCTATGCTGTAGAAACCTCACTTTTATTAAAACATCAATTAAAAAAATGCCGCTTGTATATTCATTTGGGTGTAATATCATCTTTATTTTGTTTGTGTGCTCCCCTGGGATTACAGTTATGTATAAGCATTAGTTTCTCCCCTTTTAAGCCCATATTTGTGAAAACCTTTGGTCAGTAACTTTTTTCTGAGTCTCCCTGTATTGGTCACCAAAACATTGAAGTTGTAAGGTGAATCTAATGTGTGTGTTCTGTTTCTGCTGATGTTCAGCCCTTGAATATCTGCCACTAAAATGCTGGCAGGGATGTGCGGTGGTTTGAGACTGTATGTACCCCAGAGTATCATGTTCTTAAAGCTGGTCCATATGGTGGGTGGGATCTTTGATTAGGTTACACCAATTAAGGTGTGGCCCAGGGTAGGTCTTAATCCTCTTACTGGAATCCTTTATAAAATGGGATGAATAAGGAGAGAGAAATAGAAAGACATGGAAGCCAGAAGCTGGAAGCAACGAAACCCAGAAGGGAAGGGAGAGACCAGCAGACACTATCATGTGCCTTGTGATGTAGCAGGGGAGTTCAGGATCACTGGTAGCTAGTCTTTGGGGAGAAAGCATTGCCTGATGACGTCTTGATTTGGACATTTTCACAGTCTCAGTGCTGTAAGCTACTAAATCTCCATTGCAAAAGCCAACCCTCTTCTGATATTTTGCTTTCAACAGCCCAGCAGACTAAGAGGATATTTCACTTGTTTCAGTGTGATTTAGCTTTTTTTTTGCTGCAGCCAGGATATAGAATGATAAAAACTAAACTTTATATTCAACATAGGACTAGAGACCACCCTATCTTAGGTGGTTCTCTGGCTCCCAGATGCCTCACTGCTCCAGCTACACTGTAAGCTCTTTGGGAATCATATTTGATCTCTCCTTTCTCTTCTGTAATGCTTAATACCTTCAATATACTTCTGAAAGTGCTTGGATAAGTAAATGCCTGTTGAATGAATGAGTGAAAAGATAATCCTTTTGTTCTCCTTTCCTTCCTGGGTGACAAGACAGTCCCTGTATACTCTGCCATTTTCTTTACAATTCAGGCTCATGTTCAGTTCCAGGCTAGCTGAAGGTCCACACCAGTGGTATCCCAACTTCTGGATTTCATGGATAGTATTCCTTCAAAACAAAATAAAACAAAACTGGGGACCAATGAAAGCTTTCTGGCTGAGTATTCCAACAGAAAGTTCATTAAAAATAACTAGCATTGTGATCTTCTGAATGATGGTCCCCTAAAGATGTTCCAGTACTAATCCCTGAGTATGGTAATCTTACATATATATGCAACATATATACATAGATATAACATTAATAGACATATCTTACATATATGTTACCTAATGGTAAAAGGGAATTTGCAAATGTGTTTACGTTAATGATCTTGAGGTGGGGAGAGTATCCTGGAGTTTCTGGATGGGCCAAATGTAACTATAAGAGTCCATCTAAGAGGGAGACAGAAGTCAGAGTCAGGGAGAGACTGGAAGATTATATGCTGCTGGCTTTGAAGATGGAGGCTGGGGCCAGGAACAAAGAAATGAAAGCAGCTTCTGGAAGCTAGAAAAGGCAAGAAAATGGAATCTCTCCAGAGCATCCCCCAGGTAAGCAGCCCGCTCTACCCATTGTGGACCTCTTACCTCCAGAGCTGTAAGATAATGTTTGTGTGTGTGTGTGTGTGTGTGTGTGTTTAAGCCACTACTTTTGTGGTAATGTGTTACAACAGCTATAGGCAACTAATGCAACACACATGCATTCCATTATTCCGTAAAAGAAAGAATGTTTTAATGCCAAAAAGGTAAGGGGAATCAGACCTCCACCCACCCCCAAAGCGCATGGGCAACCTTGCACATATACGGATATACAGATGGGTACCTGTACAGGTGTTCTGCAAAGGTATGGTTCTGTTCTCACCTGTTCTGAAGACAACAGAGGGAAATACTGGTGGTGGTGCGGTGGCCTGGAGTCCTTGCCTCTTCACACCCAACTGAATGCAAGCAGAGGGAAGAGCCAGCTTCGCCTCCACCTGGTGAGAATCATAGGAGCAAAGCCACCTTGCTCCTCTCCCATGTTAGAGCGCAGAGCACTCCCTCCTGCATGAACTTTCCATGGATTCCAGAAACTGGCACGATGTGCCCACTGGAGAACCTGACTGGCTTGTCAGAGTGAAACTGAATGAGACAAATTCCATAAATTTAATTTTGGTCTAAGTGATATCTATGAAGCATATTCACATTTTATTCTAATACATTTTGAAGTCCATGGATAAGAAGCAGATGTCTAGACTAGCTTTGTGGGAGCCCACTGCTTTCAGAGTCTTTTCCGATTTTTTCTTGAAAGATCTACATTTTCTCCTTTGCTTGACAAATCTTTTTTAAAAGGGCTTAATGACAAGGCCTGACTTCTTTGCTATGTTCATTGTGAAATAATCTCCATTCTTATTACATTCTCAAATTGTAAGGCAGTAGGGGTGTGATTGCCCTAACGAGCCCAGTTCTCCTGGCAGTTCGTTGTGCTGCTGGGAGGAAGGAGGAGACTCAGTTGTGGGGCAGAAAATAGCCTTTGCTCAACCCTGCATTGCAAGAGGCAGCTCCCCACTGACTTCCTGGTATAGCCATGGGGCCAAGAAAGATGTCATGTCTCTCATGAACTGTGGAGTCATGGCGACAGTGCATTGGATATGAGCTTGACAGACCCGGGTTTAGTCCTGACTCTGAACCTTATTAGCCATACGATATTGGATAAGATGTGCAACCAATCTAAGCTTCAGTTCCCTTATTTGGGAGCCATGGTAGTATTTATCTCATGTTGAAAATTCAGTAGGTTAATAGATGGAAAGCACTTAGCTTAGAGTTTTACCATGTCACTTAATAATCATTCAGTAAATGTTATTTGAATATGTTCTAGGTGTCCCTTACACAAATTTAAGGGCTTGTTGGACAACTAATATTCTCTGCATGGTAAAAACTCCAAAACCTCTCCTTTCCTGACTTGATGTTTAGGAGGCAGTTGTTAGACAAAGGAGCTAGTACTTCTAATAGATGTTCTCTGGTAACTCGCATCTCTCTGGAATTGGACTTAGAGAAGGTGATGTGGAGCATTAGCTGATTGTTCAATACTCACCTTAGAATCCGTATGGTATTTCTGCAGAAATCCCCTTTATGCCTATGAAACCTCCTCATAGCTAACTTCTCTTCCATCTTCATTCTTTCTGCTTCCCCTCCCATCCTTCTGACCCCCTTATGGGAAAGAATTTCATTATCTCTTTTTCTCAGATCTACTTGGGGGTCTCTTGTCTTCACTGAGCTTGATGCCTAGACCATCTGGGGGCTCTGGAAAGTAAAGGATAGATCCATAGTGGAGTTGTTGAATCCTGCCCCCCAGCTCATACCCATCTGGAATTTGTGAACACTCCACTAGGGTCACAGTTTTGTTGTTTTTTTCCAAGCAGGAAGCTTGCTGTCATGGAGCCCACCCCTTTTACCTCCACCTGCAGACAGAAGCTGCATGCCAGATAGTTCACCCTTAGATCAACTCTGCACCATTTAATGGAACATCTAAAAGTATCTTTTGCATGAGATGCTTGTCTGTAGGAAATCATTTTGGGGATTCCAGCATAACTCGAACTGAATGCATCAATCCCCCCTACTCTTCATACTTTCTGTATTTCCTGCTTCAGTTACTGGCACCAAAAACTTGGTACTTGGGTGTCATCCTTGATTCTCTTCTTTCCCTTACTCCTACAACTACTCAATCTCCAAATTCTGTTGAGTCTGCATCCATGATTCTCCTTGACTTTATCTACCTCTGTCCTTCCCCACCAGCATTGTCCTAGACTGGGCCACTCTGCCTCTCACATTGATCACTGCGATGCTCCATACATTGCAGACAGAGTCCTCTTTCAGAAACACACATCATCAATGGCCCTCCACTGCCTTCCAAGTAAACTCCATGCTCTTCAATGGAACCTACATGGATGTGCCATGTGGCACAGTGGTTAACAGTTGGGTTCTGGAGTCTGCCATTTGGGTTAAACTGATGACTCCATCACTTACTACCTGGGTGACCTTGAGTAAATTGCTTTACCTTTTTCAGTCTCATTTATCTCATCTGTAAAACAGATAATGATGGCACTAACTTCCTAAGATTGTTGTGAGGATTAAATGTGATATATGTAAAACACTTTCTGTGGTGTCTAACATTTAATAAGCACTCAGAAATGTTAACTTCTATTATGCTACTACTGTTACTGCTACTCATTTAACTACTGATGCCCCAACAGCCAGCTATAGGTCTGGTTGGGGCTGGGGAGAGGCTTAGAGTCATCCAGAGCTTCAGCTCTTGTCTCTTCTACACTTGCATGAAAATAGAACTGAGGGATATCAAAGAATCATTTCTGAGTTCCAATTTAAGAAAAATACTATGGAAATGAAACTAGTATCTGGAGTAGGTGTGTGTGGGATGGAAAGGGGGGAGGTGAAGATGCTCTTTTAGCTATCATTTCATATTGAAATGTAATGAAGTGGGGTGGTTTCTTCCTTAACTAAAATCCAAAGTGAAAGATGAATTGAATGGGTTCTAGACCAATCCAAACCAGAGTGGCTCCCTCTAAGCTCACTGCGGCAAAGGGTGGGGTGGGGGTGGACAAGCCTGTAAAAATTGACATGGTTTCTGGGCTCTGCAGATACTAATATTTAACATGTTTATGACCACTGCCTTTTAGCATAAAAACTTCATTACTTGGACTCTGTGGTTATGAACAAAGATGCTGTGACTTCTATTGATTCAATATGTAAATTAAGTATATGGAAATTAGTTTTGTTTCAAACGATATCTTTACAAACTTTTTTTTCTGTAGTGATATTCATTGCTAAACTGTTTTGGACCTAAATAAATTGCATTCTTAAATAGGGTCCACTATCCCAATAACTTTAAACGGAGGTTTCCAGAAAGCAAGTTACAACTAAGAATAGATCCCATCTGTCCTAGCTTACTGTACCAGGTTTCACGTACAAGTAAATTAGATAAAGGAGTTCTTGCAACCCTCCCTTATCTGTCTATATGGGTGGGACTATTCCTTGAAAACAGTGGGTCTTGTACTGGCTCCATGAAGGTACTCAGGACAGAGGCAGCAGAGGGGACCTCTGTGTCCGGCTCCTTAGACCCTACCTTCAGCAGGTCCATGCACATGCTCTCCTGGTTTGCTTCAGGTAGGGTGGGGGCATATCACCTTCATTCTAAGATTTCCTGGATTTACCCTCCGAGAGGCTCCTGCCCCTGTGATTGTTCTAGAGCAGGGGCTTTCAACCAGGGATGATTCTGCCTCCCAGGCAACATTTGGAAATATCTAGAGATACTTTTGGTTTTCACAACTGGAGTTTGCTGACATCTAATGGGCAGAGCCCAGCGATGCTCGACCTCCCCCAAGGCACAGGAGAGCCCTCACAACAGTTATCCAGCCCCAATGTCAACAGTGCTGGGGCTGAGAAACCCTGGAGCAGATGCTCATCACCTGATGGGATGGTCTACGCCAGAGTCCTCCTGGTGCTCACGATGAATAACCATCCAGAATATCCCTGGATGGGCTTTGCACCAAGGAAGCTGCCAGTGGGACCCCCAAAGTCTCCCTTACTTGTTCATTGAGGCCTATATTGACTTCATCAGGTCCCCATGCACAATTTGAAATTAAGTTGTGAATACACCTGGCTAAAAAAGACAGGCTGACTTCAGTGTTCAAATAATAAATGGTGCAGTTATGGTTTTCTTGAGAAGAAATTTTGATGTGGTAGAGTGAACACAAAACCCCTGGGTAAGGTTGAAAGACTGAGCAAATAAAAAGAAAGGATACCCAGTTAAATTTGAAGCTTAGGTAAGCAATGAATGAATAATTTTTTATTATAAGAATGTCACAACCATTGTACATACAATAAACATTTATACTAAAAAGTTTGTTGTTATCTGAAATTCAGATTTAACCTGGTGCCCTGTATTTTATCTGCCAACTCTATCTCTGGATGATTGGAGGAATGGGAGGTAATTCTTGAAGGAGATAAAAGAGCCAGCACATTTTGGGGGCCTCTATATTGCATCCATGATAAAGTGATTAAATCTCTCTATTCCTGAGTTTTGCTGTGTTTAAATTGGGGATAATACTCTTGCTTACCTGTATTAGTCAGGGTTTTCCAGAGAAACAGAATGAAAGAGTTATTATAGGAATTGGCCCATGTGACTGTGGGGATTGGCAAGTCTGAATTCCATAGAGCAGGCCACAAACTGGAAATTCTGATAAAGGTGATTCTGAAATATGGAATGCCTGAATTCTGTAGGGCAAGCTGCATGGTGGAAACTCTGATGAAGGTGAAGTTGTCTTTCCCAGGAGAAGCCTGTATGACTTCTGAAATCCCAGTTCTGGTTTTAAGACCTCCAACTGATTGGATGAGGAGATTCCTCTCATTGCTGAGGGCAGTCTCCTTTGCTGATTGTAGATGCAATCAGCAATAGATGCAATCAACTGACTATAGATACAAATCCATCTACAGAATACCCTCACAGTGCTTGCTTAACCAAACAACTGGACACCATAACCCAGCCAAGTTGACACATGAAATTAACCATCACACTACCTATAGGGTTGTTAGGAGGATTAAATTAATCATTATATGTAAAATATACAGAACAGTACCTGGTACATGAGAACCAAGTCCATGTTAGCTCTTGTTATTACTGGGGATATTGGCATTGTTCCAAGGCAACTGCAGTGCTTCTTGGTCTGTTTTTATCCTCTGGATATCTCTAAAATTAATTTTACCTACATGATTGGGAAGCATAGAAGAGGGAGAAATGTGGTTGTTTTTTTACCCCTTTTCCCAAGAGAATTACGCAAGTGGCTATTATTGGGTCCCAGTATTAGGAAAGCCTTCAAAATAGTGCACCCATCTTGCTTCAAAAATATGAACTGTCAAGGAAAAGCATCTGCTTTAGAGAATAGCCCATGTTTGATTTCTGCCAGCTGCCAAGCTGACACAGTGCTTGCATTCCGTCATGTCAGATCTCTGAGGCAAATTGCAGTTGCTATGGAGAAAGGAATCTATGTTAGTACAAGATAATTTCTCACATTGATCTACAGCAAAGAAGAATGATTTGTGCTCTAGCTAGAGCAATATTCCTGTGTTTATCTTTTCTTCATAAGTATCCAACTGTAGCAAAGAATGTTTTCTCCATAGAGTTTCCTCCCTCCATTTCACAGAAATATTATATTCTTTTCAAAAGCCTTTGGTAACTCCTTCTTGCCTATAGAGTGAAGTCTGTGAATGTTGGCATCGTGGTCAAGGCCCTTGGCATGGCCCCTCTCTTCCATGCTGCTTGCACATCCCCATGCTCTGGCCACGTTGCACTGTTCTCTGATGCTCCGTTCATGTCATGCCTCCATGCCTTTCTTTATGTCATTCCCTTCACTCTGCTGACCCAAATCCTGCTTGTTTTTCCAGGCTGGGTCAAGAACTTCTTCCTCAAGTATCCTCTTCTTGTCTCCCTTGCCCAGACCTGTCATTCTGACCTGTTTCCCTGCCACTCCTCAGAACACTGGCCATATTGTGTTACTCAGTGTGATGGTTCGAAGCTGTATGTCCCGTAAAAAGATCATGTTCTTTTAATCCATTCCTGTGGGTGTAGACCTATTGTGGGCGGGACCTTTTGATTAGGTTGTTTCAGTTGAGGAGTGCGCCAGGGTGGGTCTTAATCGTCTTACTGGATTCCTTTGTAAAAGGATAAAAGAGAGAGTAAGTAGAAAAAAGCCCCAGAGAAGCTAGGAGAGACAGAAGCTAAAAGAGATAAACATACAGAAGCCCAGAAAGGAAGCCATTGAAGCCAGAGGCTGGAAGCAGCTGAACCCAGGACAGAAGGGAGAGACCAGCAGATGTCACCATGCCTTCCCATGTGACAGAGTTGTCCTGTATCACCAGCAGCCTTTCTTCAGGAAAAAGGTATAGTCCTGATGATGACTTGATTTGGACATTTTCACGGTCTCAGAATTGTAAACTTGTAAGTTAATAAATCTCTATTGTAAAAGTCTACCCATTTCTAGTAGCAAACTAAAATAGTCAAGGTAGACCAACTGCTGTAATAAATAACCCCAAACTTTCAGTGGCTAGCATAATAAAGTCTTACATTGCAGTTCAGGATGGTTTGACAGAGGGTCAGGGTTGGGGTTGGGGGGATGCTCTGCTTCACACCATTGTTTAGGGACCCAAACTTGTTCCATAAAGTGACTCTACCACCCTCTAGGCATTAAAGTCCTTCACCAGAGCCTCTGCATCAGCCAGCAGAGAGGCTAATTGAGCACAGTGTGAGGGGAAGCTCAGGCTCATCCAGGTTGGGGTTTTGCTGGGTGAGGATGATGGAGGAGAAAGGAGTGCAGGTGTGCTGAGCCATGGAATCTGGGTGAGGAAGAAGGGAAGTGACAACGTGAGGGAAGCGGAAGAATGTAAGGTCAATTGGAAGTTTGGATGGAGAATTGTTGGAGTAGGAGTATTTTAGTAAGTAAGCTGGCGGGACTGAGAATGATGGACAGGAAATAGGAGAAAACTGATATTATAGTTGCAGTTGTGTTGTTATAAAGGTTGAGGGTTTGGTCTTGTGAGTGGGTGGCTAAGACAAGATGGAGGAAACAAACATTGGAATTACCGATACGTAGAAACAACAAGGTTGTTGAAGTCAGTAGGAATGATGCAGAGTTAGTGTAGGAACTGGATATGGAGTCATCTTTGAAGGATGGGGTGTGACTTGATAATAGTAGTGGACCCCAACAGCAAAGGGATAATGGGTGGTGAAGTTTGATGATGTGCCCTGAAAAGGAGCTGACATTTTTTGAAGGTGAAAGGATGAGAGAGAAATTGGAATTGGCAATGGAAGAAAGTATGCCAACTACTCCTTAATTAAGTGGGATATGTCAGATAAAACAGCTTTCATTTTAAAGAACTGGGGATAGAAAAGTCCTCAGGGTATAGCAGAGTTCTCAGGGAACAGCCAGATTTCAGTTAAAGCAATAGATAAAAAGAAACTCTGAAAAGAGTTTAAGGATTGAGAGTTGCTGCTGATGGACTGTGAGTTCCAAAGGGCACAAGGCAAAGGTTTGGAAAAATGAGGAGAAGTGGGGGAAAGCTTAAGATTAGGGAATGTACAGAAAAGAATGGTGTCTGGGAGGCTTCTGAGGTGGACTAAAGTGAACATGGATGTGAGATGTGATGAGATTCAAAACATGCAGAGACTGAAAAACTCTTAGAGGCTGGTCATGCCTTGGGGGTAGGGTGTTAAACAAATAATATAGAAAATCTCATGCCAGTTGGTCTCAACCATGGTTTGATATGATTGTCCACCTATGGGGTCTTAGGTAAAAGCAAGAGTAAAGGATGAATGTCAGGTCTATGGTTTGGGCAACTCTGTAGATGGTAGTGTCATTTCATTTGCCGAGATAGGGGATTTAAGAGGGGAGCAGGTTCAAGGGAGAGAAAAAGAACAAGGTGACTTATGGGCATGTTAAATCTGAAGTCCTTGTGGGAAAAGCAGATGGAGGGATCCAGTTGGAATTAGAGTTTAGAGCTCAAGAGAAGATGATGGAATTAAGATGTAGGTTTGGGAGACACAAATATATGGGTAATAGCTGATAGAGTTGTATGAGGTTACCCAGGATGAGGATGCAAAGTGACAGAAGAGAGGTCAACATTTGAAGAGAAGGAGAGGGGCAAGAGAACCCCCCCCCCCCAAAAAAAAAATTGAGAAGGAAGAGAGATGTAGGAGTGAGTATTATCACTGAAGCCCAGTGAGGAGAGAATCTCATAGTAGAAGGGTGTGGTAAAAATTGCAAAAGTCTTAGAGTTCCTCTTGGCAGGAAGTTGAAGAATGAGTAGAATATTTTGATCAAGACTATATAAATTGTTACTTGGACAGGTTTTTATCTGCTCCAGACACATAGTAATGATAGAGAAAATGTAAAAGAAGAAAATTTTAAATACATATCCAGGGTCAAAAATATAATCACTGAAATGAAAATCAAAACCCAAACAATACGCCTCAATAGATATGATGAATTGTGGACTGAACACAATTGAAAGGAGCATTAGAACATTGGAAGATTGTATAGAATAATTCACCCAGAAAATAGAATGATTCAAAAATATTAAAAAGGAGTTACAAGACACAGTGTGTAGATTATTGGGTAGATTAGTGATTTTAAATATGCTCTAGGGGAAGAGATTGGAGAAAATGCTAGTTAAGCAAAAATTTGAAGACATGATAGGTGAGAACTTCCCAGAATTGAAGGAAGACAACAAAAGTGCACTCTTAATTATGTGTAGGATTGGTAAAGATAAGTCCACATATAGGTTTGTTATAGTGAAGATTCAGAACTATAATTGAAGTGTTCCCTCTGCTTCTGTTTCTTGGAAGAGATTGTAGAGAATTATTACCATTTCTCCTCTAAATGTTTGGTAGAATTCACCAGTGAAACTATCTGGGCCTTATACTTTCTGTTTTGGAAGGTTTTGAATTGTTGATTCAATGTCTGTAATAGATATAAGACTATCCAGATTATTGGTTTCTCCTTGTATGAGTTTTGGTAGATTGTGTTTTTCAGTAAATTTTTTCTTTTCATCTAAGTTGTCAAATTTGTGGGTATAGAACTGTTCATGATATTCCATTATTATCCTTTTAATATCCATGGGATCAGTAATGGTCTCTCTTTGATTTCTAATTTTTAAGGGTTATCAATTTTCTTGAACTTTTCAAGGAACCAACTTTTGATTTCATTGATTTTTCTCTATTGTCTTCTTGTTTTCAGTTTCCTTCATTTCTGTTCTAATATTTGTCCTTTTCTTCTGCTTACTTGGGGTTTAATTTGCTTTTCTTTTTCTGGTTTCCCAAAGTGGAAGCTTAGATTATTGATTTTAGGTATTTCTTCTTTTCTAATATATGCCTTCAATGTTATGAATTTCCCTCGAAGCACTGCCTTTGCTGCATCCCACAAATTTGATAACTTCCATTTTTGTTTTTGTTTAGTTCAAAATATCTTTAAATTTCTCTTGAGACTTCTTCTTTGAGCCTTATGTGATTTAATCTCCAAATACTTGGGGAATTTTTAGCCATCTTTCTGTTACTGATTTCTAGTTTGATTCCATGGTGGTCTGAGAGCATACTTTGTATGATTTCTTTTCTTTTCTTTTTTTTTTTTTAATTTGAAAAATGGTGCTCTTTGTCCCAGGATGTGGACTATCTTGGAGAACATTTCATGTGAGGTTGAGAAGAATGTGTATTATGCTGTTTTTGGGTGGTTAGTTGTCAAAATAATAATTAATAATAATGTCAACAAATTAAGTTGATTGATGGAACTGTGCAGCTCAACTATATCCTTATGATTTTCTGCCTGCTGAATCTGTCAACTACTGAGCAAGGGGTGTTTAAGTCTCCAACCATAATAGTGGATTTGCCTATTTCTCCTTACAGTTCTATCAGTTTTTGCCTCATGTATTTTGATACTCTGTTGTTAGGTGCATGCACACTAAGGATTGGTGAATTGAGCCCTTTATCATTACGTAATGACCCCATTGATCCCTGATAATTTTCCTTGCTTGGAAATCTGCTTTGTCTGAAATTAATATATTGTATTAGTGATAATATGGTATACCTTTCTCCATCACCTTACTTTTAGTGTATCAGTGTCTTTATATTTAAAATGGGTTTTTTATAGGCAATATATAACTGGGCCTTGTTTTTTTTTTTAAATCTATTCTGAGAGTCTCTGTTCAATGGGAATTTATTAGATTATGGTTTTGACTCTGGAAAAATATCCGGATCAAGACATAATCAAGGCAAGGCTTTCTTCCCAAAGGCTGGCTTTCTGGGCTAACTGCTGGTGATCCTTGGCTCCTCTGTCATATGGTAAGGACATGGAGGAATCTCCTGGTCTCTTTCTTCTCTTTTGAGTTCCATTTCAGCTTCCTGCTTCCTGTGGCTTCTTCCTCCTCATGTCAGAATTCATTCAAAGGACTCCAGTAATAGGATTAAGACCCATCCTGACTGAGGTGGCCCATGCCTTAACAGAAGTAACCTCATCAAAAGTTCCTACTTGCAATGGGTTCATACCCCCAGAAATGGATTAAATTTAAGAACATGCTTTTCTGGGAGTGTATTTGGCTTCAAACCACCATGGTATCTAGTTTTTAATCGGTGCATTTAGATCATTCACATTTAAAATGATTATGGGTATAGTTGGATTAATTATCTACCACATTTTGTAACTGTGCTCTGTTTATTATCCCCTTGTTCTTTGTTTCTTTTTTCCCAACTTACTCTCTTTTTGCCTTCTCTGATTTCAACTGAGTATTTTGTATGATTCATTTTCTCTCTTCTCTTAGCCTACAAATTATAAACTACAACCTTTAAAAAAATTCTTTTAGTGAATGCTCTAAAGTTTGCAGTATATATTTACAACAAATCTAAGTCCACTCCCACCATAACACTGTACTACTTCATATATTCCTCTCATTCATTTCCCTTATTCATAAGCTATAATCATCCAATATATTATTGCTATTATTATTTTAAACAAATTATCTATTGGATCAGTTAATATAAGAAAAATATTTTATTTTACCTTCATTTATTACTTCTCAAATGCTCCTCCTTTCTGTATATAGATCTGAGTTTTTGGACCTATATCATTTTCCTTCTCTCTGAAGAACTCCTTATAGTGTTTATTGCAAGGCAGGTCTACTGGTAACAAATCCCCTCATTTTTTGTTTGTCTGAGAAAGTCTTTATTTCTCCTTTACTTTTGAATGTTAATTTCACTGATACAGAATTCTAGGTTGGTGTTTTTTTCTTTTAATATTAAATGTTTCAGCCCACTTTATTTGCTTGTATGAAGAGAAGTCTGATGTAATTTTTACCCTTGTTTCTCAATAGGTAAGGTTTTATTTGCCCTCTGACTTCTTTCAATATTATGTCTTCATTTCTGATTTTCTGCCATTTGAATATGATATACCTAAATGTAGATTTTTTTTTTTTTTTTTATCTTACTTGGTGTTCTCTGAGCTTCCTGGATGGGTGGTTTTGTGTTTGTCATTAATTTTGGAAAATTATCATCTATTATTACTTTAAATATTTCTTCTGTTCCTTTCTCTCTTTCTTCTCCTTCTGGTATTCCATTAGATATATGTTATACCTTTTGTAATTGTCCCACAGTTCTTGGATATTCTCTTCCATCTTTTTATTTTCTCTATTTGCATTTCAGTTTCAAAAGTTTCTATTACTGCGTATTGAGGCTCGCTGATTCTTTCCTCAGCATGTCCAGTTGGCTGATGAGTCCATCCTAGGCAGTCTTCATTTCTGTTACAGAATTAGAGGGGAAAAATGAACTATCCAATAAATGATGCTAGAATCATATAAAGTTAGATCCTTCCATCAAACAATAATGACCTAAATATGAAAAGCAAGATTTCAATACATTTATTATTTTGAGGTAGGAGAACATTTTTTGAATATGGCACATTCACACAAGCTATGAAGGAAGAGACTGATAACTTTAACTAAGTTAATGTTATATACTTCTGTATAATAAAAGACATTGTAAAAGCATTAAAATACAAGGGACCAGTTAGGGAAAAATGTTTTTTGTGCTTTGTGGTGGGCAGAAAAGGGGCCCCCCAAAATGCCCACATGCTAATCCCCAGCACCTGTGACTGTGTTAATTTATGTGGCAAAAGGGATTTTGCACACGTGGTTGAGGTTAAGGACCTTGAGATGGGGAGATGGTCCTGGATTGTCCAGGGGGACCTAGTCAGATCTCAGGAACTTAAAAGGGGAGACCCTTTCCAGGCTGTGGTCAGAGGGAGTTGTGATGATGGAAGAATGGTCAGAGAGATGGAATGTTCTTGGCTTTGAAGGTGGAAGAAAAGGCCCTTGGGTCCAGGAATGTGGGTGACCTTTGGAAGTTGGAAAAGGCAAGGGGATAGATTCTTTCTCAGATTTTCCATAAAGAAATGCAGCCCAGCTAACACTTTGATGTTAGCCTGGTGAGAGCTCTGTGGCTCCTCTAACCTTCAGAACCGTAAGATAATTATATTGCATTGTTTTAAGCCATGAAATTTGTGGTAACTTGTTACAATAGTGAAAGAAAATTAATACATGCAGGTCATCAACAAAAGATTGATATTCATAATGTGTAAAGAATTCCTACAAAGCTATAAGAAAATATTTTTAAAAATAATACAAAATGAGACAAAGATGCAAATAGGCAATTAACAGAAAAAGAAATCCATATAGCCAATAAGCATATAAAGATGCTCAACTTCACTTATAAAAATTGAAGTAAAAGTTAAAATAGCCAAACAATAGCAAATAAATGAAAAAAATCAGATAGTGATGGCTACTGTCTAGACACTGAAATAGAGTGATGTGATGGCAAAGGACTGAGTGGCTACTGAGATTGGATTTCAGGAAAAGCTTTTCTGTGAGGGCAGTGACACTGAAATTCTAATGACAAAAAGGAATGAGATGCATGGATATTCAGAAGAAGAATGTTCCAGTGAGAGGGGAAAAACAAAGGCCTAAAGGATGGAATAAGCTGGGTGAATTTATGGACAAAGGATGGTCAGTGTTGCTGGAGTCTCCATGGGGAGAGAGGTAAGAAAGAGACTGTAGAGATAAGGCAGGGACAAGCTCTTGTAGGGCTTTTTAAGCCAGGGTGAAGAGTTTGTATTTAGTCCTCAAATATTAGCAAAATACTAAGAGTGGCATGACCTGAGTATATTTAAAAAAAAAAAAAATATATATATATATATATATATATATGTATGGCTTTTGAGATTGTAGAAGGGTAAGAGTAGGCACAGAGAGACCAGTTAGCAGATTATTTCATGGGTCCAGGCAAGAGAGTACAGGGAGTGGCTTGGACAAGAGGAGTTTTAGAGAAGTATGCAATCTGCATAATTTTAGGATTTTCTCCAGTAGCTCCAGACTTTCAATGTAGGAACTGCAGACAGGTGTACTGGTTGAGTCAGGATACACAAATATGCCTGATGAGTACAGTATAAAGATAGGAACATGTTACAGTAATCTATTGCAGCGTGATGAATCATTCTAAAACTTAGTGGCCTGAAACAATAGCAGTCAGTTTATAATGTCTCGTGGTTTCTGTGGATCAGGAATTTAGGAATGGATCAGTTCTGGCTCAAGTTGTAGTCAGATCATAACTGGAGCGGGAAGCATGGAGGGCTGTAGAAGCTGGAGGCTGACCAGGCATTTTTCTCACTTCATGTAGTTTCAAGCCTTCTCTACATGGTCTCTCTGAGTGGGCTTTTTTGGGCTTCCTCACAGCATGGCAGCCTGAGGGCAGCCGAACTGCTTATATGGTTGCTAAAGTCCCCCAACATGTCTATTGCAGTGAACAAGTCAGAAGCTAGCCTCAGAAGTCACCTAGAGCCACTTCTGCTGTACTCTATTGGTTGAAACAGACACAAAAGCCAACCCAATTTCAAAAGGAGGGGACATAGACCACACCTCTTGATTGAAGGAGAGCTGAAAAATTTGTGGACGTATTTTAAATCCTTCATAGGATATATGGAAACAAAATGCTCTGGGAAAAAGGTCCTCAGATTATCAAGCATAGTCAGACCATAGGGGAATATTAGATTGGGAGAAATTGGAGGGACCAAGAAACTGGGGTTTTTATACAGACCTGGGATCAGATGTGGGAATGGGCACCTGAGACAGACAAAGGCTACAAGGCTCTGGTTAGTGGGGTAGGCAGGGTAATGGCTCCCCAAAGATGTCCATGTCCCAATCTCAAAAACCTCTGAATATGGTACCTTACATGACACTTTGCAGATGTGATTAGGTTAAGGATCTTTAGAGGGAGGCTAGAGGAACAGAGGGGGAGGGGAGAGAGATTTAAGATACTAGGCTACTGGCTTCAAAGATGTAGGAAGTGGTCATGAGCCAAGGAATGCAGGCAGCCCCTAGAGGCTGGAAAGAGAGTCGCACCTAGAGCCCCTGGGAGGAACACAGTCCAGATGACATCTTTATTTTATCCAGTAAGACCCATTTCAGACTTCTGAACTCCAGAACCATAAGAGAATAAATTTGTGTTGTTTTAAGCTGCTAAGTTTGGATTACTAATTATAGCAGCAATAAGAAGCTGATACAGTTAGAGAGCAGAGATTTGAAATTTAAGTTTCTTATAATGGAGAAAGTTCTAGGTGATTCACAAGGACCAGAGTGTGACTATGAAAATGAGGAGGACCAGGGACTGGAGGTCATATTACTGGATGGTTTGTCCATAGTCACTGGTATTGTGATGGAGGAAAGAAAGACAATGAGCAAGTGCTGGCATACTGGGAGATTTAGAGAGGATAACTAGAGATGAGGAGAGGTAGAGAGAGATACAGGCTAGTTGGCACAAACTTTAAGGTACAGAGATTTGCTTGAAGATGGAAGAATAATAGTCTGAAATGACAGCAGCAGGGAACTTCCACATCCTTCTCTAGAAACGGTGGAAATTGATGTGTGAGAGAATGTACAGCTTCTCTGTAGAGGATTCCCAGCAAAAGCGTTATCCTCCAGGGCCAATCAAGATTCAGTCAAGGTCCAGAGGCTGGAAAGCATGTTTGGGAGGAGTTTTGGGTATTTATAGTAGGCTAGGGGCTCCAAAGGGGCCAGGCAAAAAGTGTTGGGAGGGAAGGTAGCAGTAGGGAAAATAACACAGAAATGTGGAAGGAAATTAAACTGAGTCCAATGAGATAGGAGCAGTATCTATCCTGCCTGGTCACTTAAGAGAAGATTTGCTCATTAATTGAATGAACTGGCTTGGTAGCCCGAGTCTTGACTTGATGGGACTGGTGGTGATGGACATGACGATGATGAGCATTCCCTGATTCCAGCTGTGCTCCACCTCTGGGAGGCCACCCATGAATGTAGCCTTATACCGTGTTACCTTTCACAGGTATTAGCTGCTAAATCATAATGAACATAAGTGTATTTGGGGGCAGGGGTGGAAAATAAGTGTCACTATTCAGCTTTAGTGGAAAACCTGAATTGTAAGACTTTGTGAAGAGGAACAGCTGAATCACTTTTAGGTTCTGCATATGAAAATTCGAGTTATAAAGCTGAGTAATTCATAGAAATGGTCATTTTGGTTGCATCTCTAAATGGAGAATCTGGAAGTATTAAATAACCATGAATTCACAAATACTGCAAATCCCAAGTTAGGTTATAACTTTTATAACTTTTTACTCAATAAAGTCATGTATGAGGATGGCACTCATAGCCTCATAAAGCCATGTACTGGCCAATCTGGCAATAGTTGCCACTGTTGCAGATAAACTGGGAGTCCTTCCTGTTCCAACAGGTAGGTCCCAAAGAAGTAAGAATACACTTTAGGCTAGGGCTTGGGTTATAACACACTGATGATGCCTTCGATGCCATCCCCTGATGTCCTCACCCACTGGGCAAGTCTTTCTGAAGGTATCCTTGGATGTTTGTAATGCTCTCATAGCTTAGAATTCGGAACTTTTGAGTCTCTGTCACAGACGTCTTTCTTGTGACTGAATTTCCACAGAAATTTGGATGTCTAATATATTAGAGATAACTGTCAGCTTCCTATCTAGGATTGGAGCAAAAATTATACTGACAAAATGTTGGGAAGAACTGACATGGTACCTATACAAGAGAACTATGTTTGGGAGATATTGGGTATCAATGAATTATTCCCCCCACCCCACCCCAAAAAAAGCCAAAGTGCAATTTGGTTTGAAAATGAATATGCAATGCAAAATGTAAAATTAAAGAAGAATTCCTGCTGTTTCAGTTCAGATCATTGTTAGGATGCAGGAAAAATTATTTTATAGAAAACATTTTTTTATTGAAAGTTTTCAAACCGTAACCAATGGCTCACCAATTTCAAATAATCAAATAAAATAAAAATACTTATTTAATCCATAGAATTTTTTCTATACTATATTCAATTTAGCCTGGAGGGAATTACAAAAAGAGCAAAATAAAAGGAAGGACAATTATTTTAAATTGGAAAATGATGGTAACTAAGATTTATTGAGAGCTTACTGGGTGCCAGGCACATAGAGTTTTATATGCACTAATTATCATAAAAGTTTCTATGAAGTAGGTACTATTATGCTTTCCAAATTTCTGATGAGTCTCAGAGAAATTTGATCCAGAATTAAACAGCTCTGAAGTGGTGGGACCAGAATTCAAACACAAGTAGTCCATCTCCTGAGCAACCACTTCTATTCACAGTGCTATCCCACTGCCCCCGAAAGAAAAATTAAAGAAGTGTGTTCCTTCCTCAGGGGCAAAGAGTCAAAAATAATGAAAATAATTGTGTTTATGTACATCAAGAGTTCTGCTTTTCTTTTCTTAAAAGAAAGGAGCAAAATTATTTTGAAGTGGCAGGAAGACTCATATATATGCTCATGTTCTATGGTGTTTCCAGAGAAGTAAGCAATCCAAGACTTGTGATCTCCCTCAACTTTCTCACTTCCATATCCCACCAGAACGGCACCAGTTATTCTCTTAATAACTCCCTGTACTGAAGCTGGGATCACACCACCCATGAATATATAAATATCTTCACATATCTAGAGAAACAATGTGGGATAATGGGGCCTGGAAGAATTTCTGACTTCCTTCCTTCCTTAGCAGGAGTCAGTGGTTTCTTGCGAGGCGGTGGTATGTAGTATTGTAGCTAAAGCATAGGTCCTGATCCAGGCTGCCCAGGTTTGAGTCCAGATCTTTCACTGCCAACTGTATGACCTTGGGCAAAGTAGGTAACCCATGTGTGCCTCGGTGTCCCCATCTGCAAAATGGGGATGAGTAATTGAAATGTACTTCATAGGGTAGTTGGGAGGATTAAATGAATTGTTATCTTTAAAGCCCTTGGAACAGTATCTGGAATGTAGTTAGTGCTATGTGAACTTACTGAGAGCCATGGAGCATGGTTTCCAGGCATTGACATCCGATGGATTTTGCCCGGCTGGATTTCAAAACTGCTTAGGACCATTGTCTCCTTTTAACCCTCCATTTTCCTCCCTTTTGAATGGGAATGTCTATAAATGTTTCCCCTGCCTGATCCCACCTTTGTATGTTGGGAGCAGATAACTTGTTTCTTGGGTCCCATGGGTTCGAGCTGGAGAAGAATTGCACCCCAGATGTTTTATGCCCAGAACCTCCCCTGCATCTAATTTCGATGACTTAGATGATGAGACTTTGGACTTTTAGACTGATGACGTTTAGATGAGATTCTGGAGTTTGAGTTATGCTGCTGTATTTGGAAGAGATGTTGAATGTCCTGGGGAGGAAGTGAATGTATTCTGCATGTGGGTAGCCATGAATCCTGGGGCCACAAGGTGACTTGCAAAATCTCCATTCTTACCATCACTCCTGTGGTATGTGACATGGTGGAAGGGACTTTGCAGATGGAATTAAGTTTATTAGTCAGCTGACCTTAAAATAGGAAGATTATCCTGGATTATCCCAATGTAATCACATGAGATCTTAAAGAAATTAGAGGAAGACAGAAGGGGAAGCCAGAGAGACTCAAACCAACCACAGCTTGCTTGAAGATGGGGGGATCACATGGGAACCAGGAGAAGGAAATGAATTCTGCCAACAACCTGCAAGAGCGTAGAGGAAGATTCACCCCTGGAGCCTCCAGAGACCCTAAGCAGAGGACCCAGACAAGCCTGAGAGACTTCTGACCTGCAAAACTCTGAGGTGAATGGGTGTTGTTTTAAGCTGTTACAATATTTTGTGCTCATTTGATATGGCAGCAATAGAAAGCAAATGTTCTGGATGTTAATTATTTGTGCTTTCAAATGAAACATTTGGATTACAGCAGTGCTCCTTTGGTCAAACGTGAGGTGGGACTGCATGGAATATGCCTCCCAGGCAGCCCCTAAAACCCCTAAAGCACTTTCCTGGGTAGGGTCTAGACGTCCCACCACCAAGCTCCTCTGTCCATCACAACCCTTATTACAACATAGTGTGTTCTCTTTTTTCCTTCTCCAACAGTCCCACTAGACTGTACACTCAATGAGGGCAGGGGCCATTTATTCTTCATTTTTGTCTCCGTTGAGCAAAACAGTCTCTGGCACAAGGTGGGCACTTGATAAACACATTTTTTTGAATGAATGCTGAATGAGTTTGTCAACCAATGCCTTTATAGGACAATATTGGATACGGGTAGAAGCACAGCCAGGGACCAGAGGCACGGTAGGGGACAAGATAGGGGAAAGAAACAGTTTGCAAGGACAAAGGAATGTAAAGTTTAATACTTGTATAATTACTGTTGGTTTAGGAAAAATCTTGATATATCTCTCCTACCGGCACCACCAGCAGTACCAGTTTCGGGAAGTAGGCTGACCATTGCATAAGTGGCTTGTGAAATATCACAGAGTAGCTCACATTCCCAACAAGTTGAATAAATATATTTGTGTGTAGTTTACCCCCCAAGGACGCTTCTTCTGGCTTCCCTGCAGCTGGATTGGTGTTTAGTAATCGCGTGGCGACTGCCTGAGTTTTCTGTGCTTTCCCTCCGGGAATGGAATGCTCCACGTCTGATGATCCCCAGGAGGAAGGAGCTGGAAAAATGGAATGGGTGCAGCCCAAAAGAGGTGGTCATTTGAGACATTCCAGGACACCGGTGGAAACTCCAAGAACCTTGAGACGGACTCCTAGGAGATCACCCAGAGCTTCTTTCTTCTAGGAAAGCAAGCCACAGGGAGCTTGATCTTAAAAGAGGAACCATTTTTTAAAAAAGCCGATTTTTATGAAGAATGATTCTGTCTCAAAGCCGGTTAAATAAGTGCCAGCCCACACTCTCTATCCCCACAGTTATTGTTATTTTGGACATGTACTTGAGAATAAAAATAATCTTCTACCATAGACTCTATTTTAAATGACTTGAAAAAAAAAAAACAAAAAACAAACCTGAAGTGAATGTGAAAACTGGCCTTCTAGGGATGACAACAAGCTATATCCAGTTTCACTGGTAGTTTTCATGCAGTTTGCAATTTTTGTTAGTAAAGTAGATCACCACATGTTTTAAGGGTTTTCAGTGCCCCAGTAGTGGGATGGAAAACAGTACCCTATTACCAGGACTTCAATTCAGGTTGTGAATTTGGGTCAGCCATTTTGCTGTTTGTGGTCTCAGCTTCTTGCTCTTAAAAAAAAAAAAAAAGGAAAAAAGCAGAACAAGCCAAAGGGGAGATGAAAAGTGGAGGAACTTGAAAGTGGTTCATTTTGACTAATTTCTGGACTTTCCTTATTCTGTCACTTGATGATTTTGTCTACTTTCCGTGAACTCTAAATTTTATTGGTGTTTTGGCAAGAAATACATCTTTTGTGCAGAGGCAGAATCCAGGATCTGTGGAGCTTTAGCCTTCAGTATTATTGGGGGCCCTATATAAGAAAAAGAATAAAAAAATAGCTACTTTGGCAAACTTTACAAAATAATACGAGCATGTGAACACATCATCCCCTTCAAAGGTCTTGAAAGGGGTCTGTGCTGGCGAGTGGCCCTGAATCTGCAGCTTCATTAGCTTCCCAAATCCACCTCTGTTTCTATAGAGGGTGGGAGTGTCAGTCCGGGGTGTCCACGATCACATGGTCACACGATAAAAGCAATCATCATCAGGAATCTAGACTACTGCATTACAACTCAACAGTTTCAGGTGTTTCCTTCTAGATATTCTAATGCACTAGAAACTAAAAAAGAAATATCTGTATAATGCATAAGAATAACCTCCAGAATGACCTCTAGACTCTATTTGAAAGCTCTTAATCACTAAAACTTCATTTTGTTTCGTTTCTTTTCCCCCTTTTGATCAAGAAGACTTTCTCACTCCCATGATGCCAGGGCCAGGCTCATCCCCACGAGTCATGTTGCACGTTGCCAGGGAGACTTACACCTCTGGGAGTCATGTCCCAAGTAGGGGAGAGGAGAACCCGCTTCTTTTAAATTCCATTTTTCCGATTGTTGTCTCCGTGCTAGTTCTCTGGATACCTTGTAAAACCTGAGAAAACAAGAGGGTAAATGTGATACAGTTTACTCTTGTAGAGGTACTAGTAAGCCAACAAGGAGAATGCTAACCAGGTGACTCGGCAACCCATTAGAACCTCCGAGGAGAGAAAGGGGCAGTTTATATCATTATATCTCTTACCTCAGTCCAATGTTCAAAGGTTTACAAGCCACACCCTAGTATTTTAAAAATGGCTACTGTTTTAAAAATGGAAAGTCATGAGTGTTGGAGAAGATGTGGAAGTACAGGAACATTAATTCATTGCTAGTGGGAATGTAAAATGGTGCCGCCACTGTGGAAGACAGTTTGGCAGTTCCTCAGAAAATTAAACACAGAATTACCATAGGACCTGGCAATCCCGCTACTAGGTATATACCCCCCAAAACTGAAAGCAGGGACTGGAGAACAGATATTTGCACACCAATGTTCATAGCAGCATTGCACAATTGCCTAAAGATGGGACCAATCCAAGTGTACATCAACTGATGAATGGATAAATAAAACGTGTTATACATATACAATGGAATATTGTTCGGCCATAAAAATGAAGGAAGTTCTGATACATGCGACAACATGGATGAACCTTGAAGACATCATGGTGAGGGAAATAAGCCAGACACAAAAGGATAAATATTGTATGATCTCACTGATAGGAAATAATTAGTATAAGCAAACTCAGAGTGTTAGAACCTAGAATTAGAGGTTACAAAGGATGGGATGGGGGTAGGGAAAGGGGAATTAAGGCTTAAAATGTACAGTTTCTGTTTGGGATGATGGAAAAGTTTTGGTAATGGATGGTGGTGATGGTAGCACAACATTGTGAATGTAATTATATACTTGTATGTGGTTAAAAGGGGAAATTTTAGGTTGTATATATGTACTAGAATAAAAATAAAAAAAAAATCCATAGAACTGTACAGCACAGTGAGCCCTCATTTAAACCATGGACTATAGTTAATAGCACAATTATAAAAATGTGCTTTCATCAGTTGTAACTTATGTACCACATCAATGCAAGATGTTAATAATGGGAATCCTCTATTTTAAGCATGATGGTTCTGTAAACCCAGAACTTCTCTAATTAAAAAAAAAAACTCTTACAGAGGCGTACAAGGTGTGACTGGATGGCATGGTTTTTTTGTTTGTTTTTTATTTTTTTGTTTTTTTTGAGACCTTCTGTAGCCTTCAAAGTAAGATCTTATTCTAAATTGCTGACACCGCTGAAGTTGTCTTTAGAAATTCCTTTTAATTGATTTAGGTGATGAATGTACAACTATGTAATGGTACTGTAAACAATCGAAAGTACAATTTGTTTTGTATGACTGCGTGGTATGTGAATATATCTCAATAAAATGATGATTAAAAAAAAAAAAAAAAAAAAAAAAAAAAAAAAAAAAAAAGAAATTCCTTTTAGGACTAGCATTTTGCTGGTTTATGAGTTGCCCAAGAAAGTCAGTACCTCAGGGCATTTTCCTTCCTTCCTTCCTTCCTTCCTTCCTTCCTTCCTTTTTCCCTTCCATCTTCCTTCCCTTCTTTCTTCCCTCCCTTCTTTCTTCCCTCCCTCCATTCCTTTCATTCACATTTCTAAACTAAAAAAAGAGATTATCTAATTTGTTCACCAGGATTGGTGCTGAATGATTTTTGGATGTTTCTCAAAATCAAGCCCATGATTAACAGTTTAAAATTTGGCAACATGAAAATATTAAAAATAATGTGATATGGATTTTAAAGAGGGCTTTAGGCTTCACCCAAACCCCATGGGAAAAGGTTGAATAATTTGTCATAATCCAAAGTAGGTAGAATTGATGCCTTCTTCCATTAAAGGTCCTGTGCATGTGAAAGGACATAAATGTCTACCATGTGCCAGCTGTCGCTAGATGGTGTCATGTTCATCATCTCATTTACTCCCCCGACTTTATCGTGCTGGCACAGTTATGCCCTTGTTATAATTAAGGAAACTGAGGTAATGAGAAGTTGAAGTTTCAATGGTAGAGCTGGGATTTGAACCCAGTCTACTGCCTTCCAAACCCAACAGCTGTTCAAGGACAACTCTGGGAAGAGGTGAGACCCTGGCCGGGTGTTTTCCTGCCACAGAATGGTTTGCAGCAAGTTTATTTCTCTTATCTGTATCTCCCTCTCAAGTTTAGTTCTCTCCTCAACTGTTCACTTCCTTCCCCAGCCCCACCAAACTCTTCCTACATATAGCTTTCTCTTCATATCAGCATTTGTTCTACCCTCACATCCTACTGTTCTTTAACTCATCAGAATAAGAAACATAAGTAATTACCTACAGCAAATATTTTCAGAATCTTCCTCCAACAACAAACTCATTCCTTCTCATACATTGAAGTGTGGTGACAATGAATTTAGAGGAAGACATTTGGCAGTAAGTGCCCTGTTATTCACAGATATTTGACCTAGACATTTAAGACAGTTTTTGTTTTGAGGACTAGTCATTGTACTTTCTGTACATATTTACTTTTTTACATTTTCACCCACATTATTTATCTTGGGATTACCCATGTACTAAAACAAGGGTCTTTGGGAAGAGAGCATCTCTTCACCTCCTGGAAGGATGCACAAGTAGGAAGCACGTGGGCTTTATACTGAGGTAGAACTAGGTCTGTTGCTAACTGGCTCTGCAGCTTTGAGCAAATGCCTTAACTTCTCGGAGCATCTCCATTTCCTTATCTGAAAAATGGGAATAATAATAGCTGCCTTATAGGACAATGATTAAGAGCATAGGTTTCAGAGTTAGAACAGAGTTTGATGCCGCTCTGCCCTTTACTGGCTGTGTGATCCTGGACTAGTTGAGTTCTCTAGCCTTGTTTCCTGGCTGGTAAGAGCAGGGATAATAAATACTTACCTATAGGGTTGTCAGGAGGGTTCAAATAAGTAATATATTTAAAACTCTTAGTCCAGGAGGTGGCACAAAATGGAAGCTGTTCTGAAGATTCCTGAGAGGATGAACATGGAGTTCCCAGTACAATGGCTGGCCCATAACTGAGGTTCAATAATTGTTAATTCTCTTTCCTCTCAGACAAAAGCAGCAAAGTAAATGGGGTACTTACTGATTATCTCCCCATTCAGCCCAATCTGCATAGGTATACCGCCCCCCCTCTCCCCATTTTGCATCCTGTGACATTTCTTACAAGAATGCATATGCCATCAGCCCTCCTCTTGGTGAGAATAAAGAGCTACTACATCCTGTAATTTCAGAAGCACGGAGAGCTTTATTTGCCTCCAACACCTGTCCTCTAGAAATCCTCTTAAGCTGGAGAATGGCTCCTTTATAGGCTTTCATCTGGGTTACATCATCTCCAGGAGGTTTTTGCTGCACATTAGCATGGATTAGTCCAGGCGAAGGCATGCAGGATTGGAATATGGGAGTGGTGCGTTTTAAGAGAGAACAGCGAAATCTTGAGCAGTCCAGGAGAGCAGTGATAGGCTTAGAACAGCCAGGGAGTAGAAGCTCTGGGTGCCCAAGTGGGCCCAGGATGGACTTTGCCTCCTTTCCCAATTTGCTTTGGAAGCAACAGGGTTAGAGCAGGCCCAGCTAGCCTCTCCCTGTGGGCTCTAAGAAATGGAGTCCAGAAATGTGGACACCACCTGCTGAGCCTGAGGTGGAGGCTGGGGTGGGATGGGCTGGAGTGGGGAGGTGGGGTGGGGAAGTGGCGGGAGTGGGGATGTGGGGCGTGGATTATGACAACATTTCTCAAGCGCTTCAGGGTCTGATGTGGTCTTGTCATGTCTAATCAGATGCAAATTGGAGAGTGCAAAGCTCAGGTGGAGATTTGTATGGAATGGGTCAGAGAAAGAATAAAGAGCCTGAAAGAAATAGGAGAGGGATCTAGATTGGGTCAAATAGTTAACTAGTTAATAACCCATAAGATTGGAGTCCATAAGGGGTGATCCCCAAAAGAAATGTAGCCATGGAAGTTATAAGTGGGTGGAGAATTGGGTATGACTGAGGATTTGTTGACAGCAAATAAATAAGAAATGGAAATATAAACAGATATTTTTTAACCCTTTTAATAAACGTAGTGTTTGAAGGCCAGCAAACGATACAGACAAAACTGTTTTCTGCTTAGAACTCTCGTGTCTAAATCCTGTCATGGCAAAACCAGCACTATTATAAGTGAGGTGCACATACGTGAGCACTTCTTTCTGAAGCCTTTTTATGCACGAGAGCTCGGTCACTGTTATCTCCATATTTCCAAAGTTGTATAAAAAGGGCTGTAGTAGATTCTTTGTAACTCCTAGTTCACCAATAGGAAAATGAAGGCATAGCTAGAGTATTGCCTGTGTAAGTGACATACACCCTCCTTGAAACCCAGTTAACTGTTCAGATGTGCAAATATCACATACATCTATCACCAGGATTACTACTCCACACACAAGGCCTCATGAGGAAGCAAAAAAGGTTGTTTTCTAACTGTAATTACAGCTGCTGGGCAGGGAGATTGTCAATGAGACACAAGAAATACAGACCTAGAGTAAACAACGTCTACAAAATGGAGAGGCTGGAGGTCTTTAAGGAGCTACCCAGATTAGAAATTAATATTTTCCTGCCAAAATCCATGGGAGGTTTTAAAACTTTCTCCTACCATGATGAGACATTTTATAGCAGTTGTTCTGTACACTTGCAGTGGAGTCTTGTTTTCAGCATTTGCGTAGATAATAGTAACCACTCATTCTTATTGAGTAATTACTATGTGACATGCTGCTGAGTACGCTACAAAGTTGATGTCATTATATAATTGGAATGTATAAAGTAACAAATAAAAACAAATGTGGTTAGAACCAAGGAAATAGTGTGGTTAGAACTAAGGAAGTCGCAAATAAAAATAGACCTGGTTTAAAACCAAAGAAATAAAGATTCTGCACTTTAAAAAAATTGAACTTTTGAATGATTGCAGAAAGGCCAGGAATTTTCTGCAACTTGTAGATAAATCCCGATACCAGCTACTTTGAAGTTCAGTGTGGTTTGTAGACTCAGATGAAGGACCAGCCAACAGCCCCAAAACAGGTCAACAAGGAAGAGGACTCAGAAGAACTTCTTGTGCTCACCTTCTAATAGGGAGATATTGCTAGTTAGTTAACCAAGTGTTTGGGTTATGAGTTGTTTTATGTAAATTCATACTTAAAATTCATCTGATAATAATAAACTGTATGTAATTCATGCTAAAATTTTATGTTCTGTCATGGTTTTTATGAAGCCCCAACTTAAAAGAACTTTGGATATTGCCAGCCAGTGGATGCAGCTGTATTTTAGCTCTTTATGTTGTAGGGTAACAATCACTGACCTGCAAAGATGTTTATAATATATTGGGTGTGACTTAAGCAGAATATAAAGCATCATGTGTGATATGATCCCATGTTGTAAACCAAAAAAATAAAACCAAAAAAAAAAAAAAACAAAAAAAACCAAACCAGACAAAGCCTTAAACATGTTGTTTATTAGTTTTGAAAGATGGGAAACTAAATTTCTAACTAAGGGACTGGTTTAATAAGTTCAGTCATTTATTTGCTATGCAGCCATTAAACGATATAAATGTAGAAAAATATTTTTCATTGTTGACAATGTCCGTAACTTATTGTGAGGAACAATAAAACATAATCCAAAATATCTGATCTCATTTTGTATAAAAGGGAATGCAGGTATAAAGACATCAATTAGAAATATTGATACCAATATATTAACATGTTTGCTCTGGTGGTGAGATTACAGTTGAGTTTTTACAAAATTTTAAAGAAATGTACTTTTTAGAACAGTTCTAGATTTTCAGAAAATTGAAATAACAGTACAGAGATTTCACATATACCCCACACCCAGTTTCCACTATTATTAACATCTTACATTAGTGTGATATATTTGTTATTATTAATGAACTAATATTGATAAGTTGTTATTCACTAAAGACCATACTGTAATCAGATTTCCTTAGTTTGTTCTTTTTCTGTTCTAGGATCCCATCCAATATACCACATTTACATTTTGATGTCATGTCTCCTTAGACTTCTCTTGGCAGTGACAGGTCCTCAGATTTTCCTTGTTTGTGATGACCTTGATGGTTTTGAGAAGTCCTGTCAGGTATTTTGAAGGATGCCCCACTCTTGAAATTTGTCTGATGTTTTTCTCATGATCAGACTGAGGTTATGGGTTTGGGGGAGGAACAGCTGATTTGTATATTCTTTTAATTTATCTCTGTCTTTCAAATATCCTAAAATGAACATGTGTTGCCTTTTCACTAGAGCAGTTATTACAATAAAGTAACTCATATGTATTGGTATATGCCTCTGTCCTCACTGGCCATCAGATTCAAGTTGACTGCCTGGGTGGGTCCTGGGCCAATCTGTGCTCGGCAGAGCTTTTCCTCTGCAAGTTTCATCCTCTTTTCAGTGCCCTTCACTTCACTCCACTTCAATGCCTCAGACATTTGGCAAAGGTTTAAGGTGCGGTTTCTCTAGGGAGACACTTGTGTTTTAATAAAAGATTCCTTAAATCTGAAAAGTGTTCAAACTCAAAGGAATTAGACTGTAATGGTGGAGCCGAAGGGAACAGGGGGAGGAAATGTTTTGGGTGGATTAATGGGGGGTGGTGTTTTTCCCTGTGATTATTCTCTGGGTAAAATGCTCATACAAAGACTCGTTAGAGACATTTAATTAAAGCTTATCAAAGGAATAAAATCAGTTATTTACCAGACGTTGAATTAATACCTTAGAGTAGTTTTCTTCCTGAACTTGGAATCTGTGTATTTGCCTTCAAAACACCCTTCCTTCCTTTTGTCCAAAATAACAGCCTAATTTTCCATCAGTGTCTCCCTTTCTCTCACTCTCCCCCCATTATTCCAGAAGTGGCTATCTGACCAGACCCAGAGCCCCAAGGTCCTCTTCCCCTCACAAGTGATTGGTGGATCTGCAATGCACATGTGACTCTAAGAGGCCAATGGGAGCCTGCCCTGGGATTCTTGCAGAAGCTATTAGGAAAGATAAGCTTTCTTTCTTTTTAGGGCTATTAAGCTGATGAAATGTAGGCCAGGAGTTGCTAAGGATCATCTGGACAACCACAAAGAAGTAATCTGTCTGAGAAGGAAGCCAACCGAAGAAAAGGAGAATTGAGAAATGAAGAGGAGCAGATTCCTGAGGATAATATGTGAGCATTTGGATTCTAATAAGCCAGATTTATCCCCTGGACCTTTCAGCCACAAAGCCAATAAAGTCCCTTTTTTGCTTAAGCCAGTTCAGGTGTCATTTTTGTTACTGCAAATGAAAGACTTTTATCTAAAACACTCTCATGAGATCTTATCCCCTTAAATAAATTAGCTATCTTTTCACCCAAGTGTCTGAGTTCAGCATCCTTTTCTTATTTCTCAATGCTATTTATTTTATCTTTTGTGTTTTCTATCTTGTTTTTTATCCAAGGAATAAAGGCAACCAGTTAAAACTTCAGCCAAACTGATTATTTAGTTTCATGTCGCTCACACAGTTTAACTCCTATGGTGATTCAACAAATTCAGATTGCATTAAAAATATTGAATATATTGAATAGTCTCTGTGATTAGGATGGAGCTACAAATTTGTGAATTAAAAAATATCTTGCTTCATTTTAAGCAAGCCTGCCAGCCAGTGGGGATCTGTCTTCCCTCCCAGCAGTTTTTTAACTATCAGGAAATTCTCTTGGTCAGTTGTCATGGCAACAGCACCAACTCAACTCTCCTGATGTAAAAGTGTCATTTGTCAAATGAGCAATCAGCCTGTTTTCTACCACATCCGGATTTCTGGGCCAATGTGAAACAAATTAAACAGAGTAGCAGGGTATCCTTTGCAATAGATGAAATGTGAGGGCAATACAAGTGCTCCCTAGAGTTCATATAGAGCAGAGGTTGAATATTTGGATTTCTCACTGCCATTTAGAACTGAATTTCACCCCCTAACTCTGCCATTTACTTGCTGTCTGACTGTGGAGAGCTTATTTAAAGTTCTGTGACTCATTTTCTTCATCCAAAAAATGAGAATATTAATAGTGTAATAATACAACATGATACAATATAATACAATACAATATAATATATACAATAGCATACAAAATAACAGGGCTGGTGTGAGGTTAGAAGCTTGTATCTGGAAAGCACTAAATACAGTAGCTCTCACAAAGAGAGTCAGGTGGCTGTTTAGATATGCAGTGTGATCACATCTGGAATTCACTACCTGCTTGAAACAGATGCCTTTTATGAAGGCTGTATGGTAAGGGTATCTCAAAGTGGGAAAATCAGGCTGACTGATCTTTTGAGAATAATAGGTATGTGGGAAAGAATGTAATAAAGATCTAATTTGGGGAAATTATTATCTGCCTTGTCTGTTCTGAAATTATGACCTTTATTAACAGTTAGTGTTAATAAAAGAATTAAACCATAAATGACCCTCCGAAGTATTGCATAAACTTTTGGCTTCTGACACCATCCCTGTTGAAATGACTCCTTGAACACTCATGTGTGTTGAATGGCGTGTGGCCATTAAGTTTTCTATTGTACTGGTTGAAATTTAAAACAGATATTACTGAAGCAATTTATCCTTGATGAATCTATATCAGAAAAGATTTTCAAAACAAATGCTATCATATATAACTGTTATGAGCATAAGTCTCTGGAATTCTAATTAGCATTGGGACTACAGTACCATTCCTTGTATTTGATTCTGAAAGGATAACAGATGAATTCAGGATGATGCAAACTTGTAGTTGTAAGTGTTCTCTGTAGTTGCCTGATCAAAAAGGGTGTGAGGATTCAACTGTTAAGTCTATTCTCTATGATTTGTCCTTTCTTAGGGATGAGGTGCTAATATGAAGGGAACTTGAAGCTATTGCTTTTTTCCTTGCAATTTTTTTAGACTTTATCAAAAAATTAAAAAAAATCATTCCAAACAAAACAAAATCCTTCAATTTTATCAAGATATAGTCACATACCATATAATCATCCCAAGTGTGCGATCAGTTGTTCATAGTACCATATGCTGTGCATTCATCACCACAATCAATTTTTGAATGCTTTCATTACTCCAAAAAAGTAATAAAAATAAAAATGGGAATAAAAATAGGAAAGAACACCCAAAACATCCCATCTCCCCCCTCCCATTAGTGATTTACTTTTTTATCCCCATTTTTCTACTTTTTTTATCCCCCATTTTCTACTGCAGGAGGCAGTCTGTCCATACACTGGATAAAGGGAGTGTGAGCCACGAGGTTTTCACAATCACATGGTCACACCCTATAAGCGATACAGTTATACACTCGTCTTTAAGAATCAAGGCTACTGGATTGCAGTTCAACAGTTGAAGCTATTGCTTTGCTTCTCTTCTTTTAAGCAGGTTGGTGAAGATAATTATACTCTAGAATAAATGCTCATTAGTAGCAAAAAAGCTGAGCCAAATCCATTTGTAAATTGTGACCAGAGTTGCCTAATGGATTGTTGAACTAACTGCCTAAATTGCTGAGTAACTGCAGGGTTTCTTCCAGTCAGAAGACTACAACAGGGTGGAGACTATTTACAAATAGTGTTTCTTGTACAGCTGGGTAGAATTTGGGGTCATTCATTTTTGTTCAGCATTTGCAAAGGTCCACAATGTGAATCATGCAATTGAAACTGGCCTCACATGGCTTCAGCATGTCACCACATCAAACACCCAGCTGGCGTCAGGGAAGGAGGCCTGATGTCATTGTATGTTTGCCTATATGTTTTCTTAACCCAACAGCTTGCTTCCTGTGAAATGCAGTGGATCTGAGTGGAACGTCTCTGTAAACTACATGTTAATTTCCATTAAATTTCTACCATCTTACTTACGCTAGTGAGAATCCTACAGCCAGATGCCAGTTTGGAAACTAGATTCTGAATTATACAAATGAAAGAACAGGGAGGAAAGATTTGCTGAATGGCATAATACAGACATCACAACGAGGAGACCAGGCTGGAGAACAATGAAAATAAAAGTTACGTCGATTAAGTTAAATCCTGTTGTAGGTTACCTTTGCACTTAGCACAGTTATGGTGTTACATTTGCAGCAACCAACTGGACAAGCTGCAATCCAGATTTGGCTCCTTGTGTGTTGGGTGCTATTTGCACAGGTTGCTCTGCCTTTGAGGAGCTTTAATTTAATTACCCAATGAGTAGAAAACTGCTTATTGCATTGTGTTGGCTATCCCTGTTAATCTTCAAGAATTTATAGCTAATTTCAGGTGAGCCATTAAAAAAAAATCTTAAAGACACACAGGCTCTTCCGGGTCATTGTTTTCGCTGAGTTCTCTGAGGCAAGCTTTGTATTCCTGGTATCTGCCCTATCACGTCTAGACATCAGCAAGCTGGATTTTCCTACCTCTTCCCCACATTGAGAACTCATGGATTTAATGAGGGGGGTGGGTGGGATCTTCTGTTAAATCTATTTTTCTTGAGAGCAGGAACTGGGTCTTACTCAGAATTAATAACCCTGATGCCTGGGGCAGAGCCCAACATGAAATGGGCACTTAGGAATTTGATTGAATAAATGAATGATATTTACCAATGTGAAGTCAGTCAGTGTGAAAGAAGGGGAGCACAACTCCATCCTCAGTGTCCATGCAAAAGAAAGTTTTATTCTACTCATTTCTACAGGTCTTTATAGCATACAAGGTAGTCTCCTACGTGACTGTCCTCAGGTATTTTAGGGAGGGGTACATTCTTTCCAAAGCCATGAGGTGTATTTACAGATCTTTAGTCTTAAGGGATAATTTCCTTGGGGGCTAGACAGGAAACAACAGGGGCAGGGGGCAGGAGGCAGGAGACAGGAGCACTGGAAGGAGCCCAGCAAGAGCTCCTTCCCTCATCTAAATTGCAGTCCGCTTTCAGACATGCAAGGCTTTTGGCCTTTTCCCATTCTGGAGCCCACCTTCAGGCTTCCAGATTTTGGGAAATGGGCCCTATGTATAATCTATCGAGCCAGGGGAACTTCCGTGTCTCCACAAATCAGCCAGGAAGAGTCACTACATATTTATTAATGGACTGATTAGCAAATAGGATATTTTGGAGACAAATTGGATTATATTGCTTTTACCCTCCAAATAATCACATTATTTCCACATATCATAATACAGGCGTGAGCACCAGGTTAAATAGGTATAAATTCTGATTTAAACCAACAGCAACAAACAAACAGTGTACCAAATGGCAAAGTGATTTAAATGCCTTTGGATGGTGTAGGAGTGAGGAATTTGACTCTGAGCTTTAAACTCCTTCCTCTAAGGTGAGCTAATTTGCTTGGTCGGGCTCACGCATGCCCCAGCAGCTCTGCTATAAAGGAGAGTGGTGACTAACTTAGCAGGGAGACCGCAGCTGCTTGGTGGGCCAGGGGGCTAGAGAGGATGACCTTTTGGACTCCTCCATCCCTAACTCCATCAAAACCAACAAAACAAAACATATAGGAAAGTCCCCACCCATTCACAAAAACCATTCCGGGGGGTGGGATGGGGTGGTGGCATCAAACTGTAACTTTGTGCCTTGCTAAAAAGGGAAAATTTTAAAGAGACTTTTTCTTGAGATGTCCTCCAGTTGCCTGGCTGTCATTTAGAAATGGCTCAAGCCTGGGATTTTGGGTCTCTGCGTAGGTCAGGAGGGGCTTGGCTTCTGCCCCCAACCCCTGTCCAGTGGCAGCTGCTTTTTGCCTTCGTCTCCATGTTGGCTGACCCCTGGGTGGGGGTGCTGGGGTTTGCAGTGTAACTCACAGGGGCAGGGACACATCCTGGAAACGGCCTGGCAGTTCCCTCCCCTGGCGTTGTCTGTGGGTGAACTCAGGCAACCAACAACTTGGTGACTCCGACAGATGTTTTTGTCTCTAGCCCTCGGGCACCTTGCCCTGTTGTCTCGCATACAGAGGGTGATGCCTGGCACTCTGCCCGGTGCCGCCAGGAACGAGCACAGCCTCGGGGAGGACTGCCAAGTCGGGTCGGCGAGCTGAGCTGCTCTTTGGGAGCCAAGTGGCCGCCAGATAACTGCCTCGGTCTGCTTGCTCAGAACACTGCAGGGTGACAACGCTAGCCGAAGTATCCCACTGCTTCATGTGGCTGTGTGTTCTGAATCTATGTGTTTTAAGCCATTTTATTTACCCATTGCATTTGCCCCGTTGTGCAATTGTGGTGACTGGAGGGGTTCATTGGACGGAAGCCAGAGGTTTCATGGCCATGTCTGCAGCAAAGTATTAGTGGGAAAACATGCTGCCCCAAGTGTGTTCTGGTTCAACCCTAAGGACTGAAGTCACCTAAACAATAAATAAAGCATAAACCTCTGCCAGTCAGCACAGATTACATACATCCACTTTTGGTAAGAACATGGCACAGTGGAAAAGCCTTGAACTTGTTGTCACAAAGCCTGGGTGCAGGTCCCAGCTCATCTTTACAAATTTCTTTCCTGTTCTGGTTTTAACAGCTTTGTTGCATACCGAAGTATTTCTAAAATTAAAAATTTATATATATATGAATGAAAGGTTGTGCAATTTTACCAATTAATCTCATTGAGCCTCAGTTTCCTCACTTGTATGAGACCATTTAGTCATTCAACAAACATTGATGGAGTATTTTCCCCCTGCTGGGCACTGACATGGGTGCTGGGGGTGGAACGGCGAAAAGAGACTGGGCCTTGTCCTGGCTGAGCTCCTGGTCCAGTGGGCAAAATCCTTGTCCAGGGATAACTTCCATTGCAATGCGCTAAGAGCTCTTACAGATAAGAACCCAGAACCACTGGGATGCAGAAGCCAAAGAAATACACTGCTGGGACAGTCAGGCTCCATCTAGAGGCGATGTTTTGAGCTGAGTCTAGAAAGTAGCTGGAATTGTGTGGGGCGGCATGGGGCTTGGGGCTTGGGGCAGGGGGTGTGCATTCTGAACAAAGGGGAAAGTGCATTCCTGGTGTGATGGTGGGACAATGAAAGAGACCAGTGCGCCAGGAAACGTGGCCACCTGGTCATGGAGGCAGGTGGAGCAGCAGAAGCACAAGGTGCAGCTGCAGCGAGGCCTTGCGACTGCCCCACCTAATTTCACAATCAACTGTTGTGCCACCCTGTATGCTAGGAGAATAATGAAAAAGTGGGTTTTTTTGGTTTTGTTTTGTTTTATTTTGTTTTGCTGCTGTTATTTTAGAAGCAATTTAGTTTTATTGTAGCAAATTTTAAAAGTACACAGAAGTATAAAAAAGAAAATAAAAACCATCCCTAATCTCCCAACCAGAGATAACTGGTAACATTTTGATATTTTTTTATACCCTTAAATGCGATTCCACACTCGCCATCTATGATAGTTAAGCTGAGACCTAAAGAATGGGAAGGAAGTAGTGGCGGGGACAGGGGAAGAGGCTCTCAGCAGAGCTTGTAGCAGGGGAAGAGACAGGCGTGTGGAGGGAAGTGGAAGGCTGGGGGGCTGGAGTTTAGGGGTGAGCTTAAAACTGGGGGGGCTGGGGTGGAGGACAGTGGGACCTTGTGGGTCTCATCCAGCATTTGGGCAACTGGGAGCTTTGCCACATTTTCCCAGGAAATTGACCTGACATGATCTTACATTTTAAGATCACTCTGGCAGCCATGAGGGAATTGAGTGTGAGGAGGCAAGCGTGGAAGCTGGGAGAATAGTTAAAATTCTGGTGAAAAATAATGGTGGCAGTGCAGATGGAGACAGTAAGATTCATGGTAGATTTTGAAAATATGATTGGCAGGGTTTAGGGATGGATTGAGGTGAAGAGAGAGGGAGAGAAAGAGCCGTAATGGATTCATATATAGTAAAATATGTATGGTTATAGACCACTTCTTAGTTAATAGAAACAACTGTAGCTAGGATTCCTAATTTTTCCATATTATATCTCATCTTATTGCTACTTTATTATCAAGTCCCATTAAATCTGATGTTCTTACTCTTTAGGCCTTGAAAAATGCATGTAGGCAGAGAGGATTGCTTTACTTTCCCCTTTCTTTTTGCCTTTTTTTTTTTTTTTTTCTCCTTCCAAATTCTAAGAGTTTCCATCCATTCCTGGGAGCTGATCAGAACAGTGGCCTGGGGTGTGGCTTGATGGGAGGGTTTTTGTGAGCAGAGAAAAGGCATCTCCAGCCCTGCTGGACACATACGCGATTCTGGACTGGATCTAATGACGTCCGAAAAGACATTATCGGCACAGTTGAAAAAAATTAGAATATAGATTGTACGCTTTATATCAATGTTACATTTCTTGAATTTATAACTATACTTAAGGTAGTTCCATAAGTAAATATCCTTGTTCTTGGGAAATATACCTGGCGTGTGATGTTTGCAAGCTACTCTAATGTTTAAAAATAGACAGATACGGATAGCATGATGTAATAAATGCAGCAAAATGTTAGGTTGGTAAATCTGGGTGTCTGGGTGGGGGTATATTGGAATTCTTTGTATTGTTTTTCTATTATTTTGGCAACTTTTCTGTAACTTTGGAGTTATTTCAAAATAAAAAGGTAAACAACCACAGCCTCCTGGACAGGAGGGAAGGAGACGCTGTCCGGCTGTGGCACCTGCCCTCCCCAACACTCACATTCCAGAAGGATCCCCAGCCTCTCTTGACCTGGCTGCAGCAGTAACTGTGGGTCTGGTCTGGGTTCCTAAAGACCCTGAGAGTGGATGGGGAAACCAGTCTGGGCGAATGAGATGAACTCGAGTCAGCTAGAGAACAGGGTCGGAAGGGCAGTTCATGTGAACCGGTTGGACTCACTGGCTGGTGGTGGGCTCCGTCCTTAGCCCACGTGGTGGGCTCCTAGTTGACGTTCGTTTTCTTCTTTGCCTCTATATTTTACAATTTTTCTGCAATGAGCATGTACTCTTTACAATCAGACAAAAATCAGGTTTTAAAAAAAGATTTAAGAATGAAAATTTTATTATTGCCATTGCAATTAAACTGGAGACACTTTAAAAATTCACTTTAAAAATTATGTGGAATCCCTTTGAATGCATTTGATGTTAGGGAAAAGGTGACCTAGTTTGTACTGGAAGGAAATACCTTTTTTTCTTCTTAAGATTCAGATGACAGAGCTGAGAATCCCTAAACATAAACTGTTTGTGAAAACTGCCTTGTTTACTTGGAGGTTTTCTATTACTCAAGGTATAGGCTCATTTATGAACAGGATTTTCAGAGATCCCACTTAGATGAGGCCAAATTGAATCAGGATGGGCTTTAGTCCATGTGGCTGAAGTTCGTATAAGGAGAGGAAATCTAGATGGAGAAGCAGATGACTGAATGGGAGGAATAGAAGCCAGAAGGAGAAGCCAGGTGAGGGGGGCAGAGATGGCACCAAGGAACCCTGGGGAGCCCCAAGGAACCCCGAGGAACCCAGCCAGCCAGCACCAGAGCACCACCCCAGGAGAAAGCATGGCCTATCGAGACCTTGATTTTGGACTTCTAGCCTCCCAAACCATGAAACAATAAATTCCCATTGTTTAATTCAACCAACTGTGTGATATTTGTCATAGCAGCCCTAGCAAACTAAGGCAGCAGCAATGAATAAGTGTAACTGTCTACATGCTCACCAACAGTGTTATCAGACCTATAATCCTCTAAGCGAAAAATGTGGATTGGTGTTGTTTTAATATCAGTTTCTCTTACTGAGGGAGGATATGCAAGATTCTAAGTCTGTAAGTCATTCACATTTTCTCTTCTGTGTACTCTCATTCATGTCTTTTGTCCAGTTTTCTATTATGCTAGTAATATTGCTCAGTGAAAGCTAGCCTCTCACTGTGGCCCACAGGTACCAGGCATAGGAGAATTTACTGTGGACTATAAAACACAGGAGGAAATTTATGAGAGAAGGAAAGGATAAAAAAGGGGAAATGATGCCAAACCATTCCAGTAGTCTATGACCAGGATGCTAACTTTTCCTTTGAAGGCTTTCATATACTGGGAATGTTTCCTTGGTAAAGCATTTTGATTTCATAGTGGAAATTGGGAGAAACTATTTGCATTTTGAAAACTTGCATTATCTTCTAATTTGATGGAAATGACCTTTTCCCCCACAAAGTAATAAAAATTGTGCTATGGATTCAAGAGAAAGTGATTTTTTTAATAGTGACTTAGGGATATATTAGCAAAGTGAAATGGCTTGCTCAGGACAACGACTAACTACTTCATCTGATATATGCATATAATAGAGTTAATTTTTTTAAGTTTAAAATAAATATGCAGCTATTTTCCAACATCCATTCTTTCCTTCTACTCTACTCTATTAGAATTTATTTGGGTACCTGATGCTTAGCTGAAGTCAATGTTTCCCAGCCTCCCTTGCAGCTAGATGTGGCCACATGATTTGTTCTGGCAATGGGATGTGAGCAGAAATGATGGGTGGAAAATGCAAGGCTTGACCTAAAAGGATTGCATGTGAACATCATTTTATTTCCCTCTTATGCGAGCTGGGATATTGGTGTGATGGCAGGAGCTGGAGGAGCCACTCTGGACCCAGAGATGGAAAACTTGTGTGAAGGAAATCCTGGAGACAGAGTAGCTTCTTATTCAAACTACAGTATTTCTGGATGTTTTGGTCACAGCATCTTAGGCTGTCTCTCAACAGGTACAATTTATCAATTATCTTTGCTTTATAATGAACCACCCCAAACACAGTGGCTTAAAACAACAATCATGATACTTGATTTGTCAGTTTGGGCTGGGCTGAGCTGGGCAGTTGCTTTGCTAGTCTTGCTTGGGTTCACCCAGATGGCCACAGGGTGCTGTGGGTCTGCTAGGGATTGACTGGCTCTGGATGGCCTCACTCATGTGTCTGTAGTTGGCTGGAGCAGTGGGGACAACTGGACCACATGTCTCTATGAATTAGTAGAAAGTCCAGGCTTCTTTGCATGGTGCTTAGATTCCAAATGCAGCAAGAGATAGCAAGCCCCAGTGAGCCTTGACTTGTGTCATTTGCTAAAGCAAATGACATGGCCAAACCCAGAGCAAATGTTGGGAGAGGATAAATATAACCAAGGGTGTATGTTTACAATAGGGTTCTGCAACAGAGGCACTATTGATATCTTGGGTTAGATCATTCTTTGTTGTGTGGGATCTGTCTTGTGCATTGTAGGATGTTGAACAGCATCCACTGTCTCCACCCAGCAAATGCCAGTAGAAGCCCACCATGGCCCTCCCCCAGGTCACAACAACCAAACATGTCTCTCGACATTGCCAATGACCTCTTGGTTGCAAAACTGCCTCTAGTTGAGAATCACTGGTTTACAGGAAGAGACAATTCATTGAGGGCCATTAACATAGTAGTCTACCACATTCAACAACTGATGGAGGACATCAGTTTGTTTTACTTTGCTATATTGTTAATCTTACATTTTGAGGCTGTTGCTGATTATTTCTATTGATGTGTGTATTTTTGAAAGGCTGTTCTTTCATTCAGGGACTTAGTCCCTATTTTCAGAGCTTTATGTTATTTGTGATTCTGACTGTTAGACATAGACTTTATTAGAATAGAACTGACCTTAGTTATTAGAAAATATTCAGTATTGTGTTAGTTTGGATTATTACACCCAAATCTTTGCTTCCTCTCTGTGATAATACATTTCTTCCCATCGTCACATGACTTGACCATGCCTTGCAGAAGCAGGAGTCCAAAAATACGTCTCTGCTCTACAGTCCTTGGGCTTGGCCATGTAACTTGTTTTCATCAATAGAATGAGGTTAGAAGCAGCAGAGAGTCAACTCTGAGCAGAGGTTTAAAAGGTATCGTATGTTTCTGCTTGTCCCTCTCATACTCCCGCCTCCCACCATGAGAACAGCATGTCCCAGAAAGGAAAAAATAGTTCTGCCTGTTCCCTGTAGGAAAAGACCCATGGAGCAGGTCTGAACTTGACCTGGTTCTGTACTACTACAGAACTACTACAGCCGAACCCACAGCTACTGGGAGAGAAATGAAGATTTACTGTTGTAACCCTTTGATAATCTAGAATTGGTTGTTAAGTAGCATTATCACAGCAAAAGCTGACAGATAGCATTTCCAATGTTTTAGATTCTTTTACTCAAGAAAGACATAACCATTTTAGAAAAACTAGGAGATACAGAAAATGAAAAAGAAGAAAGGAAAATCACCTGCTATCCCACTGCCCACCGAAAATCATTGTTAACATTTAGTATATGTATTTGCAGACTTTTTTCTATGCATATTAATTTAATCTTTCATTTATTGTTTTATTAAACAAATTGCTTTTGAGATGCTTATTAAAAAGTAGATGCAGCCAGATACTGTATAGATTATAGATGGGAAGACTGACATTAAACAACTGTGAGGCAACCAAACATTGTGATAAGTGCTGTGAAGGGACATACAGTAAGCTAGGAGAATGTTTAACAAAAGGGCACCGTGTCTTGGATCAAGAAAAGCTACCCTAAAAAAAATTATACATACAGTATAATGTAAATGTTATTTAATAATTTGTTCTCTTCACTGTGTACTCTAAAATGAATATTTCCCTACATTAATAAATATGTTTTATGACACTATTTTTATGTCTACATTGTATTCTGCTGATGTATATGCACCAAGATTTATTTAGCCAATCCCCTGTTGTTGGACATTTAGTTTGCTTTTAGTTTTTTGTTCCTCTAAGCAATCTGGTAAGGAATATTCTAGCAAGGACTCTAGTGTGTTTATTGAAGAGAAACAGTTGTGGTGAAAATTAGAAAATTATATGCTGTGAAGTAAAATTCTATAACATATCCTGACCTCATGTATCCCCTAAGGAAGCATAATGACAATAGTGATGTTTGAAATAAAAGTTCTCATGTACTGTCAGCTATACTCAGTCATTCCTGAAGATCCTGGGGGAAAATTTAGACTATCTTTCTCAGATGAAGATTTATTGGTGGTAGACAGGAGCAGAATGTCAAGGGAAATGAAATGTGTGTCTAAAGGCAGACTACTACCTTTGCTTTTTCAAATCAAGATGGACTCTGTTGTCATAATACTGTATTGCTGGTTTGGCGCTTTTTTTTTTTCTTTCCGTCAGTGTGGTTATTATTGTTACTTCATCTGTGGCCTGTGTCCAAAAACAATGAGTGAACCTCCACAAGATAATCACTAGAGTATCTGATTCTTTCATGAGTAATAGACTGGGAGAATGTACTAAACAAACTGTTTAGCTTGAAAGTTTTGCAGGAGATTGAAACTGTCTGAATGAAAATAAAGCATGATAAAATAGTAGAGTTCACATGATTTGTCTTATACAGGACATCCAAGTCTGACATTCTTATTTTGTTTAAGAAGTGGGTAATTTAGGATTGCACACTCGGGAAGGATGTAAAATGCAATTTTGGCAGGTTTTATATTGTAAAGTTACGATATTTGGATTTATGATATAGACAACTTCATTTACCTTGTGGTTGACTATGAGGTAAACTTAGAAATGTGTGTCCATAGTATACTCAGCTATTATGAGCAAATACCTTTGGATTGTGAACCCAAGGAAATAAAGTGGTAAAAAGTCTGGTTTTGCCTTATGAATTCGGTTTACTCAGGTAACATCAATGTGATAGAGGCAGATTTGTAACTTTCAAGGTTGTAATATAAGTTGTTACATTTTGTCAAATGATTATCAGAAATGGGATTACCTGGGGAGGGGGTGGGGCAGATTCCCACTTCTTTTTGGTTAAACCTGGATTGACTCATATCTCAAAGCATTTTTTGTCCAGAAGAGCAATGGAGTCTAACAACTCTCTATTTTAAGTCAATGACTGAATCAAACAGTGGTATCCATAAGTGAAAACAACAAGAAATACCACAAGATTTCCCATTAGGGGAAATCATTTCTTTCCTTTCCCAAGATACCAGACTCTTGTTCCCAGGTGAGAGAAGGGGGTGCATTTCTTTTTTCCCTATTTCCTTTGAAAAGGATCAGAGCAGAAGATGAGAAAAAATGTTCAGGGTCTTCAGAAGTCCTGCTCAGTTTAAACAGAGAAGCTGTGGCTACCATATTTTATTGTGCTTAGCACAAGTTTCATGTGGCCTTCTAAACAGTCCTTTGGCAACCCACAGTAATGTCCAGGGCTCTGAAAGGTGATCACTCTTTTGTCCCCTAAAAGGGAGACCCTTACTACACAGGTTTATTGTTCTGTCAAAAAATTATCAACTAAACTCCATTTATCCTTTCAACAAATGTGTACTGAGTTCACCCCAAGTGTCTTCTGGGTCGTGACTTCTTGGTGCATAAAGTCTAGTTGAGGAGAAGACAATATACAGACCTGAGTTGCTGAAAGGGGCATGGTGGGTGGTGGGCGTGGGGGAGGATCGGAAAGGAGAGGGTGGAGAGGCAGGTAGTGCACAGATTAAGCAGAGGGTGTCAGTCATCTTGGTAACAAGTTTCGAGTTTACGTGCCATGGGATGCCATTGGAGGGTTTCAAGAGGGGAGCTGGTTCAAAAAGACTGCATAATATTAACGCTCTTAGGGATATAAGACATGCAAAATTCGTCCTTTCTCTCCCAAGGCCAGACTCTCGTGTAACTAGCAGGTCATTAGGTGGCCTGAATGCCGGAACCAGGTACTTACACCAGGCCCTTTGTTTCTTTGTGCTGTGCTTGCATCTCCAGCTGGACGGGAAGCTTCTTGCGCCCCAGGTGCGGCGTGGTGCCCGGCCTAGGTCTGCACCCCGTGGGGTATTTGTTGTCAGTGTGAGATTATGTGATCACCACCAAGAACCTCTTCTTTAAATGGGAGGGCAGTGAGTAGAAGTTTCTGGGATTTACAGTCTCAGAGATCAAGGGCTAAAAAAAGACATAGATGGAGACCTTCCGTAGCTCTCCAGAGGGAGGCGTTAGGTGAGGATGACTGGTGGTGTCCCAGCATTTTGGGGCTTTGGGGGAGGTCCCTACCTCCGTCCGGATCTATCTGGCTCTCAGTGGTGACTGGCAAAAACACACACCCAGACAATTTCCAGTTCGTTTCCTTCTGGTTACTCACACACTATGAACTTATTGGTGTTAATTGGAAATAGAAATATGTGTAACTAAAAGATTTATAACATTTTCTTGCATCAAGTTATTCCAGTCTGGGGTGCACGATGCCAAAATAGATGCAAACTGGCCAACAGTCAATTATCCAGATGGCCCAAATCTTTGTATATCTGGCATCAAATGGATAGCTTTCTCCAGCCTGCTCCTTACCCCAACATCAGCTTCTCATCAAAGACCAGAGAGAAACGGAAAAATATTCCCAGAATTCTATGATCCTGTAAACCAGTGGTTCTCAAATTTGACCTTGCATCAGAAGCACCTGGAGGCTTGATGACACGTACCTGCTGCAGCACAGTTTCTGATTCAGCTGGTCTAGGGTGGGGTCTGAGAATTTGCATTTCTGATAAATTCCCAGGAGGTGCTGTTGCTGCTAGGCCAGAACCACACTTCTGAGGTCCCCGGCCCTAAACTACATCAGTGCTTCTCAGTCTTCACTGAGCAGTAGATTCACCTGAGGAGCTCTAGAAAATGAAATCAGAATCTCTGAATACAGAACCTAGGCGATAGTATTTTTCATTGTTTCCATAGAGTTTCTAATGGTGCAGCCAAGATAGAAAACCACAGTTCTAGTCTCCTGCTTCTCAAGTCATGCTGGGCAGACTAGTAGCATCCGCATGACCTGTTGGAAATGCAGATGCCCAGGCCCCGCCCTGAACTAATCAATAGCATCTGCATTGAATAGCAAAGGTCCGGAACTTGAATATGCATAGCAAAGCCTGCAGGGAAGGCTTGCACAATCTGGGGCAGGTTCAGCTGTGAGGAATTTTTGTATACCTGGCCACAGAGAATTTATCAGGGATCGGACTTATTCCCGATTCTGTAACACTGGAGAGAATGTTAAAAGAAGGAATGCTCAAAAAATGCTGATAACTGAACCCTCTGATCAACATTGATTTTTAATATGTCCAGACACAGGTTTGTTTTGTTTACCTACAAATCTTGCATTTAAAAAATCAAGTTGAGAAAGAATAGATCAAATTTTTTGCTCTTCAAGTGGCTGTATTCTCTAGTGTATGAAAACACTCTTACATTGGTGGTGCTTAAACATACTGACAGTTATGATCTTTATACTTTGTAGCATCAGGAATAGCTGCTGGCTTCTTGGAGGGAGGAGCTGACCAAGTAATTCCATCTGGGTGGCCCTTTATTTGGTTGCTTTAGGGCTCACCAGGTCGTCATCAAAGTGGGTTTGGTCACCATGTTTTGAATGCCAGAAGAGGCACCAGACATAGCAAAGCAAGATGATTCCAACTTGGGCTTGAATCCTGGTTCTGCCACTTGCTAGCTGTGTGTCCTTTGCAGGTGACTTCACCTCTCTGGTTAATCTGTAAGATGAAGATGATGATGATAATAGTCCCTACATCACAGGGTTGTTGAGAGGTTAAATGAGTTAATATTGTCACATTCTTAGAACCATGTGGCCCGTCATAGATGCTATATAAATGATTGTTAAATACAAAGGAGAAGAAACATAAGAATTTATATTCTTTGCGTAGATCAGCACCAGGAAAACCCTGATAGATAACATCTCAAATTATAGAAAACTATCCTCTGTGTCTGTAGGTATCTGTTGGCAAACCAAATAACTTGCAATCGTTCTCTTCAAGGAGGCCTTTTATGGAGTGGGAATTTTTAGGATCTGATGCCAGGGCGTACTCAGTTTGGTGAACAAATCTCTCCAAATTAGAGGGGACATAACCCTACATTATTGAGTCAAGGGACAAGAAGCAAGTAATGACATCATTTAGAACAAAAATGATAAAAAAGACATAAATTAATGAAGAGATATATTTAAGAAAGAAAGACAAAACCTTGATAGTCAATAAGCATCTTAAAGACACTCCATTCTCTGAAGAAAAATGTTGGATACGGTGAATTTAGTAGAAAAGGCTTTTGTAGACACTTTATATATAATAGGATTTGTATCAGTCAGTACCTTACTAGGAAATTGGTTTTAAAATGATTTCGAATGATAACAGAATGACAACTAAAACCTTCTCCCGCTTTGTGAAGTGGAAGGCGAGCCCCCCCTCCCCCAGCCCCAGCCTTAGTCAAAGGGCTTCCCTGGCCACGGGTCTCCATCTCCTGGGGTGCGTGGGTGCACCAGCCACATAATCCAAACATGCCAAACGCTCACACACAACACAATCCAGGCTGCCCTCCCCAACCCCAGAACCTCCACGAAACCACCATGAGCCATACACAAGGATCCCATCGCATCTCCCCAAATCACACATTCAGACTGTAAAAACAGACGGGCAAGTAGCCTCCCTCCCGCTAGTCGAGAAGTTTCTCCCTCTTGCTTTGGAAGGGAACCACCTCTCTTCCCACGCCTTCTCCACCTCTATTGCTGGTTCCCCCTCTTTTTATTAACTTTATTTTGAAATAACTCTAAATATATGGGAAAGTTGCAAAAATAATACCAAAACACCACATAGAGCTCTGATTTATCCTCTTACCCAGATTTACCAATTTTTAGCACTTTGTAACATTTATTATATTATTCTTTCAATCTATCTACCATCTATTGATCTGTCTACCATCTATCTGTCTATCTGTCTATCTGCTGTCTATCTATCCATCTATCATCTATCTATCTTCTGAATATTTGGGAGTAAGTTGCACCCATCATACTCTCCTAACACTTAACACTCCTGTGTACATTACCTGATAACAGAGGCACTATGCAACCTTAAGTACAGCTATCAAGTCCAAGAAATTTAACACTGATATAAAGCGTATAGTCCATATTCCAGTTTTTTTCAGTTGTCCCAATAATGTCCTTTTTTTAAATCAGATTTGAAGATTTTTTAAATAATGTATTTTGGTAACATATATACAACCTAAAATGCCCCCCTTTAACCACATTCAGATATATGATTCAGTGGTGTTAATTACACTCACAGTGTTATGCTACCATCACCATCATTTTTTGGTTGCCTTTTAAAGTTGAGGAGGTCCATCCTGGGCCCTCTTCTCTTCAGTCCTGCTCCCATGGTGATCTCATCCAGTTTCCAAGACTCTGCCTTTGCATCCCTAGTCTAGACCTCTCACCTGAACCCCAGGCTCCTCATACACAAATGTCTACACTTCCTCTTGCATATCCCAAAGACTTCTCAAACCCATTGTGTCCAAAATGGAACTTCTGATCTTCTCCCAAACTGGCTCCTTCCCATTTCCAGTTGACAGCAGCTTCAACCTTCCAGGCTCAAAACCTCAGCACCATTCCCAAGTCTTCTCTCTCACACCCAACAATTAATCCATCAGGAAATCCTGATTCAAAAATTATCCAGAATTTGACCACTTCTCACCATCTCCCCTGCCTTCCACTTTGGTCTGAGCTGCCATCATATTTTACCTGTATTGATTGAGACAGCCTCTGAATCTTTTAAAAATATATCAGATTATGTCACTTCTCTGCTCAGAACTTTGCATTGCTCCACATTTGCTGAGAATAAAGTGTAAAATTCTTGCAGCCTCCTTGTTCTGGTCAGACCCCCTTGTTACCTCTCTGACTTTGTCTCCTTTCCCTCTCTGCTCTTTCCCTCTCTCCTCTCCAGCCATGTTGGCCTCCTTGGGCATGCTCCCACACTGGCATGTGCCCTGTCAGCTCTATCCACCTGGAATGCTCTCGACACAGGGAATCACGTGGCTCACTCCTTCATCCCCTTAACATCTTTGCTCAAAATTCATCTTTTCAATGAGGTCTGCTGTGACCACTCTATTTAAAGCCATTGCACTCACCCTAAATTCCCAATCCCCTTAGCCTGTATTACTTCTTATTTTCTTTAGCCCTTTTCATCTTCCAACATACTAAATTATTTACTCATTTATTATCCATCTCCTCTTCCTAGAATGTAAGCACCATTAGGTCACAGAAATTTGACGCATTTTATTTATACAGTGGCACTCAGTAAATATTGGCTGAATGAACGAATTCCTGATTGACTTGGCTCCTGGCTGTAGTATTTCAGCAATCCCCCTAAAACAGGGCACCTCATACTCCTGCTAGTTCATTAGGAATGTGTATTGCATTTAAAAGACTGAGCAGTTGACCTCTTCCAGTATGGAGCACTGGGTTTTTTTCCTGTCCCAGCCCATGCCTTGTGCCTGCTGGTTTCTTCTCCTGGCCTCCAGTGCTCACCTGACCCTGTCTTGGACCTGGCCATACCAATGCTAGCCTGGGTCAATCTCCATCTCATCCCAGTCTGCTTGGGCTCCAGCACCTTCTGCTATCCTAGGTCATGCAAACGTATGTAACCATTAAAAGGAAGCAAAAGGAAGGGCCAATGTTACCAAATAGAATAAAACATTATAGCCTAGTTCCTTGGAGAGGCTGCCAATTTACAGCCTCCCTATCTTCATATATGAAATATGTATCACTCAAAGCCTTAAGGTTTGGTTGAGAAAGCCATAGAATTATTTCAGAACAAAGTCAGGATTAGTTCCCATTTTGAAAGCCATTAGTCCCTGGTTATCTCAGAACTTATTCTTCCATCTTTCTCTCTGCCCCGATTAGCTCTTATCCTTTAGTAAAAAAAAAAAAAAGAAAGAAAGAAAGGAAAAAAGATAAAAGTTGCAGGGGTTATTAAAGGAAATTCTATATTGTCAAATATATCAGGCAGAACAGTGAACATCTGCTGACTATGAAAGTACAAGCCTATTGGAAATTGAACACTCCCTCTTTTTTGGATATTCATATCATTTAATTTTTCTTTCACTATACATGTAATGATTTAAGGTGTTATGGTTTTTTTTTCCATGAAAGAATGATAATGAAATTATGTTTAAATAGAAAAATGACAATTGGCCTTGAGTTATTCCAAGGGAGGTTACCAGTTCCTTGGCAGGGAAAAGCTCACCAGTAATTATAGTAGCACTTGACTATGTATGTATGAACTCATTAGATCCTCACACCCACCATGAAAATAAGGTGTTGTACCTGTTTTACAGAAAAGGAAATGAGGATCAGAGAGGTGAAGCAACTTGGCCAAGGTCACACAGCTAGCAAGTGGCAGACTCAGGTTTTGAATCCAGGATGAGACTATTCCAGTGCTATTCTATGCTAAGTTCCTGATTCACACCATATTTCTTTCCACTTAGGCCTGTTGGGAAGAATGGGTCAGACTTAAAGACAGTGTATACACATTTTCCAACAAGCACCTCATATGTAGTATAGGCTCAATGTGTATTAGTTTCTCATAGTCTTTTCTCTTAAGATGATTTTTGAAGGCATATGACATAATGAAGCAGATACCCATTAAATGTGGCCTTAGACAAAAGAGTGTGGTATAATCATAATAGCAAACGTTTATGTATTTGCCAGGTACTGTTCTGCTACTCATGTGTCTTAATTCATTTGATCCTTTCAAAAACCCTGTGAAAAAATATCCCTCTGCTGTGGTCATCTCCATTGAACAAACTTGCCCAAGTTCATACATGTATAGCTGATAGGAGACAGAGCTGGGACTTGAACTCGGGCAGTCTAGTCTGGTGTCTACTGTAGAGCCCAAGCTCTTAACCATTATGCTATCCTGCCTGCTAAGCTGTTAGCTTGTGGTAGTCTAGTATTTGTGACTGCTGTGAATTGCATGGATACGATTTGTGAATTGCATGAATTTGCATGGATTTCCATCTTAGATTGAGCTAGATGGCAGAGATGCCTTCAGCACCTAGAAGAGGTGAGCCAAACTCAAGGGGATTGACCCATGGCCCCATTTTCTCAGGCTGCTTTTCAGCTCAGGCACAGAGCTTAAATCTCCATGAGAAAGGAAAATTGACTCTACCATTTGTTGAACTGCAGATTGTACTGATAACATAGATAGAACAAATACCATGCCCTTTGAAAGCCTCAAATCAATTATATAGTCTTAGACACACGAGGGTTCTCTCACAAGCGGGAAATAGGTAAAAATGCTTTCTTGTGTGGGTGTCTGCTTTGGAGTTCATTGCTGCCCTTTGGGAATGGCACTTGGAACTCTGCCTCTACGCATTGCCCAGCCACCCCTTGTCGCCACCTGCATGTAGATCTGTGAATTAGGTCACTTTTTGTGCAACAATAAAATATCCCCGAAAAGGAGGCTTAGAGCCAAATTTTCTTCAAAGGGTGGTATGTTTTATTGTTTACTTAAAAAATTCTTTCCTAGAACAAGGGAGAACTATGCCCTAGAAGTACTGTCCCAAAGAGCTCATGAGCAGGGATGCTGGTTTGTACTGCTACTTTCTGGAAAGCAGATGGGATTTTGATGTGAACCCAGGAAGGGGTCAGACCACACTGACATATATTTTCTGGTTTCTAAACTTACCTCCACTGCCATTATGGATTGCATTACACAACCCTCTGACCCAAGGACTAGCCATCCTGCAGTTTTTTATCGGCTCACAGAATGGTCTCTGCACAGCATGGCTCCAGCCAAGGGCATACAGGCCGGTGGGCAGCCAGACCTCAGGCTCCGGGTGCCGACAGATAGAATGATGACATCACCATGGGCCAATCAAATCACCGATCTCAGTTCAAGTCTGGATGCATCAGGATGGTAATTTCTAGATGATTTGCTCCATGATGTTAGCTGGTGGCCCAAATAATATGATATTAATTAACTGAAAAATAGCCCTTCATCATGTTTCTTTGGTTTAGTTGTTTTGTTTGGTTTTGCCAGTGCAGGGGGAAGTTGAGGAAGGGTGATTAGTTTTCTCGCCACCTCCCCCCTAGTTTAGCAGCATATAAGCTATGAAGTAAATTTATCAGTAACTTGGTACCCACCATCCACTCTGTCCTTCAATCCAAAGATTTAACCAGGAGCCATTCTTGAGTCTTCTCTTTCACTCACAACCAGTATTCAATCGTCACCAAGTTTTGTCCTCTGTGCCTCCAAAATATTTTCTGAAGTTGACTGTTCTCATCATTTCCATGGCTAAAACCTGCATCCAGGACATGATCATGCCTTGTCTGGACCAATGCAACAGTCTGCTAACTGGTCCTCCTGCTCTCTTTCTTGTATTCCACACAGTAGCCAGAGAGGTCTTTCTAAGAAAACAGTCATACTGCATCTCTTTCCGGCTCTCCAGTGCTTTCCCTTCGCAACCAGATTAAATGCAGACTCCTTACCATGTCTTGCAAAACTCTGCAGAGTGTCTGGGCCCTGCTTCTCTCTATAACCTGCTCTCTCTCAACTCACTGTCTCCTTCGCAATGCTCCAAGCACAGTGGCCTTATTCTTGTTTCAAGGCTTTTGCATTAGACCACCTCTCTGCCTGGAATGCTATTCCAGATTTTTGTATGGCTGCCCTCTTCCTTGTTGTTCAGTCTAAATTAAATGTCATCTCCTGCAGAAGGGGTGTAAAATGCATGTCATGACAACTTTCACACTTGTTGGAGCCCCACCCCTACCCCAGAATGTAAACATGTAAGTGCAAGGACTGTGCCAGTGTCCTTCACTTCTTGATCTGCAGTGCACAGCACTGTGTCTTGCACACAGGAGGGGTTTAGTAAATGAAGAAACGAATTACTGGAACCTGGCTATATTGTGTGTTTACTGCTGGTGACGTTCTCTAGCATACTATTCAGTAGGCGCTTATAAACTACCTTGCATGGTGATAATAAAAAGCACACTGAATTTTAGTTGGTTTTATTATTAAAAAAAAAATTTCTACAGACAGTGCACCTCCCTATGGCCTGCAACTGGGGTAAACCATTCCCATCATCCTGTCTTTGGAATAGGAAAAAAATAGTCTTCATCATAGCAATGGAGCTAGAAGACAGAGTCAGCTGACCCAGAGAACATAAAGCATTCAGATTAGATGGAGTCACAAAGCAGGGTCATCAAAAGCCTGCAGAGATGAATACTCCTTGTCCATAAGGAGTTAAGAGTTGACATTTTGCCAAGAATTTTGGAAGAACCATCTGCATCAAGCAAGATTGGTAAAGCTATACTGCAGTAACAAACAGCACAAAAATCTCAGTGGCTGAACACCACGATTTGTTTTGCACCCCTGTAGGTGCCCAGTGTAGGTTTGCTAGAGACTTTTAATCATTTTAGTTGCTCAGAGACCCAGGCTAAAAGAGGCCCCATCTCAACATGTGTGTCCATGTTTGTAGAGGCAGGAAAAGGTAATGTGGTGAAATATGGACTGGCTTTTAAAAACTTTTCTTGGAAATGACACACCTCATTTTTGCTCATATTTCAGTGACCAAAGGAAGACACATGGCCACAGCTAATTTCAAGAGGCCAAGGAAGTACAGTCCAACCATGTGACTGGAAGATAGCTGGAACTGTTTGGCACACTGCCCTGAAAATGATCTCACCATCCTGGCAGTACAATTGATTAAAAATTGTACTTAGGGGATTTTGAACAATGGCAAATGTATACAGCATAAATACACAAATGTACCCATTGGTGTAGGTCACACTGATATGGGTCAAAAACAGATGAAATGAAATATGGGACCATAGAAGAAGAGCAATAAAACTGGGCTATTAGCAGGAGAAAAATATGGATTTAATCAGAACAGAAACTATTCCTGTACCCAACCCTTCTCAACTGGGGTTTTGTGAGAGAATTAACCCCTAATATTCCAAGCATCTACAGTGGTGCTAGCTATATATCCCTATTGGGGGGGAGGTGTTGAAAAATAGTCACACTAGATAGTCACAATTAGCGCTTAATTCTTTCATAGAACTCTGGGTGGAGATGGCCAACGGGCATACCTATATAGGGGTTTCCATTCCAACTTTAATAGGAAGGACTATTAGTTAATATTATACCCCAGTGATTATGATTTGAGGTTGCCTTTACCTACTAGTGCTAATGTTAGCTAGTGTCAGCTATACATAGTCTTCTCTCCATTGTGTGGATTCAGTCCCCTTCTGTTCTTATCCACCTTCTTGCATGCTATCTGTTGATCTGATTGATCATCTATCAATCTTACTTTCTAACTTTTACTCAAATCCATCCATTCCTCTCTGTTTCTACCAACCCTGGCCAAGGTACCGCTAAAGACCATCTTAGTTATAACAATAACCTTTTAACTGATCTTCACTCCTACATCCCACTATCCCTCCGAGCCAGTTTCCACATTGTAACCAGAGTGCTTTTCTCTCTCTCTCTCTCTCCAGTGACTTTCCACTGAAGATCAAGGTCTTCAACCTGGACGGCAGGGCCCTACCTCTCCAGCCACACCTTGCACCGCTCCCTCCCTCATCCTCTGTGCTACAGGCCATTGCTGCTGGCTCTGCTGCTGTGCTACATCCTCCTCTTTTGATAAGAGTCATAGCATATATGGTTAAAAAAATCAAATGATACCAAGAAGTCTATAATGGGAGAACAATAGACCTCTTATCCATCTACCCATTCCTTCCCACTGAAAAATCAAATCATTTTAACTTTTAGCCACTGCCTATGGTAGTTACCTTCATCTTTCTAAATAGTAGACTGATGCTGCTACTTCTTTACCAATTTTAAACATCATTTTCTGATTTCCTGTTATGACTATTCCTCCACCATGCCTTCACCTCCTACTGCCCTCAAGTACTGTTAATTGATACTTTTTGTTAAACTGTTGATTTAAGTTCATTATATTAATACTTTGTAAATAAAATCCACTGCATGATTGAATGTTGTATTATGATTACATGTCTTTCTTTTATAGCTTTTCCCTGGAGTTTCTAATTGCTCCATTAAAATTTTTTCTACCCATCCATTTTTATTTATTTATTTGAGAAGTTGTGGGTTTATAGAAAAATCATGCATGAAATTCAGAGTTCCCATATACTACTCTAGTCTTAACACCTTGCATTAGTGTGGTAGACTTGTTACAATTCATGAAAGAACATTTTTATGGCTGTACTATTAACTATAGTCCATGGTTTACAATAGTGTTCACTGTTTGTGTTGTACAGTCCTGTTTTTTTTTAACCTAGTAGCATATAGACAACCTAAAATTTCCACTTTTAAGTTAACATTCAGATATATAGTTCTACCCATGTATTTTTTTTGTCATTTTTTTATTACTCATCTGCCCATATACTGGGTACAGAGTGTGTAAGTCACCAGGTTTTCACAATCACATGGTCACATGATAAAAGCTATATAGTTATACAATCATCATCAAGAATCAAGTCTACTGGATTACCGTTCAACAGATTCAGGTATTTCCTTCTATCTATTCTAATACACTAGAAACTAGAAGGGAATATCTATGTAATGCGTAAGAATAACCTCCAGAATGATCTCTTGACTCTATTTGAGATCTCTCAGCCACTGAAACTTTATTTTGTTTCATTTCTTTTCCCCCTTTTGGTGAAGATGGCATTCTCAATCCCACAATGCCAGGGCCAGGCTCATCCTAGGGAATCCTGTCTCTCGTCACCAGGGAGATTTACACCCTTGGGAGTCACATCCCATGTAGGGAGAGGGTAGTGAGTTTATTTGCAGAGTTGACTGAGAGAGAGAGGCCACATCTGAGCAACAAAAGAGGTTCTCTGGGGGAGACTCTCAGGCATAATTATAAGTAGGCTTCACTTCTCCTTGGCAGGAATAAGTTCTATAAGGGTAAGCCCCAAGATCAAGGGCTTGACTTATTAAATTGCTACCCATGTATTTTTAATTTTTCCAAATACTCCATCATGTAGGCTTTTTATTTTCTCTGGATTTCTGTCTTCTTGCTCCATTCTTATCTGGTGGCTCCCAAAGCCTGCTGTGAGGCTGTTCTGGGTCTCACCTTCGCTGTTCTCCTTGTAGCCTTTCCTGGATCTGAAGACTTCCTGTTTCTTAATTCACTCCCATATTTTGCTGAAGCATATTCTCAGGCTCTTCTTATATATCTGAAAATGTCTTTGTCTACCCATATATACGAATGATCATTTGTAGCTGGGTATGGAATGCTAGGTTACAAATAATTTTCTCTTAGAATTTGCAAGGCCCTGTGATGGAGTCTAGATTTTCATCACAGACTTTTTATCAACTCAGTAGTTTATTCTCCATATCATTTTGCCCTCCTAGTAACAATTTGATGTGGGTCTCAGACGAGAACAATGGGTGAGTAAGGGGATGAGGTACTGATTAGCAATCTAGTCAATAACTGAGCCCGACTGCCTGGAATATCAGGTCATTCCCACGGTAAAGGAATCTCAGGAAAGAGAAACAGGGAGTCTTAAACCTTCACTTTGTAACAAGCACAGCTGATGCTTTCATCTAGAGGATGTCTTCAGAGGGGTGTCTGCTGAGGGGAGAGGCTGGCTATCTAGTAAGGCTCAGCTGGAGGGACTTGGGGGGTGCAGCTCTGTTCTGTTGTCTGTCATACTTTTCCTGGGACCAGCGCACTGCTCCAGGCATGGTCTGATGGCAGAGGTGCAAGAGGCAAATGGAAACACATGACTTCCTGAGGCCTTGGCTCAGAAATGGCACACCATGACCTTGTTCTTGTTCTATTGGCTAAATCAAGTCAAGAGCCCAAAACCAGAGCTAAGAATTACAGAAGGACACACACAGCCCACATTGGGAGAACATCGCAGAGTTATATGGAAAGAGTGTGGATGCAGAGAGGGATGAGGAATTGGAACCCATGACACAATCTATCATAGATTCCAATAAATACACTTATTTCTAAAAATTATTAATTTGCCCAATACATTTTTTTTCTAAAGAAAGATGGCTTCCTCAATTAGCAAGTTTCTGGCCCTGCTCTTAAAACAAAATGTCTGGTGAGCATTGTTCGCTTGTTTGTTTTTTCCTGGTATTGCTGGAGTTTGGTAGCAGCATAATAAGCTCTGGCTACTTTCTTTGTTGCCTGGGGGACAGCACTGGCTTTCAGATTAAACTCTTTGGATTCAGTCTCTCTCTCTGATAAAAGGGTGGAGTGTGTTGGGGATGTGTGTAGCACTGGGGTGGGGAGATTGAAATGCTTTTTACAGTTGAAGAAAAAACCCTCTGTGTTTAGATTTTAACTTCCTCCTGGGCAGATATGTCTTACACCTGCTTGTAATCGAGACCAGCAGGCAGAGTGCAGCAGCAGAACAAGCCCTGAGCTAAGAATCAGAGATTGAGACACTCAGCCTGGCTGGCCACTAGTTGTAACTTCAGGCAAGTCATTTTAGCTCTTTGGGTCTCGAGTTCCCATTCTGTGAATGGGAACTAATAGTAAGGTGACCTACTCACCTGCAGAGGTGTTGTGCATAACAGGTGGTAGCACATGGAAAAGGGCATTGGAAAATTCAAAGTACTGCCCACATGTAGCAATGGCAAGTCATTTGAAATCTGGGCTTGTTAAACAAGTTAGGTCATGAACTGAAAGAGGCCAAAGCCAGAGGTTTAAACTACATAGGTTTCTGCTTAGTAAAAAGCTATTGCAATACCCCTAGGTGCTGGCTCTTTCCCTTCTATAACAATTAGGGCTTAGGAGAGATGGAGCAATTGGGGACCAGTTCTTGGAATCTGAGCCACAGTCTCCAAGTTTCCTTACATCCCTTCCCCAAGACGACTCCACCTAAGCTAAGCAGAAAGAGCTAGTTTCTCCCAGTGGCCTCCTTTCCTCATTTTCACTCTTCTTATCCACAGAATAAGATTTAGGTCCAAGACACTAGAGTGAATATTGACCAACTTGCTTTCTCTCTTTGAAGGTTGTATTGCACTAACATTTCTTCTGATGGGCTATTCACCAAAGCTTGGTTTTCTCTTTCCCAATCTCTGACTCCCTTTTTCATTGTACTTAAAATCAACCTTTGCCTGCTGTCTTACATTGGCCTGTCATTGGTCATGAATGTGAAACTGAAGTGAAATCTTTTCTTTGGTCTGGAAACATTCCGAGGTCTTCATTCCAACCCTTGGTTTGAGTGAATGTGGCATCTTATCTCAAAAGAAGCAGCATTTCATTTTTTTTGTGTAGTTGCTACCTTAGCTCTCCAGTATCAGTTAGCAGGTGGAGGTGGAAACGAACTCTGTTATCATCTGTGGCATCCCACTTTTGAGGACATTTAGAATGATAACCATTGGAGGTTGAGGATCATTGGAAAAAATGAGCAAGGCATAGAAGGGCTGAGTGTGGGGAAAGAAACTATGACTCCCCCAATTCATAGACCATGACAGTTGCAAAAGAGAGGATATCAGCAAGTGTGGTGATTTTTCTATAGCACTTGAATTCCTGTTCTGCATGTCAACTTGAGAGAATTTTGTCAGAAGGACATCATAGAACAATCCACTCCCTGCGTCAGATGTTTTGAAATATTTAAAATACCAATTGAAAAAAATTAGAATAGGGCTGTATATTCATTTTGTCTGTTGACCCTCTTGATGATATTTTCTTAATGATTAGATAAGTAACCACTTTATTACACTGCATACTATCCTTATCGTTTTTAAACTTATGGTACATTATGTTGCTCAGGATTAATTCATGGGAAATTAAACAGAGGTGCTATCCTTTTATAGTGTCTTTTTAGGTGTTTAAAAGGAGCTAAGTGAAAGAAAAGCAAAAGGAGGTCACTATTGGGCAGTGTGTCTTACAATAATTTTTTTGAAGTTATGAACCCCATAAGAGCTATGGCTCCTCTTTCAGTAAAAAGATTGTCTGCATATGGTTTGAGTATAATTTCAGGATTTGGATGGGGGAGTACTCTTCCTAGCATCCCTGCTTTAAAGAATTAAGCGATTTCCCTTCTCCTGGTAGGAAGATCGTGGTTTCTCTAGCCTTGTGCTTGCAGTTCTCATGTTCTAATCTTCCAGGCAATAGCCTACTGGAGATAATCACTAAATAAGTAAATCAGACAAGGTCTAATAGAAAATAGCCAGCCTACTTGAAAGAAAATCAGGATAAGCAACCACACCTTTCTGTATATTTTCATTGGCTTTTATGAAAATCTTCATGGGTGTGGGAATTCAGAATGTGTATGTAACTGTGAGTTTCTCTCATCCTTTGAACTTTGTTATATGACCAGCAGCTGTAGAAAAAGGTAGAACCAGTCATAGGGGCTTAATCAGCCATGCAAATTATTTTTGCTGCACATTTTACTAATGCATTTCAGAAGTATTTCAAATAAGTGCTACCTGTTTGAGAAGGCTGGTAAAGGAGAGAGTGAACAAGGAAACTGCAGGGACCATGGATTCCATGCTATCTGCAGGGACTGTTAGAAAACTCCTACTGCCTTTGACAGTCATTGCTCAGAAGGGTCTTATAGGGGTGTGATCTGGAAAAAATATTGTTTACTTTGCAAGAAATATTGTTTTTTTTTTGTTCTGCCACGACTGAGAGAAACTTGTAGTATTAGGTAAACATCTCATCTAATTTCTCCAGTTGGAGTTCTCTCTGGAGAAGCTGGTTACCCATACCATAATGAACACGATAGACTGTCTCTATATTTTTCCCTCCACTTACAGACAATATGTCAACAAGCCCTGTAAACTGAACTAAAAAATTACAAATGAGAAAGAGATTAGTCAGTTGTCCATGATCTGAACTTTTCTTTCTTTCTTTTCTCCTTTTCTTGCCTGCCCTTGGGGAGCTGTACTTTTTATAAGTGCCTTCAATAAAGGGTGAGCTGAAGGCTGGGAAAGAGAATAAATCTCAGTTAATCCTGTTAGTTAAGAAAAGTTAATAGTTGTACTTTGGAAAGGAGATGTTTCTCCAACACAGCTGTCATCATCAATACCACCATCACCACCACCTCCACTCACAGTCACCACCATCATCATCACTATCACCACCATCACCATCACCATCACCATCATCACCACCATCATCTCTATCACCATGATCACCATCACCACCACCCACACCATCATCATTATCAACACCATTATCACCTCCACCATCACCACTCACCATCACCACTGCTGCCACTGCCTCAACCACCACTACCATCATCATCACCACCATCACCAACACCAACACCGCCATCATCACCACCATCACCACCACCACTGTCAGCACTGCTGCCAGCACTATAACCACCACCATCATCATCACACCATCACCAACACCATCACTGTCATCATCATCACCATCACCACCATCATCACTATCACCATTATCACTATCACCATCACCATCATAGCTAACATTGTTTACCATTTGCCAGCAAATGTTCTGGGTGCTTTGTACTATTTCAGTAAGCCTCCTATTTCATATGAGGTGGGGCCTTTGCACAGGCTAGTTTCTTTGCTTGGAATGCTTGATCCTGACCCTTTCTGGTGAACAACTGTCCCATCTTTCAGAGAGCACTTCAGACATCCGTTTCCCTGAGAAGATTCTCCTGACTCTTCAGACTAACTTGCGTCCTACTGTGCCTTTCCCCATCACTAAACTGAAAACTCTGAGAGGGCAGGGACCATGTCACTTTTTGCTCATCAGTGTATCTGCCGCATGCAGAACTCTGCCTAGAACCTTGAACTTGGTATTTGTTAAATACATGTTGCACAATTGGGGAAATGGAGACCATGACCATATACTAGGAAGTAGCACAGTCAGACTCCTATTCCAGTGCTTTTCTTGCACCAGATATTTAGCCATCATTATTCCACCTTCTCCCTTCCTCTCCTTCTCATCTGCCTTCTTGCTGTTCTTTCTCCTGATCACAACAGCATAGTATAGTTTTAAAAGTGTTGGCTTCAAATTTGGACTGTGTTTGAATCTAGATAGTGCAGGCAAAGTACAAAGCACTCAATATTTATTATTACTATGATTGTCCTCAACCCCACTTCCATTCTGAAGGTGGGGTTTTGTCATATCAGATATAATGTTGTGTTATTTGAATTAAAAAGGGCCCCTGCTCATGAAACCAATAATTTTATACAGACAATGCTGACACAGAGAGGCATATAATATACATGAAGAGTGTTTTGGTTTGCTAAAGCTGCCAAAATGCAATATACCAGAAATGGACTGGATTTTAACCATGAGGATTTATTAGGTTACAAGGTACAATTCTAAGACCATGAAAAATGTCCAAATTAAGGCAAATTAAGGATACCCTCTCTGAAGAAAGGCTGCTGACATCCTGGGTTCCTCGGTTACATGGGAAGGCATGTGACCAGCATCTGCTGATCCTTCTCTCCCAGGTTTTGTTGCTTTCAGATTCTGGCTCTTTCAGTTTCCGTGGGTCCTTTCTTAGTTCTCTGGGGTGTTTCTCTCTCTAAGCTCTCTCCAAATGTCTCTGCCTTTTATCCTCTCAAAAAGGGCTCCAGTAAAGGACTAAGACCCACCTTGAATGGGTGGGTCACATCCCAATTGAAACAACGTAATCAATAGGTCCCACCCACAATAGGTCTGCCCCCACAGGGATGGATTAAAAGAACATGGCCTTTTCTGGGGTACATAACAGCTTCAAACCAGTACAAAGAGTCAGATGAAATACATTAAACTCATGGTGTTACTATGGCTGTGGAAAAGCAGAAATTGGGGACTAATTATGCAGTGAATGATGATGGAAGGAGGATTCTGATTAGAGGAGACTTCAGCCAATGAGAAAAATTGGGGAGCTGTTTGAATAGTTTTAGCTTGGAGTTTACTTTACATTACCTCAAGAACTGGGAAGGCCTGAGGGTAGCAGATAAGAGAAATAAAGGGTGCCTAGGAAAAGTTCTAGAAGCAGAGAGTAGACATTAGTAAAGACATGGGTTGTAATGGGAATTCACTGCAAATAAAGAGCATGATCCAAACACTAGGTAGAAAAGACGTGTCGGTTAGAAAGATAATGAGTATGATTTTGCTTCATGTCTCTTCTGGTTACAGTCTTCAGGTAGGTTGTACTAATATACTCAGTATATTATTACCTTCACATTCAATGACAAAACAAAACAAAACAAAACAAAACAAACAACTCACAAGAAAAGCTATAACCAGGGTCAAAAGTTAGTTTTAAATTTATTATAGTCCTTACAGTATGACAAATCCTAGATTTACAAGGTCAACAGCTGAAAAATAAATGAGAAAAAATTATGTATTTGTGTACATGTTGCAAAATAGAGAAAAATCAACATATCCTAAAAATTGGTGCTATAATTGCAGGTTTAATTTTACCAGTGGTTACATTTCTCATAGTTTCCTGTATTGAAGTTTATGGCATGGGAATGAATGACCACAGAATTAGCAATTAACCTATAATTTTAAAAGTGTGGTCAAATGTGTCTCTGTTAGCATTAAGTTTTCCACTTGCATAAAATCTTACTATGCCAAAGATTTGGGGAAAATGGATCAGTCTTACAGTCCCTTGTGTTAGAAGCTAGTGAAGCTAATGATATCATTAAACTCATATCCTAATGAAAAAAGAGAAAAGTCATGGCTGATTTGTACTTCTAAATAGCTGCATTAATTAAATCCCACTGTCTCACAACACTAGATTTTGGGACAGTACAATATGATTCTTTATTGAATTTTAATTTTGCAAAATAAACCTCAGATTATCCTGGCCATTCTATTTATTTATAACACATGGTGGCTTAAAATGAAAAGTTGGATGTCCTTCCAGATATACGATTCCAACTTACAGGAAACTCACCATCCCATATTGTTATGTAACTTTCCCCTTGATTCTAATTCCCCACAGCAAGACAAATAACTGGAGAAGTTACTTGTTTGTATCTTCCATTCTGCCCAATAAGAATTTATTGGTGAGGATGACTACATCTACTTGTGCTGGAATTCAAATTCCAAGTTAGCAGCTGCCCACCTAGGAGGAGATGTAGGTAGAGACCTAGATTCACTATCATAGAAAATATTGTGTACGCTATGTTTTCATTCATGTGTGCTCTGGTGTTCTTAAGCGAATGAAGATTGCAGTGTGGAGAAGCCGGAGAACTGGGTGCTTTTCTAGCACATTGCCTACATAATCCCTCTGGCCTCAGATGGCTCATCTGGAACACGTTGACCTATGTCACTGTGCCAGTTTGAATATATTATGTCCCCCAGAAAAAGCCATATTCTCTGATGCAATCTTGTGGGGCAGATGTTTTGGTACTGATTGGATTGGAATACTTTGAGTGTTTCCATGGAGATGTGACCCACCCAACTGTGGGTGATCACTCTGATTGGATAATTTCCATGGAGGTATTACCTCACCCATTCAGGGTGGGTCTAAATTAAATCACTGGAGCTATATAAATGAGCTGACAAACAGAAGGAACTCAGTGCAGCTGAGAGTGACATTTTGAAGAGGAGCTACAGCCAAGAGGGACACTTTGAAGAATGCACAGGATCTGAGAAGAGAGAGTAGCTGCAGATGAGAGACAGTTTGAAGACAGCCATTGAAAGCAGATTTGCTCCAGAGAAGCTAAGAGAGGTCAAATGCCCCAAGAGCAACCAAGAGTGACATTTTTGAGGAGCTGAAGCCTATAGAGGAACATTCTTGGAGAAAGCCATTTTGAAACCAGAACTTGGAGCAGATGCCAGCCACATGCCTTCCCAGCTAACAGAGGTTATCCAGACACCATTGGCCATCCTCCAGTGAAGGTACCTGATTATTGATGCATTACCTTTGACACTTTATGGCCTTAAGACTGTAACTGTGTAACCAAATAAGCCCCCTTTTATAAAAGCCAATCCATCTCTGGTGTTTTGCATTCTAGCGGCAATAGCAAACTAGAACAGTCACCTTTCAATGATGGTGCATGGCTGGCGGTGCCCTCCATCTTTTAAGAAAACCCTTGGAGGTGGATGGTCAGTGCCTGGATAGAGCAGATGGATGCAGGGCTGCATGTCTTCACCTTGGGTTAAAAGTTCACTTACTTTAGCTACAAGGAAGGCAGAAAATTTCAACTTCTTTCATTTATGAATGGAAGGACCGAATCCCAAAAGATCGACTTGGCCATTATAACCCATTGGTCTGCTGCAGGGTTACAGAATACAACTAGTTCTTTAGGTACTGGGTTAATTGGCTTGTTTGAACTTGTAGGTAATAAAGAATCATTTAATTTTTTATGACTCTAACAGTAATGTATAATAATTATAAACATTTTAGAGAATACAGAAAAATATGAAGAAGAAAAAAATCACTTGGAATCATCCTAAAGTAACAAATTTGGAAATATTCTCTTCTCTAATCCATAAATAAATTAAGGAATAAATCCTTAACAGCTAATGTGATCATAATGCACATACTCTTTATAGCCTGATTTTACCCCTCTTTATGTGTTATGATCACTGATCTATATCTTTAAATGAGTTTTAATGACTGCACAGCATTTCACTATATAGTTGTGTTTATCTAAGTTCTGTTTTTGCCTGTTTAGATTGTTTACAGTTTTGGTAGGCAGTGATAAACCTCCTTGTCAATCTTTGTGCACCTTTCTCAATGTTTCTTTCCAATACACTTTCTAATGTAATCATGTTTTATATTTATAATCAGATAAAAATGCTGTTTAAAATTCTTAAGATCATCTTTTAAATGCCATTGACCACACGCATGCACACACACACACACACACACACACACACACACACACACACACAGTAGGAAATATTCACGAAATTTAAGAACACTCAAGCTTGTCTCAAAAACTTTGGTGGCAGAATTTCCCACTCCCAACCTCCCTGAACACTCACCAATAAATTGTGAGTAGATGAGTCTGAGAAAGAAAACCTCATAAAAAAGCATCACCCCAGATGAGGTTACCCTGGAGAGCAGAGAATTCATGATATAGTGAGAATAATGAAGTGAAGTCCAATTTGATAAAGCTTCTTGTTCCTTCCTTAACTTTGGCCTTAGGGAAAGAAAGGAGAAGGACAATTTCCGGACCTGATTTACTGAGAATATCCACAGGCTGGTATTAAGCTCACTTTCCCTCAGCTTGGCACAATTGTCTTTAAATCAGAGCCCTTTATTTTTAACTCCTTAGTCTTTGGCTTTTGCTCAGAGTGGGAAAAAAAAAAATCTCAAAATCTGTCTTGAATTGTTTCTACAGAGGTTTTGTGGTTTTGAAGATAAGTGTTTAGCAAATTGCCCGGCATTAAAATTATTAAAATTCCCCCCATGCCATTTCTTACATGCAGCACTAAATCACCCTCAAAACTATGAGCAAAGAAGCATTTTATTTTGTTAGCCAGCAGACCTGCCAGGAGCTTTAATCAAAGTGCATGGGGAATTCTGTCTCTGGGGAATTCTTCTGAGGTCACCTTGAGGGGTCAGGCAGCAGCAGGGGACCTAGGATGATGGACCTGAAACCTCAAAGCATTAATGCTGCAAAAGAATCATAGTGCTAAGCTAGAATAGTGAGCCTTTTTGGTTCATCAATGCCTGCTCTGCTGATATCAGGTCTGTAACCAAGGCTGTTGGTAAAATGTTGAATCCTGGCTCTTCCAGCTGTTCTCTAACTTTATCAGACTTAGCTTTCTTTTCCTCACATCTGCACTGTTTTTATATCTATGCATCACAAAATTAGCTCTCCGGAAAGAATATGATAGATTTAGTCCCCCTAAACTTTAGCAGAATTCAGGGATTGATTCGTAAGCTAGCGGGAGAGGCAAAGAGGGTATGCCTGGTTGCTCCTAGAATCTGAAATTCTCCCTTTCTCTCTGCGGTAAGAATGGCTCTATCTACTTCCACTATCCATGGAAAAGGGTGGTTTCTTGGTGAAAATGGAGTGGGCATATGCATGGATGTGCATTTCAAGTTACAAATCATGAGACGAAAAAAAAAAAAACAAACTTTTGCATCACAGAAGTGTTTTCTGTGTACTGCATTTTGAAGCCAATAAAAGAGGTGACATAGTAACAATGATCCAACTCATCAGCAGGTAAAACTTTTCTCTTTCATTGCTCTCTTCTTCTGGGCATCCTTGAACTCTGATTCTTTGACCAGTGGGTTGCTCACTCATCAGGATTGGCATAAAGACCTATGTTGCAATTTATGTTCAACTGTTGCTGTTTGTTTCTTTGCTTTTTAATCTAGCTCCTATATAAGTTATTCAAAGTCATTACCAGTCATTTGATAATGCACCTTCCATCAATTAAAAAGCAATGTCCTTGAAACATATATTAACTTCTAGGTGATAGAAGTGTATATTAAAATTTTCTAATCAGTTTCACTGCTGTTGGTGAACTGCAGCTAAATAAGCAAGATTAGTGATTCATAACTGATAGGGAGAACTCATTTATGAGACATCTTAAACCCTGATATTCCAGGTTGGTTGCAAGGATGCTGGGAAGAGAATCTAGCAGAAGTCTAGCACGTCGCATCGGTGCATGTCAGGCCCGGGAAGCTGGCGGGTGCCCATGTGGTCTGTGCAGGTGTGACCTGTAGCCAGGTGAGGAGGATCAATGGAGCACTGTGCCTCCGGGGGTGGAGAATCCCAATGGGTTGGCCTTTCTGATGGATGTTAATTATTATGTCCCAAGAAGACTGGATTTTCACAAACTCATTTCCTTATATTCAAAGTTTTAAGAGCTTCTGTCCATGGCTCTGAGGACAAGAAAAACTAGACTGTGAGATGGTGATTGTCAGTCTTTGGGTTACTGCCGTTGAACTTTCTGGCCATGTGAGAGGAATTTGTTTCTCCTGTTAGCTGGACAGGAGGTGGTTGACCCCAGCATCCAACCACTCCAGGCAAGGTGAGTCCTGGCTATTTGGGTACTTACTCACAAGTCTGAAGTTCATCTTCATTGATCACCCCATGGTGAAGTTCATTATTTCTGAGATTCTGAAGTTAGACTTTGTTGAGTTCAATTGGATTCCACCTAGAATTGTTAATAAATGGAAGAATTCCTTTCTCACACACTCTTTAGCTGCAGAATCCTTTGGCCGAACATGATTGCATGCAGAACCCCCATATGGAAAATAGGTAAAAGTGAATGTTTTCTGGTATCCCTGGTGTCCCAACTAGAGAACTTTTACTTCAAGACACAGCATGAAACCTCCACAGGCAGAGATGTGCTAACCCAAGTGGAAAATTCCTCTCCAAATTTGTAAGTGAGCAGAACCTGCTTGCGCTAAATGGTAGCACATGGAAAGAACCTGGCAACGCTGAGGGATGTCATAGGAAGCAACCCTGTAAAACTTATTTTTGTGTTTACTGTAGGAATGTTGTTAAGGATGTGGTTGATGATATCCCACAGGGTTTCCTTTGCTGAAGACATTTTTCTCTTCCCTCAGGATGATGATGACCCACGTTTCTCCTGAGCAGCTGGGTGGCTTGCATCTTGAAGGTACTGTGAATTGAGGCCTATCTCTATGAATACCTATAGGCCAGTGTTCCCAAACCTGGCTACACAATAGGGCCATCTGGGAGCTTTTAACATTCTAGTATCCAGGCCATAACCCCGACCATTTGCACCAGAACCTCCTGGAGGAGGATCTGTATTTTTTTTTTTAAGTTTTCTGGGTGATTCTGATGTGGAGCCAGGGTTGAGAACCACTGCTACAGGGATTTTTGGCACACGGATTGTGGGCATCTTCCTTTTGTACCTAATTGCCCCAATTTGTTCATTCTTTATATGTCATTGTTAGCCTTGTAGGTCTTTCTTGAAAGGGATTGGATATGCAAAGGTTTATATACATACATATTATTTATGATGAACTTAAATGAATTATGAATTATCACTTTCTCTTAGAGTAAAAGAAAGTTCTTCTTAAACTTTTTCCTATAGTGCATAAAATGCCAGTCTGGGACCTCCGAGTAAAAGATACCAAGAAGGGTTTAGATATGCAAGAGACTTACCAGAGTAGTAGATGCCGTGAGGGAAAATGGTGCAGAAGCTGGGGAAGGCTGGGGGAGCTGTCGGTGCCAGATGCAGTTCTGACCTTGGTGAGGGAGAGAGGAAAGGACTGAAAGGTGGGTGAAGGAGTCCCAGCTTGCAGTGCAGTGCCATGTAAGTTTGGCCTTTGAACCGAAGTTGCCCATCAGAGGAGCTCGAGGCTCCCTGGGACAGACCTGCCTTAGCATCCTGCCCTGCTCAGCGGTTGGCTGGGAGCAGCCCCAGGGAAGGGTGGCCTTGTTGCAGGAGAGATGATAGCTTTCAGAGCACAGCACCCAGGGCCATCAGTCGATTATGCTCCTGCCCTCAGGGATCTGAGGGCTACGTTCTCATGGTTGCCAGGGCACATCACCTGAATTCCTTTCCCACTCTGATTCTCCTCATTATTTGTGTTCAGAAATAGCAAAGGATTGAGAGGAATGAGGATAGATGGGAGGAGGGTGAAAGAATGCAGCAGGGTCAAGAGAGGGACCGACAGGATGTGTGGAGGGGCTGCAGGGGCAGGGTGGGTATTCAGCAGCTGCCTGGCTCCCCTGCATCGTGGGATTGAGAAAGCCTTTTGGACCAAATGGGGGAAAAGAATTGAAACAAAATAAAGTTTCAGTGGCTGAGAGATTTCAAATGGAGCTGAGAGATCATTCTGGAGGAGGCTCTTATGTGTTATATAGATATCCCTTTTCAGGTTTTAGTTTATTAGAGTAGTTAGAAGGAAATATCTGAAACTGTTGAACTGCAATCCAGTATCCTTGATTCTTGAAGATGATTGTATAACTATATAGCTTATACGGTGTGACTGTGATTGTGAAAACCGTGTGGCTCACACTCCCTTTACCCAGTGTATGGACAGATGAGTAGAAAAATGGGGACAAAAAGTAAATGAATAATGTGGAGGAGGGGAGTATGGTACATTTTGGGTGTTCTTTTTACTTTTATTTTTGTTCTCATTTTTATTTTTTGTAGTAATGAAAATGTTCAATAATTGATTGTGGTGATGAATGTACAACTATATGATGATACTCTGAACAATTGTTTTACACTATAGATGATTGTATGGTATATGAATATATTTCAATTAAAAAAATTTTAAAAAAGTAAATGAGGGGAGGAGAGGTATGGGATATTTTGAGTATTCTCTTTTACTTTTACTTTTATTCTTATTTTCATTTTTAGTTTTTGTAGTAATGAAAATGTTCAAAAATTGATTGTGGTGTTGAATGCACAATTATATGATGAAACGGTGAACAATTGTACATTTGGATGATTGTATGGTATATGAATATATTTCAATAAAATTACATTAAAACACACACACACACACACACACAAACAGCTGCCTGGCTCAGCCACAGATCAAAGAGAGATGTGGGGCAGGGGGAAAAAGAACAAAGGGAGAAAAGCTCATACTTCTGAATGAAAGAATTTGGACAAGGAGTGTAACAAAGGACTGGTTAGATTTCAGCAGACATTTCAGATTAAAGGATGGTGCCCTCACACAGAAGGAGAGGGGCATATTTTAACCTGGGTGGCTGCCTCATGCTCAAAACACGAGCAGGGCACATTTTGAGCCTTAATATTAAGAAATACATTTTATCTTTTTAGCATAGTGGTTTTCTATCCTGGTTTCATGTTGGAATCACCTGGGGAACTTAAATGTCCTGATGCCTGGAACCCTGTCTCAGAATAATTAAATCAGAATTTTTGAGGGCAAGTACAGGATATTGGTATTTTAAAGAAGCACCTCTGGCGATGTTAATATGCAGCCAAGATTTAGCTGCTTTAGCCAATGGACGGAAAGACTATTAACAGAGCGTTTGAGGGGCTCATGAATTAATGTGCGCTTTTTATTCACGTAAGCATCTGAGAATCCTTTGAGGGTATCGGACATTATATAAGGTGCTTCGAAATGCTAAAATTGAACATTTAAATAACCCACGAAAATTGTATTTTCAGCCGGACTCTCCCTGCTTGCGTCAGAGGCCATAATAAAAACAATGTCTGCTCCGGCACACCGAAATTATGGAAAGAACCACTTTGCACTCCCTTCTCACGTTCTGCTGCTGGAGGCAGGGGAGAATGGGTTTCCGTTTCTAAACATGCCAAGGCAGATATGAAGCAAGGATGTATAGGTCCACTGCATGGATTGCAGAACCAAGTTCCTTGCTGAGGGTTTGTTACAATTATTCATGAAATTCTTACTCTGTGCCTGGTGCTGGGCAGGGCAAGGAAGCAGAGCAGGATGACTAGAAATATTCCCTGGACACCTAGACCCCACCCTGCTCATGAAGGGGAGGCTGGAGATGCACTTGTTACAAAGGCATGGAACACCGTTTGGATAGAGATGACCTACCTGGAAGGGAGTCGGATATTGACTGAGGGGTTGCCGGTAATAGTGGTGGTGGTTTCATTTTCAGTGGAAATCAGCAATGATTAATTCATTAAGAATGTTGTGTGTGCCAGACACTGTGCAGGATGTTCAACTGATTTTGCAGGGGAAGCCCTGGGAATCTGTCCCATCTGCCTTTTAGGGGTTCCCTCATCCTGGCATGGAAAAAGTAAGTCTCATTTTCCCTGAAGAATCCCTGTGGTAGACCGAGTAATGGTTTCCCAAAGGTGCCCACATCCCAACCCCCAGAACTTGTGAATATGTTGCATTACATGGTAGAACAGACTCTACAGATAAGTTTAGGACCTCGAGAAGGGAATTATTCAGGTGGGCTCAATCTAATTACACTGGTCCTTAGGAGAACCTTTCTCAGCTGTCTCCAGAGAAAGAGATGTGACAAAGGAAGCAGAGCCAGAGAGAGGGCAGTGTGTCCTGCTTGCTGGCCTTGATGAAGGAGGAAGGCACCAAGAGCCAAGGAATGCAGGTAGCACCTAGACACTAGAAAAGGGAAGGATGGAAAGGATTCTCCCCTGCACCCTCCAGAAAGGAATGCAGCTCTGCCAACACCTTGATTGTAGCCCATTGGGACCTGCATTGGATTTCTGATAAGATAATAAATTTTCATTGTTTTAAGTCACTAGATTCTGGTAATTTATTGCAGCAGCAATAGGAAATTAATACAGTCCCTGAAAGATCCCCAATACTTTTTTAGAAAGAAGAGACATGATGCTTAATTTTTTTTTATCTTGATTTTATTGAGATATATTCACATACCACGCAGTCATACAAAACAAATCGTACTTTCGATTGTTCACAGTACCATTACATAGTTGTACATTCATCACCTAAATCAATCCCTGACACCTTCATTAGCACACACACAAAAATAACAAGAATAATAATTAGAGTGAAAAAGAGCAATTGAAGTAAAAAAGAACACTGGATACCTTTGTCTGTTTGTTTCCTTCCCCTATTTTTCTACTCATCCATCCATAAACTAGACAAAGTGGAGTGTGGTCCTTATGGCTTTCCCAATCCCATTGTCACCCCTCATAAGCTACATTTTTATACAACTGTCTTCGAGATTCATGGGTTCTGGGTTGTAGTTTGATAGTTTCAGGTGTCCACCACCAGCTACCCCAATTCTTTAGAACCTAAAAAGGGTTGTCTAAAGTGTGCATAAGAGTGCCCACCAGAGTGACCTCTCGGCTCCTTTTGGAATCTCTCTGCCACTGAAGCTTATTTCATTTCCTTTCACATCCCCCTTTTGGTCAAGAAGATGTTCTCCATCCCACGATGCCGGGTCTACATTCCTCCCCGGGAGTCATATTCCACGTTGCCAGGGAGATTCACTCCCCTGGGTGTCTGATCCCACGTAGGGGGGAGGGCAGTGATTTCACCTTTCAAGTTGGCTTAGCCAGAGAGAGAGGGCCACATCTGAGCAACGAAGAGGCATTCGGGAGGAGGCTCTTAGGCACAACCATAGGGAGGCCTAGCCTCTCCTTTGCAGCAACCGTCTTCCCAAGGGTAAAACTTATGGTAGAGGGCTCAACCCATCAAACCACCAGTCCCCTATGTCTGTGGTCATGTTAGCAACCATGGAGGTGGGGTAGGCAAATACCCCTGCATTCTCCACAGGCTCCTCAAGGGGGCACTACATCTTCTTTTTAAAAAATATTTTTGATTTTAGACTTGCAAAAGATTTGCAAAAATAGTACAGAGAGTTTCCATATACTGTTTCCCCAGCATCCCCTAATGTTAACATCTTATGAAATCATCATCAAATGATCAGTACTAAGAAATTAATACTGATATAAAACTGTTAATGGAAGTACAGATTTTGAATGTATTTAGAGTTCACCAGTTTTCCACTATAATCCTTTTATTCTGTTCCCCAGTCTAAACCAAGATTTTATGTTGCATTTGGTTCTCATGCTTCCTTAGTCTCCACCAATCTGTACCATTCTTTAGTCCCTCCAGATCTTTCACGACCTTGAGACTTTTGAAGAGGGCTGGTCAATTATTGTGTCAAATGTCCCTCAATTTTGGTTTTTCTTTGTCTTCTCATGATTAGATGGAGGTTATACATTATTGGGAATAATGTCAACCAGAGGTGACATTAACCTTGATCCCTTAGCTAGCTTGGTGTCTGCCAGATTTTCCCACTGTAGTTACCACTTTTCCCTTTAAATTTCATACATGTAAGTTTTAGAAGAGTTGTTTTGAGTACACAAGTATCCTATTTTTCCTTAAACATTCACCCACTAATTTTTTCATCCATCAATGAATCTTGCCTTGTAGCCATTACAAGGTGTGAACTTTCTTGTCCCCTCATTCCTTCTACATTTGTGTGAAAGAAGAGTTATCCCCCCCCCACACTTTTATTTATTTATCTAGTTGTTTATTTATATGAATATGGACTGAAGGATATTTATTCTATTCTTTGTGCCATAATCCATTGCATTCGTATTTTGTTCCTCAAATTGTTTCAGATTTGGCATTGGGAGCTCTTTCATGTTGGCTCCCATGCCTATACAACATACCACTTTTTCCCCCCTTGTGTACCACGTTACTTTCTGGTGCTACAAGATGCTCCAGGCTCATCCAGTGTTTTCCCTGCCTCACCTGTGGAATCAATCACTTCTCCAAGGAGTCTTGGTTCCTTTTATTGGAGATTGGTATTTAGAAGCCAAGATCTGTGTAGTAGGTGTGCTCATTGCTACTGGAGTGTTACTGTTTCTAAACTCTCTCAGCAGACAAAGCTAGATAAATATATATATATATAGTTATCTATGTGTACACACATATTTTATATATATATATAATTTCCATATCTACCTATGTTTATATATTTTTAAAAGTCAGTTCATACTGATTTCTCCTACTCCAAACTAATATCACAGGGTTCATTCTAGCCTCTTTTTTGCTTATAACTTGTTTCTCCAACTGTGGGAAGCCTGGCTCTCATTATTTACAATGTGTTGACTTATTAGGTCAATCCTAGTCTGCATGTAAAATAGTTTAAGAATTGTGAACCCATATCACTGTGAGGACCAAACTTATCATCTACAGAGTAGTGTTTGTGTGCAGTTTTTGTATTTAGCCTTACAGTGTCCAGTCAAAACACTGTTTCCCACATATATTTAGATGAAAGGAAGCTACTGTCTTCCCCACAGCTTAATTTTCTATTGTTCATTTTTGCAACTTTTCCATTACTTCAGATTGTAAAGTGACTTGCAATTCATTCACTTTCAAGTTCTGAACCTGAAAACATCACTTTTGAGCAGGAGTCCCCTCCTTTTCCCCTCTTGCCTGGCTAACAGGTAGGTGTAGACTCAGCTGCAGCATTCTGTATCTTCTCTTTTCCTTCCACTGTGCTTAGCGGCCTCCAACTTCTCTTCAGATGTTTTTTGAAGACCCAATGGAAAGAAGTCAGGGCACTGGAGTGTAGTCATCTCCCTTATGAAGACGACAGCTCCTAAGCTTGGGACTGGATCTTCTTCATTTAGGTGTCCCCATTGCCACGTGCATAGCCTGGTAGGTAACTGATACTCAGGAGGTGCTTATTGAACAAATGGATAAAATTAGTGGTAAGAGGAGAAATATTGTAGGTACATCAGCATATATAGTCATCTGGTCTTGCGAACAGAACAATCTGACTCCTAGGGACAAGTGGGCACTTGCAGACAAAAACTAAGTTTGAAGTTATCTTATTTGTGGACATAAGGATTCACTGGAACTGAAAAATAATAGGAAGAGAAGTAATATTTATCAAGCACCCATTATGTGCCAAGAATTACCAGATGCTTTACACGTATTATCTCATTTTAACCTTTCAACAACCCAAGTCAAGTGACTTTCTGTCGTGCAGAAAAGAAAAAGAAAAACAATCCTGGCATCCTGGCAGAGGGGCTTGGAAGGGGCATTGGTGGTGGTTAATAACTTGTCTAAGTTTTCACAGCGCTGAGTGATGATGCCACGTTTCAAGCTACCTCCATCTTCCTCCAAAGTCAATACACTTTCTATTATACGATAATGTTTGGAAGGAAAGAAATGCTTTAAATTAATTTGCTAAATTATTAGAAATGTAAATGAAAAACATTATTTTGTAAAAAAAATGAAAATGAGTAAAAATTCTTAAATTGAGGTCAAGCTGCATTTCATTATGAAAGTTGTCAGAGGCCAAATCTGCTATTACTGCAGCAGTAGTTTTGACAAGTTCCCTAAATCATAGCAGAGATACTTGAACAATTTTGTTCACTTCTAATACAGGCTTACAGGATGAAACATGAAAGATCAAGCTTGGCGGGCACTCAGACATCCAATATACCATCAGAAGTTGTTTGTTTTGTCTAGAGTACACATCCTGTCACTCTTTTTTTTTTTTTCTAGACGATTCAAACTGCCAAAAGGTCATGGTATTATTGATTTCAGTACAAGAATCCAACTGGGCAAAGGTTTTCCTTTGATTTCTTTGGTCTTGCCCATTGGTTTGGAGCAGCTAGATATCAACTCATTGGAATGTTGTCCAACTTTCTTCGGGTCTAAAGTTGTCTCCATGAGGCTTGGCAGGGAGTGATGAGGAGTTATTTTTAATGCACAACTTTTTTCAAATAAATTCTTCATAGACTACAGTTTTGTTCTGCAAATTATTGTGATTAAAATGGGGAAATCTGTTACAGTTCAAATTTTTCTCCAAATATTGCATTGTAACTAATTTTGCTCCCTAGCTAATTTTATGTGCTTGGCAAGTGAATTATTAGCAAGATCATCTTCAAATGAAAAACCAACTTTCACTTCCCCACGGCTGATCACTCTTCCACTTCAGAGAACACTCATGAGTTAGACAGGCGAGTGGTCAAGCCAATACCTTACAAACATCGTGTCTCATTGAGCAATGTAAAATTATTCTCTTTGGTCAAGCTGATTAAAATGTTTTATTACAGTCTTGTGACAACAACTTTCTTACCTACTCAGAGTGAAGAAAAATTGATCTTGGATGAGGAAGAGGAGAATGATTTAAATCATTTACTGGATAAGGGTAAACAGTTAAAAAGCATTAGACACAAAAATGGCTAGCAGTTATTTGCAAGCCTTCTTTGACTGCACCAAGTCTCCCTAAAGAATCTATGTCTGAATTGACACATCTTTCTTTAAGAGTGAAAAAAAAGCCCTCAGCTTCCTTTCTCCTTTATTCATGCTTGTGTAGAAGCAATTTTGGATGATTGACTAAATGAAAGACAGGCTAACAATCTACAAAATGATCTAAATTTGGAAGAAAATTATGGGACTACCTTTTTGTATAAGATATGCACATGAAAAATAAAAATCCACCCTTTGCGCTGGAAAGTAATTTTAATAGCTGTTGAAACTAAAGTCTTACAGCTGTGCTTGGTAAGCTTTTTTCTATTCTTTTTTTCTCATGCAAATAAAACCAAGAAAAACATACAGCCATGCAAACCCCACCTCAGACTAGTCTGAGAATATATTATTTCTCAGAATCCAGTTGGATTGATGGTCTATCTATTGCAGACTCTGTTCTTAGAAGATAAATGTAGGAAATAATTTCAAAAGGATAATACTTTTGTTTAAAACAAACACAGCTTTCTGGCTCTCCCTTTTTCATACCATGCCCCTAGTCCTAGACTTTGGTATTCTCAATCCTTATTTTTCTGTGCTTCAGTCTAGGTTCTAGGAGGGTGACAGGTATGCAAGATACACTCAGTGAATTGTATGCAGTGAGCTTGTGAGTTGGGGGGTGGTGGGTGGCGTGGGTAAATGCTTCCTTGTTGCATATAGGCCAAAGTTGCTTCGTCATTACTCTGATTTTTCTTCAACCTAAGCTATGCCTCCACTATAAGGCACCAACACAATTCAAGCCAACATATGTCACTTACACCCTGGAGCTGTAATGTGGGAAAACTCGCTCAGGGTCTGTGATGGACATACAATGGCCAAATCAGATTCCAACACCACAAGCACAGCACTGCCCTCCACAGTCACATTAGAAAGGGACAGGAGAGTACACAGGAGGGTTTAAACTGGAACCAGAAAAGAGAACTGCAGGGGGCACCTTTTCCTCAATCCCTTGTCCCCATTCTGAACACACACAGACAGACAGACATCAGTTGTTTACCCACATGCTATGGTGGATAGCTGTTGTTTTTGCTGATCAATATTCTTTATCCATCTTCTGATAATAGAACCTTATGTATCTTTTAGGAATCACCTCTCCTCACTCTCAGACCATTCTGGTTTTGTGTAGCTAACCACATCCCCAAGCCAAGATCTAATCATCATCGTGATCATCATTGTAACAATAACTAAACTATCTAATTTATCGAGTGTGTAGTTTGTATCAGATATTATTCTAAGCAATTTATATCTATTCGCTCTTTTTATTCCTACAATACTCCTATAAGTTAAGACCATTATCTCCAATTTACAGATGAAGAAAATGATTCACACAAAGATTAGCTAACTCTCTAAGGGCAACCAACTGATAAATAAAGGAACAGACATTTGAATCCAGGCCATCTGTCTTTAAAGCCCCATACTCTTAACTTTATGCTAAAATGCTCTGGTCTCAGTCCTGCTGTGGCAGTTGACTAATGTATGGGCATGTGACCCAAGCTTGGCCAATGAGAACCTTCCCTGGGACTTTGGCTGGCAGTATCAAGAAAGAGATACGTTCTTCTTTGCTGCAGTGGCTAAGTTGGTAGGATGTGGGTCTGGAACTGCTTGTGGCTATCTTGCCCCTTCTAGGGGACAGTGTGCCTGAGAATGAAGCCACCACAGGTGAAAGCAGAGTTTAGAGAGAAAGTATTTTCTAAGGACCTCATCTGAGCACCTGAATCTAGACATTACTTACGTGGCTTAAGCCAGTGTGAATTAATTTTCTGTTTTCAGCTAGAATTTTAATGATACATTCCAGAGTCTTGGCTGATATACACATTCTCCCTCCACATGGTGATCAAGAATATTTTCTAAAATTACTTGCAGTTCTAGGAGTCTGCAGGTCAACTATTGTTGCACAGAGCTTTTGTTAAATGGAATTTGTCTCACTGTAGCTGTCACCTGGTTATTCTCTTTCTTCCTCAGGTGCAAACCTAAATAATCTCTTCAGTTATCCAAAGTCATCTGTCTGTTTAGTTGGCATTTTTGTCTCTCTTGGTCTAAATCACAGAAAAGTCGGGCCCTTTCTTTTATGTGATCAGTAACAGGTACCAAGTTGAAAAGGATCAAACTGGAGACACCATCTGGCTCACTCAAATTTGACTTGATGTAGAGTCTCTGCGAGGCTTCCATAGAATTGTGGTTTGATAAGCAGTGATGGCCCCAGGCAGAACCACTGGCAAGACATCAGGATCAGACAGGCCACGGGTTGCTCATAAACAAGAGTTAAGACCAGTAAGGGGGTGAGACTGAGGTTGAGGGTAGACCAGGAACACAGGAGCAGGTGTAGTTCTAAAGCATCCTTGGGGATCTGGGGTTGACTTTACACTCTCGTTTCTTGTGGTTATAGTCCTCCAATTCTGTTAAGAAACCTACGCCTTCCTCACCCTTTGTCCATGTGGTCCCAGAGAAGTTGACGGAGCTTGTGCACTAGGTGAAGCCAGTCTGTGCATTCTATCCCCCAGCCACAGGGATTAGTTTAGGGTGGGCACATACATGCCCCAGATCAGACCAATCAAGGACAATGACACAGAATTCTGGAATGATCTTTTGAGTATTTGGAGACATGGACTGGATCCTTCTGGTTGAACCTGAAACCCAAAAGGATGTTCGAGCTGATGCTGCCACCATCTTATTGCTATCTGTACTCCATGGTGGAAATCAACACAAGGACAGAGTTGTTGAATGGAGAAAAAGAGAAAAACTAAATCCTAAGGACATTGTTTGGGCCCTGAATCCAACTGAAGCTGAAGCCGTCAAGCTCCAGCCTTAGATTTTTCAGTTATGTGAATCAGTACCCCTCCTTTTTTTTTTTTTTTTTTTTAAGCTAATTTAGGTTGGGATTTCATCCCTTGCAACCATATGGGTCACTGCTGATGTAAGATTGCACAGAATCTGTCTTATTACTGTGACTGTATTTTCTATTCAAGTTCAACTTTTGAGCCAGGGTCTGTCAGGCTCCATAAAAATGCCCTAATGGTACATTTTCTTTTTTTACAAATGTCTGCCTAAAAGCCCTGCTCTCTGGATGAGCGCACAGGGAGAAGGCATAGGTGAATCTGGAGTAGGTTGATGACATGATCACGACGATGATGCAGGAAGCCTCGGAAAAGCAAACACCCTCTATTAATCACAGCACATCAAAGTAGGGATAGTCCAAGAGACTCTCCCACATGGACATTTCTGGTGTGGGTGGGCCCACCAATCCTGAAGATGGGTCAGCATTCATAACTCAGAGGTATGACCATAGTATGCCCACAAGGTGTTGTGGTTCTTGGACTATGAAGAAAAAAGGGGGTTGGTTGAAGTCCTGAGGGGTTGTCAACCAATTAGTGAAAACATTGGCTTCCAATGGTCATTGGAAGCTGTGAGACTCCTATGTCCCCAATATCCTTTGGTTCACTGCAAATACCACTGTCTGGCTTGCTTTTTATTGCCTAGGGTATAAGTGTGGTTTATGAACGTTCCCTGGACTTCCATATTGTCTCATTACCTGGTCCCGAGTGTTTTCTGCCCTGTTTCTTTCCACTGTTGCTGGTTCAGAGCACATGATGGGGATGGCCCATTGGCAACCCTGCCCAGTCAGGCGGCTAATAGGAAAGCTCACCCTGCCTGGGGGTAAGAAGGTGCCTTCTCCACTGCTCGTGTACACTTGGTCTTGGCTAGGAAGTAAGCCAAGTGAGTGAGGCTGTGTCTTATCAGACTTGACTCAGGCACTGGTGGAAATACAACAGCACTGGGACCCTGCAGCTCAGTGTATGGGACCACGGGACATCAGGTGGTGGCCCCAGCTTGTGACCATGGTCTTCTGCCCTATACCATGGACAATTTGGGAACTGCTGCCCATCAAGGGAAAGCTGGGATAAGGTCACAGTTCTGGCTGAGTTATCAATGGACTCAGTAAGGTGAGTCAGGAGGTTGGTGGGGGTCTATACACCAAAATCAAGGCCAGAGAATAGGTTGCATAGACCAGACTTGGTGAACAAGGGGAATTCAAGGCTGGTGAAGCAGTAGGAATGGGAGAATGATTGGAGGCAGAATCAGGGAGCAGCCCCAATGAGTGGGACTTTTTGCTTTGCCAGGACACTGTAGGCAGCTACAGGTTTTTATCTCCCATTGCCCACTCCTGGCATTGTTCCAAGGCCCCCCTGCTTCCTGAATTCTTTTCCCCAAGAAACTTGTGTGCTGCTCAGTCCTCTGTAATGGACCTTTAGGGGCTAATGTAAGAAGTCTGGCTCCTCTGGGGCCTGGAGGGGGGTCCAGGGCTGGATCCTCTGAAGTCTGGAATTTCCTGTGGATTCTTCCTTTCTACACCCACCTACCCTTGGAATGTACGTTCTTGAGAACTTTGCATTTTTCACGCTTCAGCTCTTCCTGTCAGAGAATTTGCATTTCGAGTTTTGTTTTCTGGGATAATAGAACTTCTTCAAAAGCATGAACTTTCTCAATGTCCATAGGTCTTTGAGAGTTTTAAGCAAAAAGTAAAAAATGCAACAAATTTAGGATATATATATCCATCCAACATATAGATAGGCTTTGGGATAACTTTAAAAAAGCCTACAGAAGCTGAGGCTAGGGAAATTGAAAAGGAAAATTAAAAACTATGCAGAAGGAAGGAACAAAATGAGTTACATTATCTGATGCATCTAAATACACCAGTTGTGGGAGATACAATCTTTTTCCTGGTACTAAAAGGAACATATTGTGTATGTATATGTCCTTACACAGGGGACACTGAACCACTTGCTGGACAACATCTTCAAAAGCAATTTCAGAGACAGTGGACTCATGTTCAGTAGTACAAGCTCAGATGGCAGGTTGTGTAGGTTCAAATCCCAGCTCCACTGATTCCTGGTTGTACGTGGCCCTGGGCAAGTTGTTTAACCTGTCTTGGTTCTTGGCTGAATTTTATTTGTAAATGGGGACAGTTATAGAACCTCTTTCCTTTCATTGTTGGGAAGATTGAATGATTTTATATAGTATAAAGAAATTAGTGTTTGGCCCATGGTGAGTGATCAATAATTGTTACTATCAATATTATTGCTATTTTTTTGTATGAATCCTAGATAAAGCCTAAGGTCCAACAAAGCTCCAGTTCAAGCATGGTCCCAGGGCTCTATAGATGAGCTTAGACCTGGCTGTAGGCCAGCTGTGTCCTGGAATCCCTCCATACTTCTCCTTATCTTCCAACTTCTGGGGCAAGCGCTTTTCCCATTCCTGGCTTCCCATTGCCCACAGTCAAATCCCCAGCACCCCTGGGCCCTCACTGTTCCCTTCCTGGCTTTGAACTCCCCACTGCAGTGTGTGACTCAGGTTTCCTGATGTCAGTTCTTCCTGCCTGTTTTCCTTCTCGCCTTTTTCCTCTTCTATGCCTTGTCCAAACTAGACTTTCCTTCGGGAAACTGACAAATAAATATGCAAAATGAATTCAAGCCAAGGTGTGCATACATAAAATGGCTAATGTCTGCTTTAGCTAATATTTGCATTTTCAGAAGGCTCAATTTTAAAAAGTGAGTCATGTGGACATCTCCAAATACCATGGAAGAGCCGGGGAAAGTGGAGGCAAGTACTTCCTAGTCACTTGGAAATCACTTCCTTCGGGCAGCAGCCTCTTCTCGAGATGGGCCCTGGGCTGGTCCATACTTGGATGTATTTCCTCCCCTGAAGCTGTGAAGGAGGCATGTAGAAATGACTTTAGCTATTGGCACACGCCACCCTTATCACACATTTCTTCTAGTCTGCGTGAACATTTGGAAATCACATATAAATAAAAATAGTCTTCGTGTTGCTCTGTGCATCTGCTGTGCAGGTTGGTGTAATTCACCTATTCATCAAAACGAGCAAAAGAGCAAGGTAAACATGAATCATTGTTTCCTTGAGTCTGGAAGGAAACAAAATCAAATTTTTCTCTGGAACTTCTTGGAAGAGAGCTAATCTTCTGTGCATCATGTTAGGGCAGAAAAATCAATCAGTCTAAAGTGAAAGTCTTCTTTTTTTAGCTTTTCACGTGGAAGTTTGTCATCGGTGAATCTTCCCAAGTCATCATTGTTCTTACAAGGGAAATATTGCATTCTTTTTGAAATGGTAGCATGATGATGATATAGGGGCAAAGTGGATTTTGGAAGAGAAATGAACTCCACCTGGGTTGTGATAAAATACCAAATGATTCTGATTTCTAAAATGCAGACCATTATGGTGGGGATGGAGTTTTCTCTGCATGAAAATGTAGAAAATTAGTATTCACCGATAGAACATAGTTACCCTATTTCTTTTTTATTGTTGATGTTTTGACAACCACTTACTCTCATCCGTTCTTGCTTGCTCACCTGCCCTTTCCTTCATTTTTTTTTAAATGAAATTCAGTTTTATTGAAATACATTCACATACCATACAGTCATCCATGGTGTACAATCAACTGTTCACAGTACTATCATATAGTTATGCATTCATCACCATTTCTATTTCTGAACATTTTGCTTACATCAGAAAGAATCAGAATAAGAATAAAAAATAAAAGTAAAAAAAACTCACCCAAATCATCCCCCTCCATCCCACCCTATTTTTCATTTAGTTTTTGTCCCCATTTTTCTACTCATCTGTCCATACACTAGATAAAGGGAGTGTGATCCACAAGGTTTTCACAGTCACACTGTCACCCCTTGTAATCTGCATTGTTATATAGTCATCTACAGGAGTCCAGACTACTGGGTTGGAGTTTGGTAGTTTCAGGTATTTACTTCTAGCTATTCCAATACATTAAAGCCTAAGAGGCGTTATCTATATAGTGCGTAAGAATGTCCACCAGAGTCTTTCCTTCATTTTTGCCCTGTCTCATAAGATTGTGAGTGCCACATGCAGCAAGGAACCAGAGGCTGTGACTCTGTACCTTGAGCTAGAAACGGGTGAGTCAGGCAGTAGTCTCTGTGAGGTAGAGAAAGGAAGTCTGCAATAGTGGAACAAGAGGTAGAGAAATTCGAGACAAGGCTCACTGCCTGAGACCATGGCTCAGCTTTTGGGGGAAGGCAAAGCTGACCCTTTGTGAGAGAGGGCAGAGGTGACTTTGCTGGAAGCACTCAGGAGAAGGTGGTGGGTGTTGGCCAATGGAGAGGTGAAGGAGGACCCAGCAGAGAGAAGTGTGAAAGGACCAGGGATTTGGAGTCTCCTGTAGCGAGGAGCTCCCTTTGTCAGAACTGGAAGTTCAGTGGATGCTGAGTGGTCAATGTCTGGTCCTGTGGACAATGTCTCACTCCAGAGCTCAGTTTCTCTAAATTCTAAGTTCATCCCTTCGAATGAAAGGATCACACATATGCCTTTGCAGTGCTTTAGAGGGACAAGGATCTGGGCCAGTGTTTCTCAATCTCAGCACTGTTAGCATTTTGTATCGGATGATTCTATATTGTGGGGACTGCCTTGTGCATTGTAGGAATTGTAGCAGCATCCCTGGCTTTGACCCACGATGTGCTAGTAGCACCCCCTCCCACCAGTTATGATAACCAAAAATGTCTCCAGACATTGTCAAATGTTCCCTGGAGATAAAATTGCTCTCAGTTGAGAACCACTGGTCTTGGCTGAACCCATTGGAAATCTCCCACTGAGCCAGGATGGTGGTGTGTTACAATCATCATTGTATATATTATATATAATCTCCTAAGTACCCTGCAAATCTGTCCTCTCCTCTTTATCTCTGGTACCTTAATCTAAGTTACAATCATCTGTAGCCTGGACAACTGCTGTAGCCTCATAACTGGTTTCCTATATTCCCTCTTACCTTCCAAAAATCTTTTCTCCATGCTGAAACCACAGTGATCTTTTTAAAAAGTTCCTTGAGCTTAAAACCTTTGGGCCTTGCCACTTCCCTAGGATGAAGACAAAATCCTTTACTGCTTGGCATGGCCCTGTGTGGTCAAGCTGTTCTCCCGCCTTCACCTCTTTGCCCTTGAGTCTCCATTGGCCCAGTTCTGCTTTCATTCACTGAAAGACCTGCTGTTGCTATGCCTGAGACACTCTCCCCCCACTGCTCTCTTGGTTGATGGTTAGTTGTTGTTCATCATCAGCTCAAGCATCGCTTCCTCAGGGAAGGTTCTCTGACTGCCCAGAAGGGATCAAGACTCCTATAAAATGAGCGAGTAACACTCTGGAGAGTTCCTCTGTAGCACTTACCAGTTGTAGCTTCACAGCGCAATTGCGATTTTACACTAATTGGGTAATTATGCAATTAATGTCTATCTCTTCCTCTAGGTTGTAAGGAATAGGAGGCAAGTACAGCTGACTTCTTTCTTTCTCCGTCCTTCTCTGCTTCTTTTCTTCCTTCCTTCTCTCCCCACTTTTTGTGGATGCAAACAGCCTGCTGAGCCCCATTGATGGCCTTTGCTTCAAAACAAGGGGTTCTTGAGCCTCTCCTATCTCATTTCATCTACAGAAGCACTGCCCTGGGCTCTAGCCTCTGTAGCCGATGATATATCTATAAAAAAAATCAGACAATGGACAAAAAGGGAAATTTAATGATTACATGATTCTTCAGGCAAACTCAACTCTAGCAGAGTTTTTGGCAGTAGACAATAGAAAGCATAGTTAGTGATAATGGCTGATAGTGGCATTGCTGATGGGTTGTGAACTTGTCTGGCTGCTCTGCTTCTGGTTTGTGGTCAATCCCAAGTCTGTGATGACATGAAATAATAGACCACTTATTCTGGTCCTTCCTCCTCATTGCAAATCACATTTCCCAAGAAAATACATGGAACTTACAGAGTATAAATATGTCAGTAAAAATGTGCATGACTCAGTAGAGCTTTACTGATGCAAGAGCTCATGGCTCAGTTTTTTTTTTTTTTTTTTTTTGATTCTTTTTTTTTTAATTAAATTCAGTTTTATTGAAATACATTCACACACCATACAATCATCCATGATATACAATCCACTGTCCACAGTATGATAACATAGTTATGCGTTCATCACCACAATCTATCTCTGAACATTTTCCTTACATCAGAAAGAACCAGAACAAGAATAAAAAATAAAAGTGAAAAAAGAACACCCAAATATCCCCCCATCCCACCCCATTTGTCCTTTAGTTTTTATCCCCATTCCTCCACTTATCCATACACTAGATAAAGGGGGTGTGATCCACAAGGTCTTCTCAATCACACTGTCACCCCTTGTAATCTACATTATTATATAATTGTCTTCAGGAGTCCAGACTGCTGGGTTGGAGTTTGGTAGTTTCAGGTATTTACTTCTAGCTATTCCAATACATTAAAGCCTAAGAGGTGTTATCTATATAGTGCATAAGAATGTCCACCAGAGTGACCTCTCGACTCCATTTGGAATCTCTCAGCCACTGAAACTATCTCGTCTCATTTTGCATCCCCCTTTTGGTCAAGAAGATACTCTCAGTCCCACGATGCCGGGTCCACATTCATCCCCGGGAGTCATACTCTGCATTGCCAGGGAGATTTACACCCCTGGGAGTCGGGTCCCACGTAGGGGGGAGGCCAGCGAGTTCACCTGTCGAGGTGGCTCAGTTAGAGAGAGAGAGGGCCACATCTGAGCAACAAAGAGGTACTCAGGGGGAGACTCTTAGGCACCATTACATACAACTTTAGACTCTTCATGGCTCAGTTTTAACTTAAACCTGTTTCCTCTGCTTGGTTTCATTTCAAGCAAGCTTTCCTTGTTTCCATTTTGTCTTTCTTCCTTCTTAGTCCCTTTAGGCTGTTGAAATCCACTATTTATTTCTAGATGAAAGCTTCAAAAAGTGTTCTATAACAAGGAATAATGAAGCCAAGAACACTTCCACCATCTTGACAAGACAGTGCTGGGTACATAGAGCTAATAATTATAATCCTTGTAATAACAATGGTGTTCCAGTTTGATAATGCTGCTGTTATGCAAAATACCAGAAACGGATTGGTTTTTATAATGGGGATTTATTTGGTTACAAAGTTACAGTCTTAAGGCCATAAAAGTGTCCAAACTAAGTGTGCCGGTTTGAGTGTATTGTGTCCCCCAAATGCCATTATCTTTGTAGTCTTGTGTGGGGCAGAAGTTTTGGTGTTGGTTAGATTTGCTTGGAGTGTGCCCCACCCAGCTGTGGGAGATAATTTTGATGAGATGTTCCCATGGAGGCGTGGCCCCACCCATTCGGGGTGGGCCTTGATTGGTGGAGCTATATAAATGAGCTGACTCAAAGAGAGAAAAGAGAGTGCAGCTGGGAGTGATGTTTTGAAGAGAAGCAAGCTTGCTAGAAAGGAACGTCCTGGGAGAAAGCCGTTTTGAGGCCGGAGCTTTGGAGCAGACGCCAGCTGCCTTCCTAGCTAACAGAGGTTTTCCGGACACCACTGGCCGTCCTCCGGTGAAAGTACCCGATTGCTGAGGTGTTACCTTGGATGCTTTGTGGCCTTAAGACTGTAACTGTGTAGTGAAATAAACCCCCGTTTTATGAAAGCCTATCCATCTCTGGTGTTTTGCATTCTCCAGCATTAGCAAACTAGGACAGATTTTGGTACCGAGAGTGGAGTGCTTTTGCTGCTGAGTCTGCAAATACCAAACATGTTGGAACGGCTTTTTAAGTGGATGAGGGGGAGTTTCTGGAAGAATTGTGAGGAGCTTGATAGAAAAGGCCAAAACTGCTTTAAAGAGACTGTTTGTGGAAATATGGACTCTAAAGATACTTCTGATGAGGCCTTGAACAGAAATGGTGAATGTGTTGTTGTAAACTGAAAGAAAGGCGATCCTTGTTTTAAAGTGGCACAGAATTTGGCAAAATTGAGTCCTGGTGTCAGATGGAAGGAAGAATTTAAAAGTGGCAACCTGGAATACTTAGCTGAGGAGATCTCCAGACTACGTGTGGAGGACATATCCTGGCTTCTCCTTGCAGCTTATAGTAAAATGCGAACAGAGAGAGATAAACTTAGAACTGAACTCTTGGGTTCAAAGAAGCCAGAAGTTGATGGCTTGGAAAATTACAGGCTTCTAGGGGGTGGAATCCCAGAAGCTACAGCCCAACGTGAGGATGTAACCAAACATGGAACCCAGCCGCCATTTCAGTACAAGCCAAGATTGGAAAAGGAGTTAAGCAGAAAGGATCTGTGGAAAGTCCTATTGTCTGATGGCTTTGACCCCTGCATGCTTCATGCAAAGCCAACAGAATTTTTGCAAGATCTTTATAGACAGAGCCATTGCCTGTCTGGACTGGAGGAGACAGACAAGGAAAAAATTAAAGGAAAAATCTCTTCAAAGACAGAGCCATGGAGGTTGAGGTCTGGAGTCAGGAGGTCTCGGGCTGGGAGAGCGGAGTGGCCCACATGCATGGAAAGGGTGAGTTTGCCCTGGAGGTCGAGGGCGGGCTTTCCGCCTTGATGCTCTGGAAGAGTTTTGCCACCTCAGGTCCCAAAGAGGTTGGAGCACATTTCCAGGGAATTGGGGAGAGCCTGGCTGCCACCACACTGTTCTGAAGGGGTTGAGCGTGTGCCCCGGAGATGGAAGGGAATCTGGGAGCTGCCCCGAGGTTTGAGGAGGGTGGAGCCGAGAAGGTGGTCTCCCCAATGTGTGGAAATGTTGGAGCACTCACCCAAGCATTTGGAGAGGAAACAGCTGCCAAAAAGGCCCTTGGGAAGGGTTAGGCTCCCGCTCTCTCAAGCCCCAAGGATGCAACATTGTTCTGTTAATGACTCTCAGACTTTAAAATCTAATGGAGTTTGTCCTGCGGGTTTTAGGAACTGTTTTGCTCCTGTTAACCCTGTTTTCCTTACTGTTTCTCCTTATGGCAATGGAAATGTTTATCCTATGAATGTCCCTCCTTTGTATATTGGAAGCATATAACTTGTTCTAAGTCCACAGATCCAAGGCTAAAGGAGAATTGTGCCTTAGGACCCACCACGCCTAAATTGATTTTGATGGGATTTTGTGCTTAACTTTTGTTGCTGAAATGATTTGAGTTTTTGTGGTATTGTGATGGAATGAATGCATTTTGTATTTGGAAAGATAATGTCATTTTGGGTTCCAGGGGGTGGAGTGTGCCGGTTTGAGTGTATTGTGTCCCCCAAATGCCATTATCTTTGTAGTCTTGTGTGGGGCAGAAGTTTTGGTGTTGGTTAGATTTGCTTGGAGTGTGCCCCACCCAGCTGTGGGAGATAATTTTGATGAGATGTTCCCATGGAAGCGTGGCCTCACCCATTCGGGGTGGGCCTTGATTGGTGGAGCTATATAAATGAGCTGACTCAAAGAGAGAAAAGAGAGTGCAGCTGGGAGTGATGTTTTGAAGAGAAGCAAGCTTGCTAGAAAGGAACGTCCTGGGAGAAAGCCGTTTTGAGGCCGGAGCTTTGGAGCAGACGCCAGCTGCCTTCCTAGCTAACAGAGGTTTTCCGGACACCACTGGCCGTCCTCCGGTGAAAGTACCCGATTGCTGAGGTGTTACCTTGGATGCTTTGTGGCCTTAAGACTGTAACTGTGTAGTGAAATAAACCCCCGTTTTATGAAAGCCTATCCATCTCTGGTGTTTTGCATTCTCCAGCATTAGCAAACTAGGACACTAAGGCATCAACATTCGGGTACCTTCACTGGAGGATGGCCAATGGCGTCCAGAAAACCTCTGTTCGCTGGAGAGGCACGTGACTGGCATCTGCTGATCCTAGGTTGCATTTCAAAATGGCATTCTCCAAAATATCAGCGTTAGCTTTCAACAGCTGTCTTCAAAATGTCTCTGTAAGCTGAAGCAGCAAGCTCCTTCTGTCTGAGCTCTTATATAGGGCTCTACTAAACTAATGAAGGCCCATGCTGAATGGAAATTATCTAATCAGGGTTATCACCTGCAGTTGGGTGGGTCACATCTCCATGGAAACAACCTAATCCAAAGGTTCCAACTTAATCAACACTAATACTTCTGCCCCCACAAGATTGCATTAAAGAACATGGCTTTTTCTGGGGAACATAATGTAACCAAACTGGCACAAATGGGAATTTGTTATTGATCTCTATAGGTTTTATAAGGCACTTTCACATCCATGATGGATCTAAATGACACTGGTGAGAAGCTAAGAAAAAAATCAAGTCCCCAGGTAGAGATGGGAAAGATGAGCTTTTCCACTGAAAATTCTGTTTCACTAGGGATTTCTATGGGAAGCACCAGGGGCCACATTTCTTATTTGCTCTGCACACTCAAGAAGAAATGCCCACCAAGAAAATTCATAGAAGAGCTAGACGGTTGAAAGTGGTGGTTAGCCTGGTAACTGGCTTAAGTTCCATGACTGCAAAGACTGTGTCTGCTTTGTTTAGCCAGATCCCTAGAGTGCTTGGCATTACGTGTTCCCAGTGAATATTTGTTGACCTTCTGTGTTTGTGTAGCAAGTGACACAATACGGGGATGGGTGCAAAGCCTTCTTTGTAGATGGGAAGCAGGGAGGAGAAAGTGATCCAAGAGTGGCAACAAACGGACTTAAATTATTTTCTTTTAAATATTTTTCTTCCATTATTTTGCCTTTTTTAGGCTGTATTTAAGATGCCTTCTTCAAAGATTGTTATTATTTCCATTGTTCATAGCTGGAGAAAAGGAATACAAAACTTGGGTTCCCTTGGGTCATATAGTGAATCTATTTGATCCTTTTTCCTTTTTGTAAATATGTTTGTTTCTTTTTTGATCAATCTCTTAGTAATCAAAGTACATCTTAAATGGACTCACCTCTGTCTAAGATAGTTTCAACATGGGACAGCAACTATGCTACTAAAAATATTCGTCTAGTCTAGTGTGACATAGGATTACTTCAGTAGATTTAAGAAGAGTCAGGAGTTTCTCCCTTGAAGGAAGCAACTGAACTTAAGGAGTGGTTGGTTCTCAATTGTGTGTGAACAATTAAACACTTTCACTTGAACTTCCATGGCACTGGAGGCCTTAGTTATGACAGAAGGCTTTTCCTGGATCTTGGGATTGAAAGCTTATCTATCTTTTTCCCCCATCTCCTTCAGTATATGGTAGGCCTCACCACAGGAATATGTCATAAAGTCTTTCTTAAGAAAGGAGATGTTCATTAAGCACTAACTGGATACCCAGCATTTCATGGTCCCTTTTGCGGAGCCAGGATCTGTTTGTGAGGCCAACGATCCCATTAGGGAAAGTATACTTGCACAGTGAGAGGGCTGGGGTCTTCCTCTCCTCTGAGGCTCAGAGCCTATCTCTGATGCCTAAGCATCTTCCATCTACCACTTCCTGCATATGTTGCTTCCGCTTCCTTCTCTCTTCCAGTTCCCAGGAATTATGTCATGGTGCTAAAGATACAAACTCGCACCACTACAACACACATGATTTAAAAAGATCTCCGATTTAAAAAGTTAGAGTCACTCCCCTGTTTTGGGGCCTGAGTAACTTTTTTTTTTTTTTTTTTGCAGCTACTTTACAGTGTGATATCAGTTAGATCATGAATCTCTCTGTGTCCGTGTTTTACATTTGAACTTGAGGATGTTCTCACTTACGCTGCAATATAGGATTAGATGGAGAAATACAGGCAGATATAAGGAGGATGTAGCAAGTCATTTTCTAAAATATACTGTTTTCCTAAAGGAAACTCAAATAAATTTACTGTTGCTACCATATTTCTTTGAATCTGTGTCACTATTGATTGTTGGTAGTGGCAGAATTTTATGTACCACCAAGGAAGAAAAAATGCTGCCAATTGAACATGCTTTCTTATTATATCAATTTTAAGATACATACTGATCTCAGAGATATTAAAATGTGAAAAAAAGTCAATGAAAAAAGTATGTGCACTTAACATTAGAGCTAGTGGGGCAGGCGTACCACATACAAGCTACGTTTTAAAAATGGTGATGCTGGCCTTGTAAATTATTTGAACTATTATTTTAAAGCACTCTGTTTTACTACATTTATGACCATGTGAAACCAGAAAGAACCAAAGGCACGGAACCTGAGACAGCTGTTTTTATAGTGAGTGGTGAATAGACATGGTCTGATGCTCAGGGTTTGACTTACATTACAATTTTCTTCAGCTTCCATGATCCCATTTATTTATTTTAAATCCAACATTCTTTCTATGAGAATTTCTTTTAAAATAATAGCCACTCTTTTGGTGCCTCCCACAAATAACCATCCTTGCACGTCTGCTGCTGACTCGGCACTGGTAGTTAAACCCTGACGGGTTCCCAGGCCCTCCTGGCTCTCTGTTCAGCAGGAGTGATGCTAAGGCCACCGGGGCCAGACCATTCCACCCTGACTCGTCTTGGTCGTACAAGCTCATCAATCAGATTGCTGTCAGTCTGCATTTAAAAGCACCGTGAGGTTTCTGTTTTCCAATAGAAAATATAAAATGATTGCCGGTTGCCTTTCTTCGTTCTATAATAGGAAACCTTGCTCAGTGAAGAATGCATCCAGTCCAAACTATGAAAGGTGACTTAGGAGCCCCTTATGACCATCTTCATAATGAACAGTAAAGAAATCTTGATGACATTTTCAGGTTGGTTTGCTTCCGTATCGATCAGCCTGACTCTCCTGTGGGAGCAGGTCACGTGCTGTCCGGACAGAGGGACAGCACTGGAGAAGGTTCTGTATCGCTCTATTGATACGGGTAATGCTTGCTATCCTTTACTGAGCCCTCACTATGTGCGAAGAACTGTTTTTAGCAATTTGTATGCTCAAGCCACTCATCCTCGAAACACATAACAAATAGGTAACATAATGAGTGCCATCTCTCAAATAAGGAAACCGAGGTCATGCAATCTGACCAGGATCACCCATATAATAAACTACAGAGGTTCCACATGAGCCTTGTTGTCTGAGCCTGGAGCCTGGGCTCCATTTAACACCACATCCACAGCCCCTTCCGAGTCAGGAGGGGGGATCTTCTCCCAGAATTTGCCTTCAGTGCTTGAAAATGGATGCCCACCAGCATGGGGTAGGTGGTTTCCATATAATTTTAATATCAAACAGCAGCTGCTTGCCTGCCATGTTATATTATGGGTGCAATACTGGTTATATTATTATTATTCCCCAGGGAGGAGACAGAGCCAAATTGCCCCTGCACACCCTATCCTACATCTCGAAACCTCCTCTGGAGCCAGCGTCAAAGCAAGAAACAGGCTTCAGGGGTGCTGTTGCCTAAACCGTCCTCTGGTGTGGTGAGAAGGGTCACTGTGACCCGAGCCTGGAGTGGACACCCTGCAGGCATCTCCCATCTTCTTAAACTGCAGCCCTGCTCATGTCACTCAACCGTGCAGAACCTGAATGACCGCATCTCCTTACACACAGAACGAGCCCTCGTTCCCTCTTTTGGCATCCCAGACCTGACACAGCAGCACCCTGGCCTACGTTTTCCGTCCTCTCTATAATACCCACTCGCTTCTCCCCATGTGCAGGTGTGTGCTCACACGACACCCCCTGGGTTCACAGTCACGCTGGCCCAGACCCCCAGTCCTCCCCACCTGTGTGCTCAGGAACACACTTCATTCTTGCCCTTACTTCATTCAGCTTCATTCTTGCCTCTTAATTACTGATAGGCATTCTACTCACTTACAAGGGCCAGTTCAAACCTCACGTTTTCCTAAAAGGAATTTCTCCCACCCCTTCAATTGACAGTTACTTTCCTTTAATTCAAAGTCACAGGGTCTATTTTATTTCACAGTCTGCCTCGTAATGGAGCCAATTATGATGTTGTTACCCCTATGAGCTCTTGGGAGGCAGGGCCTCAGTCTTGTTAATTTTTATGTCCTCCATGACGTTTAGCGTGGTCTTCAGTTTGGTTTGGATTCCGTGCAGTTTGCAGGTGTCCCCAGTGAAGTCTTCCTAATGGACTCCAGAAAATGCACCAGGCTGCAGAGACAACATTAAAGACTGGCAGCCTTGCCTTTAGCTTTCATTTTAAGCAGAGCCGGTGAATAAAGGCAGGAAAGCTCTTTCTCATGTTTTTCCTGGAAGACAAAATGTGGGCATATGATCACCAAGAGTGTTTTGTTTTTTTTTGGTTGCATTATCATTGTCTACCAGCTTCTAAGGTTTTCTTTTGTTTCTAGACTTAACTGCTTTGAATGTCAGGATTTGATATTACAGTATTGCCTGCCAACGGGTCCCCTTCACCTTAAGTCATGTAACAGAATGACAGCTGTGATAACAGGGTGGCCCCAAACATAGAAACAGCTTTCAATATCAAATCGGAAGCAGCATATGGTCAAAGTCTTGCACTTCTCTCGATTGCTTTCTTCTTAAGACATGTGAACGAAGCACAAATGAAATATGCTTCCCACCTACGGGACTTGCTGAAAGTGACTCTGATTTAAACGCACTCCTGATCCTTGTGTCTTGATCTTGATAACATCTTCATTAGCTGCACTATCAAAAACTTATGTCCCGTTTCCATGGGATAAGTTCATTTTGAACTTGGTGGAAAGCATTCAGCTCTAAATGACTGCAGGATGTTTGTTAAGTGCATGGAACCTGGAGCCATCTGCCTGGGGATAACCCTGGCTGTACTATTTACTAGATCTTGGGGGTCCTGGATGCCATTTAACTTACTGGGCCTCACTTTCATTATCTGTAAAATGGGGATATAGGATTGTTTTATAGAACTGCTACTGTAAATGAACTAATACATATAAAGTGAACTGAGGAGAACCCAGAACAGTGTTAAGTGCTGGATATAATGTTAGCAGTTACTATTTCAAACTCTTCTTTTTGCCGAAGGAAAAAAAAAAAAAAAAAAGGCAGAGAGAATATAATTAGCTTCTGTTGCAAACTCCATCTCATACTCCCTTCCCTCTGTACTTTTTTTCTTTGGGGAATATGTTGGAAATTATAAGCAGACATGCCAGTGGTGTATGTATATTTAGTTTCACATATAACCTCACTGTTATTTCCTGGAGTCCCTTCCAAGGTATCGTGCAAGTTATCAATCTCGCCAGGACAGAGTGTTTTCTGACCACTTCCCCTTCGCAGTTAGGGCTTGTGCCCACTCGCTTACGCAGACTGAGACCAACAGCCCCAACCCAAAGGGGGCCAGAAACTCCCAGCTCTTCCCGCCGAGAGGGCTCGCTGAGAACCCGATACTGTGTGTTTTAGAGGCTGTGGCGACGGCTGTGACCATAGGAACTGGGAACACCCACCAACACCCCGTCTTCCCCCAGCCCCACTTCCTTCGCCTCAACGCCATGAAGTGCGGTTGCAGCGCGTTTGTGAATGTTTTCGGTGGAGTCAGGTTTCTGGTGTTTATTGTTTTGTCGAATTGCTAAAGATTTTCAGAGCAAAAACAAACAGACAAACAGACAAGCAAAAAAGATGAAGAACGCCCCGGGACAGACGGGCACTGCGAGCAGGCGTGCTCAGGGCAAACTGAGGAGGCAGGGAGCTCCGGGAAGATCAGGGCTCTCACCCCAGCCCCGGGAACTGGTGTCTGCAAATAAAACCTGCCCTGGCTGCACAGCGAGTGGGCTTTGTTCGGCAGAGAAACCTGCCAGTCCAGCCTCACGGAGAAGCAAGGCACAGTCAGGGTGGTGGCAGGCTTTCCTGTTTACCTTCTACCCCTTAGGAAGCCTTGAATGTAGGGGCTGAAAGGGCTTGGGGATTCGGTGGCGCTCTTAATGCAAGGGTTCTGCCGATCTTATCGCTCTCTGCATTGCATCCGGGTACCACGCATACAGTGCAGAGAACTAAGACACATTCACGGAGCCTTCTCCTCTGAGGACGTGGGAGGGCTCTGAGCCGGGCTGGTCTGGGCTGATGATGGAAAGGGGTTGCATTGTGTCATCCTCAGCCTTTCCCTGCTGGGCAGGGGGGCTTCCCTGCCTGACTTGGTCCCGGTACCTCTTACACACACTCACCCACAGAAAACTAAACTCCACGTGGGTGGGGGCTGTGTCTGTGCTACATTAGTTGATAATATGTGCTAAGAATAAATAGTCTATAAATAGAAAGAAATACCTATCATTCGGGATGGTCTTGGTTTAAAGGATTTGGTCCTATTGGCTTTTTTTGCACCTTTGGGTTTTCCAGAACAATAATACTAGTTTTTGGTTTCACCAATATGATCACTATTTCTGTTTTCCCTTTTTTTTTTTTTTTTTTTTTTTTAAATGTCTGAAACGGGGGGGATAGCATCCTTCCAAGATCTGGGGAGAGGATTTATTTGAGAACGGTATTGCAAGCTGTGTGTGATTTCCTGGGATAATGGACTCAAAAGGCTTTTCCATCATATTTGAAGAGCTTTGTAATAGGCAGGTATCTCTACCCTAGATAGATTACGAATTCCTTGGGAGCCTCAAATCTTCTCTCTCCTTTGGGGGGAGCTTAAGGAATTCAAGTATTGGCCCTGAAGAAAAAGCGATTGAACGGAATCCCTAAAGATTATGAAAGGTTGTGCCCTTTTGAAGATGGAGTTGGTTGCAAGAGTATGAATTAAAGCTTAAAATATGTACCAAGAGCTTTAAAATTTTACCTTTCCATCTAGTAATTCTCCTTGCAGGACTGTCACCATAACCAGAGAAAGAACCATACCCAGTAAAGTTCATCACGTCATTTTGTATGAGAGCCAAAAGTTGGAAACAATTTTAATGTTCAACAATGGGGAATGGCTAAGTAAATTATGGGGTACAGCTATTCAAGTGGAAAGTGGGACATTTTGTTGTGGCCGTTTTGATGCCATGGATGTTTTTTGTCCCTAAAGAATAAACCACTGAATTTCTAAGTAAAAAAAAAAATAGGGCATGTATTTAACACTTACCCCATCTTTAGAACCCTAATCTCTCCGACCTTTGAACATTAGAAATTGGGTGGATTTCAGAGATGGAGTAAGGCTATCTGATGTGCAAATAATTTATAATTAAAACTCAGATGTTAAGTGATTTATTTTTAGTGTCACCAAATAACTGTGAATGTTAAAATGTACATGACAAACAAAAATAGTGTCAAATTATTTATCAGTAATATTCATAAAGAGTATTTATTGCTGAAGAAAAATAAAGTAATAGGAAGTAAAAAAGCAGAACATGAAATATGTATTTATAGTGTGATCTAAATACTATCAACTGATTTATATAAATGTATACAGATATTAATATTCTAAATACTTACATTGATTTTCATCAGTGAGATTATTAGGGATTATTACTTTCCTCTTTTATAATTTAATGTGTTTTTTTCATATTGGAGTGTACATATAATGTATAATATTTTTCTTATAGGAGTATTGCTTTTACAATAAAAATTAAAATGGTATAATGAAATATTAAAAAGTAATTAAAATCATAGTGTGATGGAGTAGAATTAACTACAAAGAAGAACTTATTGATGGAAAATGCTTTTCAAGGCTTGTACTGAGATCCTCAGGTAAAATGTGTGACTACTTCCACCCTGAGGATAATGGGAAAAGGATGTCCATTTTTCTCCATAAAGGATTCATACATCTGAGGGGTGGGCAACTCTGGACCACTGAGAGCCTCTTGCTTTCTAAATATCTGTGAAGTTAGGGGGGCAGAGCAAGGACACTTTAGTGCTGCAGCAAGAAATGGGCCACTGTGCTGCTTGCTCATGATTTTTCTGGCAAGTGCTTTGCCAGTGAAGTGACCTAAATCTATGTCCCAGGGACCCAGGTCTTAATAAGTTCCTGGTTTTTTCACAAACCTTCCTCCTTTATTTCCCATCAGAGATGTTGGAGTCCCCGAGGGCTGGAGCTAATCTGTTTCTCGCATGGCTTCCTACACATCGTACAGTGCTAGGCACACCTAAGAGATGCTGATGTATTAAATGATGATTGTCGATAAGAAGCCAGAAGCAGCCCAAGCCGAATGTTTTCTTGCCTTGAGCTTGACTCTGACCCTCTACTCTCAATTCACATTCCACCTCTCTCAGGGATATAGATCCGGACTAGGAAGGGCTTCAGGAGAGGGTAGGAGTGTCTTCTGTGGTCTGCAGTGGGCTTTGGGTTCTTAAAATACGGCCAGCTCTCTAATAAAATGATGCTAATATAGCGACACTGAATAGCAAAAGGAATCATGTAATAGGGATGATCAATAAAACAGACATCTCATCTTTTGAATAAAATTAAAGGCAACGTCATTCATTTCCTTTATAATTTTGACTATGGGGGAGGTAGTGCCTGGCAGAAGGTATTTTATGGAGCAAGCAATTTATTTCCACCAATCCCAACAAAAACCTACTTGTACTAGAAGCATCTGGGAAGAGCTGCTTTCCTTGCAGCATAGGGTTTTCTAGGGCCAACCTTGGAGGGATTGACCCGAACTCTGGGAGCCACTCAGAGTTCCTTGACCTCCCTGTGTACATGCTTAATCCTAGAAATGCTTTCCAGGGGCTCTGAAGATTAATTCTTTCTGGGCAATGAAGGAAGAGGGAGAGAAGGGAGAGAGGTAACACCTGAACTGCTGCAACTTATTTGCTAAATTCTGGATAAAGGTTTCTGGGGGAGGAAAATTACCTCCTACATGGTGTTTCTTCTGGCTGTGTGTTCAAGGAAATGAAAGACGTTCCTAGGCAAAGTGATCATGTCTCTATTAGGAAGTCTGTGGCCCTGCAGGAAGCCCCATTCATTTCTGACTATAATAAACCCTGACATGGGACATTAGCAAGTCTTCAGTTTCTGAATGTCTCAGATCTCAAACCTTTTCCCCAGTGAAAGAGGACTGGAGAAAAATCACCCAGTGAACATTGTGTGCAAGACTTCGCTCTTATAGCAGCTACTAAATGACCCCCCTACTCAGTCCCAGCCTTGTCTGGACCTGCTCTCCTCTAAATGGAGCAGTTGCAGAAGAAGCAGAGTTTTTTGGTGGATCTGAAGTAGTCTGCAACTGTGAAGCTGGGATGTTTGGCTGTGTGGTGTAGCCCATTAATTATAGTGTGTCCTGATCATGTTTATTTGTCTAAACTCTTGGTGTTGCAAAACTGACCCCTTCGGGCATTAAATAACAAAAAAGCGAGAGCCCAGGCAGCTGTATTCCTCTTGCCATCCCCTGTGGCTGCAGGTCTATAGCGGGGAGGCCCAGCCAGACTAACGGGAAGCTCTGGACGCAGCAGACACACTGACCTCACTGGGCATGGGGCTCTGTATGACATGGGTTCACCAGGGTCCTGTGGAGCAAGACCCTCCTGAGTACAGCGGGGTCCCCAGGACCAGCTTCCATCTTGCCCATCCTCAGCTTTGCAGTTTTAAACTGAAGGGCTTGGGAGAAAGGGGGATGGGTAACGAGGAGAGGGAAACACTCTCCAGTCCTTTCCTAATGTCTTTTGTCCCTGTCCCAGACTGTGGTAAAATAGAGCAGGGACCAGCTGGCCAGCCTTGTTTGTTTAAGCTATTGACTAATCTGAGTTCATGTGCTGAGCTGGTTCATGAAGTTCTTGAACTTTTATTATCCTTGGACTTCTGGCACAGTCAAAATGCAATACGAAACTGGTACTAACTTGAAAAGAAGCCTATGTGACTTAGTGAATTAAATGTTTGACTTTGAATGAAGAGATTCAAGAAATTCAGAGAAAAATTTGCATAATATTCATTAAGGGCCACTCCATGCTAGGCTTGAGATCTGAGTGAAAATTGAATTCTCCTTTCAGTTCTGCCAAGATCTCTATTCTCTCAGGCTGCCTCCAAGTCATTGGGCCATCGGGAGCCTCAATGCCTGTGACCTATGACATTTAAATGCAAAATTTTAATAAACGTGTGTAAATCAGGGATTAAAGAAAAGTGAATATACATCTGTGCTGCTCTCCAATATGGGAGCCACTAGCCTCCGTGGCTAACGTGGAATGGACAAAATTCACTTTCTCGATTGTTGGAACCAAATGTCAAGTGTTCCATAGCCACATGTAGCTAGAAGCTCCATATTGGACAGCAGTGATATAGAACATTGCCGTCATTGCAGAATGTTTCATTGGGCAGCACTGATGTAGAGAATGAAAGAATATGGGTTCATGTAGAATATTTTTCTGTTCAAAATATTTGCAAACTGCCACCTGTGATCCCTATATGGGCCAGAAAAGGACTGGAAAGAGCCTTCATGATTACCTGGATAACTCCCCAGCTGATGATAATTCCACTTTATAGCATCTCTGCCAGGCCTCTGTCTATGTTGGGTTTGATAATTTCAACAATAGTGATCTACCTTCCAAGGCAGTGGTTTTTATCGGTGAACTCCCCCTAGTGCAACGTGTTTGGTATAATTCAGTATAAGGCTCTTGGAAAAGCTAATTTTTCTTTAAAAAATATAAAGGAATTCCATATTCTTACAAACGCCTTTGCAGATGAGTCACACAATTTCCATTAAAATTGTGTATAGAAAGAGTAAATGTCAAATGTAAATGCAAATGTCAAAAATAAAATGAGGTTAAGCACTTGTCTGCCTACATCTCCTGTGGTTTCCTTATGAATGCTAATAATAAAAATATTAGTTTGGGCATAGTAACCTAGCCAAGCAGACAACTTGCCACTAACAGTGCTCTTCCTTATTTCTCAGTGATTGTCTTTCTCAAAAATACTTTGCCATTGAAAAATAATGAATTTTCCAGATTAAAAAAATGAAACTTACCTTTTAAAACACCTACATCTTGAGAATTATAATCAATCATGGTAGAAATGGGTTCATAGAATGCCTCTGGGTGAGTAAGCAGGGTATACTGATATAGGCTGACTTTTTCCTAAGGACTTGTCACTGTCAGTACTGTAGTACTGAATCAGGCCATCCCACTGTGGGAACACTTTGGTTTTCCTTTACTCTAACTTGATGTTACTGCTTCAACTCTTCTGCCTCTTTTCATGCACATTTGGATTTATTTTCAAAGATAAGACCTCAAATGACTATTCTTCAAAGATCTCAAATTACTGCGACTAAATAAGGTACGAAGTCTTTGTGACAGCACTTTTCCTCAGTGCCCTTCCTCTTACTTCCAGTACTAGCTGAAGTGGCCAGAAATCTGAATGCCGGATAGATGATGGTTTGTGGTAGTCATAGGAAGAAGAAGGAGGAGGGGGAGAAGGAGGAGGAGGAGATGCATTTATTGAGCACTGTTCAAAGAATGTTTTATATGTTGATTCATATTAAATTCGTATCAACTCTATGAGCTGGACGCTATTTTCCTCTCATTTCAAATGAAGAAACCAAGGCACAGAAACACAGTTCACCCAACCACTAGGTGGCAGAGGAGAGCCTGGATTTAATTGGAGGACGTGTGGCCCCAGGGTGGATTTCTGAAGCCTTCACTTCCATAGATCATGGATATCTGCAGGTTTAAAACCATCACTTGTTTCCACCCTCCATTTTACATAGAGACCTTTGGGAAGTCCTGTGCATTGTTTTATGAAAGGCAGCTTGGTATAACAGAAAGAATATAAGATCTGTAGTCAGATAGAACTGATAGGACATTTGTTCAGTGTCCGGCATGAAATAGACATTCAATACATAGTCCTTGAACAAAGTGCCATTTGAATATCTTCAGTTTTCAATCTTTTTCTCCTATCTTTCCTAGAAGTGGCTTGTACATATGCGTGTGTAATATGTATTTGCTTTGTTTTGTTTTATTCTTGTCCTGATGATACCATAACTGCGGTTTCAATATATTAAGTTGCTTCAACATATTAAGATTCAGGAGAACCCATTTTGCTCAAACGTGATTAAGTGCCTGCTATGTACCAGCCATTTTGCTAGGCCATGAAGGTACAAAAACGAAAAACACAGATTCCAAGTCCTCAAGGCTCTTACTTCTACTGGGGAAGTCATCCATTTAAATACATAAAGTCACCGTAATGAGGAAAGGCATAGAATAAAGGTAAGTGAAGGAAGAGAGACAGAGAGCTCTTAGAAAAATCACAGGATTTGGGAAAAGCCAGGAGGAGATATTACCTAGGCTGAGACTTGAAGGTTGAATAAGAGTCAACCACATAGGCAGAAGTGGCAGGAAAAGCCTCCTGGTGCCTCAGACCTGCAAGCATGAAGTAGCATATGTCCAAGTCCCAAGTGCTTTTCCTTTGGGGTTCTCATTGCAGTGAATGGCACCAGTAAGTTCCCAAGACAGAAACTTGTGGGGCATCTTCAACTCTTTCACTTCCTTACTCTCTCACAGCCAGTCACTAAATCTGACTGATTTGACTTCCTCATTAGCTCTGAGATCCACCACTTTTACCACCACCCCAATCATCTCTTGCCTTGAGTCAACAATAGTCTTGTAACAGGTCTTTGCCTCTAGTCTGGCTCTGCCCATCCTCCTCTCCTATCCTCCCCCCAAATTCATTTTCCACATTGCAGCCAAATCACATTCTAAATTACAAGCCAGAACATAATATTTTTTTCCCAAGAAAACTCCTTCCATGACTCTCTATTGCTCTTAGATTAAACCCCAATTTTTATCACGATTGATAAGGACTTGGTGACTTGATGCTTGCTTATTTGTCTAGTTTTTTCTTTCTCCACTCCTTCCTGAAGCTCTCGGACCAAGCTATATTGAACTTTGTTCTTTGAATACATCCTTTTTTGCTTCTTTGCGTTTTCCTACTTTGCTTGGATAACTATTACTTATCCCCCAAGTCTATATGAAATATAGCTTCCTCCAAAAAGTATTTTCTGAACCCCCAAATTTGAATTAAGAACTTTGCTTATCACATGGTATGGTAAATGGCTGTTGCTTGTATAATAGCATGTTAAAGTGGGAACAAAAAAGGTGATGTAGCACAATAATGAAAATGTAGTTAATACCACCATAATTAATGTCATTGAAAGTGGTTAAAATGGGGAAATTTGAGGTGTATATATGTTATTACAATAAAAAGTTTAAAAAAATGGGAACAGAATACTAAGTGCTTAACATTCCTGTATTTCAAAGAAAGATGCCAGACTAGCTATGCGATACTTGCAGAGAGGGAATCTGGAAACCAATATAAAATGATGAGGTTGAAGAGTGCAAGAGATAATTTGTTTAGAGAATCTATGAGCGGGCCTTTGAGAGGACCATCAGAGAGCTTAATATTTGGTCCGAAGTTTGAGAGGACAAAGGGACAGGTGTTTGTTCCATGCCTAAGAAGACTAAATGGCTATGGTTGAGGCTGCCTGTCAGGCTGCAGAGCTAAGGAAGCTTCACTGGGAGCAAATGGTGCTTTCTGGGCAAAAATGTGCTCCATGGACAGGATGTAGAAACCAGGCAGGAAGATAGCTTAAGGATAATTTTTAAAGGAACCCATCCAAGAGGGCTCCCAGCCAGAGGCGGACTGTGGCCATAAGGAAAAGAATGGGATGTTCTATTAGTAGAAGTTGAGGGGAGGATTGTAAGCAGTAAGGCAGAGGAGAGAGAACTTCAGTCAGATGTTTCCAGTAGAAAAATCTTCAAGAAAACATGAAAGTGCCCCCATGAAAGAAAGAACTAGCTCTGAATATTCACAAAGCCAGAGAGTGCCAACCAAGGTCATAAATATACTAGTCAAATAAGACTTTCCATTCTTTCCCTCTTTTTATCCCACCCCATTTACCATGGTAATTTTTCCAGAATAAGTGTTTCTGAACTGTGAGAGGAAAGAAGATTTAAGTTTAAAGGAGATCAGAGTGTTTATTATCACACTAATTCCTTGTTTTAATTACTGAACTGAATGTGTTCTTAGGACTAGAAGTGATCAGGAGACCTTTTATTATTTAAGTGTGAGCAAAGAAATTATAAGACCTGCCTGACACTTCCATTTAGAGGGAAAAGAAAAATACGGATTACTGAATGCATTTAAGATTTTCTCTTTATCTTTCGATTTCAGCAGTTTGAGTATGTGTGGCTAGGTGTGAATTTCTTTGTATTTATCCAGTTTGGGATTTTCTGACTTTTTGAAATAATTAGCCTAATGTCCAGGGAAATTACAAGTTATTATTTATGTTCAAAAACAAGACAGGAGTAATAGATGACAAGGCTAAAGATTCAGATGGGGCAAGATTAAGGAGGGGTTTGTAGAGATCTTGGACTTTGTCTTAATTATTGAAACCACCAAAGGGTTTCAAACGGAGAAGTTAAATGGACAGTTGTACACATTAAATAAATCTTTTTGGAAGATGGATTTAAGAAAGAGAAGGTTGGTTTCAAAGAGGACACTAAGGAAACCACTTTAGCACTATAGTCAGGAAATCATGAGAATCTGATTTAGAGACGGAGATGAGAGAACAGCATTCTGGGAAGATGGTGGCATAAACAAATTCCTTCAAGACCCTCCCACTTCCCCCTCAAGCAGTCAGATAGTATCTGGGGATGAGAAGCCTGTCTGAGACTTCAGATCTACAGGAGATAGTATAATAACAGAAAAGCCCAGGGAAATTTCTCGATGGAATTACTTATAACATTGAGTGGATGTGAGCCCTAATAGATTCTCTGGGGGGACTTTGACAATAGCATCAATCCCACAGCTTACTCAGAGGCTCTGGCCAGGTGATCCTCAGGCATCCTTAGAGAGAGAGATGGAATGTGCTTAAAATTCTCAGCCCTGAGAGGATTCCACTGACACTCCTATGTCAGCCTCCTGGTGAGCAAATTCCTTCCTTACCCCTTATTTCAAGTGTTTCCACTATTGGCCAAGAGACCTCCAGTAGCCTGACATGCACAGCTGCTACGGGAACTCACCCTTGTGGATGTTGGTAGGGAAAGAAGGCTAAATGTCATCTAATGGGCCCCAGGAGTTTGAAAGAGAACCCAAGTCAAATAACAAAACAGCTGATTTATAGAGGCGGTTTAATAAAGAACCAGAGATGGATTTTTACATGACTGTAAGGAGAATTCTTCAGGAGATATAAAAAGGTATTGCAAAAGAACCATTGGAGAACAAAACAGATTTCTTGAAATAAAATTTTTCTCTGAATTTAAGAATTCAACTGATGAGTAATAGGCTAGAAACTCTGAAAAATGAAATAAAGATTTAGAAGGTAAAATTAAGTGATGAAAAGCAAAAATAAAAATAAATGGAATTATAAGTGACACAATGAGAATCATGGAAGACAGATCTAGGAGACCCAATATTCTTAAATTAGGAGTTGCAGAGGTAAGGAAAAGAAGAGATGGGAAAGAAGAAATAGTAAAAAAAATATTTCTGGAACCAAATTGAAAAGGGAACACATTCAGGAAAAATTTAGACAAATACAATATAACCCTTTAATATCATATAATTATGCTTTCAGAAACAACTGCAAATCTCTCTGATTAATTTCTGTATTTCCAAAAAATTTATTTAAGAGGTCTAACACTTCAGATAATTTTATTTTAGGAACAAATCTGGGATAATACTAATTAATTAAAAACCTATCAAACAGTTGCCTCAGAGAAAGCTATAGGTAAAATTACTCTAAATATTTTCAGCATTGTGCACAGAAGAGATAAACAGCTGTGGACAGGTCTACTTCCTTCATACAAGACCAAGGTATTTTTTAATCTCCATCTCCCATCTGGTTTTCCCTGGAGTCTGATAATTTCCCATTAGAAAGGCTCTCATTTAAGGTTAAAGCAGCATATTTGTAGAAGACTGCAAACATAAAACTTTCAGTAAATTGTCTATTGACCAAGTCAATGCTAATTTGTTGTAGTTTATTGGTTAATTTGTTAGCTCAAGGGAATGTGATGAGAAAAGGTTGCTTGTAAAAGGCAATGAGAATGCAGGGATAGATTTTTCATGAGGAAAGACCTTCGTGAGAGATTTCACTGTGTCCTCCATGACTAGAAACAGCCTGTACCTGTTATCTGAAGAGGCAGGGATGCCCAAATGAAGAAGAGGGTGTTCCAGTTTGCTAAAGCTGCCATTATGCAAAATACCAGAAATGGCTTGGCTTTTATAAAGGGGGTTCATTTGGTTACAAATTTACAGTTCTGAGGCCATAAAAGTGTCCAAACCAAGGCATAAACAGGAGTATACCTTCATTGGAGAAAGGCCATTGGTGTCCAGAAAACCTCTGTGAGCTTGGAAGGCACGTGGCTGGCATCTGCTTGCTCCCAGGTAGTGTTGCAGCTCCTCTCTCAGCTCCTGTGCATTCTTGGTTCTTCTCCCAGGACATTTCTCTCTAAGATCCTGGGGGTCCTGTCTTAGCATATCCTGGGGCAAACCCTGGGCTTCATCTCTTAGCTAAACTCCTTTTGTCTGCATCTCCAAGCATGTCTAAGCATCAATGTCAGCAAGCGTCTGGGCCTGTGTGGCTCTTTTAAAGGATTCCAGTAAGCTAATCAAGGCCCATGCTGAATGGGCAGGACCATACCTCTATGGAAATAATCTAATCAAAATTATCACCTACAATTAGAAGAGTCATATCTGCATGGAAACAACCTAATCCAAATATCCCACGAGACTGGATTAAAATATCATGGCTTTCTCTTGGCGCAGAGGGATAAAAGGAGAATTGGTGAGCATAAAACTACACCAGCTTCATAAGGTCTCTCAGCTGACTCTACAGGGTAAGATATTTTAATGTACTTTTTGCTTATCATAGTAGTGCACATTTTAACCTTTATTAACTTGAAGGTATGTATATTGCATTTTAAAATATGAAGGTTTGGAAAATAGTTTTAATGGTTTTCAGATTTAGTGAGATTATAACTCATGGTCTGGCAGGAAACAAGGCAAACCCAAGAGATTTGTTCCGGTTTGCTAATGCTGCCAGAATGCAAAATACCAGAAATGGATTGACTTTTATAAAGGGGATTTATTTGGTTACAAAGTTACAGTCTTAAGGCTATGAAAGTGTCCAAACCAAGGCATAAACATGAGTTTACCTTCACTGGAGAAAGGCCATTGGCATCTGGAAAACCTCTGTTAGCTGGGAAGGCACGTGGTTGATGTCTGCTTGCTCCCAGGCTGCATTTCAAAATGGCATTCTCCAAAATGTCTAAGTGTCAGCCAACGTCAGGGGTCCACAACTTCAAGTATCTCTTAGCTAAGCCAGCAAGCATCTGGGTCTGTGCCAGTGATTTAATTAAGACCCGACCCATGCTGAAACGGTGGGGCCACATCTCCATGGAAATAATCTAATCAAAGATATTACCCACAGTTGGGTGGGTCACATCTCCATGGAAACAACCTAATCCAAAGATTCCAACCTAATCAACAGTAATATGTCTGCCCCCCACAAGACAGCATTAAAGAACATGGCATTTTGGGGGAAATAATACATCCAAACCGGTACAGGATTTAACTGAAGAGACTTTAATGAAGGAGTCATTTAAAGAACTGTGATCAGGGTTAACTAAATTAACAAGATATGCTGAAGCACTCAACAAGTAGCAACAATAGGAAGCCTTTCCCCTGTAGTAGGCTGAATAATGGCCCCCTAAAGATATCTATATGCTAATTCCCAAGACCTACGACTATGCTACCTCATATGGCAAAAGGGAATTTGCAGGTGTGATTAAGTTAATGATTGTGCCAGTTTGAAACTGTTAAGTACCCCAGAAAAGCCATGCTCTTCTAATCCAATCTTGTGGGTGAAGACTTATTGTGGGTGGGATCTTTTGATTAGTTTGTTTCCATGGAGATGTGACCCACCCAATTGTGGGTAGGACCTTTTGATTAGATTATTTTCCTGGAGATGTGATCCCACTCATTCAAGGTGGATCTTAATTAGTTTACTGGAGTCCTTAAGAGAGCTCAGGGGGAGAGAGAGAGAGACCTGACAGAAAAACGTTTGGAGATGCTAACCTAAGAGATGAAGCCCAGAGTTTGCCCTGGAGGAGCCAAGTGAGAATCCACAGAGGCTTAAAGAGAAAGCCACTGGAATCAGAAGCTGAAAGCAATGCAACCTGGGAGCAAAGGACCAGCAGACACCAGCCACGTACCTTCCCAGCTGACAGAGGTATTCTGGACACCATCAGTCTTTCCTCAGTGAAGGTATTCTCTTGTTGATGCCTTAGTTTGGGCACTTTTACGGTCTTAGAACTGTAAATTTTTTAATTAATAACCCCCATTGTAAAAGTCAATCCATTTCTGGTATATTGCATTTCAGCATGTTAGCAAATCAGAACAAGGACTTTGAGGTGGGGAAATTATCCTAGATTACCCAGGTGGGCCCAGTGTTAACACAAGGATCCTTACTAGAGAGAGGCAGTAGAATTAGGGTCAGGACAGAAGGAGAGTCAGAGATGGGAGTTATGAGCTTTGAGGATGGAGGAAGGGGCCACAAGCCGAGAAATGCAGGCAGCCTCTAGAAGATGAAAAAGGCAAGGAAACAGATTCTCCCCTAGAGCCTCCAGAAACAATGCAGACCTGTGGACACAATTTGGACTTCTGGCCTCCATAACTGTTAGATAACAGCTTTGCATTGTTTTCAGCCACTCAGGTTTTGGTATATTCTTACAGCAGCAATTAGAAACTAATATACACCTCCAGCCTGCAGTGACAAGGCCTGGGGACAACTGGACTCTTGGAAGAAGGGTAGACAGAAAAATGCAGCCATGGCTAGAACCTCAGTGAGGCTGGGGTTCAGGTGGGGGAGAGAATCATGACCCTGATTTCTCTTTCTCTCTGCCTTCTTTGTTCCCATCAGTGCCTTTCATTGGCTGAACCCCAAGTCAGCCATAGGGAGCCCATGTAATGCAGACCACAGGGATCAGTTGCCTGGGCAGAGAGGTGTAAAGAGTGAATCTGGTGGGAAGAGGGGAGCTGGGCAAATGAAAAGTAACCAGTAAAGAGAGATTCTTAAATTATGCACTCTTGTAATGATAATCATCTACATTTAAGCACAATCTGATACAGAAACAGTAACATATATCATGTATCATAATGTATCTTAGCCCTTTTATTAGAATTATGGAAATCATCTATTTTCACTTTCTCTTTTTTTGCCAATAATTACAATGATAGCCTCAACAAAATACAAAAACAGATAAATAAATACATAGCTCATTATTGTATAATTTTAATTGTGTAGAGTACCAAACACATTGCACAGTAGAGGTATTTGGGGACACCCAACAGACTTCTACTTGTCCCAGAATTCTGAGGCCTGAGCAGCAGTCTCAAATAATGTCATAATTAACCAAAAAGTAAGACACTTAGATTAAAATTCCACGTTGAATGTGTTAAACACGGAGATATTGGATCCTCATTGAAAGCATCTAACAGAAACCTTCTCCAGAGAAACACGAGCCATTAAGGCAAAAGTATGAAAGAAATGTGAATTCTCAGACTCAGAAGTTGCAGGAGAAAGAGTTAAGGGAATATCATCGTTTCAATGAAGACCAGATCTAAAATATCTGCATTTTCCTTATATGTGTTCAGGGCAAGAAATGGGAAGCTACTTTTGGGATTTCTAGTAAGATGTGACTAATAGGAAAAAACAAGAAATCAAGCCCCAAATATTTTTGTATTTAAAGGAAAAAGAGTGCTGTGAAAATAAGTCAAGTTAGGAGTTGCAGGCATTCAAATTCAACATATCCAAAATAAAACTTGTTCTTTGTGCCCATCTCCTGCAATCTAATTTTTCTCTTGTGTTCTTTCTCTCTAAGACAGTGCCACTGCTCAGTCACCCAGCTAGAAACCCTTGTAACAGAGTATAGGAACTTCATCTTTATCAAGCTATTAAAAATGTTTATTGATACAACCTAAAATTTCCTCTTTCGCCCTCATTCAAATACGTAATTCATGCTGTTAATTACGTTCATGATGTTGTGCTGTCATCACCACCATCTATTAAAAATTAATTAAAAAAACCCCCACAAGACTACATAATACAAACAGTGAACCCTAATGTAAACATTGGACTATAGTTAATTGTGTAATAACAATACTCTTTCATCAGTTGTAACAAATATACCACACTATTGCAAGTTATTAGTAATAGGGGGCAGTGCTGTCTTTTCTGCATGATTTTTCTGTAAACCTACAACTTTTATAATAAAAAAGTGCTTATTTAGTGAAAAAATGAGAGAGATTCAATGGTGTTTAATGTCTCTGGCAGGGCAGGGTGTCAGTGCAACTGGGCAGAAAGGCAGGGTTTAGGAAATCCATGACAAATAGCTATGGAGAGTTTTGTTAAAACTGTATAGTAGGCTAACAGCAGGAATGATAGATGTTTTTAATGTCATAAAAAAGACCATAAAATATTTGTTGACAATTTACTTCAAAGATTGCAGATTATATGTGCGTGTATGTATATATGTATAATCCTCCAGAGAGCTCCTGTGCCAGCTAAGTCCCAAAACCCAGAGGCAATGGCCTCTTCAAGAACATCAGCCAGATGTGTCCTCTTTCCTCATGATGTGAACAACCCTTTTCAACATGAACAAGTTAGGGTGGTCACTGCCTAGACATCCCTGAAGATCGGGAAAGTGATTAAACTAGAGGAAGGGTAGCAACAGACAAGATGGAATTTAACAAAGGATTATGAATACTGAATCTCTATATAATTTTCTTTTTCTTAGTTGCTGGGGTATTGGAATAGATAGAATGAAAGAATTGAAATGGTGGAACTGTAACCCACAGCATTCTTTGAAATTTGCTCTATAGCTACTTGTTAAATTGTAATTTGAAAGTTATCACCTTTTGTGTATATATATATCTTACAATAAGGAAATAACTGATACTATGGTACCGTAACTCAACATTTTTGGAAACTGCCTATATAACTATTTGTTAAATTATACTTTGAAAGTTATTACCTTGTGTAAATCATAACATTTTTGGAAATTTCCTATATAACTGTTAAATTCTACTTTGAAAGTTGTTACTTTGTTGCATATATGTTATATTTCACAATAAGGAAATCAGGGAAACTGTGAACTGTAACCCAGAACATTCTCTGAAATTTGCTCTCTGACTACTTGTTAAATTATCAAGTAATTTGGAAGGTTATCACTTCTATGTATATATGTTATATTCCACAATAAAAAAAATTAAAAATATTACTCAACAGATGATATTTAATAAATGTTGAAGTAATAAATGACAAGAAAAAAATACACATATTTATTCCTCCTTATTATTCGGATGTGTTAGGCCCTTAAGTTTGTTTGTATTTTTCTGGTTAAATTGTGCAATCAGTGTATTCACAGTGGCACTGTTTGGGGACCTTGACACTCTCCTGTTGAAACATTTAATCTTCTCCCCAGTCCAGACCTTTGTTATAGGAAAGTCAGAAACATTTGTGTATGTTATTGTTTTACTTGTTCATTCGTCAACAAACATTCCTTAAACACAGCATTAATTCAATAGGAAAACAAAAATAATGTCTGCCCTCAAAGTGCTCACAATCTAGAAGATGAGAGAGAGAAGTAAATTAAAGATTATTAAATGAGGTTCCAGGGCTACAATAAACTTATGTGCATAGTGTAATGAAGAATCATAGAGAAGTAGTGCCCCAGGGGGGGCATCAAGGAAAGCTTTTAAAGGTGGAAGGGCTTTAACTGAATGTTTGCACATGAGGGCTCATTAACCAGGAGGAAAATCCAGAGACGGGCGATCCTAGCAGAAGAGACTGGATAACTAATGATAAAGAGGTTAAGAAATGTTAGGGAGGGTGCAAATAGTTCTGTGTTCCTGGGGCATAAAGTCAGGCAGAGGGAAATAGTGAGACCTTAAAGAAGTAGGAAGCAGAAACTGATGAGTCATGGTAAGTAGCTTGTAGAGGGGCTCCATGAAGTTCCAGGGGGGACTGCAAAGTGCAGTCATTCTCTGCATGTCCTCCTGGCTATTGACTATTTTACGGATGCTTTCACCATTTCTATTTTACTGTCCATTCACATCCTACAGGGTCTCGCTCATCTAGATTTTGCCAAAGCTTATTCCTTGACCCCTTGACATGTGAAGCACAAACAAAACAAATCAATAAAGATTAAAAATTTTTAGAAAATTCCAAATACCAAAACCTTTATTTAAAAAGATTTACAGTATAGATTTGTACATCCATGCCACTAAGATCTGCACTTTCTAACACAAGCAAACTAATTCTGTTTCAACATAGCATTTTCCAAGTTTGTTTGACCATGGGACTGTCTCTTTTCTTAAATGAATTATCAGGTAACCTCTAGAACAGCTGTTCTTAAAATTTTGTCTGGGGACTTCTAGGGGTCTCTGAGATCCTTTCAGGGCTCTGTAATGTCAAGACTATTTCTATAATGATACGAAGATATTATTTTCCTTTTTCATCCCCTCATAAATGTACAGTTGAGTCTTTGTGGAGGCTACGTGATGTGTGATTTTGTAACAGATTAAACACAAAAGTGGATATGAGGATCTCTTAAGCCAAATATTGAAGAGATTTGAAAAAAATGTAAAACAGCACCACTCTTCTTGTTTTGTTTGGTTTTGGAAAATCTGGTTATTTTTCATAAGATTATCATTATGTTAATATGCTAACATGTGAGTAGTTAAAAATTCCTCAGTCTGGATTTCTAATACAGTAAATATTTCCAAATAAAATGCACATAACCAAAATGCCTTTGAGGTGCTCAATAATGTTCACGAGTGTAAAGGGAGTCCTGAGAAAATCAATAATCTACAGAATTGTTATTCTTCTAGAAGAATAACTCTTCCCTTCTCAGCATCCATTCCTTATCTTTCTGGTATCGATGCCTTAATTTTCATTTGGGAAATCTCTCTCTTCTCTCAGCCCATGTGGTTCAAATTTGGTTAACTCAAACCCCTGGCTCAAGGGAAAGGTGCGACCTGTACCCAGCCACGCCTGGCTCTAGACCTAGTTCTAGAGTTTTCAACTACATGCACCAATGAATTGTCACTTCAGACCAAGAGTCCTGACTTAACACACCAGGGACAAAGGAAATACATTTGGAGAAATGCTGATGTATTCATAGCTGAGAAATGCCATAAACTTTGAACCTTCAATTGTGTTCTGGGCCTTGGCCTCTGGTTTACTAGGGCTCCGACTTAATTTTTTAAATGATTTTGATAATGAATTAACTGATATATTAATATAACATAAGCATATTGAATTCATGGTAAATAAGCTAGACATGACTAATTGGGAAGACATGTTAAATAAATAATTATAATAACCCAATCATCCTCCGCTTAAGAGGGCCCCTGGCCACTTTCTCCCTGGGTAGTTTTTACTCAGGGATTGGTTTAATCGTTATCTTTGCCACAGAAGCCTTCTCTGACTCTCCAGAAAAGTTCAGACCCGACTATTATCATAATGTTCTCATCGTGCTTGTACTTTGCCTTCAAAATGCTCATCCAGATTTTAGTTTATTATGTGTGTGACTTTGTGTTCTATATTTTCTTTTCCCAGTAGAGTGTAAGCTCCATACTCTTTGGTCACCATCTGTCCCTAGGATCCAGCTCATTATTTGGGGTATGGGGGGGGTCTTACGAATATAACTGTAGACTGAATGAAGGAAAGCATGAGGATGACTATAAGCTGAAGTAAAGAGTTCAGGATTATAGGAGAAGTACAGGAGATTATAGAAGTAAAGAGTGTGATGGGAGCATAAAACACAGTGCCAACTGGCTTAGAGAGCAGACAAGGACTTCTGGAGAAATGGCACTGATGCTGGGAGAAGAAGGATAAGTGTGTGAGTTATCCCAGTGCGGGGAGGTGGGGAGAAAAGTACACTGCAGCTGGGGGTAGTATGTGAAGGGAGTGCCTTCAGCTCGGTGTGGCACCCCTCTTCCCCCACTGACGGTGGGGAGAGCCTTCCTCAGTTGTCTGCCTCTGAGGTGCATCTCCTTCTGCTTTTCTCTGGGCACCTTTTCTTTCTATATCAGAGTTGGCGTCTGTAGGCTTTCCGCTGACACGTTCAAAACCTGCCTCATTCAAAGCCACCTTGACGGTGCAGAAACAGAGATGTGGGAAGGGGTTCTGGAATTTTCTAAGACTTCTAAAATACTTTATTTGGAAACATTAGAGAAGCTGATCCCCTAGGATCCCTGAAGATGTTCCTGGGGGTGGAAAGTGAGCGTAGAGGACAGAAAAGGGGAGCCTTCAGAGATCACTAAGTCCAACTTGCTAAATCCTGTGGAAGAAACTGAGGCTCAGAATAGCGAACTACCTTGAGGAAAGTCCGCGATGTTACCCTGCTCTTTTACTAAGGGATTCATGGGCGTCTTTCACCGCTCATCTCAAGGGCAACTGGAGATGGACAAGTGGAGTCTGGAACCGCTGAAGCAACCGACACCCACCTCCTCAGAGCGGCCCCGCGGCTACGAGAGATGACAGAGAGAGAGAGGGAGGGAGAAAGGAAGGAAGGGGAGCTGGAGGTGGGAGTGGAAGAGGCCGCCTGGCCCGGGGCTGATTGGCTCCCGAACCCAACCCTCCCGAAGCGTTTTATAAGAGTCGGGGCGGCCGCGCGTTCTGCCGGCTCGCCAGCGCGCCCCGGGAGCCGCCGCCCCGCTCCCAGCGCCCCTCGCTCGCGCCGGCTCCGCCGCTGCGTTTGGGTTTGCCGCCCTCAGAGAGGCAGAGAGGAAGGCCGGGCGCGAGCGAGGGAGGCGAGCGCGCGAGCCAGCGGGGCAGAGCGCCATGCGCCGCGCCAGCCGAGACTACACCAAGTACCTGCGCGGCGCGGAGGAGATGGGCAGCGGCGGCTCCAGCGCCCCGCACGAGGGCCCCCTGCACGCCCCGCCGCCGCCGCCGCCCGCACCCCACCCGCCCCCCGCCGCCTCCCGCTCCATGTTTGTGGCCCTCCTGGGGCTGGGGCTGGGCCAGGTTGTCTGCAGCGTCGCCCTGTTTCTCTACTTCAGAGCGCAGGTGAGCACCCGCCTCTCCAGGAGCGCGCGGTCAGGGCGCACTGATCTTGTTCCTCTCCCAGTTGGGGGAAACTGAGTCTGGCCGCCGGGTTCGACTCCCCAGACCTCTGCATTCAGCCTGGGGAAAGTGACTCTAAGGAAGGGAGGGTCCGGCTTGGGGAGGGCGGTAGCGCGGGGCGGTGCAGGGGTGCTCCTGGGGCAGCGGGGCGCGCTCTCCTCCGCTCTCCACGCACGCACCTCTGCACCGCGCCTGGCCTGGCTTCCTGGGTTTGAATTTCCTCCGGTGACACCGTGTTGGCCTCTCACCTGTTCTGGAAGTGATGGCAAACTTTTTCACCCTTCCATTTCTCACTTAGAGATGAGAACCAACTTAGGTTCAGTTAGGAAAAAATTGAGCACCCTCGCCAAAGCTACCTCCGTTCCCTTTCCGCCCACCATCTAGGGGATTTCGGTTCTGTGGCTGGCTGCTTTTCAGGTAGTGTCCGGGTTACGGTGCTTGCAGTTCACTGGCTTCAGAGGCGCGCAGAGTGGAAGGTCGCGGTGCTTGCTGGAGTCAGGGATGGTGATGGCCAGGGCACCAGATGGGACGAATGGCACAGTGCGACTAGGGAAGCACGGTGGCGGGGCTCTGAGGCTCTGGGGCTGTTGCTGCGGTGACCTGTGGGGTTCCGCTCCCCGCAGGGGTGAAGGAACAGAGAAGGCCCTGTGCCTTCTCAGTGAGGTGGGTGGAGGAAGGCAGCAAGATTGGGGGTGGGGGTAGTGGAGTGGTTTGAGAGGTGATAGCAAAGTTCTCTCCCCTGGCATAACCTCTCTACAAGTTAGCAAATAACCAAACTTTTAAAAAAGTGAGGTATTTCTGCATGACGGCTGGGAACTGCAGGGAGATAACAGAAAGGAAGGGGTAAATTTGTAATATTATGCTTTCTGGTGGTTTATGCTCTTGTGTTTTCTTGGAAATTGCAGTGAAGTTGGTTGGATTCATTCAAATATTCTTGTCTGGTGCTGTGAGCTCTTTCTCAGAGGAAGTGGGGGGCTGACTGTGCATTTTTTTTTTTTTTTTTTTTTTTATGGGAAAAGAAAGAGAGTCTGGTTTGGACTTCGTTGGTTTTCAGACTCAAAGGTGATTACTAAACCAAACTGGATGCATCAAAATATGGCATTGCTTGGGTTGTATGGGATTTGGCATGTGCCAGCATCTTCATCGTCATTGCTTGTAATCATAGGAATTTTGTTAAGTGTTCATCATCCGCTAGTTTGCTTTTTGTAGAGCTGTTTTACCTACTGAAAGAAGAGTAGAAGTGCTATGAGCAATACTTCAGAAAATTTGTATTTGCATATTAATAAAAATAATCTTTACCTGTTGAAATAATATGATTTTTTTTTCTAGAAAGACAACTTTCGAATAGTTTACTTGCAACATAGATTACCCAAATCTAAATGAAAGTGTTGAAATGGGTTTCTGTCATTGGAGGAGGCTGCTGACGAGAATGAGTAATGAGCGGTTTATCCGCTTTCCCGTCTAGCATGTTCTCCCTCCCCCCATTTGGTGCTTGTGTATTGAGTGCCCGCCTTATGCATGACACTATTATATGCTATGAAATGTGAGTAAATTATTTACTCAACATATGTTATGCACCTACTGTGTGCATGGCGTGGTGCCAGGTAAAGGATGGACATATAAAGATGATTGACAGGGTTCTGTTCTTAAGGAGTCTACAACAAAAGACTTAAAAATTCTTGATCAACTGAGAGAGCAGCATTCAGAAAACAGACAGAAAATGCAGCAGTTTTCCATCTTTTATCATCTCCAATACCTTAGGGCTAAGACATTTTCATAGCAGAAATAGTGAACTAAGGGTTCGTGTGTTGAAAGAGTAGGAGGGAATGAGTGCATTCTAGGAACTATGAGCAGCATAGCTGGGTGAGAGCCATGGGCTCGGCATGACCAGGTAGGAAAGAGTGACCCTGGGCTCTTATTACAGTTGTAATAAGAGAACTCTCCTGTAGGAATTCTTGATAGTGATGTTCCAGAAGTCCTGTTTTCTGAGGATCAACGATTTTAACAACTGCTGCGTTGAAATCAGTCTTGATGGCACATGGATGACAGTGAAACTCTCAAAGTCTTTTCCTAAAGTAAACGTGTAAGTTAGGGAGCCTAGCTAGAGAATTTTCATTTGGAGAATTTAGTGTCTTCGGATTTCTGGGTACAATTTCCCCAAATGCCATGAAGATTGGGTTTCTCTAAGACTTATGTGGAATATTTCAGCCGTTACTCTGAACACAATTTTGTACTTCATTTTTAAAAGGTGACCTCCTTCAGTGAAGAAGTAATATTAGGAGCAGTGTGTTCATATGAATATACCACTAGATCTGGCTGCATTTTGCTGGATGTGGTATCTATGTTTGATAGCTAAAGGAGTCATGATCATTTAGAGAAACATTCTGGAATAATTTAAAGGAAATGATATGATTTCTGGAATTTGTTTCAGAATAATCAGTGGGAAGGATGGGGGTTAGGGAAGTAGTTGGGTATTAATGAAACGAGATGGGCCATGAGGTGATAATTGTTGATAGTTGTTGAAGCTGGGTGATGAGAACATGGGGGTTTGCTCTATTATTTTTTCTACTTTTATATACATATGAGGCTTCCTTTTAAAGTTCTAGCTAAGAGAATAGACTCAATTTGACCTGTCACTGATTTCATGTTTTCACTTATGCCAGCACTTTTGGATTAGAACCTAGCACCAAATAAGACATAATGGTTTTTTGATTTCTACTGAGGTGTGGATCAATAGCTTAGCGCTTCTGAATGCATCTGAATAAGAATGTAATCATTTCACATCAGGTCACAGGTTTGCAGTTTACAGTAAAGAAAAATGAGAAAAAGGAGCCTGTTTCATGGGTTTTGATTTAAAAGTGAGGAAAAGAAGCTAAGCCAATCCTCAAGAAAAAGCAGTTTAATTTCATTTTCGGTGCATTTAGAAGAATGCCCAGCATCGTGTAAAATCTAGTGACTATTTTTTTCATTTTCCTCTTTTCAACTCATGCTTGAAGAGTTAAAAGTAAATTAGCCTCATGGATGTTTGCAGCTTGCCTGTGTCTAGATGAAAAAGAGATATACTAGATCCAGCGTAGAATGGCTTTTCCCCCACCAACCATGCCAAAGAGAAAATAGCATGTGGCTTGTGCTATATATTTACTACATAGTATTCATAGTTTGGCTTAAAAAGAAAAAAAAAGTCTTCCAAAAAGCAAAAAGTTTTTATAAAATTTGTGTGTTTTTTTGACACCTGTAGAGCCACATTCAAAGTTTCAAGTTTAGCTACAAGATAAGCTTTTCAGAAAACTCAAGCTTTTTTACCCTTTTAACTCCTTCCCCCAGTCTCCCCACATGCACACCCCAGCATCCCAGGCTGCTACCCAGGAGAGCAGTGATCACCGAAAATCTGATGTAGGGGTGTGCAGCCTGCGTCTTTGAAAGCCAGATAACGGAGTAGCAGGATGTCAAGCATCCTGCCTCATTTAACCCTACAAGTGACTACGTTTCAAGGAAGTTAAAAAAGCTGAGTTCGTTTCACATGAACTACATCATCTGAGTGCATTTTGTGAGTTCATTTTACATCAGATATTTAATATTTATTTAATATTTTCAGACATTTCTAGGTATAGTGAATTTGTTTACTCTGATTTAATTTTTTAAAGAAGTTCTGTCTTCCTCGGTTGAGTATAAATTCTAGGAAGGTCAGCACTGCCTGTTTTACTCACTACCTTATTTGTAGCATATAGCCTAGTGCCTAGGTGTGTTTTATGTACTGAAACATCTCCTCAAATCATTTGCAATTTTACAAAGATATCAATTTCTAGTTTGTAATATGAAAAATTATCTAGTTAGTAGCCAAAATAGACTAAAAAGCATATTTTTTCAGTTATGCAAACCCTCTGTCCAGATTCCTGTGTTCCAGAGGATCTGCTGTTGGGTAAGAGATATATTTGTTCCATCCTCCATGAACCTTGTTGAGAGTATGGTACCGATCACACTCCCTGTGCACGGCTGGCCCTTCACCTCTGAACCTCTTCTCCTCCCTTATCTCCTGGTCTCCATTTCAAGGAAGGGCATTGGGGTGAGAAAGACATTTGACTGTAAGTTAAAATAAATTTTCTAGTGGTTGACCAAGATGGTGGCACAAGATGCTCCGGGATTCCATTCCCCAACAGAATCTTTGAACAACTAGCAAAAACTGGCAGAGCCATCTTCGTCAGAGCTCCTGAAAACAGTTAAAGGGTTGTAGTAACTATGCTTTCAAGAGAAGAGAAACTCAAAAACAGTAGGAAGAGCTTGTGGTACCCAGGCTGCTCCTTTCTTCACCCCTTCCCTGGCTTGGTGTGGAGCCAGCCAGCACTCTCAGTGTGGGTTCTGTTCCAGCAGGAGCAGAGTAACCCTTATGTGTATACCAGGATGATGTATGTTGGTGCCCATGTAGCTGATGGCAATATGAAGGACTGAACTAGGAAATTTGTCTCTGGCTTGTCCTTCCAGAACTTGCCCTGCATGCAGAGGTAGCTTGCAGACAGCTAAATCAGTGTAAGAAACCATCAAAGCAGCCTGGGGCAAAGGATTACTGGCCTTAAGACATACAAAAGAACACCCAGGAGTGGGTGGGGAGTCTGTTTCATAGGCAGAAGAGGGACACTCGGATCCCTGAAAATCAGGGAATTCTTAAAGTCATGAGTACATGCCCAGGGTAAGACACATGCTCAGATAAAAACAGAGAGGACCCTGCACTTTTGCCTTAGGTTGATCTTCTTGGTAGGAGGGCTTAGCTCTGAAGGAGAATATCAGCCAACACAGAGCCAATTTGCAAAGACTGAGAAAGGTGTTCTTTGTATTGGTTTGCTTGTTTTTGTTAGTTCCTGACACTCAAGGAAATCTCTGACATATCTTTATCTGAATATAAACTTCAGGAACAGGAAGTTTAGGGACTGAATTCCAGAGTTAACACATTAAAGTATTAAAATGTACAGTTTGCAACAAAATAATGCAGGACAAATAAAGAAACAGGAAATGATGGCTCATCCAAAGCAATAAGTTAAAACATTGACTTTGGACATACCAGACAGAGACTTAAAAAAATGATATTAAATATGCTCAAAGAGCAAAAGGAAAACTTGGCAAAAGACCTAAAGGATATCAGGAAAATAATATGTAAATAAAATGAGACTCTTGATAAAGAGATGGAAATGTTAAAAAGGAACCAAACAGAAATACTGGCATTGAAGACAGCAATGACTGAAATAAAAAATTTCACTATAGGGATTCCACAGTGAATTGGAACTAGCAGAAGAAAAAAACCAATGAACTTGAAGATAAGACAATTGAAATGATTCAGGCTGAGGAGCAGACAGAAAAAAGAATGAAGAAAAGTGAACAGAGCCTAAGAGACCTGTGGGACACCATCAGGTACACCAAATACATAATATAGGAGGTGCAGAAGGAGAAGAAAGAGAGAGACGGGCAGCAGGGATATTTGAAGAAATAGTGATAGGAGACTCCCTCAATTTAGCAAAAGATATGAATATATGCATTCTAGGAGCCCAGCGAGCCCCAAGCAGGATAAACTCGAAGAGATCCACACCCAGACACATTATCGTCATCAAACTGCCAAATGCCACAGACAAAGAGAATCCTGAAAGCTGCAAGAGAGAAGCAAGGTGTCATGTACACAGGAGCCCCAATAAGATTAAGTGCAGATTTCTCATCAGAAACCATGGAGGCAAGATGGCAGTGGGACAAAATTTTTAAATTGCTGAAAGAGAACAATTGCCAACTAAGAATATTATATCTGGTGAGACTCTCTTTCAAAATTGAGGGAGAGAGTAAGACATTCCTGGATAAACAAAAGGAGGGAGTTAATCACTACCAGACCTTCCCTGTAAGCAGTACTCAAAGCAGTTCTTCACATCAAAAGGAAAGAACACTGGATAGTAGACTGAAACAGCATAAAGAAATAATGATCTCTGGTAAAGCGCTTCTCCACCCTCATGGAACAACTGAGCCACCACTGCCGATAGTCTGAAACAGCCTCAGTCATCATTCCTGCTACCTCTTTCTCCTTGGAATTGCACAGTGGTTGGAAGCAACAGCTGGACCCTTCTACAGGACCTCACGGGAAGACCCTGAACAATTCTTCCTGTTCCATGAGAAATAACTCTTCTCTTGAACTAGAGGAGGGACTGTGAATCCCTGCAAGAGGCTCTGCTTGGCTCTGCACTTGTCTGAACTTTAGTGTGGACTTCCCGAATGCTAGCCCACGTCCCTGGGCAGACCCTGTCCCCATCCTGAGCTCTTACCTAAGAGAGTGCACTACTCCTAAAGCACGGAATATACTGTAGTCACAAGGACTGCACAACTGTGCTGTTCGCAGACAAACTGCATAGCTAGCTACCTGACCCTCTTCTGTGAACCCATTGCCAGACCCCCTCAGACTGCTCCCACACCCCCCTCAGGAATTTTCCAGTTCTCCAGTTCCCTTCCCTCTTCCCTTTCAAACATCCAGCTCTGTGCCAATCGGAATCAAGACCAGCTTTTGATGACTTTTCTCTTCTGCTGCAGTAGTTTGAATAAAGTCTGTCCTACTACTTAAAATTTTTTTTCTAACCTATGATCCTTAAGTAAAGAAATTAAAGAGTATATCAAAATTAATTAAGCCATACTTTCATGATGTTGGGAAAACAATTGATGATGTATATATATGTTTAGTTGTGATGTTATCTTCTGAAACAGTGGTTCTCACTGCACATTAGAAACATTTGGGGAGTGATACAATTGGCCAGTACCCCAGGGATGCTGATTTAATTAGCCTGGGGTGTGGTCTGGGCGTGGGCATTTTTTAAAAAGAGCAAGGGGACAAAATCTTAGCAGTATATTTATTTTCACTGAATGAACCATTATGAATCGTTGCAATATTTTTCTCCTAATTGGTGTTACTTGTGATCAAAATTTAAAAGTTGTGTGTAGTGAATTTTGGAGTCATTTTAATAGCAGAAAAATCTATATCTGTATCTACAAACCTATATTTGTATCTTTGGCATTTTAAGGTGTTACTTCTCAAACATTAACGTGCATCTGAGTCACCTGGGATCTAGTTAAAATGCAGATTCCCACAAATACTCTGGGGTGGGTGGGGCCTGAGAATCTGCATTTCTGAAAAGCTCCCAGTGAGCCCGTGGTGCAGCTGGTTCCCGGGCCACACTTGGAGTAGGGAGGGTAGAGGGGCAGCTCCTTCTCCAGATGGCTCTTACCCTGTCAGCAGAACCCAAGCTTACCCAATTTTAGGATCCATTGGCATTTCCTTCCCAGCCCCACATTGTTCCGTTAGCCCAGCATTTTCTGGTGGTGAGCCAAAAAGGCCTTTCCCTGGTTCTTCTTTCCTGAGGTCTGAACCCACTTTGTCCAGTCTTCTCTGGTTTTATGGGAGACTTATTGGCATCTTCTAAAAGTGAACTTTCTTTTTTTTTTTTTTTTTTTTAAATATGTGGTTAAAAGTTTTCCTTATGTAAAAACTCAAATTCTGATTTGTACTACTCATTTTAAAGAAAACATTGAAAATAAGTATGGATCGCTAATAGTTTTTTTTCTCCCATGATCATAGGTAATCCATACATTTTCAAGACTGGAATAATAAAATTTGTATCATGGGTGCACATTTTTTGAGAGACTGTAATTTCACTTTGAGGATTTCAGATACTGACAGTTTATTTCTGATGATTGGTTAATAAGTCTGCACGTCTTTCTGATTACTTTTAGAAAGATAATTAAACCAGGGAATGAATGAAAGACTTGGTTGAATTCCAACTGAGCTTAAGTTATTGTAAATTTATTTTATTTTTTACATTTTTTCATTTTTCCATCTAGTTTGCACCTACCAAATAAACAAATGTACATGAAGGACTTCGAATTTTTGAAAGAAGAAGATAATAAATTAAACTAGTATTACTAAAACTGTTGAGAACTGATTATCTCTACCCTTTTTATCTGGCAGGGGAAACCACTACAAAGGTTTTGTTAGAGCCAGGAGGAGTTGATGGCAGACAATTTAAAGAGAAGAGTGGTGTTTAAAGAAATGCTAACCCCAGATCACTGCTCTAAGCAGTGGCTTATGGAGTGAAAATATTTAGGGTGGGACAGTCTCTTACGTTACAAGAATTTTAGCATCTCCCAGCATCTGGGAGTATAGTTTGCTTGTCCTGCAGCCCTCCACACCCCACTGTGATCACCAAATATCTCCACACACATTCCCAGACACTTCCTGGCAGTGGTACACTACGGGTTGAGAAACAGTGACGAGAGATTCCAGAAAAGGGGAAATCAGGCTTCTGGCTTCAGGTTTCGTTTGGAGCTAGGAAATGGATTTCTTACTCCCTTCTTCAGCTGATTAAAATATGCAGTAATTAAGGGAAAGGGCCAAGCAAACCTGGTGGCCATGGGTGATGCTACTTTCCCCTGATTTTTGTAGGCTTTGTCTTTGTACATGCAAATGGGCTCCATAGCCCTGCTAGTATATTGTATATAACTTAAAAGACAAAAAGCTTTCTCCATCTGCACTGACCATGTGTGATTCTCTTGAAGCCTCTGCCCTTTATGAAGACTTTCCAGTTGTCAGGTGATTTTGGTGATTTCACCATCAATCACATATGCATACTTCTGTTGTTGAAAATGCTCCCCAAATTTTTGATTATTTTGTGGAAGATATTCAGCTACTGATCAAAATGAAATCAGTGGTTTCACTAACTTGAAGGTAATTGTGCTAACTTTTAATTGCTGGGGAAATAAAGACGGTTGCAAGGATGAATTTTTTGTTCTTAAGTCATACTTTATTAAATAGCGGAATGTTGAATAATAACGACACTAAGATGGTCCTTATATATACGTATATATTTTTTCAGATGGATCCTAATAGAATGTCAGAAGACGACACTGACTGTTTTAAGAGATTTTTCAGACTCCATAAAAATGCAGATTTGCAAGACACAACTCTGGAGAGTCAAGACACAAAATTAATACCTGATTCATGTAGTGGAATTAAGCAGGCCTTTCAAGGAGCTGTGCAAAAGGTAAGTCCCCATTGAGGTTAAGTCAAGGGCCCTTGCTGACATTAGCAGCACTGGAAATTAAGTGGCTAAGTGCTGTTGCATTGTCCTTCTTGTCATCTTAATAATTTGTAAAAGAGCTCAAGAGTAGTTTTTGAAGGGACCAACAGAATTCTTCTGAAGTTGATAGTGTTTGATTACGGTGGCCAGAGACATTCATGCAAATACCCTTGTCTTTTCATTCTTTTTTTCCTTTTAAGAGGAAGGTTTTAAATTCACACTTGGAAGGAGGACAAGGTGGTTTGTGGTTAGTCAATGGGTCAGTTCGCTAGTTTGAATTCATTGACCTAGAAACCATTCCCTGAGTTCACTATCTGGTAGCTGTTTCCTTTACATTGGGTTTTGTAATGGTAGGATCCCCTATTTCTTATCTGTTGGTCCGTGGTTCTGATGAGAAGAAATTGTATTTGGTTCTTTGTTGTCAACTGTGGTGAGGAGGTAAGCAAGCAGAGATAGACATTCGGTGTCCATCTTCTCATTTTCCAGGAGAGCTGGGTGAGACGGGAGGAGATAGGGATAGGAAGGATTGCCTGTTTTACTCTCCTGGACAAAACCTATTTGAGAGTCCTGCAGTCTTGGAATTATTTTTACTTACTGCCTCTTCAGAAACTGGATAGAACCCAAACCATGACCCCAGTGCTTGCACACCTATAGGCATTCATGCATCCAGTTCTCCATTCCAGCAGCTCCCTGAAATCTCTCTCATCATTGCAGAGGGAATCCTAAGTTCTCCAAGTCCTTAAATATTGAATTTTAATTTAGTCTACTTTTTAAAAATCCACCTTCAGTAGCAGCATGTTTTTCAAAGACAATGCATGTTGGAGGTAGAGTTGGGGGAATGAAGTTGGTTGTAGAGGCAACTAAGCCAGGTAAATGTGTGCAAAACCCATCAAGTTGAGATTTGCCATGTTTTATCAAGTTTAAAACACCACCAGTATTCAGCTTGCTTCATATACCACTAAGAGAGGAAAAAAACCCATTGATTAGAAAAGATGTGATTATTCCAGTTGCATGCCAATTTCAGAGATACTAAAATGTAAAAAATGTGCATGATAGAATTGAAGAAGTACATGTTATTCTAATATCGATAAGAAACACATTGTTTATGATAATTAATTATTCATTACAATTAGGAAGTAAGAGGCTTAGCTTTGTGCAGTAGCTATGTATTTTTTAATGTGGACTTAAATTCAGTGCTCTTTTTTTATCTTACATTGTGTTTTCTGAGCTACAGCAACAACAATTATGCCAGTCTATTCATTTTTGTTTTTCTTTTCAATATTTCATTTTCTTTATGTGCTTTTTACCCCATTTATCAAGATCATCTCTCGAATATAGAGCAATCTCTCTATAAACAACTATTTACATGTACTAGGGGTAATCTATTAGTTCAGAATTGAATCCATTAATAAGGTAATCCTGGTTAGGTGAATGATCTCCTAATTTTCTGTTTTGATCAATACATATTGTAGCTCCTTAAAATGGAGAGACAAATTTTTAATTTCATTGGTGTACTGTTTCTTAAAAATTATACTTTAAGTTTCTTATAGAAAAAATAACTGCTGTATCAGCCGAGATAATTTTGAAAGTAAAGAATATTAAGAAGGACAGATATCACCAACATATTTTTTAACGGGAATGCACAAATGGTTCCATCTTAATAGATCAAAAGAGAAAAACATACAGTTATGTCATAGATCCTGAGAACTGATTGACAAAATTTTGCATCTATTTCTGATGTTTAAAATCCATTAGAAAATAGAACTGGATGGATTCTGGATGTTATCACAAATATCTGAAATGAAAAGTTATCTAATATTTAAAAAATAGGAGCATTCTCCTTAAAGTCAGGTACACAACAAAGATGTCTGGTGTCACCATGTTGTTGAATGTTGTTCTCCAAGTGCTAGCCAATGCAGTTATGTAGGAGAATGAAACATGTACTGAAAAGGAGAGGGCCAGATTTGCATGTGATATGTTTGTGTACTTGGGAAAAGTCAAGAGAAACCGAAAGTCTACAGGCAACATAAAAAATCAGTTTGTAAAAAATTAAAAATAATCATTAGCTCTTTCCATTTCAGACAATTACTAGACAGCGTGATGAAAGAAAGATTTTATTCTTAACAAAAACAAACAAAAAACGCTAAGAATAAATTTAGCAGGAAAGGCACAGGGCTGTGAGAATAAACTAGAAAACTCTTCAGAGACACTTAAACTAGGATTGAATAATGCAAAGACGTAATCATGTAAAACCATGATCATTATTGCACTGTAACTTGGGCAGGCAAATCTGTAAAAGAGAACAAACAGCTTAGAGTAGATCTTATTGTGTGCATCTCTGTGGGTGAATGTATGTGTGTATAAAATTTAATGTAATATAAAATTGTTTTAAATAAGTGGATGTAGTTTAGGTCATTCAGAATGGCATTGGGACATTTTGTTTACTATTTCAAAAAACTTATAGGCTTACCTTATGCCCTCAGTGAAAATAAATCCCAGATTTATTTCATCGCTACTCTCTGGCCGTCCTACAACTGCCTGTATTATTTCAGTGTGCCTTTTTGCCCCCAGCTGCTCCACCAAGCTTACTGTTCCTTACTGTTACTGTCACATTTCCTTTGAGCTTTCTACGTGACAGCCTAGACAGTGATTAACAAATCTGAACTTAAGGTACAGATGGTAAGAATGACCGAATTTTCAGTATTTTAGGAACCTTTTGGATACATGGTGCCTTGTTCTAATTGAGTAACACTAATTATGACAGATGCAGTCCCTGGCAAGCCAGAAGGAGAAAGATCAGTGGGCAGGCAAGAATAATCAACTGCTTTTACTAAAGGCACACAGTTTTGATTAGACTAACAGATTATTGTAATTCAGAGCATGAGTAGAACTTTATTTCATTAAGTTCCCATTTGTTTTTGTTGGGCTATAGGATTTTAGCTCTTACATATGGGCAATAATATTACACACAGTTCATTCTTTGTAAAGAATTAGGAGCTGTCATAACAGGCCAATGTGTGTTTGGAGGTAGCAGATGCCATTTTCTTCCCTCTAGACAAGAGGAAGGAAATGGACGTTATCCATACCTTGTTATTAAAACCCACCAAAGCCTATAAAGTGTGGATTCTGTGGTGGGTACCATACTTTGCCATGCCTTATCCCATACCCAAAGACTTAGTTTTCTCCTGTCCTAGCCAAATAATGATTTGTCAAACGCGCTATCCTTCGATGAGGATTCTTGGTTAATGTGACACTCTGCACATCTTGCCAAAATAATCAGATATCTCATTTCTCTTGCCGACACTGAAAATAGGACGGCCTTATTAGCCATTCACAAGTTGTTTTAGTTCTAATACAGTTATTGAGGCAACCCGTAAAACAAAATTACATGTGTTGCTGGAATCATTACTGAAAGATCACCCCTTCTCATGGTAACAAATGCTAGACATAAGCACAATGTGGCATTATATGTGTGCAAAATGTGGTGTTGACCCAGCACATCTTTGGTCAGACAAGTAATGCTGTTTTTTCCCCTTTTTTTTGTTTGTGGCTGGGTTTTCTTGTTTTTTTTTCCCCTTTAGCCCAGAACTCTAAAAACTTCTTAGTGATCCAGCCCTACCAACCACATTTTATAAAGTCTATCATAACAGTCTATGACAATAAAGAAAACACTAGTACAAATATAGTGTCCAATTTATAAAGTGATTCTTGTTTCCAGCTTTGGCAGCCTCCCCAAGCCTCCAGCAGCCCGGGGAACGGAGTGGTCAGCTCAGCCATGAGCAGGGGCCTGCCTGGCGTGGCAGTGAGGACACTTAACCATTAGACCTCCTGGCCAGTCTCTGGAAAGCCATCAGTTTATGCCCTAAATATACATTCTGGGCACTCAGAGCTGTGACTCCAACTTGGGAACTGCAGCACATGATTTTAATAGGCCAGGTTGTTGATCCCACGTTGACTACCTGTTTGTGAAAAACTTCCTGCTACTTACTTTCAAAGATATTTGAGAGAATGATAAGCGGGAGAAGGATGGATATACTTTATAGCACTTTGGATTGGATTATCTTCCATACTCCTCATTAGCAAGGGGCTTGTTTTGCAAGCTGACTGAACCGAAAGCCCTTTGTTCTCCAAAGTGGGATGTTCAGCCCATTCAAAATGATCCCTGAGATGTGGGAAGGAAGCATTGGGACTTATTTTTAAATATCAGCTTTTAAATGCTTTTATGTCTTTGTGATTACTTTGTAATGTACATAATATATTTATACAGGAGGGCTTTTATTTAATATTTAAATAAATTCATGTGCACAGTTTGGGAGTATTCACATTTTTTTCTATGGTAGAGCTGCTTAATCGGAAATGTTTAGAAACCACGGCATGAAACTGTAAGCCCCATCAGGAGAAAGGCAATGAATATGTTGCTCATATTTGAGTATATCAATCCTAGTTCAGTTTCAGGAATGAATGGATGAATGACGAATGACAGCCTCTGTGAACTGATATTTTTAAGTGAAAAATGGTGTATCAAACAGTTCATTGAGCCATTCAGAACAATACAAGCCTGATTTTCATTTATCTAATGTCTTACCAATGTTACATTTGATAATTATGAACATTTTTAGCCTGAGGCAATATAGGCCCATTTCTGTTAAAAGTTTTCAGCCAGACTTCTCACATTTGCCTCAGATTTCTTTGCCCCTCCATAGCCTGTTCACAATAGAGGCAGACATATAATGTGAGCTAAAATCACAGCTCTAGCTCTGTAAGTACAAGTTTATAAAACACTTTATTTTCACCCCAGAATGTGCAAAGCCAATGGCAATAATGACAGCCGGTAAGTTATCTTGTTGGCATATTCTTGACTAACCATTTTTTGGAGCCAATGAGCCTCCAAAGACTTACTGGACAATGGAAACAAAGACCAGACAACCAGAATTATTGAACTTAATTCTTGCCGTGAATTATTATTTTTTTACTCCCTGGGGATCAGCACGTATTTGGCCTCGTCTCCTGCAGGATTCATACTGTAAATGCACCATTTCCTCTGATGTTAAAGATGACATACCCAAAGCATTGCAACGCTTTGATCCTTAATGAGTTATTCACTGTATTTGGTACAATCTAAACTGCTGTTACAAGGAGACCTTTAAATTCAGTGAGCTAAATAAGATAGCTTTTTTTTTTCCTAATGTAATAATCCAGAGGTGAGCAAATAGGACTAGTAGGGAGTTTTCTCCATTCTTAACATGTACCTTCTATCATTGGGGCCACGTTGGCTGCTCCAATTGTGGTTATTTCCAGACAGAGGAAAGTGAGAAAGAAAAAAATGCAGGCAGTATCTGGAGGTGAAGACACTACTCACAATGTGGCTGGAACTCACTCATAAGACTGTATTTTGTTGTGTAAAATTGAGTGTGTTGATTGCACAACTGGGTGATGATACTGTGAGGCATTGATTGTATACTTTGGATGGACTATATGATATGTGAATATATCTCAATAAAATCTGCAGGTTCCAAAAAAAAAAAAAAAAGAAAGAAAAGACTATTTTGCTGCAAAGGAGGCTGGACAATGTAGTCTGTAGTTGGGCAGCCATTTGCCCATCAAAGCTTAAAGAGGAAGGGGGTTGCCTATAATAATAGGAAAAAAGGAGAAAATGGATAATTGGGGACAGTGAGTAGTCTCTGACATTCACATATCCTATTTAGGCAGTAAAGTAGACTCGCTTACCCTAGGAGCAAGAGCTAACCCTGACTTTTAAAGAATGCACAAATCTCTGAGAAAAAATTAATCGTCAAGATATTTTTTTGTAAAGATTAAAACACTTTAGGCTTACTTATATTGTGGGACAGAAACTTGAAACTGGATTTAACAGCATTTGTCCTTTTGAGGACGTTTCAAAAGGTCCCTTGAGGTATCTGCGTCTGTAATCTTTGAATAAACCTTCATAGTCACCTTCAGGGTTTTTTGCGAAGTTTTGTGGCTTTGAGGACATTAATTTAAAGCCACAAGGTCAATCAGATTAAGTGGTTGTGTTTTTTCTTTATGTAAAGCTGATTTCTTGAAATTCCAAACTGAATTATTTCCCAAGGCCCATTCCCATTTTAAAAACTAAAGTAAATTAAAATATGAGTATATCTTAACTGCCTGTGAAATTGTGAAGTTGCTATATATCCATCATTTCTCATTTATTTTTTTAATTAAAAAAAAACCCACTGCACACCACCAAAACAAGGGGAAAATTAAACCTCACTCATTGTCACTTTGGATATGTATACAATTACATGTGTCCCAAGAAGGTTTCTTGTAAACCCACACAGAAACTTGGGTTTTGGGGGCACCAATGTTCCCAAATTAAGATGTTAGTCATGTAGTGGTTTTCCAATGAGATTTCATCTCTGTTTGCCATAACAGTTTTGGGAACTGCAATTCAACCCCAATCATATTTAGCATTTATAAAGCTGTCTTTATGGGAAATCTGAAGTAAGACCCACAGAGTTTTCCTACAAAGCTAAGGCCACCTTACTGCTTTTTGCCCTACAGTGGACTATTGTCTATAAAGTGCTCAGTGTCATGGAGATCCAGGGAGAAGATAGAAGGGTTTAAAAGAAGAAAATAACCAGTGAGTGTTGCTGCTAGAAGTGGGCTTATCTTTGTGCTGCAACTACCCCGGGATGGAATAAAAGATATTCTGGGTTGACACATTTACGGAAACAGTGAACAGGAAGGACTTCTCTGACAGTGGATCTTCTCATTGATTGGCCTGGGGTCTTGGATTACAATTCTAGAAGTCAATGAAATGGAGGTTCCTTGGTTGGAGAGCAAGGTGGTGATGGGTGGGTTGGATTGTTCCACCAGGATTTGCTTATTCTAGGGGAGGTACTGTCTGTGTAGTTGGAGAAAAAGATAGGTCCCAGAACAGAATTTCCCACACTGGCTTGATCTTAAGAATCACTTTGGGCCCTTGTTGGGAAAAAAAAAAAAAGCTCCTGGATCTGCCCGTTGGAGACTCTGATTCTATAGTTCTTGGGTGGCTCCTATGATTTTGGAAATCTAGAAAAAGGGCTGATCTGTCTTTGAAGGAAGGCTTCTGGATGGGTCTAGATATAGTATCTGGGACCAAGGGGGTGTTCTACACATCCTAAAAAATGGCTAGAGCCTCCGGTGGACAGGGAAGCCATTTGTGAAATAACTAAGTAGATCAAGTGTGTGCAGTGTGGACGAGGGGGTCTTGGAAGTGGCATCCGGTATGACCGGACAACAAATGTTCACTTGAACTCACTGAGGTTCAGGAGGTGGGAGAATTCTTTTCTCATTTAGCTTCCTTATCTCTAAAGTGCTACCTTAATATCTTTGCTCTTAGAGACCACCACATGGTAGTAGTATCAGTAGTAAATAATAATTATCATTGTAAACCTTCAGGCTTGTATTTTTCAGAAAGATGTAGTGAGCTCAGCATCCCTTCTCCTCAGTAACCATACCTGCATCTCACCTGCTGTACCCTTTCATGGTGAATAACAGCATCACCTCCGTTCCCCCAAACCAGAAGCTAGAGGACGGTCTTATAGTTTCCACGCTCACCAGTTCACCACACCCCCGTCCTGTGATTTTTACCTCCTTTTAGTACTTTCAAATGCTTCTCTGTCCTCTCTGTCACCACTCTTGTCACCTGAATACAGGCCACCATTTCTTGCAATGGCTCACCCCATCTATGATCTCACCCACTCGGTCCATCCAAATGCAAATCTGAACCTGCTGCTTGCTTTCCTGCTTAAAAATCCTTCAGTGGATTTCCATGGCCCTTGGGATAAAGTCTGACAAGCTCAACATGTAACCTCAAGTCGTCCGTGTTCTGGAAGCCCTCACCCGACCCTTGCCTCTCCAGCTTCATTACTTTGTAGGTGCCACCTCATTGCCCCCACCTCAACTTGTACTCAACGGCCCCGCCATAATAAGTGCTTGAAATTCCCTATCCTGGCTGCACCTTTTCACCTCTCTGCCTGTCTGCTCTGATCATGACCTCAGTGATGGCAAAGAGGGCACCTGTCCTGTATCCTTAGCACCTGCGGGATACCTGGGCCCTAGCAGCCTTCAAGAAACTTTGTTAAATGGATGCACAAATGAATTATAGGCCGTTGTGCATGGCCCTTTATATGCCATCCCAGGCCCTTCTCTGGGTTGTCAGTTTCCTCATTGTCTTTCAAGATTCCTCTCAGGCATCATTTCCCAAAGAGGCCGACTCTGATGCCTGCCTGCCCCCATCCTGTGTTAGGAGCCTCTCCCGCGTGCACCCACCGGTGTCCTGTACTCGCCTCTGGCATAGCACTGACCATGTGGGACTGGGGTTTGTCTGGCTAGTTAAGGACAGCTGGTCCTTTCAAAGGACAGTGTGATATTTAGTTTCTGTTCCTGGAGGTTGGCACATAGTAGGTGCTCAATGGACATTTAAAGAATAAGTTTGATGAATGAATGAATGATCTCCACCCATCCCTGTGTTTAGTGTGACCACATGGCTAGCAGTTTAAAGTTTCCAAAAGCTGGCCACCTTGGGAATCTCCAGAAAGATTCGTAAAAGGTTAGAAATTACTCCCGAGCATGGAGTTTTCCCTGCTTCCTTGAGAGGGGAGCTCCTTCCCTTTCTGGGGCATGAACAAGATGGAAACCTGGAGACTGGGGGTTTGCAGACTGCTGCATCCCTTCCTGGCCTCATCTGTTTGCAGCAGCTTGCCTGTTCCTTTGAGTCTGATAACCACCAGCCAGAAATCTTTCCGGGATGGCCTGTGGGAGTCAGTCTCCTTCAGAGGAGATGGCACTTTGTAAGTGTAGAAAGCTCTGTGAATGTAAGGTGGCATTGTTATTTTTCAAGTGGCAGAATAAAGAAGAGACATGGTAAATAGCACAGTTAGTCCAACGTGCCACATTGCAGTTATCCTGCCAAGCCCTGAGATTAAACTTTTTTTAACAAGTACCATAGTGTAAGACATTCTTAAATTGGGCTCTTTATGAAGACTAATATTGCTGTCATAAGGCTACTTTATGAAAACCCGAGGGGACCTTTAACTGTAGCAGATGTTTCCTCATTTAAACCATGAAGGTTAAACAATAAAAACTAATTTTCTACTCCCAGCATACCCATCGCACTGCCAAGGAGAAGCATCACTGTGCTTTCTGAAAACAAGGGCAAGCCTCCGTTCAGCCCTTTGGTGGGTACAGTACATTACGTCTTTGTAAAGACGTGTTTTTTTCTTTTAAATTCAGTTTCACTGAGATTGTTCACATACCATACAGTCATCCAGAGTGTACAATCAGTTGTTTATGGTGCCACTATATAGTTGTGTATTCATCACCACAATTTTTTTTTTCAATTTTTAGAACATTTGCATTACTCCATAAAAGAAATAAGAATAAAAAAGAAAACTCAAATCCTCCCATACCTGTAACCACCCCCCCTCCATTATTGACTCACAGTATTGGTATAGTACGTTTGTTACTGTTGATGAAAGAATGTTAAAATACTTTGCAATAGGTATTTTTTCCCCTATATGCCCCTCTATTATTACCTTCTAGTTATAGTGTCATACATTTGTTCTAGTTCATGAGTGAGATTTCTGATATTTGTACAGTTAATCAGGGACATTGTCCACCACAAGATTCATTGTTTTATGCATTCCCATCTTTTAACCTCCAACTTTCCTTCTGGTGACATACGTGACTCTGAGCTTCCCCTTTCCACCTCATTCACACACCATTCAGCACTGCTAGTTATTCTTACAACGTGCTACCATCACCTCTGTCCATTTCCAAACACTTAAGTTCAACCTAGTTGAACATTCTGCTCATAATAAACAACCACTCCCCATTCTTTAGCTTCATTTCTATATCCTGGTAACCTATATTTCGTATAAAGACGTGTTTTTTTCCAATCGGCTGACTTCTTAGGAAGAAACGGTACCCCGTGATCGTTTTCCGGGGCAGGAAGCTGGGAGGCCGGCCCACATCTTGGTAAAGTTCTTCACTGAGAATTTTCACAGATGGCTGTGGCATGGTGATGGCGATTCAGTTAGGAGGTGCAGAGATTTGGAGGCTGAGTGGATGGTGGTGGTGGAGGGGGTAGAATCTCTGTTGAGAAGTTTAGGCTTTGGGTGGGAATTTTTTAATCAGTAGTTTATGTTTAAAAATAAAGAAATTTAGGGATCAAAACATAAAATTATAAATTAAGTCCGAAGGCTCTTACCTTCAGGATTAGTGGGACCTGTAATCCATCTACCGTCTTTCCTCTCCTGCTACTTGCTGGGGGCCGCTGGCCCTCTTGCCCATTTCACCCCCTCCCCCAACTCTGGGATGGGGGGAGCTGCCTCCTCCCTCCCTGGGGCTCCCCACCTCCCCCTTCCTGGTGCTTTGCTCTAGGATTTGGCTGAACAGCATTTGGCTTCATTGCTGACCTTTCATTACTAGTATTTAGGCGATGGACCAGCCAATAGCTTCTGCTCTTAAAGTTCCTGACCTTAGGATGATTGTGAACTGTCCCTACTGACTCTTATTCAGGATCTGGGGATCCCCGCTCCACCCAGGTGCATATATAGTGTACCCCTGGATCCTGTGTGTTAGAGGCTCAGTGTGAGCGTTAGAAGACAGGAAAGCCGAGCCATCTATTCCAAATCTCATCCCTGTAGTTGGTTGCGTGCTGCCTGCGAGGTGCTCTTTCTATGCCTTCTTAACCAAGAATGGCATGGATACAAAAGCTTTGCAATTGCAGCTGAACTACTTGATGAAATGTGAAGGCATGTCCGTGTGGGAGCAGCATGAGCACAAGTCTGCGTGAATGAGAGAGCAGGGTCTTGTAGGGAGATCTAATAGCAAGCAGCTCCTTGTGCCTGGGACCTGTGGGGCCGAGGGTGTCCTTAGGTGTGGTGGGGGCTTGGGGGTGCAGGAGACGAATAGCTAGAAGACCCTGAATCAAAATCCAAGCCTGATCAGGTGAGGCCTTATAAACCCTGGCAGGGAATGTGTGCTTGTTCCGGAAGCCTTTGGGCAGCCCTGGTAGGATTTTAAGAGAAGGGACTTGATTCCCTGTGTGCTTTGGGACACACCCTCTAGCAGCAATGGAGAGCAGAGGGGAGACCCGGAAAAGAGGTAGGGAGCGTTTACCGTATCTTCAAGAGACATTGTGAAAGCTTAAAGAAAGGCAGAGGTCCTGGGGTTGGAGGGGAGGAGATGGATTTCAGGGCTCGTTACAAGGTGGAATCCGCAGGACTTCTCTGCAGGGACGGGAAACTGGCTGTTCATTTTCAGAAACAACCCATGTGTGGCATGCATGTGCTAACTCTGCTGATGAATGCACTATTCTTGCAACCAGGTTGGAGAAGAATTACATGAAGGGCATCATTAATATGTTAAAATGAATGCCTTGCATATGTTGACAAGTGTATGAACCCTGTATTGTATCTGGCAAACGGGGTGTTAAATCTTTGTTCAACCAGCCAGATGTCCCTGCAGCTGTTGCTGGTTCTGCCAAGGGAAGCACCACCTGAGACCCCAGCTCCGAGCCGGTGCCCGTGGTTTCCGAAGCATCTGGTTGTACAAATGGCTTTTCCTGTGCTCTGATTGACAGACTCCGCGTGGACTGCAGACCACAATCATAATGCACATGTGGGATTTGCAGCCCGATAAGCCCAATTTCAGACTCCAGGAACTTGACCTTTTCAGAGATTCTTTACAGCTGGGAATGTCCTCGATTGTACCTTAAATCTATTTACATTATTTTAGAAGACTATGAACACTGCAGTCAAACAAACGTTGCAAATTTAATAACATTTGCTCCTGGATTGGAAGGCTATCACAGTCATGTTTGGGGCAATATTTTAGCCAAGTTTGCAAAGGTGGGCCTAGAGTTTGTTGTAAATGTTTAAATTACCTGGAGCAGAGTTCCCGTAACTACTCAAGGTGTTTCTATTTATTCTTATACATACAACTTCTTCTAAGTGGCCCTGACTTATCCAAGATTGAGCCAGCACTAGGCTATCTCCCTCCTCCCTATGTTTGGCAGAAGATTCTAGAAGATTTTAAAAGATTTTCAAGCATCTAAATGGAGCCTGATCCCCAGGGACAAGATTCACAGTCTGCTCTCTTTAAGTTTTCCCTGTCACACTCCTGGGAGCTGGGCTTCTTGGATGTTGAGATCAGAAGCAGTTGAACCGAGGCAATTCTGGAGACCACAGTTACACAATCACATTGATCTTTTGTGTACTTTATTTCCTGGAGGAGAAATTGTGAAATCTCAACATTTTTATACAAGTTAAGTGAAAGTTCAGATAAAAAATCCTGTCGGTTGCTTCCCTGTCTGTTTAAATGACAGATGTTTTCCGAGATGAAGTTAACGCAGTCCAGAAAGGAAAATACCGCAAATGAGAGGATTAAAAAAAATTGTTGTGAAATTTCCTCCTTTCTCCTGTTTTTAGAGTTTGGGGTGGGGGTGGACTGACTGCAGTTTAAAATCCACGAAGCCTTCTGCAGTGTCCCCGGCTGTTAAATGTCAGCCAACGCCCACAAGGTGGCAACATAGCAAAGGGCTTCTTTTATTCTTGAATTGGCAGCTGGTTCTTTGACTTTCTACCAGTAGTTCGATTTTCCTTTATCACTATGTTTTGAAGGGTTAAATGAAGCTATCATAATTCAGGCCTGAATTATGCTTATCTGAGATGCATAAATTTGGTGAAAAGCCTGGCTGTTACAGTGTGCCCATAAATAACTTCACTCACTCATGTGAATTTTCTTAGTGACTTACTGTAAGCAATGATTTAGACCGTCATGTGCCGTTTATAGAAAACAGCGGGCAATTCCTTTTGTCTCTTGCATGCAGCAGGTGACAGACAATGCCGTATTCTGAGAAGATGGATGGCGAACTTCCTGGGGAGCAGGACATTGGGTTCTGTTTAGGATGGTTCAACGGTGGCTCTTAGCCAAGAGGAGACGATGACAGAGAGGACTGTTTGCCTGGCTGGAAACGGTTTCTGGCTTCTGCCTGAGATTGTTTGCTGGATGGGAGGTGTGTCCAATCTGCCTATGCCTGTTTATGCAAATCTCTGGACATTCTGATAGTGCAGGCAATGTATGATTGCATTAGATATTTGTCCAGAAAGTTAACTAAGTAGTTTTTGTTCATTTACAGCTGGGTTTAAAATAAGATAAAGCACATAAACAATGTTTTTTGAAGATCTCTTTCATCTGAATAATTTGTTCAGAGGGAAGGCATTAGGATGTGCTTTGTAGTGTTTTACCAAAATCAGAATATCAGAACTGTCTGAATTCAAAGAAAGCAGAAACAATGCCTGCATTATATCATCTGGGAATAAAAGTGCTGCAAATCTCAAGCACTCGAAGTAGTCTGACAGAAGTAGAGGACTAATGTGGATGAAAATAAATGGAAATGCAAAGCTTAGAAAATAGACAAACTTGTCAGGATGAAATATGGGCATTCCTTAGAATGGTCCCCTAGAATCCTGAAAATGAAAAACATTAGGGGGCATCCAAGAAGGATCCATGCTTGGGATTTATACAGCAAAGGATCTGAGGTCTATGGGAAATAACTAAACACTTGAATGGCCCTGGCTCTGTGGAGTGCATTTGACAGGATCATGTATGGAGACAGGAGGCCTCCTCATTCAGAATATTGGTTTGCAGGGTTCATCAGCCAAGCCCTGAATGTGTTCTCTGAACCAGTTTTTTTTCTGCAGCCCCTTGGAGTTCTGAGACCCTATTTCCTGATGTCTAGACTCCCTTTTGATAAATCCCTTCCTCTGTCCATGCCATCAAGCAGCCAGACCCCCTTTTTCAGAAGGAAACCCACCCTCTAAGAAGCACTTGACTTTTCTTTAGCTTTCACAAATATATTTGATGTCTGCATCTTTACAAAGGGGTGTAGCAGATTGGATGATGTACCCCAATTCAGACATGTTCTTAATCTTAATCTGCATTCCTGTGGGGTGAACCCATTGTAAATAGGACCTCCTGAAGATGTTATTTTTAGTTCAAGTATCGCCCAACCAAATGAGGGTGGGCCTTAGTCCATATCACTGGAAGCCTTATGAAGAGAAGAAACCGGAAGCCAGAAGTTGGAGGAGACCGCTCAGGGCTGGAAGGCGGTGAAAACTGGAAGTGCAGACACAAGAAAGGAGAGGACATCGCCACAGGACGGGAGGCAGAGCGGCAAGCCAAGGAGCCTCAAGGATTGCTGGCAGCCAGACCAGAATGTACAGACTCCTGGAGAGAGCCAGCTTTGCTGATATCTTGATTTTGGACTTCTTCTAGCCTCAAAACCTTGAGCCAATAAATTCTTGCTACTAAGCCCAAACCAATTTGTGGTATTTGTGATAGCAGCTCTGGCACACTAAGACAAAGGGTGTTGGGATATCGCTTGGGAAGGTGGGTTCAAAGACATAGGTTGGAGTCTTAGCTTTGTTAGGTGAGTTCTTATTCTGCTTCTGCCTCCATTTCCCAGCCTGGAAAATGAGAATAACAATAGCTACCCTGGCTTCGATTATAATAAGAATTAAATACAGTACCATAGGGGAGAACACTTTGGCAGATACAAATATAAAAGATTAGTTTTAACTTCTAACATGTGGAAAATGTATATGAAGGTGTGAGAATATAATAAATCTGTGACAAAATAGGGATGTCACCAAACAACTGTACATGGGGATGTGCAGTTAGCAACAGTGTTTCTCAACTCTTGCCATATGTTAAAATCACCTGGTGTTATGTTCTCTTAAAACTGGCAGTCAGTATAATTAAATACGACAGCCTATGGTTGTCCTATTGCTTGTGGCAAGTTCCTATTGGTCTGAGTCTTAGTTTTCTCATCCATAAAATAAAAGATATTATTACCTACCTTGTAGGATGGATTTGAGAATTCTATAAGGTAATATGTTTTTGGTCCTGGAAAACAGGAAGTACTCAATAAATCTTAGTTGTCTCTGAACACCATATAGAATATTAACTGTTTTGTAAATGCATGGTGATTACTTTTGGCCAGATTTCACTTATTTTCTTCAGGCTAATAAAATTGCTATTATATGAATTGTGTCATCTAACTGTAAAAACTTGCTTAGATGTGTCCTTATTGGGTGACTGTGAGGAAAAATAACTATTAAAATTTTTGCATAAATAATAAAAAAAAAAATCACCTGGGGAGCTTCTTTAAAAAAAAAAATGCTTTCAATGTCCAAGCGATTGAGTTAGACTGGCTGAGTGGATCCAGAGCCTAGGTTTCTTTTAAAAGCTTCTCAGGTGGCTCTAAAGTGCAACCCCGTGGCTGTTTGAGGCCCTGCTCACAACAGCTTAGTGATGTCCCCAAGTCAAAAGAGGTAGCCTTAGAAAAATGTTGTGTTTATGGTTGATCTTGATGCAAATACATAACAATAATCTCAGAGGTCAAAAAGTTGGGAGGTGGGGAGCTACAAGAATAGATTTTGAGAATACATTTTTCTTTAGCCTGAAGGTGTCAATGCATCATTTTTCCCACTGCAACGTCCCTATAGGATTTTTGAGAGGAATTGCAATTCTTGGATACCCAACAATGTATATCAAAAGAGCAAAGTTCCTTATGGGCTTCAACTAGAGTTTTAATTCATCCTGGATCTTAATATTTTTTTATGCTCTGCTTTTGAGAGGTGCTGATTATTGAATTTTGTTGTTGCAAAATGGGTCTGTGGCAGTTCTGACTTAGAAGCCACTGATTGACCTACCAGAAATAGTTCATTCCCAGGTGGGAGAGAACAAACTTTCCCTGACTGTTTAATGAGTGGCGTGAGCTTGATGTTCTTTGAACTTGTGTCTCAAGCACCCAGAAAACCACACATTTGCCTTCCTGTGCATCTTTTGGGTTAGAATGGGATTGCCATTCTCAAATTGGCGACAGCACCAGCCCACCTGCTAGAAATGCAGATTCTCTGGTCCCACCCCAGCCCTCCTGTATCAGAAACTCTGAAGGGGGGTGTCTGGCAAGGGATGCCCTACAGGCAGGGGTGATACATTCACTGAATTAGCACAAAAGCTCTTTATTTTTTGTTTCTTTTAATAATAAGTGTGTTTATTTAGAAGAGCACGAAACAGCATGTTGTAGGTAATGCCATACTTTGCTTTCCTTCTGCCATCCTCCCTCTCCCCTCTGATGGTGAGGTACGTCAGGACAAGAGGGAAAATGAGGGATAGCTTTAAATTTCTGAATTCCTGTGTCAACATAGGTTCTTATTCCAGTCTTTAAGAAACAGTAATCAGGTAAATCAGTAATCTGTATCCATAGATGGCTAAAGATAAACGCAGTTTATAAAGATACGTGGTGTGCCTAGAATTCTCTGTTGTGAATGCAGTGGAGGCAAACCCAGGAAATTCCAGAAATCAGCACCATTGGGAATCTGAAGGTCGTGAGAAGAGAGCTGGGAGATCGGAGGTCAGGAGGCGGAGAAGGAAATCTTGGATGGAGCGGGGAGGAGAAGGCGGTTCAGAAAGGGCCACTGCATTGCCCAACTCACATGAGGCCACCACTGGCCCAGAACGTGCTGCCGCTGGGGCTGTGGGGTGGAGGCCTGGCCTAGGCAGGGGCAGAAGGGGGTCCTGGGTGAGCCCCTGAGGTTTCTTCCTGAAGGTCAGCCACACCATGACTTCTTTAGGACTTTGGATTAGGGAACTGAGGACAGCCAAGGCTGTCTCCTTGAAGGGTTTTTAAAAATAGGATAGATTGTCGTCTCTCTTGGAGGTATTGAGAAAGGAGAGAGAGGAAAAAATGTCACCTTATCTCCAAAACCCTTCCAGCCTGACCTCAGGCCATGTTGTGTTACTGCCTGTATTTGGTTAATTAATTAGCTAATTAATTAATTACTTTCAAAACCCTGCTCTTCTGCCATGCTAAGAACTTGAGCTTTAGGGCTTATCTTTTGAGTGTGATGGACTGTAGAATGGTGGACATGAGTGACCAGCCCAGTCTCAGAGATAAGGAATCTCTCCAGAGTGTTTCTGGTATGTAGATACCTGAATTTTCCAAGCATCACAGCCAAGCGCCTGCAGGCCTGATCTCATTCCATCTGCCCAGCCGCTGTCTGATAGAGGTGCAGTTAATATCTGCGACATATGGAGAAGGAAACTGAGGGGTGCAGAGGTGGGTGGCTGGGCAGGGCTTTGAACTGAGGTCCAAGCCTGACCTGTCATCTGGGTCCCAAGTGTGTCATTTACCCTTGGCTAAGGTCCTGATTCAGATGGACGTGGTGTTCCCGATGGAATTCTTGATTTTCTGAGCTCGGATTAAGATGGGCAATGACCCACACTCTTTATGTACTCAGATTCTTTCTTTTCCCAGCTTGTACTCTACACCTCTATTTGTGGCAGTATTTTAAGTTAATTAGCAGTACTTTAAAAACTCTTAGACCTCTATATAGTACTTTAAATACAGTATACGGTTTTTAAAATAAAAAATTGGCCACTGGGAGCTGGGCATCATTCTCTTCTGTGTGGGCTGAGCTTTGGTGTTACAACAGGAATTCACTAATGAAATAGACATAAAAAGAACCTCCCTGAAGATTCAAGACGGTCATACATTCTGTGTAATTGTTATTTCCCTAGTTAACTTCATCTCCATGGGTGTACCTGCTACATATTTATAATTACGTTCAATTACTCCATTGTTTAGAAATTACATTTAGTCTTTTATTTCCACTTATTGTCCAGAGTATTTTGTTAGATGGCATGGGTGGTCTAGTTTTTAAGAAAATCAACATAATTCTTTGGGGTGAACTTCCCTTGACAGCTCTCTTTGAATATCAAAGAATTTCACTGCCTTTCCACTTCTGGCATCTTTTGAAGGAAATGAAGTTTCATTTATTTTATGTCCAATGGTTCCTGCACTCTTAACTGCTTTATAGAAAGAGTGGGTGTATAACCAAGATGTTTTTCCTTTCCATTTCAGGAATTGCAACATATTGTTTCGTCACAGCACCTCAAAGCAGAGAGACGTAAGTACAGATCTGTGTGAATATTTGGAATCCCACAGGGTCGCTACTCTCTGGCCTAACCTAGTTTCTCTCATCTCAGCTATGGTGGAAGGTTCATGGTTAGATCTGGCCAGGAGGAGCAAGCCTGAAACCCAGCCTTTTGCTCATCTCACTATAAATGCCACCGACATCCCATCAGGTGAGTTCCCTTTGCATCCAGCCTGACAGATATTGCAGGTGTCATTTATTGGCCCATTTGAATCCTCAACTCTGCTAGCCTGTTACTAAGTATTCAAGCGCCCTTAACTTAAGATGGAACAAAAGGTCTTTAGTCTTGGGCTGATGATCCACAGTCAAGTGAACATCCTGGATTTGGTGATTCTCAGTCGTGTCTTAATGGACGTCATTGCTGTTTCCTTCTCAGATAATCAGCATGGGTGTGTATTTTAAATGACTACAGGTTCAGGTGTGTAGAAGGAAGGGCAGTTCCTTTTTATGCTCATCTGGACTTAGCCAAGCTGAGGTTGACACATCCCCATTGCTGACCTCTGGGGTGAATGAATTCATCCTGTGGTCGGATACTTAGCCGTGTCCTGTCGCATTACAGGGAAGGGCTCAACCGAGTGATCTGTAAGAGGTGGCAGCCTTCTAGAAAAATGAGACATCCCACCCCGTCTCCAGGGCTCCTCATTTTCTCTGGGTAAGAGTTTAACTCCACGGTCTGGATGTCTCATGATCCTTTGCAAATGAGGAAACCTGGAGCCCAGTGCCTACATCTCTTTCCTTGCTGCACCAGCTATTTCATTACATACTCCTAGTGGTTACTTCCCCTTGGGATAGGAAAGTCTCAAAAAGATTACAAAGAATATTATGATAGAATACTAATTGCGCATTATTGTAGTTATTTTGCAATTTATTAAACATCTACTATGTGTTGGGCATTTTGCTGTGTGTTTATTAGCTGTACTGTTACTCCAACCCTGCAAGTTAGAGATTACCTTGCAGATTTTGCAGATGGGGAAATTGAGGTTCATATAGGTTGGGTTGTTTGCCTCAGGGTCAGAGGGGTGGCAGAATTAGAAGTAAAATTTTACTCCAGTTAATTCCAAAGCCCATGTTTTGTTTTGTTTTTCCCACATTGCATGAGAAAATATAAGAGGTCACGATGACGATGTATGTTGTGATCAGTTGGTTTTATCAGCAAGAAATAAATTCGAAGCACTGTGTGCCTCTTGTCCTGTAAGAAGTAGATTGGGGTAGTGTTTAACAGTAGGGGCTCCAAAATCCCAGTGCCTGGATTTGAAGCCTCGCTGCACTACTTTCCAGTTTTGGGATCTGGTATAAATTATTGCATCCTTTGTGCCTCGGCTTCGTCATGTATAAAATGGGAATTGTGATCATATCTGCCTCTGGGTTAGCAAGGAAGATTAAATGAGGCAATGAGATGGACTGTTCACGAGAAAGCAGGCCTAGAGTAAGCCCTCAGTGAATGTGATTTGTTATTTCCATTTGAGTTTAATTAAATAAGTAATTTATGCATAATATACTTTGTTCTATAAAGGATCCAAGGCAAATCTTTCATGGGGTTAGAAAAAAATCCAAATTTTAATAAATGACTTTGAAGCCAGATGATAGCCTGGGACATGCAGCAGTTTTTCTTGACTGGGGACATAAAACGTGGGAAACCAACTCACTGGCTTCTAGACGATTTTCCTAAACTACCTATCCTGTCCCAGATACTTGCTTCATAAACAAATTTTCTCTGTGTCTGTAGTTTGTGTGTGTGTGTGTGTGTGTGTGTGTATGTGTGTGCGCATATGTCTGTGCACCCCTTATGGTGCAACTACATAATTTTCTCTGAGTGGAAAACTGTTTTGCATGTTAGCAAAAGCAATCAAATTAATACTGAAGCATCAGCTGTGTGTGCTGTGAATGGACTCTACATTTATCTTTTTAGTTCCTTTTAAATGGCGTATGATAAATATTGCATTAGAGCGCACGCCAAAGTCTGTTTGGCAACAGCGAGCACGTTTTAGTTATAAAGCTTTCTCTGCAGGCACCTAGCATCAAATCATTGCCAAAAAAACAAGGCAAAACTCCTAGTTATTTTCTGAGGGTTATTGAGTTTGTGACTGGGTGGAATGAGTTAGTGTGTACTGCTGTTTAAGAAAATAGAATTTGCTGCCAACAGTCCCTCCACTCCATTTATCTCTCCCAGTTTGGCCAGTTCCGGAAACTTCAGAGGAAGATGGCTTTAATTTTACATGTTCATTCTGGGGCTCTGTTTACACTTATTTGCACATAAGAAATTAGAATCTGCCTTCTATTGACTGTTAGTTTGTGCATTTCCAAAGCTTTTTGAGTAAAATGCATGGGGCAGTATTTTGTGGGACCAGAATACGTGGGTTCCTTTAGAGTGTGCTCCGGCTAAGCATTTGCAGAGACTTCTTCTCCCATATCTGACAGTAGTGGACAGCATGCCTGCATGCTCTTCAGTGATGGAATCCCAGGCTGCCCACCTGAGACCCTTCAACCTGCTCCCAATGTACTTCTCTCACTGTTTTCCCACTTCCTATACAGGAGTGCACTGGTTCACAGTGACAGCTTTCCTAAACTCCTGAGCGTGCCAAGTCCATTCCCTTTTCTCCTCAAACAGCTTTCTTCACCGACAGTCTTCTCCCTTGCCTGAGCCCATCCACATTTGACCCAAGTGCACCCAGTTCCCTGGCTCCTCTGTCCCCTCACTGAGCTGAACTCTCTTCATTGCCATGAATGTCTTCACTTTTCACTTGACAGTTACTTGTAATTGAACATCTGCTGTGTGCTATGGGATATGCAGAAATCGAAATGTTATATTTTACATGCTCGTTTCTTATTTTCTCCATGATTGGTGGTGAGTTCCTTGGGAGGAGACTGGTTAGTATCATTCTTAATTATGGGCTGAGTTAATGTGCATGGAAAGCACCACACAGATATTTATTAAATGACAGATCAACTCAATGAATCAGTGAATGGATGGGTAAATGAATGAATAAAAATGGAGATATCTTCACTAGGAAGTAAAGACGTTATGTTTGACTTTAGTGATGGCACCCACTCTAGGGTCCTGTCTTAGCCTCTCTCTCTGTTCTCGTCCTTCCTTGCCCTCCCAGGCCATGTATCCAGGCCCTGGTCTAATACCAGCTGATCCATCCTACTGATGGGTCAAGACTAAACTTGAGCTTAATTGTTCTGCTCCTCTCTGTTAAAAGAATCATCATGGGGATAAATAGGACAAATAATAGACTGAGTGGGGTAAGGAGGGGAGTAACATGGGAAAATTTGAAATGGGAGAGATCTTGAACTTTGTTAGCTTTCTCAGTGGGTTAGGTGGCTGTTTAACAGTAGGGAGAAATTACTTGACTGGTGTTTATGAGGATCTGATGAATGGAATCTTGTAGTCTCATCTTGATTCACTTGGGGCTGTGGGGTAATATATACATTTGGGGTGTTTTAATCTGGGATGACCTCAAGTTGGACCTCCAGAGAAGAAGAAGGACCTGGGCTGTGGTTGCCCAGGGGGCAGGGGTGCTGGTGATGGCGTCTCAGGAGAGCTCCAGCACCCGCCAGTGGATGGGCTGTGCAATTCAGGAAGTACCTTGTCCCTGGGCAGAGGGTTTGGGACAGGTGGTTCTGGACCTTCACAGGCCTGGTTAGAGATGGGTCTTCCTGCTGCGACTCCACCCCGATGCCTGTTTTCTTCCACTTGCCCCACTGCCTGGTTGATTCTTGGAACAGCCTGAGATTGGGATCCCCAAACCATCCCCAGGTGGCCTTGCACCCCCTCTAGAGACACTAGAACAGCTCCCATCCTGTGGTTCTCCAGTGAAAGGGGCAGGGGCTCAAGGTTTCCCAGGATTCAGGCCAGTCTGGGAAGGAGCCAGCGAGGATTTCATGTTCTCTGAGGACCTCCCAAGGATCTACTTTAACTGGAGGGTGTCAGCTCTGATGGATCTGTGGAATACACTTCAATCTAGCTCAAGTCCGGTAGGCTAATTTTTTTCCCAACATCTAAGGACCTGACCTAAACTGTGGCCACAGAGACTAAATCCCAATCCCAGACCAAGACTCCTCAGTCCTGTTTGCCCTGTTGAAATCCTAACAGACAACCTTAATTTAGCAAGTACTAACAAAATGTGTTTTTGGAGCTCCTCGGTGTAAGAACTTCCCAATGTTAGTTAATGAGTTCTCTGGTTGGATAATGGGGTGTCCACAGAAATTCAAATTTTGATGAATTGGATTTATCATAGGGGTATTGCCAGTTTTTAAAGACCTGATAAAATATCCTAAATATTGAAAGCATTTAGAAGATTTAGAAGATTCTTCAGAAACTTTTACTGCTCCAGAAACAATAGCATGAAGACCAATTGTCAGCACGTTTCAGGTGTGAGAAGAGGCTAAAGGAGAACTCTCCTCATTCAAAAGACATTTTACTGTGCTTTAGTCACAAAGGATCGTGTGACTTTGTTAAGCCGGAGAGTGCAATGCCGAGAATATCTTCTTTCTAAACTTCACTGGGGATAGCTCTTCAGATTTGTGAATCTGAGAGGCATTTGGGCTGTTGGAGGGAGGAAAAAAAGACAGTGATGAGAACAGAGCTTAGGAGTTTGGCTTTTTGGTCAAAGTTTCTATGATTCAGATTTTCATCTTCTTCTGTCTCCTCCTGTCCATGAATTAACAGCAGAGCTTGAGATGCATGAAGTGTGGAAATTCTCCGTACACTTGCGTCTTGTTTTCCTTTGGTTCCTTCACCTGGGATGATCTTTGTGTTCCTGTCTTGTGTGGCTGAATTCTGTTCCTCCTTGAAGTGCTCAGATTCAGTGGCAACCCCTTAAATCCATTCTTGATCCCACTCTCGCTGAAGATAATCTCTCACCTCTTTGAATTTCCACAGTAATGATCTATACCTTTCCCAGCAGTGCATATGCCTTTCTTCTTCACTGCATACATCTTACCTATTCTTAGTATACTGTAGGCTCCTTGAGGGAAGGAGAAAAGAGGTTTTATCTTTTTACCCTCTAAAGTACGTACAGAAAGCACTAAGTATATTTGAATGCGTCTTTCCCCTTCGAGAAAATAAATTTTGGGAAGCTTTTCTCCCATTGGTATAACAACCATTGTTCTATGGTTTTCTCCAATCTCATAGAAGTGTGAGGATGTCCTTCTCCTACAAGGCCCTGCCTTTAAATCGTGTGACTCTCCTCCCCTCAGGTTCCCACAAAGTGAGTCTTTCCTCCTGGTACCATGATCGCGGTTGGGCCAAGATCTCCAACATGACTTTCAGAAACGGGAAACTCGTAGTTAACCAAGATGGCTTTTATTACCTGTATGCCAACATTTGCTTTCGACATCACGAAACTTCAGGAGACCTAGCGACGGAGTACCTTCAGCTGATGGTGTACGTCACCAAAACCAGCATCAAAATCCCGAGTTCTCATACCCTGATGAAAGGAGGAAGCACCAAATACTGGTCGGGAAATTCTGAATTCCATTTTTACTCCATAAACGTTGGAGGATTCTTCAAGCTACGGTCTGGTGAGGAGATCAGCATCGAGGTCTCCAACCCTTCCCTGCTGGATCCAGATCAAGATGCAACTTACTTCGGGGCTTTTAAAGTTCGAGATATAGACTGAGCACCATGTTGTGGAGCATTATCATGTATTTCCTAGGATGTATGTAGATTAAAAAAAAAAAACAAAAACAAACAAGCCCAGGAAGATGTAGATGGGTGTGTGAGGCTCTGCCCCATGGCCCCTGAAGATGTGTCAATGCCCTTGACCCTGTAGAGAACACCTGTATTTACAGCCAAGGGCAGATGGTGGACTCAAGGTGTGTTATGTTCTAAAGGCTTTCTTACACAGCAGTTTTTAAATTTTGTAATGAATTCCCCAAATTAAACCAGATTGGAGCAATTGTGGTTACTGATATGAAAATCTGCATTTGGGCTACTGGAGGCGTTAATTCTCCAGGTCGAGCTCTTGGCTAAGGGCCACCATACAGCTGAAGCAGAGAGGCTAGTGTTTGATTACAGGCAGATGAACATCTGAAGGGCTGAGTTCTTTTGAATTGTTACATCATTCTGGAACCTGCCAATACCTTTTCTAATGAGGAGAGAAAATAGATGTATTTTTATATAATACCTAAAGTTATATTTCAGATGTAATGTTTTCTGTGCAAAGTATTGTAAATTATATTTGTGCTATAGTATTTGATTCAAAATATTTAAAATGTCTTGCTGTTGACATATTTAAGGTTTTAAATGTACAGACATATTTAACTGGTGCACTTTGTAAATCCCCTGGGGAAGACTTGCAGCTAAGAGGAAAAAAATGTTGTTTGCTAATATCAAATGTGTTATATTTCTTCACCCTTTTTTAACTTAATAGATTTTTCAGACTTGTTAAGTCTGTGCAAAAAAATTAAAACAGAGGCCTTAAACAATAAGCAGGATGATGGCCACCACGTGCCTTTTAAATTTGGAAGATAATTGACTTTAGAAAGCTGACATTGCCAAAAAGGGTACATAATGGGCTACTGAAATATGTCAAGAGTATTTATATAATTATTGAACAGGTGTATTTTTTTCTACGCAGGCTGCAAATTGTAAATTTTTTTAAGTGGAAAAGTTATCCAGTGGCTTTTCAGTAAAAAAAAAAATAATCCCATTTTCAATTTAGTGGAAATTATTTTATACTGTACAATAACAACATTGCCTTTGAATGTTAATTTTTGTTACAAAAGTAAATTTATAAGAAAACCTGTCTTGTGGTTTTGTGCTTCTCTTTTTTGTCTGACTTGCTCTATGTTTCCTGTTCTCTCCAATATGGTAATGTGGCTTCCATGTTTTTCCAAGGGTTACTGGGAGAAATGCAGATTTAATTAAAAATTAGGAACAGATTCAGTTAAATTAATGAGCCTTGCATTTGTTGCAAGAACGTAGCCAGATAGAAAATAGAGGCTTCTTCACTCAGAAAAGAAAAGTGGATGTTTATATCATGAGAAAAGCATGATATCCTGCACAAGTTCATAATGCCCTGGAGAATAAGAGTTTGTACCTCAGGGACCTGGAGAACCATCTGAAAATTTTATGCTTACCATGGTGAAAGGGGGTGGGCCTAATGCTTGTCCTCATGGAAATGTATGTGGGAGAAGCTGTCTAATCCACGTTGGCTATTCATGTGAGGGAGATACAAGAAAACAAGTATCTTGAGAAGGAGCAGTAAGCCATAATTTAAGATATTTGCCGTTTTTGGATAAAATGTTCCTTGACAGTGGTGAAAGGAAAGGAGGGGGAGAAATAAAGTGTTATGAAGAAGAAACTGGAGATTTTAAATAGCAGAGCTATGATGGAAGGACTCAGTTGTTGACTAAATACATCCGTTGTTTTAAACTTATCAATAAGTCTGAAGTAGACTGGTATAAAACATGATTTAAAGGTTGCACATCCTAATGGCTGAGACTTGGTTTAAGGAAAAATTAATTTTGGTAAGCGATTGCGAGTTTCTCCATCCTCCATTGACACAAAATCCTGTTACATGGAGAGCCTCATTAGCTAGTCTGCTGCCTATAATAGGATTCTGTCGTTTAAAGGTGAATAGCATTCATTCATTCATTTGTTCCACATTGAGCATGTTCTTGAAGAGGTGCCATTCAAGTGGGGGGAGCCAGCCTGGAAAGAGTGTTGTAGGTTCCAGGGTATGGGCATCTACAGTGAGCTGTGTGAGCAGAGAGGAGGCCATCTACTGGGGACTCACAGAAAGTGTGAAAATGAAGTTAAGCTGGCAAGAGGGGAAAGTGGAGTAGAAGGCTCCAAAGGTGAATATAGAATACCCATTGCCATTTTTTACTAAGAGGCAACCAACTTGCCATCTCTCAGAGATGAGCTGAGACCCAAAAACTAGGAATGGAAAGAACCCAGGATCAAGTGAGACAGTAAATCTGGCACTGGCCAGACTAAGGAGCTAGCATGGCAGCCATCTGCAATGCCAATGGAGAGCCCATTTCAAAGAACTTGATGACGCAGCCCGACTGTAATGTGAAATTTATGTACACCAATACCCTGATCTGTCAGGGCTTTCTGGAGATTTTGCTGGAAAGAATCCATGGCTTAATGACATTTTCGGTGAATTGGCCGGTGCCTTGAAGGATGCAACTGTCTGAACTGGAGGGTGCTGGGAGGTAGGTGATGCTCAAGCCTTGCCAGCATCTGAGAGTAGTGGGATCTAAAACACAGGATGCAACTCCCTGCTCACTCACATGCTACTTTTTTACTCCTGCTTTTTCTTCCAATGCATCCTTTTCTCCACTTCTATTCTTCTCTATATTTTAATCCTTCCCCCTTTTCTTTTTTTTTTTCTTCCCACTCCTTGGCTCATGCCCCAGAGAGCCATTTAGTCCCTCTGATGGACCTTGGGGAATAAGGAGGCTGCTGCATCTGACTGAGATGGAACTAGGTCATGTCAACACTCAGCCACAGCTAACTAAATGTGTTTAGGTGTGACAAAATCATGTCAGGAAGCCACACATACTAGACGTTATAGCAAATTGAATTGTTTGCTCATTTTAACTGTGCTATTTCAGTCTTCTGCCTAATGCATGCCAAATCGGAAGGACGGAAAGAAAGCACACCGAATTTAAAGTCATCTCTCTCCTTGAATCAGCATTTGCAACCGTATCAGGCTTGGGCACCTTTGCATCTTTCTAAAATGCTACATGTGCAGCAATTCTTTTATAAGGAGGTTGCTTTGGCCATTTTCCACTATCCCCTGTTTCTGTTTGTCTCAATCTTTTCCATTATGCCATCCTACAAACCTTCTGGAGAAGATGACCATACTTACCCAGTGACTTTGGTGGGAACCCCAGCACCTTGGGCCTCAGCCTTTTTTCCCTATGTCTCATTGTGGTTTGGATTGAGACAGTGTTACTTTTGGATATTTTGGGGGCCACATCTTTTACTCAACTTGCAGATCCCCATTTAGCCTGCGGAATCATGCAGGGCCTGTCAGGCATGTCCTCACTTCACTTTTGGCTTTGATCATCGATTCTTGGTCATGAAATTGAAATATGTTTCCCCAGTAGCCACATCTGTAAAAGCTAATTAATTATTGATTCACATTATTATGATTTAGCCCAGTAGCACTTTTTACAATAAAAAAATGTGTACACAGTGAGTGCTAGATTTTAGCTATAAAACAGAAATCTATTCTGTTGATTAATAACACTTTAACGATACATCTACTCTCTTAGTCTTGTAATTTAAAAATTCTGTTTCCTAATCATCTACCACCCACCTCCCCGCTCCTTTGTTGACTGATTTTCTTGACTGGTTTCCATCTTGATCAGCACTCTGGCTATTTGTAGTGAGGATCTCTGATTTATGAAATGTGGCCTTGTTATAACATTATTCATATCACCATTGACTTTAAATGTCTGTAGAGAAAGTTTTTAAGAGTCTTCTGCTTTGAAAATTCTCAGAAGAGTTGTCCATTCTTGTGATCCATGAGATGAGCTAGAATTACTCACACTGTTAGTACCACTCAAGACTAGAGCCTGGGGATCAGAGCCTGGTTTCAGAGATAATAAGCTCTCCTGGAAGAGTTAATAGATCTTTCAGTCTTCCTTATGAGAGTCTTAGAATCCCTGGAAAGAAAACAGTTTTCTCCCTTTTGCAATGGATTCTGCAGAAGCTTGATTTCCTCAAAAGTCTGATCTCAATGCTGTCAAGTTGGTGAAACTGAAGCTCCTTGTGAGACATGAATAGCTATTGAAAGAAAGATCTTGCCTTGTGGCGTTAGCCCGTCTCATTACTGGAATTCCACCTCTGCTGCTTTGTACTCCTTAACGTTGGACAGGTGATCACTATTTGAATATCAGAGAAGTGATGTGTGTCTGACCCATTGGGGTAATAGGAGAGAAACTTAGGGAGAAGACTCCCTCTGTGTTCAGGCCTGAGAGTCATTGGCAGTGATTTTAATGTGTGCCCAGGGTCTCAGAAGCAGAGATGCAGCTTTGGAAGGAGGGGGTCAGATCGCAGCTGGCTGGGGGGATAGGTGTTGCCCCCAACCCAGACCCTGGGAGCCCCAGGGTGGGGAAAAACCACCAGTGCCCATGAGACCCTGGGAAGAATGGTCCAGATTGGCTTCTCCATGGGGCTACCTCAGGAAGCTGCCACGCAGCACTGTCCCCGCAACTATGAAAGCCTATTACCCTCTGTTCCGGTTTGCTAATGCTGCTGGAACACAGAACACCAGAAATGGATTGGCTTTACAAAGGGGGTTTATTTGGTTACAAAGTTACAGTCTTAAGGCCATAAAGTGTCCAAGGTAAGGCATCAACAATCGGGTACCTTCACTGGAGGATGGCCAATGGCATCTGGAAAACCTCTGTTAGCTGGGAAGGCACGTGGCTGGCATCTGCTCCAAGTTCTGGTTTCAGAATGGCTTTCTCCCAGGACGCTCCTCTCTAGGCCACATCTCCTCTTCAAAATGTCACTCTCAGTTGTTCTTGGGGTGTTTGTCCTGTTTTAGCTTCTCCAGAGCAAGAGTCTGCTTTCAACAGCCATCTTCAAATTGTCTCTCATCTGCAGCTCCTCTCTCAACTTCTGTGCATTCTTCAAAATGTCGCTCTTGGCTGTAGCAAGCTCGCTCCTTCTGTCTGAGCTTATATAGTGCCCCAGTGAACTAATCAAGGCCCATGCTGAATGGGCGGGGCCACACCTCCATGGAAACCATCCAATGAGAGATCCTACCCACAGCTGAGTAATCACATCTCCACGAACACATCCGATCAAAAGTCTCTAACCCAATCAATGCCAATACATTTCCTGCCTTCACAAGACTGCATCAGAGATAATGGTGTTTTGGGGGACATAATACATCCAAACCAGCACACCCTCCAAGGAATCTTTTCAAAATCCCAACAGTTAGTGGGGCCTGTCACCCGGATACACTTCCTTCTGAGCTGTGACTTCCAAGGAGGAGCAGGGAAGCCTGATGGAAAGAGGCTGAGATTGAGAAATACAGAAGGATACAAATCCCTAGATCTGAAAGTGTGACTGCATGTAGACAAATCCCAGAGAGAAACAGACAAAACCCAAGAATGTTGCTGTGTTAGGGAGGTGAGATTATGGGTGTTTTCTTTTCAACATTTCCCTGACTGATGTTACACTGCTACTGGAATCCATACTAAAGAGCATTAAAACTGATCTTTTCAACAGAGAAGTGAAACTGCAGCTTTTGGCACTAAATAATCTAGGGCCTCACTATATAGTCCTGTGTGCTTTTGAAATAGAATACCCTTGAGGCTGGAGAATATTGGGGAGCAATTTTGAGAATGTGAAGAAGTGACTTCTCTCAGCTTCTCCAGGGCTTTTTTCTTCTGAGCTTCTCTGGGTTTTCTGTGTGTCCTTTATCCTCTTATAAAGGACTCCGGTAAGAGGATTAAGACTCACTCTGAATGAGGTGGGTCACATCTCAATTGAAATAACCTAATCAAAAGGTCCCAAATGCAATAGGTCTACACCCACAGGAATGGATTAAACGAACGTGGCCTTTTCTGGGGTACATAACAGCTTCAAAACCAGCACAGTAACATTTTCCTGAACACTGTAAACAAACGCAAGAGGCTCAGACTTCATTTTTTAAGATGTGTTGACAACTTGTTCACCTTGTTTTCTTCTGTCAGCAAGAGAGTATACAGAACATACAGAGATAAATAAACTGAAATGTCATCTTCTGCACGAGCTGCCTGGGTAAATACGGTATCCTGGCGTGGGTGCTTAAAAAAAGGTGCAATTTTAAAAAATGGATTATAGAAAGTAACTCATAAATTGTGCTGTATATTTTTGTTTGTGATATAGCAAGGATTGGTGAGAAAGACTTTCTTTTAAAACAGAATCTGTGGTGTTTTGAAACCTGGGAATTCTTATTTAAACCTGATATATTGGCCTACAGATCCAACCCGGTAAACTATAATGTGTGCAGAGCCCTGGAATGAGGCCTGAAAAGAGGGTTAAACATCTGGCCCAACCCCATTGTAAGAATTCTGATTTTATATCAGTAAAAGCTGGCTAAAGGGAGGGAACAGAACACACGTGATTCGGGAAATCTTTTTTATTTGTGCATTTACAATAAAATCCTTTGGAACTAATTGTGCACTGTTAATATTAATGGCTAAAGCCTTTAAATCATTAAAACAAGCCATACATGACATAATCTTGCTTTTGCAGGGGAACTCAGTGAGATTTTTGTGGTCCTTAGTGTCCTTAGAAGGAACAAGCCTTTTGGTGTCCTGGATCTATCAGAATACAGGTCCTGAACACATGGGGCAGACCAATTTCATTCACTTTAAATGAGCATTTAAAAAATACTTGTTCAAAATTTATTTAGGAGAGAAGGAGAGTGTTGTAAATGGAAGACGAGAGAAGGGGAATGTCTATGGCAGCATTAAGCTTCCTTTTGGCTGTCTTGAACAGTTCCGCTCTGGCCCAAATTTGCATATCCCACTCAGTAAAAGGAAATTCCTAAAATTCATTGGACTCTCTCTAGAGAGTAGAGCAACTCCCTTTATTAGATGACCAAGCACCTCAGGACCCTGGCCCTTATGGGTGGCCCGACAGGCCAAAAACAAATTCCTTCCCCTCATACAGAGAAGTAAATATGTTCTCTCCAGCTCCATCTTCTTCTATTTCAAGTGCCCAGGCACTAGCCTCTCCAGCCCACCCCTCTCGTGACTCTGTAAAAGTCAGCATTACATTAGTCAGTCCTTTCAGAGAAATTTCTTTTCCCAGAACTGGAAAGGGTTTATGGACTGTACTATGTCCAATTGTCAAAAATTATCAATAGCCCATTCATGCATTTTCATGCTTTCTTTTTTGCCTGGATCACTGGTTTAAAAATCTCTGGATTTGCTTCTTCTCTTTTAGGAGATCTATGCCAGCATTCCTTGCGTGGTTAAAAATTGTGGATTGGGCAGTAGCAAGGCATGCTATCCTTCTCTTTGGGTTTGGCTAAAAATTACTGAGAACATCTTATGTGCTGGGCATTATGCTAGGTTGTTTTTCATATGTAATTGATTTTAATCCTCACGACAATTCTATGCAGTGACTCTCATTATCTTGTTTTACAGATGAGGAAATGAAACTCAGAAATGTTGTGACATCTGGAATTTGAATAGAAGTGTACAGGTTGTCTCTTGCACTCTTGCTTGTCACAGGCAGTATGACTTACTTAGCTATCCAAAATGTCTTTCCCACTTCTCACCTGGCCAGATTATCACTATCCTTTACATCCTTGTGTAAGCTCCACATCTCTCATGAATCCATCAGGTATCTTTTCCTTCTATTAACTCCCATTGTTCTTTGCGTTTAAACAACACAGCCTAAGAATTGTTTCATGCTGTCTCCTACTACCGTCAGTTTCCTGAGTTTTACTCTTGCCTTGCTAAGGGACTGTGGGCTGCTTAAGTATAAGGAATGTCTGTTCTAGAAGCTTCCCTGGTGTTCCCAAAGATGCTGAGCACAAAATGGGGGCAGAGAAGAACTCAATACCGACTTGTTGATGAAATGGTTGATGGAGTCACCTGTAATTTGTCAGTGGTCAGCATCCAGAGCCCAGCTTTTGTTGTGTGGCTCATAAGGGCCTCCCACATCTTCACCCAAATTTCTTGTTGAGACTACATAGAATCGGGTGAGTGGTGGGAGTGGGGATGGAGCAAAAGGGCCATTTTTGCATTGCGAGTTTTTAAAGGTATAGCACCTTTCCTTATGATCTCATGGTGGGGAAGTATGGCAGAGTAGAAAGTAGAGTATATTAGATGTTGAGAGATCAGAGATCTTTTTGATGATTGTTTCATAACTTTGGATAAGAGACTTGATCTTGATGTAATCCCACTTCATTCATAAAATTGAAATGACAGTAGCCACATCAGCCATCTTGTAGTATTCTTGAGAGTTCAAGTAGAATAATAAATGTACAGACATGTCACAGAGAATCGGATGTAGTAGGACCTAAATGGTGTCATTATACTTGAAGTCAGGTGGGCCAGTTATACATTTTGACTTGATCTTCCTCTGTCAGCTCACCTGAAATTGCTTTTCTACCCCAATTCATTCATACCTCATTTGGTGCCACCTACTCCAACTAACAAGGATTTCTGGAGAAGCTTGAGGGGCTGGTAGGGTCAATTCATGCCCCAGTTTTAATGATGACTTAGAGCTTCAGTTTATTCTCCTTTGACTTGACATGTCAAATGGTTGTTTCTCTGTTGCGCTCTGGTCTCACATTCTAGAATCTGAGCTCATCGCTTTCAGCCTTTCCTTTTTCTAAAGTAAAAGAGACAGTGGGAAGGTAAAGAGAAGGGAGTAACCACAGTTGCAGTGAATCACATTCTTCTTCCTCCAGACCAAGTTAAAGTGCCCTGGGAGTAGCAATGATTAGAAACTCAAGCCAAATCCATCTTTTTTTCTCTTTCCCCTGAACACCTCTATACCTTCCTCTCTCAGCCTGGTAGGGTTGATCAGCCTGTGATGAATATCATGGTAAAAGTGAGGTGTTCCAGTTTCCTAATGCTGCCATTTTGCAAAACACCAGAAATGGATTGGCTTTTATAAAGGGGATTTATTAAGTTACAGATTTACAGTTCTAAGGCAATAAAAGTGTCCAAGCTAAGTCATCAACAATAGGGTACCTTCACTGAAGGATGGCCGATGGTGTCCGGAAAACCTCTGTTAGCTCGGAAGGTGCGTGGCTGACAATTGCCGATCCCAGGTTGTGTTCCAGCTCCTCTCTCAGCTCCTGTGCATTCTTGGTTCTTTCTCCCAGGATGTTTCTCTCTACGTGCCTGGGGGTCCTGTCTTAGCATATCCCGGGGCAAACTCTGGGCTTCACCTCTTTTAGCTTCTCCAGAGCAAACTCTGGGCTAATAAAAGTCTGCTTTCAATGGCCATCTCCAAAATGCCTCTCTTGGCTGCAGCACAGAGCTCCTTCTGTCAGACCACTTATAGGGCTCCAGTAAACTAATCAAGACCCATGCTGAATGGGCGGGGCCACACTTCCATGGAAATAATCTAATCTAGGTATTAACCCACAGTTGGGTGGGTCACATCTACATGGAAACAACCTAATCCAAAGATTCCAACCTAATCAACACTAATACGTCAGCTCCCACAAGATTGCATTAAAGAGCATGGTGTTCTGGGGGGACATAATACATCCAAATCGGCAATGAGGAGAGTCCAAGAAGATGGTCACCTAAGTAATTCTTCTCCTCATTTTAAAAAACAAATGTTTGAAGACCACTCCCATGTATTGACTCTGTCTCTTAACCTATAATCTTTACTGCCTACAGTGTCTAGCACTTGGAATGGATTCAGTAAAATATTGAATAAAATTTAAACCAACTTCTAGGAAATTGAAAAGACTTAAAGAGGATCTTCTCCCAGAGATGTATGGATTATAATAGAAAGAAACTTCCCCAATGAAAGGAATGACTCACTAAGGAGTGGCACTTCAGATAACAAGGATCGTTAAAGAAGATATATTTTGGTGTGTGCATGTGTACACTTGAGAGGAGTTGGGGTTTGAATCATAGTACCCATAAAGACATGTTCAATCTTAACCCCAGGTCCTGCAGGTTTGAACCCAACATGACCTTTAAAGATGTTATTGTCAAGGCATGGACTCATTTGTGAATAGAATCTTCAAAGATACTATTTAGATGAGCCAAATTGAATCAGGATGGACCTTAATCCATATGACTGGAGTCCTTAAAAGGTGATCAGTCAGAGAAAGCCACAGGAGGCACTCAAGAAGACAGACGACATGTGACAGAGGCAGAGATGCAAGCCAAAGGACATTAAAGACTGCTGCAAGCCAGCATAAGGGTACCACAACCGCAGGAGAACGCATAGTCTGTCGAGACATTGATTTTGGACTCCTAGCCTCCAAAACTATGAGACACTAAATTCCTGTTGTTCAAGCCAATCTATTTTGTGGTATTTGTCATTTGACAAATGAAGACAGAAAGTGTATTTTAGGATGTGGTTATCTGTAAGTAACACAGACAACCTCAATTCAAATTGGCTTAAACAGTAAGGAAATTAGTTTTCTCACATAATAGGGGATCTAGCAGTAGATCAGGCTGCAGCTGTAGTGTGTCAGGGCTCCACTTGCTTTGTATGATTCTCTTTGCTCTGTTCTCCATCCTGTCTTGGCTTCATGCCCATGATGGTAGTCAGATGGTCACAGCTGTCTCAGGCATCCAGTCCAGATACAACAAGGAGGGACTATCCCTTCACAAGGAGCTGGGAGACATTTCCCCAAAGCATCCTGGGCAATGTGCTCCTATGTCTCACTGGCCACACATTGGGTCAAGGGTCCATTCTTAAACTCCATGTAGTTGCTGGGTGTCTTAGAGGTTTGGGAGTTGTTGAGACACCCTCTTCAGTGTAAGACAAGTTGCCACACATTAAATTCCCTTTCCTAATACAGTCCCACTACTTACTGACCTCTCTGGATTTTGAAGGCAACAGCGTATACCCTGTTTGGTAGTTCTTGAGAGTTCCTGAAAGGCTGACAGCTTGAAAGGCTGACAGCTTTGCGTGAGGACTAGATTTAAGAAGTTTCTGTAGTTGATCTAGGCTGCGGCAACCTATTTGGCCATCAAAAATGTAGGCCTCCCCTTTCTGGAGTTGTTACTGGGAAGTTGTTGCCCAGCCTCTACTATAGTCTTCACTACCCATTGTCGTGAGGCCACCTGACAAGTTCTCATCAAAGGAACGTGGGGAGCACATTCCATTGTCACTTCCAAGCAGAAGTGGGTGAGATGCACTCTTTATCCTAAATGCCTACTGGAAGCAGAAGATGCTAAGGGTCTAAGCAATAGCCCTATGAGATGGAAGGAGTCTAGATCCTCAAATTCTCATTTGGAGGAAAGCCATCTGCTTGTCAGGAACACCTGCTATGTAAGTGAGGTAAGAATTCTATTGTCTTAAGCTATTGATATTTTGGGATTTGATATTGTAACTATCTTCACCGCAACTAAATGCCATGTTTCAAAGCAAAAGCACCTGAAAGTTAAGCACTTCTTGAAGTTCCTGTCATGAAGATCCCCAACTCCTAAGGTTATTTCTCTGTCCTAGTTTCTGCATCTTTCAGGGTCAGTGTCTCTTTAATCTAGTCTCTATATGTGAAACAACACCCACCTATCAGGAAATGCCAGCCCGTTGTCCCAACATCATGTTCATGAGCAGTGTGTTTTCCCAACTTCGGTAAACACCAGCAGGAGAGTTCTTAGTCTCTGACCCTACAAATCCTCCAGAATAGTCTGGGGTTGTTTGTGGGGACAGGCATGTGGGGAGGAAGCTATTTTATATTCTGAGACCCACAGAGATGTCCAGAGTAAGTGTGGGACACCATGTCCAGCTCCCTTCAAGACCTCTTCATGGTATGAGTTGCAGACTACCCTCTTTAATCTACTACTTGTTCAGTGAGTAACCATTAGACAACACACACACGCACACATATCTCCCAAAGACAAATATACATTTTCAGGCTCATAGAGTATAAACCCAATTTGAAGAAGAGAGACACGTTCCCAGGTGTCCAGATAATTTGCAATCCTGCCTCTCTCAAAGTGGAGTAAGAAAGGCACTGGCTCTCATAACAGTTGACATCTGTCTTATTTTGCAGAGCAGAGGAGTTAATGCCTTTCCTCATGCCCCTCCTATTTCAAACAGCATCATTTTGGGCCTGCTGGGAGCAATTAACTGACCTATTGCTGATGTATATATAACTTAATGATGGCTGCCTTGGAAAGTTAAAGAATCTATGGAAGCTTTGACAAGTGTGGGACCAATTCAGACCTTCATGGGGTACAGCTCTCTCTCTCCAGTGTAGTTGGGTGATATGGGAGCTGAGATGGGTGGGGCCTCTGGCTGGTTTCATTCTTCCAGCTGGAGTTGCGTGCCTTAAATTGGGACAGATCAACTCTTCTGAGAAGTGGGGCCTTTTTCACTCTTCATGTGCATGGACTAAACTCATGGGGTCCCGCTGTGGTCTAAGATACCTTTTGACAATTCTCACAGGCTCCCACACCCCATCTCACCATATGACGGGTAGATACCAGAACAAGGGGCCATGCTGGAAGAATGAGTTTTGTAGGTAGTACCTGGAAACCTTCCAAGTCCCATGAAGGAATTGACCTTCTGGTTGACCCCTTGCTGCCCAGTGCTTATTATTGTAGGAATGATATTTATAGTCAGATTTCAGGAATGCCACATCCTAATAAGGTTTGCAATACTTAATTATTGGAATGTTTCAAATTTCCACTCCAAGAAAAGAGCATGAGTGGCTTCCACAGGACATTTGTAGGACACCATTCTGGTCCAAGAGCCTGGATGGCAGTTTAGTTCTCTGTTTACTCAGGATCTGTTAGGTGTCAGACAGGCAATGGGATCAAAAGGATGAATGACAGTGTTCCTCACTTCTAGGGACCTCGAGGAGGACACTGTCAATTTCCAGGTAGGGTAAAAAGTGTTGCAGCAGAGATATGTGCAGGACCTTTGGGAACATAGAGAAGTGGCCTGTTGTCCATCTCAGGAAGTTCAGAGAGGGTGTTCAGGAGGAGACGACAGTTGAGACAAGTCTTGAGGTTTTGGCAGGAGTGAAGCAGGTGAAGGGTTGGAGAGGGAAGGGAGGGGTGTAGTGCCTCATGGGGAAGGGTGTGAAGCAAGTTGAAAGAATGCGAAGGCCAAGGGCCTAAAGAAGGAAGGGTGGAGAATGGATATATAAGGGATGAAAGCAAATGGTGTTTTTTAATAGTGTATTCCCAAGCCCTTCCTATCATGCCAGGGAGCAGTTCTCCACTCTGTGGGGTCGAGTGGTGCTCCCCAACCCCCCCCCAAATTCCTGTCCTCCCAGAATCTCCAAAAGTGACCTTATGCGGAAATGGGGTCTTGACAGATACAATTAGTTAAGATGAAACCAAACTGTATTAGGGTGAGTCCTAAGTCCAGTGCAACTGATGTCCTTATAAGAAGAAGGAAACTTGGACATAGAAACCCAGACACAGAGGGAAGATGGCCACGTGGAGACGGAGGCGGAGATTGGACATTGGCCACAAGTGAAGAAATGCCTGAGACCACCAGAAGCTGGAGGAGTCAAGAAAGGATCCTCTTCTAAGATGTTTCAGAGGGAGCATGGCCCTGCCGAAAGCCAATTCAGACTTCTAGCCCCCAGAACGGTGGGAGAATAAATTCCTGTTGTTTGAGCCACCGAGTTAGTGGTGACTTGTAAGAGCAGCCTTAGGAGCCTAAGACACCACCCTACTCAATAGTCAAATGTGCCGTCAACAGACATTCTCTGCAGAGTGGCTTTCTCTAGACTTCAGTGGTAGAATTTTTTCTCCTTTTTTTGGGGGGTGGGGGGAGGGGTGGACCTGTGGTATTTGAGAGTGAGGTCTGAAGTGGGCCTATCACAAAATGGAACTGTCACAGCTGAGGCTTTTGGGGAACCAGCGCCTTGATGGCTTGTTTCTTTTTGTGGAAGATTCCATGAGAGTCTTTTGCCAGGGGTCCCACTCAGTAGAGGCCCTGCTTCTGCTTTTGAAAGGCGTGGTAGCAATTTCTAGTCTTCCCTTACCCTGAGTTCTCCTCTCTTTTCCAACACATGGGCAGATTCTGCATCTCCTCCTCTGAGCAGCTTGCAGGCATAATGTAAATAGTTCCAGACAATGAGTTGTAGCCTAAGTGACATGTATCACCTCTGGGCAGGAAGATTTAATTCCTGGTGCAAAAACCTCTAGTGGTCTCTTTCTTTTGCTACAAAAATCAATAGCATTTCAGATAGCACAGCTTCTATCATCTTGGGTTCCGGAGTGAGCAAGATGTGGGCTGGAGCCTCCCAGTGATACACAGTGGACATGTAGAATGAGCAAGAACTAAAGCCTTACTTTTTTTTTTTTCAGATTTGGAGCTTGATTGTTACTGTGGCATAAGCTAGCCTACCCTGACACATACAGAGGGGTTGACTCTTCTCTTCAACTTGAAAAGCTGCATCCCATTATGGCTGTTCAACAATAACAAGCATAATTGTCCCAGGTCTGCCCAGTGCCCTGGGAATAAATTTTGCAGTCCCCAGAAGTCAGCCTGTAGTTGGAAGTCAAACAAGAGCAGTGGAACCAATATGCTTAGCTCTCTCTGGCATAGAGAACCATATTGACAAGGGTGTTTATGCCACTGTCTGTGTAAGGAACACAAACAAGATTGCTCTGCAGCAAAACTCCACTGAGCACGTCTATTCACAGCTTTGTGACCTTCACCTTCATCTTCCCCACCATGCTTACTTGGCTCAAAGTAATGCTTTGGGGCTGAATTTCCAGCTTGCACGTTTTTCTGAGATCAGAAATTCCTCTTAAACTTCCTGCTCTTGGCAATACACAGAAGATGTGGGATAAAAACTTTCTGTTCCTTTAACACTCTCTGGCCTGAAGGAGACTATTCAAGGCTTGTAACTCCCAAACGTGTTTTGGCTGCTCAAACCATGAGATCGATAACCATTTTGGGTTCCTCAATGACATAATGGCTGCTTTAGATCAACTGCACAACTGGTCCAAATTGGTCATTAAGATGATTGAGAAATATGTTTCAACTGAACGACAGTTGATTTGGTGTCAGCATGGTGATATGGCCAAGCCAAAGTCTGTTCACCCTGCCCATCCTCCACCTCTGCACTGTTATCAGCCTTCCTTCATGGCGATTTTCTACAACAGCTGCAGTCATGTCACTATCTTGTACCAAAGTCTCACATCCTCTCCTGAAGCCAACAGATTAAGTACAAAACATCTACTGGCCTCAGCCTCTTTTTCGGTTAAGTACAAAACATCTACTGGCCTCAGCCTCTTTTTCCAAGTTCTTTCCAGCTCTCTCTGCCCCCCTGGCTTCCACACTCAATGCCCCAGTCACACCAAAATACCCCCTCTTCCTCACCACCATGCACTTCTGCCTCATTGTAATTGCACATACTGATCTGAGAGGCCTTTCCCCTTTCTCTGTTTCATCTGCACCTCATCCTTGAGGACAGAGCTCAAAGATCATTTCCCCTGGGAAGTTTTCTTTACTCCCAGGACCATCAATCAGTCTCTTCTTGGAGCCACTGAGACACTTTGTTCTTTCCTCTGGTTCAGTACTCTCAGGTTATACTGTAATTATTTATAAATGTATCCGTGCAGGTACTGTGTCTTATTCATCTTTGTGTTCCTGATACCAGCAACTAGGAATTGTACAAAGAATACTTAATATGAGAAGGAAGGTATGCAGGTTTGGGTATATTATGTCCCCCAGAAAAGCCATATTCTTTAATGAAATTTTGTGGGGGCAGACTGATTAGTCTGTTGATTAGGGTGGAATCTCTGACTGAATTATTTCCACGGAGGTGTGGCTGCGCCCATTCAGGGTGGGTCTCTGTTAGTTCACTGGAATATTTAAGAGAGAAGCTAGGAGCCAACACAGACCCAGATGCTTGCTGACACTTGGAGATGCTTGGAGATGCAGACAGAAGGACGTTTGGGGATGCTAAGCTAAGAGATGAAGCCCAGTGTTTGCCCTGGAGAAGCTAAGAGAGGATCGTCAGACACTGAGAAAGAAACGTCCTGGGAGAAAAAAGCAGGGACGCACAGGAGCTGAGAGAAAGGAGCTGAAATCCAACCTGGGATAAGCAGACACCAGCCATGTGCCTTCCCAGCTGACAGAGGTGTTCCAGACATCATTGGCCTTTCTTCAGCGAAGGTGTCCTCTTGTTGATGCCTTAGTTTGGACACTTTTATGGCCATAAAACTATAAATTTGTAGCTGAATAATCCCCTTTATAAAAGCCAATCCACTTCTGGTGTTTTGCATAATGTCAACTTTAGCAAACTGGAACAGAAGGAAAGATGGAAGGAAGGAACGGAGGGAGGAAGGGAGAGAAGAAGAGGGAAGGAAACTGGTCAACATGCTACACTAAATCCTAGTGCTTTTCCCCTCCCAGCCCTCTCAAGTCTTATGTTTTGCCAAGGGTACAAATTAAGACTGAAGGTAACATGAAGTCCTGAAGGATAGCTTCTGGAAGAGCCTCTAGTTGCCCCAGGTAACTCCTCAATAACCTTCCTGAAAACCATGAGCAGCATCCTGCTCTCTTCTCTGGAACCATCTCTCCACACTCAGAAAATGTTTATTGAGAATCTGCTCTGTGCCAGGCACTGTGCCAAGTGCCATTGATACTTTAGAACTAATTAGATATGGTCCTCAATGGTCTAAAATTTAGTAATCTCAACTTATTTTCTGGACACTTGAGATTTCATATCCATTACTCACTTCATAAAGCTTTCCCCTTTCCTTCATTTCTTTATTGTTTCGGAATGTCACTGCTCAAGAACTCCCTTCACCAAACTATCTATTGGCTCCTACATCCTAGAGAATGGCCCTGTTTTCATGTCACACTGAACTGGAATGTGGAAGCTAGATGATCAGACTCTCATTTTTTTTTTCTTTTAGCTTTTCTTCCCAAATCTATTTTACAAAGTATGTTCTTTCTCCTCCTTCTCTGGATCATAACTGCAAATATATTAGTTCTTTTTAATGTGTTCCATGTGAATCCCACACTCTCTTCCTGGATATTTTATACTAATCCATATTCCAGCTCACTAATTTTACCTTCTTCTGTGTCTTGTCTGCTACTATCCCATTTAATGAGTAAATTTCAGTTATTGTATTTTTCAGTTCCAGAATATATATTTGATTCTTTTTCATAAATTTAAGTTTTCTGCTGAACTTCTCCCACTTTTTTCTATTTTTTTTTTTTTTTTAATGAATCCATCTGTGCTTGATAACTTCAACATCAGTGTTGCTTTTCTGGTTAATATTGCTGCATAAATACCCTAAAACTTAGTGGCATAAAACAATTATGCATGTAGATTCAATGAGTCAAGAACTTGGCCAGGAATATGACTTTTGTCTATGCCACTATGTCTAGGGCCTCAGTTGAGGAAACTTGAGGCCCTAGACAGTCTTCAAATGGCCTCTCCATATGGCTGTGGCTTTCTTATAATATGGCTGCCTCAGGGTGGTTGGATTTCTTGTGCAATGTCTCAAGGTCTCCAAAGGCAAGTATCCCAAGAGAGCCAGGTGGAAGTTGTATGAACTTTTCTGACCAAGACTTAAAAGTTGCACAGCTTTACACCCACTGCACTCATTGAATTACAATCACTGGGGTCAACCCAGACTTAAAGGGAGGGGCTATAGCTGTCACCTTTGGATGGGAGGAGTGTCAAAGAATTTGTGGACACCTTTTAAAACCACTGCAGTCTGGGCGGTTTTCTGTTTCTATAACTTTCTTTTTCTTTTTTTTCCTTTTGGTCCTGTTTCTTGAAATATATGGTAATTGTTTTTTGAGAATAAGATTTTATTCTAAAATTAGATCTCAATAACAATGAAATAACAAAAGCTTGTCACTATAAAAAGAAGGAAAAAAAGTAACTGGAATTGCTTTAAATTTTTTTTCTGAAAAATACAGAAGTATTACTGTAATGTACTGCCAACTGTCTTTTATCTATGTTTGAGTTATTTATCTTATCAATAGTTATCCAAGGAAATTTTGAAATCCTACATTGGCTTCGGCCTACTATTTAGACACACCCTTGGATTGCTTTTATCTTCAAGTAGATACATTCTCAAGGAATACAAACAAGCTTGAACATTTGTTTAAGTCAACATAATTAGGAAGATAAAATCTACAGTTGGGAAACATGTCCTAAAGTGAATATTGCTTTGCATCACCGTTTTGCTTAATTTTTGCAGATAACAAAGAAAAAACGACTGCATTCAAAGTACTGGTATTTAAAATGAACAAATTCTACTACTTATGTACAGAGAAAAGACATAACTAAAATTATTTCAAATCCAAAGCAGAGGAAACTATTTCAAGGCAAATAATGACATTTAGTACTTTAAAAGTGGTTTTACATCTCCCAAGTGCTAAAGAAACAAGTATTCAAGAACAATCTCAGCCTATCCATTTAGTTCTGACTGATGGGAAGTTCTGAAATATCAGAATGCAGGAGACAAAAGAAGTTAAATTTAAAATGCCCCCATTACTATAAAATATATATGAATTGTATTTCGTAAAGAAATGAAAGCAGTGGTTGAATGACCACTTTAGGGCCAAGTTAATAACATACAATTCACTTATCAGTCATCTCTTTTCAGACTGCTGTAAATACGTGTTTCATAAAATTTCCTCTATGATGTATATGTTACATACATACTATCACATCCATATTGTGGATAAGTTTATCATCCATATTCAGCACATCAATTGGCTATAATGTACAGCAAGTAGGAGTGATCCTTTTAAAACAAAATTCTTTATAGCTGGTGTTCTCTGCAAATCAAAAGCTGATCCCAAGATATATTTTATTTCTATTAAATGTAGATGCCTGTTTGTTAGGGCATCTTAACTCATTTTTGGACTATCAGATATTGGTGTGATTTACTTTGGCTATCTAAAATAGGAATACTATCTTAGTATTTAGTATGACAAAACACCTCTTTTGTCAAAACTTGACCCGGAGATTTGAGTACTGGAATATAAGCCGTAAAACTGAAAATATCACAGAAGACATTAGCTACTATTGATGTCCTGCAATCCTGTGCTTTTTCTCCCCATTAATGTAATGCATCTGAAAGAAGCTCTCCTTCAGCAGAGGAGAAGCAGGAGTGGTTAGGGGGAAACACCCAATGAAGGAAGCAGAGAAGTTCCTGTCTTCTGTTTTAAAACTTCAAAATAATTTATTGCATAATGTATTTGTGTGTGTGTGTGTGTGTGTTTTCTTTTTTTACTATAAAAATGACTCTTCCTCAAATCTTTCCAGCAAAATTGATGGAAAGCATGAAAATGCATCATTTTCATCCTGCATCTTTTAATAACCTTGGGGGAACTCCATAATCCCTGGCTTGATAAACACAGCATTTACTGATAGCTTCAATTGTATGGATTTCTGAATGTTGTTTTGGAAATCAGGTAAAGGACTTTATTTATTTTTAAGTTAGGTGTACTTACGCTCCATTAGACATTTCTAAATATTGAAAGCAGTTTTATGTCTCCAAAATATTCACTAAATATAAAATTAAAATTAAGCAAATATGAAATAAAAGCAATTTCCAGTAGCAAATAATCTACTTGTAGGAGTTCTTTCTTATTAAGCCAGGATTATATAATACCAACAGCTAAGTCTTTAAAACACTATCCCTTCAGTTTTACCAGTGTTGGCCTCATGTATTATAGGGCAACTTGGTTAGTTGTATAAATATTTATGATTGTTATTTCTTCTTGGTGGAGTGCTCCTTTTATTAATATATAGTTTTCTTCTTTGTCTCTTCCACCAGCTTTTCATTTAAAGTCTATTTTGTCTGATTTTGGTATGGCTACCCCAGCTCTTTTTTGATTGCTGTTTGTGTGGAATATCTTTTTCCAACCTTTCACTTTCAACCTTTTTCTGTCCTTGGGTTTAAGGTGACTCTCTTGTAAACAGCATATAAAGTGATACTTTTTTTTCCCATTCTGCCAATCTATGTCTTTTGATTGGGGAGCTTAATCCATTAACATTCAATGATATTATTGTATAGGCAGTACTTGCTTCAACAATTTTATCTTTGTTTTTTTATGTCATATCTTCTTTCTGTCTCTCTTTTAACCCTTTAGTTACTCTTACTGTAATCTTCATTTTTACTCTCTCCTCCAAACCTCTCTCTCCTGTCCTTTCCTCTCAGCCTGCAGAACTCTCTTTAGTATTTCTTGTAGGGCAGTTCTCGTGTTGACAACTCTCCCAGTTTCTGTTTTTCTGTGACTGTTTTAATCTCTCCCTCAATTTTGAAGAACAGTTTTGCTGGATAAAGAATTTTTGGCAGAGTTGAAACAGTGGTTGTCAGCTGCTTTTGTCCTGGGCTGGTTGAAAATGTAGCTGTCTTCAGAGCTGTGACCCAGTATTCCATGTTCACTAATCAAAACTGTGACTGGTGCTCAGCTGTGCCCACCCTGTTCTTGGGGAGACAGAGTTTTATTTTCAGTCAGGGACTGGATCCCGGGTGGGGTGGCCTGCTGTGGACACCAACCTCCGCAGCATGGAGAGTTTGACTCACTCCTCTTCACCACAGGTTCTCAATCTCCTCCTTCTGCTCTTCTGTGGATGCTGTACTGCATTCTTCTGGCATCAGGAGCCCCTGAACAGTTGATTCAGACAGCTTCTGGCTGTTTACTAGCTGCCCTGGAAGACAGACTGAGTCTGGAAGCTTCCTGCTCTGCCATCTTACCCGGAAACCCCTGTTGATTCTTCTGCTGTTGTTGTTGATTCTTTTTAAAGAGATACCTAAACCAAAATTGTACTTAGGACCTGGTTCGTGCAACTGTATAATTTCTGCTGTGTAGCTTTGGTAATTAGGATAAATCCAACTCTGAAATCACTGAAGTTCTTTGTGTGAGCAACAAAGACACTCAAAATCCCGAGTGCTGTCACAAGCTCCTTATTACATCCTGCCCTTCTGTGATGACGTCTTCCAATTACTAGCCACAAAAAAGTGGGAGAGGGGTTGCTTGTCTTACTATGTAGTTGCTAAAAGTGAATATAGCCGTGGTATTAATTGTTTGCAAGCTCCAAATGTTCACTAAAAAAAAATCAACCAATCCTTTTCCTTTAGTAATCATGAGGCATCTCTACATAATGGTATAATATATTGTGCATTAGGTACATTGCTGGTTTATAGCATTTTCAAGAAAAAAATACTTTTAGAAATAATAAATCAAAATTAATTTATAGGGCTGCATCAATCATTCTTCTTCTCTTGGTCCTTGGATTTCCTTAAATGATGCCATAATTTCCAATGATGATTCTACACCAAATGCCTCTTCTTGAATAACATGTTTTGTATCCAGTGTAAAGAAAATATCAAACTCCAAGCATTAATGTAATACCATCAACAAAGCTGCCAATATCAAATTTTCATCCTTTGTTTTCCTTAGAATTAATAGCTGCTGTGATTGTCACTGATGAAGAAACAGACATCACCGCACTATTGTGGGTTGTGGCTGTTCACATAGACATCTGGCATGCACTTCGTGACACGCTCGTTTGGGGTGTCAGCTTTAAGGTGGTGGAACTTGTATTTGTTGGTGTTGTCATCATAATGCTACTGTGGATTTCAAGGTGATGACTGTCCCACTGCTTGAAATGGAGGAAACTGGAGTTGTTGGCTGTTTCAAGATGCCATTGGAAGATTCACTTGTATGGTTGGAAGGTGCTTGTAGGACGTTCCCTGTTAAGGGAATGGAATTTTGTAGAAGCGTAGAAGTCTCTGCATTTGTAGATCCCTCCGGGTCTGCATCTGCAGAGCTCCCAGGAGCAGCGTCACCCAGGCTCCTCAGAGGCCAAGTCCTGTTATTCTGAGGGTGGGACATGATGGCTGCATGGGTCCCGAACTGAGGCGGTGGTGGTGGTATGTGTGGGTAATTTCTGACTGAATGACTACACTGTTATTAAACACTTATATACACACACACACACACATATATATATATGTGTGTATATGGAAAGTATTCTCTTTCTCCAGAGACTATACAACAAGAGGGAGCAGGCTGACAGAACATGTTAAACCACTAAGAGACAGCGCTGACTCAAAGTTAGGTTGCAGTCTTTGAAAAGATTGCTTTATCTCTGACTTGGGACCCTCCAAGAGTACCTAGTGAAAAAACTGTATTTTTCCCAGGGCTCCCCCTCCTCCTTTGATGGGTCTTGAACTACAATTTTTATCTTCCAAGAACTGTGAGATTGCCAAAAACTGTGCACCTCTTTAGCTGATTTCTGTTGGATTTTTAGCTTCTTCCTGTGCACAACAGTTTTAGTTTGCAAAAGCTGCTGAAATGCAATAAACCAGAAAAGTGTTGGCTTTTACAATGGGGGTTTATTAGTTCAAAAATTTACAGTTCTAAGGCCATGAAAATGTCCCAGTTAAGGCATTAAGAGTAAGATACCTTTTTCTGAGGAAAGATTGATGACATCTGGGGTTCCTCTGTCACATGGGAAGGCACATGGCCAGAGTCTGCTGGGTCTCTCCTGGGGTTAGTTTCTGATGTCCGTGTCTTTCTCCAAAATGTCTCTGAGCTTCTGTCTTAGCTTCTCCCAGCTCCTGTGGGTCCTTGCTTGTTTCTCCCATGGGCAAACTCTGGATTACCTATCTTAGCTTCTCTCCTAGTTTTGGTTTCAGTGACTGTCTCCAAAATCAGCTTCTGTCTTAGTTTCTCTCTCAGCTTCTCCCGGGGGCAAACTCTGGATTACATATCAGCTTCTCTCTGCTCTCTGCTTGTTTCTCCTGGGGTATTTCTGTCTAAGCATCTCTGACCTCTCTTCAAAATGTCTCTGCCTTTTATCCTCTCACTGAGGACTCCAGTAAAGACATTAAGACCCACCTTGAATGCATGGGGTCATATCTCCATGGAAACAACTTGATCAAAAGTCCCACCCATAATAGGTCTGCCCCCACAATACTGGATTAAAAGAACATAGTCTTTTCTGGGGTACATAAGAGATTCAAACCAGCTCAACAACTAAAAGGTTAAATGCCTTAATGGGAAAAGCATGGCTGATTGAGTTTTACTTCTCTCTACTTTCTTCTTTGTTGGGTCTTCGCCTCACATCATGGGTACTTAAGTAGGCCTGGTCTACAATTTGTGTCTCGCCAGCCCAGTGAGAATGCCCAAAGTGCCACTGTCTTCTCTACCTTTTGGAAGCTGCCCTTTGAGAGTCTACACAGTCCTTTACACCATTCCAAGAGTGGCAGATGCTCTGAGGGCGAAAGAAGTGGGGGGCATGGTAGGCTCATGAAAATGACTTTTCTTTCTGTCCAGCATCTGACTCTTTGATTCCTGGCTGCCTCTGTTTCTCCCTGATGTAGTAAAAAATATTTATTTTGTTTTTTATCTGACTTCCTGGTTGGAGAATTGGTCTGCTACAAGTTAGACCAACATATCCAGAAGTGGAAGTTGTCACCATGTACACTTTACTGGAGATTTTATAGGAGGCATGGTGAAAGCAGTTTACTTTACACACCTCATAGAAAAATTTGAAAATCCCAACCAGACATTAATCTTTTTCCCAACATTCCTTTTAGCATGTAGTAACTAGAAATGTTTTAAACACTTCTGCCCTTCACACAACTCGTTTATCCCCTTCTCTCACCTCATTGTAAATTAGAAACATTTCTTCTGCAGAGAGACTTAGTGATCATATTTTTATGCTTTGAGTCTAGTCTAGTAATCCAATCCAAGAAGCTTATCAATGAAATTTTCTCCAAAAATGTACAGAGATAAATTCTAGTGAGTATAAGTTTCTGCTTCCTGTAACATGCTTTCAACCAGCTCCAGTCAATCCACATCCCACGTAAGAGAAATAACGCCAAAACTGGCCCATGATGAAGTTTTTGAGGGCCTACGGCAGAACATGAAAAGTAAGTGACTTTCATTTGATGTTATTTGATGTTAAATGTATTATGCTTGCCTTTCTTTTAAAATTTCATTTTTCTAGTTTTTGCTGTTCAAAAGAGTATGTTTTTTTCTTTTTGTTTTTGTGTTTTATTACATAGTGGCAGTCGCAGATGGTAATTGTTGCTTTAGTTTTATTGTCCCTACTTGTGATCTAAAATAGTGGTAACTCCGTGACGGTGCCCCAAATTGTTTTAGTTTCCTAAACTGCTCAAGCATATACCATGAAGTGGGTTGGGTTAAATATGGGAATTTATTTGCTCATAGTTTTGAGGCTAGAAGGAAGTACAAATCAAGATGTCACCAAGGTGGTGCTTTCTTTCTGAAGACTGGCATTTTGGGGCCAGCTGCTGGCGATCCTTGGCTCCTCTGTCACATGGCAGGCACATGGCGGCCTCTTCTGGCCTCTCCTTTCTCTTCTGGGCTCTGTTGAGTTTCAGCTTCTTGTTTCCGTGGCTTTCTCTGTCTGTCTGAATTTCACTCTGCTTATGAAGGACACCAGTAATAGGATGCAGACCCATTCTGAATGAGGTGGGCCACTCCTTAACTTAAGTAACCTTGTCAAAAGGTCCTACTTGCAATGGGTTCACACCCACAGGAATGGATTAGATTTAAGAATATGTCTGTCTGGGGTACATACAGTTTCAAACCACCGGACAAATTTTTGGTCATTTCATTGGTTCATGAAATTTAAATTTCTAGGTAGCACTGCTATAGAACGTGTGGATCTTATCAAAACAAGGATTGTCTCTAGACTCTGACTTCTCCCAACATTGTTCAGGCTGATTTCACAACACACCAGATGCAGTGGAGAGCTTCAACTCACAGCATGTCCTTTTCTGCAACGGGAAGTCTCCTTAGTCCCTGACTTGTGGGCTTGCATGATTGCCTTCAATACGTTGTGCCAGTCAGGGTTCTGCAGAGCAGGAATATAGTGGGATGCAGACAAAGAAAGATTCTGTCCAAATGGAGCTGACTCTCTAATGGGAGAAGCAATAAAAAAAAAAAAAAAAGTAAAGAATGGTATTTTGCTTAGAGCTATGAAGAAAATAAAAAATGGTGAGGGGCTAGTGATGTTTCAAATATGCATTTTAATATGCAAGTCAGGATCTGGAGAGACCATTCTGAGCAGAAGGAACCCCAAATATAAGGCCCCAAGGTGGGAAGGCATTTGGTGTGTTTGGAAATCCCCGAGGAGGGTAGTAAGTAGGGAGATCAGAGAGGTGTGGAGGTTTTAAATTATGGCTCTAAAATTCTTTGCTAACCCTCTTCTCATGAGATCAGGTCTGTGTCTCTCCCCTTGAATATGTGAAAGGCAGTGGAAGTGACTCTGAGCTTGTTTCCTGGACCAGGTCTTAAGAGTGGTAAGTGTCCTCTAGCTGTCTCCTGGGATGCTCACTTTTGGAATATAGAAACCTTGCTGTGAGGAAGTCCAGAGGCTGTGGGGAGAGGTGTTCTAGCCAACAGCCCCAGCTGAGGTTCCAGTAGGCAGCCCACATCTACTTCCAGACACATGAGTGCGTGAGTCTTCAGGTGATTCCAGTCCCCAGCAAAGCAGAGACAGGCCATCCCCACTGTGCTGTTTTATATCACTAAGTCTGGAGAATTTTGTTATGCAGCAATAGGTAGCTGAAACAAGGGCACAATGGCAGAGATGTAGGCAGAGGCCAGGCCATATGGGCTTACCAGGCCATGGCAGGGACATTGGGTTCTGATGGGAATCTCTTGGAGGGTTTTAAACTCAGGGATGGCATGATCAGCTTTCTGTTTTGGAAAGATCACTTTGGAGGCTATGTAGAGAATAGACTGATGTTGGGGAGGGGTGTGTGTGAAGAGGAGTAAGAGTGCTGGAAACAGAAGTCTATTACAGTCAGGTCAGATTTCAGCCTCTGAAAAACACACTGACGTTTAAATGTGGTAAGGGCACATAGACTCCACCACCAAAAGGGGCAAAAGCAGTGAAGGATTGAATTATAACAATTATCAGTTCTATTGAGGTATTATTATGTACCAGTTATTGTTTTACATGCTTTCCATCTGTTAACTTATTTAAGCCTATGAAATAATAACTATTATTATCCCCACCTTATAGATGGGGAAACTGAGGCAAGAGAGGCTCAACAGCTTGGCCAACTGCACACAGTAAGTGGCAGATCTGGAGTTCAAACCAGGCAATTATACTCTAGAGGTCCCACACATGATGCCACACCGTATTAGGTACATACAGTGGACCAGATACATACTGTCCAAATTAGGGCATGTCAACAGAGGTTAGAGGGCTCGTTGTGGCAGTTAAGACAGGAGAGTCTGAGTAGGAAAGAGGCTTCAACATCATTCCTTAAGTTCCCCTAATTAGGGGTGTCAGTGAAGATAGTATAGTGGAATGGTAGGAAAGAGCACTGGACTTGGGATTTGGATTAAGTCAGAAGATCTGGATCAGGTCTAGGCTCTTCCATTTGCTAACTCTGTGAAACTAAACAAGCCACTTACCCTCTCTCAGTGTAAAGTTTCCTCATCAGTAAAGCCAATGCTCAACTGTTATCTTCATGTGATGTGGAGTTGGATCGGATAGATAATGAGTAAATAGACACACTCCTCACTGCTGGGACAGACAGCTAGAAGTGGCAACAACCAGCAAGAGAAAGATGCCATTCAATGAAGGAACCACTCTTGACCACTGATGATATTAAATCAGAGTCTTAGTCTGCCAGGGCTTCTGTAACAAAGGCTAGTTGAGTTAACAGAAATTTATTGTCGTAAGGTTCTGGAGGCTAGAAGACCCAACTCAAAGAGTTGGCAGGGCCATGCTCCCTCTTAAAGGAGAGAATTCTTTCCCTGCCTCTCTCCTGACTTCTGGCAGGTAGCAGGCAGTCCAGGATGTTCCTTGACTTGTAGCAGCATGACTCAATCTCTGCCTCTGTCATATGACCATCTTTTTCTTTCTCTTTGTCTGTTTCTGTCTTACTGTATCCAAGTTTCATCTGCTTATAAGGGCACCAGTCATATTGAACTTGGCCCCACCCTAATCCTGTTTAACCTCATCTTAACTAATAACATCTTCAAAGATCCTGTTTACAAATAAGTTCACATTTCACAGGATTTGAATATGTCCTACAAATATTTTCGATCTGTGACGATCAGTAAATAATGAGGCAGACTGCTTGAGAAGAAAGCATGTGAGGAGACTTCTAATTGTTTCCAGCACTCTCACACATCTTCACACACACCCCTCCAGCACAAAGCTGGCTAAATGATTTGCTGGACCCAATGCAAAATGGAAATGCTGGAGGTCAATCTCTTCTTCCTGCTGCCTGCATCTGCTGGTGGGAGGGGTCAATGGTGGATTTGCCTCCCCCTGCCATACATGACCAGTCAGTATGTGGACATCAGGGGTCATGGGGAGGGGCCAGGAGTGGCTAAGGAGGTGGTGGGAGGCAGGATAGCAGGTGGCATGACACTCCAAGCCATGACACGTGTTCCATTGTCCCATCAGATTTACATGTAAAACACAAATTCCAAGATAAAACTAAGTACTTCAAGAGGGTCACGCAGAAGATTATCCCCAAGTGCTGAGACCTTCTGTGCTAAGGGCCTTACCCCTGAAGCTGGTGCTGCTCCAACAGGTCCCAGAGTTGGATCTCAGAGGCAACGTGGGTTTGGTAGAGGAGGTGTGGGTTCAGTCCTTGCAGTCCTCTAAAAGCAACTTTAAATTACATGCTTCAAAACTTAAAGCCCCAAGGATGTAAAGGACTTGTACACAGGAAACTACAAACATTGCTAAAAGAAATCAGAGGAGACCTAAATAAATGGAAGAACATTCTGTTTTCATGGACCGGAAATACTTTGCAGAAATAGAAAAGCCAAACGTCAAATTTATATGGAATGGTGAGGGGCCCCGAATAGTCACAGTCATCTTGAAAAGGCACGAACTTGGACAACTCATACTTCCTGATCTTAAAACTTATTACAATGCCACAGCAATCAAAATTGCTTGGTACTAACATAATGACATACATACGGACCAATGGAATTAAATTGATAGTCCAGAAATCAGCCCTCATATTTATGGCTAAATGATTTTTGACAAGGATGCCAAGTCCACTCAAGGGGGAAAGAATAGTCTCTTGAACAAATGGTGCTTCTGGGAGAATTGGGTGTTGTGATGGTTAGGTTCATGTGTCAACTTGGCCAGGTGATGGTGCCCAGTCTGGTCAAGCAAGTACTGGCCTAACCGTTACTGCAAGGACATTTCATGGCTGGTTAATAAACCAGAAGACTGGTTTATTAAATAATCAGTCAGTTGATTGCATCTGTGGCTGATTACATCTATGATCAACCAAGGGAGTGTCTTCTACAATGAGAGAATCTAATCAGCTGGATTTGATCCAATCAGTTGAAGACTTTTAAAGGAGAAGAGAGAACTTTCACTTTCTGCTTTGGCCAGACAACCTCTCCTGGGGAGTTCCTTGAGGACCTTCATCAGAGTTGCCAGCTTGTGGCCTGCCCTATGGACTTTGGACTTGTGCATCCTGCCCTACAGAATTTGGATTCGTGCATCCCCATAGTTGCATGAGACACTTCTATAAAATCTCATATTTACAGATATATAGTATTGGTTCTGTTTCCCTAGAGAACCCTGACTAATACAGCTGCCCATATGCAAAAGAATGAAAATTTTACCCCTACCTCAGAGCATATACAAAAATCAACTGAAAATGGATCAAAGATCTAAATATAAGAACCAGAAATGTACAACTCCTAGAGAAAAGCATAGGGAAGCATCTTAAGGACCTTCATTAGGCAATGGTTTCTTAGACTTTACACCCAAACTACAAACAAAAAAGGAAAACTAGGTAAAGAGGATCTCAAAAGTTTTGTGCATCAGAGAACTTTATCATGAAAGTAAAACAATACCCTTCACAGTGTGAGAAAGTATTTGGAAACAACATATCCAATAAGGGTGTAATATCCAGAAACATATACTTTAACAACAAAAAGACAAACAACCCACTTAAAAAATGGATGAAAGACTCAAATAGACATTTCTCCAAATAAGATATTCAAATGACCAAAAAGCACACAAAAATATGTTCAATGTCATTAGCTATTAGGGAAATGCTAACCAAAACCACGATGAGACATCATGTCACATCCACTAAATGGATAATAGTAAGAAAAACAGAAAACTACAAGTGTTGGAGAAGATGTAGAGAATTAGGAACACTTCATTCATTGCTGGTGGGAATATAAAATGGTGCAGCCACTGTGGAAGACACTGGCAGTTCCTCAGCAAGCTAAGTATAGAACTACCATAGGATCCATCAGTCCCACTTTTGGGTACATACCCAGAATAATTGAAAGCAGAGACTTGAACAGATATTTGCACACTGTCAAACTGCCAAAAGATGGAAGCAACCCAAGTGTCCATCAGCAGACAAATGGATAAACAAAATGTGATATATACACACAATGAAAAATTATTCAGCCATAAAAAGAGTGAAGTCCTGATACAGATGACAACATAGATGAACTTTGAAGACATCATGTTGAATTAAATAAGCTAGATGCAAAAGGACAATTATCACATGATCTCACTGGTATGAAATAAGTAGAAAAGCAAACTCAGAGAGCCAGAATCTAGAATTACAGGTTACCAGGGGATGGGGTGGATTTACGGAATATGGCATTAAGGCTTAATATTACCGAGTTTCTATTTGGGATGATGGAAAAGTTTTGGTAATGGATGGTGGTGATGGCAGCACAACATTGGGAATGTAATTAACAGCACTGAATTTTATATTTGAATGTGGTTAAGAGGAGGAATTTTTAGGTTGAATATATGTCCTTAGAAGAAAAATTAAAAAAAAAAAATCCATGGAACTGTACAGCACAAACATAAGTTAAACCATGGACTATAGTTAATAGTACAGTTATAAAATGTGCTTCCATCAATTGTAACAAATGTTCCACACCAATGCAAAGTGTTATTAGTAGGGTGGTGTATGGGAACTGTATATTTTATGCATGATTGTTCTATAAACCCACAACTTTTCTCATTAAAACAAAGCAAAACAAAACTTAAAGTGTCAAAAAGAATGTTCATTAGTTTCCCTGCCTCAGGTCTACATGTAAAGTCTCCTCCACTTTTCCTTTAGGGAGGCACTGAAGGTTTTTCTTTGTGTTGGTTTCTACTGACCTGCCTCCGTTGGGAGGAGGGAGTTTGGCAGTGTTGTTCTGCTGACTGAAATGGTTATGCTAAGTAGAAATAAATACAAATAAATCCAGCCTTGTGCACTGGGGTTACATGCTGGCTTGGGGAGCTATTTGCATCTATCTGTTTTTTATTGAAGCTCACCATGGTGAACTGACATCATTCTCCTCACTGTGAGCCACGCATTTTATTAGGCACAGGCCCTCTGAAAATCGTCATCCTCCAGCCAGCTTTAACTCCTCTGTTGCTACACAATTGCTTCTTACTTCACCTTCAGGAAGTGCCTTGTTTAGACAGGTCCACCTTCTTTTGGACTTGATTCATTTTTCAAAATGGTCCCTCAAAATGAATTGCTTTAGAAGTGGGTTGCACTTTTCCAAGTATAAAGATCAAGTTTATGACCATAGATGAAGCTGGTGAAATACAGCATTTCAAAGGCACAGATATATTGTCTCTTGTATAAAATCCCATGGCTGTCTGTAATAGGAAGATTCCTGACTGCATTTTACATTTTATATACATTGCCTAAGAGGACATTTCCAATGCATTGTATCTTTTATCAAAAATTATAATGCTCGCTATGGGACACATTTGTGAAACTCCCTAGTAACATACATTTTGTTAATAATTTGCATGATTCAGTCTCTGAAAAATTATACATCAAAATGTATGAAGTTTCTTAAAAAGTTGATATCCTTTGACTGAGAACTTCTAGAGAAATCAGAATGGAAGACACACATCTATGTAAAAAGACAGCATTGATTTTAACTGAAAAATACAGAAAACAACTTAGGCATCCAACAGAAGGATGGTTAAATACACGATGTATTAGGGAGGCAGTATAGTCTAAAAGTTAAGAATAGGCTCCGGAAATCAGTCAGATCTTAAATTTGGAAAACAGCTTTTTTACTTACTAATTTTGTGACCTAGGCAAGTTCTTTTCTGGGTTTCTTTCTGTGATGATTAATTTTATGTGTCAACTTGGCCAGGTTATGGTGTCCAGACATTTGGTCAGATGTTCACCTAGCTGTTCCTATGTAAGCATTTCATAGATGAGATGAGCATCTACAGCCAGTGAACCTTAAGTAAAGGAGATTACCCCAGATAATGTGGGTGGGCCCCATCTACTCTGTTGGAGAACTTCAGAGGGAGAACTGAGGGTTCCAGGTATCAGAAAAACTTCTTCCTGAAGACTTCAACATCAACTCTCACCAGAATTTCCAGCCTCTGACTTGCTTTATGGAATTTGGACTTGCCAGTTCTTAACAATTGCATAATCACACACATTCTGTATTCCTGGAGAACACTGACTAATACACCTCCTTTGAGTTAGTTTTCTTTTCTAATGTATTAGTTAGCTATTGCTCCATAAGAAACAGTCTCAAAACTCAGATGCTTAAAACAAGAACCATTAATTATCCCAGCTCACATACGTGCAGGTTGGTTGGGTTCAACTGCTCTGGCTTGGGCTGAGCTGGGCAGATGTGCTTCTCACAGCACATTTGTAGGTCTGCTGGGTGGCTCTTATGTTCCTTAAACTAAGAGGTAGATGGGGCGTGTTCTTTACATGTTGATGGAAGATCCACAAGAGTGAAAAGTGAAACCATATATGATAATGTCATGTCATCATTTCTACCTTATCCTAATGGCCAAACTCCAACACAAGGAGTGAAAACACATGCTCTGTTCTTTTACTGGGAGGAACTACAAACCACACAGGAAAGGATGTGACTCTGTAGCAGGGTTTCTCAACCTTGCTTCTATTGATGTTTTGGGCCAGACAATTCTTTGTTGGGTGTGGGGGGAGCTGTCCTGCGCATTGTAGGATGTGCAGCTGTACCTCTGGCTTCTCCCCACTAGAGGTCAGTAGCACCCCCCAGAGGTGACAACCAAACCATCTCCAGACATTGCTTAATGTCCTATGGGGACAAAACCTTCCCCCCAGTTGAGAACCACTGCTCTATAGAGATGAATGGAGAATTAGGTACAATAACGAAATCTGCTGCTGTGGGATTATCATATTACTGATTATAATCGTATATTGTTTTTCATAGGATTAATGTCATTTGCTGCTATTTTAATAAGTGTTTAATAAATGCTAGCTTTTATTATGCTAGATCCATATGAAGTAGTCATTAAATATTCAGTTTTTGAAAGATTTCTGATATCATGGGAAAATGTATAGGCATGTTTTTAAGTGGAGAAGGAAGGATATGAAATGAAATGTGCATCAAGAAAACTGATCAATAAAAATATAAATGTAAGTATAAATGCTGAGGAAGAAGGATAGGAAGAGGTATCCTAAGTTTTAAAAGGTGATTTTTTTCTTGTCGTGTAATTAGGATTGTTCTTATTTTTTTTAAATTATTTTGCATTTTCAAAATTTCTATCCTGTGTTTATTTTTTAAATTAGAAAACAAATTCTGCACACATACACACTGTAAAATTTGCTTAGGTTACTCCAACCCAACTCTTTTCTCCCCCACCCCCTAAATATTTCCTTAAAACAAGAAGATACCTGCAAAAATCATTCTATTTAACTTGAGCCTTCAGAGAAAATATTATAGGTGGTCAATAAATATTTGTGGTTGATGATTTTACTTCTTGCAGTAAAAAGCATTTCTAAAGGCAGAATGGATTCAATGGGGAATATTTTTAAAATTATGAAATTATTAAATATTGGAAATTGTATGGGGAGAGACAGACTGATTTATATGCTGCAGTAGGAATTACAAGATGTTGCAACTTTTGTGGAAATCAATTAGACAATCCTTTAGAGTGTCCATACATAGCATTTCCATTTCGAAGTTTCCTCACACTAGTGAGGAAATCATCCAGAGATACGCATATCAAGTTCTGAAGAAAGATATTCAATAAAGCATTGTATACTACAGCCAAAATCTGGAAACAGTGTCCACTGATAGAGATGTATGATAAGATATTTCTGCAGCCAATAAAACTTTCATTTGCAAAAACATTTCAGAATATTGGAGACGACTCATCATTTGTTATGTGGAAGAGCACTGGTTTCCTCTAGCACCCTAGCATCCATCCATTCTCCCTTCTTGCATTTTGTAATAGACCTTCACCCCCACCAAGTTTTAGCAAAGTGCATGGCCTCCTACTAACCTCCGTTGCAATTGGGATATGAGTGGAAATGACGTGAACAACTGCAGATCTTGTCCGTAAACAAAAAGGGAAGAACTTGCCTTCCACTCCCTCCCCTGGGCTGGGACACATCGCAGATGTGTTCTTTGAGAGCAAGTTCTGAGTGTGCAGACGGAGCAGTGCCTGGTGGATGAAGGAGCAACAGGATGGCAGAGACCTGGGTTCCTGGATGACCTCACAAGCAGAGGCACTTTCATGTCCCAAGCCCTTTATATTGTGGGAGGAAACTCCATCCATTTCGATTACTGCATTCTGGGATCTTTTGTAAACAGTATCTTAGCCCAGATCTTAAAAACCTAAGTTGGTGTCAGACATCGCAGGAGTCATAACAACATAAAATACATTACTCTCATTTAACAATTGGGTGATGGGCAACAAGGAAATAGACATTGCAGGCTGTAAAGCTGGTGACTTTTATTAAACTGTGGCCAAGCATTTGGTAAAACTGGTCCCTGAAATAACTTTGAAGGCAAATTACATGCTTACCAAGCCTGTAACACTAGGGAAGCAGTGAGACAAAGAATTTTTGGTTTCTGTTGGCTGCTGCTTGCTGCTTTTAGCAAGGACTGATGATGATAGAGATGAATTGGCAAGATTTGTCAGTTTGCAAGCTGGGTTGGAAGGAAATACAGGTCTCCTTGGGACAGCTCCTGTGTTTGAGCCTGCAATCTGAATTGTCTAGGAGTCTGGTCATTTAGCCTTGTGAAGCTGGAAAATCGAACTGCTTCAGTACCTTAAACATCAGGAGATAATTCTTTGTCCATGAGCTTTTCTCCAGGGCTTGTCGTTAAAAGGACCATGGGAGCCAATCCAGCAGCAAAGATCAAATTATGGGTGGTGTTGTCTCACCCAAGCCTGTTATTTCAGATGGCCTCAAAGAGTTAGAGAGAGGACAGTAGGCCAAGCGCAGAGACGTGTAAACAAACTAGGGTCCACAAACTCGCGATTTATGCAGACAAGACCTTTGGCGATCCTTACATGTTCATGGAAATGACTGGTAGCAAATAGTCCAGAAAACTGCTAAGAATTTTGAAAGGATTATATTATCAAAGAAACCACAACCCAAGCCTGCAAAAGCTGTGATTGTCCGATCCTTAAGTAAACCCCGGGAAAATTGTCCATCCCCAAGGAAGGCAGACGGTCCAACACTCACTTTAGTTGTGGCCACAGAAGTTAATGGGCAAGGAGAGCCTCCCGGTGGTCAGTGGACAAAGGATTTCTCTCAGGGAGAACCAGCATCTGTCCAAGGAATTTTCTACATTGGCAACAGCAGGGGTTGTCACAATCCCTGCTAAGAGTCCATCATTCTTAAGGACCATTACAATTCTGTCTCCCTGTGCCATTTTCCATGTGGGAATTTTCTTTGCAGTGATCCTGAATGACTCTAGGATTGGACAATAAGGGTAGAGAAAATGCCAGAAAACATGCTGTTCTGGTTTGGCAATGCTGCCGGAATGCCTAAATGGATTGGCTTTTATAAAGGGGGTTTATTTGATTACACAGTGTTTCCGTGGAGATGCGATCACTCAACTATGGGCGAGATCTTTCATTGGATAGATTCCATGGAGGTGTGGCCCCGCCCATTCAGCATGGGCCTTGATTAGTTTACTGGAGCACTATATAAGCTCAGACAGAAGGAGCGAGTTTGCTACAGCCAAGAGGGACACTTGGAAGAACACACAGGAGCTGAGAGAGTAACTGCAGTTTACTGAAACATTTTGGAGATGGTCTTTGAAAGCAGACTTTTGCTCCAGAGAAGCTAAGAGAGGACAAACTCCCCAAGAGCAACTGAAAGTGACATTTTGGAGAGAAGCTGAAGCCTAGAGAGAAACGTCCTGGGAGAAAACCATTTTGAAACCAGAACTCTGGAGTAGACACCAGCCATTTGCCTTCATGGCTAACAGAGGTATTCCGGACACCATTGGCCATCCTCCAGTGAAGTTACCCAATTGTTGATGTGTTACCTTGAACACTCTATGGCCTTAAGACTATAACTGTGTAACCAAATAAATCCCCTTTTATAAAAGCCAATCCATTTCTGGTGTTTTGCATTCTGGCAGCATTAGCAAACTAGAACACACAGTTACAGTCTTAAGACCATAAAGTGTCCAAGATAAAGCATCAACAATTGGGTACCTTAACTGGAGGATGGCCAACGGCATCTGGTAAACTTACGTTAGCCAGGAAGGCAAGTGGCTGGCATCTGCTGCGGAGTTCTGGTTTCAAAGGGGCTTTCTCCCAGGACATTCCTCTCTAGGCTGCAGCTCCTCTTCAAAATGTCACTCTTAGTTGCTCTTGAGGTGCTTGTCCTCTCTTAGCTTCTCCGGAGCAAAAGTCTGCTTTCAAAGGCCATCTCCAAAATGTCTCTGTAAGCTGAAGCTCCTCTCTCAGCTCCTATGCATTCTTCAAAGTGTCCCTCTTGGCTGTAGCAAGCTCGATCCTTCTGTCTGAGCTTATATAGTGCTCCAGTGAACTAATCAAGGCCCATGCTGAATGGGCGGGGCCACATCTCCATGGAAACTATCCAATCAGAGTTATCACCTTCAGTTGGGTGGGTCACATCTCCATGGAAACAACCTAATCCAAAATTCCAACCTAATCAAGACTAAATACATCTGCCCCTACAAGATTGTATCAAAGAACATGGCATTTGGGGAGACGTAATACATCCAAACTGCACACATGCTCTTAGTTTATGGACCTCTTAGTTTATGGGCCTCCAGATCAAAAGAAGCCATATCCAACCCTGGTGGAGAAGACAACATATCTCCCAGAAATCTTGGACTTTGAGTTGGGTACAGTAACTGGATGGTTCTCTAGGTTATCTCTCTTGGTGAAGAAAAGTATATCCTAGGTGTGGTTAGGAGAGGAATTGGCAGAGCCTGCCAATTGTCCCCCAGTATCCATTTTTCCCTTACATTTAGTAGTAAAGCTCTCCCATTTTGGGGTTTTGCCTGATATATGGTTGTGTAATGGGTGACTACATTTCCCAGCTTCCCTTACAAATAAGTGTGGCCACATGATTCAATTTTGGCGAATGGCATACCAGGCCACATCCTTAAAAGAGAAAGCTGCTTGCCTATTGCTTCCTCTAGGTCTGCTTTCCCTGAGGCTGGAATGTGACGTGATGCTTCTGGACCTCCCTCTGCCAAGCAGACGAGAGCAACACCTGGGGATGTGGAGGAATGAGATACCATGACCTTGGGTTCCTGGATATTCACAGGAGCAGAGCAGCCGAGGACCCCTGGACCACCTGTCCACCTCTGCATCTAGACATGAGAGAGAAGACAGCTTAGACTGTGTCAGAACCACTCTTATTTTTCTATCTCTTTGTAATTGTAGTTTTACTCTACCCTAAAAAACCTAAGTTGTTCATAAAAAAGCCAAGATGTGCATTATAATCTCAAAATTTTAAAAAAGGCGTGTATACATAGAAATAAAAAATGCCAAAAGTTTATGTATCAAACAAAGCATTTATTTTTGGATAGTGCTATCAAAGATAACTTACATTTTCTTCTCTGTGTTTTTGCATATTTTCCATTTTTCGCTCTGCCTGTATATTATTTTAATAACCACACAGGCACTAATAAATGCCATTTTAAAAAGAAATAAGTCCCAAACCCTCACTTCTCTCCCTCACACTTACCTACCACTATTTTCTTCAACTGCCACAGTTTTTTCAAAGCTAGGAGCATTAGAGCAAATAAATGCCCTGAGGAAGCTTGACATGCTTTTTCTTATCTTTTAATGCCATTTGATCTGTTCAGCATTTGGTTGATTTCTATTGGAATACATCAGAATTCATGGAAAAACTGGAAGAAGAATTACCAACTGATCGCTACAGTTTTCGAAAGGCTCTTATACAGTTGCCAAGCCACCTAGACTAAAGAGTAGGAAATTACAGGCAGGACATATGGCCTATTGAAGGATGTGCCAACACTTTCCTATTCTCTGGAAGCCTGTTGGGAAAACATGCTTCTCATGGGTTGCAGTGATTGTTTTTGAAAAGTGTTTATAACCTGCTCAAAATCCTCATTCTCTTCCAACCACCCAATAGTCAACTCTATTCCGGGTTAAATCATCTCTTGACTACCTCCCCTTCTGTCTGTCCGTACTGCAGTGATTCTAGTGCAGGCCATGTACCTCTCACTGATGACCACAATAGAAGCTGGCCCACCTGCCTTTCCTCTTTTAATGCCATCTCCACACGGCCATCAGCCTCCTCCTCTGATTTTGTTCGCCACTCTCCTGCGTGGTTTTCTGTTGTTAAGGTGGACTCTAAAGACTCACAAGATCCTCTGGGGTCCTGCCAGTGACCACAGCTCAGTCTTCTTCGAAGACATTATCCATTCCTCCACTCCCACCCTGCAACACACCCTTTCTGGTACACAGCAATTCAGCAACACTGAATGTCTTCAGTTCCTTGAACGCACCTTAGTGTGCGTTGTCTCTGGCCCTTTGTACATGCTGTCTCAACATCACAGAACATGTTTCCATCTCTCCTTACTTTAGTAAACCCAATTTGCTCTCCAGGTCACAGCCTAGAGCTCACTTCCCCCAGGAAGTCATTTTTAACTGTTCCCCCCTTCCTCTCTCACTGCCTAGTAGGTTAGGTACGTCGGCAATGTGCTTCTGTAATGTTCTATTCCACCTGGGCATAGAATGCATTGTCCTACATTGAAAATGTTTATTTGTCTATATCCTACACCACCTCTGGGCTCAGTGAGGTTGGCAGCCAGGTGTACCTGGTTCACCATTTTTTTCTCAGCCATGTAGCACAGCCCCTGACACATAGTAGGTTCTCAGTAAATGTTTATTGAGTAAATGCCATTGGACCCTTGGCTTACACTGCCTGATCTCCATTTAGGAGTACTTTGCTTGGTTTGGTAACTGTTCTAATATTGTCATGTTTATTTTATATTTCTTCCATTCAAAATCTGGGGCTTTGGCACCCATCAGGCATTTGATCATGTTGCCAATTAACCAAGTGTTCTTGGTTCTTTCTTGTTTCTTTATATAGAAATATCCCTAGATGTTTGCTCCTTCTCTTCCATAAAATTTCTTTTGGTGGATATGTTTCATTGTTCTTGATCCCCCATCCTAAACCAAGAGATGCTCGCTTCTAAGAATCGCCTGACTCCAAGATAATGATCATAGAATTGCTATCATTTATTGAGAACATTATGATCAGGCATTATGCTAGGAGTTGAATATTCACTAACATGAATTCCTCTAAAGAAACCATGATGCAGACATATTCTCCCCTCTCCTCCATTTGTTAAGATAAAGAAACTGAAACAGAGATTAGTAACTTGCACAAGATCACCTGGTCCCAAGAAGTGGTCCTATGATTTAAAGGATTATATTTCTTGAGAGCTTTCATCTCTCCACTGTGCTGTGGTGCCTTAAAAGATTATTCCTTTTTCAGCAACATGGTGAAACTCATTGGGAGATCAGTGAGTTGTAAATCATGGCTGGGATATAGGGGCAAAGGGGGAATGCCAAAGAAAAGACGGCACCCTCTTCTACTCAATGAGTTGGCAAGGTGTTTATTTAGATAGAAGTTACATGTAAAGAACACACTAGAATTCATATCAGCATGGTATATAAATGCCACAAGCAAAGCTTCACATATCTATGATATAAGTCTATATGTGGAGAGATGACAAAAATGATACATAAATATGTCAATGCTATCCACTTTGAAAATTCAGGCATTCAGCTTGTACTTTTACTATTTGCTTGTGTAAGGCCATTTTCTTGATGAGTGCCATTTTGAAGGCAGATTTTGAAATCAGCATTTCACTATTTATTTGCATTATAAACCAAGGAGCAGGGCTTAACTAAGTTGTTTCAAGTTCTCCCTTAACCCAGTGATTCTCTTTGGTCTATGACAGCACACTAGTTCTCAGGTGGGATGCTAAATTTCATCAATGTATAAAGTTTGTTTTGTTACAATTAAGTATATGTCCTGTGACTACAATGACTGGGGATAGTTCTCAAGAACTATTGATTCTGAACAATCAGCAATCAACAAACAGCTATTGATTCTGAATGAAGTAGTATGGTGGGATGGTTAATTTGATGTGTCAACTTGTCCAGCTTATGTTGTCTAGTTGTTTGGTCAAACACCTTAGACGTTGCTATGAATATATTTCGTAGGTGTGATTAATATCTACAATCAGTTGACTTGAAGTAAAGGAGATTATCCTTTGTAATGTGAGTTGGCCTCATTCAATCAGTTGAAGGCCTTAGGACAAAAACTGGGATTCCAGGAGAAGAAGAAATTCTGACTCAAGGCTAATGTCAACTCCTGCCTGAATTTCTAACCTGCGGTCTGTCCTACAGAGTCTAGACTTGCCAACTCCTACAACTGAGTGGGCCAATTACCGAGAATAAATCAGATAGATGATAGCTAGATAGACAGATAGAAAGAAATATCCATATATATATATCTCACTATATAGATGTATATCCTATTGCTTCTGTTTTAGCAGCCAAATCTCTAGTGCATTAAGTAGTTCTCTCTTTATTACCATCTCTTGCTAGCTATGCGCATTCAAGCAAATCACAAAAACTTGAGGATTTTTCTTTTCTACATGGAATAACAAAGACTGTGCTGTTTCCCTGTTCTCAGGGAACCTGTATAAATGGACAGATTACTAGAAACACATACTGAGCTTCTGTGAAGGTACCTAAAAGAATGGAAGTATCTACAAGATATCTCTTTGGTGATGCAACTTGGATTTTTTAGAAAAGAAAATGGGAAATTCTTTGTACTGCACTCCACCTGGTTGCCCAGAGCGTTTTTGTTTTGAGCTAGAGAAAGCTGCAGGGTGGAAATATTCTGTGTGAGCCCCTTGCATGCACATCTAGAAATCACACCAAATGAATAAGCTTCTCAAACATGGTCCTTGGTCCTGTCATCAATAATTTTAGCTTCTGCCCTGTCAGATTCAATTGGCCTGGCTGTAAGTGTAGCTTTGCAGGCAAGCTAGTTCCAGTTCAAATAGCAATAAATCATTGATGAGCACAAGGGAACTCAGTTTTCTTTCCAGAATCTGGTGTAATTCTTCCCTTAACACATGTCCCCAAACTGGCATATTTTAGCTGACTGCTGACAAAAGAGGAATATATCAGAGAGTCAATTGACCTCTGACCTGAAGGTTCCTAGTGATGAAGTCTCTGTCTCTAAGTACTTTCATTTGAAGCTTGAAGAAGAAATAAATGTGAGCAAGGAGTACAATAACATAAAGATGGCCCGTGTAAGAGAATTCCTTCTCAACTGTCTTCAACAGGTCAGCTCTCTTTTGCCACTAGCCCACCATTCAAGGCAGGAGAGCAAGAGATTGCAGCTTTTTAAGTTTCAGTGCCTCCAGACTCTTACCTCCTGTTCACTCAGGCAGAAGGTGAATTTAAGAGGCTGAGCAGCTGCCTCTGTTAGATAAATGTTTATACCAACTACACAAGCGTATTCATATTGTGGATTAGCACTGGTAAATTCCAAACCCCAGAAAGACTTCTCCCTGCTCTTGGCCAGTGTCCTCTCTTCCCATTAATCATTATGAGCTTAAATGAGAGAGTCTCTTCTAATATCACCTATACATGTAAAAATAAGTCCTATAGATAAATTTGCTGAAATTTTAAGTCAATTCAACTGATAGATGAAGCCCAGTGGCAGTTATCTCCCTCTATCTCTTCCTTTTCCCAGGCTCCATTGTCACTGGGGTCAAGAGTTGTCTACAAAGCCTGTGTACATTACAAGGCTGGGGAGATGGGGCGGCTGTGCTTGCCCGGGATAGAAGGAGCTGAAGAACGTGCATAGCAGAGTGTTCCCGTCCCTAGAACCCTCACTTCCAAAACACAACAGTCTGCTGCTTGTAAAGCAGCACATGCTTGTCTGGTCATCTTCTTGCCTATTCTTATTTATCCCAGCCGCCTGCCAAAAAAATCACGTCCCCTTTGTCACTGAACATAAGCCCCACACCTCTCTAGTGAATTCCCATTGGCCTGGCAGTTGACTGAAGTAGACAGAACATTTGAGGTGGCATGAAACTTGAACTTGGGTCTGACTTCTGTTACATGCTATCTGGTTGACCCAAAATAATCCAGTGTTCTGCATTTGATTTTTTAATCTGCGAAATGTGGGAAAAACCTTGCTCTGCCCAGTTCTTGAGATTGTGAGAAGGAAATGAAGCAAGGGGATTTGAAGTGCTTTGTGGCTCTTAAGGGCTTTAGGATGAAAGGGATGACTAGCGGCCTTAAGTCAATGAGAACCCATGTTCAGGCAGCTTTCATGACAGGCCAGACTGTGGACATGGGGCGGCGTTTTGTGCCTCTCCTTGTTCGTTTATGCAGTAGAGAATGGCTACGTTTTCATCAGTTGTCTTCCTTTCCTTCCTGGGCACATGGCTCAACTTCACTTCCTGCTCTACCTTGCTCTTATATGTGTCCCTCTGAGTAAATTCTGGCCACTGGGTGTGGATGGAAGTGATGGATACTATCTCTGGACCCGGCTTTTAAATCATTCTCAGTATGATCCTTCGTTTTCAATTCATGATGTTCTCAGAGTCCCAGCAATTTTTTTCATGGTGCTCCTTGGCCAAAGAAATCCCTAACAGTTCAACGCATGAAGTGGTTAGTCCAAACAACTTAAAAGATTAAACTCCTGCCAACTGAGTTCTGTTGGGAAAAAATAGCACACATGAATTATAAGACAAATAACATTTTTTATTTCATTTTTAAATAATCACAATTACTTACTGATTGGATGTGTATGCCTGTTTGGGCACTGCATTATTCCTTGAACCTTGGAATCAGATTGGACATCTCCACCCTCATTTCCTGTTGCACATTGATTTGCATGCAGTACTTGTTTTTTATTACGTCAATGGTTGCAAACCCAGATTAGAAAAGAAAAAGTGTTATCAAAATGAATTCAACATGATTTGGTGATGAAACTAGGAAGTTCCTTGCACTAGTAGTTTTTGCAGTGCCCAGCAGATGCTGAGTAATTGCTGAGTTTCTCTAAACAATTTAAAATGCTTCATGGCACCACTGTGAATTCACTGTAGCACCCTAGGACACCTTGGTGCACAGTTTAGGAGCCATGGCTCTCTTCTTTTACTCCAGGTGTCAATGGAGACAACTTTGAGGATGCAAGAGGGAGGCTAAGATGCAAGAGGGAGGCTGGGTCCCTGAGTGTCTGCTGAAGGAGAGACACCCAGGACAACCCCCTAACAAGGAACTCCTGTTTTGACCAGTGGCAAGGATGAAAAATAAATTGTTCTTTGTTCAGGCCAATGATTTGAAGGAGGGATTGTTTGTAATAGCAGTTGGTCTACCCTGACTAATGTAATCTCCAAATTCATGAAGTATCACCAGGGCTACTTTCGTAAATCCTGGCCTTGCTTCGGATTGGATGGCTCTCGTCCATGGGGAGTAACATTGGACTAGTCAGTCTCTAGGCTGGGTGACCTGGTTTACCTAAAAACCCTGAGAAAGCATAGGCAATAACCTGGGTAAGAGGATCTTTCTCCAGAGACAGACGTTGCTGAGTCAATGCAATGCTTGTAAAATCAGGAGTATTTTCCAGTGACCATATTATCAGCTGAAATGCCAGTTTTTTGGGCTTTGGGGTTGTTTGTTTTCCAAGAGAATGAAGTATTGTTAAAAAATAAACAAACAGGACAGAGTTGGTCCAGCCACCCATCCATTAGCATCAAGATGCCATGCAAGAGGGGAAATGTGAAATGCACCTTCACGGGAAGTTGCTGTTCAGTAGATTTACAATCCAAGACCCTTTCCCAGAAGGAACAACACAGCTGGTGTTGGATGGCCGCAGTGTTCACAAACTGATGTTCATGTGGCCTCGATCCCTCTCTAAGCCCACACGGCAGGTGAACGCACTGCCCTTCCCCTATGTGGGACCTGACTCCAGGGGTGTAAATCTCCCTGGCAACTGGGACATGACTCCCGGGGATGAACCTGGACCTAGCATCATAGGATTGAGAAAGCCTTCTGGACGAAAAAGGAGAAAAGAAATGAAACAAAATAAAGTTGCAGTGGCTGAGAGATTTCAAATGGAGTCAAGAGGTCATTCTGGAGGTTATTATAATGCATTAAATTGATATCCCTTTTTAGTTTTTAGAGTCAAGAGGTCATTCTGGAGGTTATTCTTATGCATTATATAGATATAACTTTTTAGTTTTTAGTGTATTGGAATAGCTAGAAGGAAATACCTGAAACTGTTGAACTGCAGCCCAGTAGCCTTGATTCTTGGAGATGATTATAAAACCGTGTATCTTAGACGGTGTGACTGTGATGGTGGAAACCTTGTGCTCACACTCCTTTTATCCAGTGTGTGGACAGATGAGTAGAAAAATGGGGACAAAAACTAAATGAAAAAAATAGGGTGGTGGTGGGGGGATGGGATGTTTCAGGTGTTTTTCTTTAACTTCTGTTTTTATTCTTTTATTTTTTGGAGTAATGAAAATATTCAAAAATTGTGGTGATGAAGCACAACTATACGATGGTACTGTGAACAACTGATTGTACACTGTGGGTGATTGTGTGGTATGTGACTATATCTCAATAAAACTGAATAAAAGAAAAAGCCGGTGTCCATGGCTGAGCGCTGGGGCCTCAGGGGCTACTTCCTCTGAAGTAGGACATACTTTCTATCTCAGCCCTGTTACCTGATCTATCTAGAGAGGATGGTAGCTCAATATCAGGTAAATAGTTCTAGGTGTTTCCATTGGCTTATAACCTATTCATAACCTGTCTGAGAACCCCTCCCCCCACCTCCCAATCATCCCAAGAAACATAGTCCTGAAAGGTGTCGTTCCTCTTTCTCATGGATAATTAAGATGACCACATATTGGGAAACCTCCTTCCTCATCCAAGTCTATGTCATCTTGTTCGTTTCAGTCAGGTGTTAGGGCTCTTTGATTTTATACATTTAGCCCAGATCTTTCCCTCTTCCCTTTTTAGCTGCTTATGGATCTTTCTTCATGCTCTGCCTCTTCACTAGCTGAACAGTTAGTGGATGGGAGAATCGGGAATGGAGCTTCTTTGTTCCCAGGACTTTTGGAAAATATTCCAAAGAACATGTGGTTCCATGAAGGCATTTCCGGAAGAGTTGTTTGGGCAGCCCGTCTGCCATGGACCCCGTCACACTCCTGACATCTGTCTGCACTGTGAGTTTCTCCAAAGAGGGAATAACTGTACTTGTTTACTTTCTGAATTTTTTTATGTTGTACAAATTGAAGAAAATCATCTTTTTTATTTTCTGAATTTTGTTTTTCTTGCCATTGAATCAAATTAAAAGGTGGCAGGTAAGAAAGCAGGTGGCTGAGGCTGAGGCTGTAAATATGGTTGAAGAGAAAATTCAGGGGCTAGGATCTAGGGTACTTAAGTGGAGACCACAAGTACTTCAGAGATATTTAAAGGGAAATTGGGTTACTCTGGTTCTGCTCCTGGAGAGTTGCATGACTCTAGTTCCTTACTTCACACCCTTTTCAATTCCCCATTTGTAGTGGACAAAGAGGAATGGCCTATATTTTCATCGAACATGGCATGTCATGTACTCGGCAGAATTTTGGCTCCCATGACCTTTACCCCTGGTGTTATGCCCGTGAATATGTTATGCTACATGCAAAGGAAACTTTGTGGACGAGGTTAAGCTTATTAATCAGATAACCTTAAAATAAGAAATTATCCTAAATTATCTGGGTGTGGCCAGTGTAATCACGTGAGTGCTTGAAAGTGGAGTTTTCTCTCAGCTGAGCGCAGAAGAGGAAGTCAAAGAGGTTCAAAGCATGAGAGGGAGTTGATGTACCCTTGCTGGTTTGAAGATGAAGGGGGCCACAGGGAAAGAGTGAGGAGGAAATGAGTTCTTTCAGCAACTGGAAGCCTGGAAGAGGGCCTGGAGGGCAGTCCCATCCAAAACCTTGCTTTTGGCCTTCTGAGACCCGCACAGAGAATCCAGCCATGCCACATGGAACTACTCACCTACAGAAACTGTGAGTTAAAAGATTCGTGTAGTTTTAAATCACTAAGTTTGTGGTAATTTGTTATTGCATCAACAGAAAACTAATATACATCGTGACGTTCACTTGGAGTCTGAGATTACAACCTGATGTAAAAGACTTGGCTCTCAACTTGGTGAGGGCATCTATGAGTGTGGGGGTGGTATGGGAAACAAATGAATATTTTTCTGCTTTTCTGTCTCTCTTCTAAGGTCCAGTGGACATTTATTGATCACCTACAGCATACCAGGCCACACACTACATGTTTCTCATACTTACTCTCATTTCATGTTCATGATCACCCTTTTACTTGAGAAGAAATGGAAATTGGGAGAGCCCAGATCACTGGCCCAAGTTTCCACAGCCGTAATTTGCAAGATTTGAACGCTCGTATTCTAAAGACCCAGAGCCCTTTACTGCACTGGGCCAACTCCTGGATCCATGGGGGGTGACCTAAATAGTTGTTGACAGTCAAGGAGATTAACAGAAGGTCTCAAGAAAGGAACCATGGGATTTTTATTTTAATGGCGTGCCAGATCAAAGATTCTAAGATTCTTCAGCTTGTTTTGAAAATCTGGCTCTCTGTCAGCAGCCAGAAGCTGAGGAAAACCCAGAATTCATACTTCTCAGTTGCTGGCTTCCTACTGTTATTTCCATGGAAACATGTCAGATCTGCAAAAACAAGTTAAGTGCCTTAATATCATCACCACCCAATGGCTGAGTCTTCCCATGTTTCAGTCTAGCTAATAACCACATCCAGGGGAAAGGAAGGAGATTGACATTACAAACTGGAGGGGAAAGGAACTTATTTCATCTCAGTGGTCTATTGCCCACCAAGAATGGGAATCATTGCTTTCTAATTGCCACCCAATTTAAGGCAAAGTCAGAAAAGAAAAGGTGTCTGTGAACTCTGCGTCTGGAGATAATTAACAGGAATTTCCTACTTACTTGTCGGTTATCCTCAGTCATTATTGTTGGCCAGCATGATTTTCTCATTGCTATAAATACCAAAGACAAATTTATGTGCTCTAGACAATAGACACCACAGGAGTTTAAAAAATTAGAATGATCACTATTGATCAAGGACATCAAAGAAGTCTTCAAGGAGGAGGGGAACCAAAGCTTTCTCTATCAGTGATCTTATAAATGTTACTAGGCAACCCATATGAAGCTGGCTGTGTGCCCTCTGTGTTGCTTTTATAAAGGGTTAGATCACTTCCAAGTCACAACAGGAAGGCTAATAAGACAATATGTCTAAAAGGCTTTAGATGCTACAAATTGACTTTCTGTTAAGAAGGCTTGCAAACAAATACGATGTCTTTATAAGGCCATTACAACATCTTGGGTGAGCTTTGGCTTTCTCCCCGGAGCTTGGGGTTGGAGACAATTAGCAGTGTGATTACACCACTCCGTGGTCCATTGGTGCATGAGGCTGTTGAAGTTTTCATTACATCCATCAGTCAGGGACAACTGTGGGACACCCACTGTGTGCAGAGTACTGAGCACAATGGGGAGCATCAGAGCAAAGAGGCACAGTTCCTGCTCTTGAGGAGCTTTAAATTTACTGGGGCATTCAGGAGCATGTAAATGAAATGCGTACAAAAACAAATGAGCAAAACTACCTCCCCACAAACACCAAATCCAACCCCCCAAACTGCCATTTTCCTGACATATATGGGTATCATGTTAAATTGGTTTGAGTGATTGGGTTATTAGAGTGAGATGGGGTTAAAAATGGAGTTCGATGGGAATATGGAGGTTTTGAGGGGAAAAAGAAGTAGAAGCACTCACAAAAGGAGCAATGATTAGTGGGGAGGACCAAATGCACGAACAGGAGTTGAGAAGCTGGTGAGGCCAAAGAGGTTTGCTTTGATTAGGTCCCTGAGCCCAAAACTGGGCTGAGGACAATTCAGCATCATGGGAGGGCAAACTGTGGAGTGCAGCATTTTGAATATCAAGCCTGAGAATTTTCATCTGTTTTGAGATAATTAGGCACTTCCAAAGGTTTCTGAGAAAATGTCTGATTTCATAGAATAGAACCAAGAATAGAAGCAGAACATAATTGCTGATCACTCAGTGGAAAGAATTTGAACGCCGCCTCTTCCATGAAGCCTACCTTGCCTGATCCTTGCTCTGCAAATGTATAGTATTGAAAAGTTACACCACATAATTTAGCACTTGATCATTCCCTTGGTAAGCCTTCTCATGTTATATGAAATCAGTGGTGAAGCCTATGACTGACACAAATGTCATGCAACTCAATAATGATTTTTTTTTTCCAGCAAGGACATGTTTTCTAGAAGAAATAAGTGCCTATGCAATTATTTTTTTTTTTTTTTTTTTTTAAGGTAAGGAAAGAAACTTGTGAATGAGCACCATAATCAACTTCTTGCTTTGGATGGGAATATAAGCTTCAGAGGACCAAGGCTATCCATTAACTTGGATACTGGAGCAAAAGGTCAATACTGATGTTTTTATATTTATTTTGCTAATATTGGTTCAAGTGAGTTATGGCCACTATTGTTTTCTAGACCAGTTTTCTGATACCGTGATGTCTCAGAAGAGCTGAGGTCCAAGAGCATGGGCCTTTTGTCCTCTTAGCTTGAGTCTCACCAGTGATGTTGATTGAAGAAGAAGGTCTTGGTTAAATAAATTATTCTAGGGAACAGGGTCAGGTTCTGTAAGCCTAGATCAGACTTTTGGGGGAAAGTATAGATGGAGGAGATCAGAGGGGATGTAGCCCAGGAGAAAGGGGGAAGTCCTGTGAAAGAGCTTAAGACCCTCTCTCCTTCTCTCCGCATCTTCCCTTCCCGTCCAAGAGGATTTTGTAAGAGATGTCTGGAGGTAGATTTGGGTCCCACATAGTTCTGGGTGAAGCACAAATGGTCAATAAAAATATGAGAAGATGCTCCCCTTAACCAAGGACTCAATAAATTGGGAATTAAAATGACCTTGGGTTAATTTTGAAGAGTTGTAAATGACATCAATGTAGTGAGGGGGCTTTCTAAATGATGGAGCCATTGTTTGATTGGAAACAAGCAATTTAAGTCTTTGAGTACAGCTCAAAATTAAGATTTCAGATTTTTAACATACTACAAACATTTCAAATAAATATGTTCTATATTTAAAATACTGTTGTATCCTAGGACAGCAAAATCTGACTGCAATAAATGCTTCAGTAGACTTGGCTGAGAATCAAGCTTGCCTAAGATAGTGACTCTTAATTGACATCACTGCTGTTCTTGATAAGGATGGCCAATGCTCAGTCTGTGCCAAGGCTATACTAAGTCTTGATAGGTGTTATCTCATTTAATCATAGCAGCACCACAAAGTAGGTTCATTTTTTTGCCCCATTTCCAAGAGAAGGAAACAGAAATTTAGAGAAATTAAGGTTGAAGCATATGAAATTTTAATATCCAACTCTTTCTGAGCTACAGATACAGCAATCTCATGTGTTTCAACCTGATAACTTGCCCAAGGTCCCACAGTGGGCATGAGGTAGAGCAGAAAGGCACCTTGTTCCAAAGCCCAGGCTCTTAAACCCCAGGCTACACTGCCTGCATTTGGCTAAAAGATGAGGGTGGATGAAGCTGGGATCAAGATTATCAGGAATTTGATAAACCACTGAAGACAATCACATCAGGACAGTTGTCTTAGTTTGCCAGGGCTGCTGTAACAAAACACTGCAGACTGGTTGGCTTAAACAACAGGAATTTGTCTTTCAGTGTTTGGAAGCTAGAAGTCCAAAATTAAGGTATCTGCAGGGCCACCCTTTCTCTGGAGTGTGTAGGGTCCTGGGCGTGGTTTGCCAGTAATCCCTAACTCAGGGGCACTCACATCAGTGTCTCCTGTACCTTACTCCTGTTTCCAAATTTCCTCTGCTTATAAGGACTCCATCCTACTGAAGTAAAGCCCACCCTGATTCAGTTTGGCCACACTTTAACTAATAACGTCTTCAACAGGACTTTAACATGTGTCTGCTGGGAGCATTAAAAAAATTTATATAAAGATTAGGGGGCTTGGATTAAGGATTCAGAGATTTGTTTGGAATCACAGGTTTGGATTAAACTGAACCCTGATGTTCTCTCAGTTTTGTATCTGCCACCAAGTTGTTGACTGTGACTTCCTCTCTGAATTTCACAGCCTTCTGTTAAACTGATATGATAACCCTGGTCATGTTGAAGGATGCTGTGAAAGGACTGGATAATTTTGGAGGGATGCTTTTGGAATGGACCGTGAGATAGGCTACTTGCATTTTCCATCAAGGACAGTCCAAGCCTTAGGGACTGCTTCACAAGAAGTCTGTCCTGTGTGTGTCAGAGAATGCTGGACCAGGCTCCTATCAAAATTCTGCAGGATGAGTGAGCAGTCATTTTCCATTTCTAGATTGTTTGCTCCTTCATAGCTGGAGGACTGAGATGATTGAAGAGTTCACACTCATTTTGATGACCCAGCTTTTTGTTAATATAAATCAGTTGAAGCTGAAAGCCCACCCCAACATCACCGTGTCAAACACTGTCAGTGGTCGCCAGAAAAACTCCTGAGGCACTTGCTTTCATATCTGTCATTACTAAGGAGAGGTTCAAAGAAATGTTTAGGCAAAAGGATCTTTGTACTTCACAGGGTGTAAGCCGCCAGGCTGCAGATGAAAACGATAGCAATTTATTTTGAAATTTGCTCTGTAATTCTGATGGAGTTTCTCTGCAAATGATTCTGAATGCAACAGCTGCTGAGTGAGCAGCATGTACTTGGATAAATCAATCCTTCTGCTACCTCCAGAGCAGTGAATAATACGTCTTAGTTAGTCCAGTACAGATTCCTGCATTCAAGAAACAGAGCACCGGGCACAACTTGCATGCGATTGAAAATATTCAAATGAAATGTAGGATCCTGGAAAGACTGAGTAATAAATCATGCAGCAGACAAGCACCTCCATTTGCATGAATTTCTGTTGAGTTGAAAGAAAAAAGATGCAAACCAGGGGCCAGCACAATACAAAATTCCAACTCAGGATGTCTGTTACTATTTCTGATAATGTGGGACCTGGCCTGGTCTGGCAAAAATTTAAATACAGGTCCATGGGGTCACTGCCTAGAGAACAGTGTGATGGGAAGCAGGGCCCAGTGCCTCCCTGTTCATGATTAATCTGTCTCTGGGCAAGGAGAATGCACTCTTAACAAGTCCCCGAATGGAAAGGGATGTGGGAAGTTCTGCTCTGCTCCCCCAAAATAGTACCTCGGAGTGGAGGGACTAAGGGAAGGAGAAAAAAAAGTCCCCATTATATGCAGGAAAAAATAAAGAAAGAGTAAATAAAAAAGAAAATCAAGGGAATCACAAGGAGGAGGTAGAATTTTCAACAAGGGAGATATCGAGTTTTCACAATGGAAATGCTCATGAAGTCGAAAGGGAAAGTCTGTATTATGGAATGAAGCTGACGCTGGCCATGTGATGAGAAAGAGCTCATTTACAAAAATGCAGTTAATCAATTAATCAATTAATTAATTGCCTTTGCGATCCCTCCAAATGAATTATACATGATTTTTAACCATGTCAAGCTATTCTTCAGGGGGGTCTACTGCCTATGAATAAAGAGGTGTTTTACTTGGAAAATCAAATTTCTTCAACTCTTCTCTGCCAGTGCCCCCACTATTTTTTGGAGACCAGGGGGTGAGTTGAAGGATCAGGAGATCTGTGTTTCACATCTGCAGATTTTGATGCAAAAGGAAAAAGTGTAGGAATGTGGAAAATAAATGACAAGTGGAATCAATATATAGATTTCAAGTCTTTGGATGTCTTTGCCAGATTTATCCAGACAATGTGCATGTCTGTGTGTGGATGTTCAGACACGATTTCTTTCTCTTGGAAACTTATTATTTCAGGAATCTGGGTGTTTTAAGGAGTCAAGGTGACTTTGGTGTCCTTGCCTTTCTAGCTCCTTCTTCTCATTGACTCAGCAATCATGAGATGCATCATCTTGTGGGATGTATTGCAATTTTGTTAATGGCAGCAATGGAAGGAATCAAAAGGCTCTTACATATAACCAGGGCTCCAAATTCCTCATTTTACATTTCATGCCACTTCATGCCACTTCATGAAATTGTTCAGGAACCCAGGTTTAACAGTCAGAGCCAACAGCAGTGTTCCTTCTTTATCCATCATAAATATAAAATATATCATAAATATAAAATGAAAAAGTCCCTTGCCTCTATTACCAAAACAATACTATATACATCTCAAACCAATGATTAGTTAGTGCCATTTGTATACATTCAATTCTGATAGAATGTGCCCAGGGTCTGTCTTGTGCTCCAGAGTATTTTAGCATAGCTGTGCATGCAAAGAGGTGGTGGTTGGAAAGTTGCAACATCAGCATTGATCTAGATTTGATCTGCATTTATAGGCTGTGTAGCCCACCCAGAGATTCTAGCTGCAGCTCTGCTAGATGTGCTGTTTGCCAAGTCTCACTGCTTGTGGCCTCAGGGAGCTCATTTACTGGGTCTTGGTTCCCACATCTATATAAGGAAGAGTGTAGATTTCTAGAATATAGACTGTATGCTAAGGAGTTGTTATGGCTTAAATTGTGACCCCAAAAAGACATGTTCACATCCTAACCCCTCATCCTGTGAATGTGTAAATAAGATCTTTAAACACGTTATTCATTAAGATTAGACTGGGTCCTAATCCAATAAGACTACAGTCCTTGTAAGGAGAGGAAATTTGGACAGAGGCATGGACAACTGGTGCAGAGGTCAGAGAAGGGGAGAGAAGCCACCACATGATGGAGGCAGAGGTTGAGTTGTGCATTGCCAGCAAGCTGCCATCAGAACCCTACAGACTTCAAAGAAAAGCATGGCCCCGCCGACATTATGATTTGGGGCTCCTACCCTCCAGAACTGTGAGACAACATATTTCTGTTTTTATCTTTTCACAGCATCCCAGGCAAACTAAGCTCTAGCAAAACTGCATGCAGATGAAGCTTTCTTTGGCCAACTGTGACTACTGTAAGGAAATTGTAAGCTGGCAATGACTAGATCTTCTGCCCTGTCCAGGTCTTCTCTGTAGGAAACACTCCCAAGTCCCTTGCCACTGAAAGCCCTGGTAGTACAGGCCGATGGCAATGCAGCTCCCACTGTCCTTTGCCCAGACAACTTGAGTTTTCCCAGAAATGGGGCAGGCACTGGTCCTCAGATTTAACACTCTTCTAGTGAGGTCTCCTTTGCTAGGCATGAGGGAGGGGAACTGGCACCCTCCTGGATCCTCACTGGGGAGGTGGGGTGAAGGCAGAGTGTTGGGCAAGCTGCAGAGCAATAGTTTAATACTACAATGAGATTGTTTTCAAAAGTTCTCTACCTGTTATATCCTGTTTATACCAAAGCTGGGGTGGAGAGGATAGAATGTTCCAAGAATATTGAAACACCACACTTCTCTGAAATTCAGAGTATCCACAGTACACTATTTCAGAAGGGTCTTGCATGTACTTCCAAATTTGCACAAGAATGTATACTTTCTTTGTGAATGTATTTAATACTCATTAATTTGTCTCAAAGTCATTCCTCCAGTTCTCCGAGAGTGTGGCATTCAGCCGTCTAGAGAAGTGCAAAAAGAGGCATGAAATAAATATGAATAATGACAATGGTGATGATTATAGAGGTGCAAACTGGAGACAAAATCTCCTTATCCTATACTCAATTTAAATAATCTTTGCAGGAGTAGAAAAGTGTAATTTCTTCCAGCAGAGGGGCGCAACGAAATAAACTGATGTGACAGATGGCCACACGGCAATCCGCCCTAAATAGCATTCATTAATATACCAGGTTGTGTCTTGGTAGAGGCTCTGAACACAAGGTGTGCACACAAACAGCATCTGCATTAACCCCATCCAGGGAAAATGCATCGCTTCACCTTGGTGGGGAAATGGAGGAGGAGAAATGTGCCATGATGTTCAATGCTGATCCCACAAGCAGAAAACACTTCAGGCTCAGGCTGAGGCAAGCTGGAGAGAGCAGACCATGCCTCGGGAGAAATTTAGGCTGAGTAAGACACAGAGGAATGCGAGGCCCCCAGAGATGGGAGAGGACCTAGAAGTAGGGGTAGGCAAATAAGACTGCACCTTGTCCTTGAAGAAAAGTCATTCCTTGGTTATTTTGGTTTGTCAAAGCTGACGAAATAAAACATACCAGAAACAGGTTGGCTTTTACAATGGGGATTTAATAGCTTGCAAGGTTACAGCTCTGAGGCTGTGGAAAATGTCCAAATTAAGGCATCAACAGGGCGATACCTTTTCTGAAGAAGGCTGCCAGCGTCCGGGGTTCCTCTGTCACATGGAAAGGCATGTGGCTGGTGTCTGCTGGTCTTTTCCTTCTCTTCTGGGTTTTGTCGCCATCAGCTTCTGGCTTCAGTGGCTTCCTCTCTCAGCTTCTGTGGGTGTGTCCTTGTTTCTCAGCTTCTCTGGGGCTTTTTCCATGAGCTTCTCTGGGTATTTCTCTGTTTTCTGTATGTCCTTTATCCCCTTATAAAGGACTCCAGTAAGAGGATTAAGATCCATCCTGAATGAGGTGAATCACATCTCAACTGAAGTAACCTAATTAAAGGGTCCCAGCACAATAGGTCTACACCCACAGAAGAGGATTAAAAGGACATAATCTTTTCTGGGGTACATTACAGCCTCAAACTGCTGGTATAGGAAGACATGATCATTCTTGTTTATGTATCATTTTAGTGTGTCTATGTTGTTTTTGCTGCTATTGGGAAAGCCTTTTACTTGAGGTGAACAGAAACCAGTGGAAAGGGAGAGAGAAAAAAGGGAAAATGGGTGCCCAACACCATCTGCTTTCCTGGAGAGATAAAAAGTTTCAAAAGAAAATACATGTAAGGTACTTTGGGCATAATAAATAAATGTGTTTTGTTTTTGTTCTTGTTTTTCAGCCCTGCCCTTCAGGATGATGTTGAAAAAACAATTTCCTCTTCTAGGGCTCTGTGGCCATCAATTTAAGGGAAATTACACCTGCCAGTTGATGATACACAAATCCATATCTCTAATTCCAACCCCCTTGTGTGTGGGGGGGTCTGCACCCATATATCTAGGGGTTTACAGGACATGTGTTTATATAGACATCCAGCAAGTACTTCTTGCAGGTATGCCATACAGCAGAGACTGTGTAGGGAAGAAGCCAGAGTTTATTGTTTAGCTGGGGAAATGGACAAGTAAAAAGGAACTCAAATACCACTGGGAGAGAGGGAGAGCAGGGTGTGCTCAAATGAGCCTTACCTGGCATCCAGGGGGGTCCACAGAAGAAACGGCACCCAGGCTGAGACCTGAGGAAGGAGGAGGGATTCCCCAAGGAAGGGTGCAGGGAGAGGTGGGGAAACAGCTGGGGGCCACCTGCCTGGAGGACAAGAGGTGATGGTCTATTTGAAGCAACAAGTGGGGTTGCACAGGGGACATTTAGTTCTTCAGGCACTTCAGAATCCAAACCCACCCCTTCTTTGTACTCTGTGTTCTTGTGAATGAGGCACCAGCCCTTTCCCCATCTCTCAGGCCAGCAACCTACCCATCTGCCTGATTTCCTTCCTTTCCAAAGTCCTCCCTCAGATCCACTAAACAAACACCTTTCTTCCAAGATTCTTGCAAATGAGTTTCCTCTTCTCATCACCTGTCACCTGGATTTCCACAAGAGTCTCTGCACACAGCTTCTCACCTTTTGCCTTGTCCCCCTGCCGTCCGTGACTTCAGTGGCTAATGAGTGCTCTCCCTAGAACACGGAATTTATCACATCATTTCCCATCAACCCTCAGCATCTGTTCTGGCCCCCAGGATCAGCACCTGCTCCATCCCAGGGCATTCGAGGTCCTGGTCACTCTTCTATACGTGTCCTAAGATCCCATTATATGGCACTGGTTCCCTTACCAGACGTGGACCAACTCTCAAGCTTTGTGTTTTGCGCTTGCTTATTTTTTCCCTTGGTCATCCCACCTCCTGTCTCCTTAATTCTACTCCTTCTTTATGTCTCATTTGTAACATCACCTTCTTGGAAAGATTTCTTTGCAATCCCCTTTCCTGGCCGAGGTGGGGGCTCCCATGTGCTTCCAGGCATATGTGCACAAGTGCCACTGTATTTTTATATTGAATCCCCCTGCTTGCTTCAGCAGGCTTAGAGTGCTTTGGGGGCAAGTATCAATTATTTGCATGGAGCCCCAAGAACTCTCTAACTCTGTTCGGTGTTTCATAATCATCACATGATATTATGCTTCTGTGTATTGTCTGCCCCACTAAAAGCTGGCTTGATGATGCCGGGGAATTTGCCTGCTCAATCTCCAGCTCCAACAGTGGTACCTATCATAGAATAGGTACTCAAATAATTATGTATTTGATGAATGAATGAATGAATGCATTTGACATTCTTGCCCTTTTGTCCACATTGGCTCATTACTTCCTCATCATGGCACACCACTCACTGTTTATTCAGTTTTCTTTGACATGAGATTTTCTAGTAACCTGTCATTTACTCTGTGACATTGGACAAGTTTCTAGTCTTCTCTCTGTTTTCCCTTCTGTAAAATGTTGATTATAATAGAACCCACCTCATTACATTTTCATGAAGGCTAAATGAATTTTTATATATACAATATTTAAACAGTGCCTGACACATAATAAATACTCAATAAATGTTACCCATTATTATTATATTATTATCAAAATTACCTTCATCTTCATTGTATATTTCCCAACCCTTCCAAATTACTCTGAAACATTTTTACCTCTACAAAGTCTTCCAAGCAGCAAGTCTCTCAATAATTTTAGGGACTATGGGGCTGTTCCCTGCATAATTCCAGGTGGTTATTAAATGGTTAACTAGAATGACAGTTGCGGATTCGCTCTTAAAATACTTGCATCTTTATGTATAGGTCATCTTTTCAGACTGCCCAGTGCTGAACTGACCTGCACTATTCAACAGAAAATGAATTCTAGTCAACCAATTTTTTCTTTCTGTTCCCCCTATTTCAGTTATAAATAACAGGTAGAGTCTATGAGCAGAATAACAACAGCATTTCTATTTTTATACATGGCATCCATCCACCTGCTTCTCAAAACCTGACAGCTGAGCCATACATTTCATCCTAGATTTAGAAAGAAACCCAAATTGGAAAAAAAGTATCCTCAGGTGTTCCAAGAAGCAAATAAACCCATGGCCACAGTGGCATTTCCAAAGAGATGCTAAAAAGCCACTCTGAGCATGGTATTTCAGGCAGGTTAGACAGGTGCAAGTTACATGCTATTTTTAGGCCTGGTGGCTTGCTTTCCTATGGTGCTAATAAAATATTTCATTCCCTGGAGATTTACCAGTGATAAAAATAAGATCTAACTGCCATCTGTGATGGATGCTTGGGGGTACTGAGTGCATAGCTTGACACAAATACATATGTCTGTGTACACGCATAAAGTTTAAGCATCGTCCAAAAGATGGCACTGTTTATTTGTTTCTGTCATGCTTAATTGCAAACTTTATTCTATGCAGGAACATTAATGAACTAAATTAAGACAGATATCATCCTCCACACAAATCAAACTGCCACTTTATTATAGGCCTCTTCAAAAATCTTCATCATGCTCCTCAACAAATGAATATGCCCAAACTGTTAATGTAATAACTGCAATGTCAGCACATCTTTTACTTATCAAGTACTTAAAAAAAATTCTTAAAGGGGATTTTGGAATCCACTTTTTAAGTCATTACAGATGTGCTATGGAATATGGGTGATGGAGGCATATTTAACTTTTCAATCTTGAAAAGCTAGATTTTCAAATTTAAGTGCTACTTGGTGACCTTTTAGATGTGACAACATGGAAAACACATAACTGGTAGTTGCAGGGCTTGGGGTATTAAGAGCAATATTCTTTGAAATTACTTCTGAAGTGAAAGGTGAACACTCCAAAATAACTTAATGGAACAAATAAGAAACCAGTGCTGATAACATCAGTTAAATCCCAGTATGTACTAGGGGATATTTGTGTGGGACATGGTGACAGATGGCTTTTTCAGAGTGCTTCTAACATTATGGTGCATATATATAGTTTTTGCCTGCCTAGCACGTCTATAGGAAATCACCATTCTTAAATCACTTTTATTCACAGTTCATTCACCAAAGGAAGTAAAACGGTGATACTGAGTTCAACTGGGCAGAGAATTGTGGAGCTGCCCTGTGCCAAGAAGGGAAGAAAAACCGAATAGTTCGATAAGGAGTATCATTGCCTAAATTCCAGTGTGGTCTGCAAAAAGCTTGGAGGCAGAAGCCAGAGAGTGGTTTGACCCAGTGTGGGCAGGGGAGAGGGATATTAGAGATGGGGGTAATTAAAATTCCTAACACAAGCCTTTCCCGAATGAGCAAAGGATCCTCATGGGGAAATAACACTGAAAGTGCATTTCTTTCTCAGGCTTCGGGATGATGACTAGCATTGACGTTATCTGTTCACATTTTATGTTCCCTAAATAACCGAGTGTAAAGGAGATAAGGGTAGGGCTCATTGACATAGGGAAACTACTTAGATACACAAATAGCACTGAAAGAAAACTAAGAGGTTGACTGCGATAGATCTGACCCTTCCGGGTTCTGGGCGTATGTGCATTAATATATATTGTGGAGGAATTGGGCTCCCCGAAGCTGTATATTGAATGAAAACTATTTGATGCTTGCTATAATGCATTTTAGGTGATCATTGAAAAAGTGTATTTGGTTATATGGTTCATCTGCTTCTAGTTATGTAATAAATATGAGTGTGTAATGAATCTTAATATTTGAATACAGTAAAGAGGTTAAAATCATAGGCTTTGGAGTCCCACATAGCCCTGTTTGAATCCTAGCTGCTATTTACTTCCTGTGTGACCTTGCCCAACTTACTTGACCCCTCTGAGCTTTTGTTTCCTCAGCTATAAAATGGTATCAGGCTCACAGGATTGTTTTGAGAATTATAATATAATATATTATATAAAATATATTGTATAATTATATGTAACCATATGTAATATATCATATAATTTATATAAAGGACCTGACACAACACTTAAATATGTAAGTTCTCAATAAACATTAGCCATTAAAATACAAGCTTTTTTTTTTTTTTCCAAAAACTTTTACGTACTTTATCTTGTTAAACCTCATAATAGATAGGCAGGAAAGATATTATTTTGCCCACCAGAGAAAGCTGAAGCCCAGAGAGTTTAAAGGATATGCTTCTAAGTCACCTATATAGGTAGTGAAATGGTCAAGTCTACCAGTGCCCAGCTCAGTGGAATTTTCCTGCCATCACTGTGCACACAATTAAACTAATAAGCACTCCTATCTATAAACCATCTTCATGTATAAAGCAAAATCCCTAGAATACTCTTCCTATGGTGACTGGTTATAGGCACACTGAGTCACCCTGAACCTCGAGCTGTGTATGGTTGCTACATGGGATGGATCCAACTTGCGGAATAGCTCCCTCCTCCAATTAGTCATATGGCCTCAGGCTGCCTTCCAGGTAGGATTTTGTGTTTGCTGGTTCGGAAATATGGCACAGAATTAAAAGACATTGCAGACCCACAAATGTGTGTGTCCACTGGTACCTCAATATCTGGGAGAAGACTGTTATCTCTCCTCCCTGCGTTGACTAACTTCATTAAGGATGTTGATGATGAAAATAATATAACCTCCACTTATAAACAGCCACACTGTCGTGCCGCAAGCCTGTTAAACCATTGCTGATCTTCTTATGGTGTAGATGAGGAAACTGAAGCTGTCCACAGAAGATGTTAGGATGAAAAATCAAGTCTGTTTGAATCCAGTCTTCTTTATTCGCTTCTCCACCTCTCGCTCAATTTGCGCAAGCTGATTCCGACAGTAATCACCAAGTCATGGTTTCTGTAGCCCATTTTGTTTATAGAGCTCAGCCTCCCAGGAACCCAATTGTCCAAATGGGGTCTGTCAAATCCTTTGGAGACCCTGAGCCCTGCCCCACCGGGTCTTCAGTCCAGGGTTCTCCTCTCAGCTCGGGCTGCAAGATGCTGCAGTGAGTTTACAGGAGGTGGTAGGTGCTGGTGTCCTCCTTGAGGACAACTTCCTACTACCTCCTACTTTTAAAAGTTGACAGTCATTGCCCTGCTAGAGCAGAAATCCCAAGCTTGGTAGTGGGACTGCTTTGAACCCAGGCTTCCTTGTGCTTGGTTTATGTTATCATGGAATGCCTGGTACTGGGATGCCTTTCTTGACTTTTCTTCACACTTGTTCCCCATCACGAGCCACTCCTGTTCTGCAATAATCGCTGTTTAGACTTATGCTTGGGAAGGTCATGAAAGGTGAACCTAAACACCTCCAAATTTGGACATTGTATAAATTGCTTAACCTACCTATGCCTCATGTTTCCACTGGAAATGCAACTAATCCCTGCCTCTGTGGGTGGCTGGAAGGGATAGAGTTGATTCCCTACATAAAGAAGTTTATGTCTCAGTGCACAGCTCATGGCAAACCCTCCTTATGTTCCCATGGGATCCAGATGTTTCTGCTAATTTTGTGTAAATTGCCACCTTATTGCCTATAGTCTTTTAATTTCCTCCTATTGCCCCGTGCAGGCTTCTTAAAATCAGGAGAATGATGTTGACACTTCAGTGTTGAGCCTATGATTGCTCAATAAATACTTGTTGAATGGACTTATTGAGCTCCTATTGTATGTAGAGCACAAAATATGTTGGATTCTAGATGTACCTATCTTTGAGGAATTTATGGTTTAATAAAGACATTTTTTTAAAGAACTTGGCATTCTACTTTTTTTCCTCTTAACCAGTCTCCAATTTTCTCATTGCTAAAAACAAATTGGTGACTAGAAATTTCAGCACATTTCCACATTTCCTCAGATGAATGGACAGGCCAAATAAATTATAGAGCTGTGATCTGAAATGACGTCAGGAGAAACTTTTCAGTGCTGTGAACAACTCGTTCTAGTGGAAGCCTCCACTTTACTGGCAACACACATTGTGACTCTCTTTTAACACCACTGAGGTGGTGAAAAAGTATACGTCATCTGCCAAGTATTAGAGGTTTGCTACTTCTTTCTCATCTGTAAAATGGGAATACAAACACTGCCCTGTGTGGATTAGTTCAGGTTGTGTTAAAATATCTAGCATCTGATCTCTGTTAGGTACTCAATCAGCAGGGTTAACTTGCCCTTCTTGGCTCTCAACGTAGCCGTGGGGTCCCGGGCTGCTCCCCGCCCCCAGGTTGACTTAGCCCCTCCTCTCTGGTTCACTGCTGGGTCCCCAGGACCTACCACTGTGTCTGGCACATGAATGGAGCTCTGCAAATGCTTGACGAATGTGCCAGTTTGAAGCTGTTTTGGACCCCAGAAGAGCCATGATCTTTAAATCCAATCTTGTGGGGTGGGACGTTTTGATTGAATGTTTCCATGGAGATGTGACCCACCCAACTGTGGGTAAGAACTCTGATTAAATTATTCCCATGGAGGTGTGACCCTGCCCATTCAGGGTGGGTCTTGATTAGTTTACCAGAGTCCTTTAAGATAGCTCATGGAGAGAAGGAACTCAGAGAAGCTGAGAGAGGCATTTTGTAGAGAAACTGAGATATGTAACCCAGAGTTTGCACCCAGGAGAAGCTAAGAGCTGACACAGACCCAGGCACTTGGAGATGCTGGAAGATGCAGACAGAAAATTGTTCGGAGATGCTAAGCTAAGAGAAGCAGCCCAGAGTCTACCCCAGAGAAGCTAAGAGAGGACCCCCAGATGCTTAGAAAAAAATGCCCAAGGAGAACCAAGCAGAGAGATGAGAGAAGCTAAGGTAGACAAGCCCAGAGACATTTTGGAGAAAGCCGTTTTGAAACCAGAACCCAGGAGCAAAGGCCAGCAGACGCCAGCCACTTGCCTTCACAACTGACAGAGGTGTTATGGACGCCATTGGCCTTTCTTCAGTGAAGGTATCCTCTTGTTGATGCCTTAGTTTGGATACTTTTATGACCTCAGAACTGTAAATCTGTAACTTAATAAATCCCCTTTATAAAAAGCCAATCCATTTCTGGTGTTTTGCATAACGGCAGCTTTAGCAAACCGGAACAATGAATGAGAACCATATTATTGATTCAGGATAACTCTGGGAGCAGCAGCATCTTCCCATAGGAACTCCCTTAACACAAGTCAATGCAAGTTGCTCAGCTGGCTGCCAAAGGACTTCTCCAGAACTCCTATGAGGTTTCCTTCACTTTAACACTCCGGGGTAGGACAATTCAAAATGGCACAAGAATCCAGCTCTGCTCACTTGGAGCAGGGGTAGGGAGGAAGCTATGGCACAGTAACCCCAACCCAGTTAGGTCTCCCCAGGGCTGCCTGGCCCTTTTAATTACCACCAGCACTGACTGTTTTTCACAGTCTGGACCGGGGCTATGTGAGTGGTCAGCCCCTGACAGGTCCTGATTGCCCTGCAGAAGCTGCCTTCCTGGGCTGTAATTGGCTTTTCAGATTTCTCTCTGTGCAAGGGCAGTAATCATTTGCTTGATCCTGACTGTGTCCTCAGCATGACGCTGGCTGCTGGGCATAACACAGCATGAGTAGAATTCGGCTGACTTCAAATTTGGTTTCCCCAGTTGGCTTTCTCCCCTTCCCACCACCCAACTCTCCCTTCTCTCCTCCGACTTCATTGAGGCTTCACCTCCTTTGTCAGCGTGGGGCAAGTGTCTGGGTAGAAATGACATCTTGGAGCTCACATGAGTTTCCTGTTGATGACATCCATATCAGAAGACACCCGTCTTTACCATAGATCAAAATGATTTTTTCCTTCCTTAGCTGCCAGAACCATTCTTACGACGAGAATCAAATCTGTTCCGTGAGCTCATATATCATTATTACCTTCAATACAAATCCTGAAATCAAAGCCGACCAGGCAATTTTATTGATGCTCAGAGCGGAACAGAGTCCAGGTCACCCTGAATCAGTTGCGCTGGCTTTACCTTGCTGACAACAACAAACATGTCACTGGCGGAATTACCAGAGGAAAGATGACTCGGAAAGTTCAGTGCAGAAGGTAACTTGTCAGTGACAGGGGTGGGTTATATTTATCCTTATAACTCAATGCTAATGAAATTGGCAAGGATACTATCTGACTGAAAATGTATCCCTGGGGGAGCAGGGAGAAGCAGAAAGCACTGAAGTTGGCTTGTTCTTAAAGTCATTTTTTCAGTACAGCCATGATTTAATCACAGGGTCTTAAGAGCTGAGGAGTGGGGATCTGAAGCAATAGCCCATAACGCCAGTTTTGTCATTGTCTGATGTGGCCCATAGGTCAGCTCGGTAAGACACAACTGGTCACACCTGAGCCTCAGTTTTCTCACTTGTGCAGTGAGAAAAATCAAACCACCTTTCCTTTTACCATTTTGAGGATTAGATGCTGTTCAAGTGATTTGAGATCCAAGGAGAGTAGAAGTATAAATATAAGCATGCCGTACTCTGTCAATTTATAGTTGTTAGCAGGACTTGAGGTGGGAACTTACTGTCTACATCTCTAAGGAGACGGAAAGGAGTGATGGGGAAGAAAAGGAAATTAGAAAGGAGAAAGATGTCAGTTGATTGGAGGAGGAAGAAGGAGGAAAACGAAAGATATGGGAAGGACCAGAGTCCCAGTTCCACCTGCTCACTGACCTTGAGGTGCTGCCAGCCCGCTCACAATGGTTCTGACGCAAGGTAAGTTATTGCAAACACACGGTTAGTCTGTTATGGCTCCTCTCTTTCAAGGGTCTTCCAGTGTTCTTTATTTTCAGATTGAGTTCATCAAATTTCTTTCAGGACTCAAGGCTAGGAAAATGTCCACCTTCTCCTGTTCAACCACTGTGCTTCTTTGAAAACCCAAGGAAGGAGAGCTATGGAAACTCAGCATCTTTCCTTTTCACTGGCTGCCAAGATGTTCAGAGTTGAATTTTGTGCTCATTGTATCAACTTTTCTCAGTCTGATTTCTGACATGATTCCTTTCTTGTCTTCCCCTCTTCAGTGTGACCAAGTAGAAAGAGCATGGTTTTGGTGCTCAGAGATGTGGATTCATCTTCTGGCTGTTCCACTTGCTAGCTGTGCAACCTCCAACAAGTCACTTAGCCTCTTTAAACACGTATCTTCATTGGGAAAATGACTTTTCGAGGTTGTCATAAGAATTTAAGGTAAGGATGTAAAGTGCTTGGTAGTTGGTAGGTGCTAAATAAAGGGTAGCTATTCTTTTTTTAGTTTTTTTTAAGAGCAGTTGTAGGCTTACAGGAAAATCATGCAGAAAGTATAGAGTTCCCATATAATCCACCCCCACAGTTTTTCCTATTATTAATATTGAGCATTAGTGTTATACCTTTGTTACTTACAATTGATGAAACTACATAATTATAATTATATTATTAACTATAGTCCGTAGTTTACATTAGGGTTTGCTCTTTGTGTTGTATAGTACCATGGCTTTTATTTTTATTCTGGTAACACAAATACAACCTAAAATTTCCCATTTAACCACTTTTAAGTATACCATTCACTGGCATAAATTGCATTCACAATGTTGTGTGACCATCAACACCGTCCATTACCAAAATCCCCCTTCAAGGGGTACCTTTTTTATTACCTTACCTTTTTTCCCCCTGCATTACTGCTTTATTTTTTCTTTTTTTAAAAATTTCTTTTGTTTTTTAGTGTAAATCTCAAATTTCTTTTAAAAACTGCCAATACATAAACATACACGATTTTGGGGTCCAGGTTAGTCACTTCATTTGGCATGAGGGGAGGCCTCCCAGGTCTCAGTTTGCAGGGAGCGTAATTGGCTGATGGCCCCAGCTGCTCTGAACCCCGTTGCTGAGCTTGCTCTGAGGCCACCTTCCCCTGGTTAGCCTGGCTGAGTGCCACTGATAGGAATACCAGGGTAGGCCCATTCCCGGGAGATGCAGCATCCCTCTGTCATGGGTTGAACTGTGTCTCCCATAAAGATATGCCCAAGGCATATGTGACCTTATATGGGAATCAGATCTTTGCAGATGCAATCAAGTTAAGATGAGGTCAAGGTGGATCGGAGGGTCCCTTAATCAAATGACAGGTGTCCTTAGAAGAAGAGAGAAATTTGGATACACAGACACATGGGAAGTGATGGCAGAGGCAGAGCTAGGAGTGATGAGTTTATAAGCTAAGGGGCCGGCAACCCTCAGAAGCTGGAAGAGGCAAACAAGGCCTCTCCTTTACAGGTTTCTAGGGAGAGTCTGGCCCTGCCAACACCCTCGTTTTGGACTTCTTGCCTCCAGAACTCCGAGAGACTAAAGTTCGGTGGTTTCAAGCCACCCTGTTTGTGGTGACAGCCCTAGGAAACGAATACGCCCTTTGAGAAACAAATTTTGGCCTTGCCAAGCTTTTCTCAGCACCACATTGTGGTCTGAGATGCTTTCACCCAGCCCTGCTTCCTTCCTCCCTCCCTCTCTTCCGCTTGAGCCGGATGGCTCCCTCAGCCTCTCCTGGAACCCTCCCCATCTTCTCTCACAGGCATTTTCTGTAATAAACTTCTTGCACATTTGATCCCGTCTTGGCATCTGCTTCTCAGAGGCCCTGGACTTAGCCATAGGCTATTGGCCTAGAATGAATGATTGACAGGGTAAGGCACTTTTTTCTTTATGGGGAATGGCTTTACCCATGATGGGCTTCAAGTAGTAATCATACCTTCCTTACGTTGCAGTGACAGCACTCATTCTGCAACAAATATACCTATATAGGAATGGAAGATGGTCTTCTCACTCCTTGCAAAACTTGGTTGTATTGTAGGAGAGGATGGTCCATGACTTGTGGCTTCCATCTTGGTCACGAGATTGTCCCAGACAAAAAGAAATGTCACAAAGAGAGTACCTGGTCCTCAGGTGGTGAATTGGGTCATTTAAAGATGTGATCTGCATGTTTATGGGCAGCATTTTCTTTCCTTAAACTAAACACCTCCCACCAAGGAGCCTTCCCCCTTGACTGACTAAATTACATTTTAACACAGATTCTCGGTTCCTTACCTTTCCTACCTTAATCAATAAGGCACCAGGAGCAAATAGTTTGATATCTATCAGATGAATCAGTATGAAAACATTGTTGAGCTTATTGTTGCGCCCCCAAGTCTGTTCAGGGAGCTAAAACTAATTGAAACTATTTTAAGACTCCGTGAATTGGGGACACTTTTGATGCTATCCAGTCTCAGCCAGGACACTAGTCTTTTTTAGTATGTCTGTGTCACTAGAACATTCCTTGCAATGTCCTTACACTCAAATGGCACTGTTTGCCTGTTTCTAGATACAAGCCCCAGTCACAACCGGGGTTCAGGCAGGGAAGGCCTGCCAGTAGCACTGAAACCCCCACCAGAGCGGAAGATGGGACAGAATGAGCATTCAAAGGATGTTCTAGGCTCTAGGGACAAGCAGTCGACAACAGGTAGGCAACAGGCCGAGATCTCAGCCAATAGGCAGAGCCTTTGGCCAGGGCCTCTGGTGGGATCAAATAGGCAGAAGTGCCAGCCAGTGGTGATCGGAGCAAGGCGGGGCTCATCTGTGGGTGGGGTGGCTGCACTCCCTACAAAGGAGGAATATGGATCTTGGGTAGGGAGGCACAGCAGAGCCACAGGCAGGAGCAGAAAACCCAGGAAGCCTGTTAGTAGCAAGAGCCAGGTTCTGGAAATGCATTATAAGATCAGAGTGGGAGTGGTGGTGAGACTGCTCCAATGAAAAGCTTATGGTCCCTTTGAAGGACAGGTTTGGTGTCTAACTGAGGAGCCTGGGGGAGGTCAGATTTCCTAGAGGCCAATGGAGTGAGGGTGGAGAAAGAAGAGGCAAGGAAAGGACCAGGAAAGGAAGGGGCTAAAGTTAAGAAAGCTCAAGAGATTGGGACACAAGCAAAATATTACAGCAAAAAGCAAAAATGATCAAAATATGGAAAAAAAGGAGCCCCGTTGCCTCTACGGTGCCACTGAAACTTCCCAGAAATCTTCAAACTGTCAGAAACGTCATCCAGGATGTGGAGCTCCCCCCTCCCTGCCCTCCAGCCCTCTGAGCATGTGTAGGGCTGGCCTCCTGCTTAAGGGACATGGAGGTTGTACCATCCCATGTTGTGGACTAACTCCTCTTCAGCTAATTCAGCCCTAGGAGTCTTGGCAATTCAACCTTCCTCTTGGCTGGGCTGCACTAAACTTCCTTGGGTCCCAGGACCCCAGACAGGCCCCTCCTGCCTTCCCAGTTGCCAGGGCAGAGACCGGAGCTTCCACTGGCACTTCCGGTGGCTTTGTTGAAAGGAGCACTGATCTTAGGGGATTTGCAAATGGAGGCATCATTGTCGTTGTGCTGCTAATATACTGACCTGGCCTCTTTTCCCTTCATGATGTGGCTTCTTCTTTCCCTTAATAAGGAAGCCAGAGGCATCTTTCCTTTGCTGTCAGCAATTCCTGAAACTAAGAGCCACCAGGAAGCCAAGCCGTGGGCTCTCTTGGTTTCAGCCCTCCAGCCCACTGCCCATTCACTCTGCCTCACACATCCAGGCGGCTCCAGCGCCCTCAGCCTCTGCCCCCACAGTGACTCCCCATTCTCATGCCTGTACTAACTTTTCCTCCTTTCTGTGAACTTCAGTTTTGCTTAATTACCTGTATTGCTGATACTCACGGAAAGACTGAAGATGTAACAGATGGTGCCTTGGGATGGATGTGTGTTATGGATGCAGAACTGTCAGCACACCTATCTCAATCCCATTTTAACTTTCACATTATGTCCCCCCGTGGACTCTTGGCAATGAACTAAGCTGATGTGTGCTGCCGGCGTCCGGATCCCATGCCGAGCTCAGCAATTCTTTTTCTCGCCTGTGCTTCCTGTCCCCCCTTCCCCCCACACTATATTTGGTATCCCAGTGCTTTTGTAATGATCTCTGTAGCATCTTTAAAAACCATTCCACCTCATGTGAAATGTGCCGTAAATGACGGGGTTTTGACAAATTAAGTAATAATAAGAAAACATTTTCAATATTCTGTATTTTTCCATTAAGCTCCAAAATAAATAAATAAATAAATAAATAATGATAGAAGAACCATTCTCTCTCCACAGTTAATGATGTGTTAGCTGTGGTTTCATTAAAAACCTCATTATTCAAAGATTTATATCTCAGCCCAAGAAATCTCCTCTGAAGTTGGAAATAGATCCAAACTCAGTTTAGAAACTTACTTTTAAAACATTTGAATAGGATTGAGTATGCAATGAGGATACTGGTTAATAAAGAAATATCTCAGGATATTGAAGTGAGTGGGCCAAAATCTTAATATAGTTTTTTGTTGAGTCTTATATGAAGGTTGAAAGGTCATAAAACAGAATGAACAAATATTTGGCAGTTAGAAGACATGACTTTAGTCTTGGCTCTCTTTTCAAATAGCTCCTTGACTTTCAGCTACTTACTAGAGCTGTGTGGAGTTCAGTTACCTCACCCAACAGAAGAAGGAGCTGATATATGATCTCTAAGATCCTTTCAGGTGTATAAAATATCAAATGATTGTAAAGTTTAGATTTAATTCCACACTAAAAGAGACTAGGACTTTTTGGAGAAGTGGCTGATTCGAGGGCTGGTGTAGTATGGTGAATCTGGAATATCTCACTAGGCCAGAAATTAGGGAAATACTCAAAGAGATGATGGGGGCTTGACACAAGGATGCAAGAGCCAGCTGAAAGTTTTGAGCACCAAAATAATTATATTTGTCCATAAATAATGAGAGAGGAAGGGAGGGAGAGAGGGAGGGAGGGAGAGAAGGAGAGAGAGCGAGAGAGAGCGTGCGTGCAAATAATAAATCAAATACTGTAAAATGTTAACAAAAGTGAATCTGGGTAAATGATATATAGATATTTTTTGTGCTAGTGCTATTCTGATGTTGTATGCTTGAAATTATTTCCAAAAGAAAAGTGTTTTTTAAAAATGTTTATATATTGGATTCAGAGCTACTTAGTTTAAGAGTTCAGGTACGAGAAAACATAAACCTAAGTGATAAAATGTGCAATATAAGTTAAAATATTCTATTCAACCACTGGAATACATTTAGAGTGCTGAAGTTAGCTCCTGCTGAGTTTTGTTGGTTAAATGAGATTCTGATAAATTGAGGCTCACAGAAGAGTGAGTGGAATGTCAAAGGGTTTGGGAGCTAGTTGTATAAGGAAATTGAAGGAACTGGTAAAAGAGAACTGAAGTGGGGGTGGGTGAGACGTCAATTGTTATCAGATAATTGAAGGACTGGAATGTTCCAGAGAATTAGATATTTTCACTTTAGCTCTATGGGACAGGACCATAGGTGGATTTGGTTTCATTTGAAGAAATACTCTTTTTCTATTAGATTTTTTCCATGAAAGAAATAGCTACCTCACAAAGTAGTGAGTTCTCACTGAAGGGTGAGCCTCTTCAAGAATTGAGCAGGAAACGTCATCCAAAGAATCCCCATTTAGGGGAATGGTTGGTCTAAATTGGTGCTTCCCAATCCACTTGATAGATTACCTTCGAAATTCTTCAGATTATTTCAAGGGGTGCTCAAATCCATATGTACTCCAAGTATAATCTTTAGATTCTGTAAGAAATATGTCTTTTATCCATATTTATTACTGTTTTCCAAATGTATGTAGATGCTATTTGATTGAAAATTTTCATTTAAAAACCTTTCTGAGTTCATAGTACCCTTATGCTGTGACATTTTGTTTTAATACCAACCCTAAAAGCACAACTATAATCATGCATGGTATCTTCTTTGTCTTTCTTTCATATTCTGTCTTTTGTTTGTTTCCTTCCCTCCATCCTTTCCTTCCTTTCCTCTCTCTCTCTTTCTCCCTCCTTCCCTCCTTTTCTCCCTCCCTTCTTTCCTCCTGTCCTTCCTCTCACTCTCTCTTTCTCTTAAAAATGTATTCTTTCATAGAAGAAGGCTTCAAGAAACAGGCAAATCATATTTTTCAATAGGAGGAACTAATATTGTAGAGATGCTAGTTTTTCCTCCAAATCAATTCATAAATTGAATGCAAGTCTAATAAAACCTCGACAAGTTTTGTGATGGGCAGAAGCAGGAAGACTTGAAAAAATGATTCCCACATTTATTTGGAAAAGGTAATGTTCAAGTGTGCCCCCTCCCCCAAACTATAGTAGGGGGGTTCTTATTCTTCCAAATAGCAAAACTTATTATAAAACCACAGGAATTCAACCATGTGTGATACTACAACTGAAAGAGGCTTTGGATGAATTGAAGAGGAGAGAGAACCCCAAACCAGACTGAGAATTCAGCCTCTGATCAAGATACAACAATCACGTTTTATAGAGAAAATAAAAGCCATTTAAGATAATTCACATGCAAAAAGGATATAATTCAGGTATGTGCCTACAAAGTCCTTGGAAAGGCTAAAAGACAGAGCCCAAGGTGGAACCTCTGGAATGACTCCTGGAACACTGCAGCCTTGACCTGCCAGGAGCTCTACTATCTCAGCCCCAACCAGGAAGGAAGGGAATCACAATGCCCCCACTGGGATATTGAGTTTAAGAACACATGACCCTCGCTGTGTCCCAGCTGTCAGGAGGCTGCCAGCTCAATTTCCAGTCAACAAATGAACATTGGACTCTTAGAGCAGAAACTTCCCACATTTCCAACGCCTTCAAAAACTTGCATGAGTACACCTACCTGGCAAAACCTAATTTGCACTGAGAACTCAGTTGCAAAGTCAGTGCTTGGATTGGAAAGAAGGTTGCGGAGGAGACTGGCCAGAAAAAAGGGCTTCTCATTCTACTGCTGCTGCTACTACTAATAATTGAGAATCATTGGTCTAGATCACAGGTCAGCAAACTTTTTCTGTAAAGAGCCAGATAGTGTATACTTTAGACTTCATAGGCCATATGATCTCTGTCACAACTACTCACTCATGCTTCTGTAGCAGGTAAGCAGACATAGATAATGCCTAAATGAATGAGTGTGGCTGGGTTTCAATAAAACTTTATTTACATAAACAGGCAGTAGGATGGATTTGGCCCACGGGATGTAGTTTGCCTTGTCTAAATGATGATCTTTGAAGTACATTCGATGCTAACATTCTCTAACCCTGAAAAATGTGGTAACGTTATCCTTGATAAGTGCTTCTCATTCAAATTGTTTTCTCCTGTGAATGCTTCACTTGAAAATATCACTGGCTTCAATTTCATCTGACAACAGGAATCATCCGCTCCATGTATTGTCTTTTTTAAAAAAGGAAAGAAATTCTTAAAATGCCAAGCCATTCAACTTCCGAATCTCTTTGAGTCTGAACAGTTCATTAATCCAGACATTCTCACAGGGATATGTGACAGATCAGTGGGCACCTAGCTTGTATCTTTGCCTTGAAAGAGGGAGGAAAGTAATCTACAATTGGTATGTTTGAACCAAATCATAACTTTTTATAAAACTGTCACCTTCAACATCACCAAAGAACCTGAAAACAGGATGCCTTTCAGGAAAGCTCTACTTTTTCTTATCATGTCTTCACTAATATTCTCATCTTCCTCCAAAATCATAGGCACAATTACCCACAAAGGCCAACACTCATACACATATTCTCATGCACACATGCGCGCGCGCGCGCGCACACACACACACACACACACACACACACACACACACACACACACACCCACCCTCTGTCATTTTTAGATGAATCCAGTTTGTCAACAGTTGCCCAGTACCGCCTCTCTGAGACAGGTAACTTCCTCTAACCAGTCAATATGATCTCATAATCCTATTTCCATTCCATAATACTCAATTTCTAGTTTAGAACTATAGAACATATTTGGGCTAAGAAATAGTTGGTGCACCCACTGATCTTAACTCACCATTTATCTAATTGCTTGGAAAATTTATAGGAAACAATAATTCTAAACTCAGATGCTTTGATTTTAGATGATCAAGGTCCAGTCTTATTTAATTTTTTTTTTGAAGAGTAAGAAACAGTCCAGCAAGTTGAACATACATAGCTTGTTAGTATAGATCAAATCTGGGGATATCTGCTCTTTTAGTGATTAAATCACTAAATAAAGAGAAATTTCTTATACAAAAAAAGAACCCTCTTCTGAAATTTAAAAATATGAAGAGCTGATGGAGAAGCTGACTCATGCTTATTTGAAAGACTTAACTATATAAGAAACAGCTTTTTATATGTTATTCACCCTACTCTTGTAAATATCCATTCATGTATATATTTTAACTTTAATAAGTTGGATTGCTCATCCAATTTTTTTATCATATGCTCACTGTCCTTGGGACTTAGTCATATGCAAATGCCCAAAGAGACTGGATAATTCATAGTCTCAAAAATATTCATATATCAAATGTGAAACTAAAGCAAAAATGTAATGCCAAAATTAATTTTTCTACATTTTATGTGTAACACAGATAAAATACCATTCCAGTTATAAGGAAAACCATACTATTTTCTTACTTAATGCTTGGTCATACACCTTGGAGTTATCCCTGCACCTATCAGGTCAGGGATTGAAGTAACTTATATTCCAGACATTTGACGGAGCTTCAACCCTTGTGTCTTCTTCCCTTAAGTGGGTTCTTGCCAATCTCTTCAGTCTGAACATTTGGGAAAAAAGGACCTTGTCAGCAGAATATGGGAGTTATCTTGAAGAATAATGGGAACATCTTGTCTCAGTGGAGGAGATTAATGCTACCTCTGTGGGATGGACTCTGATATCTAAAGGAAATTTAATACCAGAGGCCAAAGTTTCAATGATGCGCCTTTGGGAAAGTAGAGTTGACTTGAAAATTTGAACTGCCCAAGTATGTGATATAAGATAGAAAAACCATCCTTTATCATAGGATTGCAAAAGGTCTAGCCTCTAAGTTATAGTAAAAAAACAAACAAAACAAAACAAAACAAAAACAAAACAAAACAAAACAAGCTAATTTTTCTAAAAGTCAGACAAAGTACAGTTTTCTGGTTTCATATGTTGAGCAAGTTTGAAGATAATGCAGAAATGTCAAAATACATTCAAATGAGGATTATTAAAGAAATTAATATTTTCATATATATATATTTATAGATCCACACATACACATATAGGTAAAGGTGGGGAATAAAATTCTTTAATTCCTAGATAGACACAGGGTTTTGGATTATATGACTCCCCAGAGTCAAAGAAATGACACAATAGGCACTTTTTAGCAGGTTTTATTTTGAATCGCATATTTTGGAAGCCATAATTATCACATGACTTCTCAAAATCCATTTGAGCCCAAGAGTTTATGAATAAATCGGAACTATCTATGGTATCAACTAATTCTTCATTTACATTTATTAAGTGATGTCAAATTGTAAGAATGGAATGGAGAATAGTAGACATACTTAGAATAAATGTGTAATTTTCTAAATAACAGGAAATTGATCTCTGATTGAACAAGGCAGACTAAACATAGAATTTTATCTCCCCCTTCTTCAAACCATAATGGTGCTAAATACAGGAAAATGGTTCCTTCAGCAAATCAGAAACTTTGTTGCATTTAAGGAAGATACAGTGCAAATAGGAACTTTATTATCTATATTATATGGTCACTGAAGAACACAGTAAAGGGTTTGCAAAAATATAAAAAAATTACTTGAGGATATAGTCCCGCCAAACAAAAAAGGGAACAAAGAAATAAGAGATGTGGGTTCATAGAAACAGTGGAGCTAACCAAGAAATGAATGAAAAAGAAATTCCAATAAGAAAGCTGTGAAGAAGCCACAGAAAGGAACGAGGAAGTTAAAACAAGGCATCAGAGGGCTCCAAGAAGAAAATAGAAGTAAAATAGAAGAAAATAGAGTACCTTGCATAAAAATGGATGTCTAAAATTATCTGGGAAGGCATATGTCTTCTTTGCTGATAAGAAACAAGAGACAATTAAAAATTCCAGGAAAAGAAAAGGCTGCACAATTTCTTTATAAAGAAACTAAAATGTAGCATTATTTGAGGATCCATAGAACATAAGAAAAGAGATTTAACATTACCCTGATGCTTTGAATGTTCTTCTGCAAAGCTTAGGCAGAGTTACATAGTATAATATTTCCTTTTTTTAAAAAAAACAACCATAATCCTTCATTCTTTGGCAACTAAGAACTTCTTGCATACTAGAATTTAAGTTCTTACAGATAAGGACAGGGTTTTTCTTACTCACTGCTGTACTCCCAGTACCTAGACTGGTTTGTGGCAAGAAGATGCATCCTGCTTGGAGTTCAGGTTTACTTTGCAGTGCTGTAAAGCATTGTCACAGTCCTCCAGATGGTATGGGAGGGGTGTACTTTGCCCTTTCCATAAGCAGATGATGCAAAGATCTCTTGGAAGTGAATTTAAAAAACAACTTGAAGACCCACCATAGTTTCATTCTTCTCTTTCATTTCGTGCTGCTTTAGTTTAGATAATGTTTCAATGACAAGTAGAGGAACAGAAGGATACACAGATTCACTGTGTTAGAATAGAGTAAGCTTGAAAGAAATGGGCTAAACTGAGCAATAAAGAAATAAATTTAGCTGATCTACTGATAAAGATTATATGCTTTGACCTTATCAGAGCAGTGATAAAAATAATTCCTTTCCCTTATTAAGGGCTATGTGGTAGAAATAAAACCGTGTTTGAAGATTTGAAAACACTGAGGTATATTTTTATAGTGCAAACCACATTTTATTCTACATATGCATTCTAAACTAAGCCTTTTAGGAAAAGACTAACAATGATGATAACAAAAGAACATAAAAAATGTAAAAGTAAAGCTAATACTTCTCGTGGGAAACATGAAAGCTCCTAATCCGTTTCTGACCTTCTGTCCTGCTGGTTAAAGAGAGAACACTTTGAACTAGCAAGGGACTTGTCTTACTGACTTTACACATGTGAGAACTTGTGAGTTCACTCAGAAAATAAAATCCGAACTTCTCAGACGGCCTGAAGGCCCTCCTGGTGTCCCCCTGCTCTCTCTCCGGTGTCATCTCATCCCACTTCCCCTCCTTCATAGAGACCTTCTCCTCATTCCTGAAGCACTCCAAGCTCTTGCTCATGTTGGAGCCTTCACACAAGCTGATTCCGCTTCCTCCAACTCCTTTTTCTAATAGTCAGGTTCCTGGCTAGAAACAGAATTCACACCAGCTGGTCCAAGTAAAGATGCTTTAGAGGTGAGGCCTGGGTTAGGGACAAACAGAAAGGGTGAAGCACCAAGAGGCTAGCAACATCAGGAAGCTATTACCACACCCTGGGCTAAAGGAGCAAGGGAAGGAGGTAGCATTGTCTGAGCTAGAAGCATGTGTGAGCTGGAAGCATGGATGAGCCATGTGTCAGCTAGAAGCATGGGGAAAGAGGCTTTTGGTGGGAGCTGTAATTGTGGAAGGATGTAGTTAGGGCCAGAGATGTGGAAGGGGACAGAGGGATACCTGGACTTACCTATCGTCCTGCCCTTCAGGCTCTAATTAGTGTCTCACCTTGGCAGACACCCTACAGGAAGCCAGAGGGCAAGGGAACACAGATGAATCTGTCCTCAGGGACCCACCCTCCCCGGCCCCGAACAGGGTTGAAAAAGGCAGAAAAGGGTTGGGGGTTGTGCAGGGATGGGAGGGAAATGGAGATTCACCACTGCACTGCCCTTCAGTTCTCTCTTTAATTACCACCTCCTCAAAGAGGCCTTCTTTGACCATTCTGTCCACGTAGGTCCATTCTAGAACTTTCAACTCTTTTCTTTCTCAGTTGTAACTATAGATTCATCAGATTATAATTTTTTGTTGTTGTTTAAATGCTTCTCCCCCTAATAGATGGTAAGCATTATGAAGGCAGGGATAATTGTTGCCTGGTACTGAGATATCTATGGAAGGAAGGAAGGAAGGGAGGAGGAGGAGGAGGAGGAGGAAAGTTCTCTTTGAAATGAAAAAGTGTGCATGTGAGTGTATGTTTTCAGACATGTCACCTATCACATTAAAACTAAAATGAGAGAAGATGGCACATAGAGAGGCATGGAAGCTAGTTAGTCCCCCTGGAACAACTGAAAAAAAAAAGCAGGAACAGTAGTAAATAATCCGGAATAACTGCAGGGGGAAAAATGTGACCATCCACTCATCATACACCGACCTGAATTGGGAGGAATGCCTGAGATCACAGCGTAAAATCTGTAAGTAAAAACTGCGGATCCAAGCCAGGAGACCCCCTCCCCCATAGCCCAAGCTGCAAAGCCTCGTGGTGCTAGAGAGAAGCTGTCTCCCAGTAAGTGAATATAGCTCAGCTGAGCTCCAACTGGGATTTTAATCAGCGAATGTAAAGTGCTAACCAGGAGCTAAGGACTGACCTTAGAGAGCTGGATGGTCACCACAACTAGCCCTGAAGGGAACTTTCTGTTCCTTTTTCAGCTCAGTGGAGAAAGCCTCAGCCATTTCCAGTTCCCAGTCCTCTGACCCAGACAAGGGTGGAGATAGCACAGGCAGAGAGAGACCATTGAAATGCTAATGACCTTTCCCTAGGGGGTCTATCTTCTCTAAGAGGAAAAGGGTGGGGTCCAGCTCTACTACCTGCCTTCCATTCAGAACCAGACCCCAGAGTCTGGGGGAAAACAGCCATGGGCCACACCTCCTTACACTAGTCTGGAATTACAGGCTAACAGGCGCCACCTGCTGGACAGAAAAGCACAGTGAACTGAGGCATCACAGGGTGTACCAATTTTCTGAGACACACCCTCAGGGAAACTGGATACTGAATATTTCTTCCTTCTGGGACCTGAGCCTGTTCTGGTCTGGGAAAACCTGATTGGGGTAACTAAGGAAATCGGATGCCTAGACAACAGAAAACTACAATGTACACTAAGAAAAATGAAGTTATGGTCCAGTCAAAGGAACAAACTTACACTTCAACTGAGATACAGAAACTGAAACAACTAATAATAAGTCAATTCAAAAAGTTTAGGGAAGATATGATGAAAGAGCTGAACCGTATAACGAAAACACTGGGTATACATAAGATAGAAATTGAAAGTTCAAAAAACCAACTGGCAGAATCTATGGAAATGAAAGGCACAACACAAGAGATGAAAGACACAATGGAAACATACAACAGCAGATCTGAAGAAGCAGAAGAAAACACTCAGGAACTGGAGAACAAGGCACCTGAAAGCCTACACACAAAAGAACAGATAGAGAAAAGAATGGAAAAATATGAGCACCATCTCTGGGAACTTAAGGACAAAATGAAAAGCAAGAATGTACATGTCATTGGTGTCCCAGAAGGAGAAAAGAAGGAAAAAGGGGCAGAAGCAATAATAGAGGAAAAAATCAGTGAAAATTTCCCATCTCTTATGAAAGACATAAAATTATAGATCCAAAAAGTGCAGCGTACCCCAAACAGAATAGATCTGAATAGGCCTAAGCCAAGACACTTAATAAGCAGATTATCAAACGTCAAAGATAAAGAGAGAATCCTGAAAGCAGCAAGAGAAAAGCGATCCATCACATACAAAGGAAGCTTGATAAGACTGTGTGCAGATTTCTTAATAGAAACCATGGAGGCAAGAAGGAAGTGGGGTGATATATTTAAGATACTGAAAGAGAAAAACCAACAACCAAGAATCCTATATCCAGCAAAACTAGCCTTCAAATATGAGGGGGAGCTTAAAATATTCTCTGACAAACAGACAATGACAGAGTTTGTGAACAAGATACCTGCTCTACAGGAAACACTAAAGGAAGCACTGCAGACAGAAAGGAAAAGACAGGAGTGAGAAGTTTGGAAAACAATTTTGGAAGATAGTAGCACAGCAATGTAAGTACACTGAACAAAGATGACTGTGAGTATGGTTGAAAGAGGAAGGTTGGGACCATGTGGGACACCAGAACAAAAGAGGAAGGATAAAGACTGGGACTGTGTAACTCAGGGAAACCTAGGGTGCTCAACAATTGTAATAAAAGGTACAAATATGTTTTTACATGAGGTAGAACAAATGAATGTCAACCTGTCAAGGTGTTAAAAATAGAGGGGGATTGGGGGGAAAATACAATCAATGCAAACTAGAGACTATAGTTTACAGAAACCTTCCTTTAATGTAACAAAGGCAATATACGAAAACTAAATGCATATGGGGAGGGGAATAGGGGAAGGGTATGGGACTCCTGGCATTGGTGATGTGTCTGACTCTTTATTCTACTTTAGGTTAATGCTGTATTTGCTTTTGTTGCTACCTAGCTATCACGTTTTTTGTTGTTGTTTGTTTTTTCTCTCTTTCTCTTTTCTTTTTCTTTTGCCTCTCTGCCTTCTTTGACTCTTCTTCCTTCTTTGTGAAAGAAATGGAGACATCTTTATATAGAGAGTGGCAATGGTGCTGAATACATAAATACATGATTATATGGGGAATCAATGATTGTTTACTTAGGATGGAATGTATGGTGTGTGAACAAACCCATCTTAAAAGAAATGGGTTGATGAAGAAACCTTGAGGGCACTATACTGAGTGAAATAAGACAGACACATCAAGGCAAATATTGCAGGGTCTCACTGATATGAACTAATTATAATATTTAAACTCATAGACATGAAATATAAGTTACCAGGATATAGAATGAGGCTAAAGAATGGGGAGTGGTTGCTTATTATGAGCAGAATGTTCAACTAGGTGAACTTAAATGTTTGGAAATGGACAGGGGTGATGGTAGCATGTTGTGAGAATAACTAACAGTGCTGAAAGGTGTGTGAAGGTGGTGGAAAGGGGAAGCTCAGAGTCACGCATGTCACCAGAAGTAAAGTTGGAGGTTAAAAGATGGGAATGTATAAAACAGTGAATCTTGTGGTGGACAATGTCCATGATCAACTATACAAATATTAGAAATCTCTCTCACGAAGTAGAACAAATGTATGACACTATAACTGGAAGTTAATAATAGAGAGGCAAATAGGAAAAAAATATATACCTATTGCAAACTATATACTACAGTTAGTAGCATTTTAACATTCTTTCATCAGCAGTAACAAATGTACTATACCAAAACTATGAATCAATAATGGAGGGGGGTATGGTTAGGGGTGTGGGAGGATCTGAGTTTCCTTTTTTTGGTCTTTATTTCTTTTCTGGAGTAATGAAAATGTTCTACAAAATGAAAAAAATTAATTGTGTTAATGGATGCACAGCTGTTTGATGGTACCATGGGCAATTGATTGTACACTTTGGATCTTTGGATAATTGTATGGTATGTGAACCATCTCAGTAAGATATATATAGATAGATATAGATATAGATATATAGATATATACATATATAGATATTTAGATATATAGATATATATATAGATATATAGGCAATCCATTTCTGGTATTTTGCATAACAGCAGCATTAGAAAACTGGAACACCAGGGTACCCAAGAGTTAATGAAAAGAACTCATTTTCCATCCATGCAAACTGGATTTAAACACCACTGATGACCTAATCTATATAAAATGAGCCACTTAGTATCTCGGGAACTCATTTTACTTATATATAAAATGGGAATAATACTCCCTGCCTTGTGGGACTGTCCAATGGATGAAGTGAAATACCATGCAAGAATGCCTGGTACTGAGGAAACAATCAGTAAATAGTATTTATCATCTCTCCCTAACTCAGTTATAGTATTTTTCTGTTTTTTAACTCTTTAAAACCATTTCCATTTTAGCTTTTTTTTAATATATTTTTTTTGTTGAGATGGTTCACATACCATACAACTATCCAAAGATCCAAAGTGTACAATCAATTGCCCATGGTACCATCATACAGCTGTGCATCCATCAACACAATTGTTTTTCAATTTTTAGAACATTTTCATTACTCCAGAAAAGAAAGAAAGACCAAAAAAAAAAGGAAACTCAGATCCTCCCACACCCCTAACCATACCCCCCTCCATTATTGATTCATAGTTTTGGTATAGTACATTTGTTACTATTGATGGAAGAAAGTTAAAATACTACTAACTGTAGTATATAGTTTGCAATAGGTATAAATATTTTTCCCTATATGCCTCTCTATTATTAACTTCTAGTTATAGTGTCATACATTTGCTCTAGTTCATGAGAGAGATTTCTAATATTTGTACAGTTAATAAGGGACATTGTCCACTGCAAGATTCATTGTTCTATACATTCCCATCTTTTAACCTCCAACTTTCCTTCTGGTGACATATGTGACTCTGAGCTTCCCCTTTCCACCACCTTCACACACCTTTCAGCACTGTTGGTTATTCTCACAGCATGCTACCATCACCCCGTCCATTTCCAAATGTTTAAGTTCACCCTAGTTGAACATTCTGTTCATAATAAGCAAACACTCCCCATTCTTCAGCCTTTATGGTCCTCCCTGAGTGGCTCTGTGTGATCAGCCTTTTGCCCCTTTGGGTCACTGTCTGAACTGCAATGAAGTGATGAGGGCTTTTACCTCCTTCCTAGCACGAAAAAATGTTTTTATGATTTTGGCTCCAAACTGAAAATAGATTTCCCTTTGAGCAGAAATACGAATATTGCTATACTTTCTGGTTAATTCTATTAATGGTCCACATTGGCTGCTCAGCTCATGTACACCCACTATCACACGGCTTGTATTTTTAAGGTACAGTGAGCCCCAGAAAATATCCCCTGAGATGTGTACTGAAAAATGATTCCAGGGTGAAGTAGATTGGGCAGCACTGCATACCATACCCTCCTCTTAGAAATTCTAAGTGCACACTGGGAACTTACAGGCTCTGGGAAGTCCTGCAATAAAACAATTTGGCTTACCTTAGAATTTCCTAACTTAATTTGAGCTGTTGATTTTTTTTTTTTTTTTTTGAAAAATACCTGTTAAACTCTCAGTGGACTTATCTCCTATGGGGCACATTGGGAATGCTGCTGTGGGGTTTGAAGGTAAAAGGCATTCTCCTCTAGACTCTCATCTAATCATCACAACTTTCCTGAGATGTATTTAGGGATAACAATCTAATTTTACAGAAGACAAAACTGAGTCTTCAAGTAGTTAAGTAAAAAAACCAGAGAAAGCTTTCATATTATTGAGAACCAGATAACTACCTTACAGGGTGAGAGAAGTGCTGACATAGTGTTGATAAGAAACACAGATTTGGTTTTGCTCAAAAAAGAAAGTACAATCTATTGAGATGTGTGTGTGTGTGTATGTGTGTGTGTTCACCCTTTTTTCTGGGTATGTCGGTCAGGGTTAATCCCAGCTAAGATTCTGAAAAGAGGGAGATGGTGGGACTAAATGCCTGGTGTGTCATTAAGGCAGAGTTCCCAAGCCCAGTCCCTAGACCTGTGCTGTCAGGGCCCCCAACCTCACAGAAGTCATTATGTATAGTACTCTGAGAGGTCTACTGGTTTGATCACAAGCCCAGTAACCCAGACCCTGTTGGTGCTAAGCCAGTACTCATCATACTTAAGAAATTTTAAGGATAGAACCTCTCTCAGTGATTTGGACACCAATCAGAGAAAACAAGCTAATGGCTGCTGCTTATTTCATTTTTCCCCTTGATGCATGAAAAATATGGTGCCACATGGAGTCTTATATCCCTTACATAGTGAGCTCCAGTTGTTGGGGGCAATCCCACCAAATATCCATGACAGACTTGCATTTTGTGAAAAATAACCACCAACAGGACATGTGGTTTTAAAGGTTTTTCCCTGTGGGTCAGCAGCGGAAGTGACTGAGTTCCTGTTGCAGCTTATTAGTAAGCCAAAATCCTGTTAAATTGGAAATTTTCTCCATTTAGTCTTTCCAGAGCTTCTGCTGATGGAACTTGAGCAATCCAATTTTTTTTTTTTATGACTTTAAGTGATCTTTTAAGCACAGCTTCATTGTTTTCATAGCCCAAAGCTGTTTAGAGTGGAGCTATTTTACCCAAACCCAGTCTGATGAATATATTTTATATACCCATTATATAGGCATTTTAGCAGGGCAAGTGATGTTTTCATCATTTCTAAATTTGTTTGAATGATTCATAGAAATTCAAAACTAAAGATTTCTGTGATACTTGTTTTTCCTTACTAGGTGATATATACATTTATAGATCTGGAAAATTTGGTTTAGATTAGACTATATCTCATTAAACAGTAGGTTAAATCCTGATTTAGTTTGGCACAAGTGTCCATTTCCTAACATGGAGAAAAGGAATGTATTGTTAGAATAGTCTAGGGTACCCTCACATCAAAGCAATTGAATGATTAAAAAGATTTGACATGTTTTTAAAGAAGAGAGATGTCACTTTGATTGGCTCTCAAAAGTCTGCCTGTTGATGCTAAAATGGATCTGAGGCAATAGACAATTAACTATTGACCTGGCTGCCTGGCTACTACTTTCTGTTACACTCATTGATGTTGATGTTTAATAAGTCCCTCCCTTCTTTTTCCATTAAAGACTGAATGCTAGGTTCATATAATTAAATTTAAAATGTGCAACAAATATTTGGGGTCATGTGGAAAGAAAGTCTTATTGAGGCAAACTGACTTGTCTGATGGCAGAGGTAAAATAAAATCTCTTCATTCTCAGTGTAGTGTTTTTCTCACTCTTTCATGCTGCTTTCCTGTACCTGTCAAACTCAGGAAAGCAAGTGATGAAAGTAGGGGAAAGTCTGAATGGCAGAAGAGGGGTTGCTGGAACAACTGCCATGTAGTTGTACTCATCAAGTGAAGCTTGGAATACATTTGGAGGTTTAAGAATTGCAGAAACCATGCATGATGTACAGACTACAAAGGAAAACACATTAGGATCATATCAATGGAGGACATTAAATTCCTTATATTTAATGGATGTTAAGGTTAAACTTATTGGTCCATAATTCCTTATACACAAATCTAAAATCCAAAGACTTCTGAAGGGGGAAAAAATTATGATGGTTTGCAGCAAAATCATTTGAAAAGAGAGAGGATTGTGGGAAGACAGTGGAGTAGGAAGCTCCAGGAATAAATCCCCCCATTAAAACAACTATTGAACTGGCAGTTACTGTGAACCAACTATTTTGAAACTCCAGAGTCTACTGCAACACTGTGCAACATCCAGGGAGGAGCAGGAGGAAGAGACTGGTAAGTTGCAATAAATACCACTCCTGACATTCAAGAAAATCTCATATCACTAGCTGGATACAAACTTAAAGAACAGCCAGTTCAGGGACTATATCCCAGAGTTAACACTATAAAATATTAAAATGTACAATGCGCAACAAAAGATTTAAAGGCAAACAAAGAAACAGGAAATGATGTCCCATCCAGAGTAACAAGGTAAACATCCAGAAACCATCAATAAAGAGGACCAGTCTTTGAACTCAATGGACAGAGGCTTTAAAATTTACCCTCAATATGCTCAAGGAGATAAAGGAAAACATGGAAAGAGGACTAAAGAATATGAGGAAAACAGTGAATGAACAACATGGGAAACTCTTTGAGATTATCAGTAGGAACCAAACAGAAATGCTGGAGTTTAAGAACACAGTAACTGCAATAAAACATTACCTAGAGAGTTTCAACAGCAGATTGGAGGTGGCAGAAGAAAGAATCAGCATTCTCAAAGACAAGACAATTTAAATGATTCAGGTAGAGGAACAGAAAGAATAAACATTAAAAAGAATGAACAGAGCCTAAACAGACCTGTGTGGCATCCTAATATGCACATTATGGGAGTCTCAGAAGAGAAAAAAGAGAGAAAGGGCCAGAAGGAATATTCAAAGTAATAATGGCAGAAAATTTTCATAATTTAATAGAGGACATGAATATGAACATTCAAGAAGTCCTGAAAATGCTAAATAGGACAAACTCAAAGGCAACTACATCTAGACACATAATAATCAAATTGTCCAATGCTAAGGAAAGGAGAAAGCTCTGAAAGCTGCAAGAGAAAAGCAATGAATTATGTACAAGGGAATCCCCATAAGATTAAATGCTGATTTCTCATCAGAAACCATGGAGGCAAGAAGGGAGTGGTACAAAATATTTGAAGTGCTGAAAGAAACAATTACCAAACCAACATTTTATATCCAGCAAGACTTCCCTTCAAAAATGATGGACAGATTAAGACATTCCCAGATAAACAAAAGCTGAGGGAGTTCATCACCACTAGACCTCACCTTCAAGCAATGATAGAAGGAGTTCTTCAGACTGAAAGGAAAGGACATGGACAGTGGATCAAATCAGCATAAAGAAATAAAGAAGTCCAATAAAGGTAACCATATAGGTAATTATAAATGCCAGTAGTAGTGTATGGTATTTTTTGGTATGTAACTCCACTTCTTATTTCTTACAGGTGCTAAAATGCAAATGCATAAAAAAGTAATGCTATATCTATGGTTTGGGGCACACAGTGTAGAAAGACATTATTTGTAAAAATACAAAAAAAGGGTAGGGGTATGAGGAACATTACCACCAACTCTGCAGAAATGAAAAGGATCGTAAGAGGATACTATGAACAACTGTACACCAATAAATTAGATAACCTAGATGAAATAGACAAATTCCTAGAAACACACAGACTACCCACACTGACTCAAGAAGAAATAGAATAACTCAACAAACCAATATCCAGTAAAGAGGTTGAATCAGTAATCCAAACCTCCCTTTTTGAATAATTAAAAATATCACTTGGAAATAAAGTTGGAGGTGGAGCACATACAGAAGCAGGCACATACTTGCTTCATAATACCAGGTGGTCTATTTGTTCACAATATCAAAGGGCATCTAGAATTAGCTACAGTAAGGGATTGAAAGTTGCCTGAAGAATGGACAGAAACATTGTGTCCAAGGATGGCCTGTCACTTGGGGGGGTGGAGCTGCTGGGCCTTCCTGTTCACCAATGTCTTGCAAAAAGTGCAGAAGGGGAATGGGGTGGCTTTAGTCATCTACTGTCATTCCTTTAGCTGGTTCCTTTTGTCTCATCTCACCCAGCTGTCTCTTCATCTCTTCTTCCATCCTTTTAATGTCATCCATAGTCAGGTCAACCCACATATTGAGCCAACAGAACAGCTGCCTGTGGAAGTTTGTAAACAGTCACCTCTCTTGCTTATGTATAAAGCTTTCCACTTTTCTAAGCCCAGGACAAGAGGACTTCACGGTGGATTTTACCAAACATTCCAAGAAGAATTAATACCAATCCTTCTCAAACTCTTCTAAGTAATTGGAGAGGAGGGAACATCTCTGAAGAAGATATAGAAATGGTCAAAAAGTACATGAAAAGATGTTCAACAGCATTAGGCATTAGGGAAATGCAAATCAAAGCCACAATAAGATACCATTTCACACCCACTACAGTGGCTACTATTTTTTAAAAAATGGAAAATTACAAGTGTTGGAGAGGATGTGGAGAAATAGGAACACTCATTCATTGTCAGTGGGAATATAAAATGGTGATGCCACTATGGAAGACAGTTTGGTAGTCACTCAGAAAGTTAAGTATAACTTACCATATGACCTGGCAATCTCACTTCTAGGTCTATACCCTAAAGAATAGAAAGCGGAGACTTGGAAACAGATATTTGGACACTCATGTTCATAGTGGCATTATTCACAATTGCCAAAGGATGGAAGTATCAAGTGTCCATCAGCAGATAAATGGATAAACAAAAATTACACACACACACACACACACACACGCACACACACACACACACATATATATCCACATATAATGGAGTATTATTCAGCAGTGACAAGGAATGAAGTTCTGATTCATGCTATGTCATGGATGAACCTTGAAGACAATATTTGAATGAAATAAGCAAGAGGCAAAAGGACAAATATTGTATGAATTCACTGATATGAAATAATCAGAATCAGAAGCTGGAATACAGATTACCAGGGGCCAGGGTACAGAATGAGGAGTTAATGCTTAATCGGTACAGACTTTCTGTTTGGAGTGAAGGAAAATTTTGGTAATATATGGTGGTGATGGTAGCACAACACCATGTATGTAATTAACACCACTGAATTCTATATTTGAATTGGGCTATGGGGGAAATTTTAGGTTGTATATATGTTATTGGAACAAAAATTTTAAAAACGTATGAAACTCACTTTTATTACCAAGATTAAGCCATTTCCTTAAATAAATGCTTCTCCGTTTGTTGCATATCTTGGTTAATTTCCAGACTTCTGAAAAAGTTGATTTTGACCATTTTTGCTAGTGTTCTCATTGCTTTTATGGAGCAGGTGATTTGGGGAGGTCCTTACTTTCCCATTTCTGCTGGCCTTCACTCATGCATTCTGCACCTTGGCAAGCTGCAGGATGTTCTCAATGCAGCCACTTCTCCTTGCTGTACAATCTCTTTGGACTTTACCGTAAATAATTGTGTAGCACATGCATTTGTACCCACAAAATTGCTGGAAACACATGACGAGTTGTCTCAGTGATCACCCTGAACCGCTTCTCACCTGGCTGGAGATGAGAGAAGCAGACTTTTCCCTCTGCCAGCCCATGGCAGAGAGAGGATGAGGGTGTGGGAAGGCGGAGTGGGGAGGCAAAAATTCCATATAGGTCCATCAACTTTATCCAGAGGAATTCTCCCTCTCACTTTAATTTCAACTGTTTCGTTGCTTCGAGGAGGGTGTTGGGTACATGAAGGAAAATCCAATTATCAGCCATATCCTTTGCAAATTCTGTTCTGGTAGTCTAATACCTCACTTTGGGAGTCTGAGGTCTCTGCCAAAACTGTCTCAAAATTTCCCTTTTTGATATTATATTACATTACACTTACTTTTAGGAAAATCTTTATCATGCCTGAAGTCTGAAGTTTATGTCAGTTCTCAACATCCTTCCTAATTTTGGTCTAAATGTCATTGCATTTGACAAATATTAATGATGGGTTGTGGTTTGTTGTTGTAGCCTTTTTTTTTTTTTTTCAGTTTCACAGAAATGGTGATTTGATTCTATTTTTTCATTCTTTTATTGTTTTTGATAGGTTTCAAGGCAAAGAAGAACAGAAAATGCTCCATCATTTCTAACCAGAAGCCTACTAGTTTATTTCATGGTGGCCTTATTGCTTATAGCCTCTGAGGCATCTCAATGCAAAACTATCCTAGTGTTGAATTAAAATATGACCAATGTTGCTGTTTTGTAAATGAAGTTTCTCTTGTTTCAGGCCATAACATTATGGGTGACTTAATACTCATCCCCCAAATCCCATGTGTCCCTTACTCTGTATGGCTTCCACTGGCTGCCAAATATGGGAGCGAGATCCATACACTAAATAAATGTGAAATTATTTGGTCTATAACTTCTTTCGTCACTCAAGGTGTTTCTTGATAATTATGTAAATACATATTTAAATAATCTATTAAGAGCTGCTCTTTGTTAAATTGATAGTCCTCATTTCTGACTGCAGCAACAGTATAATTTACCTTCCACTTACTCTCCTTTAGGATTTAGTAAATAGCTTCAGTATTGAATGGCTGGGCTAGATATAGGGATGTCTCAAGGAAACATGTATAAAATTGAACTCCAGGTATCATTCCTAAACTCCATTCTTTCTTTTGCTCCAACCTAAAATTTTGGTATATTTTTTACTTCTCTTTCTTCTACTCTTCTCAGTGATGCATAAGCAATTCTGCTGGCTTTGTCTTCATAAGATATTCAGAATTTAAACCCTTCTTGCCATCCCCACCGCCACTCCCTGGAAGAGCCTCCTAACCAAACTTTATGCTTCCCTTTAGTGTATCCTCAAACATAGCAGCCCGTGCAGTGCAATTAAAAGATACACCATATCTACTCACTTCTTTGCTCAAAACCCTGCAATGGCTTTCCAACTCTCCCAGAATAAAAGCCAAAGTTTTTACTATGCTTTGTACATACAAGGCTGTACACGATTTGGCTTCCAGTTACTCTCTGACTTATTCCTCACTATTTTCCACATCATTACGTCTACTTCAGCCATACAGAGTTCCCTGCTGCTCCTTGAACTTGCCCTTAGGGCTCCTGCTTCCTGGCCTGTGCATTTGCAGTTTTGTTCTGCCTGAAATGTTCTTCCCCAGACATTCCCAGGCCACACTCCCTTACTTCCTTCAGAACTTTATCCGAAGTAGCATCTTACCTAAGAGACTGTCCTGGCCACCACGCAAAATGATGACTCTTCCCATCTCTTCTCTGACAGTTTGAATCATTCTTCCCTATTTCATTTATCATCATACACTTGTTATTGTTTAAGGGAGACATCTGTACTTATTTATCTTGCTTATTACGTGTCTGCCTCACTCGGATGCAGACTCCCACAGGACGGAAGTCATTGTCTATCTGTCCTGTTGTATCACTAGTGCCTGGAAGAGGGCCTGCACGTAGTACGTGCTCAGTGGAAATGTGAGGAATGAATAAAGAACAATGCATTTCATCAGTCACGTAAATTTCATCAGTCATACATGTAGCAGCAAAAGAGTTGTTGAAAACCACTCCTGCATCATATGTCATGTAGGAGGAATAGGCATTGATCTGATTTAAAACTGCCAGTCAGCTTCCATGCTTGCTCCTGCTTACCCCTTGTTTAGGTTTGCTAAAGCTGCCAAAATGCAATATACCAGAAATGGGCTGGCTTTTAACGATGGGGATTTATTAGCTTACAAGTTACAATTCTGAGGCTGTGAAAATGCCCAAATTAAGGTATCAACAAGAGGATACCTTCTCTGAAGAAAGGCTGCTGACATCCAGGGCTCCTCTGTCACATGGGAAGGCACATGGTGACATCTGCTGGTCCTTCTCTCCTGGGTTCTGATTTCAAAATGGCTGTCTCTCTCAGCTCTTGTGGGTCTTTCTTGTTTCTCTGTATGTTTCTCTCTCTCGGCGTTTCTGCCTTTTATCCTCCCATAATGGGCTCCAGTAAAGGATTAAGACCCACTTTGAATCAAGTGAGTCACATCTCTATGGAAACAACCTAACCAAAATATCCCACCCACAATATGTCTGCCCCACAAGATTGGATTAAAAGAACAAGACATCTTCTGGGGTACATAACAGCTCCAAACTTCTATCCCCCTTGATCCCTCTCCTGAGATAGAGTTTCCCTAATGGTTCTGTGGGGAGCCTGTGGAAGTGAACTAAGCAGCAATTCACTTTTGGTCACAATAGTAAAGTTTCCTTTCTTTGAAAAGAAGGGAAGTGAGCATGTCAGGGGAATTACTTCTCTCCTCCATGACAACCAATTGCATTTTAATAGGAGATTCCCACCCCTGGGGGAACCTTGTAGCAGTCCTCCTGAAGAAAGCCTGGTCACCCCCAGAAAACAGTTGGTCATCTTCAGGTTTAGAGAGAAGACACCATTTGACATTCCTTGATGAGAAAGAGGAAAGAAGTCGCAAATGATTACCTATAATTTACTTCTGGCAATTTCAAGGGCAGGGTGAAGGAGGAGAAAACACGATCAATTAGATAAGCAGAGGGTGAATTAGCCCTTTAATCAAGTACCTAAGGCATGAAGCACACGTTCTTCTAAGAGACGCCATTATCCTTAATGGTGTTCTTTAGAGCTTCCTCAGTTTTTCTAATGAAGACAGAAAGCCTCATCTCTAGTGAAGTGTTTCAGTTTGCTTGTCTGACCACAGGTTTATCTAGTCCATTCAATCCCCCAGGGAACTCATGCTCTCCCCCTTTGTTCTTCATAGAATTATAGAGGGAGGGACTCTGTCCAAATTATTTAATCAAATTATTCTTGCTCTGGCCGATATCAATGCTTAAATATCCACACTTATTACTTCTCCCTCTAGTGATATTCACTTATCTAAAATTACTCCTTAATTGGTAAGATATATGAGCAAAAATTCCATCTGTCCAAATGTTAAATAAATCCAAACCATTTAGAATGTTTTCATGCCAACCCCTGAGTTTACTTAATCTCCAGTGAATGGTCTTAAAGATAGAATTTAATCTTCACTGTGACTTGCTTTAAAGAGCAGAGGGAAGCAGGTTGAAGAAGAGGTGGCAAGCAAGGAGGGAAAACCCTTTTTGGTATTTAATGTTCTTACCGCACAAAATGCTACGACTTTATTTGGTTCCTGGGCTTTGGTGTCCAGGGCTTTCTGTGCCTATGTTCCCGTGCCCAGTTGAGATGAAGGGAATCATCCAAATATATATGGAAATGGCAGTACTATATCTTCCATATAATTTGGCTAAAATGATATTGAAGATATTAACTAATTAGAATCAATTTTTTTAACTAATGAGCTATAATTTATCAGGTATAATTTACATACAGTAAAAATGCAAAAATCATGTGACCCCACTGCAATAAAGGTATAGAACATTTCCATCCCCTTCCAAAGTTGTCTCTTTGAAGTCAATCCCCTTCTCCTATCCCCAAGCCTTGACAACCACTGATCTCTTTTCTTCCCTACAGTTTCACTTTTTCTGGAATGTCATGTAAATTGAATTGTATACCAGGTAGCTTTAAATGTGTCTTCTTTCACTTACCATATTCCTTCGGGTTTATCCATGTTGCTGCATGTATCGGTAGTTCAACCCTTTTTATTACTGAGGAATATTTCATTGCATGTGTATATCAGAATTTGGTTGATCATTCACCACTTGAGGGACAATTGATTTATTTCCAGGTTTTGCAGATTATGAATAAAGCCACTATAAATGTGTGCGTTCAGGGCTTTATGCTCCCATTTTGCCATCTCTCTTACCTAGAAGTGAGATGGCTGGACTGTATGGTAAATGTTTAACTTTATAAGAAACTGCCAAACTGTTTTCCAAAGTGGATGTACCATTAGTCACCCCACCAACCATGTATGAAAGTGCCAGCTCCTCTACATTCTTGCTAGCACTTGGTGTTGTCATTTTTAAAAATTTTAGACATGTAATAGGTGGGCAGTGGTGTCATATTGTGGCTTCAATTTGTGTTTTCCTAATGGCTATGTAATTTTATGCAATCTGTGTATCTTATTTTATGAAGTGACTGTTTCAATCTTTCGTTCATTTTTAATTGGGTTGGTTGTTTTCTTCTTATTGAGTGGTGAGAGGTCTTTATATATTCTGGACACCGGTCATGATCACCCTGAAAAATGTTGACACCCACTCAAAATTTGGTTCAGATGTTGTTCTAGTTTGCTACTGCTGCCGGAATGCAAAACACCAGAAATAGATTGGCTTTTATAAAAGGGGGTTTATTTGGTTACACAGTTACAGTCTTAAGGCCATAAAATGTCTAAGGTAATGCATCAACAATCGGGTACTTTCACTGGAGGATGGCCAATGGCATCCGGAAAACCTCTGTTAGCTGGGAAGGCACGTGGCTGGCATCTGCTCCAGAGTTCTTGTTTCAAAATGGCTTTCTCCCAGGACGTTCCTCTCTAGCCTTCAGCTTCTCTCCAGAATATCACTCTCAATTGCTCTTGGGGTGTTTGCCCTCTCTTAGCTTCTCTGGAGCAAAAGTCTGCCTTCAAACCATCTCCAAAATGTCTCTGTAAACTGCAGTTCCTCTCTCAGCTCTTGTGCATTCTTCAAAGTGTCCCTCTTGGCTGTAGCTCCTCTTCAAAATGTCACTCTCAGCTGCTCTGAGTTCCTTCTGTTTGTCAGCTCATTTATATGGCTCCAGTGATTTAATTTAGACTCACCCTGAATGGAAATTATCCAATCAGAGTCATCAACCACAGTTGGGTGGGGTGCATCTCCATGGAAACACTCAAAAGAATTACAATCTAGTCAACACTGATACATTTGCCCGCACAAGATTATGTCAAAGATAATGGCTTTTTGGGGGACATAATACATTCAAACCAGCACAGATGTCAAGCTGATGATGCCATGTATCAGTATGAAAAGGTGAGGTAATTACTTGTAAGTAATACTTATATGTATTACTTATATGCATATGTATTACTTATATATATTATATGTAATACATATACTTACATATACTACATATCGGCATGAAAAGGTGAGGCCTTCTGGGAGAGTAGGGCAGGCTCCCAAGCAGGTCCAACAGTGGCTTAAGACAGCAGAGAAAGGGGACTGGCCTGGAGTTATGATGTTAGGGTACGGTAAGGGCTCCAGTGCCCACACACTGGGGTTTGAATGCTGACACCAGAAGGGAGCAGCATCTGGGCTTTCTCATCATCTTGCTAGGAGTGGACAGAAGGGGGAGTTATGGGGCTTGAAAACTGTCAACAGTCAGACATGAGAAATGCAGTCAGACTCTATTTTACAGGACTTTTATCTGATATGAGAAACCTATCTTTAATATCAAAAGAAACAACTCAGTAATCTTTAATGTAAAAGATGTATCAAGCACAAGTATTTTGCCTGGCTCTTAAATGTACTTCAAAACCTGGAGGAAAAAAAGAAAGATCATCATGTGGGAAGATAGCATTTGGGTTTTTTCCTAAGGGAAATGTTCATTCTAAATGGATCAGGTTCATAGCCTATGAAAATATGGCTGCGAATATAAGCAATGAAATATGGATAATTGTGAGAACTGTGAAATCTCTTCTGCTTATTGTGAGAAAAGAACGCGGTCTATCTGACCACTCACCCTAATCACAATACCTCTCTCTTTTTTGTTAATATGCCCTTGGTGGATAACTGGCTCCCCGGAAGCTTCTTAATGAAAGTTTGGGATCTGGTTGGTTTAATAGCTGGGTATGACACAGTGACCCACATGTGTAGAGTTCTTGCAGCTGATTAGAATTCAAATGCAAAGGTTTTATGCATATTTCATTTGCCAAAAATGAATTGAGCACCTACTATGTGCCGTGCACTTATTGGAATATGGGCATCAAAGTTAAGTTAAATACAGTTGAGGATGACAAGCAATTCAATGTTTTTGAAAATTAGAAACTCAAAGAACATCAGAATCAGATCATCACTGAAATGGCATGAAATTGATTTGGTGAGGAATATAAGTCAAAGAGTGGTCTGTCCAGTCATCCTTAAAGCTTCACTCCAAGCAGAATGATTTTTATTGGGAAATGCAATGGCATATTTTTGGAGCTTTTTCTCAGAATTGCACAAGTTGGCATGGCATTTGGAAATCTTGTTTTCAACATGAATCACTGGCCAGTAAAATGAAGCATATTCTATATACTGATGAAATTTGGTCATTGAAACAGATAAACTATGTTTTAAATGTTGCTATATTACTGTATTATAAAAGTAATTTTACCTTTATCAAATATTCTCTTATGTTTGTGCTTAGTCCCTCCCTCTTTTCCTGGGCCTGATTTGAAGGGAGCCGATTTATAATTAATACCAGAGGAAAAATACAACAGAGAGGGAGAAGAGAGTGAAGGAGTAGATTTATTATTTATTACTTTTCCAGGCAGGTGCTCAGAGCAAATTTATAACTAGATAAACCAAGAATGCTAATAACCTGGCCTCCTTCAAACTCATTGTCTTTATAAATGTCTTCTATATTTATTTTCAGGAGGGAGGAGGAGTAGAAAATTAAGACTACTGGTAGCTGTGATCAGCATCTTCTCTCTGCTTTGGATGCTGATTTTCAAAGTGTGATTTCCAGATCAGCAGCATCAGTCTTATCTAAGAATCTGTTAGAAATTCAGATTCTCAGGCCTTATTCCAGCCCTATTGAGTCAGAAACTCTGCAAGTGGGCTTTATCAATCTGTTTTGACAAGCCTACTGGGGGATTCTGATACAAGCTGATATTTGCACCCACCAGTCTGAAGCAGTTCAGCTCTGGCCACAGCTTGCATGGTTTTACAAATAACCTGACCTACACATTCTAGAAGACAATATAGCAACCACCTATTGTTACTCAAGGATGTGTTTTAGGAGGCCACACCTCCCATTCCCCTATCCTTGTCTTTGCTGCCACCACCATTTTATCTGAACACACACTGATAAATCACCCTGAAAAGAGTTTTGGTAAATACAAAAACTTTTCTATTTTATTACATTTTCAATGATCTGGGTTTTTTTTTTTTTTAATCCTTTTATTGTAGTAACATATACACAACTCAAAAGTTCCCATTTAACAACTTTCCAGTGTACATTTCAGTGGTATTAGTTACATTCACATTTTTGAACTATTATCACCAGCATTTCATCATCATCCAAACTTTGTTATTGCCTCAAACAGAAACTCTACACCCATTAAGCAACAACTTCCTACTCCCCATCCCCCTTGGCCCCTGGTAACTTGTAATCCACTTTCTGTCTCTATGAAATGGTTCATTCTAGATATTTCATAAGAAGGAGACGATATTTACAATATTTGCCCCTTTGTGTCTGGCTTATTTCACTCAACATGATGTCTTCAAGTTTCATCCACATTGTAGTATTTATCAGAACTTCATTCCTTTATATGGCTGGGTAATATTTCTATATATATATATGCACACATTTATTTATACGCACACACTATATTTTTTATCCTTTCATCTGATGATGGGCACTTGGGTTTCTTCCACATTTTGGCTGTAGTGAATAACGCTGTTATGAATATCAGTGTGCAAATATCTGTTTTGAGTCCCTGCTTTCAATTCTTCTGGGTATACATGTAGACATGGGCTTGCCAGGTCATTCAGTAATTCTATACTTAACTTTCTGAGCAATCACCAAATTGGTTGCACTATTTTACATTCCCACCAACAATGTATGAGTGTTCCTGTTTCTCCACATCCTCTCCAATATGTGTTATCTTTTTTTTTTTTTTTTAAATAGTAGCCATTCTAGTGGATGTGAGATGAATGGCTTATGACGTTGAGCTTCTTTTCTTGTATTTATTGACCACTTGTATGTCTTCTTTGGAGAAATGTCTGTTCAACTCTTTCCCCCATTTTTAAATTGGGTTGTTTGTCTTTTTGTTGTTGAGTTTTAGGAGTTCTTCATATATTCTGGATATTAAACCTTTATCAGATATTGGTTTCTAAATATTCTCTCCCATTTAGTAGGTTGTCTTTTTACTTTCTTGATAAAGTCCTTTGATGCACAGAAGTTTTTAATTTTGATGAAGTCCCATTTATCTATTTTTTCTCTCATTGCTTGTGCTGTTGGAGTACAGTCTAAGAAACCATTGCTTAATACAAAGTCCTGAGGATGCTTCCCTATGTTTTCTTCTAGGAGTTTTATAGTTTTAGTTCTTATAGTTAGATCTTTGAATTCATTTTGAGTTAAATTTTGTATATTAGTGAGGTAAGGTTTCACCATCATTCTTTTGCATATGGCTGTCGGGTTCTCCTTGTACTATTTATTTAAGAGGCTCTCCTTTCTCCATGGAATGGTCTTGGAACCCTTGTCAAAAATCAGTTGGCCAAAGGAATGAGGGTTTATTTCTGAACTGAGAGTTCAGAATCTCTTTCATCTGCTCCATCTGCCTGTGCTTTTGCTATGACCACACTGTTTTGACGACTGTAGCTTTTTTCTTTTTTGCCTAATTCCTTTGGCTAGAACTTCCAATTAATTGAATAATATTGAATAACAGTGAGCTGAAGGGGAAAGCTTTCAGCCTTTCACCACTGAATATGATATTAGCTGTGGGTATTTCAGAGATGCCCTTTACCATGTATTCTAGTTTGCTAATGCTGCCAGAAGGCAAAACACCAGAAATGGACTGGCTTTTAAAAAGGGGGTTTACTTGGTTACACAGTTACACTCTTAAGGCCACAAAATGTCCAAGGTAATGCATCAACAATTGGGTACCTTCACTGGAGAATGGCCAATGGCATCTGGAAAACCTCTGTTAGTGGGGAAGGCACATGGCTGGCATCTGCTCCAAGTTCTGGTTTCAAAATGGCTTTCTCCCAGAACGTTCCTTTCTAGGCCGCAGCTCCTCTTCAGAATGTCACTCTTAGTTGCTCTTGGGGTGTTTGTCCTCTTTTAGCTTCTCTGGAGCAAGAGTCTGCTTTCAACAGCCATCTTCAAGCTGTCTCTCATCTGCAGCTCCTCTCTCAGATCCTGGGCATTCTTCAGAGTGTCCCTCTTGGCTGTAGCAAGCTCACTCCTTCTGTCTGAGCTTATATAATGCTCCAGTAAACTAATCAAGGCCCACGCTGAATGGGCAGGGCCACACCTCAATGGAAATTATCCAATGAAAGATCTCGCCCTCAACTGAGTGATCCCATCTCCATGGAAACATCCAATCAAAAGTCTCCAACCCAATCAACACCTATATATTTCCTGCCCACACAAGACTACACCAAAGATAATGGCATTTTGGGGGACATAATACATCCAAACCAACACACCATGTTAAGGATGTTTTCTTTTATCCTAGTTTATTGAGTATATTAATCAGGGAGTGGTGCTGAATTTCGTCAGATTCATTTTCTGCATCAATTGACATGATCATGTGATTTTTTTCCTTCATTCTATTAATATGGTACATTACATTGATCGATTTTTTTATGTTGAACCACCCTTACATTCCTGGTATAAATCCCACTTGATCATGTATACAATTATTTTAATGTGCTGTTGGATTCAGTTTGCTAGAATGATAAGGTTTTTATTTTTGCATCTATATTCATGAGGGATATTAGTCTGTAATTTTCTTTTCTGGTGGTATCTTTATCTGACTTCAGTATTTGAGTGGTGCTTGCCTTATAGAATGTGTTGGGAAGTGTTCCCTCTTCTTCATTTATTTGGAAGAATTTGAGCAACACTGATGTTAATTCTTTTTGGAATGTCTGGTAAAATTCACCAATGAAGATATTTGGTCCTGGGCTTTTCTTTGTTGAGAAGTTTTTTGTTACTGATTCAATCTGTTTACTTGTTATTGATCTGTTGAGTTCTATTTCTTCTTGAGTCAGTGTGGGTAGTTTGTGTATTTCTAGGAATTTGTCCATTTCATCCAGGTTATCTAATCTGTTGGCAGATAATTGTTCATGTATACTCTTCTAATCCTTTTTGTTTCTGTAGTGTCAATAGTAATATACCCCCTTTCATTCCTAATTTCAGTCATTTGCATATTCTTTCTCTTTTTTGTCAGTGTAGCTAAAGTTTGTCACTTTATTGATCTTTTCAAAGAACCAACTTTTATGTCATCGATCATATTAATTTACTATTACATAGCCTTGCCTAATCTAGCTTTTGTGTTTTTACAGATTTGAGGAAAGTGAGATGAGCCATATGAAATATAATGATTCATGTCATTCATTTTTCAATAAATGAATGTTTTTATTCAGAATGTAGCAAGTTACCTAGCTAGGTTCTAAAGACATAACAAAATTTATAAAATGAAATCTCTGTTTTGAGATATTTATAGTCCAGTAGAGTAACTAAAACATTATCTAAAATAAATAACATTGATAAAAAGTGACAAATGCCAAACAGGGGTAGGGATACATCCTCCGTGAGCTCACTGCTGAGTTGGCCTGTCCCTGTGATTCTAACAGCAGTTTATTTTTATTATAATTTTTATCCAGTCGCTAAGGTCTTTGGGTCCTTAGTACATAGCACTTAGTTTGGCTCTCTTGAATGTCTGCTTTTTCTATCACTGTCCCTGGGGGCCGGGAGCTTCTTTTTATTTCAGAAGCAATAGCACAAGATTGGAGCAGCTTAAGCCATCACTTACGGTGCCGTTTATATGAATAAGACATGAATCCTTCTCTCGAGCTATCATAACCATTAGGAACTATAAGCAAACAAAAACCCAATTCAATAGTTAACGTCACAGTGGAATAATGCCTTGTTTCTTCTTTCTGGAGGGGGCAGCAGAAAACACTTCATTCTCTTTAATCTGCTCTAGCCCCGTCATATACCATTGTTTATGATGCTAGCAATTATGACAATGCAATGGCACACTCAGTGACTCATCAGCTCCCGCCTTCCGGAGCCTTCAGCTTTCACAGGCACCGTGAGTAATGGCTCATCAAGACGTTGCTTAATATCTGTAATCAGTTTTAGTCTGATGCAATTCTCAAAATGCATTCTTCTTTTCCAATACATGATAAATTATAAGGCTATTGCCTAGAGAACAGAGACTCATTTTTCCCCTGTCAAAGATTTATTTCCGAAACAACTTGCTTTTGAACCCTTGAATGTCACTTTCAGCTGTTTCCAATCCTCTAAAAGCATCTCTGCCAATCACCCAGATGTGTGAGAGGCAGTGCGAGGGTGTGTAGTTATTTAACAAGGAAATGTTGCCACCAGAATTGAAGAAGTGGCAGGAAGGAATTCAGGGGGCTTTGGAAGCAGAAAAAAGTGGGAGAAAAGCCACAAGGACACAATGAAGCAAAAAATTTCATAAGTAATAAAATTTCATCCAGTTGGGTTAAACAATTAAAAATTGTAGTTTTGCAAATATGAATAAAGGCTTTGAGCAATCCTTGTAATGTATTTCCTAAGCGAAGGGAAACTAAACAACGTTGCAAAAAGGCTATTTGATTGACATCTAAATATTCTTTACATCACTTATTAGTGTCTGTTTTCAAAAGGAAAAAAGATAGTGTGCTGCTCTCCTGTCTCCATTATTATGACCAAAATACAGAAGCAACCCAAGTGTCCATTGACCTATGACCAGATAAACAAAATATGGTGTATACATACAATGGAACATTAATCAGCCATAAAAAGAAATGAAGTTCTGACACATGTGAAAACATGGATGAGCCTGGAAGACATCATATTGAATGAAATAAACCAGCCACAAAAGGACGAATACTTTTTGATCTCACTTATATGAATTGGGCAATATACGCAAATTCATAAAGTCAGATACTAGAATACAAGTTACCAGGGCCTGGGTGGCATTGAGGAATGGGAATTTAACATATAATTGATATGGAGTTTTTGTTTGGATTGATGGAAAAACTTTGGCAATGGGGCTCCCAAATGGCCAAAGCCACCTTGGAAAAGAACAAAGTTGGAGGACTCACACTTCCTGATTTCAAAACTTATTACAAAGTTATAGTAATCAAAACAGTGTGGTACTGGCATAAGGAAAGACAAATAGAACAATGAAACTGAATGGAGAGTTCCAGAAATAAACCCACACATCTATGGCCTTGTTGATTTTCAATAAGAGTGCCAAGTCCACTTAGTGGAGAAAGATTTTTTTTTTTTTTTAAGGAAAATAAGAGTTCATAAGGATGTAGAGGAATAAGAACCCTGATGCATGGGAATGTAAAATAGTGCAGCCATTAGAATAGAAAGCAGTTCGGTGGTTCCTCAAAAAGTTAAATATAGAATTACTGTATAACCCAGCCATCCTGCTTCTAAGTATATACCCCAAAGAATTGAAAACAGGGACTCATATATTCACACCGAGGTATGTAGTGACCTTATGCACAACTGCCAAAAGATGCAAGAAATCCCAGTGTCCGTTGGCAGATGGCTGGATAAACAAAATGTGGTACATACATAAAATGGAATATTATACAGCTATAAAAGGAATGAGGTTCTAATGCATGCTACAACATGGATGAAACTTGAAGACATGTTGAATGAAGCAAACCAGAAACAGAAAGACAAATATTGTATGATTTTATTTATAAGAAACAATCTCATTAAGAAAATAGTTAGAGACATAGAGTAGATTAGAGGTGGAGGAGATAAGGAGTTCTTGCTTAGTATGTACAGAGTTTCTGTTTAGGGGGATGGAAAAATATTGGTAATGGATGGTGGTGATGGTAGCACAACATTGTGAATGTAATTAATGCCACTGAATTGTTCACATGAAAGTGATTATAATGGAAAGTTTTGTGGTGTATATGTGTTATCACAATAAAAAATTAAGAAAAAAATAGTAAACTAGAATGGTTCTTAAAATTGGTACATCTCATTGTTTATATTGCTTTAATTTTATTAAGGGAAATACTGGTACTTAATAATATGTGTACATAATTTGAAAAGATTCTTACTTTTGGTAAAAAAAAAAAAGAAGAAGAAAAGGATTCCTTCTAAGAAGAGAAAACATTGTAAAACATTCAGAATATGAAACTATAATTAGGACTACACCATTCCCTCTGGGGCTGCTTATTAAATTGTGGATATTTGCTAAGGGGAAACAGACAGTCTGTAAATATAAACCCTGCAAATATAAATATGTAAAGAGTCACAAAAGTCACATTAGTGCATTCTATTAATCAAACCTTTCTGCAGACAGCAGGACTAGCCCTTGAAGGAAACAGTGGAGCAGCCAGGGCATATATTGAACATCCTTTCACATCCTCCTCCCTTAAATATCTCCAGTTATGCTTCCCTTATACTCTCTTCTCTTCACCGTATCAAAATCTACTGTCTTACTATGTAGTATTAGTTACTATGGCAGTGACCCTAAGTAACAGTGGCTAAAGAATTAGAAGTGTATTTCTGGTCCAAAAGTCAAAGCTGGAAAGTCTGCTCTGCTTTGTAAAATTCTTAGGGTTCCAGGGCCCCTTGCCTTGTTTCTCTGACATCCTTAGAGTGTTGGCAAGGCAGGCATGGTCAAAAAGGGCCCCACTGCCTTGTCTGCTTTCCAGCTAGTGGGGAAGGATAAAAAGGAGTGATGGAAGGGAGGCTTCCCTTCCACTTGAGCAGGACTTGGAAGCTTCACGCATGCTTCCTCTCCTATCTCATTGACTAGAATTAGTCATGTGGTTATGCTTAATAGAAATATCTTTTTAAATATGTAGCTAAGCTTGCAAAAATGTAAGGGAAATCCCAGAAGGCAATATGAAGAGGAAACCGGACAACCCGATGGTGAATAAAAGCTAAAGCTTTAAGCACACTGGGGAATTAGTGGGCTTTGCTATCAAGAGGTTTAAAAAGCCATAGGATGGTCAGAGGACAAGGCATGGGCCCATGCAAGATGGGTAGTTGGAAATGACACCATATATCAAGTTGGGACTCTCAATGAAAGGTTGTACTAAAAAATAATCCACATAGGCCCTTGATGGGGGGGAAATGATGCATTGAAAACTGATACCCAAAAGCTTGCTCACATATAGGTTTGGGGTTCATATTCCATATTCATATTGCCCAGGAGATTCTGAGTAAAGATACCTAGCTCAGGTGGTCTGGAGTTGGTAGGATGCTGGGACCATGATAATCCTTTCTGGAGAGCTGCCCCCACCCCCCAATCCAGGCCTCACAAAATTCCCAGAGATAAATGATTGTCTACCAAATACTGTGTTAATTTTTCACTACAGAACAAGGGCAAAATGAAGACATTTTCAAGCCAAAAAAAAAAAAAAAAAAAAAAAAAAAAAAAACGGGCAAAAAATTCCCATAGACTTTTACTTGAGGAACTTCTAAAGACCACATTTCAAGAAAAAGCAAATTGCCACCTCTGCCCCCTGCAAAAATCTGAGATGTAAAAGGAAATATTGAGAAAATATTGAGATAAATCTGAAAAATTATGACTGTTAAAAATATAAATTATATTATCCAGTTTGCAAGGAGAGGAGAAGGATAACAAGGTAGGCTAAAAATGCAAGACGATTGTAACATGAGGATGTGTGGGAAGCAGAATAACTAAAGAGTTCTAATTCATGTATTGTTCTAGTAGAATATAGACAGATTGATAACTGTTAAGCTTTTTAAAGTTAAATACACAAATTAGAATTTAAAATTATGCCACTAAGAAAACAGATAAATACTATATACCATGTGACCCATATAGAGAAGGAGTATGGAATAACAACAACAACAAAATAAAAATAAAAATAAAAATCAATCCAAAGGAGGGAAAGAAGGAAAATTTAAAAGAAAGAAGAGGCAGAAAAAACAGAGCACATAGCATAAAGCAAGATGGCAGAAATTAATCCAAACATAGCAAAGTAAAAATAATCTCATCAGTTAAAAGATAGAGGTTGTTAGATTGGATTTCTAAAAATCTGTATCTTTTCCATTACAAGACACACATATCTATATAAGACACAAAATGTTTGAAAATAAAAGAGTGATAGAGCAGACAAAAACAAAAAAACAAGAAAACAAAAGCTTGACCAAATACACCATACTCTGAAATTTGAAATCCATTAGATGATAAACATTCTTTCCAAATATATATGGAAAAATTCTAAAAGTGTTCATATGCTAAGTCATAAAGCAGGACTCACTTACTTTCAAAATATTGGAATCATGATCACATTAATTTTAAATTAGATTTCAAAATTAAATAAAAATAGCCAAAAATTTAAAGTTTATAATTTGGAAGCCTTAAACATGATTTTGGTAAACAATTTTCCATGGGTCCCTCGTGTTGCTTTATGTCGTGCGAGGAGAGGCACTTTTCACAGATGTTTATTTAGCTAAGAGCCTAGAAGATAGTTTCTTCCTCCAGAGCAAAGGGCAGGTTCTTTATTATCTAGTATAATAAAGATAATGTCTCTCTCTGGGGCAAAGGTTGGGCAGGGTTACTGTGCGTTATAAAATATTCAGCTTCTTTAAGCTCAGAATTTCTTTCCTGTAATGCACCCCACTACATGCACTGACATCACCTGGTCCTTCTCACATTGGCCTTTGGCATCTGAGTCCCAAGGAACTGGCACAAATACTGATACGTTGGCTACAGCGATTGCTGTGAGCAGTAAACTCTCTTTTGTCTCTATCCCAGAATCTCGTGATTTCTGTCAGCATCCAGGACAGTGTGACTGGCTAACTCATTAGCTTGCAAGTAGGATAAAATCTTAGCCCCATTCACTTTTCTCAACACATGCTTATAAATAACTTATGTGTTTTAGGTAAGGGAATTAGAAAATACTTAACAATTAAATGATAAAGTAATCTGGAATAAAGTGAAAGTAATCTTTAGAGGAATACACATAGCCTAAAATACTTATATCAGAAAAGAAAAACAGAAAACCAGTGCTCGTATGAAGAAGTTACGCAAAAATAAAAAGAATAAAGCAAAAACATTGAATAAAATTATTTTTAAATAAGAGTAGAAATTAATAAAAAAGAAAACCAATAGGAAAGATCAACAAAGCAAAATAAGTTCTTTGAAAAAAGATTAATATAATAATCTCTGGTAAGACTGATCAAGAAAAAAATCAGAGCCATCACAAATAAACAGTGTAACCGATAGGAATAAAAAAGAAGACATATTACACTGATATAAGCCAAGGAATGAATCTTCAATGCTTGAATTTCAAGAATTAGACAGGTTACTTAAGTCATAGGGTGAATTCTTTCTGGCTGGAAGTTCTTGCTCTATGTCCCACTTCATGGCTTTGAATGAGTGCCTAGTCGTAAGCCAAATGTCATTATGTTAAAATGGCTCAAGCAAAGAAGTATGTAGGGTTAACTCACCAAAAAAAGTTTGTAAAAGTCAAGCTGGATCTAAAAAAGAGTACGCAAACATGAAACAACTAAATGCAAAAATACTGTGCCCTAAAACTCTTAAGGTCTTTTGAAATCCTTCCATTGTTCAAGGTCCTTCTCAAAGTTCACCTGCTTTATTCTGCTTTCGTTAATCCTCTTCTGTTAGATATGATCTTTCCTTCTTGTTTATATACATAGCATTTTATGATGATCTATCAGCCATATGCAAAATTTTCACTTTCATGCTTATGATATTGCAAGCTCCTTGAGGAGATGGACAGGATTTTATTACTCTACAGTTGACAGTGGCTGAAACTTCACTTGATAGATGGTCAATAATTTCATTGGAATTGAATCACTAAAATGAAACCTTGACTCTTTTACAGGAATCTTGGCATTTGGAAGTCACACAGTCCCTAGAGGATACTTTAATCCATTTTCTATACAATGTAGAGACTCTTGTCTGTACTATGTCTGCTGTCAGGGACTTTTATGGACACTTCCAATGATGGGTACCTAATATCTCAGAGGGCACATTTTATAGTTGATCAGCACAGTCTATCTGTATTTGTGTTGGGATAACATAATCAATCCTTTTGTCATAAGTTGGTTTTCTGAAAGCATACTACCATGAAGAATAAATCCCAAACTTTTCAGAACAACAGACTTCCAAATTCATTCATTCCATAATTCAAGGAACATTTATTGAGTGGTTACTTTGTCCCATGTACAATGCAGATGCTGGAAATACAAAGCTAATGATACAGAGTGTAGGCCCCCCAAGAACTTAAAGTCCAGTAGCATAGACAGAAAAGTAAGTTACAATACAATGTAATTACAAAACAACATGGTAAGAGGTTGTTACAATCTGTTATGGAAGAACATGGTGGGGCATCTAACTCAGGCTCGAGTGCGCAGGATTTCACAAAGGAAGTGACACTTGAGTTGACTCAGGAAACGTAGGAGGGAAAGCCAAATAAAGAAGTGGAGGAGGGACAGTCCAAGGAAAGATCTCAGAGAGATTTGAGTGATTGCAGCAGCTGTCACATTCCCTCTACACCTTCTGTTACAAGCTCAGCATGTTCTATTCCTTAACCATTTATCATATAACTTGCTTTCCAGATTCTTTACACCAAGACTTCTATCACTTGTACAGCTCTTACTTTCATCTATGTCCTTTTCTATATATTGCACCAGATATGGACATAATACCCTAGCTGTGGACTAAGTGAATTTGATATAATGATCACCTTCTGTTTTTGCAACACTGTACCTCTATTGATGAGGTCCAGAAGAGTCATATGGCACTATTGATGCATATTCAACTTTGCCAATTAAAATTCCTGTCTTTTTTCAGTCAAGTGTTGTAAAGACAAGTATTCTTTGGCTGTTGGTAGTTTTTAACCTCCTTTAATAGCTTTACATTTAAATCTATTGTTTTGTTTTGTAATTTACAATAGAACCTTTCAAATTTTTGAAATCTCAAAAGTAACGTTGCATAGAATGTTAAGATAAAGTTAGTGAAATAAAGACCCTCCCTTCAAAATCTGATGAAATAAACACAGAAATTTAGAAAAATATCAAGAAACATTCACTAGCAAACCCTGTGGCACATATTTCAAAGAGAGGCAGCCAAGGCAAGAAACAGAATATTCCATAGTGGTCCTTATAAATTCCTAATTCTATCTCCAGCCCCTGGATGCCTCCTGGGAAATAAAGTCAAATCAAGAAAATCTTTAGAATTATCAGGAAGACTCCTCAACATCTGGAGTAAGGCAAAGTGAAGGAGTGAGAAAGCATCAAAGAAAAGCCAAGGTAAAACCCCAAAGCAAAGAAGCCCCTATTCACCATTACCAGGTTGTCAGCATTTCAGCAGAAGTTGGAAAATTTGCAAAAGCTCCTAATTTCCCACTAAAGTGGGAAAAATCTGAAGCCCAAAGGAATCGTGTCTCAAGAATAGTATGCACATCCCACATGGTGGCTTGTAGAAAATGTAGTACGGAGAGCAGAAGCCAGGTTTTCTAGTGCAGGCTGGCACAGCCTTAGCCAAACTTCTCTGTGGCTTCGGTATGAATCTTGAGAGGGAGAGTTTGGCTAAGGCTGTGCCAGCCTGCACTAGAAAACCTGGCTTCTGCTCTCAGTCTATAGCTGGGAGGGAAAGAAGAGCCACTCTGAGAGAGGAAGGACAGGAGGAAGGAAGGAGCCTTTGTAAAGTTTGAGAGGGAGCTGTTCATGTTTAGCTTGAAGAAAGAGCAAAGAAACATCCTATTAATTATGTTGTGTAAAACTGAAAAGGATAAAAGAAAGCAAAGGAGCAAGCAGAAATAACTGAATAAACTGATTCAGATGAAAACAGCATAATCCAAGGAAAAGAAAAAAAATCCATAAATAATGTGTTCTGTAGAAGAACTTAACAAGAACATGAATAAAATAGAAAAATAGCTTAAGAGCTGAAATAAATCAGCAGATGGAGATCAAAAGGGAAATTACAGGGCTAAGGAAACAAATTGAAAACACCATTACAGAATGGAATAATAACTTTTAAATATCAATGGATGAACAATTGCTTAAAACTGAATTGTTATTAAGTTAAAGGAGTGGAAAGGCTTAAGGTAATCCCAGTGGATGTAAACAATGAGACTAAAAGAATCAAAGGAATTAGTAGGAAAATTAAACAGATACAGAGGATAGAGAGAAACAACAATAAAGAGAACCTTAAGTAAAATAGAAAATTCATTCAAAGATAAAAGAAAACTTCCCTGAAATAAAAGATAAACTTATGAAAATGGCACAGAATACTCCAAGAAAATGTGCTAGAAAATGACCTCCCTAAGGTTTTCCTGTTTAAGTTATAGAATTTTAAGGATAAACGGAGACATTTTTAGGTATCCAAGGAGATATCAAAAATGGTCCCACAAAGAGAAAACAATCAGACTGGCCCAAATACTCCACACCAGTAATCACTGCCTAGAGGCAATGGAGTGATACCAAGCATGTACTGAGAGAAAAAAAAAAAATGATAAAAAGGATCATTAGCCAAGTTCAAATTTAAAGGAGAAAAGCAGATGTCAACACAAAAGATCTCAGAGAATACAGCACCTGTAAGTCCTCCTTAAGGAGAAACAATTACAAAAAAAGAAAAAAAAGAAAAAGAAAAAGAAAAGAGCCAAATAGTGGATTGTGAAATCCAGTAGCAGGAGATGAATTAGAATAGGAAAGAAAAAGACATTTTTTGTAAAAAGACTGATGGCAAGCATTGAATATGGAAATTTAAATGTGAGATCTAAATTTATTTAACTGTGGAAATAAAGCTAAAAAATCATGGAGATATGGTTATAGAATGGAATGTGGTGTCGTAAACCTACAAAAGTAAAAATAGAAATATAAGAATATCAGGAAGTGAGTGCTTGTTTCCTCATTTATATGAGGAAGAGTCCATTAAAATGTCCAAAATTGAAACGTGAAGCTGAAGTGATGATTTTAATTTCAGTTCTTTAGAAGGCTCATTGGAGAAAAGACACCTCGTTTGTCAGCAAAACACTTATTTGAAACATTTCAGTCTCACTTAGGTATATTTTTGTCCTATTAAATTGAAATAAAACTAGTCGTATGTATTGGATAACCCCAATTTAATAAAATTATTTCTACCTACCTACCTTATTATCTACCTATCTGTATCAATCTGTATATATGTATATACACACACACACACACAATATATACAGATATATATACATAAAGAGAGTGATGTCAGGAATTAAGTTCATTTAATATTAATGATAGTTATTTCAGGATGATGGGATTTGCAGTGATGCTTGGTTGGTATGCTCACAGTTTTTGATAATGAGCATTTATAGTTTTAATTATAAACAAGCATATTATAAAATTAGCTCATCGTTCTCCAGTATTACATGGGACTATTGCTAGCTAGCATCTTGGTGTTCCTCTTTAGATTGTGAAGTCCTTGATGTTACACATCCTCATCCGTGCTGTCTCCACTCCCAGTGCCTGGCACACACTGGTCCAACCATTCTCTCAATGTGGTGGGGACTCTGGGACTGAATTCCAGCAGCATAAGCACCCAGCAGTCACTTTGGGCAAGAATGAGCAGAGACAAAGATTCGGATGGAGGCTGAAAGGGCAGAGACCCACTTCTCAGATTGCTGGGGCTTGGAGAGAAGAAAGAATCAGGTGAGTGAGAATGACTGGCACTTACATGGTGCTTACAGGGCGCCCGTACTACAGGCACTGTTCTCAGCACTTTACATATATTAACTCACATAATATTTACCCGAAAAATGCATGGTTCTATTATTATTTCCGTTACTTGTGATGAAAAAATGGAGGTGCAGAGAAGCCAAGTAAATTGCTCAAGTTCACAGAGAGGAGAGATGGAGCCATATTTGGAACACACATAGTCTGGCTCCAGAGTCCAAATTGCCTTTTTTTTTTTTTTGGAGTACCAACTTTTTTATTACAGAGAATCCTGTAGAGCCTCTGTTCCAGTTTGCTAATGCTGCTGTTTTGCAAAACGCCAGAAATGGATTGGCTTTTATAAAGGGGATTTTATTTGGTTACAGAGTTTACAGTCTAAAGGCCAGGAAGATGCCCAGACAAAGGCATCAACAGTAGGGTATCTTCACTGAAGAATACTGATGGCATCTGGAAAACCTCTGTTAGCTCAGAAGGCACGTGGCTGGCATCTGCTTGCTCCTAGGTTGCATTTCAAAATGGCTTTCTTTCACTATGTTTTTCCTTAGGTGTCTGGGGTTATTCTTTTAGTTTCTCCCAGGCAAACTGTGGAGTAGCATAAGTCTACTTTCAACGGCCATCTCCAAAGTATCTCTCTTGGCTGCAGCTAACATCAGGGGTCCACAACTCCAAGCATGTCTAAGCATTAGCATAAGCAAGTGTCTGGGCCCCTGTGGCTCTCTTTTAAAGTACTCCAGTGATTAAATCAAGACCCACATTGAATGGGTGGGGCCACATCTCCATGGAAATAATCTAATCAAAGATATTACCCACAGTTGGATGGGTCACATCTCAATGGAAACAACCCAATCCAAAGATTCCAACCTAATCAACACTAATACATCTGCCCCAACAACATTGCATTAAAGAACATGGCATTTTGGGGTACATAACACATCCAAACCAGCACAGCCTCTTATCAAAAGTGCCCCTGATTTGTCTCTGAGAGTTGCCCTTTCATGACTTCTTTGCATCCACTGGTTACCCAGGCACAAATTATTTCTGATCATGCAGATTTTGTTTTGCTGCTGTGATGAGTTGTGCGTGGGTGTTTTCATTCACTGTGGTCCTTTGCACTGGACTAGTCCAAAAATTTCCTCCCTGGTTACTACATTCTAGTGTTCCTAGCAACTCAAGCAACCATCTCAGTAAGGTGAAGAAGGGTTAGTGCATTTGTTTCCTGTGGCTGCTGTAACAAATTAGCACAAATTGGGGGCTTAAAATGGGGGAAATTTATTATCTCACAGTTCTAGACATCAGAAGCCTGAAAGCAAGGAGTTGGCAGGGACATCCTGCCTCCAGAGACTTTAGGGGAAGCTCTGTCCCTCACTCTTCCAGATTCTGGAGGCTGCCAGCATTCCATGGCTTATGGCCACATTACTGCATTCTCCACCTCTGTGGTGACATGGCCCCTCCTCTTCTCTCTGTGAAATCTTCCTCTGCCTCACTCTTAGAAGGACATTCATCATCAGATTAAGGGTCCACCTGGAAAATCCAGGATGATCTCCTCATTTTAACATCCTTGACTTAATTACATCTGCGAAAATCCTTTTTGAAGTTCCTGATTCAAATCAGCATTTTGTGTAACTCTCTTCCTACCATCTTCCAGTGCTTTCGCACTTTTATTTTTGGTTAAGAATTTAGCAATATAATTTGGTTCCAAATTCCTGGGGAAGACTGATAATAAGTTTTTTTTTTTTTGAATGTGTGTTACATTTAAATTTTGAAATTTTTTTTTACATTTCTGGTATTCCACATAATTACTTCTAATAGCATTGCATGTGACACAGGGACGAAAAATACATGGCAAGGTGATTTCCTTTTAAAAGTCTGTATATCGAGCTGTGAGTGCTTGGAGAAATCACCCTATTGGAATTGAAATAATTCATTTCTGAATGCTGTAACCAGGAATGAGGAATTCCTTCCATTTTTTTTTCATAAGGAAATCAGGGCCTTGGACATGTTTTACTTCCCGTGAGGGAACAATACCTCTTGTTGGTGGAAATATGTACATTTTTCAACACCAAAACTGCTACGCCAAAGTTTTAAAAACCAGTGAAATTTTTGTTGTGACTCCAATGTTAAAAGTCTGTATAGGAAAAAAAAAATAGTGTCAAAAGTAATGAACACAATATGCTATGTGGATTCTACAACATGTGACCTTCATTTAAAAAATATTTACATACATATGCTATTTTCTTGTTTAGAAGCAAAATACAAGTTTGGAGAAAAATTTTTAAATGATAAGGTGCCCTATAGCTTAATGTAACATCTAAGATGAGATTTGATTGTGGTGGTTGGTAAATGTTCCACCTCGTCTGTGTATATTATCGGTCAACCAATTTTTATTAATCCATTTTTGTTGAAACTGTCTAGTAACCACAGTGAATATGAGTGAAGGCTGTAATGAATGCTTGGAAGTCTGTAGCTGCAATGAATTCTTGCCTTGACTGTAGTAGTTTGTTTTAATTTAAGAGTTATGGCCCTATTCTGTGGCTATAGCATGCCATCTTCCAGGGATGCTGCAGATTGTGGGCAGTCTAATTAATTGCTAGTTGAACTGAATATTTGAATGCTGATTTCACCATGCAGTGCATTAGAAAATAGTCAAAATCCCATTTGCCTTTACCCTGGAGCACCGTTTCTTTATTTCACCAATAGTCCTCAGGCTCACCCTTCCATCACTGCTAGTTCATGTTCAGGCAAAGAGGCATCCTGCATGGACTGGAGCTCACCTCTGTCTCCTTAAAATTTATGAAGCCATAGATTTTTGTACTTAAGATTTCAAGAGGATTTGCTATTCAGAGACTACAGCTCTCACTGGTCTCTTCTGAGATGTCCGAGTACTGAGACATCCAAGTGACCTTTCTTCTCAGGGTTTCCTTTTCTGTCGGCCACCATGTTTGTATTATATGTCACAGTGGACTGGACCAGGAACGAGTCTCTGCTAACTGTAGGCAAGGCAGGGACCCCTGAGGTGCCTAAAATAAGACCTCTGCACAAAAGGGTCCACCATATACAAGAGGTTTGGCACTTGGGCAGGTCCTCCTTGAATGAAAGACCCACAAAGTCAGCAGGGAGTAGAGCAATACAGGCATGGAGAGATAGAGTGATACAGGCATGGAGGCAGTGAGCAGAAGCCATGAGTAGGGAAGTCAGGAGCAAGCAAAAGGCACAAGTAACTAGAAAGCATGAAGAGCAGAAAGGGGAAGGAAGAAGTTAGTTGATGTCAGAGGAGCAAGAAGAAATAGTTGAAGGGAGAAACAAGCAGATTGAGGAACTGAAACATAAGCTTGACCCAGTAATAAAATTTCTGTTCCTGCCTTCAAGCTATTGTCAAACTATTAAGAGTCACAGTTGTATGTTGCATGCAGTGAATGGTGTCCCAATCTGTATGACCCCTAGCTGTGCACTCTTGAGACAGCATCAATTTTTCACACTCTCCATGTATCCCTATCACAACTCCCACTACCTAAGATAGCCTGAGGATATCTCTGTTCTTTGCAACCAAGAGAGCCTACCAAACATGACATCCTTGGGATGAGGAAAAGAATAGAGCAAAATTAAAATTAAAGTATGAAGCCTTAATTTTGACATTGAAACATATTTGTTTAACATTATTTTCATTCAAACACCATATGCTAGGCAAAGTATTTGGCACTTGGTATATTGGCAAAGGACATACCCTGGAAAAGGCAGGTCTGAAAGCCAGAAAGCTTCTGTTTTGATCTGAGTTTGACTCACAAGGGCTACTCTTGGGGTTGGACTACCCAGAAGGTAATCAGGTTGTTTGTCCTGGGACTGTTTTAGTTTCCTGGCTGTCAAAACAAATCCCATGTGATGGGTTGGCGTAAACAACAAGAATTTATGGGATAACAGTTTGAGGCCAAGAGAAGTCCAAAATCAAGCTGTCATCAAGGAAATGCTTTCTCCCAAAAGACAGGCACCCTGGTGCTGGTTGCCAGCTTCCTTGGTCCTTGGCTCCTTTGTTACATGACAAATGTACATGGCGGCCTCTCCTGGCTTCTCCCTTCACTTCTAGGTTCTTTTGATGTTTAGCTTCTAGCTGCTCCCTCTGGCTCTCTCTTTCTCTCTCTCTGTGGCCTTCCCTATAAGGCCTTGGATAATGGGATTAAAGCCTATCCTGATTCAGTTGAGCCACATTTTAACTGAAATAATTCCATCAAAAGGTTCAATTTTAAGTGGTCATAACCACAGGAATGGATTAAACTTAAGAGCATTTTTTTCTGGATACAGAGCTCCAAGCCACCACAGGGACATTTAAGATAAACAGGATCAAGTGAAAGCAACAGGAGAGGGTTGCCCCAGCAACCTGACTGTGTCCTAATGGATATCTTTCCATCTTGCATTATAAAATTTATATTACTTTGTCCCTGCTGGGTAGTCGAGCAATTTGTGCCTGATTGCCAGTCTGATGGTTATGATCAGCATTTCCTATTACCTCAGATGTGATGGAGAAGAGAAAATAGTTATGTTCGCCTTCCTAATATGCTAAGGTTTCATCTCTTTTGAATCCAGCCTATAATAGTTCTATTATTTGAAGAATATAAACACACATTTTGCGTTCCACTTTATGTCTTTGTCATCTTTGAATCAGGCTCATCTCTTCACAGACAAAAAACATTTCTTCATTGTCTTGCTTAGTTGAGCTCCCTTTCGCATTTAAAGGACTTCTGTTTGCATTTATTAACTAAATTTGGAACAGATTTCATTCTTCTATGGAAATAAATAGCTTATCTATCCCAAGTGGGGCAGGATGTCTGCTTCATTAGGAATAATTCCATTTTTGGTATGCTTCATTAAGTTTTGGAGATACAACAGCTCTACTGTTTACCGAGGTGAGAAGAGAGTGAGGAAGTACAGATTCCCGGAAGTTATCATAAAACCCAAGGCTAGAAAATGCTGTTGGCCATCACAAATATTTATTCTAATTGAATCTTTTTCAAAGGCAATAGCGACTGTCAAAAAATAGAGCAATTGGTTTGAAATGAGAAGACATGGGCTGACCTTCCAGCTCTCTGACTTCCTAGAAATGTGCCTTAGTACAGTCCCCAAAGAGCTCAGTTTCCTTACATGTGGGGACTTAGCAATAACCTGCCTCCTCTCCTTGGCAGGGTAGTTGTGCAGCTCAAAGGAGAGAACCTTGTGGAGAGTGCTACACAAATAAAAATCCCTCTGCACATGCAATAGGATGGTGGATGCTGTGATGAGAAAGTAGGCTTCTCTGTTCTTTGTTTCTTTTAGCGATTATTGAGGGGCTGAGGGACATTAGACACAATGGGAGGTGTTCAGAATAAAGCATTCGAGATGCCCAAACACAAAATGATGGGCATTAACTCCTTTAGAATACCACATTTACATAATATTTCTTTCTGAAATTCCAAACTGAGTTTGGAGGCAACAATGCATCTTTCTTCATTCCATCCACATCCCTAACATATTGACAGAAATGAGCTGAATTTAACCAAACAGAATAATAGCAATTTAGCCTAAGAATGGAAGACAGAGAAGACGACAATAAGATTCATTTTCTCCTGCTTCCTTTCTGTTTTTCTCTCATTTATGTGAATAATTCGCATATCATACATTTTGAAAGAAATAATTACAGTAATCAGAACCTGACTTTTTATGAGCTATAACTTTTGAGAAGTCATTTATTCCCACTGGCATCAATGTAATTTTAACTAATAGGTATCTTAAATCTACCAATTAGATAGCATATTAGTAATGGCACAGAGCAACACAACCCATATTTATCAATGTCAGATGTACAGGAGTTGATCACATAGGCTCTACCCCAGGACTAATTATGCATCCAACACCCTAGGAATGGATGAACAACCAGTATGCCTTTGGAAATAAAAAGAAAGAAGGAAAAGAAAAGAAATGAAAAATGGAAATGGAATTTTTGGTCTTCCTGGGCACTTTGTTCTTTACAATCATGTAGTGGTATTTGGAGAATTAGTGGCTCTGTTGAGCTTGCAGAGGACTATCAAAGAGCCAACCAAGCATGATGTGCCAAAGAGCAGAGGAACTGGAGTCAGAAATGGGGTCCCTATCACCCTCAGGCTCTATGAAGTGTAGAGGTTATTAAATCCTTTGGTTAAAGCAGTAGCTATACATGTGGATACTATTTTCCACCTAAAAGCTATTTTCCCATCTTACTCCATATCATTTATTTGACATCAAAAATGTATACTTTGGAACCATTTTAAATGCCCCATCCCTCCTATGCTGGTTTGGATGTATTATGTCCCCCAAAATGCCATGTTCTTTGATGCAATCTTGTGGAGACAGACATATTAGTGTTGATTAGATTGGAATCCTTTGATTGAGTGTCTCCATGGAGATGTGACTCAATCAACTGTGAATGAAATGTTTGATTGGATAATTCCCATGGAGGTGTTACCTCACCCATTCAGGGTGGGTCTGAATTAAATCACTGGAGCCATATAAACCAGCTGACAAACAGAAGGAGCTCAGAGCATCTGAGAGTGACATTTTGAAGAGGAGCTGCAGCTAAGAGAGTACAGAACGCCTCAAGAGCAACATTTTGGAAAACACCATTTGAAACACAACCTGAGAGCAAGCGGATGCCAGCCATGTGCCTTCTGAGCTAACAGAGGTTTTCCGGACACCACTGGCCATCCTCCAGTGAAGGTTCCTGATTGTTGACGCCTTACCTTGGACACTTCATGGCCTTAAGACTGTAACTGTGTAACCAGATAAACCCCCTTTATAAAAGCCAATCCATTTCTGGTATTTTGCTTAATGGCAGCATTAGCAAACTGGAATGCCTCCATTAGAAATTTCCTAGTAAATGTGTCAATGATTAAAAAGAAATATTTCCCTGATGTATGATTTTTCTGTGCACTTTAGTTCTATTTATTCTTAAATAAAAGAAGAAATGATATGCAGATAGTGCAGGATTTGGAATGACGGAGGGGAAGGGAGATCTCTATACCTAGGAAGAAAGGAGTGTCCTGAGACAGACTCCACAGAGCTGAAGGCACAGGAGCATGGTGGTGTGATGGATAAGCTCACATGTCAACTTGGCCAGGTGATGGTGTCCAGTTGTTTTGTCAAGCAAGCACTGGCCTGATTGTTTTCATGCATTTAAATCATCATTCAGTTGATTGCATCTATGGCTGATTACATCTATATTAACTGAAGAGACTGCCTTCAACAATGAGAGACATCTCATCTAGAAGGGAGAATTTTCATCTCTACTTTGGCCAGCCAACTTCTGGAGAATTCATTGAAAACCTTCATGGGAGTTCCCAGCTTGCATCCCGCCCTATGGAATTCATGCTTGCCCATGCCCATAGTCATGTGAGCCAATGCCTGAAAACAATCTCATAATATTCACATAATATTTAATATATGTCCTGTCAGTTCTGCTTCCTTGGGGAACGCTGACTAACACAGTCATTTAATATCTTTCAATTGCCAAGAAGGCAGTCTTGAGCTTATTTTCTGAAACATGAAAGCCTTAGGTGACCTCTAAAAGTCCCTAATAGCTCTAAGTTTCTAGGATTCTAGATGTTCCTGAATTTTAGCTTTGGCTGTATTTAGCCTTTCCTTGTGTGGGTTTGAATGATCCACCTGATTTCTCTCCAGCTACGTTTCCTCTTCCTCTGAAGGAGAAAGCAATAAGACTTAGTAAGCAATATGTGATGGAAGCAATTTGACTAGTTAGCTGAGGGCTGTGAGATGTTAGAAAAAATGGTCAAATACTTGAAAACAGTTAAAAAACAATAGTTGATGTCCTTCAGTGGTGTGCTGAACACTGTCCCCTTCAGGGGACTATTTGATTCTATAGAAGCTGTACCTTTGGTTGATTTCTGTTGGCTAGGCTATTTTGGAACTCTGTAGGGGTAGAAGTAAGTTGTAGAAAATGGGGAGTAATCTAAATGATTTGTATCCATAGCAATGTAAACAAAATTTATCTGGTGACTACACAAATAATTTCTGACCCTAGAGTAATGATTAACCCAAACATTACATTTTATTGCCTTATAAGTTATTAATCAGCTTGGCATCGATTAGCAAATTCATTTCAACTTTCCAGATTGCCTATAATATATGTCTGATCTTCAAATTCTTCAGATTCTCCAATAGCACCATATTGGTTCCTTCTTTAATTAAAAGTTAAATAAAATCTTTGACATGTGTTCGATTTATATTTGTGAAAGAGTAATGGTTTTATCTCTTTGAAATTTATGCTTTAGCAACAGTTTAGCTAATGAAAGGTGTGTGTGGAGGTTGGTGGGTAGGTGAGAGAGAGAGAGAGAGAGAGAGAACAATTACTGAAACCTTCCTTGCTCATTTGTTAACAGTTAAAACCACAAACGTCAGCTACCCCCCAGGATGCAAAGTATATCTACATTAAATCAGTATATAGTGTCTAATTTAGAAAGATTGTCATGGCCTGTGTGGATTGCTTTGAAGCTTTATGAGGTTCAAGAGAGCACAGAAGCTGGCATTTATGGTAATTATTGAATAATGACTAGCATTTGTAAAAAATTGCAGAGCATAAAGAAGCTAGAACAAAACCTATCTTCACACAGAAGTGGCTAATTGGTTCAGTTGTCATTTCTTCCCACCTGAGATGTTCAGTCCTTGAACTTTTTCTTTGCCCGAATAAGGAGTCAATTCAGCAAGACTGCTCTCAGTGGGGGAAGAGGTGATGAGAGAGAGTGACATGAAATATTTTATGTCATCCGGACTTGGGAAATCTGAGAAGGAATTTTAGTCCCACAATGAGCTTTTGCTCTTTATGCGAAGATCCTGTAGTAAACATTGAAGTTTTAATTCAACGCAAGTCTTTCCTGAAATGCAGAAGGCTTTCACATCTGCTTTCAAATAAATGGGCATGTGACTATTATCACTTAAATTTTGGAATCACGTGTTTCAGCAAATCTGACTGCAGTCTAGTGAGAGAATAATAATCTCCGTTGGAGAGAAGCATAGCTGGATCCCTCTAAATTCAATCCAACCTACATTTCTCCTTAAAAATACTAATACTGTGTGTGCCTGAATGATCTTTATTTATACCTCCTGCATTATCTTGGGATAGATAAAATTACAAATTAACCTCCAAAAACACTATTCTATTCCTGTCATGGGTTTTTGATTCACATACTAGATATTTTTAAATCAACTCTTACTGAAATGAAAACCTCATAAAACAATTTTCCAGGATGGTAGGGGCGAGAAAGTGAAAAGGTGAGCAAGAGATAGAGTCTATTTTCTTTTGCTGTGATTACCATAGGGTTTATAAATTGTGTATTTAAAAACCCCCAAGTAGATGGAAGCTGTGTAACAAGCTTTTTGATTATCAGAGATACTTTTTCTTTTGCATCCTTAGAATGTGATATTTATGTTTATCCATTTTCTACCTGAATAAGGTAAAAATTAGAGAATAGATCATACTGTTTTTGATTGCAGAGATCTTGCAGGGTTTGGGGTTATTATCCAGGACATCAATGATCATTGTACAGTGATCACTGGGAAGGCAGAAGGATAGGATCTGAGCAGAATCTAGGACCGTCGAAAATTGCAGGTCCCCTAGAATTGTGCAGTGCGTAACCTGTGCATCTGTATGGGATTCAGTCTTGCATGTTGTTGAGCCTAGAAGAGAGGACTGGGCTCCACACAAGATGGAAGTGTGATCCTACTTGGGATGGTAGGTCTCAGACTTCTGGATCAACCACTTTGATCTGGTCTTCAGTCTTCACCCAGCAATATGCAGGACTGGCTCATTCCAGCCCCTAAACTGATGAGAGAGGGTTGCAAATATTCTCAGGGCAAAATGGACTCTTATCCTGATAGAGTTGAATTATCATTTTGTTCTGGGCTATACTAGGAGCAGTGGACACATGGCTAGAATCGGTACTTTCCTCTGCTGCAACTGTCAAGAAAGATCACAGAGATATAAAGACACTGCCTTCCCCAACAAAGACTCATTCTAGAGTCTGGGAAGCCCTGTCCAGATTGTCAGCCCCAAGTGGTCGTATCCTTAGCAGTGTATGCCCTGGTCTGGGAGATGGGAAGTCTAAAGAACCACATCTCTAACCACGAGAATGCCATGCCATCTCTGTTCTGTGCAGCCGTCTTCTTGCAGCTGAGTTCTTGCTGAATTCCTTGCAGGAAGGGAATTTGTATTCTTTGCCTGTGTCTCTTGGCAACCTTCTGTCAATCACTATTCCCGAGACAGCCACGCATCGGCACATCCCTGGAATTCAAAACATGAACAACATCATCTAGGTCTCTGATAGGAAGTTTTGCTGTCATTTGTTTCTTTGTCCTAAAATCAAGAGTTAAACAATGAGAGAGGGACCAAAGAGGAAGGGGAGTCTTGTTATTTGATGTTACTATTACTTAGATTCCTGCTAATGGAGGTTTAATTTATTCCACTATTTTTTTTTGACATCTCTGCAAGATGATTATGATTTGCTGCAGCCCATCATTATGGACCTGACGTCAGTGATATAAGATTTTGATTTACCTTCTTTGGGTAGTAAATTCTTAATGACAAGAATTATCTCTCATCAATTTCTTTGGTATAATGCCTGGCATATGGCTAGACATGTAAAGGAATTCTGGACATAAATTTTGATTATGAGATGATTTAGAACAAGTTATATGACTTTTCAATTTTCTGTCTATGATAAAGACATGTGAGTAGAATGCTTTAAGAACCCCACAATCACAGGGGTATTGTTTGTATTAATTTATGGAGACTATTGAGCACACAGTGCCTGGCAGATAGTAGGTGATCAATAAAGGACAGTTGTAATTATTATTAGTAGTATTAGCATAAATTGAAAATGTCAGGGTTAGCCTTAAGGAGTTATAAGTAGGTCTAACGCCATGTATTGATCTAAGGATGAGGAGATCCTCATGGGAGGAAGGGCTTGCTCACTGCCAGACCTGGATTTACACCCTAGAGGAGGAAAGAGCAGCTCAAAGTTGGAATAATAATAAAAATTTATGGCTTCATAAATTTAGGTATTTAAAACATGTCATTTATTTTCATCTCGCTTAATCTTCACAACTCTGCAAAGTAGTTATTAGCCCCATTTTTTAGTTAGTAAACTGAAGCCCAACAATATTTAGTGACTTACCCAGGGTTACACAGCTAATAAGTGTTGGAGATTGTCCATGTGAACCCAGGTGTGTCCACTCTGTAGCCCTCAATTTTTCATTTTCAACTTATTGAATGCAAAGAGGCTCATCCAAGACTTCTTTACTCAGGACCCCCAAACAAAATATAAAATGACAATAAGCCCCATGCACTTATTTATACCTGATGGTACTCCTCAACTTTGAATCTTGCTCTCCACTATCAATGAAGTAATATTGTTTGAGCTTGCTGATGAAAGACCAGAACATCAGTCATGCCTACCACAGAGGAGGAAAGGCATCTTACCATGTGTGATTGTTGGGCTCATGTGTCAGCTTGACCAGGTGATGGTGCCCAGCTGTCTGATCAAGCAAGCACCGGCTTATTTGTTGCTGCAAGGACATTTCATGGACTTAAATCATCAGTAAATTGACTGCATCTATGGCTGATTACATTTGCAGTTGGCTAAGAGTAGTATCTTCTACAATGAGAGAGGTTTAATCTAATCAACTGAAGGCTTTCAAGGTGGAGATGATGACTTCAGCAGTCAGAAGAGAGAACTTTCATCTCTTTTTCAGCCAGCCAGCCTTTCCTGGGGAATTCATTGAAGATCTTCATCTGAGGTCAGCTTGCAGCCTGCCCTACGGAATTTGGACTCATGCATCCCCGCAATTGTGTGAGGCACTTTTACAAAATCTCATACTATTTACAGATGCCTCCTGTTGGTTCTGTTTCCCTAGAGAACCCTGACTAATACACCATGCAAAGAGAGAGTAGAGCTAAAATAGCAAAACAGACCTTCAGATAAACCAATACCTCGACCATCAACTCCATTTGTCCATAACCAGCTTTTCTTCTACCAGAATAGGATATCTCTTATTATTCTGGTCTTCACTGCCTTCCTGTTGCACATTTCTACTGCACTGAGACCCTATACTCCAGCACTTTTAATTCTGTATGTTCTTGGAAATCAGTTTGGTAATTCTTCAAAAAGTTAAACATAGACTTACCATGTGACCCAACAATTCCATTCCTAGGTATATAACCCCCCCAAAACATAAAACAGGTACTCAAACAAATACTTTTACACTGATGTTCATAGAAGCACTATTCACAAGAGCCAAAAGATGGAAACAACATCAATGGATAAATGGATAAACAAATTGTGGTATGTGCGTGTAATGGAATAATATTCAGCCATAAAAGGAGTGAAGTACTGATACATGCTTCCACGTTATGCTACGTGAAAGAAGCCAGACATGAAAGGCCAAATATTGTATAATTGCATTTATAAAAAATATTCAGAATAGGTATATCCATAAAGACAGAAGGGAGATTGGTGGTTGTCAGGGGCTGGAGACAGAGGTGAATGAGGAGTAACTGCTAATGAGAACAGAGCTTTCTTTTGGGGTGATGAATTGTTTTGGTAATAGAGGCGGTGGTTGCATGATATTGTGCATGTACTAATTGTTGCTGAATGGTTCACTACAAAATAATTAATTTTATGTTATATGAATTTCACTTCAATTTTTAAAAACAACTTCATGGTATTATATTATTTGCTAATTAGAATTAAAAATTTAGAAGTGGCCATAAATCATTTACCTACATTCAGTTGTTTTGAAGATAGAAAAATAGTGCTTCCTGGGTGCTGGGCTCTTCTTTCTAACTAGATTAGATTAGAGGCTCATTGAGGTCAGGGACTGTGCCTTACCTTTATAGTCCCTACCCACAACCCCTTTCTAACATAGTGCTGAGTTCATGGTGTGGATCAAAATATACTAGGTGATTAGTGGGTGCCTCTTTGTTGCTCAGATGTGGCCCTCTCTCTCTACCTAAGCCAACTTGGCAGGTGAAATCACTGCCCTCCCCTCTACGTGGGATCAGACACCCAGAGAAGTGAATCTCCCTGGAAACGTGGAATATGACTCCCAGGGAGGAATCTAGACCCGGCATTGTGGGATGGAAAACATCTTCTTGACCAAAAGGGGGATGTGAAAGGGAATGAAATAAGCTTCAGTGGCAGAGAGATTCCAAAAGGAGCCGAGAGGTCACTCTGGTGGGCACTCTTATGCACAATATAGACAACCCTTTTTAGGTTCTAAAGAATTGGGGTAGCTGGTGGTAGATACCTGAAACTATCAAACTACTACCCAGAACCCATGAATCTCGAAGACGATTATATAAAAATGTAGCTTATGAGGGGTGACAATGTGATTGGGAAAGCCATATGGACCACACTTCCCTTTGTCCAGTTTATGGATGGATGAGTAGAAAAATGGGAGTGGGGGGAGGTGTGGGGAAGGCACCCAGTGTTCTTTTTCATTGTTCTTTTTCACTTTAATTTTTATTCTTATTGTTTTTGTGTGCGTGGTAATGAAAATGTCAAAAATTAATTTTGGTGATGAATGCACAACTATGTAACGGTACTGTGAACAAGTGAATGTATGCTTTGTATGACTGCATGGTATATGAATGTAACTCAGTAAAAATGAATTAAAAAAATATATATATACTAGGTGATTAGATCCATAGCATATTTTACAAGGAAATCTACATACATAAAAGAAGGAGTTTTTCCTTGTCTTTAAATTTTCAAATTGTTTTGCTACCTTGCTCCTGGGAATATATGTTTCACTCAGGACACATCAAAAGCCAATTGGAGTGTTTTGCTGTCCCCCAAATGTCCTGCTATCTTTGTCAACAGGCAAAACTGGGTACTGGTGTCAATATTTATCTATTGCTGAAATAACACTGTAACTTTTCATTGACGATAGGTAAGCACTATTTCATAACTTGAGCTTAGGCTTTTAAAAAATTTACTTTGTATAGGTAATGCATGCACATGAATCAAAATTTTGAATGTACAAAAGGATAAACAAAAGAAATCTACCCCCACAGCCTGTTCTCCTGCCTTTCTCAAAAGCAACCACTGTTACCTTTTCTGTCTATCATACCAGAGGATGCATATAAAGAACAAATACACATTCTCATTCTCTCTCTCCCTTCCTCCTTCCCCCTCTCTTGGGTGTTAGCAAAAAAATCTTACTCTCTTGCATCATGCTTTTATCACTTAATTTATCTTGGTGCGTTAATTTGCCAGGGCTGCTATGGCAAATACCATGGAATGGCTTAAGCAACAGGAATTTATTGATTCACAGTTTTGGAGGGTAGAAAGTAGTCCAAAATCAATGTCTTGACTGCCATGTTTCCTCCCAGAATCTACTCCATTCTGAGGCTGGCTTGCTGCAATTCTTGGGGTTACTTGGCTTGCATTTTTGCCTCCATAACATGACGATTGGCTTCATTCTTTGGCTTCTTCTGATTTCTGGCTTCTATTTCTCCTGCTCAGTTGTCCATGTCTCTCTTTAGATTTCTTCTCCTTATAAGGACTCCAGTCATTTGATGAAGGCTCACCCTGATTCAACTTGGCCTCATCTAAATAAGTTCTTCAAAGATCCTATTCACAAATGAGTCTATACCTTAACCAATAATGTCATCTTCAAAGGTCCTTTTTACGAATGGGTTTTCATCCATAGGAATACAGGTTAAGAGTTGCAAGTATCTTTTGTAGGGTACATGATCCAATCCCTAACACTTGGTTATCATTTTTCAACACAGACAGAGGTACCACCTCAATTTTTAATGGTTGTATAATGTCCCATTATATGAAAGAACCAGGTATGACATCTCCCTTAGCAGGCTGTTTAGGCTATTTCCATTCTTTTGGAGTTAAAAACAATGTGACAGCTAATATCCTAGTAAATGTGTAATTTCAGACATATAGGAGAAGTTCCTATAGGAGAAAGGGTATCTGCCCATAGAATTTAGATCAAAGGATATCTGCACATGTAGTTTTGAAAGTATTGACAAATTACTCTTGAAAATGGTTGTGCCAATTTACTTCTCCATTGGCAATAAATGAAAGTACCTTGGCAATCTTGGTTTTATCAAGGTATTTTTAAAAATCTTTATCAGTCTAATGGTAAAAATAGTTTCTTCATTTATTATTTTCATTTAGTGTTTTATGATTGAAGTTGAGTATATTTTCAAATATTTAGAGTCATTTATAGATTTTTTTCAGTAAATTATCCAGACATTATGACCATTTTCCTGTAGAATTGTTCTTTGTCACATTGCTTGTAGGAGTTCTTTATATATTAAGTATATTAGTCCTTTGGGCAACGAGTTACAAATATTCTTTCCATTGTGCCCATCTTTGACTTCACTTGTGGAATCTTTCTCCATGCAGAACTTATTTTAATTTTTAAACATTTAAAAATATTTTACTTCTTTTTTTTATCTAGTTAAATTTTTCATTTTTTAAATGACTGCTAGGTTTTGAGTCATACTGGGTAGTTTTTACCCACTACTGAGATTATAAAACAAAATACACAAAAGAAAAGCTCTTTCATGTTTTTGTATAGGATTTTTATATTACCTGGTCTGCTAGTTTGGATGCGTTATGTCCCCCAAAATGCCATGTTCTTTGATGCAATCTTGGGGTGGCAGGTGTATTGGTTTTGATTAGATTTGAATTCTTTGATTGAGTGTTTCTATGGAGATGTGACTCAGTCAGCTGTGAGTGAAATGTTTGATTGGATAATTTTCATGGAGATATTAACCAACCCATTAGGCATGGGCCTTGATTAGTTCACTGGAGCCCTATAAAATCTCAGACAGAAGGAGCTCACAGCTAGCTGCAGCTGAGAGACACATTTTTGAAGATAGGCGTTGGAAACTGACATTGACATTTTGGAGAATGCCATTTTGAAATGCAACCTGGAAATAAGCAGACACCAGCCATGTGCCTTCTGAGCTAGCAGAGGTTTTCTGGACACCAATGGCCAGCTTTCAGTGAAGGTACCTGATTGTTGATGCCTTACCTTGGACACTTTATGGCCTTAAGACTGTAACTTTGTAACCAAATAAAACCCCTTTATAAAAAGCCAATCTATTTCTGGTGTTTTGCATTCTGGCAGCATTAGCAAACTGGAACAAATTTTGGTACCAGAGAAGTGGGGTGCTGCTGAGTTTGCAAATACCAAACATGTTGGAATGGCTTTTTAAATGGATAAGGGAAAGATTCTGGAAGAATTGTGAGGAGCTTGATAGAAAAGGCCTAAATTGTTTTGAAGAGACTATGGAAATACGGACTCTAAAGATACTTCTGATAAGTCCTTGAGCAGAAATGATGAATGTGTCATTGCCAACTGGAAGAAAGGTGATCTTTGTTTTAAAGTGGCAGAGAATTTGGCAAAAATGAGTCCTGGTGTTGGCTGGAAAGAAGAATTTGAGAGCAACGAGTTGGGATACTTGGTTGACGAGGTATCAAAACTAAAAGTTGTAGATATAGCATGGCTTCTCCTTGCAGCTTATAGTAAAATGTGAGGGGACAGAGATAAGCTGAGAAATGAACTCTTGGGTACAAAGAAACAAGAAACTGATAGTTTGGAAAATTCTGGGCTCCCAGAAAGAGAGACCTCAGAGGCTATAACCCCACATGAGGATTTAACCAAACATGGGAACCGACCACCATTTCAGTACAAGCCAGGATTGGAAATGGAGTTATCCAGAAAGGATTTGTGGAAAGTCCTATTGTCTGATAGTTTTGACCCCTTCGTGCTTCATGCCAAGCCAACAAGATTTTTGAGAGAACTCTATAGCCAGAGCCATGGCCAGTCTGGACTGGAGGGGACAAAGGGACAAATTGAAGGAAAAATTTCTTCAAAGACAGAGCCATGGAGATTGAGGTCTGGAGTCAAGAAATCTCAGACTGGGAGAGTGGAGCAGCCCATGCACGTGGACAGGGTGAGTTTTCCCCCGAGGCAGAGGGCAGGCCTTCTGCCTCAATGCTCAGGAAGAGTGCTGTCACCCCAGCCCCCAGAGAGGGTCAGTCACATTCCGCAGTGATTGGGGAGAGCCTGGCTGCCAACCCACTGTTCTGAAGGGGTTGAGTGTGTGCCCCGGAGATGGAAGAGAATCCGGGAGCTGCCCCAATGTTTGAAGAGGGGGGTGCCGAGAAGGTGGTCTCCTCAGTGTGTGGATATGTTGGAGCACTCACCCCAGCGTTTGGAGAGAAAAGGGCTGCTGCAAAGGCCCTTGGAAAGTGTGGGACTCCTGCTCTCTCAAGCCCCAAGGATAAATGACTCCCAGACTTTGAAATCTAATGGAGTTTGCCCTATGGGCTTTAGGAACTGTTTTGGTCCCTTAAACCCTGCTTTCCTAACTGTTTTTCCTTATGGCAATGGGAATGCTTATCCTATGACTGTTCCTCCTTTGTATTATGGCAGCAGATAACTAGTTCTAAGTTTCACATGTCCACAGCTAGAGGGGAATTTTGCATTAGGACAGACAGGCCTAATCTTAAAATCAAAAATCAAAAAATGACTGATTTTTATAAGATCTTATACTTATCTATTGTTACTGAAATGATTTTAAGTTTTTGTGATATTGTAATGGGACGGATGTGTTTGTCTATGGAAAGATCATGTCATTTTGGGGTCTAGGGGGTAGAATGTGCCAGTTTGGATGTATTATGTCCCCCAAAATGCCATGTTCTTTGATGCAATCTTATGTGGGCAGACATATTAGTGTTGATTAGATTGTAATTCTTTGATTGAGTGTTTCCATGGAGATGTGACCCACCCAACTGTAGGTGATAACTCTGATTAAATAATTTCCATGGAGATGTGGCCCTGCTGCAGCCTGGGCCTTGATTAGCTTACTAGAGCACTATGTAATCTCAAACGGAAGGAGCAAGCTTGCTACAGCTAAGAGGGACACTTTGAAAAACGCACAGGAGCTGAGAGAGGAGCTGCAGCTTTACAGAGACAGTTTGAAGATGGCTGTTGAAGGCAGACTTGCTCCAGAGAAGCTGAGAGAGGACAAATATCCCAAGTGCAACTAAGCATGACATTTTTGAGGAACTACAGCCTAGAGAGGAATGTCCTGGGAGAAAGCCATTTTGAAACCAGAACTCTGGAGCAGACGCCAGCCACGTGCCTTCCCAGCTAACAGAGGTTTTCTGGATGCCATTGGCCATCCTCCAGTGAAGGTACCCGATTGTTGATGTGTTACCTTGGACACTCTATGGCCTTAAGACTGTAACTGTGTAACCAAATAAACCCCCTTTTATAAAAGCTAATCCATTTCTGGTGTTTTGCAAAAAGGCAGCATTAGCAAACTAGAACACACCTGGTTTAGAGTTAAGATTTTTTACATGCTATTTTTCTGGTTTACCTTGCAAAGTCTTTTAAGATTTTGGTTCATTTTGTCATTATTATCATTTGTGTGCGTGTGTGTGTGTGTTTATAGGCATATCTTGGAGATATTGCAGGTTCAATTCCAGACCACTACAATAAAGCAAATATTGCAATAAAGTGAGTCACACAAATTTTTTTGGTTTCCCAGTGCATATAAAAGTTATGTTTGCACTATTCTGTAATCTGTTAAGTATGAAATAGCATTATGTCTTAAAAAAAACCAATGTACATATCTTAATTAAAACGTGACACAGAAGCACAAAGTGAGCACATGCTGTTAGAAAAATGGCACTGATAGACTTGCTCAAGGCAGTCCAGCTACAACCTTCAATTTGCTAAAAAAACCCACAATATTTCAGAAGCACAATAAAGTGAAGTACAATAAAATGGGGTAGCCTGCACATATTTGTTGTTATTTTTTTTAATATTAGGAGGAAACAGAATGGGCACATGAATATCTAGTTACCAACCTAATTCTTTACTCCCTTTTTCAGTAAATCATCTTGAAAAAGTTGTCTATACTCACTGTCTCTAATTCCTGGATACCACTATTATTTTTTACAATGTAATGCTTCATTCCTAGAAAATAATATTTAGTAGGTAGAAAAGATCCAAGAAAACCATAAAATTAATATCCAAATTTTTTCCACCCAGCTGAAGTAGTGGTAAGTTACCAGCACCACTGCCAGCCCAGGTGTGCACCCTTCCAATCACATCCCTGCCCATCCCCACACCCCTGCGTGACCTTGATTCTCACTTTGTGGATGGACGACCAGTGCAGTCACACAGGGCCCCACACTCAGAAGGGGACCCTGATCTTGGGGTTTAATGCTCTACTGTCGATGGGTTGAAATTTTTAATTTTATCTTTGAATGTGTGTTTTGCAAGTGGAGTCAATGGGAAGATGAAATGTGTTCTGTGGGATCCTGCCTCCTGCCACTTTCCTGGGGTGGGTTCTCAGCTACCCTTGCCCTTGCTCAGAAACCGCTGCTCCTTCTGCTCCTGGCAGGGGCCTAAGAGAGAGAGCGAGGAGGACAGGTTTCAGGAGCATGTGGGTCCCGGGTACCTCAGGCCCAAGAAAAGCTTATCTTTTTCTTTTGCAAAAACACCATAAGGGGTTGAGAGAGAGAGAAGAAAGGAAAACCTTTTTCCTTGCCTTTTGAACAAAGGGTTCCACATAGGGTCCTGCAATTTCTATAGCCAGCACTGCCTATCCTCAACCATATATAGCAAAGTTCTGTTACGTTTTTCATCTTCACATACACAGAACCATCCTGCATATATTCTGCATCTTGCTTTATCATTAAGCATTTTGTTTGTGGGTTTCCTCTGTGTTGGTTGCTGTAACCAGAGTTCATTACAAATAATATCTCTGTAACATCCTTTTACTTTTGATCGGGTCCACTTATATAAGCGTTTTTCTAGGGTATGTATGTATGAATCTGAGTGTGTGTGTGTGTGTGTGTAATTTCCTGGCCATGGGGTGTGCATATCTTTCATTTTACTAAGACCAAACTGGTTCCAAAGTGGTTGTTCAAAGTGACATAGTATATGCATGTACACAGCATATTTCCCATTACTTCACATCTTCAGCAACACTTGAGCATAAAATTGTAACTCACTGTGGGTTTAATTTGCAACGTCCTCCTTATTAAAGAGGTTGAGCATTTTCCATATGTTTAATAGCTATTTAGCTTGGCTCTTCTATGAAGTGTTTTTGTGTATTTTACCACCACTCTTTGAGAGAATAGGGCTTTCTCCTTACTGCTTATCTTTACATTTTTGTGATGAGGAATTTTGATGAACAGATGTTCTTCATTTTAAGCCAGTTGAACTTGCCAGTCTTTTCCTTTATGGTTTGTGCATTTTGGATCTTATTGTAATTGTTCTTCCCTATTGTGAGGTCATAGAAATATTATCTTATATTTTCTTCCCAAAGTCTTAAGCTTGTGGTTTCCATATTTTGGTCTCTATTCCATTTAGCTTATTTTTGTGTATACTTTTTGTGTTGTTGTCCAAGTGGAAAATGAATCCTCATGATGTCATTTATTGAGTAACCCATTCTTTCCTCCCCAGTTTGCAGTGATAGTTCAGTCATTGTTACGGTTAAGTTCATGCATCAACTTGGCTATGTTATGATGTCCAGTTGTTTGGTCAAAGCAAGCATTGGCCTGATTGTTACTGTAAGGGATTTAAATAATTAGTCAGTTGATTGCATCTATGGTTGATTGCATCTACAATCAACAAAGGAGACTGCTTTCAGCAATGAGACGGATCTTATCATCCAATCAGGTGGAAGCCTTAAAGGGAGAACTAAGGGTTTCGGAGGTCAGAAAGAAGAATTTCTCTCTCTACTTCAGAGAGACAGCTTCTCCTGGGGAAGTCAATGTCACCATCACTGAGCTTCCAACTTGCAGCTTGCCTTATGGAATTCAGACTTGCCAACCCTCATGGTCATGTGAGGCAATTCCTATAACAAATCTCCTAATATTAAATCCTGTGCATTCTGTTTCTTTGGAGAATCCTGACTAGAACATTCATGTAGTATATTTCATTCTATGTGTAGGCTTGTTTCTGAGTACTCTGTACTGATCCACCAGTCTGCTTTCTAGTCCTGTACAATAGTACACACTCTTAATTAATAGCTTTAAAATAAATATAGGGCAACCATAACTGGCAAGATATTTCCTCTCATTTTGTTTATCTTCCTTAGGAGCTTCTTAGCTATTCTTGTGCTTTGCTTTTCCACATAAATTTTAGAATCTGCTTGTCACATTCCACAAAAAAAGCTGTAGGGAATTTGAATGGAATTACATTTAATATGTAGATCACTTTGGGGAGAACGGCATCATTAATTAATATACTTCATTCTTCTATCCACAAACATGACATATCTCTCCATTTATTTAGCTCTTCTTTAGTATCTTTCAATAATGTTTATGATTTTCAACAAAGCAGCCTTGCACATATTTTGTTAGAGTCATTTCTGGCTGCCTTATGGTTTTGCTGGTTTTGGAAGTGCTTTCTTATTTTAAATTATGGTTATATTTTCTGGGGGTTTCTATGTAGACAGCCTTACCATCTGCAAATAATAAAAGTCTAGATTTTTCTTACACAATTTTTATTTTATTTCTTTTTCTTGTATTACCACACAGCTAGGAATTTTGGTATAATGTCAAATCAAAAGGATGATAGTAAGCTTCATTGCCTTATTCCTGCTTTACATGCAATGAGGCTAATATTTCAATATTAAGGATGGTGTGTGCTACAGATTTTTGGAAGCTATGCTTTTTTTAGGATAGCAGTCATCTCAGACTAAGTTACACTGGGATAGCAATCAACCCCAAATCTTAATGGCTTATTACAAAAAGGTTTATTATTGACTTCTGTTATATGTCAGCTGTCGTTCTGCTTCAATTCTTGTTTCATCTCTGCTTTGTGTGCTTCTTCATTACGGGATCAAGGTTGAAGTAACCTTATCTGGGACACAGCATCCATGAGGAACAGGGGGAGAGCAATGGACAAAACATGCCATAGCTCTTAATGCTTCTGACACCACATGGCATCCATTGTTTCTACTTTCATGTTACACTTGGTAGACCAAGTCACATGACCCAGGCTGCTGTCACCTGCAAAGGAAGTAGACTCCTCTCTCAGGGAGAAGGATGTGTGTGAATTTGGGGGAGCAATAATACATTGCTTATTCTACTAAGAACATTTATTCTTTGTTTTACTAAGAGATTGGGGTGGGGGGCAGAGAGGTTACATATAATTCACAAAGTTTATCCAATGCTGTTGAAATGCTCGTTCATTTCTCTGTTATAAGGAATTAAACTAGTGGACTTTCTAATGTAAAATTAATGTTGTGTTCCTGGGATAAAACCAAATTGATCATGATGTGTTATAGTTTTCATATATTTTCAGATTTGGGTTGCCGATATTTCTATTTAGGATTTTTGTGTCTACGCTTGTGAGCAAGTACTTTTCTTATCTTGAATTTTCCTTGTGCTGTGTTTTAGTTTGCCAGGCTGCTATGACACATACCACACAATGGGTCGGCTTAAATGACAAGCATTTATTGGCCCTTTGTTTTGAGGCTAAAACAAGTCCAAAATCAAGATAATCGGCAAGGCTTGTTTTCTCCCTGAGTCTGGTGTTCGCTGCTAGCAATCTTTGGGCTTCCTTGACTTGTATCTCTGTCTCCCATCCCATGGCCATGTCCTCTCCTTTCTTGCTTCTGTGACTTCCAGATTTTCTTTATAAGGCCTCCAGTAACATGGATTAAAACCCACCCTGATTCAGTTGGCCAGGCAGCAACTAAAACAACATCTTCAGAAAGTCCTATTCACAATGGGTTCACACCCACAGGCACCCAGATTAAGATTATGAACGTGATTTTTGTGGAACATAATTCAACCTACCACATGTGGCTTTTGCAACGTGGTTATATTTATTTCAAAAAAAATTTCTAAGGAGGTTTTCCTTTTTTCAACTATCTGAAAAAAGGTGTATAAGATTGGAATAACCTGTTTCTTGAAAGTTTGGGATATTTCTTGTAAAACTGTCTGGACCTAGAATTTCTTTGTAAAAATACTGTTCTCTATGACTTAATTTGTTAATTGTTCTATGACTATGCAAAATTTCAATTTTTCATGAGCTATCTTAGTAAACTGCATTTTTCTGGAAAATTTCCTTTTTATCTAAGTTTTTGAATATATCAGTATGTTTCTTCATAGATTTTTCTTAATATATGTTTACCTCTGTTGCATTTTTAGTCATGTCCCCTTTTTCATTCTTAATTTTTTAAAATTACATAAGTCTTTTGATAAAGCTTTCCAGGTTATCTGTAGAATTACCTTTAGGCTCTCTTTATGTTCTCCATAACTTTGTTTTCTATTTAACTATTTTTTGCTCTTACTCTTATCATCTCATGCCTTCTGTTTTATTTATGTTTATTATATTTTTCTTTGCCTAAAATAATAAATTTGATCCTTAGTTCATATTTGCAGCCTTTCCTCTTTTCCAATATCAGCATTTAAAACTACAATTTTCTCTCAAAGTATTATTTTAGCTGCAAAGCACAATTTTAAAAATGTAGTATTTTCATTAAATTCTCATTATTTTAACATTTCATTTATGATTTATTCTTTTATATATGAGTTATATATAAATTTATATATGAGTTAAAACTCAGAATATATTTTCTAATTGTTTATATTTTCATAATTGATTCATTTTCACAATTGATTTTTTTTTCACTTGCCCAGTATTCTCTTTATTTTGATTTCATTGCTTGTGCTGAATTAATTTATCAGCCAGAAGTCAGGAGATGACAGGGTGTGTATGTGTGTAGACAACTTTTACTTATGCAGAGAAATCTGGGGTTTTCCATGTCTCTAGGTTGATCTTTTTTTTTTTTTAATTATTAAATTCAGTTTTATTGAAATACATTCACACACCATACAATCATCCATGGTATACAATCCACTGTCCACAGTATGATAACATAGTTATGTGTTCATCACCACAATCTATCTCTGAACATTTTCCTTACATCAGAAAGAACCAGAACAAGAATAAAAAACAAAAGTGAAAAAAAGAACACCCAAATCATCCCCCATCCCACCCCACCTGTCCTTTAGTTTTTATCCCCATTTCTCCACCCATCCATACACTAGATAAAGGTGGTGTGATCCACAAGGTCTTCACAATCACACTGTCACCCCTTCACAATTGATTTTTAACAATTTTACTATGGCCAGAGATAGTAGTTCATATGATAATTTTTTGAGACTTTTGCTTTATGGTCACTTTTTGTAATTATTAATTATGTACTTGGAAGGAACATGTATTTTCTAATTTTGATGTGCAGAATTCTAACTATATTTATTAAATCAAGCTTGCTGGGTACCAGAGGATGCTCCTACCCTGGAACAAAAAGTTTAAATTGATGCCCTTCACTTATGGATCTGATGGTGCAGATAATATACATTTTCGTTTTAATTCCACTTGAAGGCAAGTGTGATGGTTAGGGTCATGTGTCAACTTGGCCAGGTAACGGTACCCAGATGTCTGGTCAAGCAAGCACTGGCCTGTTACTGCAAGGACATTTTTGGCTGGTTAATAAACCAGAAAGCTGGTTTATTAAATCATCAGTCAGTTGGTTGCAGCTGTGACTTATTCCATCAATGAAGGGCGTGTCTTCCACAATGAGAGAATGCGGTCAGCTGGATTTCATCCAATCAGTTGAAGACTTTTAAGCGAAACAGATAGAGGATCTTCACTTCTTCTTCAACTGACTAGCGAAGCATTTCCTGAGGAGTTCATCGCCATTGCCAGTTCATTGCCTGAGGAGTTCATCGAACATCTTCATTGGAGTTGCCAGTCTGCTGCCTGCCCTTTGGAATTTGGACTCGTGCATACCCACAGTCATGTGAGACACTTTTATAAATCTTATATTTATAAATATCTCTTGTTGATTCTGCTTTTCTAGATAACCCTAACTAATACAGCAGGCCTAGGGTAAAAAAGGAATATTCTTATTATTTTTATTATTTTTCCACCTGGAACCGTATCAGAGAGTTCCCTGTTGGGCTCCTTTTGTTGAAAGCTGACAATTCAGTTTTTCTAGGCCACCTACTGAAAAATTTTCTAGGGCCATCCCTTCTAGGATCCCAAATTTATGAGGTGGCTTATATTTCCTTTCTCCTTGTCCTGCTCAGACTCAAGGTCTAGCTAACTGCCTGCCCCAGGTCACCCTGAGGTTATTCCTCAAATTCCACATTTCTACTTTTCCGGATCTGCCACTAGGGTAGTTGTCATTTCGGTGGCCTGTTGGGATTTTTTGCCCTTTGATGACTCTCACTGCACAAGGGCAGCAATGCTAGCCTGTAACCAATGTTCAAAAGAAAGCTCGGAGAGGGGCTTTCAAAATACTGGGGGCCATGCTTTATCTACTACTGCACTGGTGTCTGCCCCCGAACTGGAGCAAGAGACTGAACTTGTCAGATGACCCACCACCCCCAAGTTGCCAAATCTAATTATCGCGTCTCGGCTTCATTTTACTTAACCTTTTTGCAAACTTTAATTAAGTTGTTTATGCTCTGCTTCTAGAAACACTTTTCTCTCTTGCTATTTCTCCTAGTTCTACTGTTATAGTTCACTAAAGCTGCCAAAATGCAATATGCCAGAAATGGATTGGCTTTTACGATGGAAATTTATTAATTTAGAAGCTTACAGTTCTGAAGCCATGAAAATGTCCAAATCAAGGCACCAACAAGATGATACCTTCTCCCTGAAGACCAGCTACTGGCAACCTGCAGCTCCTCTGTCACATGCCAAGGCACATGGCGGTGTCTGCTGGTCCTTCTCTCTCTGGGTTTCATTGCTTTTAGCTTCTGGCTGCTCGTCTGTGGGATTCTTTCTGAGTTCCTGTGTGATTCTCTCTTTTAGCTTCTGTGTCTCTTAGCTCTTCTGGGGCTCTTTTCTGTGTGAGTCTGAATAGAGGACTCCAGTAAGAGGATTAAGACCCACCTGGGGCCCACCTCAACTGAAATGACCTAATCCAAAGGTCCCACCCACAGTAGGTCTACACCCACAGGAATGGATGAGCTTTAAGAACATGATCTTTTCTGGGGATGCATAAAACCCCCAAACCTTCACACCTACCATTCTGGACACTCAATGCCAGGCTCCTTTTCCTGGATCTTTCTCCTTTACTCAAACATCTAATATTTGAAGTATTCTAAGATCTGGTCCTACGTTGCCTTTTCTTCTCCAACTATATTCTCTTCCTAACTGATTTCAGCTGTCCTATGCTAACAACAACCAAATTTGTACCTTCATTCTTGACTTTTTTCTAAGCCCCAGTCTGGTCTTTCCAGTTGCCTACTTAGTGTAATATTTGCTAACCTGATGCTCCAGTTTGCTAAAGCTGCAGTTAGGCAAAATACCAGAAATGGATTGGCTTTTATAAATGGAATTTATTAGGTTACACATTCTAAGACCATAAAAGTGTCCAAACTAAGGCATCAACAGAGGATACCTTCATTGAAGAAAGGCCATGGCATCCAGAGCACCTCTGTCAGCTGGGAAGGCATGTAGCTGGTGTCTGCTGGTCCTTTGTTCCTGGGTTCTGGTTTCAAAATGGCTTTCTTCAAAGTGTCTCTGGGATTCTAAAACTTCTCTCTCTCTCAGCTCCTGTGCATCCTTGCTTGTTCTCCCAGGACATTTCTCTCTTAGCATCTGGAAGTCCTCTCTTAGCTTTCCCAGGGCAAATTCTGGGTTTCATCTCATAGCTTGGCATCTCCAGAAGTCCTTCTGTCTGCCTCTCCAAGCATCTGGATCTGTATTGACTCTTAGCTTCTCACCAGGGCAAACTCTGGATTACATATCTTAGCTTCTCTCCAGAATGTCTCTCTCAGCTTCACTGAGCTTCTTCTCTCCATGAGCTCTCTTAAAGGACTCCAGAAAACTAATCTATGGGTGGGTTCACACCTACATGGAAATAATATAATCAGAGTTCCCACTCACAATTGGGTGGGTTGCATTTCCATGGAAACAACCTAATCAAAATGTCCCAACCAACAAGATTGGATTAAAAGATCATGGCTCTTCTGGGGTCCATAACAGCTTCAAACCGGTATACCTGATAATGCCTCAAACTTAACATGTCTTAAATCAAGCCCTTGCATTTTTTTTTCCCCTAAATTGTGTTTGTTCCCAGCCTTCCCTTTCATAGTAAAAGACCTTGGAGTCAACGTTGACTACTCTCTTTCTCTTGGCTTGTGTTCATTTCACATCTAAAACACAGTTCAAATCTATCCACTTCTGTCCATGTCCACTGTTACTCCTCCAGTCAAATAATCCATCATCTCTTTCTGGTCTGCTCATTTTCATTATTGGAACACTAAAATGTATTCTATACATGCAGTTAGCAGAGTGCTCATGTTGAAAGGCAAATCAGTTTATTTTGCTTCCTTTGCTTAAAATATCTCAATAGTTTCTCATTATCCTTGGAATAAAATCCAATTTCCTACCATGATATAGCATCTAGACCTCTCACTCCCTGACTCTCCACTCTCCATCAGTCCCTCTGTTTTCATTTCCCTCTCTTTCCTCTGGCTTGTCACATAGCTGAGCCTTCCCTTCTGCAGGTGTGAGCTCACACACCATCCCCTTAGAGAGACCCTCCTCAGCTATCCTATTTAAAGGAACACCTTCTCCCTGCTCCTCCCAGCCCCAGGCTTACTTATTCATTTGGTACTGCATATTTTCCATCTAGGGCTTATCACAATCTGAAATGATCCACTTGTTAACTTGTTCATTGCATGGTTTCCCCTACCAGAGGTAAGTCCAGGAGAGCAGGGGTCCTGCCTGCCTTCATCACTGCTGGCACTAAATGTACACTAAATAAAATATTTGTAGAATGAGTTGTCAAGTCCTTAGTAGATGTCAGACATTGGTCTAAGTGCTTTAACTCTTAAAACAACCCTGTAAGATATGGGAAAACTTGACCTCAAAATGCCATTTCTTCTCATGGATGGAGACATCTACCTCCATTGCAGACAGAAGGTTTCGTTTCTACAGCACGTAGCATGATTCTGAATCCTGCCAACATGTCTCCAGGAATTACTTGAAAACTCGGTTAGAAAGTTAGGATTGGACTGACAACCTGGACCAGCTCCAGACTGTGATGTCTGATGGGTCCTTCCTTTTGTTCACTGGATGTATCTGGAGTGGTTTGCAACAGTGCTGCGAGCCCAGCGGCCTAAAGGTGGGAATTAGCTACCAAAGCAGAACAATGTAATGTTAAGATGCAACATTCGATATTTACCTTTATACATGTGAAATTTCCCTCTATAGAAAAGTATTTGGATGGGATCTATGCAATGATCTATAAATAATAACTATATTTTGAATATATGACTAGATATAAAGAATTTAATTTATATTTTAAATTTTCAACAGATTATCCAGTTCTCCATTATAATGAGTTTCTTGGTAACCTCCAACAAACCAGAGCAGCCTGAGATAGAAGAGACTGTATTAGGTATTAACTTCATTAGGATTTAAGTCCAGGCTGAATTCATGGAATTTCACAGAGATGACATCTTGTTTAAAGAGGCAGAACCCCAGAACACAGAGTCAGCTGTATCTGGAGGAACAAAGCAGGCCTCCAGTTCAAACGTGAGAAGGGTGGGAAGGATTTTGTGGTTTAGGTCCAAGCACTGAGCCATCTGGTCATCTCGTCCCCATGTTCCTCATAGAGTAAAGAAATAAAGAGAAAACCAAAAACACCACAGTGATAAAAGGCTGTTTTTCCTCAGTGGTAGCCAGAAGGTTGATACATAAATATGTAATATCAGGTAATATCATTTCATTTCATTTTCTTATAGTAAAAGAAGATACAATACGGCTATGCCTCATCTCAGTGTAATCAATTCCTGGTTTCTAAAGAAACTAAAGAATGTGGATTTATTGTTTCCATATGTCACACCCAAAGTAGAGCCTGTTGGGATGCAGGTGCCTCTGTTACCAGGGGCCTCTTGATTTGGGATTCTTTTTTTCCTTTCTTGTTTCTCTTTCCTTCATTTATCTTCACTCAGTGGATGTGTATGAACTGAAACTCCCGTGATTGTGTGTGTGGTGGTAGGAAGGGGTGACAGGAGGAAAGTCGGTCCTTTCCTCCCACCAGCTTGTCTGGTTTCATTTAGGAAAGGAAAGTCTGCTGATTATCCAGGTGCTTGGATAGAAAGGGAGGTGCGAAGAAGGTGCAGTTGCAGCTCACTTTTAATGCACATCTATGCTGTGCTTCTTACAAAGAAAGAAAGCTCAGGGAGGGAAGTGAACTTGCCTTTGCTCCCACAGTTTTGTATGTAATTATATGAGCAGGAATCCAAACCCAAGGTTCTTGGTTTCCCAGCCCATGCTCCTTTGCCACATGGAGTTGCCAGCTTTCTTCTGCTTAGGAGAGTTGGAACTCTGTTCTGTTTGAGTAAATGTGGTGACTGTAAAAGAATCATTCCATTTTTTTCATTTTCCCATGGGCAAAAAACCCTGCAAAACCCCACATACACACGCAATTCAAACTTCCTGCAACCTCCCTGTATTAGTTTCCTCTTGCTCCTGTAACAAATTACCACATTCTAATGGCTTAAAACAACACAAATTTATTATTTTGCAGTTCCAGTGGCCAAAAGTCTGAACTTAGTCTTATAGATCCAAAGTCAGGATGTCAGCATGGTGCTTTCTTCTGGAGGCTCTGGGAGAGAATCTGTTTCTTGCCTCCTCTAAGCCTCTACTGGTTGCCAGTGTTCCTTGGCTTGTGGCTGCATCGCTTCAGTCTCTTTATCCGTGATCACGTTGCCTCCTCTTCTGTAGTCAAATCTCCCTCCACCTCCTTCTGATATGGGGGCTTGTGATTACATTTAGGACTCACTTGGATAATCCATGATAATCTCCCCATTTCAAGATCCCTAATGTAATCACATTTGCAAAGTCCTTTTTTTCCCCATATAAAGTAGCTTTTACAGCTTCCAGGGATTAGGACATGGATACCTTCGTGGGCCATTATTCAGTTTACCACACTCCCTCACACCACCATTTAAAACTTTTGGACCCTCAACTCTTTTGTCCCTCCGTCCCTCCTCCCATTTATCATCCTTTCTTGGACAATCTCAACCTTTATGAAATCTGCATGCTGCATGCCTACACCTGGAAAACTGAATGTGGCTGAAGAAAAGCACATCCCCAGGTGGCCCAGTCTCACTTTAAAGTGATGACTCAAATCTCAGTGCTGCACAGCAATCCTACTGCATTTCCTTCATTTACTTTCTCATTCTCCTGGTGGAACCAATACCTCTCCCCTTCATCACTCTCAACTGATACATTTTCATCTTATCTTACTGAGAAAATAGAAACAATCGAAGAGGACCTCCTCATCTTCCCACCACCAATTCTACAACCCTCCAACCTCTCCTATCACAGTGCTCCAATGCAAGATCAGCCCTTCCAAGCTACCTTTTGCTTACTCAAAGACAATTCTGAAGTTCACTCCTCATTCAACAACACAATCTATTATTTCTTCTGTGCTGGTTCATTGCTATCAGCAAACAAACAAACATGCTGCGGTAGGTCCTATCTTCATTAATAAAAACCTTCTCTTGATCCCACATCTTCAACTGCATCCCATTTCCTTCCTTTCCTTTACAGAAAACTTAAAAAATTTGTCTGTATTATTCCCCCACACCAACCCCAATTCTCTCTCTCTCTCTCTAAAAAAATGTTGTTTTAGTTTTCTAGGCTGCTCAAAGCAAATACCATGAAATGGGTTGAGTTAAATAATGGAAATTTATTTCTGTGGTTTTGAGGACAGGAAAATATTCAAATCAAAGCATCACCAAGATGATGCTTGCTTCCCAGAGACCAGCTGTTGGAGATCCTTGACCCCTCTGCCACAGGGCAAGGCACATGAGGCATCTGCTCGTCTCTCGTTTCTCTTCCAGGTTTTATTGATTACAGTTTCTTGCTTCCTGTGGCTGGTTCTCTCTCTCTCGGTCTCTCTCTCTTTCTCTTTCCCTCTCTCTCTCCATTCTGTTTATAAAGGACTCCAGCAATAGGATTAAGTCTCATCCTGAATGACATGGGCTACACTGTAACTAAAGTGGCCTCATCAAAAGGTTCACACCCACAAGCATGGATTAGATTTAAGAACATATTTTTCTAGGGTTCCTACAGCTTCAAACCACCACACATGTCATGAAATATTTATGATATTTAAAAGGTACTAAGAATTCAGCAAACATCCCATGTGCTAATGATCTAGCTTAAGAAATACAATATTAGCAATTGAATTGAAACTTCTGAATAGGTTTCTCCCAGATTATCTCCCTTTTCCTCCTCCAGAGCAGAACACTATCCTGAATTGGTTATTTATTAATACGATGCTATTTCTTTTCACTTATATGCTGAATGTGTGTACGCTCAAGAAATGTGTAGGATTGTTTTGCATATATTTAAACTTCATGTAAATGGTATCATACTATATTTTTCTGCAGCCTTTTTTTTTTCCTTACCTCACCATCTTATTTGTGAGACACATCCATTCCATTATACGTAGACTTAGATCAAGTGGCCATTGAGCATTCTGTCTTATGAATATACCACAATTAATTTATCCATTTTCCTACTGACAGGCATTTGGATTGAGTCCAAGCCTTTGCTAGCACAAGTGCAAGGATCTCTCAAAGGTATACGCTTAGGAGAGGAATTGCTGGGTCATTGGGTATTTGCACTTTTAATTTTACTAAATATTGTCAAATTGTTCTTTAAGAAATTACCAGTCTATTCTCTTGATCCCATGTCACTCAGGCATTTCTCTTTACTCCACTCAAGTGACTCTAGTCATGTCACTGTCCATCTCCACATTGTCAAATCCAGTATTCAGTTATTTTCCTCTTCCATGGCTGTTGGAGTGCCCTGGGTTTTGGCTCTTCCCTTCTCTCTCTATACTCACTCCCTAGTGAGTTCATTCAATTTTATAGCTTAAAATATATTTTATATACAATGACTACAGAATTTTTATCTCTAGCACTAACCTTTCCCCTGAATTCCATACTTCAGTAGCTAATGTGCTCCTTGACATCTCTGATTGGATGTCTTCAGCAACTGAAACTTCACAAAACTGAACTCCTGATTCCTGTGCATGCCTCAAACCTGATTTTCCCCCCAATGTTCCCCATCTCATTAATAACCAACCACCCAGTTACATGGCCAAAGCTTTTGGAGTCATGCTTGATCCTTCTCTTATCCAGTATATCCAATCCTTATAGCCCCTATATCAACAAATCCTGTTGGCTTAACTTTCAAAAATATCCCAAATTTGACCTTTACTCATCACCTCCACTGCTATACCTAGTACAAGCCTAGATGGAAACTGGAGAGGCAATTTTGAGAAGTGGGTAAGGCATGAGCTCAAATCCCAGCTTTGCCACTTACGCTTCAATTCTAGAGTATTATCATCTAACAAGGGGGGGTTATAATGTAAATTCTTTGTATGGCTGTTAGTATTAAATATGGTGATATATGTGAAGCACCTAAAACAGTATTTAATGCTCTATCAGTATTAACTGATAGTATTATTAATTTTATCATAATTACCTAATAATCATTGTCACTGTTTCTGCCTGAGTCCCTTCCTACTTGTGCTTCATACAGCAGCCAAAGGGATCCTTTTAAAGCATAATTTTGTCACTCATACCTCTTATCCCCCAATGGCTTTCCAATGCACTTAGAATAAAATCCAAAGTCCTTCTTATGGCTTATGGAGTTGGCCCCCACCTACATCTCTGGTATCATATTCTACTCCTTGCTTTGTACACTATGCCTAGCTGGCCTCTTTGTTTTCTCCAACTCAGCAAGCATGCGCTACTTCTGAGCCTTCACACCTGATGTTCCCTGTCTTGCAATGCTTTTCCCCAGATATTTGCATGGTTCTTTCTGTCACTTCATCCAGAACTCTGCTTAAATACCACATCATCAGAGTAGCCTTCTCTGACCATTTACTTAAAATAAAGTAACAATTTCTGTCACTCTCTTTCCCCTTCTTTACTTTATTTTTCTTAATCACATTCATCACTTCCTGACGTTATTATATATTCTTTGTTTCTGTTGCCCATCTTGTCCACTGGAATGTAAGTTCCACAATGACAGGACTCCATCTTTTTTTAATGCAATTTATCGAGATATATTCACATACCATGCAATCATCCAAAGTGTACAATCAGTTGTTCACAGTATCATATAACTGTGCATTCATCACCACAATCAATTTTGTGAACATTTTTCATTACTCCAAGAAATAAGAATGAAAATAAAAATAAAAGTATGAAAGAAAACCCAAAACATCTCATACTCCCCCCACCATTATTCATTTACTTTTTGTCCCCCTTTTTTCTACTCGTCTGTCCATGCACTGGATAACAGGAGTGTGAGCCATAATGTTTTCACAATCACACAGTCACACCGTGTAAGCAATAAAGTTACACACTTGTCTTCAGGAAACAAGGCTACTGGGTTGCAGTTCAACAGTTTCAGTTATTTCCTTCAAGCTATTCTAATACACTAATAACTAAAAAGGGATATCTATAAAATGCATAAGAATAACCTTCAGAATGCCTTCTTGACTCCATTTGAAATTTCTCAGCCATTGAAACTTTATTTTGTTTCATTTCTCTTCCCCCTTTTGGTCAAGAAGTCTTTCTCAATCCCATGATGCCAGGTCCAGGCTCATCCCCAGGAGTCATGTCCTGCATTGCCAGGGAGATTTACACCCCCGGGAACAGGACTCCATCTTGTCCATTATTATATCCCCCATGCTGAGAACAGTGCCTGGCTCATCATAGGAACTTGGTAAGTGTTCATTGAATGAATGAATAAATAACTATGTGTGCTGGTGTGGAGGTATTATGTCCTCCAAATTGCCATGTTCTTTGATGCAATCTTGTGGGGTCAGATGTATTTAGTCTTGATTAGGTTGGAACCTTTGAATTAGGTTGCTTCCATAGAGATGCAACCCACCCAACTGTGAGTGACACCTTTGGTTAGGGTGTGACCTCTGATTGAATGTTTCCATGGAAGTGTGGCCCTGCCCATTCAGTGTGGGCCTTGATTAGTTCACTGGAGTCTTATAAAGGGGCTTACAAACAGAAGGACTTCAGAACAGCTAAGAGTGACACTTTGGAGAAGAGCTGCAGCTGAGGCAGACATTTTGGAGACAGCCACTGAAAGCAGACTTTTGCTCTGGAGAAGCTAAGAAAGGACAAATGCCCCAGGAGCAACATTGTGGAGACTGCCATTTTGAAATGCAACATGGGAGCAAGCAGATGCCAGCCATATGCCTTCCCAGATAATAGAGGTTTTCCGGATGCCATTGGCCATCCTTCAGTGAAGGTACCCTATTGTTGATGCCTTACCTTGGACACTTTATGACCTTAAGACTGTAACTGTGTAACCAAATAAACCTCCTTGGTAAAAGCCAATCTGTTTCTGGTATTTTGCAGAACAGCAGCATTAGCAAGCCGGAACACTATATCTTGCAAATCCCCAGTAAGTCTTCTGCTCCAGGGACGCAGTCCTACTGGCTGTCTTCCTAAGCCCACCTTTCAAAGCCCACTGTTCCTTTCCTTCTTGTCTTCCTCTGCTGGCCCACCCTTCCAAAACATACCCTCCAAATATCATCTATCTCTCAAGGCCCATTCAAGTCTCACCTCTTTTATTAAATTTTTCTCCATCAAAGTCAGAACAAAACCTATACCCTTTGAACACTGATGATGTGCACTCTATGTACCCTCAAGTTTTGCATTTATCATTTATCTATCTGTAGGGTTGTTTATTTCATGTGTCTTTGGTAGTAAACTCTTCCAAAGAAGGTTTTATACCTTCTTCCGCCACAGTTCCCCAAACAAGTCATGTCTATATTTTTGATAAATACTATTGAATACATGAATGAATGAATAAATGAATGAATAAAATAAAAATGCACCATAGTGATGAGAATGATGAACTTCCACAAATGAATTCCAATTTTTGATATAGTGCAAACTTTGAGAAGCATGTTACTAAAATTAAGATATCTTCTCTGCACGTCAGACTTCTTTTCATTTTTCATCACTTCCTCCAACTCTTTCATCCATCTGCTCATTCATAATTAAATACCATTTATTCAAGAACCAGTGTACTCTCCTCACATTGTTCCATTTTGTAGATGAAGAAACTGGGTCTCGGAGAGGTTAAACTCATATCCTAAAGGGGGAATAGAAACATAAACAAATAATTACAAAGCAAGTTGTAGTGTTGAATAGAGAAGGTTAGTGGCTGCTCTAAGAACAATGAGTGAGAATAAAGCACCTGTGCAGTCAAAGAGGTTTCAGAGAAAGGTGACCTCATCTGAACTTTGATGGATGAAAAGAAACTCTCCAGACAAGCAGAGAAGCAAAGGAAGCAGCATGTACAGAGACTCAGGGTCACGCCATCAGAAGGAACAATTTCAGGGTCAGATATGAGATAAAGTCTTTTTACTCTTTGCATAATGCTAAATGCGCCCTATTGTAACTGTGAGTTCAGGAGTCTGTTTCTATTACTCGATAATGATCTCCTCATTTACATAACTGCTCTCCTGACTGACTTAGACGGCACATTTGGTACCTTCTGGCTGGCAAGGCAGCTACAGAGACGGCTGGCTGGATGGATGCTTGGAGATGGTGTTTCTGGCATGGCCCCTTTCCGAGCATCTCCTGCAAATACACTTGTCTCAGAGGCAGCTGGGGAGGATGATGCTACTGGGCAAGTTCCGAGCCCTTAGAAAAAGCACAGCCAGTTCCCAGGTCCTGGAAAAGGTCCTTCCCCTTCTGTAATCCTCTTCTCATTAATCCGGGCCTCTGTGTATTGCAAAAACCACACTATTTCTTCAATTGAGAAATAACCAGATGTGGTTAGTAAATCACTTTGAAATACCTGAACTGGAAGATGCTCTGCAGGATAAAATATGCTTATCTATGAAAAGCAGAGCATCCAAAATGCCCTGGTTCACTAATTAAAGTGTTCTTCTATTTTCTATTTCCTTTTCTTCCTAACTCTTGGGGTGGCTGCTGGCGAGACCTGCCCTCCACTGCCAGCTTCCCAGTTAAGTCAAGAAATCAGTATCATGGTCATCTATTGTTTCTTAAGGAAGCACACTAGTAGCTCCTAGCAAAACAACGCTTTCTAGATGCTGCCAGAGCATATGTGGCAAAAAAAGATTAATTAGCCCCTCACTAATTGACATTATTTGCCTCCACAACTGCTTGGACCTGATGAGTTTAAATGTCTCTTTTTAAGTGCCTGAGGCTGAGTTGAGCAAGTATAAAATTTAAAGCCCCTTTCCAAGCCTCAGAAATGGCAGGGATCTGGGTTCTGGCTATTTAAATAGTAGAAATGTCAACAAAAGTCTTTGTGGGTGTGGATGGGGAAGCTCAGGGAGAGCTGTGGGATGAGGGGGCGGGACAGACAGAGGTGCATTAGGGGATCTGGGTTCCAATCCTAGTTCAACAATAAGCAAACATGTGGCTGGCAAATCATGCTACCTCTTCTTGCTCAACCGGTAGCTTAGATCAGCAGTTTTCTAACTGTGTTTCTCAGAGTCCTAGGGTTCCAGAATCCCATTAAGGATCTCCTAGATTCTAGAGCCAATTAAACATTTGTCCGATAGAACTTTCTGCAATGATAGAAATGTTCTACATCCATCCTGTGCACTTCACATGGCTATTGAACAGTTACAATGTGGCCAGTGTGATGGAGGATCTGAATTTAAAATTTTATTTAATTTTAATTGCTTTAAATGTAAATAACCACATGTGACCGGCAGCCACCATCTGGCACCCTTAGCTTTGGAGGGTCTGAATTGGGGTCCAAGTGGACAGGGCTCCAGACCTCGCCCCATCCTTGCTTCAGTAAGAGCATAGCTGCTTTTCTCCATTTTCAAAAATGTGCTTCCATGATGGTTTCCCCTGAACAAAGGATTCCATGGCTAAAGGATATTTGAAAACCACTAGACTAAATCATCTCCAAGGCTCCTAAACTCTAAAAGGTCCTCTAGTTCCATGATATTAATCTCCCTTGTCTGCAGCAGGAACTAAATGCATTCCCTTGGGTGTGAAGAATAAATAAAATATCCTCTCCCAATTCCACAGACCACTTCACCTGCCATGGGCACAGATGCTGTGGCATTTGATAAGTGGTCTGAACCCGAGAGCATCCTGGATTCTCTGGCAGGACAAAGACCTTCCACGATGTTCCCAGCTGATTCATCCAACTTGTTCCCCAGGGACTGCTCATGGCTCTTTGTGGCTTCTGCTGGTCTTACACACCCAGACCACAGAGATTAAAGGGGCCAGGGGCCAGAGAAAGAACTGAGTGAAGTCAATTTTCTCAGCCTGCTGAGTCTTATTCCCACACAGCTGGGAAGGAGAGAATGAGGATTTCCCCAGTAAAACATACTGACTCTCAGTCATTCCGTCAAAGTCAGCCCAGACCCTTTGGAGGCTCCGAGGCCAGTGTCCCCCTCCACATGGCTGGGGTGGGGCCGGGGTGATGGAGTGTTGTGGGTGTCTGTTGGTGGAGAGCAGTCAGGCAGAGACTTGGGCACATGGTGAGGTTTTGGGGTGACTCGTCATGGCATGAGCCCTCCAGATACAAGCCCGATATGAGATAGAAATCTCACCTGAGAAAAACTATTTCTGAGAATTGACCAAGAAATCAGGTTTAGAGCATTCACATCTCAGAGCCACACACAATATCTGTAAACCATGTGAAAGGAAGGGTTGTCTCATAGATGGTGCCAATATCTAGGTTTTTTTGGAGACTTTTGTAGAGAAGGGCAGGAAATATCATATTAGAGCAGTCATGTAGGTAAGAGGTTGAGAATAAAGGAATGTTGAACTCCCTGAGGGAGAAGAGCTCACACAGCTTCTTCAATTTCATTTGTGTGGAAATAAACAACGAACATCCAAATGAGAACAAAGGCTATTTATTCAGAGTGTGCTATAGCAAGGGAGTCAGACACCATCACTTGGATTGGGCAGAAACTCAAAGGCAAGCAAAGGAGTGGAAAAGTCTATGATGGAAAAGAAGGAAGACTTCATATGTGCCCTAACTGGAAGTTGCTGACCTGGGGAAGCTGGAGGCAGGCTGATAGACGTGCGGAAGCATGTGTGATTGGCTAGGGGACCATATTTGGCTTTCTCTTTTTGGTTCTCAGTTGGAAGGAGGGAAGGGGCACAAACATTAGGGAAGTTCTCAGTTACTGATCAGGTCCTGGCTATTTTGGATAGATTGTTAGTGGAAGTGGTTTGACTTCCTAGACTGATTGCTGTTGACAGTGGGCCCGAGTTTCCTGGTCACTGTCAATTTGTGTATTTGGTCTCTTACTTCCCCAGACTTCCTTTAATGCACTCCCCAGACAAATGTAAGTAACTACCAGTAACTTTCCAGAAACCTTTTGCAGAAAGAAATGACTGTGATCTTCAATCTTGCTCAATCACACTAGAAGTAACAGTGGGATCTTTTGAAATTTAACTCAATATTTTGACTTAAGAATGTGATTAAGGGAACCATATTATATATGTACATATTTTTCTGACCCCCATATTCTCACTTAGAGCCAAAATTATTGACCGGAATTTTGTGTCTGCCATGTGTTTGGGTGAGGGCTTTGTAAAAACAGAGTGTAGAATTTTGGAGAGGACTTGCTGCAAAAGTATTATCTGCTGTAGTTTTTCTCAGCTTCACCATATTTCTGATTGTCTCTTCTTATAGATCTAACATTTTGAATCACTTTTACCCAGCTGAATTAATGCAATACTAATTATAAGACACTGAATTACAATAGTGAGTGAGCACAGACACTCCTTTCTTTCCTGTTCCCTGGGCTTCCCTCATCACTGTAACCGCCCCCATCTCTGGTACACACACATCAAATAGTCACCCATGTCATCCCCCTTGCTCCACCAATAAGAATTGTCTTTGCATCCTGCTTAGGAGCAAGAGATGCTCAGAGAACTGGAAGTTACTCTATTGTTTTGTTTTAAGAGCATCCATAGCCTTGCCAACTTGCTTTCTACCTTTCTATCCATTTACCAGTGACAAAGGACTGTAGTGATTTCCCTCTGGATTTTCCTTTGGAAGTAACAATTGGTGGGCTGGTTGTCTTATCATCCACACCAGAAGTTATCTCTGCATGGGACTCTATGCAGACTCTCCCCAGAGCAGCTGTCCTCAGTTGAGCACCACCCCAACTCTTGGGGCAAGTTCCTGGCACTCCACTTGTTCAAGGTGTTTCTCCGATGAACTTGAGTCTCTAGACTCAGTGACATTTCCTCATGCACTTGAGTTGACCAGGTATTTCCAGAAAACTGCAGCAACTGCATTGATGTAATTTTTAAGGAAATCCTCAAGAGGAAGCAGAATCAGCAAAGACGCGACTCCCAACCACCTCCTCTTCAGCCTGTGAGCATCTCATGCTTTGCCTACCATTTTTGGTAGTTTGAAGCTGTATGTACCCCAGAAAAGGCCATGTTCTTTTAATCCATTCCTATGGGTGCAGACCTGTTGTGGGTGGGACCTTTTGATTAGTTTGTTTCCATGGAGATGTGACCCAGCCCATTCAAGGTGGGTCTTAATCCTCTTTAATCCTCTTACTGGAGTCCTTTATAAAAGGAAAAATGAAAAAAAAAAAAAGAAGCTCACAGAAGCTAAGAGAGATGGAAGGTAAAAGAAACACACAAAGAAGCTGAGAGACAAGAGCCAGAAGCTGAAGGCAGCAAAACCTGGGAGAGAAGGACCAGCAGATGCCTTCATGTGTCCTTCATGTGACAGAGGATGCAGATCTCTGGTAGCTGCTCTTCGAGAAGAAGGTATCATCTTGCTGGTGCCTTGATTTGGACATTTTCACAGCTTCAGGACTGTAAGCTCATAAGTTAATAAATTCCCACTGTAAAAGCCAACCCATTTCCAGTATATTGCATTTCATCAGCTTTACTAAACTAAAACACCATTCTGTCTCTAATGCCTAACATGGGGTCTGGTTTCTGGTAGGTGCAGGCATGAATGAATGAATGAATGATCTAAGCTGAGCACAGATGGAAAGTAAGGCACTGTTTTCAAATTAGAGCTTGGTTTTCTCTTTATCCTTAGGTTTTGGCCTAGATCTTATTTAAGTTACTAAGAATTCCATCTTGGAATGGGCTTCTCCAGTACAATAAAAGAGGCATCTTTGTCTGTGGCTCCCAATCCCTCCATTTGGCAGCCCTGCACTTGTTCTTGCAGGACCTGCTGCTTTCTGTCTATGAGGCCGGGACTGGAAAGGCAGGTTGTGCACTGTGGCCTCTGCACAGTCGGTGCCCGTGGAGGGGCCTCTGTTCAGTAGCTGCCTGTGTTCCTCAGGGGGACTGTCCCTGTCGGTGGCTCAGCACAAGGGGCCTGGTGTCCGGTGGTGTCTTAGTTTCCTCGGGCTACCTTAAACAAGTACTGCACACTGGGTGGCTTTAAACAACAGAAAGGTATCGTCTCACAGTTCTGGGGGTGAGAAGTCTGAAATCAAGTTGTCGACAGGGCTCTGCTCCCTCTTAAACCTGTGAGGGAGATCCTGTCCTGGGCCTCCCTCCTGGCCTCGGGCTGCAGCTGGCTGGTTCTCCATGGTGTTCTCTGCCTCAGTCACCACATGGCTTTCTCCCCTCATCTGTCTGTCTCCAATCCCCAACTTATAAAGCCCCCAATCATATTGGACCTGGGTCCACCCTACTCCAGTATCATCTCATTGTAACTTGTCTAATTCCATCTGTAGCAACCTATTTCCAAATAAGATCACATTCTAAGGTCCTGGGGACTTGACATCTTTTTTGGGGGACACAGTGGAACCCGTAACGGATGGTGAGGCTGTTGTTCTCCAGCATTGATAGCTGCACTGCCTCAAAGAAGCCAGGCTTTAGCGTGCCCATCCCAGCCCTGTTTGAAATCCCACATGCAGAGGCAAGGACAGTGTATTTCATCTTGTTTCCCAGTTTACTATTCCTAATAGATGTAGGACAATTGCCCAGTCTACTAAGAAGAGATTCTAGACTGATGGCAGGTCAGAATCTCTCCTGGAGCCTTCAAACACCTTGTGGTAATAATTACCTGTCAAGTCCGGTCTCATCCTCTGGAGACTTTCTTTTCTAGTGTGAATATGTCTTTATTATGGGCCGTAGCCAAATGATTTTCATCCTGTGGAGCTGGGTCACAACTAAGTAAAAACAATTTAGAAGTAAAAGGTCTGCATGGCTCATTATCTTTCCCTGTACCACAGTTCCCTGGTTTAATAAATCCAACCCTTAGGGTAAGAATTATTTCTGAGAGAGACCATGCCTCCAGTTTGACTGGGGACATCTCTTTATGTTCCTAACTCATGGAAGTACCCTTACTCTATACTAACTGTACAAATAGATGTCTCAGATACATTTCCCATGATTTATTGAAGTGATAAAATTGGAAGCTAGGAGATTTTCATATGAAAGGAGAAATCCCAGGTTTGGAAAATGGAGAACATTTTTTTCACAGTTCCATAAAATTACCTCTATCCTCACAGGACTCAACAGAGGATCTTGTTTGACATCTGCCTGCAGTCTCATGAAATTTATTTTTCCCACTGTGCGCAAGGAAGTGATTAATGATGAGTCAGCAAGGAAGTGATTAATGATGAGTCAGCAAGTCACCACTCAGGAAGTCTGTTCTTTACGATTTTGGCTGACTTTTCTGCAAATGTACTCAAAGGAGTGACTGTCATTCAAACAGCTTGGAAAAGCAAGTAATATGCCTGATTATTGCAACCCAAAGAACTTGGGAGATGGAGACTTCATGACCAGAAGCGGAGGCAGGAGTTTGGATTGAAAACGAAGAAACAAAGTAGTTAGGCAGGGGAACATAAAATTAAAAAAACAAACAAACCCAAACCCAACAAGCATGTGTAAGGAAAACCAGTTAGCAAGACAATGTGATGGCGGATGGGTAATGAAGTAAATACAGGCTGAATAACCTCCTCATTATGAGTCTGTGAGACACAATTAGGAAAGAGGCTCAAAATTGAATAAGGAAAAGAGCTAGAGCAGCTTGTAATTAAGAGAAACCAAACTGCTTGGGAGGCAGCACTGAGCTAGGGTTTGTTATTTTAACACTCACCGCTACAGCAGCATATGTGCTTCTATTTTGCAGAATGACATCCCATTGATAAGAAGTTAGGACATCATTTGTTTTCAAAACGGTCTTCGCTTACCTTTTCCACAGAAGCAATGCTTCCTTTCATGATTATTTAACTGCTTGGGACATGTGCAAGTGTAATAAAGCTACTGTCCATTTCCAAAGGCTTGGACTAGGATGTTCCCTTAAAGACCTTTCGCAGGCAGCTGGTTTGGCACTAATTCCTGCTCCTTTGTCCCACTACCATGGTGAAAGTGGACAAGCAACTGCTAGGAAAGTCTGACGCAGACCTAACCTTCTTTAGCCGAGTGTAAGGAGGGGCAGGGATGGCAGCCCGCAAGCTCTTCCTCAGAGGAGCTGCATGAGAAGAAACCCCAACAAATGAGCACAAAATGTAATGACATCCTGGGTTGAGTGTGGCAGCCAGAACGGCCTATGGCAGTTCTGTGAGGAGGGGGTTGGTAGAATAAAAATGACCTGGAAGTGCTTGCTGGAGGAAAGGGAGGTGGCTTTTGGAGTCAGCCAGACCCAAGTTTGAAGCCAGCCATAGGACACTGGATGGATTATTCAGTGTCTTACAACTTTGAAGTTCTTACCTCTTCTAAACAAATGGGGAAAAGGATACGCAACCCATCAGGCTGTAAGAATGAAATTGGGTAAAATATGGAATGTGCTCAGCACAATGGTTGGCACATAGTAATTACTCAATAAATGTAAATGGCTAATTATTATAATGGAAGTTTGGCTGGACTTAGAAATACAAATAAGATTTGGATAGATGGATGGGGGAGAAGAAATACCTGCCATTACTTTTGTGTGTGTGACACTGTAGAAACCTAGAAAAGAAGGATAATGAAGCCTGAATTCAGCTCCGTTTCTGTATCTTTCTTACTTATTTTTCTCTGATCTGGGAAAACCCATGAAGAAGAGCCAAAGACTAACCCCCAGAGTTCTAATGCTCCTTAATTGGCAGTGGGTGGTTTGCCCTTCTCATTGACAGCCACCAAAGGAAGTCCATCATCAAGCTGACGCCTGTTTTGTCCTGCAGCTCTGTCCTCCTACGACGGTGACAAAAGGAGGCCGAGTGCCCCAGAGCCTGTGGCCGTCAGATGGATCCCCCTGCTGCAGCAGGGAGCAGGGGTAGGTTTGAAGGCTTGTGGCCAGCTGGCCTGTGAATGAAAGGCCTGTCTCCCTTGTTTGTCTTCCAACAAGATTTGGTTTCCAAACATTGGGTTTGGGCTGCCTCAAATTCCCAGACAACCCAGTGAAAAATGCTGCCCCTGGTTAGGAGCTCAGGTCTCTGGAGGCGCAGTGGATATGCTTATGAGGTATCATCGTTCCAAGTCCCCCATCTTTCCAGTCTGCTGCACATTTTATAATTTTTTGTTGTGCTCCACTCAGGGCATTTTTGCTCACTTGTCAGCCTTTTCTTTTCTCAGTCAGAGGTATCAGATGACCCACCCAGGGTAAACGTTTATTAAAAATCCACATGATCAGAAATGCAAATTACAGCAACACTGATGTGTTTTGCTTACCAAGTTGGCGAAGATTTTTTTTTTTTAATGTTGATACTCGGTTTTGTCAGGTTTCCAAGGAAATTGGAAGTCTTACCTGCCAGTGAGGCTATAAATAGCACAACCGTTCTAGAAGGCAACAGAGCAATTTTATCCTATGTCTTGAAAATACACACAAAATATACTTATCACTTTATCTAGCAGCTATGCATTGAGAGTTTATACTAAGTCCCTCAGTTTAATTCTCATAATAATTTTATGAGGTAGGTATTATTATTTATTAATCATTATTATTGCTATCTTCTTTTGCCAATGAGAAAATGGAAACTCAGAAAAGCTGAGTACCTTTTTCAAGGTTAGATGGTAAGCATGTGACCAGAAGTGACCTAAATCCATATCTCTTAGATGCTAAAGTGTGTGTTCTTAGAGTTTATGCTAGAATTTTCACCAAATCTTTGCTTATATTGGGGAAAAATAGAAAGCCACCTGAATGTCCAACAATAAGGAATTGGTTTTAAAAATTATGGTGTAATCATACAGTGAAAAACCTATGTCTTCTTTAAAATGGCATTGTAGAAAAATCAGTTGGCCAGGCATCAAGAAAGATGGCGGCATAGAGAGGAGTGGAAGTTAAGTAGTCCCCCTGGAACAACTACAAAAAACCAGAAACAACTACTAAATGATCCAAAATAACTGCGGGGGGACAAACGAAACCATCCACTCATCATACACCAACCTGAATTGGGAGGAATGCCCGAGAACACAGCATAAAATCTGTAAGTAAAACCTGCGGATCCAAGTCATGAGACCCCCTCCCCCATAGCCTGAGCTGCAAAGCCTCGTGGTGCCAGAGAGAAGCTCTCTCCCAGCAAGCGAATACAGTTCCAACTGGGGTTTTAAGTAGCGAGTGTGAACTGCTCACTACAGGTACGCATCCCCGAAAAACAGACAGAGGCTTTGGGTGACGACTGACCTTGGAGAGCCAGAGGGTCACCTTGGACTGGGTCTGAAGGGGACTATCTGTTTCTTTTTCGGCTCAGTGGAGAAAGCCCCAGTCATTTTTAGTTTCCAGGGCTGTGACTTGGGGAAAGGTGGAGACAGCACAAGCAGAGAGCAAGACCACTGAAATGCTAATGACCTACACCTGAGGGGTCTGTCTTCTCTAGGAGGAAAGGGGTGGGGCCCTTTCCATTCAGAACCAGACCGCAGAGTCTGGGGGAACATGGCCACACCTCCTCACACCAGTCAAGAATTATAGGCTAACAGGCATCACCTGCTAGGCAGAAAAACACAGTGACCCGAGGCATCAAAGGGTGGAGCAATTTTCTAAGACACACCTGCAGGGAAACCAGATACTGAATATTTCTTCCCTCTGGGACCTGAGCCTGTTCTGGTCTGGGAAAACCTGATTTGGATAACCAAGGAAACCATGCCTAGACAACAGAAAATTATAACCTACACTAAGAAAAACAAAGTTATGGCCCAGTCAAAGGAACAAACATACACTTCAACTGAGATACAGGAATTTAAACAACTAATGCTAAACCAATTCAAAAAGTTTAGAGAAGAAACTGCAAAAGAGATAGAGGCTGTAAAGGAAACACTGGGCATATATACGGCAGAAATCAAAAGTTCAAAAAAACAACTAGTAGAATCTATGGAAATGAAAGGCACAACACAAGAGATGAAAGACACAATGGAAACATACAACAGCAGATCTCAAGAGGCAGAAGAAAACACTCAGGAACTGGAGAACAAATCACCTGAAAGTCTACACGCAAAGGAGCAGATGGAGAAAAGAATGAAAAAATATGAGCAACATCTCCGGGAACTCAAGGATGAAACAAAGTACAATAATGTACGTATCATTGGTGTCACAGAAGGAGAAGAGAAGGGAAAGGGGGCAGAAGCAATAATAGAGGAAATAATCAATGAAAATTTCCCATCTCTTATGAAAGACATAAAATTACAGATCCAAGAAGCACAGCGTACTCCAAACAGAAGAGACACAAATAGGCCTATGCCAAGACACTTAATAATCAGATTATCAAATGTCAAAGACAAAGATAGAATTCTGAAAGCAGCAAGAGAAAAGCAATCCATTACATACAAAGGAAGCTTAACAAGACTATGTGTGGATGTCTCAGCAGAAACCATGGAGGCAAGAAGGAAGTGGTGTGATATATTTAAGATACTGAAAGAGAAAAACCACCAACCAAGAATCCTATATCCAGCAAAGCTGTCCTTCAAATATGAGGGAGAGCTCAAAATATTTTCTGACAGACAGACAATGAGAGACTTTGGGAACAAGACACCTGCCCTATAGGAAATACTAAAGGGAGCACTACAGGGTGATAGAAGACAGGAGTGTGTGGTTTGGAACACAATTTTGGGAGATGGTAGCACAACAATGTAAGTACACTGAACAAAGGTAACTATGAATATGGTTGAGAGAGGAAGGTGGGGAGCATGTGAGACACCACAAGAAAGGAGGAAAGATAAAGACTGGGACTGTGTAACTTGGTGAAATCTGGAGTATTCAACAATTGTGATAAAATGTACAAATATGTTCTTTTACGAGGGAGAACAAGAAAATGGCAACCTTGCAAGGTGTTAAAAATGGGGAGGCATTGGGGGAGGGATGCAATCAGCATAAACTAGAGACTGTAACTAATAGAATCATTGTATTATGCTTCCTTTAATGTAACAAAGGTGATATACCAAGGTGAATGCAGATAAGAGGGGGGGGATAGGGGAGGCATGTTAGACACTTGACATTGGTGGTATTGTCCGATTCTTTATTCTACTTTGATTTAAGGTTATTTTTCCTTTTGCTCCTTCCTAGCTGTCATTTTTTTTCCTCTTTCTTTTGCCTCTCTACCTTCTTTGACTCTCCCTCCTGCTGTGGAAGAAATGCAGATGCCCTTATATAGATAGTGGTGAAGGTGGTGAACACGTAAATATATGACCATACAGAGAACCATCAATTATTTACTTAGGATGGAATGTATGGTGAGTGAACAAAACCATATTAAAAAAAAATGGGTTGATGACAAAACCTCGAGGGCAATATACTGAGTGAAATTAGCCAGACACATAAGGACAATTATTGCAGGGTCTCACTGATAGGAACTAATTATAATATGTAAACTCATAGACATGAAATATAAGGTACCAAGATATAGGATGAGGCTTAAGAATGAGGAGTGGTTGCTTAGTATGAGCAGAATGTTCAATTAGGACGAACTTAAATGTTTGGAAATGAACAGGGGTGTTGGTAGCAAGATGTGAGAATAACTAACAGCGCCGAATGGTGTGTGAATGAGGTGGAAAGGGGAAGCTCAGAGTCATATATGTCACCAGAAGGAAAGTTGGAGGTCAAAAGATGGGAATGTATAAAACTGAATCCTATGGTGGGCAATGTCCATGATCAACTGTACAAATACTAGAAATCGCTTCCATGAACCAGAACAAATGTATGACAATACAATTTAGAAGTTAATAATAGAGGGGCATATAGGGAAGAACTATATACCTATTACAAACTATATACTACAGTTAGTAGTATTTCAACATTTTTCATAAACAGTAACAAATGTACTATACCAATACTACGAGTCAACAATTGAGGGGGGTTGGTTAGGGATAGGGGAGGATTAGAGTTTCCTTTTCTTTTTTTTCTTTTTTCATCTTTCACTTTATTTCTTGTCTGGAGTAATGAAAAGTTTCTAAAAATTGAACAAAAAGTAAGTGTGATGGATGCACAGCTGTATGAGGGTACCCAGGGGCAAGTGATTGTACACTTTGGATCTTTGGATAATTGTATGGTATCTGAACAATCTCAATAAAAATGAAAAAAAAAATGGCATTGTAGAGGAATATTTAATGATGTGCAAATATATTCATGCTTTAGAATTTAGTGAAAATGAGGTCATGCAATCTAATCTTAACTTCATAAAATGTAACTGTATACCTACAAACATAAAAAAAAAGACCAGAACAATATATATCAAAATATTATAATCACTTACTTCAGAAATTATGAGAATCTTTTTTGTCTCCTTCATCCTTATCTGCATTGTCTACAGTTTCTATAATGTACATTTTTTTAGTAAGAAAAATAAATTACTCTAAAAAGATAAGAAGTACATGCTCCCCACCCCCTTTAGCCTAGATGGGCTCCATGGCTATAATAATAAATAACAACTTCCATTTATGAAGCATCTGTCCTGGCAGTAGCTCCTTTAGGGACCATAGCTTATTGCCAGGCTCTTAGGGGACAGTTTTCTTAATTCTCACTGATAACCCCGTTATGCCCATGTTATAAATAAGAAAGCTGAGGTTCAGAGATATTATTCAACTTGTCAAAGATCACTCAGCTAATAAGTGGCAGAACAGGGACCCTAATTCTTTCATCTGATCCCAAAGCCTACAGTGCGATGGTTGAGAGCAAGAACTGAAAGTGTTGGTGTGAGTTCCGATTTCAGCTCAGCTACCTGCTGGCTGTGTTAATTCCTCTTGGTACCTCAGTTTCCTCATATACAGATCTGGAAAATAATGGTGCCTCCCTTATAAGGATGAAGAATAAATAAGTTAGAACAACACGTGGCACATAGTGTTAGTAAAAGGATCCTATTAGTTGGTGCTGGGAGGTGGTGGGGTGATGTGCTGGAAAGGATGGAGCCAAATAGATCTGGAACTGAAACCAATTTTGGCCACTTACCTGGGTGACCTTGAGCAAGTTGCCTCGTTATCTGTCATGTCAAGTGCCTGGCTCACAGTCATTGCTAATGATGCTCATTGCCCTACCCATTCTACCAGCCCCTCCCTGTTTTTCTCTCACACAGTGTGATGCACACAAAAAGATGGTTAGGAACCTGCCCCTGCGCTCAGGCTGAGCTGGAAACATCACCCCACTGAAGGGCTGTTACTAGAAAACACATGGGGAAGTTTGCCTACAAAAATCACATGCACAGTGTTTCTGATCTTTTTCAAGAGAGGAATTCTGTTCTGATCTGAATTAGGAAAAGAAGTTCACTCTTGAGCACATTTCTGCTTTACTTACATATCAACAACAACAAAAATCTTTAGTTTTGCCAGAAACAAGAAGCCCCAAAATGTTTTGCTACCTTTAATAGCATCCAGAAAGGAAAAAAAAAAGTTCCATCTACTTTCCATTTATCTCCGGAGCCTGGACGCGCTGCAATCCCCAGAGACGGAGGAAGCTATTTAATGACTGTGAGGGTTTGCGACTGTGTACAGCCTGGGAAAATAAGCATGGGCAGCCATTAAGGTGTCTGTGCATTTCCCTGGGGGCCAGGGGAAGGCAAGGGAAGAGGAGAAATGAGGTCAGACTCTCAGGGAGTAGCAAGGACTTAGTGTGATTTTTTTTCTTTTAGAATTAGCTGACGCGAATGCTTGTCCTACCTCACCAGCCCACTGTTCCCTGTGCGCTCTCTCCCAACTGTGCCAAGACACACATTTCTCATTCTCTGGATCACCCAGAAGGCATTATTGGAATAGAATAGCACTATGCAAATACAATCTCCCCAGTCCGTGGGGAGCACTCAGCCCCTGGGGAGGACCCAGCCCATAGAGAGCCCCAGTCACTATATATATGGGGAGCATGCAGCTATTGGGGAGCACCCAGCCATGGGGAGCACCCAGCCATGGGGGGCACCCAGCCATTGGGGATCAACCAGCCCATAAGGAGCACTTAACCAGTGGGGAGCACCCAGCCATTGGGGAGCATCAGCCCATGGGGAGCACCGAACCCTGGTTATGGCTGTAGGCATGTGGCCTGGTCCAAGGGGATCCCTGACTGGGTTGACTCCAGACTGACCATCCCGACTGCACTTCTGATTTATTTGGGGCCAAGGTGGGGAAAAGCTCATCATGGACTAGACTGCTGGCCTTGGGAGTGGCCTGAATCCTTCCCACCAAGGCTGACCCCAGGGGGAGTCAGATCTGGCTGAGGGGCTTCCCATGGACCTCCTGTTGGCCAGACCCACCATCCCCAAAGAGCCATTTTCTCAAGACATTCAGTGAACATCAGTGTCCTAGAGAGTGGGTGGGATCATCATCCAGAAGTCCTGAAGGAAAAGATTTCTGAATTAAAGATGGATCCTCCAGTAAAATGTGTCTAAAATCAGAGCAAACTGGAGATGTTCTAGGGCAGAGATTTGCAAACTATGGCCCATGAGCCATCCCCAACCCGCTGCCTGCCTTTGTATGGCCCATGAGCTAAGAATGATTTTCACATTTTTAAATGGTTGAGGTAAAAATCAAAGAAGAATAACATTCTGTGACACATGAAAAGTATATGAAATTCAAGTGTCCATAAGTAGTCTCTTTATTAGGGCACAGAGACATCCATTCATTTATATATCGTCTACGGTTGCTTTAATGTTACAATGGCCGAGTTGAGTCATTGTGACAGAGACCACTTGTCCTGCAACGCCTAAAATATTTAACATCTGGCCCTTCCCAGAAAAAGGTTTGCTGACCCTTGTTCTCAGACTCGGGTTTTCAAACTTTGGTGTGAGTTAGAAATCCCCTGGAAAGCTTATTAAATCAGATTGTGAGTCCCACTCCTAGAGTTTCCGATTAAGTAGATCCGAGGTGGGGCTGGAAAATGTTCATTTCTGACAAATTCCCAGGTGATACTCGTGGTGCTGGTCCAGGATCCACCTTTTGAGAACTATAGTTTGAGAGATACAGGAATGTGAAGGCTCAGAGGCAAGAGAGGGGAAGGGGGGAAACGAGAAGAAATCCTGGGGAGAAGAGATTCCAAGAGAACAGATAATGCTGGAAAGGCAGGTAAAAGAATTCGCTAGGAAATGGATGTGTGTATACTTCTCAGCAAGCACCCCAAAACAGTATACAAAGAGAAAAACTAAAGCCATACAGCATTCGTGGAAAGGAGAGACTCCTGTGATTAAAATACGTAGGCAGAGGAAAACTAATTCCCTTTAAGCTCACAGCTTCATTTGGTTTGTAATAGTCTCACCTGCTTTAAAGTTGATAGGAAAGGGTTGATTATGAAAGGACTAACTTGAAACGTAGTAGTAGATCTTAAACCTTTGGAATGAGGTTATTTAAATTTATACTAAGTTTCTTACACCTTCCTTTCAGGAAAGTACCCAGTTATTTGTTTTGGTTATCAATTGCTACGTATCAAATCATCCCCAAACACTGTGGCTTAAGGTACAAGGACCATTTTGTTTGCTCAGGATTCGGTAACTGAGCTGGGTTCAGCTGGGTAGCTCCCCTGGTGGTGTCGGAGCCAGCGGCCACTCTTATGGCCACAGTTAGCCACTGTGTCACATGGAACTCTGGGATAGCTGGAATTTTAAGGCCATTCTTTGTGGCCTCTCCGTGTAACTGTCCCAGCAATTTTGCCAAACTTCTTACTTGGTTGCTTAAGCTGCTAGGAACAGAAGCAAAAGCTGCCAGACCTTAAGGTCTGTGCAAAGAACTGGCCCAGCATCAATTCCATGGAAATCATATTCAACCAGTTAAAGTGAGTCATGGGCCAACACCCATCCAAAGGGAGGGGACCACCCAAAGTGCAAATACCAGCAGGCAAGGCTCATTGGAGGCCACCAATGTGACAAGTAGAAGAGCATTGGTTTGGGAAAGATTGCCCCAGAAACCAAAGGAAGAGAGGTAAATGGGGGAGCTCCCCTGGGGAGCAGATGGCTCCTGGTAATTTGGGTATCTTAGACCTGGAAGCAGTAGAAACTCTTCAAGAGCATTATCAGATGTTTTCCTTTTTATTTTTAATTGTGTCTACCATTTCTAGAACAGCAGATACTTCCAATGTTGACCAAACACACATAATTACTGGCAATTATCCTAATTATACGTTCATGGAAAATTCACCAAAGGGGTAAAAGATACATAATACCTTTATATTATGTAATTGATGGATTTTTTTTTTTTTTTTTTGCTTTTTTTGCTTTTGTTTTCTTTTCTTTTTAACATTGATACACTGGTAGGTCCCCCTTTTGAATCTTCTAAAGGCATCGACATATTGGAGCTTAAATTTTGGAAAGGGAAGAACGGGAATTGGCCATTTCGCTCTTAGCCATTCCCTCATTCTTTTTTTATATTTATCAATTTAGTGTTTGTTCTTAATAACAAAAAAAAATTTATTCAATGCACATTATAGTATACCCTGTATTTTTCACCTAACATCTCTGTTCATTTAAAAAACAAACAATGCTACATCGTTTTTGATGATTTCGTAGTATTCTATTATTTAGCTGATCACCAATGGCTGGATGCAGAGAATTAAAAACATACAAAAAGTTGTACAAGAATGTTCATAGTGGCATTATTTGTATAGCCAAAAAGTAAAAGCAACCCAGTTGCCTATCAACTGATAAATAGAGAAACCAAATGTGGTGTACCCAAACAGTGCAATGTTATCCAGCCATAAAAAGCAATGAGGTACTGATACATTCTACAGCATGGATAAACTTTAAAAACATTATGCTAAAATGAACAAAGCCGTTCCGTAAAGGCTGAGTATTGTATGCTTCCACTTACATGAAATATCTAGAATAAGCTAATTTGCATTCCTTCATTCTTGAAATTCTCACCCTTCTTGGCTTCGACAGCACCACTCTCATCTGGGTCTCCTTGTTACCTCGCCAACGAAATCTGTTTCAAGTCTTTCTTCCCTAATCTGCTCCTTAAATACCATGTCTCAGTGACCCTCATATTCTCCCATTCCACATGCTCGTTCTTGTCGATATCATAACCTTGCGACAAATTTGTTGACATAATGTCCGGGATTTAGTCCTCCAGCCTTCACCTCTTCTGAGCCTGAGACCCTCTTGCCATTTACCTTCTGAACATTTCTTCTAGGGCATTCCATAAGTTCAAAACAGACTTCACCGTCTTGCAAGCATTCCATGTCTCCACACTTGTATCTATGTTGTATGTATCCTCCAATAGAAATATTTTTCCCTCTTTTCCATCTTGTGAACCCTTGTTCATTTTTAAAAGATTTAGCCTAAATTTTACCTCCTCCATAAAGCCTTCAGGGACTGCTTGGTTTAGATAATCAGCTGCCTGCATTGCCCCATTTGCACTTGCACCACATTGTGTTTAATTATTTTGTCTGACTGAGCTCCTCAAAGGCTGCCATCTTGTCTTATAACCAGCACTGAATACAGTACCAGATGATGAGTGTTCACTACTGATTGGGAGGGGATAATAGCATCAACAGCTTACACTTTTCTTGTGCTTATTTGGTACCAAGCACTGTTTTGAGAATTTTACTTGTATTAGTTCATTTAAACTCCACATAAGCCCTTTGAGGTAGGCACCATTACTTAGCCTATTTTTCATAATGGTAAACTGAGGCACTGAGAGGTTAAGTAAATTTCCCAAGGTCACACAGCTACCAAAGAGCAGAACAGGGATTTGAACCCAGACAACCTGGCAGCAAAGTCTATGTTCTTAATCACTATAATGGATTGAGATTGAGAGGAGATTTAGATATCCCATTTCCCTCTCCCAAACCCTTATGATTCCAGTGTTGCTAAGGGAATCCAATAGATTTTTTTCTCCAACTCCGTCTATAGAAAATGACTTTCTTCTGTATCATTGTAAATAGTTTGTTTACTTGCAAAGGTATTGATCAATCAACTGTTGAGCCTAAACCTGATTTTTTACACAGGTAAGTATCACTCTCATGTTAATTCCTTCACAAACATTTACTGAGCAGTTCTTCTCTTCCAGACACAATCTTAGGCATGGCGGATGGGGTGGTGTTGGGAACTGAATAGAGATGTGTCTTCTATAGAGGTGGATTCAAGTCCTAATCCCTGCTCTTTTGGGTGTGAACCCATCTGTAAATACTATCTTTGAAGATATTATTAGTTAAGATGAGGTGAGTAGAATGAGGGTGGGCTTTAATCAAATATGACTGAAGTCCTTATAAGCAGGGAAACCAGAGGAGACAGCAAAAGACAGACCGCCACGTGACAGAGGCAGAGCTTGAACCACCTGCAGAACACTACATTCTTTGGAGAAAACATGGCCTGCCCATACCTGGATGTTGGATCTCTAGCCTCCAAAACTGAGTAAATTCAAGTCTATGGTGTTTGTCACGGTAGCGCTGACAAACTAAGACAGATGGTGAGCTGGAAATGGACCCTCCCTTCTTGAGGCTGAACTTGGGGATGAAGACTGTTCTACTTTCCACCCACTCATCAGTAGCTCACCCAAACTTCTACTAACTTCTGGTAAAACCAGTTGTGAGAGGAATTTGTGATGATGCCCTTAGCTATAGGTGCCTGGGGCTGGGAAGGGAAAGATTCAGAAGCAGTGAATCTTTAACAGTATTTTCTCTCCAAATTGAGGAAAAATTTTGTTAGCTTAGAGGCTATTTTGCTAGCATAAAAGGCATCAAATATTTAAAGTCCAATAAAGTCCAGTACTATGAACCTGCTTAGAGCTGCTTTGCTTTTTGATTTCGTAAACCTCTGGCCATTGTCCCCAGTTTCCCAAGATCTCATTCCTTTGATTGAAGGGTTGCTTCTGCCATGCCACCTCCTGCAACGCTCTTCCTGATTCCCTGCACAGATGGCATGCCCTACTCACGAAAGATATTCATCAAGACACACGTACTACACTAGATTTTCCGTGACTCTTCTCATTTAGCTCCAGGCTTCTGAGATGCTCAGCAACACCCAGAATTATGGAACTTGAGAACTTGAAGAGAACTTGAAGAGAATCCTAGTGGCTGGTATAGTCAAATTCCTTCATGTTACTGCTGAGGAAACCGGAAGCAGGGATTTCCCTGAAACTGAGATGAAACCAGGACTAGATTTCAGGTCCTCTCCCTGCTGTCCTCAGGCATTTGTAGCTAAGACAGATAGGAGAGAACTGTTGCACGTTAGGAGAACTAGCCTGACAGAAGATACGAGATATTGACCTGGATATAATTAGTGGACCGTGAACAAGGTTTTTAACCCCTCTGAGCCTCTCAGACTTTTTCGTCTGCACAATGGCACTTAAATCAATGCTTCTCAAACTTTAATATGCATACAAATCACCTGGGGATCTTGTTAAAGCACAGATTCAGCTGCAGTAGGTCTGGGGTGGGACCTGAGATTCTTTGTTTCTAACCGGCTTCCAGGTGAGGCTGAAGTTGCTGCTCCATGAATCCAGTTCTGATTAGAGGACATAGATGATCTCTAAACCCAGTTACGAATTTCTAATTCTTTGATTAGAGGTAGCAGTGTCAAAGATGTGTGAAATGGACAATAGGAGAAAACAGTATGAAATTTTGCCTACACTTCTCCAAATGTAGTCACAATCCTTTCCTTCTACATAAGGTCAACATATATTCTGGTTTCCCCAGGAAGGTCTTGGTTTATGCCTATTTTCCTTGTGTGATGGTTAAAAGAGACTGTTTCACTCTCAAAACTGCCCCAGTCTAGACAATAAATTATATGGTCACCCATCTTCTAAGTTCCCTTTGCTCTTTATCTACGTTCACAGGAATACATTCAGTTTCCATAGTTTGCATATTTCAAGCCAAGAAAATAAGTAAGCCCCAGACAGAATGTCAGAACGCCATGGTTTATGAATTTCTGTTTTCTTTCCTCACAAACAGCGTACTCAGTTCAGGGACTTTTGGCAAGGGACGCTTGCGTTCAGCCCGCCCAAGATGTGGGACCCTGGGAAAAACTGCCCGCTGTTTGTCTTGTGGTGGCCAGTGGGTAGCTCACACGGAGGATTAAACGCTAGATGGAAAATACCTCGTGGGTGATTTCCCCACTTCCTATTCTCACAGAATCCATGTCTGAGTGCACAGTTCCCAAGTTCAGGGGCAGCCTCTGGGAGTGAGCGTCTCTGTCACCTAAATAAAGGCCAGGGAGGGTTCCAGCTCCAAACTGCAAACCCACCACCTGCCACTCTTCCAGCTTCCCTTCCCGTTTTATGACATAAGTGTTTATTAAAAGATTACCATCCAAGGGAATATATTCCTGGGAGCTTTAAAGTCACTCATTCACTATCACTTTCTATTACCAGCTAATGGCTTATATTCATTTATTCATTCAATAGTTATTCACTAAGTGCCTACTATGTGCCACGAAAAGATTATTTGACAGCTGTAATTAAGCACTGGACCTACTTTCAGTCTGTAACTCTTAGTCCCTGACAGAAAGAAGGTAGAGGGGAGAGAGGTGTTAATGGAGAATTGAAGGGGTAATAAGTGTGACATCCATTTATTCAGAACATAAAAGCCTATGTTTAAAAATGGGTAAGAGAGGCACATAATTAATATCAATCACAAATGATTGGCTCAGTGTTTCACCTCCTTCAGGTCTTTGCTCAAAAGGTTGTGGGTACAGTGAGATTACTTTGACCACCCTTTTTAAAATTGCAACTCGTCTCCTATCCCAGAACTCTAAATCTCTATGCACCTCTACATTTTTTCAGTATGCTTACCTTATAAGATATGATATAGTTCACCAATTTATGATGTTTATTGTTTCTTCCTCTGTTAGAATGTATACTCCATTAATTTGTTAAATAAATGGCCCAGACCTGTAATATAGAGTCAGAGAGAGAAAATCCCAAGAATGAGCTGAACCTTGGGAATAATGCCAGAACAGCAGAAAGAGATTTTTAAACGGTGATAGGCAAGTAGAATAAGAAACCGAGAAACACACAGAAGGTTGGGGAGTGTTGAGTACAATTTAACAGACGACAAAGAGAGAGCAGAATTACTCAACTCCTATTTGGCTTCTGTCTTCTCCAATAAGGAGAATAAAATTGAAACTTGAAAGGGCAGAGCAGAGCCAATGATATAAAAAGGAAATTGCTGCTCCAAGCATGCACTTTGGAAGAGCTCGTGTCTCCAGACCCAGCTGACTGCAGCCCAGGCACAAAAGGCACATTTGAAGAACATTGGAACCACCGTGGGCACTCCTGAAGAATGGTAAATGTGGGACAGATGAAAGGGAAGTGTTTGAATTTTCAAAAGAGATCAGTAATGTATTGTTAGAGCTTGAGATTGGCAAGTGCGATGTTGGTTCTCTGCAAAAAAGCTAGACGTTCGTGCCAAAGAGATGGTTTATGAGCATCTGGAAAAGAAGACAGCGGTCACCTCAGAGCCAGGATGAGCTCACTAAGACCAGATCGTGCCGGGGCTCACCTCATTCGTTTTTGATAGGCTCATTACTCCATTCAAGGAAGGCTCTATGCACATTATATTGGGATCGCAGCAAGGTACTTGACAAAATCTCTGATCACGTTGTTGTGAAAAGAAGGTGAACAATGATCTTTAGGAGAGTGCATATTAGGGAAATGAGTAGTACTGAATAACTGTATTCAATAAATACTAGTTTCCCCTACATGATGTCTCTATGGTAACACGTAACAACTCACGACTGAACCTTGTCATTTTCAACCTTTGTATCAAAAACTTGCAGCATACTATGCATGTGTGACATGTTTATCAGATTATACAAACATTTGGGTGCAACTAATATATTAGGTAACATAATCTGAAAACAAAATGGCTTTGACAAGGTTGAATGCAAGCGTAAAATCAGTTAAGATAAAATTGAGCCAGATTAAAAGTAACAAAATACCTTTTTTACCATTACAGAATGAAAGTGGCCATGCCTGAATGATTTTCTTGAGCAAACTACATGGACAGTTTAGTTGATTTTAAATTTAATATGATTCAACATTGTTGTTCAGATGTGATTTCTAAGAGAACCACATGCCCTCAGGTAGTGTAAAGAGGAATGAACCCTCCAGATTATGGTAAGTAACTAGGCCCATCAGAGCCTGCTCTGCTCATTTGTATGGGTCTAGTTCAAAGTGAAATATTTTGAGAGACCCCTGACATGCTGCAGGACCCCAGTGAGAAAGAGGCGGAGTTTAGAAACCACTGGGAGCATGGCTTTAATTAGCCTTAACCTAGAAACTCATCAGTTTATGCTTTGTCAAGTGCTAAAGTTGAGTTGGAGATATGAGTGACTTAGGAAGTGCATTGTGAGTAGTGGGTGGAAGGGGGCTGCTGGACCTGAGTGATGGGCAGAGGGGCAAGGATGCAAGGATAGGTTGGTGACAAAAGAAAGGGGGAAGAATGATGGCTTCATTAAAAAAAAAAAAAAGCCTCAGGACATCATCAACATGGTGATGTAAATAATTAATGAAAACTCCTCTCCAAAGATTCAATGAAAAAAGAGACAATTCTGGATTGTTTGAAACTCTGGAGGAGGATATAGACTGGAGAAGGACCCTGCAGATGCTGAACTGAAGGAAGAGAAGAAATATCAGTTGTCTTTTTTTCTTTTCCTTTTTTTCTTTTTTCAGTTTTCTTTTTTCACCTCTTCCTCTTTCTTTGTGGAAGAAATGGAAATGTCTTCATATAAATAGTGGTGGTGCATGCATATGTGATTATACAGGGAACCATTGATTGTTTACTTAGGAGGGAATGTATGGTTTATGGATGAAGCTGTCTAAAAATTAAACAGAGTGATACAAGTGCTGGAGAATATGTGGAGAAAGGGAGGTAATTAAGCACTGTTCGTGGGGAAGTAGAATGGTGCAACCCATCTGGAGGGCAGTGTGATGGTTCCACAGGAAGCTAAGCATGGGGTTGACATATTGTCCTGCAACATGGTTATTGGGTATATACTTGGAAGAACTGAAAAGAGGAACATGAATGGACATTTGCACAGTGGGGTTTCTGGTGTCAGTATTCATCATTCGCAGTGGATGGAGGTGGCCTAAGGGCACATCATCTGATGAATGGAATAGCAAACTATAGTGTATACATACAATGGAATATTGATCAGCTATAAGAAGGAATAAAGTTGTGAGCTGAATGGACATTGAAGACAGTATGTTGAGTGAAATAAACCAGAAGTGGAAAGAAAAACATTATAATGCCTCACTAATATGGACTAACTATAATGTGCAAACTCTGAGAATTGAGTCTGAGAACATAGGTTATCAGGAGAAGGCTTATTGTAAAGGTTCCTAGACTGTAAGCTCTTACAGCAGTCACATCTATTCCTGAGTTGTAATGGTTATTCCTAAATTCTGAGATGCTGAGCTCTTTATGAATAACCTGGTTGGTCCCTGGAACTTTGGGTATCTGTGTGACACCTGAGACTCAGAGCCAAAGTCCGACAGCTATGAATGTCAGCATTACCCACACAGCAAATGCTAAAGAGTGAAAAAGAGATCAGACATCAATTAGAGATATGAACAAAATGGACTTGGTCAGGACTAAGGTAAATCAGACTAAAGGGTAAAGGATGATACTGAAAGTGTTTTAAAACTCCAACTTCTGTGTGAGACCAAAGGAAATGATGTTTATTAGGTGCAAAATCTATATTTTTTATAGCACACTATATAATTTAACTTGTATCATCAGTTTATTCAAACACCATAATTATATGGACCTTTGAATGGGGAGTAAAATCTGGTTGGTTTGTACAGGTTGGTGTGAAGCCCTGATGCATCACAAAGTAATTTCAGCAGAGAATAAACATGTATTTGCAAAGCCTCCTTGAGGGACTGGGGAAAAATGTGTAATTATTAAACTTCCCCACCTGGGGAATTACTGATACTCTCAAAAGCATTGGGGACTACTAATTTAGAAAGCCAAGCCCTTGATCTCAGGGCTTGCCCTTATGAAGTTTACTACTGCAAAGGAGAGGCTAAGCCTACTTATTATTGTGCCTAAGAGTCACTCCCAGAGAACCCCTTTTGTTGCTCAATGTCTCTCTCTAAGCCAACTTTGCAGGTGAACTCACTGCCCTCCCTCCGATGTGGGACATGACTCCCAGGGGTGTAAATCTTCCTGGCAACATGGAACATGACTCACGGGGATGAGCTTGACCCGGGCATCATGGGATTGAGAAAGCTTCTTGGACCAAAAGAGGGAAGGGAAATGAAATAAAGTTTCAGTGGCTGAGAGACTTCAAATGGAGTTGAGAGGTCATTCTGGATGTTATTGTTACGCATTATATAGAGATCCCTTTTTAATTTTTAGTGTAGTGGAATAGCTAGAAGGAAATACCTGAATTGCAACCAGTGGCCTTTATTCTTGAAGATGATTGCATAACAATTTAGCTTACACTGTGTGACCATGTGATTGTGAAAATCCTGTGGCTCCCACTTCCTTTATCCGGTGTATAGATAGACAAGTAGAAAAATAAGGACAAAAGAAGTAAATGAATAATAGGGAGGGATGAGGGGTATGGGATGTTTTGGGTGCTCTTTTTTACTTTAATTTTTGTTCTTATTCTTTTTTTGTGATAATGAAAATGTTCAAAAACTGACTGTTGATGAATATACAACTATATAATGGTTCTGTGAGCAATTGATTGTACAATGTGGATGATTTCATGGTTTGTGAATATATCTCAATAAAATTCAATTTTTTTTAAAAAAGAAGCCTCAGTCTATTTTCATTTCCCCCTCTATCAAAGCTATGAAAGTATGGGCAATAACACCATAATAAGAGTTATTATAAGAGTTATAATAAGGGTTATCTAGATAGAAGCAGCATGGACTAGTGGTGAGTGGAGCAAACTCTGAAACCAGCCTCCTAGGTTTCAACCCTGGGTCTACCAGTATGTAACTTTGAATGAGTCATTAAACCTCAGATTTCTTGGTGCCTCAGATTTCTCACCTATAAAATGGAGCTAACAACAGTACTTAGCTCATGGAGTTGATGTGGGGATTAAACAAGATCACAGATGTAAAGTTCTTAGACGTATGCTTGACACATAAGCAACTATGCAAGTTTACCTCCCTATATCTCAAACTTGCATTATTTAATGCTCAGAACAACCTTAGTATATAGGAACTATTGAAATAAACTTTCTATACACAAGGAAGCTTAAACTTTGAGAGGTTAAGAAATCTGTCAAAAGTGGCACCAGTCTGCAAACCCAAGTGGCTGAGACTTTAACCTCTGGGATTTACTGCTTCTCATTAGAGTAACTTTGAGACATAACTAGGAGCCCAGCACACAGCAGTGAAGATGGTCATATTACCTGTGAGTTTTGGAAGGTCTGGAGATGATGCCCACAAGGTGGAGTGTGGGATCAGAATTTTGGCAGTTGTGCCAATGGTTAAGGAGCAGAGTGCCAGAAAGAAGATGGGACAATTATGAGAAGCAACATATTACAGATTTCCAAGGTGAGCTCTCTGGAATTGGATCACTAGATCCAAATGTATTAAAACAAGAAGGGTAAACTGGAAGAAAAGGCTCTTTCTCGTTATCTGAAAGAAAAATAAAGCCATGTCCCATTAAGCCACGCTTATTTTGGTTTCATACAGCCTGGAGCCTTCTTCAAACTCTAAGTGTCACAGCACAAAAGAATCAAAACAAAGGAGACTGTTTTAGTTTGCTAAAGTTGCGGAAATGCAATATACCAGAAATGGACTGGCTTTCAACAATGGGGATTTATTAGCTTACAAGTTCACAGTTTTGAGGCAATGAAAATGTCCAAATCAAGGCATCATCAAGATGATACTTACCCCCCAAGACTGACTACTGGCAATCCCAGGCTTCTCTGTCACATGACAAGACACATGGCATCTTCTGGTCTCTCCTTTCTATTCTAGGTTTCATTGCTTCTATTTTATGGCTTCTGGGTTTCCTCTCTGTTTTCTGCGTCCTTTGCTCTCAGCGTCTATTCTTTCTTCTCCATATTTATTCTCTTATAAAGGACTCCAGTAAGAGGATTAAGACCCAACTGGGGCACACCTCTACTCAAATAACTTAATCAAAAGATCCTACCCACTATATGTCTATAGCCACAGGAATGGATTAGCTTAAGAACATGATCTTTTCTGGGGTCCATAAAACGTCAACCCATCACAGATACAAAAGCAGAAGACCTTGGAAAAGTGGGAAAGAAAGAAAACAAGCAACAGGCCTAGTGGGGAATTCAACCACACAGTCACCCCGTCTCTTTCAACTCCTTGAGGAGAGTAATGGACATTTATTAGATTGTGATTTGGCCCAAAAAGGACTTCTGCTTTCCTTAGGCCAGTAACGATAATTCCAGAAAACATATTTTAGTGGAAGTTTTCAGTGCCCATCTTATTTTTGTGGAATCTCCCAATCATTCCATGGTGTTCCCAGGAGTATTTTATACTTATAAGGTGGGTATGTCCCTGAACCTGTTTATGCCATTGTACTTGTTATAGTATTTACACATTATAATTAATTTTATGTAAACTGATTACGAGCCAAGTTTCTACAATAACTAAGTTGAATGCTTACAAAAAATTAATAAATGAATCACTAAAAATGTGCTGCCTAGTTAGATATGGCTAAAGTAATTTCAAGAGACCAGAGAGAAAAATAATTAGAAGTTGGGAGGATTCTCTAACCCATCAGCTTCATAAGTTTCTTCTATGATTTCCCCCTACTTTTTTTACTGTGATGTAATTCACATACATACAAAGAACCCTAAGTTGACAATTCCGTGGTTTTTAGTATATTCATAAGTTTGTGCAACCATCACCACCATCTACATCCAGAACATTTTCATCACCCCAAAAAGAAACCCTGTGGCCAATCCTGTAGCAATCACTCCCCATCCCTCACCCCTACCTCCAGCCCCTGGCAGCTACTCATCTATATTCTGTCTTTATAGATCTGCCTGTTCTGCCGATTTCAAATACATGGCATCATTCAATATGTAGCCTTTTGTGTCTGGCTTCTTTCATTTAGCATAAATGTTTTCAAGCTTTATCCATGTTGTAACATATATCAGTACTTTATTCCTTTTTTATAGATGATTAATATTTCATTGTATGGATATACCATATTTGGTTTAACCACTCCTCAATTGGTGAACATTTGGGTTGTTTCCTCTTTAGGACTCCTATGAATAATACTGCCATGAACATTTGTGTGCAAGTTTTTTTTTTTTTTTTTTTTTTTTTTTTGGTAAACAGCACAGTTTTAATTGCTACCATTGCTGTTGTATATAAATTTGACTTACAAGGATGTTAATTTCAATCAGAATCTAATAAATGCTTCTAGAAGAGGTATAAATTGTCATCGAGGCCAAACAAGCAAACTTTAAAAGTAAACTTTGGGCCAAGTCATCTTCTCCTCTAGATAATGTTTGGATAAGCATTGCCAATTTAACGTCTTTGAGGACCCTATTCTGTTCAAGGTCCAAAGTAACCAAGATCCTTTCGATTGGCACATTTTTTTCATTTTTTATAAATTGTGAAACAAATTATACTTTTACAGTCCAAAGAATAATATAACAAACAATAATATAATCTATAAGGAATATAAAATATAAATGAATACTGTATATCCACCATCCAGCTTGACAGAGGGTCCTCACCGATAACTTTTGAAGCTGCATTCCCCTCCCTTCTCTGCAAAGATAATGACTTTGAGCATATATTCTCCTTGCTTTTTTATTTATTTATTTATTTTTTATTTTGAAATAAATTCAAAGTTATATGAACAGTTGCAAAAACAATACTAGCCCCATACACAGAATTCCATCATACCCTGACCCCCCTCCCCTGATAGCTCAATCCACCAACTTTAACTTGCTGTCACATCGCTATTTCTTTCCCTCCCTCCCTATCATCCATCATCTATTGCTCTGTCATCTGAACTTATGAGAGTTAGCTGCACACATCCTTGAGCATTCACTATAATTCACGTATACACTTCCCATGAACAAGAACATTCTTTCATGCAATCCCATTAAGCGCAGCTAAGAAGTACAATAGATTCAACAATGATACAAAGCTTACATTCTATATTTCCTTTTCCTTATGTCTCAACTGTGTCCCTTTGAGCCACCTGTCCTCTATCCTCCTGTCCCACCCAAGTTCATCCTTAGTATTCAATTGTCATCTAGTTAGACTGACTTTTTTTTTTTTCAGTTGTGGAAACATATATACAGCCTAAATCTTCCCATTCCACCCCCTCCCTAGTCTTTCATTAGTGGGATTAATCACGTTTAGAATGTTGTAATGCTCTTTCCCACCATCCATTACTAGAAATTTCCCTTCACCTCAAACAGCAACCCTACACTCATTTCTTAACTCCCCATTGCCCCTTCCCCCATTTCTCTTAATCCAAACTCTACTTTTCATCTCTATGGTTATATTCTCTGATAATTTCTTTGTGTTTACTGTGGGGCTTAAAATTAACCTCTTAAATCCCTATCAATCTTGTTTTTCTTTGATACCATCTTCACTTCAATAGGACACATAAACTAAGTTCCTATACTCCTCCATTCCCCCACCTTTATATAGTTGTCTAAAATTACATATTTTACATTGAGTTCAAAACCACTGATTTGTCCTTAGAGTTTGTGTATTTTATATCATGTAGGAAGTGACTAGTGGAATTACAGTTCAAAAATTATTGACTTCTATTTGTAGTCCATTGTGGTTGGAGAATGTGCTTTGAGTATATTCAATGTTTTTTTTTTTTTTTTAATTTCTTGAGGCTTGTTTTATGTCCCAGCTTATGGTCCCTTCTTGAGAAAGATCTGTGATCTTTGAATAATACTGCCATGAACACTTGTGTGCAAGTTTTTTGTGTGTGTGTGGACATCTGTTTCATTTCTCTTGTACACCTGGGAGTGGAATTGCTGGATCATATGGTAACTCTATGTTTAACTTTTTGAGGAACTGCCAAATCATTTTTCAAAGCAGCTACACTGCTTGACATTCCCACCAGTAGTGTATGGGGGCTCCAATTTCTCCAGATCTTTGTCAACACTTGCTATTTTCCATCTTTTTTATTATAGTCATCCTAGTGGGTATGAAGTGGTATCTCACTATGGTTTTGATTTTCATTATTCTAATGACTAATGATGTTAAGTACAATTTAAATTGCTTGTTAACCATTTGTATATCTTCTTTAGAGACATTTCTGTTCAAATTGTTTATCCGTTTTTTAACTGAGTTATATGTCTTTTTATTATTGAGTTGTAAAAGTTCTTCACATATTCTGGTTACCAGGACCTTAGCAGATATATTATTTTTAAGTACTTCTCCCATTCTGTGAGTCGCTTTTCATGTTTTTGACAGCATCTTTTGAGGCACAAAAGTTTTTAATTTTGATGAAATCTTACTCATTTTTTCTTTTGTTGTCCATGACTTTTGTGTCATATCTAAGAAATCATTGCATAATGCAAGGTCCCAAATATTTACACTTAAACATCTTTCTAAGAGTTTTATAGCTTTAGCACATACATTTAGTTCCTTGTTACATTTTGAGTTAATTAATTTTTGTTTATAATGTGAAGTAGGGGTTTAACTTTTTCTTTTGCATGTGGACATCAAGTTGTCCCAGCACCAATTGTTGAAAAGACTAATTTTTCTCCATGTCATTATTTTGGTAACTTTGTCAAAAATCAATTGCCCATAAACATTTGGGTTTATTTCTAGACTCTCAATTCTATTCCATTTTATATGCCTATCCTTATGCCAGTTCTATACTGTCTTGATTACTGTAGTTTTGTACTAAGTTTTGAAATTGGTAGATGTGTCTTCTAACTTTGCCTTTGTCTCAAGATTATTTTGCCTATTCTGAGTGCCTTGCTTTTCCATATTATTTTAGAAGCAGCTTGTCAATTTCTGCAAAAAAAGAGAGAAAGGTAACTTGGATTTTAATATAGATTATATTTAATATACAGACCAATTTGGTGAGTATTGGTACCTTAACAATATTAAGTTTTCCAATTCATGAACACAGGATGTCTTTCCATTTATTTAGATCTTCTTTAATGTCTTTCAATGATGTTTTGTGGTTTTTGGTATATAAACCTTGCACTACCTTGGTTAAATTTATTCTAAAGTATTTTTTTTCTTTTTGATAATATTGAAAATGGAGTTGTTTTTTTAATTTCATTTTTGAGTTGTTCATTGTTAGTATATAGAAATACAATTGATTTTTGTGTGCTAATAGTGCATATTGCAACCTTGATGAATCCATTTATTGTCTCCAATAGGTTTTTATAGGTTCCTTAGAATTTTCTATATATAAGATAATGTCATCTGTAAATGGGGATAACTTTAATTCTTCTTTCCCAATTTGGATGTCTTTTATTTCTTTTTCTTGCCTAATTGCCCTGGCTAGAACTTCCAGTGGGATGTTGGGTTAAAGTGGCAGCAACAGGCTTGCTTGTCTTGTTTCTGATCTTATGGGAAAAGCTTTCAGCCTTTCACCGTTAAGTATGATATTCTCTGTGAGTTCTTCATAGATGAACTTTATTAGATTCAGAAAGTTCCCTTCTTTTCCTAGATTGTTGAGTGTTTTTATCATGAAAGGGTCTTTGATTTTGCTAAATGTTTCTTTAGCATCTATCAGGATGATTGAAGTAGTTTGTGTTCTTTGTTCTATTAATGCATTACACTAATACATTACCCCAATACATTGATTGAATATCATATTTTGAACCAGCCTTGCAATACTGGGATAAATCCTACAGGGCAATGGGATATAATCCTTTTTATATGTTGCTGGATTTGATTTGCTATTATTTCATTTAGAATTTTTGCACCTATATTCATAAGAGATGTGGGTCTGTCGTTTTCTTGTAAAGTTTTTGTTTGGTTTTGGTATCAGAGTAATGTGGGCCTCATAGAATGAGTTTGGAAGTATTTTCTCCTCTTCAGTCGTTTGGAAGAGTGGGTGAAATATGGTATTAATTCTTCTTTAAATATTTGGAAGGATTCACCAGTGAAGTCATCTGGTTCTGGGCTGTTCTTTGTGTTAAGTTTTTTTGATTACTAGTTAGATTTCTTTTCATACTATGTCTGTTTAGATTGTCTATTCTATCTAGAGTCAGCTTTGACAGTTTGTGTCTTTTTAGGAATTTTTCCATTTTATCTAGGTTATCTAAATTGTTGTCATACAAACATGCCAAAATACCAATATGTTCATAGTGTTGCCTTATAATTCTTTTTATTTCTGTGAGGTCAATAGTAATGCCCCCACTTTCATTCCTGATTAAAGTAATTTGAGTTTTTTCTTTCCTTTTTTGGTCAGTTGAGCCAAAGTTTTGTCAATTTTGTTGATCTTTTCAAAGAACTAACTTTTGCTTTGGTAGTTTTCTCTACATTTTTTCAATTCTCTATTTCTTCAATGTCCACTTGAATCTTTATTTCTCTTATTTGTTTGCTTTGGGTTTAGTTTGCTCTTTTTTTTCTGGAGTCTTCAGGTAGAAGAATAAGTCATTGATTTGAGATCATTCTTCTTTTTTAATATGTCATTTTATAGCTATAATTTTCCCCCTAAGCACTGCTTTTGCTGCAGCCTCTAAATTTTGGTCTGTTGTGTCACCATTTGCATTCATCTCAAGATATTTTTTAATTTCCCTTGTGATAGCTTCTCTGACCCACTGTTTATTTAAAAGTGTGCTATTAAATTTCCAATTATTTGTGTATTTCCCAAATTTCCTTCTCTTAGCAATTTCTAATTTCATTCCATTGTAGTCAGAAAGCATACTTTGCATCATTTCAATACTTTTAAATGTATTGAAATTTGTATTATGGCCAAACATATGTTTGGAGAATGTGTCATGTGCACTTGAAAAGAACGTGTATTCTGATGTTTTTGAGTACAGTGCCATATAGATGTCTTTTAGGCATAGTTGGTTTACGGAGTTGTTCAAGTCTTCTATTTACTTGCTGATATTCTGTCTAGGTGTTCAATCCAATACTGAAGGTGGGGAGTTAAAGCCTCCAGCTATTATTGTTGAATTGTATATTTCTCCCTTCAATTCTATTTTAAGGTTCTATTATTGACTGTATATATGCATATAATTGTTATATCTTCTTAATGGATAGGCCATTTTATCATTATAAAATTTTTATCTTTGTTTCTAGTAACAATTTTTGTTTTTAATGTCCATTTTTTCTGATTTTAATATAGCCACCCCAGTTCTCTTTTAGTATATCTTTTTCCATCCTTTTACCTTCAATCTGTTTGTGCTTTTGAATCCCAAGTGCCTCTTGTGGACAGCATATAGTTGGATAATATTTTCTTCATCCATTCTACCAATCTCTGCCTTTTATTGGAGTGTTTAATTCTTTTATGTTTAATATTATTACTGATAAATTTTACATAAATTAGATTTACATCTGGCTTTTTGCTATTTGTTTTCTATATGTTTTATACCTGTTTTGTTCTTCTGTTCCTTTATTACTATCTTCTTTTATGTTAAATACATATTTTCTAGTGTATCATTTTAATTCACTTGTTGTTTCCTTGACCATATTTGTTTGAGTTATTTTCTTAGTGGTTGTCCTGGGGATTACGACTAAAATCTTGAATTATAACAATCTTGTTGTGATTAATACCACATTAATTTCAATAGCATTTAAAAAATTTTCTCCTGTGTAGCTCCATTCTCTTACCCTTCTAAGTGCTATTCTTGTCATACAAATTACATCTTTATAAGTTGTATGCCCATCAACATAGATTTATTATTTCTTTATATATTGGTCTTTAAAATAAGACTGAAGAAAAACTTGCTACAAAGAAAGATAAATGTTCCTTCACTAGTGTTCTTTTTCTCTTCATGTGGATTCATCTTACTATCAGGTGACCTTTCATTTCAGCCTGAAGGACACCCTTTATTATTTCTTATAGGAAAGTTCTGCTAGTGATGAATTCTCTCAGTTTTTGTGTTCTGGGAAGTTGCAAGTTCACCTTTATATTTGAAGGACAGTTTTTCTGGATATAGCATTCTTGACAGTCTTTATCTTCCAGCAGTTTGGGTATGTCACCTCATGACTTTCTGGCTCCCATGGTTTCTGAGGTGAAATCAGTATTTAACCTTAATGATATCTCTTGTATATCATGAGTTATTTCTTGTTGCTTTCAACGTTCTCTCTTTGTGTTTGTCTTTCAGCAGATTGATTTGGGTATGTGGGTTTATCTTACTTGGAGTTTGTTGAACTTCTTGGGTTTGTAGATTAATGTTTTCCATCAAATTTGGAAAGGTGGAGGGGATTATTTTTCATAGATTCTTTCTGCCCATTTCTGATGGTGTCCCAGAGATCTCAGAGCCTCTGCTCGTGTTCCTTCTTTCTATTTTCTTTCACTTCCTCTGACTGGATACTCTCAATTGAACTATCTTAAAGTTCACTGATTCTTCTCTCTGCTCAGACCTGCTGTTGAGCTCCTCTACTGAGTTTTCATTGTACTTTACAACTCCAGAATTTTTATTGTGTTCTTTTTTATATATAAAAATTCTCTCTCTTTATCAATCTCCTATATTTAGTGAGACATTATTCACATATGTCCCTTTAGTTATTTAGACATGGTTTCTTTTAATTATTGGAACATATTTCAAATAGCTGGGTTAGAGTCTTTGTCTACTAAGACCAACATTTGGGCTTCTTCATGGAGAATTTCTAAGTGACTGCTCTTAGTCACTTAGAAAGACTGTGCATTTATTATATTTCTTTCTTTTTTTTGCATGCTTCATAATCTTTTGTTGAAAACTGGACATTTGGAGTAATACAATTTGGAAAATATGGATATCATACTCTCCCTCCTCCAAAGTATTTGTTATTGCTGTTGTTTATCATTATTGTTCTTTGTTTATTTAGTGATTTTTAGGAACTAATTCTATAAAGTCTGTATTCTTTGTTGTGAATGGCCACTAAAGTCTCTGCTCAAGTAGCTTAGTGGTTTAGAATGATTGGGCGGAGATTTCCTTAGATGCCAGAAACCAGTAAGGCTCCTAGTCTTTGCAATGGGGCTCTGCATGCCTGTTGGGGGATGCCTTCAACACTCAACCAGGCAGCTAAAATTCTGCCTTAAGCTTTACTTTTCTGCTTGCTTAGAGCTTCCAGGTCAATCTTGAGGTGAGAGCTTAGGGCCTTTTCAGATCTTTTCTGAGCACGCACACATTCCTGGGTAAGAACTAGACCTATGCATGTGCATGGCCTTCTAAGATTGCAGGGAATATGTCAGAGATTTTCAAAGTCCCTATGGACATCTGTGATGGTTAGGTTTATGGCCAGATGATGGTGTCCAGGTGTCTGGTCAAGCAAGCACTGGCCTAACTGTTACTGCAAGGACAATTGACTGCAGCTGTGACTGCATCAACAAAGGGTGTGCCTTCCGCAATGAGAGAATTCAATCATCTGGATTTAATCCAATCAGTTGAAGACTTAAGGGAGAGACACAGAGGACCTGCATTTCTTCGTTCGGCTAGCCAGCGAAATGGGTCCTGAGGAGTTCATTGAACACCGTCATTGGAGTTGCCAGTTCGCTGAGTGAGGAGTTCATCAAACGCCTTCATCGGAGTCGCCAGTTTGCTGCCTGCCCTACGGAATATGGACTTGTGCATCCCCACAGTTGCATGAGATACTTTTATAAAATCTTATATTTATAGTTAACTCTTATTAATTCTGTTTCCCTAGAGAACCCTAACTAATACAGCATCTCATTCACCAGGTTTTCTTTTAAGATTTTCTGTTAGCCTATTGTTTCTTCCAGCTGTTATGCACCACATCAGAAAGCCATAAAATTTTAAAAAATTGCCCATAATTGGTTTTGACAAATGCCCCTAGGGAAAAAAAAAATCCCACTTGTTGAGTTTCATGTTAGGTTAAATAAAGACATTATTGCAAATGGGGTCTTAAAGGTCAAGACAGGTAAAATGATGATAATACTCTACTAATGAGGCTTTGAATAAGCTCCAACCTTGTGTTGGCTGCGAAGCTTCTGGCTTTCACCATGATCGTGGGTTTTTGGGTTTTCAAGGCTGTCAGAGAGCTATGGAAACAAGACAAATTAAAATGTCACAAAACTTGCTGTTCTTTCTAAGATTTGCCTATTTTTCTTGAATAAATGCTCCATGTATTATTTCAACCCTTTAGATATTTTCCAGAGTTCTGAAAGTTTTTGCCAATTTTCTCATTGCTTTATGGAGGAGTAATTTTTGGAGGTCTTTACTCCATTATTTTCACTCATGTAATTTCCTCTTCCCCTATTTTAAAGAAACAAAACTAGAAGTTATAGATGATGCACTAAAAGCATGTTTTATATTGGCTAACATGAAAGCTCATCAGCAAAATGATCCAAGTCTTCTCAGTGGGAATCCAAGTGACATGTTGGTGAGATGTTTTGTTTGGCAGGATATGCAGCATTGTAGAACATTTAGCATCTCCATCTCAGGTTCACCCTCAGTAAATACCGGGTTGGGTTATCTCTGGATAACCCAAGAGCACAGCTGGAACCGTTCCAAATGTTCCTTTGAATAAACACAATAGTTTTAGTGACCCCTGCATGAACTACTGCTTGAATAAGGAAAGGCCTTGACCCTACCTCAAAAGGTTAGAAAATGGATTTACATTTATATGTTTTACATTAAAATGTAATATTTAAGATACATATGCATTGTTTTTTTTATTAATCCTGCTTTAATTGCCTTTTTGTGATTAACCAGCTAGCTACTGGTCCCGATTGTTTTTCTTAAGGGTTCATCTTCTACATCTGATTACCTGGGGACTTCCTGAAAGAAGACTCCAATACAGGGCTTGCAAACATAAAACAAGGAATTGTAAAAGGAACTGACTATTTTTTTAACCTGTAAGCAACAATGACTTAGGGAGTCTAAATTATTGATTTCACCTATATAAAGAATGGTACTGTTTGAAGAGGATTAAATTTCTTCTATGAGACTCAAAACTAAAATCAACTGGTTATAGTTACAGAGAGATAGACTTCACCACAATAAAGAAAAGAATATTCTAGAACTAGCTGCTAAAAAATAGTTGTACAAAATGTAGTAAAGATGACATGGCGCAACAGAAAGAATAAAATCCTTAGTGCCAAAGCCAGGCATAAACTCTGGCTCCTCCCTGGTTGACATACATATATTACCAAGCCTCATTTTTTTTCCCTCTTTAAAAGACTCATTTTTTTTTTCACTTTAGAGCTATAATAATATTTGCCTCGAAGAACTCTGAAGAATAAATAGTCTATCCTAAATTCCTAGCACATTTTCTGCATCTATTAGACACATAATAAATTATTCTTCCCTTCCTAATCTTCTTCCATGTCCCTAGAAGTGTGAAGCAGAAAAAGACAATTATCTACTTAAGCACACTACATCCTAGTGTTTTACAGTCTAAGATGTTGATAGAAAGATAAAAGTTCCATATGGATCAAATTCCTACCTTGTGGTGATACTGTTTACACTCTTCTTTGCCTATTCAATATACATTTAGCTCTTTCTTCTTTGCTAACAGCCCTCCAAATTCGTTTAGGTTCGGGTAAATATCCTTTGGCTTCAGAGAAGGTGAACGCAGCTCCTGGTCTAGAAGGTGGACTAATTCAGTCCTTTTGAGAGAGATTAGATTACTGTCCAGTAAATATCCATTCAACCCCCATGACTTCTAAGAGAAGTGTGTACTTTCCTGCCTTATTGATTTTAGTCTTGGAATGTGGATGGAGGTGCAAGTGTGCCAGTTCCAAGCCTAGGCTTGCCCCTCAGGTTGTTTATGACCAGAGAAGACTCGCCTGGCAGATTCCATGTCTCATAATAACGAAAGACACAGAGAGCAGCTGCCCCAGCGAATCGACCAACTTGAAGCCCAAAGCAGAGCCACAGCCAACCTTCGGATGCATGAGAGAGAAATATATGCTTATAGTTGTCTGTCCCCTGAGATGATTTTCTGGTTGCTTTTTTAGCAGCAATAGCAATGAAATAACTTCCTGATACATATACCTTTGAGTTATTAGGTAAAGTCTGCTGGGAAGCTTCTGAGAAATAATCTTCCTCTCTGATAAAATAAAGGTGCAAAAAGATAAACTCTTTTCTCAGTGGGATATCCTGACTTTGAGTGAAACAGCAATCTTATGACCATGAGTTGAAGGCCACCAGGTCAGAATCATGGACTTTGTACTACTAACAATCTAGTCAAATGACAAGAATAAATCCTTATTTGTATAAGCCACTATTTGTTCAGTGTCTCTGTTTTCTGCAACTGAATGCATCCTAAGTGATACATGCCCATATTGAAATCTAGGACTATTGAACTCCAAGATGTATTTCGTTTTTATAGCGGAAGCTAATGTATTTGACAATTCTCAGAATCAATTCTGTCTCACGACCACTTGTCATGTAGTATGCTTTTATTTATGACTTCATTGGCTTGTTCAGTCAGTGTTGCCTACTAATTCATTGAATACCTAAGCACTTGGACATCCTTCCAAGGATCTCTACACTTCATACCTAGTGGGCATGAAACGTCATTTCCTTCAAAGAGTCTTCCTTCACTTTCAGTGTGTGCCTTCTACCCACATTGCAATATTCCACGTGCAGCAGAAGTTACTACTTGAAATGTTTGATCAGGCAAACTTCCATGGGCACTTATGGCCCATCTGCCATTCTGCTTCTTTACCATATCTGGGAGATTATGTGTACATATATATATATATGAGATTTCTGTGCAAAAGGGAAGAAAGGTGAGACAAATATCTTTCCTTTGATTCCTAATTTCAGAGCTAAAACAGGTCCACTAAGAACAAAGATGCTGGAACAAGACTTCCTGAATTCAGGTTCCAGGTCTACCACTGCCCAGCCACGGGAAAATGGGCTATTTAACCTCTCTGTACCCTCATTTCCCCATCAGTAGAATGGGGTTAGTAATAGTAGATACTTCATAGCATTGTTATGAGGCTTAAATGAGTTAATATATGTTAAGTGCCTACCCTGTTCCCTCAACCGGATTCTGCTCAATGGACCAGTAGTCCTATGAGAAAGCAGAGTGTGATGAAAACTGTATAAGACTTTGAGTGAATGCTACTTAGAAGTCCAGGTGACAAACAGCAGCACAAAGCAGGAAGAGGGTCACTTTCCTTTGCTTTCCTTTGGTGTGCTGAGGGCTTGGGACAGCCCTGGGGAGAGATCTATGCCTGGTGGAGTTACTCTCATTGAGAGCTCTGCAGTATAAGGGATCCTGGAGAAGGAGCAGGGGCAGAAGGAGACGATCAGGCCATATTCCTCTTAGGTTAAGGTTTTCCAGGGAAGTACTGTCTCCATGATGTACAGTGACACTCTACCTCCTGTTCTAGCAGACTGGGTTCCCTGAATTAGGGCTTGACCTCATCTTGGATTCCAATTTTAAGTTCCTCTTCCTCATTGTCCTCACTTGATAATGCCCATGAGGTCACATTTGCCCCAATATTCTATGAAAACACTTTATAACCCAGGTAATACCATTTAAATGTTGGCATATTGACATATACAGCTCTAAGCACCACATCTCACTGCAGTACCAACTTTTTAACTTTGTATATATCTTTTCACACAATGGTCAACATAATAGTCTCTCTAGCAATTAGATTGTCGATATTTATTTCTCTTCATTTTTTTCCTTCATAGTCAGTTTTATTTCTTTTTGAACCATTTAGCTAGTCTTTGGGAAAAGATTTGCTCTATCCAAAGCTAATGATAATGCACAGTGTCATTCTTATATTTTAAAGTATTATTCAAAACTTAATATCTCATTCTTTAACATCATCTATATAGCTAGCCAATTAATTTTTATTTTCTTTTTTCTTACAACTTCAATCTTTAGTCATATTAGGAAAACATTGACTGCATATCTAAATCCTTCAGGCTTCTGCCTGACTTCATATATCCCAGAGGTGCCTCTTAGATTTTGGGCGATGGTATCCCAATGTACTGGATAGAGTCTGTTGTCTCTCAGCTCTACACTTATCCTTCTAGACCCTTCTCTTCACCACAGTCATAGGAAGACTGCAAAATACATTTCCCAGAATCCCTTGCCAGCTGGCACCCAAAGGCAGGTAGGACAGGGAAGGCTGGAGGAGCCGTTTTCTGCTGGCTTCTCTTGCACCTGTAGCAGTGACGGCAGCAGAGCAACTTTAGCAGTTTGGGGAAGAACATGGAAGTAAGGGTGGCCAGTGAGTGCTGGTTTCTGAGATCCTACTCATGCAGCAGTGTCCCAACAGGGGCAGCCTAAGAAGCACAGCTTTTATGGGCGCTGCGTAAAATCATTTTCTCTTTTGTCCTTCAACTCTAGGTGTGAGAGTACTTTTACCATAATTGCCAGTCCTTGGATAACAATCTTCCTTGTTTTTCTGTTCTATCCCACTCCAACACTTGTAGCACATTCCCTGCATGAATCCCCTCTATGTCAAACAGCTGGATTCATTTTCGTTTTCCTGATTTGGCAGGGACTCATGCACCCCGTTATAAATCCGCATGCATGTGCAGCAGAAGATGTGCTGTGCCTTAGAAGGCAATTTGTCACATCTTGGGAAACCTTCAAGGAAGATTCAACTGACAACATCAACTCTGCATGTAGCTCTTCTTTATTTCTCAGTAGAGAATTACTCATCTCCCCCACTCCAGTGATAGGTTTCATGTTATTTATTCACTGGCATTTACAAATTCTTGGTTGTGTCAGGTTTCTTCCCCAAGAAGTCTGCATTCAAGTTATTGGGACAAAACACATACTTTTTGCACCTGTTGAACTGTCTTTCTTCTTTAATCCATACGCTCTTATTCACCACTCTTATCTTCCAGGATTTAGGGTTTTGTTTCGTTTTTTGCCCCCTAGCCTCCTAAGAGTTTTGAATTCATGGTTTTCTTTTGTATTTCTCCTTCCATTTTTTTTCTAGGAAATCTTCATCTTTGCAATAAGGTGGCATTCAGAGGTAGGATTCTTAAGGAAATAAAAAAAAGGGAATCTTCAGTAATAATGCTAGTATAGAGAAAGGGAAAAGTTTGTGCTCATGCGTCGGGTTAAAATGTGAGGCTTGAGCTGATGAGATCAGTGTAGACAAGAATCCTGGGCCATAGGTTAATTACCATCATGTGTAGCTTCTAACTAAGATCAAAGATGGAGAGTATCTTATCTCCCAACAATGAAAAAGCAACATTATCTTGAACCATGGCACAATTTCATAAGTTCCTGTCTTAGTCTGCCAGAGCTGCTCTGACAAATACCACACAATGGGTTTACTTAGACAACAGCATTTATTGACTCATGGTTTCAGGGGCTAGAGGTCCAAAATCAAGCTGTCAGTTGGGCTATGATTTTTCCTCAAGGTCTATAGTGTCTGGCAATGGCTTGCCACATCCTTGGGGTTTCCTGGCTTGCATTTCTGCCTCCTGTCACATGGCGATGTCCTTGATCTCTTCCTGTGTCTTTCTCTGACTGGCTGGGTCCAAATTTCTTCTGCTTATACAGGACTCCAGCAATATGGATTAAGACCCACCCTGATTCAGTTAGGCCATATCTAAATAGGATCATAATTGATAATATATCTTTCAAGGGTCCTTTTTACAATGGGGTCACACTCATAGGAACACAGATTAAGATTAAGAGCATGTGTTTTGCTGGGATACATGAAAGATTAAGGACATGTGTTTTTCTGGGATACGTAATTCAATCTACCAGTTACCATAGGCAAATGCATGCTCATACCTCTACCTTTAAGAACTGTTTATTCCTCCTTCTGAGCAATTGACCCCTAATATGGGAAATATTCATGTAATAGCCTGTTGCTCTGCTGGATTTCTTGATTTTTAATTTTTAGCATCTCTCTTTCCAGTCACTTCCCTCCCCCATGTCTACATATAATGCAAATATGATGGGTTTAGAAGTTGACTTTTGCTCAGAAACAAATTTTGTAAGAAAATAAAATTAAACCATGCAGTTGAATGTTGAACAAAAGCAGATCAAGGCATAAAGCCAAATTCCCCCAGCTCATTGTTTCCTTGCATGATGTTGCTTAGATATCAGTTTATCAACAGACTGAATCACTACCACCACTGCAGAGACAGAGACCTTGAGAGAAAATTAAATGAATATGAATGATGGCTTTTAAATAGGGGGGACATGCAATCCGGGGTAAGATCCTTTTCAGTAAATCTGTCTTTTTGTTTCCAATATAAATCATTTTGTAGATTTTTGCTCCCTGAATTCCCCAAGGATTTTAATCAAACTTTATCAGATTTAGACCACTTGAATAGGTAAGATGTATTTCCTCAGCGATAGTCCAAGAAAAGCATGTATGAGTTGTTGCCACGAGGAAGATCATCAGTCATTTCCTTATGCTATTTGAGGAGACAAGAAATCTTCCTAGCTTTGAAGAATGTTTATTCTCTGCTGTACAGATCTGGAAAATGGGAGGAGGGAAATTGTGATGAATCGAGTACATGATAAAGCATAAGTTTGTATCACAGAGGATAATTCTATCATGAGAGTATATCTTGGTTGGAATGGTTTCTGGAGTCCACATTTAAAGAAAGCAGTATTAAATAAATATTTTTAATTTAATTTATAAAGGTATATCATGGAAACAGGACATACTGAGTTGACTGATGTTTTCCTAATAAATTTCTTTCTGGAAGATCCAAGCATTAGATCTGCAAACTAAAAATCAATTAGAATCATCTTACATATTAAGATAATTGACAAACATGTGTGTGCACGTGCACATACTAAAGTAGGGTTGAGGGAAGGAACTGGCATACAGTGAGAGAATTCTATAATTCTGATCTCATTTAATCAAACAACCCTGTGAGGTAGACTTTATAATTGCCACTGTGCACTTGAGAGGACCAAGGCTAACAGAAGGTAAGAAACTCAATTTTTTCTGGTTCCAAAGTTCCTGCCAACTATATTACGGTTTCTTTTCTTCATTTAGCACATAGTAAAGGAGCCCTTGTTAGTTATACTTGCTTTTGCTGTGTTCTTACTTTCTGTATTCAGTGGTTTATTTTGCTGACAAAGCAAAGAAGTGAGCAGAGGAAAAATGCTTGGGGTTTCCATTCTGTCCCTTGGCAACCCTATTCCAACATGTCTATCCTTCCTTGATTGACAAGTTTTTTATTAGTATATAAATATCTCAGATTCTAAACTCTAAATCACATAGAAAGGAGACTCAACCATAGCAGGTGTGATTCCTTCATTTTATAACTTTGTCAGGCAAGTGGCAAGCAACATGGCCAGGTTTAATCGTTTATTTTAAAGTGTGGTGCTGTAAAACTGCAACTCTAAATGAGCATGTAATGCAGAATGATGTAAAAGGTATACTATATTGCCACTAAAAACCATATTTTTAGGAATATTTAATGAACTGGGGAAAATATACAACCTGACTTTTCTAAAATCACACCAAGTACACACGAAAAAAAAAAAGAGAATTTAATCAAATGACAATGGTAGTTCTGGATAGTGAGATTATGGGTGATTTTATTTGCTTTTTCAATTTTTAAATGTTTCCAAATTTTCCAAAATGACATGTATTAATGTTAGAATCAGAAGAGGCATTAAATATTATTTAAAACTCTCCAGAAATAGCTGTCATAGACCGTTTGTCCCACTTGTTCCAAACACAGAGTGAAGCAGAAAGACAAAGGACTGTGAATTATTCCTTCCATAAATAAAAGGTGAGGATGGGGAGTAGTGCAGAACTAAGCAGCCAGTTTGGTCTAGTTGCTTGGCAGCATGTGTGAAAACTTTCAATAACATTTATTTATTTGTTTGTTTATTTATTTATATTTACTTATTTCCTTGCTTACTTATTAACTTGGCTACATCCTGCAAATTGATTGGAAAACAAAACAAACCAAAATTTTATTGTAATCTTTGTTGTTCCCTGGAGGTACAGGATAAAGAATGAGAGAAAACTGGAAAAGACAACAAAAGTTCTGCAATAGTCCACAGATTTCTTGCATTCCAGTTCCTCCCTCTGCCTCTGACATGTCATTACTAAAGGTAGGTATATCTGTTTGCTAAAGCTGCCAGAAGGCAATATACCAGAAATGGATTGGCTTTTACAATGGAGGCTTATTAGTTCACAAATTTACAGTTCTAAGGCCATGGAAATGTCCCAGTTAATGCACCAACAGGATGATACCTTCTCTGAAGAAAGGCTGATGGCATCTGGGGTTCCTCTGACACATGGGAAGGCACATGGCTGCCTCTGCTAATCCTTCTCTCCTGGGTTTAGCTTCTAGTTTCAGTGGCTTGCTCCAAAATGTCTCTGGGCTTCTGTCTCAGCTTCTCTCTGCTCTCTCCAAAATGTCTCTGCCTTTTATCCTCTCATAGAGGACTCCAGCAAGGAGATAAAGACCCACCTTGAATGGGCAGGGTCACATCTCCATGGAAACAATCTGGTCAAAAGCTCCCACCCACAACAGTGTTGCCCCCACAAGATTGGATGAAAGGAACATAGTCTTTTCTGGGGTCCATGACAGATCCAAACCAGTAGAGTAGGCATTTTGTTTCCAGACAGAGGGACCATGTCTGCCTCTCTTTCAAAGCTCCATGACTTACCCATTATCAGGCAGAACATCTGGCCCAACCCAGCTCCTGGGCACATGTTGAAAGCAGGCGTGAGTGAATGAAGAGAACTTCGATGATCTCTTCCTACACTTGTCCCATTTCAGGAGCTCTGGTACATGGTTGCCTCTTGGTTGCTTTCTTGACTTACCAGCAGTGATGGGAAACTCCATAATTGAACACACCGTGGCTTCACTGCTGGAGAGCTAGGTTTGATTTTTAGCAACTTTCACGCAAATCTGTCAAATTTGTAAATTTGTAAAGTTCGTGAAAATTTCAGTTTCCTTCCATCCGCTTATGGAAGGATAAGCAATAGGGTAAAAACCTTAGGAATGCTGTCCCTCGCTTCGCATATAGGAAGTTAAGAGCTTTACTAAGGCAAAGAGAAGAGCAAATTTTCCCTTGTAAAATAAAATTATAACTTTTTAGGAATTATCTAGTATTATGAAAACTCCCATGGTGCTTTGTAGCTTTGCTGTTGAAATTGGCTTGCAATTTTTATGTTCTGTTGTTCTCAATCATTTGAACAGGCTTAACAAGTTATTCAGGAATGGACTCCATTTTCTTCTCCAAATACATTCTTTTTAAAACATCTAATTTAGAAACTTTAAAGTTGAAATTATGTATACAATTGTGGGAGATGCTAAGTTTTACTAATTAAGTCTGTATATATTTTTCATAACAAAGTTTAAGGTCTTTATACCCTCAAAAAAAAAAAAAAAAAAAAAAACCCTGACTCAGATTTCAGTCCCACTGAAAATTTCTAATAGGTTAAATCATCTTACCCTGCTTTTACATACGATCATTTTATATTTTACATGTAACTATTAGATGTTAACATGCTTAACAATTAGTTTTGAAGGTTCTATCATGGTTTTGGATTTTTTGACAGAGGATGATTTTATTTTATCTTGGCTTTTCTAAAATGTTGCTGCTCCTATCTCAGTTTCCTCATTTGTAAAATGAGGTCAGTAATTGTCCATCACAAAGGATTGTGATGTTGGAGATAACACTTGCAAAATGCATACCATAAGCACATAAGATCTATGAGGCACCTAACAGTAATTTTAGCCCAGGCCCTCCTTGTCTCTCCCTTGGACTATGGCAGAAACCTTCTTGGTTCTCTCCTTACCTTTACTTTTTCTTCCCTAAACCCATATTCTACAGCAGGGCTAGGGGGATCTTTCTAAAATGGCACTCTGTGTCAGCTTGAAGTAGAATTTCTCAACCTTGGCACTGTTAACATTTGGGGTAGGTAAGTCTTTATGGCAAGGATGAGGGGGCTATCCTGGGTGTCATAGGATGTTTAGCAGCATCCCTGACCTCTGCCTGCTAGCTGTCAGTAGAAAGCCTCTCCACCCCCTACCATTTGTGACAACCCCAAATTTCCCCCCAAACACTGCCCAATGGCCCTTGGGTGACAAAATCACCCCCACTGAGAATCACTGCCTTAAATAAAGACCTTCAGTGAATGGCTCCTCCTGAGAGGTATTCTTGAAACTCTTAATATGAAAAAAAAAAAAAAAAAGAAAAAAGACCTCCATGATCTTCCCCTGCATAACTCCACAGTCTCTTCGAACCTCAGACTCTATGATCTGGTTGAATTAAAGAAAAAAAAATCTGATTGCCAACATATTAGAGAATTTGCACCAGTTTCTCTCTGTGTCTATAATGAGCCTTTCTTTTTCTTCTAGTCCAGTGGTTCTTCAATTGTAGGGTGCATGTGTCAGAAACACCTGGAGACCTTGTTTAAACAGAGCCCTAGGACCTACCCCTAGAGTTTCTGGTTCCATAAGCCTGGGGGTGTGACCTGGGAATCTGCATTTCTAACAAGCCCACAGAGGTCCCAGGGGATGGGTACCAACCTTTGAAAACCCATATTCTAGGCCCCTTATGAATTCCTCAAACCCTCTAAGACTCAGAGGTGGCAGTCTTCTCATTTAGGGAGCCTTCTTTGACTGCTACTGGTGGACTATGTTTTCCTCCTCTGTTTTCTCAGCACCTTTTTACTAATGATATTAAATACACATCACATCACCCGTCAACCCACCCGTCTATGTCCCCTGCTTGCTAAGAACTCTCAGGGGAGAGGACTCTTTTTACCCATCTTTGCATCCAGAGGGACACTTCAGGCTCTGCGTAGATTCTCACAACCCATCTTTCCCAGCAAGGATTATAATGGTGTGATAAAATTACAAGATCCTTGAAATCCTTGGATCTCCCTCCACCCAAAACCTTGACCTGCATGCCTGGAATCTTTTACTTACCCATTTTCACCATCACACGGGCCAGTGGACAGTTGTTTAAGCAAGTTCCTGTAGAGGAAACTGCCCACATGTTTTCCAGTTGTTGTGTATTAAAAATCTACATGTATTTGTGTTTACTATAAATATATTTACTATAAAAAGAGGAGCATCTTGTTTCTGCAGAAGTCAGGTTTGAATACATCATACACTTGCAATCCTATAGAACTCTACCCACTCACCAAAATCAATTGCTCTGCTCCAACAGGGCCTAACCTGGGGACAACAGTGCTACTTTTACAGCATCATGAGGATTTACAACACTAGTCCCCAGTGGGAGGCCCTGCAGGCCCGCTATGTTCACAGCCTCCTGCATCAGCAGCTGCTGGGTGAGTTTAATTACCTGACCTGAACCAGGAACCCGTGTGCTGCAGCAAAAGCCAAGGTTTCCAGAGAAATAATTCAAGTAGAATGGCCTCTACCAGTGGACAGTTTTATCAACAGGGTCAGCTGGCCAAGTTTAAAAATTATTATTCCTGATAATAGAGAGCAAGTTTTTATGGGTAAATTAAGACGGTTTGAAGAAATAGGAACGTGGATTGTTATAAAATGTTAACAACTCTCGGAGATTGACAGGGATTCAATCTAGTAAAATGGACTGGGTTTAAGAAGCCAGATTAGGCTCAAAACACATGTCAGCACTCCTTGCTGGTTGTGCAAACTCAGAGGCTCAGTTTACCCACAACAATAATTGTCATTTTTTTTTTTTTTTGAGTATTTACCATGTGTCAGACATTTTGCTAGAAGCTCTTCATAGAATATCTGCTTTCTTCCTGCTTTACAGTATGGGAAAATGCAGCCCAAGCAGGTTATGTCACTTGATCAAGTGCATGTCAGAGCTCTGACTTGACTCCAAAGACCATGCGTGTTCACCTCCACATTTTACTGCTTCTTCTCTTCTACTTACCTCAGTGGATTTTTTGAAGCCCAAATGAAAGTCCTGCATCATCTGTAAGCAGTGATCTACTGGAAGGCTGGTTGTTGTTAAATCCTTCTTCTTCTAGGAAATGATTTTGGTCTCTAGCTGCCTCTCTGATGCAATTCTTTCAAATCCATCAAGCTTCGTGTTTAAAACCACTCATTCAGCATCAGCACATACTGACTGATACCTTGTTCCTGTATGTGCACAAAAGGAAGACTTGGTTTGTGCAAATAGTTTCCAAAAAAAACAACAATATTTACCTTTTATTAAGGGCATCCTCCCTGCCAGGCATTATTCTGTGCACTCTGCAAGTATCACCTTGTTCAAACCTCAGACACACTAGAGTACATGCTTTTCTAATCTACTTTACACAGAAGAAAAAATTGAGCCATGGGTAAGTGAAATAACTTGACCAGGGTCACACAACTAATACACAGCAGAGCCAGGGATCAGTCTGGTCCCCATGAATGTCTGAAATGCAGCAGGAGCTTCATCTAGTAGCTTTGTTTGTGAATAAAATTGTAGAGAAGCCAATGAATCCAGAAGCAGAGGTATTAAGCATTGACTGCACTTGAAATCCACCCATGCATCTTATTAAATGCAGATTCCTAGACCTAATCCTCTAAGTTTCTGATTCAGAAGGTCTTTGGAATAGAGTTAGGAATCTATATTTTCAACAGCATTTTATAAAAGCACTTGGTCTCAGTCAGGTGATTCTGTAGTAGATTAGGTGGTTGGCACACTGCACTCTGAGAAATACTAACTGGGATCTAATATGTATATATATTTTTATATATATATATATTGAAGAAAGTTTGATATTGAAGATAAGTGATTCAGGCAAAGATTCTTCAAGGTTCATGTCCCTTTGCAAATGATTGTCATGATAGTCAATGACTAAGGATTGATTGGCTTATTGAATGAGAGATAACAAGGGAAAGATGCAAAGATCATATAATCTAGACATCCTAAGGACAATAGTTATTCTTTATCCATCCTCGAAGAATAGAAGAAAATTTGGACACGTGGACATTTGCAGTTTTGTTTGCTTACCTGCTTTGTAAAGTTGTTGACTCTGAAGTTTCTCTCACTCCTTTCCCCCAGGCTATATTACTCACCAGGAAGCCTTGGCTTGTGCTGCTGCACTGAGGGAGTCTGCTAGGAAAGCTGCAGCCAAGGTAGCGCCTCACAGATCCATCCCCAGGAAGCCTTCGGCCATTTCAAGAAAATGGGTGTCCTCACTACCTGTGTCTGCTCTTCGACCCCGGACCCAAAGCACAGGGCTCTGAACCCTCAGGAAACACGGCTGTACGTAAGCCCTGGAACAGACAGGTGGCCCGTGCTAGGTGGCATGTAATGGGTGCTTAGTGCCTATTTCTTGGATGAGAATGAATAAAAGTGCTAATTCCTAATACACACCCCAGACCTAGAAATAGTCTCTCTTTTGTTTGCAAGAATTTTACCAGCAAGAGCAAGTCGAGAAGGTTAAGAGCATGGAGCAGCGAGTAAGCCTATTTTCCACCTAGACTCTGCAGAATAAAAAGTCTTTGAAGCTTGTAAAATAAAAGCTTCCTTTGAATTAGAACCTCTCAGAGAAATCCCAAGAACAGTGTAAAGGGATGAGTGGCTAGAGGTCACCAGGTGCTCTGTCACTTAGTAATACCCCCTGCCAGCCACACAACGCACATATTGAACTTTAAAATCATGCTAACCAACAGGGAGTTACACTGAGCACAGAGGGCTTCTGGAGCCACATCGTCTCAGCAGTAATAGGATTGTGTGTTTCCATATCCTCGGTCCCTTCTTCTTCCCCATTAAGCAACAGCATTAAAGTTGGCCCAAAGCTTCTGGTTCTCACCTGGCTCAATCACTTTGTGTCATCTCAAAGCTTGGGCTTAACAACCTGCCCTGTCTGTGTTGATTCTGCAATGCTGTAATTGACCTTGACAGGGGTAAGAAATTCACACACACCCCTTCCCCTGGCTGCCAATGAACAGTCTCAGCAGAACAGAAACATGGCTCCAAAGAATTGATCTCAAGTCTTAACTTTCCATGGCCTAAATGGTTTTAAGTGGGCATGAAAGACTATACAATAATCAAAAAAGAAATTTTTTAGTAATTGTTAGGTAGGCCTAAAAGAAGAAAAACTCTAACTGAACTGGGGTGAGTTCTACTAGGCACCCCTCTTAAGAGATACAGGTATGTGGTAGACCTTCTTGGCTTGTACTAACCTTCCTTTTGTTTCCCTCTGAACTTCTTGCATGCTCTTTTGTCTTAGACTTTTTCTTTCTTTCATTATTTTTTTTTTGATGGGCATAGATATTTGCCATGTAAGCCTTAGCTAGTGATGCAGAAGGAGGTCACTTACGATTCTGAGCCACATCCTCACATCAAAGATCTCAGAAGCAGCTTGTTTCAGACAGAGGCTTTAAAGGGCTGATTAGAAGGTGAATGCCAGAGGTCCACGAGGAGGACAAATAGATCCAGTTTGGTGCAAAAGGTTCCACTTGTTAGCTCTCTTCTCCCTTCTGAGAAAGATCTGCTCCCCCACCTCCCCCCATATCCCCCCACCTCCCTACCACCTACCCCCCCCCCCCCCCCCCCCCCACCGCCTCAGCTCTGCACCCAGAGCTTATGAGGAATGAAATTACTTATATTGCGGGAAGAAGAAAGGACTGGGAACATAATGCCAAAGATGATGACCGTGAGCCTGTATCTTTTAGAAATTTTACTCCTTTGACCTGTTTGAGACTATAGAGCCCGTGCTCTCAAAAATGTCAGTAGACATAATCAGAACATAAACTCCTGGGGAGTAAACGACCATTTCACCTGAATTCCTAGTGCCTAAAATAGCACCTGGCCCATGCAGGACAAATTTTCAAATATTTTGCAAGTCAGAATTGCCTCTGAGTTTATGATATTATTCTAGGGCTCCGGGAAGCCACAGCTACTGATGCAGAGTAGCCAGAGTGGTTGTGGTACATCTAGGGTGGAGCAATAGGGGTGCATTGTCCATAAAGTATTTAAAACAATTATAAGGCTGACTAAAGGTTGTCTGCTTTTTTATTATATCACCATGAGCCAGCAGTTCCAAACAATGTCAATGATAAACTCTTCTCCCCCACCCACTCCACACCCCCAAAATCTTCTGTTGGTCTAAATACTAAACAACTTTTGAGGTTACTGATGAATTTTAATCATATACACATAAGTTTCAAATATGCACATTTTAACTGCTTGACTTTTAATAACCATTGTATTCTTCATGGAAGGTAATTCAGGAAAGTCTCAAAACACACAGAATCAGCTCACATGTCTCCAGCCACAGTGGGACTACATATTCTTGCATTTAAACAGTAAATTTGAAACGAACAGTGATTGCACTGTGATTATGAAGATGAAGAAACTGAACTTGAATTACTTCAATTCTGTTATTCCATGTGACCCCTTAGAGTTCTTCTTTTTTTTAAACAACTTTATTGAAGTATAATTCACATGCAATAAAATGCACTTATTTAAACTTCAATTAGTCTTGAGAAATGCATACATACAGACATAGCACTTTTCCATTATCCCAAAAGTTCACTCATGTCTCTTTGAAGTCAATCTTCTCCCCCAAACTCCGGCCCCTGGTAATTAATCCATGATCTCCTCTCTATGACTATACTTTTGACTTTTCTAGAATTTTAGGTAAATTGGAATCATAAAATATGTCATCTTTTGTGTCCGACTTCTCTCAATTAGCATGATGCTACTCAGGTTCATCCATATTGCATCTATGAGTAATTTGTTCCTTTTCATTGCTAAGTGGCATTCCATTGTACCAATATGCCACAATTTGTTTATCCATTCACCAGTTAATGAATATCTGGATTGTTTCTAGCTTTTGACTTTTATTAATTAAACTGCTATAAATATATGCTATAAATATAAACATCTGTCTTAGTGTGAACATGTTTTTATTTCTCTTGGGTAGATACTTAGAAGTATGATTGCTAGGTCATATGGTAGATTTATGTTTAACTTTACAAGCTACTACTGCACTGTTTTTTAAAGTGGCACAACATTTTGCATTCCCACCAGCAAGGTCTAAGTGTTCTACTTGCTCCAAATCCTCACCAACGCCTGGCATGGCCATGCTTTTAAATTCTCCCTATTCGAGAGGCTATGGCTACTGAACAGAAAAGAACTTGGATGTATGGAAGATACTGTCACTATTAGTAACGGTCACCTTCTTTCTGGGAATTCCCACAAATCTCAGAGAAGTGATAGACATGGGCATGTAATGGCAATGATCTTGGAGATTTAATAGAAGAAATTTCAAAGTGTAGTAGTAGACCCTGGTAAGGCAACTTTCCAAAGGCTGGAGTTGGTGAGGAGGAAGAAAAAGAAGCAACCTCTGCAGGAAGGACCATCCCAACACAAATCTGAAATGGGTTCACTGTAGCTCAGCAATTTCTCACCTTTCCTTGTTCACATTGCTCTTAAGTTGCAGTGAACAATAGCCCACAACCACCACTAAAATCTTTATGCACGGTATTAGTTATCTACTGCTGCATAACAAATCACTCCAAATCATCATTTACTGTCTCACAGTTTCTACAGTCAGGAATCTGGACATGGTTTTGCTGGGTCTCCCAGCTCAGGGTCTTCACAAGGCAGAGCCTGGGGTCTCATCTGAAGATTCAATCTGGAAAGGATCCACTTTCAAGCACACTCACATCATTGTTGACAGAATTTAGTTCTTTGGGGGGGCTGTTGGACTCAGGGCCTTGGTTCCTTGCTGCCTGTTGACTGGAGACTGTTCTAAGTTCCCTGCCACATAGACCTCTCCATAGGGTGGCTCATAAATGGCAGCTTCCTTCATCAGCGTTGACAAACAACAGCGAGCAATAGAGAAGAGTCACAGTCTTCTGTAACCTAATCTCAGAAACAGCATCTCATCATTTTTTGCTGTAGTCTATTCATTAGAAACAAGTCTCTAGGTCCAGCCCCTGTTCAAGGGCAGGGCATTGCACCAGAGTGTGAAGACTGAAAAGTGCTGGGAACCATTTCAGAAGCCATCTACCAAAACCAGGACTAGGGAGAGCTGAGTGAGGAACCTTGGGTGAAAAATTTAAGGAAACCTTCATTCTTCCACAACTCTGAGAGTAAGTCCCATTTAGTATCTCCCTAGGCTCCTTATGAATCCCATTTAGCACATGCACGTCATACCTGTATGCTGACTTCTGGTCACCCCATCAGGACTCCTTGCCAAGACACTCAGTTTGAGCTTGTCCTTTGAGTCAGTGCTCCCATCCTACACATTTTCTGCCATGACTCTCTCTTGAAGCTTGGCTGTTTTGTGTTCCAGCCCCGCAATGTACTGTTCGGAGAAAATGTTACCAGATAAACCTAAGGTGTTTAATAACGAATACTGAGTTCATGTGAAATCCATATCAATTTGAGAGCATTTATCAAAATGCAACCCTACAATATACCACCTGTCTCAGACTCAACAAGGATATTTGAAGAAAATTCAAATTCCTGGGTGCTTTCCTAGAGGCAGTGAGATGGAATCTAGGAGATAGCAAGTCAGATGATAGTCACCCTTACTAAAGCATTTAAGGAGCAAGCTAAATGGTCATAACATTTTTTTTATCTTCATTTTATTGAGATATATTCACATACCACGCAGTCATACAAAACAAATCGTACTTTCGATTGTTCACAGTACCATTACATAGTTGTACATTCATCACCTAAATCAATCCCTGACACCTTCATTAGCACACACATAAAAATAACAAGAATAATAATTAGAGTGAAAAAGAGCAATTGAAGTAAAAAAGAACACTGGGTACCTTTGTCTGTTTGTTTCCTTCCCCTATTTTTCTACTCATCCATCCATAAACTAGACAAAGTGGAGTGTGGTCCTTATGGCTTTCCCAATCCCATTGTCACCCCTCATAAGCTACATTTTTATACAACTGTCTTGGAGATTCATGGGTTCTGGGTTGTAGTTTGATAGTTTCAGGTATCCACCACCAGCTACCCCAATTCTTTAGAACCTAAAAAGCGTTGTCTACAGTGTGCGTAAGAGTGCCCACCAGAGTGACCTCTCGGCTCCTTTTGGAATCTCTCTGCCACTGGAGCTTATTTCATTTCCTTTCACATCCCCCTTTTGGTCAAGAAGATGTTCTCCGTCCCACGATGCCGGGTCTACGTTCCTCCCCGGGAGTCATATTCCATGTTGCCAGGGAGATTCACTCCCCTGGGTGTCTGATCCCAGGTAGGGGGGAGGGCAGTGATTTCACCTTTCAAGTTGGCTTAGCCAGAGAGAGAGGGCCACATCTGAGCAACAAAGAGGCATTCGGGAGGAGGCTCTTAGGCACAACCATAGGGAGGCCTAGCCTCTCCTTTGCAGCAACCGTCTTCCCAAGGGTAAAACTTATGGTAGAGGGCTCAACCCATCAAACAACCAGTCCCCTATGTCTGTGGTCATGTTAGCAACCATGGAGGTGGGGTAGGCGAATACCCCTGCATTCTCCACAGGCTCCTCAAGGGGGCACTACATCTTTTTTTTTTCCCTTGTTTTTCTTTTTTTTTTTTTAACTTTCCCTTCTTTTTTAAATCAACTGTATGAAAAAAAAAGTTAAAAAGAAAACAAACATACAATAAAAGAACATTTCAAAGAGACCATATCAAGGGAGTAAGAAAAAGACAACTAACCTAAGATAACTGCTTAACTTCCAACATGTTCCTACTTTACCCCAAGAAAGTTACATAATATAGCCACATTTCTGTGAACTTGTTCCTACTATATCCATCAGAAATTAACAGACCATAGTCATTGCTGGGCATCCCCAGAACGTTAAATAGCTTATCTGTTCTTCTTGGATTATTCTTCCCCCTTCCTTAATTGCTCTCTATTGCTAGTTCCCCTACTTTCTACATTATAAACCATTTGTTTTACATTTTTCAAAGTTCACATTAGTGGTAGCATATAATATTTCTCTTTTTGTGCCTGGCTTATTTCGCTCAGCATTATGTCTTCAAGGTTCATCCATGTTGTCATATGTTTCACCAGATCGTTCCTTCTTACTGCCGCATAGTATTCCATCGTGTGTATATACCACATTTTATTTATCCACTCATCTGTTGAAAGACATTTGGGTTGTTTCCATCTCTTGGCAATTGTGAATAATGCTGCTATGAACATTGGCGTGCAGATACCTGTTCGTGTCACTGCTTTCCGACCTTCCGGGTATATACCGAGAAGTGCAATCGCTGGATCGAATGGTAACTCTATATCTAGTTTTCTAAGGAACTGCCAGACTGACTTCCAGAGTGGCTGAACCATTATACAGTCCCACCAACAATGAATAAGAGTTCCAATTTCTCCACATCCCCTCCAGCATTTGTAGTTTCCTGTTTGTTTAATGGCAGCCATTCTAACCGGTGTTAGATGGTATCTCATTGTGGTCTTAATTTGCATCTCTCTAATAGCTAGTGAAGCTGAACATTTTTTCATGTGTTTCTTGGCCATTTGTATTTCCTCTTCAGAGAACTGTCTTTTCATATCTTTTGCCCATTTTATAATTGGGCTGTCTGTACTATTGTCATTGAGCTGTAGGATTTCTTTGTATATGCAAGATATCAGTCTTTTGTCAGATACATGGTTTCCAAAAATTTTTTTCCATTGAGTTGGCTGCCTCTTTACCTTTTTGAGAAATTCCTCTGAGGTGCAGAAACTTCTAAGCTTGAGGAGTTCCCATTTATCTGTTTTCTCTTTTGTTGCTTGTGCTTTGGGTGTAAAGTCTAGGAAGTGTCCGCCTAATACAAGGTCTTGAAGATGTTTTCCTACATTATCTTCTAGGAGTTTTATGGTTCTTTCTTTTATATTGAGATCTTTGGTCCATTTTGAGTTAATTTTTGTGTAGGGGGTGAGGTAGGGGTCCTCTTTCATTCTTTTGGATATGGATATCCAACTCTCCCAGCCCCATTTGTTGAAAAGACCATTATGACTCAGTTCAGTGACTTTGGGGCCTTATCAAAGATCAGTCGGCCATAGATCTGAGGGTCTATCTCTGAATTCTCAATTCGATTCCATTGATCTATATGTCTATCTTTGTGCCAGTACCATGCTGTTTTGGCAACTGTGGCTTTATAATAAGCTTCAAAGTCAGGGAGTGTAAGTCCTCCCACTTCGTTTTTCTTTTTTAGAGTGTCTTTAGCAATTCGAGGCATCTTCCCTTTCCAAATAAATTTGATAACTAGCTTTTCCAAGTCTGCAAAGTAGGTTGTTGGAATTTTGATTGGGATTGCATTGAATCTGTAGATGAGTTTGGGTAGAATTGACATCTTAATGACATTTAGCCTTCCTATCCATGAACATGGAATATTTTTCCATTTTTTAAGGTCCCCTTCTATTTCTTTTAGTAGAGTTATGTAGTTTTCTTTCTACAGGTCTTTTACATCTTTGGTTAAGTTTATTCCTAGGTACTTGATTTTTTTAGTTGCTATTGAAAATGGTATCTTTTTCTTGAGTGTCTCTTCAGTTTGTTCATTTCTAGCATATAGAAACATTACTGACTCATGTGCATTAGTCTTGTATCCCGCTACTTTGCTAAATTTGTTTATTAGCTCTAGTAGCTGTATCGTCGATTTCTCAGGGTTTTCTAGATATAAGATCATATCATCTGCAAACAATGACAGTTTTACTTCTTCTTTTCCAATTTGGATGCCTTTTATTTCTTTGTCTTGCCGGATTGCCCTGGCTAGCACTTCCAGCACAATGTTGAATAACAGTGGTGACAGCGGGCATCCTTGTCTTGTTCCTGATCTTAGAGGGAAGGCTTTCAGTCTCTCACCATTGAGTACTATGCTGGCTGTGGGTTTTTCATATATGGTCTTTATCATGTTGTGGAAGTTTCCTTCACTTCCTACCTTTTGAAGTGTTTTTATCAAAAAGGGATGTTGGATTTTGTCAAATGCTTTTTCAGCATCTATTGAGATGATCAATTGATTTTTCCCTTTTGACTTGTTAATGTGTTGTAATACATTGATTGAATTTCTTATGTTGAACCATCCTTGCATGCCTGGAATGAACCCCACTTGGTCATGGTGTATGATTTTTTTAACGTGTCTTTGGATTTGATTTGCAAGTATTTTGTTGAGGATTTTTGCATCTATATTCATTAGGGAGATTGGCCGGTAGTTTTCCTTTTTTGTAGCATCTTTGCCTGGTTTTGGTATTAGATTGATGTTAGCGTCATAAAATGAGTTAGGTAGTGTTCCATTTTCTTCAATGTTTTGAAAGAGTTTGAGTAAGATTGGTGTCAGTTCTTTCTGGAAAGTTTGGTAGAATTCCCCTGTGAAGCCATCTGGCCCTGGGCATTTATTTGTGGGAAGATTTTTGATGACTGATTGGATCTCTTTGCTTGTGATGAGTTGGTTGAGGTCTTCTATTTCTTCTCTCGTCAGTCTGGGTTGTTCATATGTTTCCAGGAAATTGTCCATTTCTTCTACATTGTCCAGTTTGTTGCCATACATTTGTTCATAATATCCTCTTATAATTTTTTTACTTTCTTCAGGATCTGCAGTTATGTCACCTTTTTCATTCATTATTTTGTTTATATGGGTCTTCTCTCTTTTTGATTTTGTCAGTCTAGCTAGGGGCTTGTCAATCTTGTTGATCTTCTCAAAGAACCAACTTTTGGTGATATTTATCCTCTCTATTGTTTTTTTGTTCTCTATGTCATTTATTTCTGCTTTAATCCTTGTTATTTCTTTTCTTCTACTTGGTTTCGGATTGGTTTGCTGTTCATTTTCTAGCTTCTTCAGTTGATCCATTAGTTCTTTGATTTTGGCTCTTTCTTCCTTTTTAATATATGCATTTAGTGCTATACATTTCCCCCTTAGCACTGCTTTTGCTGCATCCCATAGGTTTTGGTATGTTGTGTTCTCATTTTCATTCGTCTCTATATATTTAGCAATTTCTCTTGCTATTTCTTCTTTAACCCACTGATTGTTTAGGAGTGTGTTGTTTAACCTCCAGGTATTTGTGAATTTTCTAAGTCTCTGATGGTTATTGACTTCTAATTGTATTCCATTGTGGTCAGAGAATGTGCTTTGAATAATTTCAATCTTTTTAAATTTATTGAGGCTTGTTTTATGTCCCAGCATATGATCTATTCTGTAGAAAGTTCCGTGAGCACTAGAAAAGTATGTGTATCCTGGTGATTTGGGATGTAATGTCCTGTATATGTCTGTTAAATGTAATTCATTTATCAGATTGTTTAGGTTTTCAATTTCCTTATTGGTCTTCTGTCTGGTTGATCTATCTATAGGAGAGAGTGATGTGTTGAAGTCTCCCACAATTATTGTGAAAACATCAATTGCTTCCTTTAGTTTTGCCAGTGTTTCTCTCATGTATTTTGTGGCACCTTGATTGGGTACATAGACATTTACGATTGTTATTTCTTCTTGTTGAATTGCCGCTTTTATTAGTATGTAGTGGCCTTCTTTGTCTCTCAAAACATCCCTGCATTTGAAGTCTGTTTTATCTGAGATTAATATTGCTACACCTGCTTTCTTTTGGCTGTAGCTTGCATGAAATATTTTTTTCCATCCTTTCACTTTCAGTTTCTTTGTGTCCCTGTGTCTAAGATGAGTCTCTTGTATGCAACATATTGATGGTTCATTTTTTTTGATCCATTCTGCGAATCTATATCTTTTAATTGGGGAGTTTAATCCATTTACATTCAACGTATAACCGTAAAGGCATTTCGTGAATCAGCCATCTTATCCTTTGGTTTATGTTTGTCATATTTTTCCCTTCTCTATTAATATCCTTTATTGTACCCATACCGAATCTCTTTAGTACTGAACCTTTCTCCAAGTCTCTCTGTCCTGTCTTTGTTTCTCTGTCTGTAGGGCTCCCTTTAGTATCTCCAGTAGGGCAGGTCTCTTGTTAGCAAATTCTCTCAGCATTTGTTTGTCTGTGAAAAATTTAAGCTCTCCCTCAAATTTGAAGGAGAGCTTTGGTGGATAAAGTATTCTTGGCTGGAAATTTTTCGCACTCAGAATTTTAAATATATCGTGCCACTGCCTTCTTGCCTCCATGGTGGCTGCTGAATAGTCACTACTTACTCTTATGCTGTTTCCTTTGTATGTGGTGAATTGCTTTTCTCTTGCTGCTTTCAGAACTTGCTCCTTCTCTTCTGTGTTTGACAGTGTGATCAGTATATGTCTCAGAGTGGCTTTATTTGGATTTATTCTATTTGGAGTTTGCTGAGCATTTATGATTTGTGTATTTATGTTGTTTAGAAGATTTGGGAAGTTTTCCCCAACAATTTCTTTGAATGCTCTTCCTAGACCTTTACCCTTTTCTTCCCCTTCTGGGACACCAATGAGTCTTATATTCGGACGTTTCATATTATCTATCATATCCCTGAGGTCCATTTCGATTTTTTCAGTTTTTTTCCCCATTCTTTCTTTTATGCTTTTATTTTCCATTCTGTCATCTTCCAGGTCACTGATTTGTTGTTCAACTTCCTCTAGTCTTGTACTATGAGTGTCCAGAATCTTTTTAATTTGGTCAACAGTTTCTTTAATTTCCATAAGATCATCCATTTTTTTATTTAGTCTTGCAATGTCTTCCTTATGCTCTTCTAGGGTCTTCTTCATTTCCTTTGTCTCCCGTACTATGGTCTCATTGTTTATCTTTAGTTCTTTGAGTAGCTGCTCTAGGTGCTGTGTCTCTTCGGATCTTTTGATTTGAGTGCTTGGGCTTGGGTTATCCATATCGTCTGGTTTTTTCATATGCTTTATAATTTTCTGTTGTTTTTGGCCTCGTGGCATTTGCTGAACTTGATAGGGTTCTTTTAGGATTTGTAGACCTATTGAACTCCTTATCTCTAATTTATCAGATCTACAGCTTCTTGGAGTACACTTTCTCTAACTAACCAGCAGGTGGCGTCCACAAGCCACCTGTTCTCCACAAGCCAGTTCTCCCCTGCTTAGCCTTTTTGTTGAGTGGGGGAGTGAGTCTTGTGGGGTCCAATTGGTGTACCAAGCTTGCGTGTGTAGTTGGTGTTGCCTGCCCTGTATATGGGGCGTGTTTCTGGGCAGTCAGGTAGGGGGGGTGGCCCTAACACTCAAATCTCCCTGGTGATCCTAGAGTTTTAAAGCTGCTGCAATAGTCTAATCCTTCAGTTCAGTCCTGCCACAGTTTGTCTCTGCCACTGACCCACAAGTCCTTGGTATTGGCATATGGCTCCTGAGACTTGCAAGTGGGCCCCTCTTCCAGGCTGTGCACCCCGGGTCCTCTGTTGAGGGATGACTGTGTTATGTCACAGGTGAGTGCTGTCCTCCCAGGGCAGTTCTGGGCTGCTGGGCTGTGTAGGGAGGCTCCCAGTCTGCTGAAATGATGGCTGAATGGGGCTTTGTTAATTCACACTGCTCCACCCTCCCAACTCTGGGACAATCAGCTGAGGTTGCAGGGAAGGCTAATGTCCACGCCCAGTTTTGTGGTGTGTGCCTGTTATTTGAAGCACTTCCGTCACACTGGGTTGTCTGAGGCAGCTCTGGGCTATGGGGCTGGCGATGGGCAGGAGTGTTTCCTGTCCACCAGGATGGTGGCTGTGAGCGGACACCCCCCTTTTCTTGGGAAGTTGTGGTGTTTAGTGAATTTTCTCAGCCACTGGATTATTGCCTTTTGTCTCAGAGCTCTCTTAGTTCTGCTCTTGACTTGACCTGCCCAAATTGCAAGTCTTTGAAGCTTTCTGTATTGGGCTTCTTAGAGTAATTGTTTTAGAAAAAGAAAAAAGGATTAAAAAAAAAAAGGGCCCTCCTCAGAGATCTAATGGGTTATTGAAATGCTAAGAGACAAAGCAACCAGGGCCATTAAGGAAAGGTCCATAGGGCAGAGAGATCAGCTTTTCTTCGGGATTTGCATATGCACCTCAGGGCCTGAGCTCCGCCCTTCCCCTTTCTATGTTCAGCAGAACTCCAAAAATCCTCCGCTTTTATTTTGGAGTTTTTCGTGTTGTTTTTTTTTCTATGCCTGTCTCCTCTCTGCTGGGCTGGTTGCTCTCAGATTCTCTGGTGTCTGGTCTCAGGCTATCTATGGTTGGAGTTTGGATCAGTAGAATGAGTTTCCGATAAGGGCTGCCACTGCAGTTCTCCCTTCTCCTTCCCGGAGCTTACAGCCCCTCCTCCCATGGGACTGAGCCTGGCAGGGAGGGGCGCGGGTCCCCTGGCCGCAAAAACTTACAGATTTCGCTGATCTCAGCAGTTCCACGTTTTCATGAGTGTTGTATGAAGTATGCCCAAAGTCAGATTGCTCTGTGGTGTGCAGTCCACGCAGTTCCTGGCTTTCTACCTACTTTCCTGGAGGAGTAACTAAAACATACAGCTCACCAGTCCGCCATCTTGACCCGCCCCTCAGTCATAACATTTTAACCATAATAAACTGAAGTTCTCTTGGCAAAAATTTAGGGGCAGGATCTGCATGATGGGAGTGGTTTTTTGAGTAGGGGAAGTATCTCCAAGCTAACCCCAATCACCTCATTTGAATAAAATGCTTATAATTCTTATGTGAAAGCCAGTTCTAACAAAGGGTGTGGCATAACTCATCAGCTAAATCTACTAAAATGATTTATTTTTCCTGGACTTGTTTGTTATTCCTAACGATGCATCACAATTCCACCCAAAGGAATCCTATCTTGGTTTTCTGCACCTTTCCTACTTTGTGATGAAATCCATAGAAGCAAGTTCTAGAGTTCCAGCACCTTTTCAAATTAAAATAAGTTGCTAATTGCAGCAGACCTAGTAGAAGCAAACCATTATATCTGCCTCATTGACTCTGCTTTCCCTTCCTAAATTAGAGTCAGTCCCTTGAAATGCAATCAATCCTATGTTGAAAATCAATGCCTTGTCTGCCCCTGGAGAATTTTTGCTCAGTTTTCTCCATATTAGAGCTATTATTTTGAACCAGCTACGCAATGGATTCCATCAGGTCAGAAGTAGAGGAAATCCCTGTAGCTACTGGAAAGCACAGCCTCGGTGCAAGGTCAGAGGCAATTATCCAATTGTAATTGGGCCAAACACTCGGACTCTACACTGTAGCGAGTTTCAGAGCATCCTCTTGATTCATAGAGCATGGCACACCTGATGGCAACTGCCTGAGGCTCTGTTACAAGCCGAGGGTCCTAGAGAAAGAAATATTCTACTTTAAAACTAATGTAATGAGTCAGGGAAGACAATTAAAATGACTAGACAAGATAGTGTAGAAAGTCAAGGATGTTCCAGAAGCCCAACTTCTTATCAGAAAAAATCCACCCCTCAGTAAGCAAATTACTTATTAAAATTCAGCAAGCCATGTATTATGTGTTGCATTGTGTAGTTATGTAAGGAAGGAAGTATCAAAAGGCAAAATCCCATCAGTCAGGGGGTCTGATCGGAGCACCTCTAAGATGGGGGAAGAAGAGAACACTGTAAAAAGCAGGCAGTAGGTGTAGCATGTGGCTCCATTCCCTGACCGAAGGGCCCGAGAGCTGAAAAAGCTCAGAGGTATGTGGGGGTGACGAGGATGTTGGAAATGCTAGCCGTGCAGTGCCTGAACCAGATAAGGAGTTCATTAAGATCAAAAGAATATATGTATAATCTGCACCAGTTAAATGGTCTTTAATTTGGGGAAGAAAGAGTCAGTTTCCAAGGTTCTGACTATCAGTTTCTTTTCTACAAAAACAGGGGAAGGGAATTCTCAAAAAAAAAAAAAAAAAAAGCATTTCAGAATTTATCATAATTCTTAAGAGCACCTACATAATTGAAAACCAGGAAAGCATAATAAAAACTTTCCACGTTTCAAAATTATAATTTTATAATTAAGTTTCTCATGGTGATATGGGCTATATTAAGTGGTTATTCTAAAGCTGTTCAGTCACTTACGTGTTCATGCATTTGTAATACAGAGAGCTAGTAGGAAAAATATTCATTTATTCATTACTATGTTTACAAGCAGCTAGTTTTGCCTGAGTTACAGAGGGCACATACATGCATAATGGAAAGTAAGTCTAAGAAGAAATGAGAGCTTGGATATGGTCACAGTCACGGAGAAGCTTTAATAAACTTTAATTGGTAGACAATGAGGGGCCACTGGGTTATCTTGACAGGAACTTGGCCTGAGAAGACATAAGAGGACTGATTTCCAGCAGTGAGCAGGATGGATCAAAGAAGAGGAGAAGGAGTCAGGGAAGCACTCCAGGGGCCTATCACAGAAAAGAGGAGAATGGAACTCAGGAATGAAATACAGGGAACAAAAACAAAAGATCTGGTAGCAGAAAAATCACTGCATTGGGCAGGGTGGACACACATGATAGAAGAACCAGGGGGAGACCAAAAGGAGAACATAGGTCAAAATACAAGGAAAACTGGCCCTTAGGAGAAGAGCTGATTTGGAGGACAATGAAACGTTGTCTGGTTTGGGACAAGTTGAGTCTGCATTCTCTGCGTTTCACAGGCATTGACAGGGAGTGCTGCTGCTTGGAGAGCGGTCTGGGGGTGAGGGAGAGGTGAGAGAGGAGAAACTAAGCAAGGAGAGCAGGGGCAGAACCAGGGGGGCAGATGGAGGTGTGTGCCACCTGCAGCCACAGAGGAGCCTGTGACAGTTGAAAGGGACCATCCAGGCAGGTAGGAGGAGAGCCCCTTGCAGAGATCAAGAGCAGGGAGAGTCAAAAGAAAAGAGCTAATGCTTCATTGTGAGCAAGATGAAGACGAAGATAAACCATCCCGGTTGCCTACTATTGACCTTAGGAAAGCAGTTTTGTACAGGTGCAAGGGCATAGCTGGACCCTAAGAAGTGAAAGGCTGTTCCTCTGAAAGTTGAGCAATTGGACCAATGAACCCAGAGTGATTTCAAGGTTGTCCAGAATGCTTCTGATATTAAACTCATGAGTCAGCACCCAGTTGAGTTCCTATATTTTTAGAATTCTACCCAGCCTTCCTAGAAATTCCTATTTAAATCCCATTGTCTCCCTTCACTTATACAGAATATTTCCCTTCCACCACAATGGGAAGCGTTTTCAAAAGCTGCCAGCAGCGGAACATTGTTTAACAGAGTCTCCTGATGAAATTCCATTGAGCAGAGCATATTGTTATTGCAATACATGTTATTACTCTATTAGTACATGTTATAGAATATGCACTTGTGAACAACTGCTGCTACAATTCAGTATATTCAATCCACTGATGTAGGAATCTGGGGCCACAGGGTCATTTTTAGTAAAGAAATTGGGGTGAAATAAAGGTGAAATTCAGGATTCTATGCATGAAGAAAATGAGAAGATCCATTTTAAAGGCCGGTTGTAACTAAGCTGCTATAGATGCACTTCAATTTAAGACAAACCATTCCATTCGTAACTGTTAAGAATACACTGAGCTAGGAAATTAAAGTCAGATAAAAATCTTTTAACAAAACGTCAACTGTTTCATCCACAAAGAACAGAGGGAGCTTTTTTTAAAAAAAAAAAAAATCCTTTTTTGACTATTGGTTTAAAACCCATGCTAATTTCAGTAAATGTGAGGGGACGATTATAGTCAGTACCTAGAAAATGAGAAAATGGATGAATTAAGATGCAGAATATATTTAAAAAAACAAAACAAAACAAAAACCCAGTCCCTGTAGATATCATCAATGCCAATAAAGATCTGGGGGGTGAAAAAGAAAATAAAAGTTGGTGCAGAATGGAGATAAAGGGAAAATTTTATATGGTGGGAAAAAAGATAAATCAATTAAAGCAGGAGCCGTGCTGTTTATTGTGATAAATCATATTAATAGAACTCTTTTGAACAAGATATATTCAAATGACGAGTGAGAGGAGATGTATAAATAAGTCATGATTCTAATTGACTGCCTTTGTCTTTGGATGCAAGAAGACAAGGCCACTGAGTCACGGCTGTGTCTATAAAACCACAAACAAATGCTCCAACAGGGAGCACCATCAGCAGTGCTGTTTATGAGCATGCTCAAGGCAGACTCCAAAGAATAAAATGTTTCTGAAGAGAAGGGAAGCATGGAAATCAGAACTTTGCTCAGAACAACATTCTCTAACAGCCAAAGGATTTGGTTTCATAAAGCCAGTCAAACCAGTTTAATAATTTTTCTTCTAGGTAACCCACTACCCATTTATTGAGTGGTCCGATGGGAGGCACTGAGGATTTTGTAGATAATGAAATGCCTTTACAAAATCCTGGGTCATCATTGCTGTTTACTTATGGGCTGGTGGCCCTGACATGCTGACCAAGCCCAAGAGGATGCTCTCCAGAGGCGCTGGGGAGGCAGCGGTAGAGTGTGGGTCTACAGCTCTGCTTCTCTGGGTCATTCTCCAGATCCTCTCTAGCTGTGCAGACCTCAGTCCAGTGGGAGAATGAAAGCAAGAGTCCTCTTAAGCTGTGCCAGTTTGGATGTATTATGTCCCCCAAAAGCCATGTTCTTTAATGCAGTCTTGTGAGGGCAGACATTAATCTTTTGATTGAGTGTTTCCATGGAGGTGTGACTCAATCAACTGGGGGCTAGACCTTTGATTAAATTATTTCCATGGAGATATGGACCCCACCCATTCAGGGAGGATCTTAATTAGATCACCGAAGTCCTTTAAGAGATACTTGGGAGTTGACAGAGATGCTAGAAGCTGACCCAGACACATGCTGATGCTTAGAGATGCTTGAAGATGCAGACAGAAGGACATTTGGAGATGCTAAACTAAGAGATGAACCCCAGAGTTTGCTCAGGAGAAGCTAAGAGAGGATCCCCAGATGCTTAGATGCACAGGAGCTGAAGAAGCTAAGAGAGACAAGCCCAGAGACATTTTGGAGAAAGCCATTTTGAAACACAACCAAGGAACAAAGGACCAGCAGACACCAGCCACGTGCCTTCCCAGCTGACAGAGCTGTTCCGGACACCATTGGCCTTCCTCAGTGAAGGCATCCTCTTGTTGATGCCTTTGTTTGGACACTTTTATGGTCTTAGAACTTTAAATTTGTAACCTATAAATTCCCTTTGTAAAAGCCAATCTATTTCTGGTATTTTGCATAACAGCAGCTCTACCAAACTGGAACACAAGCCATGGGGAACCCACCTACAGAACTTTCTTCTGCCCCGACACAGAGTAATGTGGCTGTATAGCCATGTTAAGAAAAATCATGTTTGAGCAAAACTAAGTAGCATGTGATCTTGCAGTTATTACCTGCTCATAAGCATGAGTTCTATCTTTTCTTCTCCACCATGATTGTCATCCCTTAAGTCACTCTAGTGCCAAAGTTAAGAGCACAGTTATGGAGTTTGAGTGTTTGTGTGGTTTGTCACTTACCAGCTGTGTAATGGTGGGCAAGGAACACCATATCTGTGCTTTTGTTCCCTCACCTACAGAATGGGGATAATAATAATTCCTACTTTGTAGGGTTTTGTGAGGATGATCACACCATGCCTGACATAGTCTGCATTCATTCATGTGAGCTAACTAACTTAGTTTTAAAAGTGTAATAAATATGGTAACAGAAGAACTACTATTCAGTATTTTACAGTGCTTCATCATTTACATGGCACATTTGCATGTATCACACTTGATCTAAGGTCAGTTTGGGCAAATGAGTTCATTGAAGAGAATTCTCTAGAAAAAGTTTGTCATAGCTGACAGTAGGTGAACCCACATTATCTCCTCTTTCAAACTCCACTGCTTTTTGGAAAATGCATTACAGAAGAAGAATAGCAGGAATGATTGAAGGGGGAAAAAAAGCTCCAAATTGGAAACAACCCAAATGTCCATCAATAATAAAACAAACAACTGTGGTTTATTCACATGATGTAATATCACATATCAAAGAAAAGGAATGAATTTTAACACACATCAACATGGATGAATTTTTAAAAACAAACAAACACCACCCTAACATGGTGTGCTGGTTTGGATGTATTACGTCCCCTCAAATGCCATGTTCTTTGATGCAATCTTTTGGGGGCAGACATATTAGTGTTGATTAGGTTGAAACCTATTGATTGTTTCCATGGAGATGTGACTCAATCAACTGTGGGCAAGACCTTTGATTGGATATTTTCCATGGAGGTGTTACCCCACCCATTCATGGTCAGTCTGAATTAAATCACTGGAGCCATATAAAGAGTTCACAGACAGAAGGAGCTCAGAGCAACTGGGAGTGACATTTTGACAAGGAGCTGCAGCATAGAGAGGAACATTCTGGGAGAAAGCCATTTTGAAACCAGAACTCCCCAGGAAATGCCAGCCACGTGCCTTCCCAGCTAACAGAGGTTTTCTGGATACCATTGGCCATCCTCCAGTGAAAATACCTGATTGTTGATGCCTTACCTTGGACGCTTTTTGGCCTTAAGACTGTAACTTTGTAACCAAATAAACCCCCTTTATAAAAGCCAATCCATTTCTGGTATTTTGCATAATGGCAGCATTAGCAAACAAGAACATATGGAGTAAAAGAAATCAAACACCAAAGAGTATATTTTAGATGACTCCATTTATTGAAAGTTCAAAAGGTCAGAACTAAACTATGTTTAAGGATGTACAGTGACCACCATGAAAATGAAGATCATGGTTGCCTAGAGATGGAGGAGCTGGTGATGGGAAGGACATGTGTGTGCGGGGAATGGGGGTGGTGTGAAGGAGCTGTTTCTGTAATTCCAGCAATGTCTTATTTCTTGATCTGGCTGTTGCTTACTTGAGCATTTGCTCATAGCAATTTGTAAAGTTAGGCATGTACAGTTTGATCATTTTTCTTTTTGTGAGTTATAGCTATAAAATAAAAGACTTTAAAATAATCCCAGAGACTACCAATTTAGAAGGCCAAGACCTTGATCTTGGGGCTTGCCCTTATGAAGCTTATTACTGAAAAGAAGAGGCTGTCTACTTACAATTGTGCCTAAGAGTCACCCCCAGAGAACCTCTTTTGTTGCTCAGATGTGGCCTCTCTCTTTAAGCCAACTCTGCAAATAAAATCACTACCCTCTCTGCTACTTGGGACATGACTCCCAGGGGTATAGACTAACCTGGCATTGTGGGATGGGACATGAATCCTGGGGATGAGCCTGGATCTGACATCATGGGATTGAGAAAGACTTCTTGACCAAGAGGGGAAAAAAAGTGAGTTTAGAACTTTTTTAATAAATAAAAATTTCATGAGTAAAGATATTAGAAATGAAAGTTAGAAACAGGCAGAGTAAATCTCTTCATTCTATGCACACACCCCATGCCCATCATCATTTTCTGCACATGCCCCTCCAAACCCTTTGTTCCCTTTGCCAACTCAATCCCAATATCTTTCAGTAGTAAGAGGTGGAAGGATAATTAGGAATGAGTGCAAGCCACTACAGTGTGCTGAAGACATTCTCATGGTGCACACAAGGGGTCTGATTCTGCTTAGACATAAAGAAAAAAACCTGACTAGACGAGGAGATGAAACATATTGCTGAGAGAGACTTTTTGAGAAGAAAATGGACAAGCATATGTCCTAATTTATATAATCTGCTCCTTTTCTATTTCAGACTCTAAGTTTACTCAGCTAACCTTTTTCAGAGACAGGAAAATGTCCTGGATAATAATGGTTCAGTACAAGTTCATTCCCTTGTTCCAGATAATGGCTCATAGAAACAGCATTCTGTTGATCTATTTGTAACATTTTGAACAAGAAATGTTTTTTCTAGCCTAAACCTAGCAACGTTGAAAATAATGCTGACCTCCTTCAGAGAAACCACTTAAATCTATAAATATAAAGGAATCAAGTTAAAGAAAACCCATAAAATAAGAGAAGATGATTTTCTTTTTTAAGACAAAAGCCTTAAAGGGGACTTGTTTGCTTGATGGTGCCCACTCCAGGAGCCAGGTTACATCTGGCCCAGGTGTCTTGCTGTCACTGTCACAACACTGGAAAGAGTTATTGACCTTTATGAAGATGACAGATGGGTGGAGAATGGCTGAACCCACATAAAACTGTTCTGATATAACTTCACTTTAGTTTGACCCTTTTGAGAGCCAAAAAAAGAAGACGAAAGAAAAGAAAAAGTCCAATGAAACTCATTTTATTTGTTGTGGGGATATTGTTGGGGAAATGGCTTATCACTTCATGTGGGAAACTCTCATGTCTCAGGACCCAAACCAACTGGCTTCCCCTAATAATTGATCATTTATCATATAGACATCATGTTTCAAGCAGCTGCCTCATTCTTTGCATTGGCTGTATGGAATTTCAGTGCAAAAGCTGAAGTCTACTGTTTGTGTAGGCAGACTTTTATTTCATTTAATACTTCACATCTGCATATTGAATTGCCCCTGACTTCTGTATTTGCTCATTTTTATCTTGCACTTTGTGGTTGGTGGGATGTAGCAGAGTATGAGTAATTACCCAAACAAACTGAAGCATCTTAGTAGGTTCATTAGCTCTGTAGTTCTAGTCTAGAACATCTCCAAACAACAAACATAAACAGACATAATATCCAACTGCATAGGAGACTCCACCTGGATTCCCTGTAAGTATATCAAACACAGTATCCCCCCAAAACTAGTCCTTTTGTATTCTCAGCTCTTCCTTGATAAGTGCCACCACCTTCTTAGTTACCCAGCCAGAATCCTGGGTGTCATTCTATGTTCCTCTTTCTCCTTATACAATGTGTTTCTGATAAGCCAATGAGTCATATGGCCTTGAGCTCCTAAAAATCTCTAGCTCCCCTTCTTCTCTTTCCCTTCCCACCACTGATAATTAATTCCATGCCCTCCTTCATCCTCATCTGATCAGACAATATTTATATAGGCCTTTGTGCTCTTATCTTGTTGCCCTCCCATCAGTGGTACAGGAATCTGCAGAACGGATCCCTGTAACACTCAGATCGATCACATCATTCCCTGGTTCAATTTTTTTAATGGTTCCCCATTAACTAAAAGATAAAACAAAATTCCTTAGAATGACTTTAAAGGCCTTTTACATTCTGAGCTCCTGAGTGCTTGCCTCTCTCTCCTTGAAGTCTATCCTATTCAGAAATCTTTGTGATGCCTCACATGTGTCAAATTCTCTCATTTCCCGTGTTTATGCACACACTGCTCCCTCCACCTGAAATTCCCTCCCCTCTTTGGTCAGCCTGGGATGCTTCTGCATCTTCAGTTCCCAGCATAAGGCTTGCCTCTGAGAAGCCTCCTCTGCCCCCCAGGTAGACTCCAGCATGCTTTCCCCTTGTGTTGCTACAGAACCAGACCCATATGTCTATGGTAGAAATTATCCTGGTGTTTTGAAATGACATACTCAAATATATCCTTCTTAGACAATGACCTCTCTGTTTTCAGGCACTTTTTCTCACTTTCCTTTGTATCCCATGGCCTCACATAGAACTCAGTTAAATAAATGGATAAGGGAATGATAGATGGAAGGGTCACGCTTAAGGGGTGTGCTGGTTTGAATCTATTATGTACCCCAGGAAAGCCATGTTCTTTTAATGCAATCTAATGGGGGCAGACTTATTGTGGGTGGGACATTTTGATTAGATTATTTCCATGGTGATATGACCCTGCCCATTCAAGGGTCTTAATTAGTTTACTTGTGTCCTCTATGAGAGGATAAAAGGCAGAGACATTTTGAAGGGAGCTCAGAGATGCTTAGAGAGAACAAGCCCAGAGACATTTTGGAGATAGCTGTTGAAACCATAACCAGGAGAGAAGCTAAGAGATGAAATCCAGAGTTTGCCCCGGAGAAGTTAAGAGAGGATCCCCCAGACTCTTAGAGAGAAATGCCCTGGGAGAAACAAGCAAGAATGCACAGGAGCTAAGAGAGAAAAGCTAAAACAGAAGCCCAGAGACATTTTGGAGAAAGTAACAGAAACAAGACGCTAAACTTAGGAGAGGCCCAGCAGACTCCAGACATGTGCCTTCCGATGTGACAGAGAAACCCCAGATGCCATCAGCCTTTCTTCAGAGAAAGTATCATCCTGTTGATGCCTTAACTGGGACATTTTCATGGCCTTAGAACTGTAAATTTGTGAACTAATAAATCCCCATTTTAAAAGCCAATCCATTTATGGCATTTTGCTTTTCAGCAGATTTAGCAAACTGAAACAAGGGATTTAGATGCTAGAGTCAAAGGACTGTAGTTTTAAAGCAGTAGAGTACAGCAGAGTTCAGCAAACTAGGGCCCAAAGGTCAAATCTGGCCCACAGTCCATTTATGTAAATAAAGTTTTATTGATAAATAGCTTTGTCCGTTTGCTTAATTATTGTTTCGATTACTTTCCGGTTCCAACAACAGAGCTAGGAAGTTTTGACCAAGATTGTATTGCCTATAAAACCTAAAATATTTATTGCCTGTTCCTTCACAGAAAAAATTTGCTGATCCTTGAACTAGAGATACACTTATGAGCCAGAATCATGGACCTCAAATGAAGTTCTGCCATAGTACAATGTCAGTGATGCAAAATATGTAGATTAATCCTTTAAACTTTCCTTTTTTATTCCCTTGCTCCCCTTGACAAGCAGTACCTCCCTCCCTGCAATCTTAACTCAAATCAGCCTTCAGAATAGGCATAGCCTACTCAAGCACACTGAGGTTTGGGATCTTCTATTTATCTAATTATAGTATCTAACTGTGAGTACACAGACTGCTAATTGTTCCTCAGTTTTAAGTACCCCCTTCTGCCTATTTGTAACATGTGCCCCTCAGATTTGTCTAGGCAAGTGCCTGCTCTCCTAGGGACTGTATTTCCCAGCCTCCCTTGCAGCTACGTATGGCTATCTGATGATGTTCTGGCCAATGAAATGTGAGCAGGGTCATGTCAGCAGTTCAGTGTTTCTGCTCTTTAAAGGAAGCTTTGTGTACTCATGTCCTCTTTCCTCCCTTCATTTGGTTGGAATATATGGTCATACAGAGGGCAAAACCTGTGGGAGCCTCAAGATAAGTTCATTTCAACCTAAGGAAACAGAGCACCCCTAGCCACCCAGACTGCTTCAACCCAGACTTCTTTTTGTGAGAGAAATAAACTTTTGTTTGTGTTGCACTGCTATTGTTTTGGTTATTGTTAAAGCAGCCAAACCAATATCCTAACTAATCATTCAGCTTCTCTCCATGTCTTGTTTTTTCTTTGATACTCAGCTTGGATCTCTTCTCCCAGAATCTGGCTCCAGCCTCTCTCCTTTTTAGTTTTGCTGCTTTCAACTTAGCAAAGCTGCCCAGAAGTTTTCTTCTCAACCACTTTCTACAAATTCTAAGCCATTCTCTAAAACCTCACTCTTTCTTAAAGCCCTTGCCTTTTCATGCTTTCCCCTTTTCTTTCCATTCCTATTCTTTCTTCCTTTCCACAGAAGAAAAAGAAAGAAAATTTCCAGCCTTTCTCATGCATTCCCTGTTCTTACTTTTCTGATTTTCTTTCCTCATTGCCCCAGTGAGGAATTGAACTCGCAAGGACCTAATACTTCTTAGAGGATGGAAGAAGGGGACAAATAGAATTGGAAAAGATTTATTTCTCTTTAGTAGTAGAGTGGAGAAAGCTATAAATACTCACAACTGTTAATTTTTGGCTGTTTCACAATCATGGAAGAATTTGGAAGTTGATGAACCTAAAAATATAAAAGTACCATTGGATGATTATGAAGGTCACTGAAAATTGCTACATGGGGTTTTAGGGCAAATATTCAGGAAGCAGGAAGTAGAATGAATGGTTTTGAATAGAGGACAGGAGACCAGTTAATTGGTGAGAAATTCCTGGTCTAAGGTGATGCAGTGGAAATAGGAAATAGGCGAGCATATCCATCAAATATTTAAAGGAAGAAAAGACAGTTTTGATGACAGATTGGTTATAGAAGCTCTGTAGTTGTCTTCCTTTCTTCCAAGAAGATTTTCCTCAATATTTGGTTTACTACAGTACCAAAGGACTGTAGAGGATATAAGGAATTTAAAGGAGAGAATAGAAATAAGTGAATATATTTCCAGAGCACAGCACAGTAAAATATATGCAAATGAACTCACAAGAATGGAAACGAGTGAACCTAGATGAAATACCACTTCTTATATAAAATGGTTAACACACTTTCCAAAGGGCATATCAGGTACATGCTGATGAATGTAATTCTCTTCCAGCGTGAATAGCTTTGGGTTTGGGTCACCTTGATGAACAGTTTAAGTTTAACTTGCTTTTAGTTTCGCTGCATAGTCCTCTCCAAGTTCTGCGTGACATCTGGCACTCAATGATTATTAACTACATCTCAAGAAATAAAAGCCTTTTTCCATCTAGCTAGCATGATGCAAATTATCCCCAACCTTTCAACTCTCTGGAAGTTTTCTTCATGATCCTTAGTGGAACTGAGATTGGAAGCCTCACAATTAAAACTATATACTGTTTATTTTGCTCTACTTCTGGAATCCAAGTCCTGCTTGAGAAGAGAAGCATGCGATTTGGTGGCTCAGGTGTTGGCTCTGCATCAGAAGACATGGGTTCCAGTCTGGTGCCACGATCTGCCAGCCATATGTCATCCAGGTATCCCCAAGTCCCATGCGCCCTGGTCTCCAGGAAAGTCAAAACAATGAAAACAATTCCACCCTTCTCTCAATCTCTTAAGGAACTTCCAAAAGCCTTAGGATATTCTTGCCTCAAAGTTGAACTTTAAAATCCTCCTCAGACTTCTCTGTCACAGTTTAGATTTCTACGTCAGGGCAGCAGCTAATAGCCTCTCCTCTGTCTCACCCACTTCCGCCTTCCGGAGGCGTTCATGCCTCCGTGTGGCTCTCCCCTTCCACTAACGACCCTCTCCTGGGAACACAGCCCCCCTCATGGCCACCTTAGAGAATCTGCTCACTACTTCGAATCTCTACAACAGCTGGGGGGTGGCGCGGAGTCTCTTAATCGTTTCACCTTCATAATTCTTGAACCTTTCTCCAAACTTCTCCTCTTCTCCTGAGTCTTCATTTCCATGTCTGTAAATTAGGGCTTCAACTGCCCAATCTTCTTGGGATTGCTGTGAGGGCTCCGTGTCAAAATGGGTTTAAAAGCATTTTTAAATGTGTCAAACCATCATGTGAGTGGAAGTGGCAAGTCATTTTTATATTTAGCTTGGTGATTTCTTTCTCTTTCAGTGCCCTCTGCCTCTCAGTGAGTAAAAGTGATCCAATTTCTCCATCGTGGCATGGGGTGAAGGGTGAGGGCCATGGGGAGAGGAAGGAGTTCTTCTGGCTTCTGTGTTTCTCTTAAGCAATACCCCTTACTTTCCCTCACTTCATAGCCAAGCTTTCAGGAAGAGTAGTCCACGTTCATGCTCTCTCCTTCCTCACCATTTTTTTCATGCCACATCACTCCACTAGACCTACTGTTGCCTTTGCAAAGGACACAAACAGCTGGCAAATCAATCAAAGCCCCCTTCTGCCTTCAGTCCCATCACTTCTGGTTCTGCTCTTACCTCACCAACATGTGTGTCTTCCCAGTCTTCCCTTCTGCTCTTCATATGCTTGCATTTCCCTGCAATGATTCCTATGAATGCCGTTAATGGTTCCTGATGGTTGCTATGGTCACTGCCTCATCTTTGCATATACCAGTGTGCATCAAGCATGTGACCTTTCCCATCCCATCCTCACCACAATGCTGTGAGCTTGCCGTTGTCATCCCCATTTAACAGATCTGCAAACAGAGTCTCCAGGAGGATAAGGGCCCTGGCCAAGACCTCACAGCCCACAAACCAGAGAGCGGGAATTTGATCCCTGGTCCATGTTCTCCAAACTAGGCTGCCTCTCTCTTCAGACTTTGAGTTTAAATCTTGGTTTCACCATTGGCTGGCTGAGCTCAAATCTTGACTTACTTAACCTCTCTAAATGTCCATTGCCTCCTCTCTAAAATGCAGATAATAACAGCATGCCCCTTTTAGAGTTGTTATGAGGATTTTATTAGAATATGCCTGTACTCTGATCTGCAGGGTGGAGGGCACATGGTAAGCCTCAATAAATGTTACTCTTCTTTGCCTTTCTTAGGTTCAATACCATGACCTCTTCTCTCTGTACACCTGCCCTCTGGGCAGGCTCACGTCCAAGCACAGCTTCCAGTAGCACCTACATGTGAGAAAGCCCCACTCTCAAGAACCAGCTCAGACTTCTCTGGTGAGCACTAGGCCCATGATTGCAGTCATTGGCTGGATTTCTCCCCTTTGATGTCCCATATACACCTCACATGTGACATACAGAAGAACTCTACGTGATCCTCCCCCAAACCAGCTTCCCCTCCGAATGCCCCAGGAAGGGACTGTCAGGGCCCCCTGACTCAGAATCTAGGACTTTGTCCTTGGCTGCCCCATCATCTGCTTCCTGAACTTTGAATCAGTCATCTAACCCTTCCTCCTAAACATCTCTCCAATTCATCCGCCCTTTCCAGATATTCCTACTGTCACTGTGGATTCTGTCTTATTTAGAATGTTGGTATTTTGTTCATCATGGATTTTTGGCACTAATTTAGATTTCTAAAATATTGTATTAAAATGTTATTTATCTTGATTACTGTTTCACTGGGGGGGGGCATTAAATTTTATACATTAGGCAAGTGCCTCACTCATCTGACCCTGCTGCATAACATCAATTCTTCTCTCAATGGAGTTTCCTATAATTTCCTGCCAGAATGATATTTCTTAAGCACAGCTCTATCAACTGCACACTTGATTAAATGCCTTCAGTGGTTCCCTAAGCCTTGCAAGGCTAATTTCACACCATCTGTACCCTTCCCCATGGACCCAAGATCCCAACTCTGTGCCTTCAGAAGCATGACAAGTGAGCTTGTGGCTGTCCTTCAGTTACTTGGGATGGTGTGCAACTTGCAAATAGCTGAATGTTTATGCTTTCACAGTTAAAACATACATTTCAACAATATTTTTAAAAATCCCTCTAAAATTTCTGACACACTTCTCTGCAGTCTTCAATATAAGACATTCAGAATTTGAAATGATGGCTCAGCCACATCATTTTAAGCATCAGTTACAGTACTTTGCTATAATCCGGTGATGTCACCTCAGGAGCCAACTTGAATTGTAGGATGGTGTGCCAGTTTGGATGTATTATGTTCCTCAAAATGCCATGTTCTTTAATGCAATCTTGTGGGGGCAGATGTATTAGTGTTGATTAGGTTGGAATCTTTGGATTAGGCTGTTTCCATGGAGATATGACCCACCCAACTGTGGGTAATACCTTTGATTAGATTATTTCTATGGAGATGTGGCCCCTCCCATTCAGCGTGGGTCTTGATTAGTTTATTGGAGCCCTATAAGAGCTCAGACAGAGGGAGCTCAGATCTGCAGCTGAGAAAGAAATTTTGGACATGCTGTTGAAAGTAGACTTTTGCTAGTCCAGAGTTTGCCTGGGAGAAACTAAGAGAATACTCCCAGACACCAAGAGAGAAACATCCTGGGAGAACACCATTCTGAAACTCAACCTGGGAGCAAGCAGACGCCAGCCATGTGCCTTCCCAGTTAACAGAGATTTTCCGGAAGCCAATGGCCTTTCTCCAATGAAGGTATACTCATGTTTATGCCTTGGTTTGGCCACTTTTATGGCTGTAGAACTGTTAATTTGTAACCAAATAAACCCCCTTTACAAAAGCCAATCCATTTCTGGTGTTTTGCAAAACCACAGCATTAGCAAACTGGAACAGGTGGCTTGCTCCTAAACTAAATGCTCGGATATAATTCACTCTTCCTAATTTTGCTGTGTTGCCTAACTTGAGAGCATCTTTGTGCTCCCTGTTGTCACTAGCTCTGTTCTTTTTGATTGATCCTAACTGCTTGGCCTCATTCAACTTCCTTTGCCCGCATCATGCTCACCCTAAACTTGCCCTCTGTGCTCTCTCCACTAACTCTGCCATCCCTTCTCAGTGTGGTGCTGACAAAACTGAATAATTATAACCTTTGCCAGCCTATGACTGTACTCTTTTCTTCTACTCTGCTAACTGACTCATCCATTTTATCATGCAGTCTTTATCTTTATCTTGTCTCAGCTCTTTTTTTCACTCCTGAGTTTGCCATTGTTCTGGTTGGTTGAGAGGTGTTGGGTGTATCTCTAACTTTGGCAGTTAGAGATCATCCATGGGGGTGGCTCTCCAGCTACCTCTGCTGAAGCATTTCTCCACACGGGAGGCCATGTGCAGAGCTTAAGAACGATGTCTAACTTCAAGCACCTGAGGGACTTGTCTTAGCGATCATCCTCTCTCCTTGGCCCCTATCCCTGCACTCAGTGGAAAAACTCCAATCTTAGGCATTTTAGGTGGGATAAGATGAAGAGATGTGGAAAAGTAACAGGAGCAGCTAAAGTGTCTGTGATTCCTGAAGGCAGTATTGATTTAATGAACATGCTTGAACAAATTCACTCTAAGTATTCTGAGTTCCTCTTTAAAATGGGAGAAGGCAGGGAGTTACTCAGACCGCCAATTACCTCCTGAAATCTATCTTTGGGTGCATTAAAGGGCTCCACTGAGTGACCAATTATTTGTTGTTATCAAGAGTTTACTTGTATTCATAAAATGTAGGAAACATACACATGCTTTAATGCACCAAGTGTGAGGACACTAATAAATTTAAAAATCCAGCAGGCTTTTCAAATAATCTGTCCCTTACAGAAACTGGTCAGAGAAAAATTTCAAAATAGATTTTATTTTTTCCTAGTGACTGAGATATTTAAGGAAAATAAGCATGGAGTAGAATCTGGAAGTTTCTGCTTGCCCATTTGTTTCTGGTTATTTATCCTCCTTAAAAAATATGTAAATAAAGCAGCATTCAAGGAAGAAGGATTAGTTCTTTTCGGAAATTGAACACAGATAAGTCTTTTTGTTTATTTCCACAATACTCTCCACCACTACTTTCTGGAAATAGCACAGGCTTGGAAGCCCTACAGGCCCAGGAGTAGTCGTAGGTTCACCATTTTTTCTCTGTGTGGCCTTGGGCATGCCTCTTTAATCCACAAGCCTGACGAAGAGTTACTGAAGTGCATGTCATAGTTTTCTGTCAAGGGCACTTAGCTCAGGGCCTGGCACACAGTGGGAACTCAATGAATGTCGGTCCCTTCGTATCTCCCTCCTCTCCACTTTGCCTGGTCTGTGTCTGGGGCCAGGACTGGGTGTCTTTACCCCCAGTCTGCACCAAGACTTGCTGTCAAGGATGGAGCTGAGGAAAATTGTCTTCTCTAAGCAAAAATAATAGCCCCATGAAAGAAGCAAATACTAAGAGCTGGGCCTTATGGAAAGACCACGAGGCCCAGATACATCAGGGGATTCCATTGAAAGCATCATCTATTAACCCTTCCTTCTCTTCCTGTTGGTTTCAGAGGGAAGGAGGACTGGGGAGACTTGGGGGAGCAGTGAGGGCTCCTGGGTAGCTGCGGGGCTGTGAGAGGAGGTCAGGTTGGGATGGCAGGTGGAGGCTATTTTGAAGAGGGCTTTACTGCTGAGCAGAGGCGTTTGTTAAAATTTGTTAGATGAGAAGGCATCATGGGTGTGATGGGGGACAGTGAAGTTGGAGCTGTCCTTTAAGGTAGTTTCTTTCATGCTGATGTGCATGTAATGGGGAGCTTTGACCAAACCAGGTCAAAAGTGTTTTTGAAAGCTTGATAGGAAGAAGCAGGAACAAACCTGTGGGACTTCTGGTCACCTTCTCAACCCAGCAACCGACTCGGCATAGTGAGAGAGCTGCCTGGGGAAAGTGGGGAGACCCAGCGTGTCTGGAGGGCAGCCCGCCTCCCCAAGCCTTGGGCCCCCCTGGCTTTACGTCTCTGGTTCTCTGGCTAAGCAGCAGCCGTGGGGCTCAGTTGCCCTGAAGTGGCCACAGCATTCATTGATCTCCTCTTAGATGTCCCTGGAGATCCTGAGAGTTCCCTCCTCTTGACAATGATTGCAGGTGAGGCAAGTGCAGGTGGAGTCCCTGGCAAAGCTGCCAATAAAGCCTCTTTGAAGAACCCACACAGCCTTGCCCTGGGCTCAGAACCTCCCGGGCCCCTGCCCTTCTTCCAAGGCTGGACCACAGGGCCAGGTGGCCAATGAATGATGGTCTCAGCCCTTGCCCCCTGGACTGTGGTGGAGGGCTTTCAGCAGCCTGGTGTGGAAACTTCCTCAGCAAGAGCCAATGCAAGAGCTGGCAGTGAGCCCACTTCCATAAGTCAGCATCGTGCGAGTTTTATTATACTTCTTTGAATCTCTTCCAGCAGTTTGATGTCCTTGAGGTTGAAAAGCTGAAAACTGCACACCGTGCAGCATTCCACACAAAACACCTTCAGAAATATCCAGTTCAAAGGGACTTTGGAAAGCTGGCTCTATGTCTCCATTTGATATTGTGTTCCTCTCTTGGGATTTGTCTTGGACATGTTAGTGTACAAAGAGCTGCTATTGTCATCATCAGCCTCATCATCATCATTATCATCAGTTTTAAGAATTACAATAGTTGGTAAATTGGCTTATAATTTTGGAGACTGTGAGTTTTGTTATCAAAAAATAAATTGTAAAAGGAAATGACCTTATTAAAACATACAAGCATAGCCAATGACACTAAGCTATTTGCTCAATGTATTTTTTTTTTTTCCAATTTCTTTTTTGACCACCAGGGTCTTTTCTTGAGTATCCACAGCAGACAAAACACTCAAGATTCTGTGGATTTTCCCTCACCTTGTTACCATGGCCTTTTACACCCCATGCTAGTCTGTGGTCACGGGCAGCTGGAAAATCAGACAGGGAGGCCGAGTCTTTGGTGATAGGTCAGTGTTTTTCATTCAGTAAGTCAGTGTGATTTAAGTTCTCACTGAGTGCAGATTGTTCTATAATAGGAAAATGATCTGGAATTGCCCTTCTCAGTTCTGTCCCAATTCTTGGTTAGCTCCAGGTATTAGTGAGATAAACCAATGTCAAATAACCCCAATTGGGACATAAAGTATTGTGTTTCAAAGACACCCCCTTGGTGGAAGGAGTGTTCATATCAACAGTTGTCCTGAATTCAATTTTTAAAAGAACTTTTTTCCAAAAAATATGTTTATAAAGGATACCCAGACAATAAGCACACATTACTGATTGAAATACATAATGCATCAAATATATGTATGATTCACACACACACACACACACACACACATTTATTTTCATAATCACACACATCTCTGCCTGGCTCCTTCTGGTAGTCAGATATTTTGGGGGCATTAAGCCACAGCTACCTTTCCAAAGTTCCCAAACAAGTCGTACTCTCTCCATTCCACACTTTGCTCAAATTACTTCTACCACGGGAAACGCCCTGCCCTGCCCCCATTTGTAACCTGGGTAGCTAACCCCATCTGTCAGAACTCATCTCCAGCAACCCCTTTCAGGAAGCCTTCACATACACACATGCACACACACACACGCATGCACCCAACCCCAAATTCTTGTGTAGTGCCCCATACTTGTAGAGTTCAATACCCTGTATTGAGCGAGCTGTTTATTTGTCTATTCCCCACCCCACCTTAGTTAACAGCTCCAGCGGGACAGAGGCTGTGTCTTTTTCTTTGTGTATTTCCACTCTTCACGAAGTGCCGGGAAAAATAGGTAAATAAATATTGAGAGATGAATGAATGAATGAATGAATGTGTGATTTCTTTCTCCTGAGCATTTGCTGAGCAGTCACCTCATATATCATCCTTCAACCCCACTCCCACCCTGAAGTCTGAAACGGAAGGCTGGTGAGGAGAGGATTTGATCTCCTTGCTCCATCGGCCATCTGTAGCTACCTGACTTAGCCAACCCCACACCACTTGGATGGAAGAAAAAAAAAAAAATCTAAGTGAATAGTTTTTGTTTTTTTTTTTTTTTAAACCTTGGCAATTTTTGAGGCAATTTGTGGCTCATTTTATAAAGTCTAGACACATTTTTTTTTCATGTGCCACAGCGTCTCAGTCCCTGTAACACAGGCCTCTTTAACCATTAGTCTTTCTGGTAGAATTTGATAGGGGTCATATAAAATCCCTCTCCTCATCTGCTAATGGCAATTTATGGACAGTTACTACGAGCAATATGCATTGCAAAAGACCAGAAAACTCACCCCCTGGTTATGATTCAGCACTGTAATATGATAGCCTGGAAACTAGACTGATAGTTTAATCAGCGGTATGTGATCCTTATTTGTGGTTGGCTGCCTCATCAATTTTCATTTGGGAGTTGAAATGGACTCTGCAGCAGATATGGCATTAATTACAGGGGAAATTGGTTGCAATATGCCTCGAGGTAAAACCCTTCTGATGGGAATCTGAGATTGAAAGAAAGCCAAATTATAAAAGGATGATTTACTGGAAAAGGCAAATGTATGCATTACCATCATTATTTAGCACAGAGAAAGGAGCTGATAAACCAGAAAGATTGTGGAAGGACTGAAAAGTGAAAGAGATCCCTAGGTCTAACTTCCTCAAAAAAGATTTATTCTTAGGCTGAATGCATTACATTTCCCCAGATACCTATGACATTTTCCAAGAGTGCGCTTCAATTAAAAGGTGAGCGGGCATTAATAACAGCCTGCGGGGTCTCTATTTTCTTCCAGTTTGAAATTTATTTCACTAAGAACTGAATAGGGAACATCTAAGGATATCAACATTAAAATTCATTTTAACAGTTATGGTACCTGCTGTTGCATCAATTTTCTTGTTATAACACCACATTTTTTTTTCCTTGAAGATTTCACAAACCTCCTTAGACAAACCCTATTTTTCCGATCACTGTGCCCTGATGTGGAAAAATATAGAGGCAAAGTCAAAGCTGAAATGGCTATCCCCATTGTAATATGAGAAAACTAAGACACAGGGAGCCTAAGTTAGTGTATGTTTTAAAAACAAAATATTTGTCTTCATTCGATAGACAGAGTAAAGTATCAAGAAAAGACTGACTGGGAGTTAAAACTCCCTTGCCTTAACTCACCCCAGGAAAAAGAGGTCAGCACTGTATTTGTAAGAGTTGAAGTGTCTTATATATATGTCTTGCTGTTGGAAAGAAAGCTGTACCTGAAAAAGAATAAATGCTCACATGATTGTGGAGGAGAAAAGAATTTATTCACGATCTTGCAAGAATGGGTGCACAAGCAAAACATGGCAGGTGTGCTGAACAATAGGACGCAGCAATATTTATTCCCTAAGCCTAACACGCATGTCCCTCCCCTGTTTCCCCATTGGCTGGGTACTCCAGAGTTTACAGCCTATCAGAGAGAGCTAACTAACCTGCCTCTGGGATTTTAAATTATACCTCACATTCCATTACATTTCAGTGGCCCTAGTTGTTACTGTTTTTACCCATATAAGGAGCTGGCACCAACTCTAGGCTTATGTTAGAGGCCCTTTCTTTCCCTTTAACCACGGAGCCAGTTTGAGCTAGTTGTGTTTAGTTTCTATTTCCCCTATTCCACATCACCTTTATGTGAAAGCTAAACTTAACCCTTTTCTTACATTGTGACCCAAATCCCACCTCGTTACTTCCTAGTTAGCTGATTTGCCTTAGCCTCTGTGCCTCTGTTTGCTGTGTAACTGAGACAACATAGAGGTCATTGCTATTATCGTGAGGATTAAACTGGGGCCCTTCCGGCAGGGGAGGAGTTGCAGGGAACAGGTTTCCGGCCCTGGAGCCTAGACTCCTCAGAGCCCAAACACACGCGGGCAGCCACCACTCATACCACCCTCGCCACCGCCCTCGGACCCCAGCCCTTTTCTCATTTTGCACACATTTGCTTTGAACTAGTCCATCCTCAACTCCCGTGGGAAATCTGCAAACCTCCACCCTACGACTGCAGTAGAGGCAGCAGCCCACAGTCCCTCTGGCTCTGCCTTTGTGCTCCCTACCTGCTGGTTGAGCGCCCCAAGCCGATCACACTTCCCACCAACCCCTGGTGACACCCCTCTCTCCCTGGGACCTGTGAGTAACCCACTATTTTCCTTATGCCTAATGGCCTCGGCTTCCCATGGTGTCCCACCTGATCTTCACATGGACCCAAATTTAAAATCTGATTTAACTAACTGGAAACACTGCATTGAGCACCTCAATCCCAAGACCAGGGGCCAAGAATTCTGCAGTCAAGTTTGTGGTCAGTGGAATGGGGGCTGCAGTGGGAGTCCCCAAGCTGAGTGCCTGACCAAAGCCTGAGGACCTGGTCCTGACCACATATTTGAGCAAACAGCGGAGAGTGCAGCTACTGTGGACCAAAGGCTGAGGTGTTTTCCCTGTGTATATTTCTCAAAGTACACCATAAGTCAAGAACTCTTGAGAGGCCAGAAAGGAAGCCATGAAAATGACCGAGGATGAATGTCCCACTGGTCAGGTGGGTGGACACTCAGATTAAATTTAATTGTGAATGAAAAAGGAATGTGCTTTTTATCTCACTGTATTGCTGTGGGCTAAAATCAATACCTGCTTTATCAGTTATGAATGCATTTGGCAGCAAGACCCTATGATTGGTGCCTTAAAAAATGGGGGTTTATTCATCTCATATAACAAAAATTCTGGAGGTAGTTTGTCCAGATTGTAACAGTGCCACCAGGGATCAGACATTTCTCTGCCATTTTCAGCATGTGGCTTCTGTCTACCTGGGTGCCCTTGAATCAGCACTGCAGGTAGGAGGAAGGAAGAGGTGCAAGGAGGAAGGGGTGATACCCAAATCAAAAATGCAAATACAGCCCTGAAACTGTCACTTTATATTTCATTGGCCACCACCACGCCACATGAGATGTGCTCATGCTTTTTGATGAAGCTAGAATTTTTAGCTGGGCACGTGGCCCTGCAGAGCTAAACCAGGTTTCTATTAGTGAGATAGAGAGACCAGGTAGATAGAAAGAAAGCAGCTAACAGTGTCTGCCACCCACATTTTTTTCCCCAGCATCCAAAATCCACCTTTATTTTTGTAGTAACATTTGTATCTCATTTAGAGCAAACATTGTATTTGAAAAAATATGACAATTTGATTTAAAATGATCAAGGTGACAGTTTTACTTGAGTAAACAGAAAAATATTTCTTAAATTGCATTTTAAAAAATCATCTGATTCACATGATGCTTTTAAGAATGCAAAAGGCCTTGGTTTCAAGGACACTTAAAGATAATCTAAGCCAACCCTTTCATTATACAGTTGAAGAAACTGAGACCTATCAAGATATCGTAATTTTCTCAACTTTCCATGGCTAGGTAGTGGCAGAAGAGATCAAAAGTCTTGAAATAATGGATCCCAAATTTTCAAATTATTCTTATATTTGGACTTTGAGTCTTTGAAAGTTTATTTAAATATAATTGCAAGTGTGATTTATTTTTAATACAGTTGTAAGGATTATTATAAAAATAATACATGAAAAATAATTATTTGTCAGAGCATATATACGTAATTTTGGAAAATTTATCGGAGTAATTTAAAGGCTGGCTCTGACAAGGTTAAAATCCTAGCACTGCTGCTTACTTACTATTCAATCCATAGGTAAGTTACTCACCTTTCTAAGCCTCAGTTTTCTCAGTTGTAAAAGTGAGAACTCTCTCACTTTTTTTGAGGGGGTTAAATGAGACAGTGCCATTTAACAAGTACTCAACATACGGTTCCAGCTATGCTATTGTCATCCTCTTTGCTGCCATCATCATTATCATCATTATTATAGTCTTGGAAATAACTCAGTCCAGTGTTCTTCACATTCCTTCAAGAGGTAAAGAGCTGGAGCCATAGGAGTACATGAGTAGTCTCAGTAAAAGGAGACTAAAAGGAGAAGGGGATTCTGAGAAAAAAGGGGCATCACGGTACTTTCCTTTCTGGAGTCAGAGAGCAGCCAGAGTCAAAGAGGTACACGCCAAAGGTGTCTCTGAAGTGAGGACTCTCCCAGAAAGTCTGGGCCAGAGGGCAGACATGGAACGCCATTGCTCCAGGTGCCTGGCAAGAGCTGAGGAACGAACCATAGAGTCAAAGGCTTATTTTTTCATACCAGGGGCTATGATTGAGATTTCATAGTTCCTTAACATGGAGCCTGTTAATCTTTTGGAGGAAAGGCACTACCTGTGTTCCCATAGATTTTTTTTTACCCCTCCAATCCCAGTGGAACTGGAAGGGAATTTTACAGGTGGGCCAACTGCCTTCTAAGCCCTATGATTATGATCAAAGGAGACCTGAAGTAGACGGGTTTCCTCTCCTCCTTTCACCAGAGCGTCAATGGCTTTGTCCAGTTCATTTACAATGGCCCACAAGAGTAGCAATTGCTGTGCCTTCCCGTCTACCTACGAATTGTCAGCTTTCCAAAGAAGTTAACAGCCAGACCTAACAATAGAAAGAATAACAATAATTTTTTAAGTACAATCAGGCAAAGAAAAAATGCACTTAAGGACTCCATGGCCAGACAGAAGACAAAGGAGACTAACAATATCAGGTGGACACCAAGATTAATGGAAAACTGATGGGAAATCAAGAGAAGATGTTTAATAGATGAAGTAATAAGAACTACTACTCCTGATAGTGATAGAGTAGATAAATAGAACCACCCTCCCACTGAGGACAACTAAAAAAGCTGGAAAATACAACAAATATATACTTTAAGTAATTGGAGAACTAACAAAGCAATGAGGAATTTAGGAGCAACATAAGGAGAAAACAGAGAACCCAGTGAAGTAAACCAGGCCCTTCACTCTAGGAGCATCTGCTGATATTGTAAAAGCAGCTGAGAAAGCCGAGCAGAGCTTTTGAAAGCCTTGAGGAGTAAAGAGTCAAAAATTGGAGAACAGGCTTACGAAAAGAAGGAGACTGGTAAGTTCACCAGATTTTTGGTTGGGATCCTAAAGAAGTATACCCTAGCAGTAAGAGTGAATTGTGAGTAAACCAGACTTCTCAGGGTCTGAAACCAAGCAATGTGTGATCTCAGCCCCTGAAATTGGAGGAAAGTGGTCTAAGATTGCCAATGCTCCTAGTTTCCTGTCTGAAACAAATGCAAATCTTCTCTGGAAGAAGGTAAAATTATCCTAGGCCACAAATTATTTCTATGATTTTTCATAATTGAAGATCAACATGCAATCAGAAATAATCCAGGCACACAAAGAAACAAGATAATGCAAACAAAAATAAACAGAAGCAACAGATATAGACAGAGCAATAGGAAATATAAATAATGGAGTTATCATACACAGACTTTAAAATAATTATGCCTAATATGTTCAAGGAGGTAAAAGAGAAGATTAAGTATTTTGGCAGAGAATTGAAATTTGAAAACACAAAATCCAAGAACTGAAAAATATACAAATGAAAATATCTCAATTAATAGGTTTAACTGTAGATTAGACAAAGTTTAAGAAAGAATTAGTGAATTAGATGATCACATGGTGGGGGAGAAATGTAGAGACAAGTTAACTTTTAGTGGTCACAAGTGGCAGTGCTCGGGGTCATGGCAGAAGGAAATGCAAATACTCTCTGGAAGAAAGGAATGTTCTCTCAAACCAGACCTTTTGGGATTTCCAGAGATTAAGATCCACTTCATGAAGGATAAGTCCACCATGAACAAGAGTAAGCAAAAACAAGAAGCAGTGATATTACACCCACAACAGCTCCAGATAATAGAACAATCAGATAAAGAATATAAAATACATGTGTTTAAAATATTTAAGAAAATAAAAACCATGAGCTAGGAATTACATCCTTCATGGAAGAGAAAGATTAAAAAACTGACCAGATATAACTCCCGTGCAAAAATTATAATCATTAAAATTTTTAAAGCTAATAGATATCCCAAATGACAGATTAGGCACATCTGAATAGAGATAATTAGGGTGCTTGAAGGAATTTTCCAGAATGAAATACAGAGAGAAAAATATCTACACTAAGTATAATTGAAGGTCCAAAAGAAGGGAAAAAGAATTGAAAAGAGACAGAAGTGGAAGAAATAATGGATGAGGGTTTTCCAGAATTAATAAAAGAATAAATCCTCAGATTCAGGAAATATACTTAATCCTATACAAGATAAAGAGAACAAAATCTTCACCTAGACTCATCAGAGCAAAACTGCAGATTATCAAAGACAAAGAGAACATTTTAAAAAGCAGCCTCAGGGAAAAGACAGATCACCCCTAGGAGCAAGATTTGGACGGACAGCTGATTTCTCAACAGCAAAAATCGATACCAGAAGTAGTAGGTTAGCATCATCCAAGTACCAAGAGAAAAGAACAAAATCTAATATAGTACTTAGCTAAGCAAATGTCAAAAAAATCAAAATAAATGATTTTCAGCCACCCTCTCCAAAGGTGGAGGGGGGTTGGTAAAGGAGAGAGAGAGAGAGAAAGGGCAAATTTACCACCAACAGATATCCACTAAAGGAAATTCTGAAGATTTTAGGAAAGAAGGAATATGACCCCAGAAGGAAGTTCTAGTATACAAAAGAATGCCAGCAAAAAATTCTTCAGTGTGTGAGTAAATGTAAACAATCATTGACTCCGTAACATAAGAAAATGGATAACATGTGGGATTGAAAATTGATATTAGATATGAACATCAATTTATATTTAAAAACCCATCAGCTTGTCTAGTGCCAAGGATTCCCTGTTGCTATCTCTTTGGGATGGCACTAAACTTAGTGAGTATTAACATCTTTATGATGTAGCATCTTCCTCTCTTAGGACAACTGCATACCTTTCTATTGTTCAAGTCTTCCTTTTCATGTCTCTCAGGGGTGTGATAAAGGTTTCTTCTTATAGATCGTGCACATTTCTTCTTAAGTACTGTCCAGGAAATGCAATGTAACTGTTTTATAAATGGCATCTTCCCATTTATCACCTAACTGGTTATTCTTAATATACATAAAAGTTAATTATTGTATATTAATTTTTAGTCAGTCATCTCCCTGAATTATCTTACTGTTTAATTTTTCAATTGGTTGTTGGTTTTCCATGTTTAAAATCACGTCATTTGCCTAGAGATGCTTTTATCTCCTCATTTCCAATATGCATTCTTCTTGTTTATTTGCATTGCATAGTACCTCGGCCTGAACAATGTTAAATAATGAAGGTATCAGTGAACAACGTTTTCTTTCTGATTTTAATGGAAATATTTCTAAAGTTTTTCCACTAAATAAGATGCTGCTTTGTGGATAGAGATGGAAATTTTTATTATGTTAAGGAAGGATCTATTCATTCTCATTTAGTTGAATTTAAAAATCAAGAATGCTGTCAAACCATATCAAATGTTTTTAAGTGTCTATAGAGATTATCGTAGTATTTTCTTTATTTGCACTATTAATATGATAAGAGACATTATGATGTATTTCCTTATAACAAATCATTTGTGCATTTTTCAAATACATCTCATATGGTCATGATGCATTATCTTCTAAGGTATTGCTGAATTCTGTTTGATTTTTTTTAATTTAGATAATTGCTTCACCATTCAAAACTGAAATGGAAATCTGTAGCCATACTTTTGTGCAATCTGTTTTACAATTTGATAGCAATGTTTATGTTCATTTCATTAAAAAAATCCTTGAAAAATTTCTTTCCTTATGCCCTATAAGAGTTGAAATTGCATTGGGAATTATGCGCAGCACCAGATAGCATCTTTTTCCATGAAAGAAGAACTTTCCTGTCCCTGTGTTCTACTCCTTACCCCTAATTTCAACATGGAGGCCGCAGAGGCAGCTGGGTGGGGTAGAGTGATGGAGCTGTGTAGGGAAGGTAAAACACAAGGTGGAAAATAAAAAAGTTGGGCATTTTCCTCCTTCCTTATGGTTAGCTTCCCGGCCTGAAACAGGGAGGGCAGAAACTTAAACTTTAAATGAAGTTCAGAGTTTTTATTATTAAGTAGGGCTGTATCTTTTTAATTACTGAACTGGGACTGTTTTTGGGAGAAGTGTTGGAGGACTTTCTATAATTTCAGAGTTAGTGGAAAATTGATGGGACTTAAGTCCACAGAGTGGATTGGGAAGGACCAAAGAAGAAAAATCAAGTTGTGTTTTGATTGCACCCTGTTGAGCTCATCTCTTTCTCTGTGATAGTTACACCTGCAGAAGACACTATGAAAAATGATGAATATGAATATTCCAGGCTGTTTAAAGGAGTATAAAAATGAAAAAAAAAAGTTGTCTTTCTCACAGTGACCTCCTAACTCAGAGTTCTTTCTTCCATTTCCATTTAAATTGTAAACCCTACTTAGGAGAGACTATTTCAGAAAGATTTGTCCAATAGTACATCTTTCCAACCATTTTGGCTCATCCAGAGTACACCTTGGTCAAAGTGGCATCACCATGTCACCCAGAGCAAAGGTATATCATCCAAAAGAGTGTGCAAATCAACTTGACTCCTATATTCTATAAATATCTGCTATCTGATATTTATAATTCAGCTACATCTCTCAAGGAGTTGCCAGAACCACAAAGCAATCATTCTCTGATCACTGCAACTACTAAGGAGGAGACGCTGAATTCAATACCGACATGAACAAAGGGAAGTCAGCCTTGCAGTAGTATATCCCAAGCTTGTTAAAGATTATATTTGCTAAATCATCTGTAAGCTTAGTGTGGCTGCTGGGCGAGTACTCTTACAGTTTTTCAAATTTTATTGATTTGAATTATTTAAATGTAAATTATTTAGATATGTATTTCCTTTCTTTCTCATTCCCCATTCCCATTCATCTTCCTCCCCCCACTGAACAACAATTAATTTGATGTGTAACCATTCATTTTTATGTGTTCTCGTAAAACATGCACTATTTTAATATGAATATATTTTAAATTGCCATAAATGATATGGTGCTGTAGGGTTCATTTTACTTTCCTTGACTTTTTCTTTTTAATCACCTAGTACCATGTTTTTAAGATCTTTCCAGCACCCAGGCTATTGCTTCTGATGACTGCACAGGCAACGGTGGGCTTTCATCGCTCGCATAGCAAGGAAACCCAAGAGTTCCTCCAAATTCTAATCAAAAGCCTGCCATGAACATCATGTAAGTAACCTTATGAACTTGTGTGATGATTTCTTTGGGATATTTAGACCCAGAAGCGGAACTGCTGGACCATATGGCTTATATGTCTATGTCTCTATCAAATCTGTTACCTGACTAAGCAAGGCCAAATGGCGCTTTCAAATAACTGAACAAGATACGCTTCCCCATTCAGCCCACTCGTTCCTAATCCCTACATCCAACTGGGTGTTAAACAGCTTTCAAAATTTTGTCAGATGTTAAAAGCGATAACTCGCTGCTATTTCATTTTTTAATTCTCTAATTATTCATTAGTTTGATCATCTCTTCATATACTCAGTCACCTTTTAGGTCAAGAGCCTATTCAAATCCTTGCCCATTTTTCCATTGGGGTTGCTGCATATATTCTTATGTATTCTAGATATTAATATCTTGTTCCTTTAGACATCGCTGGAATTTTCCTTCTGTTATTTGTATGTTTGCCTCCTTCATTGACCCAAACCTTAATTTTGATGCAAATTCACCATCTGTTACTTGACTCTGTTTTGTTTTGTTTTTGTGTTTTGTTTAAGAAATCTTTCACCATCTCTATATCAAAGTGTATTTTCCAACATTTTCTTGAATTAACTTAATACTTTTATTTCTTACCTTTTGGATTCGACTGCATCCAGAACACATCCTCATGTGTGATATTCGGTACCAATCCAGTTTATTTTCTGTCCATATAGTGAGCTCACATTTGCAACACCATCTACGAAAGAGTAAGTTTTTTTCTCATTGGTTAAAGGAGCCACCTGTATTGTAGATTAAGCTTCTATACATACATGGATCTTTTGCTGAGCTCTCTATTCCATTCCATTAATCCATTTTTTTTCTGTTCTGCATAAATGTTATACTGATTTTATATCATGGAGAAAAGTTTTGTGTTTCAGAACCCCTTCTTTGTTCTTTCCAAAATTGACTTGGCTCTTTATGTATCCTATACATTTTAAAGTTAGATGATAGAGATTATAGAGTTCCTCAAAGTGTCTAGCTGGAATTTTGCCTTGTGTTTAGTTCTCTGTATGATGAGAACATATGGAATGAGGGAGATGCAGGCAGGGTAGAGAGAAAAAAAGAAAAAAAAATGTTCAGGAAAATACACTTTCTATTTATTTATCCGATTAATTGGTTTGGTGTGGCGAGAGAGAGAGCAAATGAGAAAAAGCCACTTGTAAGCATCAGTGTCTTGCCAAGCCCTCTCCCACCCCAGCATTTCTTCAGCATCTTTTTGGTATTTAGGTCCCATGCCCTCAGGCCCCATTGCTATGGAAGTTCTACTAAGTGGGGTGTATCCAGGTAAATGTCTGCATAATGTGGGTCTGGCCCACACACAACTGTGAGGCTTGTCAAGTTTGCCTTCAGGACTCTTGACCCACTCCTCCTTCTCGTTTCTTATGCCTGGTCTGCCCTTCCATCCCCTTTCAAGCTCTTGTGCTTTCAGCCTTCCTCTCTCCCCTTCCCTGACAATTCATTCTCAGGAGAGGACCTAATCACCAAGCCACACATTTAATCTCAGAATAAAAGGCCTTGCCATGTTGAAGGGTGTTCAGGCATCTGTAAGTAAGTTGAGAAGTTATTTGAGGAGGATGAGCTTTGGCCCCAGTCAATCCCTGCAATCCCAACATGTAGGTGACTATCTATTCAAAAGATCCCTGCCCTGTATGAAATGTGTAGAGCTAGAGCTGTGCCATCTAATACAACAGGAACAGCTATCCATGCCTATTGGGTATATGAATGTGGTTGGTGCAAGTTTAGATATGCTGTGAATGCAAGATACACAATGCAGTTTGAAGACCTAATTCATAAATAAGAATGTAAATAATTTATCTCTACAATGATTACAAGAAATAATATTTGTGATATATTGGTTAAATAAAATATATTGTCAAATTAACTTCACCTGTTTCTTTTCAAATTTTTTAAACTATGTCTACTAGAAAATTATAAATTACATATCATGCCTTGTATTATATTTCTATTAGACAGTACTTTTCTAGAGTTTGATAAACATGAACTTTATGCACACCCATGTGGGACATTTGTTGCCTGGTTTTCTATGCTGATTTTTATTGCTTTCCAGAACCACAAGCAGCAACATACTCAAATGCAGGTATTTTGTGTTTCAAGATTTTTCATTCCCTGTCTATATTGCTCTCAAGTATGAAAGGGAAGAATGACACATGAATATTTGGAGATAAGAGATTTCTATAGTGAGATAATTAATCTTATGTGGTCCAAACCAATGCAAAAGTTTAAGAAAATTAAATGCTATAATTATATATATATATACACATATACACACATATGCACATAAACACATGCGTATTCATTACATATGTTTATATATGTAATGAAGAGATAGTCATATTTGCAGATAATACTATTTTCTAACCAGAAAGTCCAAGACAATCATCTTATTAAAACTAATAAGAAAGTTCAATAAAATGTCCAAATATGAGATAAACTTGCAAAAATCAATAGCCTTCCCATTTAGAATCAATAATCAATTAGAAAGCGTAATGGCAAATATGACATGCATAATAGCAACAGACAACAGAAAAAATATCAGAGAATGAGTAGCACAAGAAGTATGTAAAACCTATGTGAACCCTGGTTCATTCCTGGGTTTCGGCACCAAAGAAACAAAACAAAAGACCCAAACAACAACAACAACTACAAACCTATATGAAAAAAAGAGAGAAAACTCTGCTGAAGGATAAAACAAATTCTTGAATAAAATGGAAAGACATACAATGATTCTGTATGGGAAGATTCAATATAACAATGACATATATTCTTCTCAAATCAATATATAAACTCAACACAATCCCAGTCAAAACCCCAAGATAATTTTAGAAATGGAATTTAATATGGTTATTTGAATTTTTGCCTGCAAAAAAAAAAAAAAGGTGTAAAGAATAGCCAAAAGACAAAAACACAGTAAGAAAATCAGTGCCATAATGGCAGAAGAAACAAATAGACCATCAAGGAAAAAAACAACAACAACAATAATAGAAATTTCAAAAGCAGATTCACATATACATGGAATATAGTTTAAATTGTAGGCAATTGATGTTTTGTTCAATAGATGACATTAAGATATTTCGTTGTTGTTCCAGTTTGCTAATGCTGCCATTAAGCAAAATACCAGAAATGGATTGGCTTTTATAAAGGGAATTTATTTGGTTACAAAGTTACAGTCTGAAGGCCATAAAGTGTCCAAGGTAAGGCATCAACAATCAGGTACCTTCACTGAAGGATGACCATTGGCATCCGGAAAACCCCTGTTAGCTTGGAAGGCACGTGGCTGGCATCCACTTACTCCCAGGTGGCTTTCCAAATGGTGTTCTCCAAAATGCTCTTGGGGCATTTTGTCCTCTCTTAGCTTCTCTTCAAAATGTCACTCTCAGTTGCTCTGAGGTCCTTCTGTCTGTGAATTCCTTTGTACAACTCCAGTGATCCAATTAACACCCACCCTGAATGGGCAGGGTAACACCTCCATGGATATTATCCACCCAGACGTTTCACTCACGATTGAGTCACACCTCCATGGAGACACTCAATCAATGGATTCCAATCTAATCAACACTAATATGTCTGCCCCCACAAGACTGCATCAAAGAACATGGTGTTTGGGGGGACATAATACATCCAACATGGCACAGTTGTATATTTGGAAAATTTTAAGCTAAATCTTTTCTTACATATATAAAAACTATTTCTCAGATATATAAGTTAGCAACCCAAAGGAAAAATATAAAAGTATTACAAGAAAATACAGATGCTTATTTTTTAAAATTGAAGGGTGCAAAAGATTACCACAAACAAGTATAACACCAAGATGCTATACAGGAATAAATTGATAGATGTGACTCAATAACAAATTTAAGACTCTATCTGATAAAAGACACCAAAAAGACAAGAAGAAGATAGTTGTAAGACTAAAATAAAAAGTTGAAGATTAAAATGTCTGATTTATAAAGAATTCCTATTCTTTGCTACTTTCAAAAAGGTAAAAAAACAAGAGGATATGAATAGGCAATTCTCAAAAAAAATTAAAATGGTAGATAAACATTTGGAAAAAATTCAGTCTTTATTGTTCAGGGAAATTTAACTAAAAGCATTACTACACCATTTTTTATTCATGAGACTAGCAAGTTTTAAAATTGATGATTTCCAGCGTTGTAGGGAAATACGGTTCCTAAAACGTTGTGGAGAAATATGAATTGATGCAACATTTGTAGGACATAAGGACTATAGCTGTTGAAAATATTTTGGCTAACCAAAAACTAACTTCCTATATGAATGTAACCCCCATCCTGGGTAGTCTTGTTAGGCAGTTAATATCTAAGAGAGATTATATTATAAAATTTATTTGGTAGGGCAAGGGCCCCAAATAGCAAAAACATGTTGGAAAAGAAGAAAGAAGTTGGAAGACTCATATTTCCAGACTTCAAAGCATATTACAAAGCTTCAGTAGTCAAAGCAGCATGGTACTGGCATAAAGATATATTGGCCAGTGGAATAGAATTGAGAGTTCAGAAATAGACCCTCACATCTATGGCCAATTGATAATTGACAAGGCTGCCAAGTCCAGTCAACTGGGACAGAATAGTCTCTTCAACAGATGGTGCTGGGAGAACTAGACATCCATATGCAAAAGAATGAAAAAGAAGCCGTATCTCATATGACATGCAAATATTAACTCAACATGTATCAAAGACCTAAATATAAGAACCAGGATCATAAAACTCCTAGAAGAAAAATATTGGGGCAAGTTCTGGTTTGCTAATGCTTCAGTTATGCAAAATACCAGAAATGGATTGACTTTTATAAAGAGGGTTACAAATTTACATTCCTAAGGTCATAATAGTGCCCAAACTAAGGCATCAACAAAAGGACACTTTCACTGAAGAACAAACGGCCAGTGGCATCCGGAACAGCTCTGTCAGCTGGGAAGTCACATGGCTGGTGTCTGCTGGTCCTTTGCTCCTGGGTTGTACTTCAAAATGGCTTTCTTCAAAATGACTCTGGGCTTCTGTCTTCACTTCTTTCTCTCAGCTCCTGTGTGTCCTTGCTTCTTTCTCTCAGGGCATTTCTCTCTAAGCATCTGGGGTCTTCTCTTAGCTTCTCTGGGTCAAACTCTGGGCTTCATCTTTTAGCTTAGCATCTCCAAATGTCCTTCTGTTCACATCTCCAAGCATTTCCAAGCATTAGCATCAGCATCTATGTTGGCTTATGAGCTCTGTTAAGTAGTCCAGTGAACTAATCAAGACCCATCCTGAATGGGCAGGGTCCACACCTCCATGGAAATAATTTAATCAAAGGTATCACCCACAGTTAGGTGAGTCACATCTCCATGGAAACACTCAATCAAAAGTTTCCACCCTAATCACAAGTCTAAAAGGTCTGCCCCCACAAACTTGCATTAAAGAACATGACTTTTGTGGGGGGCATAATATATCCAAACTGGCATAGGACACATCTTCAGGATCTTGCATTAGGCAACAGTTTTTAGACTTTACACCCAAAACACAAGCAATGAAAGAAAAAAATAGATAAATGGGACCTCCTCAAAATTAAAATAACTTTTGTGCATCAAAAGACTTTGTCATGAAAATGAAAAGACAACCTACTCAATGGGAGAAAATATTTGGAAACCATATAACTTTTTAGAGTTTAATATCCAGAATTTATAAAGAGATCCTAAAATATTTGGAAACCATGTATCCTTTTAATTTCTAGGGATGCCTTTGGAAGGCATTTTAGTGCCAGGGAGAAGACAGAGCGTTCAGGCGCTTGACAATGTCTTGTCCTACCAAACCACGGAAGAGAGTGGGCTGCCCTGCAGAGAGAAACCAGATTCACTGCTGCAGGCTGTCTCTAAACTGTTAGAGTTTTAGTTTTTAAAATTTGTTTTAAATGGTCCCTGCCTGGGCATCAGATCAAAAAGCACGTCGTTCCTTTCTAGCTTGCCTTTTTATATTTTTTCTTTTTTGCCATGACATTCTTCTACATATTTAATTGCAGTTTTCTTTCCACCAATTTGCTATTGCTGTTACCTTCCCATTCCAACTGTCTGCTTGGAGACATAACCACCAGTATCGTGCTGCTTCCATCAGGACCCTTCCTTTGATCCCCAGGTTGCCTTTGTATCCTTAGACCTCCTGTCATGTCATCCCCCTCTCCTTTTATCTTTTCGCTGTGTGCACATGTGCACGCACACACATCCACACACCTTCCTTAGTCAGCTGCCATCTCCTTCCCATTGTCTCAGAGCTGAGCCAGGCTGTTAGTACAGCTTTATTATCTACTCCTGCATCCATGACGATAAATGAAGAAATAGACTAGAAAACGCTGATTTATTTCCTCTTTAATGGTCAACCAGGTAATGGGTACAAAAGGGAGGTTCAGCTCTTTCCAGAGAGCAAATTTTAACTAAGCAGCATTGGTCAGAATTATCCAGCTTTGATGCTTCATTAATTCATCTATTCATTTCCTTTGCTCAAGCAGAACGGCTGTGCTGCTGCTTGGTGCTGTGGATTAGGAAGAAGTCTCCATGATCAGGAAGTGCCCCTGACTTAGAAGACCATGGTCAGGAGCTCTCGTGTGATCAGAGTAATGGTGGGCAGAGAGCAGAGGCTGAAAGGAGAGGCTGGGGATGGGTATTCTGGGACAGGTTCTGTGTCTGCCAGGGGTGACACCCATGATGCCACTACTGGTGGAAGAACAATAAGTGTGGCTGCCACATCCCAGTAAGTGTGGCTGCCACATCTGAATCCACCCACCCCTGGAGGAAAGGGGGGTGGAGTCCGTCAAGTGAGGTCTCAGGGCTTTCTGTATATTCAGCCAAGAGAGCTTGCAATGACCATCCCAAAGAATGGTTCCATCATCATTCTGGGTTCTCATGATGCCACCATTTTTCATATGGTGTGATCCTCAGGCACACAGGGAATGGGGCCACCAGTTGACCCATTGTGACAAAAGACACCAAATTCAGAGGACTGGAATGCAATCTAGCAGGGGGCATCAACGATGACAGGCAGTTGTCACAAATGCTTGCTGATTAACCTTTGACTCAATGGCAGACATGATGATGACATCACTTAGTGGCATTGTGTGTGCCAAAATTAAATAAAAAAATGAAAACCACTTTCCAATAATTTATGGAATTGTTGCCAACATTGACATACAGAACCTCCCTTCAAGGCTCAGGCCCAGAGAAGGAGCCATACTCGAATGTTGGACCTTCAAACCATGCTTTGGTGTTCAACACGCAAAGATGATTAGCTTCCTCTTAGGTTGCATTCCTGGATGCTGTGTCCACATGTGGGTTTCTGATTGCAGCAAGATAAATAAATACTAGAGACTGTTTTCTCTTCCTAGTTGATGCCACCCATTCCCCTCCCCCAAGAAACACCTACATTTCTTTCTTGAATGCAGTAGACCTATCTTGATGTCTAAAAACACCCAACCCACGGTTTCCTGGAAATAAAGATAGAGGGGGGGAAAAAGGCTCATGAGAAAAAATCTCTTTGCAAGGAAGCTAACTATACAGTTACCAAAGAAAGCAACTTTTTGAAGTGACAGAGATCATTGGTGAGAGGTGGAAATAATAAGAATTTGGGATACACATCCGACAAATCTTAGGTCTCCTTGCAAATGATTAAAAAAAAAAAAAAAACTCATATTTTGGCAAAGGCAAAAAAATAATCAGAAGCAATGATTAAGGCAAATAATCTTATGGTTTCACTTTTTTAAGGCTCTCAAGAGTCGCATAAAAGAATTTTCCTTTGGATTGTATCAGGGTCGGTTTGGATATTGTACTGCAGTTATGTAAGATGTTAACATTGGGGGAGACAGGGTAGAGGGTACATGGCTTCTGTCTACTATTTTTGCAATTTCTGTGAATACATAAGCATTTCAAAATAAAAGTTTAAAAAATGTGACCTTCTCAAAGAGGCCTTACCTGAACATTCCATATAAACATCCAACTCTGCCCCTAACAGTTCATATCTTTGTTCACTGCTATGTTTTTTCTTTATTATCTATCCTTCTCTAATGGACTCCATGAGGCAGGGGTTTTTGTTTAGTTTGTTCCCTGTTGAATATCCTGTGTCAAGACCAGTGTGTGATAGATAGCGGGCATTCAAAAAATATTTGCTCAGTGAATATTGAAGAAAACATCCTAAGCATCATTAATACTGATTATTTAAATAAATTACAGCAGAGCTACAGGAGAGAAGTATAGAATACAGACTCTAGAATCAGATTGCCTGGAATGAAATTTTGTCTTTGACATTTGCTATCTTTGTGACCTTGTAAAACCTATCCAACCTCTTAGTGCCTCAGTATCATCATCTCCAAAATTGGGATAATAAGAGTACCCACTCCTCAGGATAAGCATAAGTATCAATGATATTATCACATAAATGCTAATTAAAGTGCCTGGCACATAGCAAATGCTCAAAAAATGCTAACTCTTATTATTGCAAGAGAATACTATACAACCATCAAAAGCATGAAGCTTTTTTATGTACTGATATGGAAAGATCGTAGAAGTTAAAGGAAAAGAGAATTCCCAAAACACGTGCGTATAGTATTGTTTTAATTTACTAAAGCTGACCGAATGCAATATGCCAGAAACGGATTGGCTTTTATAATGGGGATTTATTAACTTACAAGTTTCTAATCCCGAGGTCGTGAGAATGTCCAAATCAAGGCATCATCAGGACAATACCTTCCTCCTGAAGACAGGCTGCTGGCGATCCAGGACTCCTCTGTCACATGGGAAGGCACATGGTGAGGTCTGCTGCTCTCTTCCTTGTCTCCTGGGTTTTGTTGCTTCCAGCTTCTGGCTTCAGTGGCTTCTCTCTGAGTTTCTTTGTGTTTCTGTCTTTCAGCTTCTTTCTCTTAGCTTCTCTTGGGCTCTTTTCTGTGTGAGTCTGAATTGCATCTCTTATAAAGGACTCCAGTAAGAGAGTGAAGACCCACCTGGGGCACGTCTCAACTGAAATAACCTAATCAAAAAAGTCCCAACCACAATAGGTCCACACCCATAGGAATAGATTCATTTTAAGAACGTGATCTTTTCTGGGGTCCACAAGATCTCCAAACCATCAAAACTATGATCTCGCTTTGTGTAAAGAAAAACCCTCTCTGTGTATATATGTGTATGTATGTAGAGTAAAATATATGAGAAAGAACAAACTAGACTCCTATTAATGTTTGCTATTATGAGAAAAATATAAATGGAAGTGAAGAGGTGCAGTATAATGAAAACTTGGCAGGTCTTTGTCCTCAGCTCCGGGGAGTCAACCTGTGAATTTTGGGGATTTCCCATGATAGAAGTGTCTTTTGCTCTTCGTGGTGGACCCAGGACCATACCTGACGGTTCATAGTCTAATGAGATGACGGGGAGGGGTCAACTATACCTGCAGTCTTGGGTGGGGCCGGCCCCACCAGAAAGACCAGCAGGTGATGGAGGCTGGGACTTTGAGCCATGTCACATCAGCCCCACCTGCAGCATGGGGGCTGCAGATTGAGATTCCATCAATCACACCTCTGTAATGAGACCCCTTATAAACTAGGGACACTGGAAGCCACGATGAGCTTCCATGATTGAGAGAATACATCCATGCAGTGCCCGAAGGGTGACGCATTCCAACTCCACGTGGATGGAGGACACGGAAGCTTACATTTGTGACCCTTCCAATCGTCACCCTAGGTGTCTCTTCTTTTAACTTCTTTTTATTTCAGTGAATTCTGTGAGTCATTGTAACAAATTATGAAACACAAGGGGGTGGTGGGAAGCCCTGAATTTGTAGACAGTTGACCAGAAGTTGGGTGGCCTGAGCCCCCAGACTTGCAACTGGTGTCTGAACCTGGGGTGTCTGGTCTCTCTCAGGTAGAGTCAGAATTAAATTGATTTGAGTTACTGCATCTTCCCAGGTGGTGTCGAAGCTGTTGTCAAAGTTGTAGGGGTTTCTGATAACCTTTACAAGGGGACTTCAGCTTTCTAACTTAGGTCATTCTGCATTGTTTGAATTGCTAGGATTATTTACAATGATCACAAATTATTTATTTTTTTGTACATAAAAAGTTAAAAATGGGGAAAATGTTCCTCCTCTGCCTGTCTGCAGGGCCTGCCTTGGGAGAGGATGGTCCAGATCCAGGAGGTCTGATTTTAAGGGTGTTCAGAAAGGTCTCAGACTAGACTTTACTAATCTTTTAAAACTCATTTCCCTATCGATAAGCAAATATTTAAGGCTCTTTGTATTTTATGTATGTCTTTTTTCAAGTATAAAATCATATCATGAGTGCAAAGAATATACTTTTTCAAACTACACTGCCCTTCCCCTCACACCCTAATTCTGAAATACTCTCTCAGGTGCTGTGTCCCTTTGTTCCTTGTCTTAACATCTAACCTAGGACCTAATCAATAGTCCAGTGCTCCCACTCCTGTCAATGTCACTGATGACTGGCCCATGAGAATGGCACAGAAACTTCCTTCAGTGGCAGCTCTACTGGTCACCATCCTTTTTCCTGTTGATTATGAATAACCCTCCTTGGTCTCCGGATTTGGAAATGTGAGTCTCCTTTGACTCATCTTTCCTCTCAACTCTCACATCCAGTCAGATCACAACAATCAGAAAGTCAATGACCATTTATTGAGAATTCCCAATGTGCCATGAACAGTGTCAGGGCTAGAGACCGGCCAAATCAGGCATGGCCATTGCCTCTGGACCTCCCAGGCTAGTGGAAATAGACATAGAAGCAGACAACATATTCTATAAAGCACTGTGGAAATACAGCAAGAATATCTCTTGCATCCATTTTTTTCAGTCTCTCACTTGTAATTGTTCCTTAACTTGTCTCTCCATTCCAGTCCACTTCATACCAGGAAGCCAAATGAGCATTCCATGATTTTCATTATTTCACTGCCACACTCAAAAATGTACTTAGGCTCTGTGATGGTTAGGTTCATGTGTCAAGTTGGCCAGGTGATAGTACCCAGCTATCTGGTCAAGCAAACACTGGCCTAACAATTGCTGTGAGGACGTTTGTGGCTGGTTAATAAACCAACAGGCCGGTTTATTAAATCATCAGTCAATTGACTGCAGCTGTGACTGATGACTCACCTAAGGGCGTGTCTTCCCCAATGAGAGAATGCAATTGGCTGGATTTAATCCAATTAATCAGCTGAAGACTTGTAAGCGAGGCAGATAGAGGACCTTCACTTCTTCTTCGGCTGCCCAGTGAAGCATTTCCTGAGGAGTTCATCAAAGTTGCCAGTTCGTTTCCTGAGGAGTTCATCGGACATCTTCCTTGGAGTTGGCAGTTTGCTGACTGCTCTACAGAATTTGGACTCGTGCATACCCACAGCTGCGTGAGTCACTTTTATAAATTTTATAGTCATAGATACCTCTCATTGATTCTGTTTCCCTAGAGAACCCTAACTAATACAGTCTCCCATTGCCAATGTCATAAAATGCAAATTTCTTCATCTCAGAATCGAGGCTTTACATAGCATACTCTCCATCAGTAGCTGATGAATGAATGAATGGATGGATGGATAGATGGATGGGTGGATGGATGGATGGATGGATGGATGAATCTGGATAGCATTTCCCTGTTCAAACTTATATTTAACAACCGTGTGCCTTGAATTACACTACTTTATCCATGTGACTATTGTTCCTGTCCCAAAGACACCACAGACACACTTATACTTCTGTCCCTTGCTTGTGTCTCTATTCCTGGGTCCGTGGGAAACCCTCCTAAGTACTTCCTAACTGCCAATGCTTTAAAGTTCAGTTCTGGGCCCACCCGTCAATGGAGTCTTCTCTGAACACCTTCTTTCTCTAAATTTCTTTAAAACCCTTTGTCTGGGCCCTCATTTGCTGCTTTAGAATATGCTACTGGAAATTCTTATCTTTTGATAAATACACCCTGTCTCTCCAAACAGGATCCCTATAATTTATCAGTTTCTCTGAAGCCGGAGTTACAATTGTTAACTCTCATTTAATAATGACTCAGAGTGCTGGAACAATACATTTGGAAGAGTAATCAACATGTATTCCCAAAGGTGGAAATGACACATTCCCATATCTACCTGCGTTGCAGGCTGAGCAAGGGAGCTGACAGCAAACCATGAGACAGCAGCCCTTCCTAGCATGATAATGAATTAGGAACATACTGATAAAAATCTTCCTTCCCATCAGCATGACAGAATTGCAAATCTATTTCCAGGGCCAGCTCCATCAAATCCACCAGCTGTCACTGGGTTTTTCATAATTCGTTTGGCTTGATTATTAAAGAATTGTGCATGTTAAAATTGGGCAGTGGGGAAAAGCATCAGGAAGCCTTCTTGGGCTCTTTGTGCTAAGTTGAAAAGCATCATCCTGAATGAAACTCTGTGACCTTCAAACTTTGGAGCAGAGTCAAGTAACAAACATCCATGTTTTCATCTCTTTCCAGAACATTATCATCCATTCCACCCCATTCCATTCAGGAGCCAAAGGGCATGGAAATGATCTGTTTAACTTGTGACTACAAGGCAACTGAGTTGGGTTGGACCTACAGCAAATTGAGTTTTCCCGGATGCCAACACCCAGAAAGAAGAGAAACATTCTCTGGCTTCCCCCAGGCTGGCGTAACCCTCCCCATCCCCATCTCATATCACAGCACACCCAGCATTGTTCAACCATCCTACTTATCATAGCATATTAAAACTTTGTTTATGTGTCTTTCCACCCCAAATAAAATATAAATTCCTTAAGTTCAAGTATTTTGTTATCCTTGTCATTTCAGATCTAGGAAGAGTATCTGGGAAAGAGTAGACCTTCAAAATTTGAACTGAACAAAACCTGACTGCTTCTTATGATTGTCAACTTTAAGCCATCCTAATAGCGTTCCCAGAAAATGTAGGCTGCATGCTGCTCCCAGCTAGAGACTGTAAGATGCATCCTGCAGCTATGATATTCTAAATGAATTTTCGAAGTTCCTGCTGACATGTATTTGTAAAACATATTAACATTTATGAGGCATTTTTAAATGTTATTGCATCAGTCCTCACAATAACCTGTGTATTAGGTATTACTATAATTCTTCCCATTTTACAGGTGAAGAAACTGTGGCTTGGAGAGTTGGGTATAGTAGACAGAATAATGCTCCCCCCACCCCAAGGATATCAGGCCCTAATCCCTGGAAACTATAAATGTTATCTGAGGAAAATGGGTCTTTGCAGATGTGGTTATAAGGATCTTGAGATGGAGAGGTTATCCCGGATTATTTTATGGGTCATAAAAGCAATCACAAGTATCTTTATAAGAGAGAGGCAGAGGGAGATTCACACACACACACACAAACACACAGACACACACACACACACATGAGAAGGCCATTTGACCACAGAGGCAGAGATTGGAGTGATGTGGTCCCAAACCAAGGATTGCCAACGGCTACCAGAAGCTCGAAGAGGCAAGGAATGGATTCTCGCCTAAAGCCTCTGGAGGGAACACTTTGACGTTAGCTCAGTGGAACTGCTTTTGGACTTCTGATCTCCAGAACTGCGAGAGAATCAATTTCTGTTATTTTAAACCATGGAGTTTGTGGTAATTTTTTACAGCAGCCACAGGAAACTAATACATCGGGAAACTGGCCTACAGTCAAATAATAAATGGTTTACCCAGGATTCAAACCCTCTGACTCTAACGCCAAACCTGTTCCCCTGTTTCGTATGGCCACAGATGCTTAGAACATCTGGCTATGACTAGGAGCTTTCGGAAGCTAGGTGAACTTCTCAGCATTCTAGAGTTGCTAACTCCATAACTTTCCTGCTCAACAATGAGCTTATCTTTTTATAACACGTCAAGTACTATATAAATCTTTCAACACTCACAATTTTAGGAATTAGATGTTATTGTGATATCCACTTACAAATGAGAAAATGGAGGTACAAGAATGTTAAGTTACTTGCCAAAGTAATTTTAACACTTTTAACACATTTCAATAAGTTATTTGCATCTCTAATAGCAAATATGGCAGGATAATATTTTTAAAGTTTTAACTGTATTCAATCCCACCCCCCACATCAGCACCCCCTTCCCGTGAATTTCTTCACGTCTCCCACAAGGCCTCTCCCCCAACTCAAGTGAGATGCTATGAATCACCCACTGCCCTAGGAGTATTAAAGCAGAAGGGAGAGAACAATTGAGTCATATCATTTAATCATGTGTAAGAAGTTGAAGGACAGGGACAAGCTGGTAACATTTTGGAAAAAATAGGAGCTTGAGAGCATGCCTTGCTTTGCTGGAACACACACCCTCTCTCGCCCCTGCAGGAGCTTCATGGCACGAGAGTCAGCACTCAGGCCACCGCGGTCTGGGTGTCACCCACCGACCGACAATCGGGAGTGAAGCACATCTCAGTTTTACTCAGTTCCATCCAATCCACCTGATGTGGGTTGAATTGTGACCACCACTCTCCCCACGCACACACCAAAATCCATGTCAACCCAGAACCTCAGAATGGGACCTTATTTGGAAATAGGGTCATCACCAATGTAATTGAATTCACATGAGACCATACTGGATGAGGGTGGGCCTTAAGCCTGTCCCTAAAAAGAGAGGGACATTTGGCCACAGAGACAGACACACACACAGGGAGAAGGCCCAGGACGATGGAGGCAGAAGTTGCAGTGATGTGACTACAAACCAGGGAACACCAAGGAAAAAACATAACACCAGATGCCAGAAGAGAGGCATAAAACAGATTCTCCCTCAGGGCCTCCAGAAGGAACCAAACTTGTGACACTTTGATTTCAGACTTCTAGACTTAAGAGCTGAGAAAATAAATTTCTATAATTTTAAGCCACCCAAATTGTCGACTTTGATATGGCAGCTGTAGGAAAGGAATACACCACCGGATATGGACAGGCCCCTCTCCCCAACTTCAATGGCTTAGATACTGACACAAGTAACCACAAATGCCTGAAAAGGAGAGTGGGGCCATACCTGGAGGGGTAAAGCCATGGGACACAGAGAACCCCTAGTACTGAATTGAATTATTTGGTGGTCTCTCCTGAGCTTCCCTCTCTCTCACCCCCCACCACCATAGCAACCAACAACCAACCCATTGGACCATGAATGGTCCCATTGGGCATCTTAAGCTGTGGAGGAGCCTCTCTCGATTGGGTTCCTCTGTCAGGAATCTGTTATGGAGAGTGATGCTGATTCGTAGTCATTGTCTTCTAATTCTCCAAAGAACTGAGAGATTTTTGATATTCAGTCTGTTACGTAAATATACACCCTCCTTAGAGACTTCTTGCGTCATCCTGCAGATGAGTTCTCTTTTTCCACATTCTTCTCTGGCAAATGATTCATTAGCAAACCACCCGCAGTCATGGAGCAACGCACCCCATAGCCTCACTTCCATTTACTCCACTAATAGCTCAGGCACTATCAATTTAACCCAGTGCCAAGCTTAGCAACAATTCAAGAGCCAGAAAGGGCAAAGCACAAATTACAGTACATAAGGCTTGGTCTGCTCAGTGAGGAGGAAATAGCACGTTTGACCTTTTAGACTTATGCTAACTTGTAGGTCACCAGGGCCCACTTAGTCAAAGACCTTGTCTGAACCACCTAAGAGCGTTAACAACGTCTCCTCTGTAAGCGAACTCAGATCTCTTTGCAATCTACAGAACCGGGCTTAAAGCATTTATATTTATTTCTAAAATGTTAAAGAAAAATTCATTTCGTGGAGATATTTGTGGGACATTCTAAAGAAAAGGGAAACGTCATAATGTTGTGTGAGAGGACAACATTGTCATGCAAACAGACTGTGAGTGGCCTCTGTTTGGTTAATGTGGGATGGTGTTTAGTATTTATGCTTTTATTTCGCGTTATCCCACCACGGGCTCGACAGATTGTGTCTTACATGTTCTGCTGCAGACCAAGCAACAGGGGGGATAAAATTTGAGTCACTGACTTACTTGAAGCAACTAAGCTCCCTTCTCAGAGGCCCACCCAAGAAAATTTGCTCTGCTATCGTCATGTCTTCTCTTTGGATACTCCTGGAGTACTAGAACATTCCAATTCACAGTCAGGGCCACTAAAATGACCCATATTCACCCCATGGGATGCCACAGCTTATACCACTTGGGAATCATTCAGGTCTGTGTTGATCTGTAGCAGCGTCATTCAGCAGACACCACAAACAGTACCTAGTGGAGACAGTCAACACTTTATCACTCTGTCACTTTCACCACGAAAGAGTTGCTGCTCCTTTTAAAGTTCTCCCAGCTGGCTTTTTAACCCCTCCCGTGGCCCTTAGGGCAAATCCCCCTTGTAATTATTACCATTACTGAATCTAAGTCCCAGTCTTGTGTGAGATCATGAAGTTGCTGACATGTGTATATTCGACAGAAATATTCCAAGCGTATTTATTCATTGCCAGCATTCTTCCTGAGCTGGAAATACCGCAGAGGAAGTGTGTACTTGACCTGAACTCTTGAGGGTCGACTCTTTTAAGTGAGGGTAAACAGTGCAGAAACCTGCCATCTGAGAACGGTTTGCCATAGGGAAGCCAAGTAGGAGCCTGAGCAGCAGATGGGGCTTGAGAGCCAAGAATGAAAAACCCAGGATGCGTCCAAACTCTGTAAATCATTATTGACTGAGCTCCATCCCGTCTTAATGGCTTTTACTACCTCTTGGTTCCAATTCGAAGTGCATATTAAAGCAAGCAGCATTGCAAAGACCAGAGGGGCTAGAATAGTAAACTACCCGTGGCTTAGTAATCGTTATGCATTAATTATTCAGGAGCTGGAGCCACTCTTTGCAAACATTAAAACCAGTGACAGCAAAGAAATACACCGCCTGTTCGGAAGATGGGAAGGAGTAGCGCTATTTGGGGTGGATCCTGGCATGATATTTAGCAGAGCACAACAGTTTTAGTAGATAAATAACATGATGGAGTAGCATGCAAACTGTTAGCAATGTACTGGAAGGCTCAAGTATTCCCTGTGGGGCATTTACATTGGATTTGCTATGATTGCAATATCTGCACAGTGATGCATTACATGTTTTATTCTCTTTATTATATGTTTTCATTACTTTGTGTGTTAGAATGCAATAAAGAAAGCTGAAGCAATAAAGGCTGATTGATAATAATAATTCTGCAAAGATGCAACTTCCTTTCTTAAGCAGTTTCAGAGCCAGAGGAACCAATGCACCCATCATCTGTTCTTTTGTGAAGATTTTTATCTTTCCTGATAAAGGAATGGTAATTGGTTTGGAAGCAGCTTTCAGTGACAGCTGGTGCTGCTGGGTAAAGGAAAGGAAGGTAGGGGAGGATGTGTTCCATTGGAATGCTGAATCCGGTGTGGGGTTCAATGTTTTGTGTCTGTGTTTCCTTTCATATTCCACCACTCAAATTTCAGAAGTTCCCTTTGAAAAGAAAAACAAACCATTTTTCAGGATCAATACTGTGGGCTCTCTTGCTTGGACAGCTTATCCTTTCTTCTGAAGTTTGTTTAAACCTGGACCCGAGGGACTCTCTTTATTAACCCAGCAACTGGGATCCTTGAAATCAGTAACTAAAACAGGTGTGTAGTGGAAGGATCCCAGAGTAAGCTAAAAATGAGATTCAGACCTGGCTGAGCATGTGTGAGGAGTGAGTGAAAGGGTCCAGAAGGAGTAAATGTTTCAGCGATTTTGTTTGGGGCATAAAGTTTATCAGTGGTCATGCAGGGAGGTGATTAGTCTGGTAATGCAGGCTGGTGTTTGTCTGGGATGTTGGTACCTGAATATTCTGGAGAGAGAAACAGAGGCTGAAGGAAGAAAATGAATGAAACGGTTTCATAAGGGATGAGACCCAGAGAGGTAATTGTGTTGCTTTGTTGCTTAGGTGGAGAAACTTACGATGCAGAGTTGGGGTGAGTAGCATCCTCTGCACTCATATGTCAAACACAGAATGCCTCTGGTCCAGGGAGGATGCTGGAAAGGCAGCATTGCTCCCAACTCCCCGAGGGTTTGTGGCTGTGGCAACTGAGGGAGAGAGAGAGAGAGAGAGAGAGAGAGAGAGAGAGAGAGAGAGCATGTGGTTGTGGAGATCAGCATTTGCAGGGAGGCCACTTACCTTGGAGTCACAGACAATAGCTAAAGGGACTCCAAAAGCAACACAGACTGACCAGTGGCATGTGCTGAAGAACAGGGTCAAGAGCACCCACAAGGCACCTCTTAAGACCTCCCAAAAATATTTGGGAAGAATCCTGCAGGAGTTGAGGTCTTCTATTATTATGTAGTCATGGGCATGAGTCAGTGAAATTTGGGTTATGAACATCCAGAGACTCTATTCATACCCACAAACAGATGAGGCTTTGGGGAAACATTAAAGCTGTATGTGAAATAAAAGGAAAATTCCATTACTGATGGCAAAGGGCAGGAAATGTCTTTCAATCTACAATTTCCTAAAAGGCCCAAGCAATATAAACAGCCCTCGGTTAAACACACGAGCGGAATAGCGCAATGGCATATTTGGGTCAGGCAGGTGAGTGCTCGCAGATGGGGGTGTCATCGGAGAGGATGACAAAGAATGGGCTAGCCAGGGAGGCTGTCAGACTGGTGGGCAGGATGTATAAAAGTTTGGTAACGTGAGAATCAACTGGAACAAAAGAATCAACTGGGAAGCTTGTTAAAGTGAAGATTGCAGGGCTCCGTGCCCCAGAGGTGCTGACTCAGTCTACTCAGATGTTTTATAAGCCCCCCGCCCATGTAATTTCGATAGACATGGTCTTCAAACCACACATGGATAAGCACTGTCGTTAGGGGCATCTATCATAGTTATCTGGGTCTATATTTCCGGCCGAGAGGCCAGAAGCTCGTCCTGAGGATCAGGGAAGTTGCACCCGGGAGAGAGAGAGCCCTGTGTAAGGCATAGCATGAAAGAAGGCAGGCAGAATGGACTGCTGTGCCAGCCACAGGGTCAGAAAACAGGGAATCCTGAGATTCAGAGAGGAAGGAGGTACAGCCAGGACCATGGCAAACACATCTGTCCCGCAGTCCCCTTAGCCTGCTGTCAGAGGCTCCCTGTTGGGTTGGACAGCAATGGATAATTCTCAAGTGATAACGACATCGGAGCATTCTTTGAAGTGTTCCTGTAGTCGTTGCATGTGGTAGGTATGTTGTTAGAGATGCCAAATTGACTTTTTAATTACACTTTTTCAACAAGTAGAATGGTTTGCTGTTGAGTTATGGCTTTCAGTTTACAGGTTCAGCTTTTGAGAAGCTATTTCTTCACAGATGTTATCCCTCAGAGGTTACATTTTGAGGCAGCCTAGTACGGTGTAAAGAACGTGTGCTTTGGAGGCAGAAAAACTAGAATTCAAATCCTGACTCTGCTCACAAACATAGGGCAAGTTGTCCCACTTTTCGGGGCATCAGTTCTCTATTCTGTAAAATGGAGATAAATGTACCTTGTTTACAAGTTTATTTATTGTGTGGATCAAATAAAGTATATGAAAGGCACCTGTCTTAGTTTGCCAAGATGCTATGACAAATATCACACAGTGGGTTGGCTTAACAATAGGCTCAAGGTTTGGAAGGCCAGAAGTCTAAAACCAAGGTGTCAGCAAGGCTATGCTTTCTCCCCAAAGCCTGTAGGGTTCTGATGCTGCCATGCCACAATCCTTGGGGTTCCTTGGCTTGCATCTCTGCCTCCTGTCACATGATGCTCTCTCTCTCTCTCTCTCCTTGTGTCCACTCTTCCAGTTTCTGCTGACTTCCAACTTCTCTCTGTGGCTTTCTCTGACTTCTGGCTTCCGGTTTCTTCTCTTTATAATGCCTCCAGGATTATTGATTTACACTCTCCCTGATTCAGTTGGGCCATGCCTTAACTAAAAAGAACATCTTCAAAAGGTCCTATTTACAAATGATTTAACACACAGGAATGCAGACTATGTTTAAGAACACATCTTTTATTTAAACAACATAATTAAAGGAAACCTAGAATATGGAATGAGATCTTTGTTTTTTTATAATCTTCATTTTATTGAGATATATTCACATACCACGCAGTCATACAAAACAAATCGTACATTCGATTGTTCACAGTACCATTACATAGTTGTACATTCATCACCTAAATCAATCCCTGACACCTTCATTAGCACACACACAAAAATAACAAGAATAATAATTAGAGTGAAAAAGAGCAATTGAAGTAAAAAAGAACACTGGGTACCTTTGTCTGTTTGTTTCCTTCCCCTACTTTTCTACACATCCATCCATAAACTAGACAAAGTGGAGTTTGGTCCTTATGGCATTCCCAATCCCATTGTCACCCCTCATAAGCTACATTTTTATACAACTGTCTTCGAGATTCATGGGTTCTGGGTTGTAGTTTGATAGTTTCAGGTATCCACCACCAGCTACCCCAATTCTTTAGAACCTAAAAAGGGTTGTCTAAAGTGTGCGTAAGAGTGCCCACCAGAGTGATCTCTCGGCTCGTTTTGGAATCTCTCTGCCACTGAAGCTTATTTCATTTCCTTTCACATCCCCCTTTTGGTCAAGAAGCTGTTCTCCGTCCCACGATGCCGGGTCTACATTCCTCCCCGGGAGTCATATTCCACGTTGCCAGGGAGATTCACTCCCCTGGGTGTCTGATCCCACGTAGGGGGGAGGGCAGTGATTTCACCTTTCAAATTGGCTTAGCTAGAGAGAGAGGGCCACATCTGAGCAACAAAGAGGCATTCGGGAGGAGGCTCTTAGGCACAAATATAGGGAGGCCTAGCCTCTCCTTTACAGCAACCGTCTTCCCAAGGGTAAAACCTATGGTAGAGGGCTCAACCCATCAAACCACCAGTCCCCTATGTCTGTGGTCATGTTAGCAACCATCGATGTGGGGTAGGCCAATACCCCTGCATTCTCCACAGATTCCTCAAGGGGGCACTACCTTGTTTTGTTTTGTTTTTTAACTTTTTTTCTTTTTTAAATCAACTGTATGGAAAAAAAAAAATTAAAAAAAAAAAAACATACAATAAAAGAACATTTCGGAGAGACCATAACAAGGGAGTAAGAAAAAGACAACTAACCTAAGATAACTGCTTTACTTCCAACCTGTTCCTACTTTACCCCAAGAAAGTTACCTAATATAGCAATATTTCTGTGAACTTGTTCCTACTATATCCATCAGAAATTAACAGACCATAGTCATTCCTGGGCATCCCCAGAATGCTAAATAGCTTACCTGTTCTTCTTAGGTTATTGTTCCCCCTTCCTTAATTGCTCTCTATTGCTAGTTCCCCTACATTCTACATTATAAACCATTTGTTTTACATTTTTCAAAGTTCACATTAGTGGTAGCATATAATATTTCTCTTTTTGTGCCTGGCTTATTTCACTCAGCATTATGTCTTCAAGGTTCATCCATGTTGTCATATGTTTCACGAGATCGTTCCTTCTTATGCCGTGTAGTATTCCATCGTGTGTATATACCACATTTTATTTATTCACTCATCTGTTGAAGGACATTTGGGTTGTTTCCATCTCTTGGCAATTGTGAATAATGCTGCTATGAACATTGGCGTGCAGATATCTGTTCGTGTCACTGCTTTCCGATCTTCCGGGTATATATCGAGAAGTGCAATCACTGGATCGAATGGTAACTCTATATCTAGTTTTCTAAGGAACTGCCAGACTGACTTCCAGAGTGGCTGAACCATTATACAGTCCCACCAACAATGAATAAGAGTTGCAATTTCTCCACATCCTCTCCAGCGTTTGTAGTTTCCTGTTTGTTTAATGGCAGCCACTCTAATCGGTGTTAGATGGTATCTCATTGTGGTCTTAATTTGCATCTCTCTAATAGCTAGTGAAGCTGAACATTTTTTCATGTGTTTCTTGGCCATTTGTATTTCCTCTTCAGAGAACTGTCTTTTCATATCTTTTGCCCATTTTATAATTGGGCTGTCTGTACTATTGTCATTGAGTTGTAGGATTTCTTTATATATGCAAGATATCAGTCTTTTGTCAGACACATGGTTTCCAAAAATCTTTTCCCATTGAGTTGGCTGCCTCTTTACCTTTTTGAGAAATTCCTTTGAGGTGCAGAAACTTCTAAGCTTGAGGAGTTCCCATTTATCTATTTTTTCTTCTGTTGCTTGTGCTTTGGGTGTAAAGTCTAGGAAGTGGCCGCCTAATACAAGGTCTTGAAGATGTTTTCCTACATTATCTTCTAGGAGTTTTATGGTACTTTCTTTTATATTGAGATCTTTCATCCATTTTGAGTTAATTTTTGTGTAGGGTGTGAGGTAGGGGTCCTCTTTCATTCTTTTGGATATGGATATCCAACTCTGCCAGCCCCATTTGTTGAAAAGACCATTATGACTCAGTTCAGTGACTTTGGGGGCCTTATCAAAGATCAGTCGGCCATAGATCTGAGGGTCTATCTTTGAATTCTCAATTTGATTCCATTGATCTATATGTCTATCTTTGTGCCACTACCATGCTGTTTTGACAACTGTGGCTTTATAATAAGCTTCAAAGTCAGGGAGTGTAAGTCCTCCCACTTTGTTTTTCTTTTTTAGAGTGTCTTTAGCAATTCGAGGCATCTTCCCTTTCCAAATAAATTTGATAACTAGCTTTTCCAAGTCTGCAAAGTAGGTTGTTGGAATTTTGATTGGGATTGCATTGAATCTGTAGATGAGTTTGGGTAGAATTGACATCTTAATGACATTTAGCCTTCCTATCCATGAACATGGAATATTTTTCCATCTTTTAAGGTCCCCTTCTATTTCTTTTAGTAGAGTTATGTAGTTTTCTTTGTATAGGTCTTTTACATCTTTGGTTAAGTTTATTCCTAGGTACTTGACTTTTTTAGTTGCTATTGAAAACGGTATCTTTTTCTTGAGTGTCTCTTCAGTTCGTTCATTTCTAGCATATAGAAACATTACTGACTTATGTGCATTAATCTTGTATCCCGCTACTTTGCTAAATTTGTTTATTAGCTCTAGTAGCTGTATCGTCGATTTCTCAGGGTTTTCCAGATATAAGGTCATATCATCTGCAAACAATGACAGTTTTACTTCTTCTTTTCCAATCTGAATGCCTTTTATTTCTTTGTCTCGCTGGATTGCCCTGGCTAGCACTTCCAGCACAATGTTGAATAACAGTGGTGGCAGCGGGCATCCTTGTCTTGTTTCCGATCTCAGAGGGAAGGCTTTCAGTCTCTCGCCATTGAGTACTATGCTGGCTGTGGGTTTTTCATATATGCTCTTTATCATGTTGAGGAAGTTTCCTTCAATTCCTAACTTTTGAAGTGTTTTTATCAGAAATGGATGTTGGATTTTGTCAAATGCTTTTTCAGCATCTATTGAGATGATCATTTGATTTTTCCCTTTCGAGTTTTTAATGTGTTGTAATACATTGATTGATTTTCTTATGTTGAACCATCCTTGCATGCCTGGAATGAACCCCACTTGGTCATGGTGTATGATTTTTTTAATGTGTCTTTGGATTCTATTTGCAAGTATTTTGTTGAGGATTTTTGCATCTATATTCATTAGGGAGATTGGCCGGTAGTTTTCCTTTTTTGTAGCATCTTTGCCTGGTTTTGGTATTAGATTGATGTTAGCTTCATAAAATGAGTTAGGTAGTGTTCCATTTTTTTCAATGTTTTGAAAGAGTTTGAGTAAGATTGGTGTCAGTTCTTTCTGGAAAGTTTGGTAGAATTCCCCTGTGAAGCCATCTGGCCCTGGGCATTTATTTGTGGGAAGATTTTTGATGACTGATTGGATCTCTTTGCTTGTGATGGGTTGATTGAGGTCTTCTATTTCTTCTCTGGTCAGTCTAGGTTGTTCATATGTTTCCAGGAAATTGTCCATTTCTTCTACATTATCCAGTTTGTTGTGATACACTTGTTCATAGTATCCTCTTATAATTTTTTTAATTTCTTCAGGATCTGCAGTTATGTCACCTTTTTCATTCATTATTTTGTTTATATGGGTCTTCTCTCATTTTCATTTTGTCAGTCTAGCTAGGGGCTTGTCAATCTTGTTGATCTTCTCAAAGAACCAACTTTTGGTGATATTTATCCTCTCTATTGTTTTTTTGTTCTCTATGTCATTTATTTCTGCTTTAATCCTTGTTATTTCTTTTCTTCTACTTGGTTTAGGATTGGTTTGCTGTTCATTTTCTAGCTTCTTCAGTTGATCCATTAGTTCTTTGATTTTGGCTCTTTCTTCCTTTTTAATATATGTGTTTAGTGCTATAAATTTTCCCCTCAGTACCACTTTTGCTGCATCCCATAGGTTTTGGTATGTTGTGTTCTCATTTTCATTCGTCTCTATATATTTAGCAATTTCTCTGGCTATTTCTTCTTTAACCCACTAATTGTTTAGGAGTGTGTTGTTAAACCTCCAGGTATTTGTGGATTTTCTAAGCCTCTGATGGTTATTGACTTCTAATTGTATTCCATTGTGGTCAGAGAATGTGCTTTGAATAATTTCCATCTTTTTAAATTTATTGAGGCTTGTTTTATGTCCCAGCATATGATCTATTCTGGAGAAAGTTCTGTGAGCACTAGAGAAGTATGTGTATCCTGGTGATTTGGGATGTAATGTTCTGTATATATCTGTTAAATCTAATTCATTTATCAGATTGTTTAGGTTTTCAATTTCCTGATTGGTCTTCTGTCTGGTTGATCTATCTATAGGAGAGAGTGATGTGTTGAAGTCTCCCACAATTATTGTGGAAACATCAATTGCTTCCTTTAGTTTTTCCAGTGTTTCTCTCATGTATTTTGTGGCACCTTGACTGGATGCATAGACATTTATGATTGTTATTTCTTCTTGTTGAATTGCCCCTTTTATTAGTATGTAGTGGCCTTCTTTGTGTCTCAAAACATCCCTGCATTTAAAGTCTATTTTATCTGAGATTAATATTGCTACAACTGCTTTCTTTTGGCTGTAGCTTGCATGAAATAGTTTTTCCATCCTTTCACTTTCAATTTCTTTGTGTCCCTGTGTCTAAGATGAGTCTCTTGTATGCAACATATTGATGGTTCATTTTTTTTAATCCATTCTGCGAATCTAAATCTTTTAATTGGGGAGTTTAATCCATTTACATTCAACATTATAACCATGAAGGCATTTCTTGAATCAGCCATCTTATCCTTTGGTTTATGTTTGTCATATATATTTTTCCCCTCTCTCTATTAATATCCTTTATTGTACCCATACCGAATCTCTTTAGTACTGAACCTTTCTCCAAGTCTCTCTGTCCTTTCTTTGTTTCTCTGTCTGTATGGCTCCCTTTAGTATCTCCAGTAGGGTAGGTCTCTTGTTAGCAAATTCCCTCAGCATTTGTTTGTCTGTGAAAAATTTAAGCTCTCCCTCAAATTTGAAGGAGAGCTTTGCTGGATAAAGAATTCTTGGTTGGAAATTTTTCTCTCTCAGAATTTTAAATATATCATGCCACTGCCTTCTCACCTCCGTGGTGGCTGCTGAGTAGTCACTACTTAGTCTTATGCTGTTTCCTTTGTTTGTGGTGAATTGCTTTTCTCTTGCTGCTTTCAGAAGTTGCTCCTTCTCTTCCATGTTTGACAGTGTGATCAGAATATGTCTCGGGGTGGGTTTATTTGGATTTATTCTATTTGGAGTTCACTGAGCATTTATGATTTGTGTATTTATGTTGTTTAGAAGATTTGGAAAGTTTTCCCCAACAATTTCTTTGAATACTCTTCCTAGACCTTTACCCTTTTCTTCCCCTTCTGGAACACCAATGAGTCTTATATTAGGACGTTTTATTTTATCTCTCATATCCCTGAGGTCCGTTTTGATTTTTTCAATTTTTTTCCCCATTCTTTCTTTTATGCTTTCATTTTCCATTCTGTCATCTTCCAGGTCACTGATTCATTGTTCAACTTCCTCTAGTCTTGTACTGTGAGTGTCCAGAATCTTTTTAATTTGGTCAACAGTTTCTTTAATTTCCATAAGATCATCCATTTTTTTATTTAGTCTTGCAATGTCTTCTTTATGCTTTTCTAGGGTCTTCTTGATATCCTTTGTATCCTGTACTATGGTCTCATTGTTCATCTTTAGTTCTTTGAGTAGCTGCTCTAGGTGCTGTGTTTCTTCTGATCTTTTGATTTGGGTGTTTGGGCTTGGGTTATCCATGTCGTCTGGTTTTTTCATATGCTTTATAATTTTCTGTTGCTTTTTGCCTCTTGGCATTTGCTGAACTTGATAGGGTTCTTTTAGGATTTGCAGACCAATTGAAGTCCTTATCTCTAATGTATCAGATCTACAGCTTCGTGGAGTACACTTTCTCTAACTAACCAGCAGGTGGCGTCCACGAGCCACCTGTTCTCCACAAGCCATTTCTCCCCTGCTTTGCCTTTGTGGTGAGTGGAGGAGTGAGTCTTGTGGGGCCCAATTGGTGTACCAAGCTTGCGTGTGTAGTTGGTGTTGCCTGCCCTGTATATGGGGCGTGTTTCTGGGCAGTCAGGGAGGGGGGTGGCTCTAACAATCAAATCTCCCTGGTGATCCTGGAGTTTTAAAGCTGCTGCAATAGTCTAATCCTTCAGTTCAGTCCTGCCACAGTTTGTGTCTGCCACTGACCCACAAGTCCTTGGTATTGGAGTATGGCTCCTGAGACTTGCAAGTGGGTCCCTCTTCCAGGCCGTGCACCCCCTGGTCTTCTGTTGAGGGATGACTGTGCTATGTCACAGGTGGGTGCCGTCCCCCTAGGGCAGTTCTGGGCTGCTGGGCTTTGTAGGGAGGCTCCCAGTCTGCTGAACTGATGGCTGAATGGGGCTTTGTTAATTCACACTGCTCTACCTTTCCAACTCTGGGACAATCAGCTGAGGTTGCAGGGAAGGCTAATGTCCACGCCCAGTTTTGTGGTGTGTGCCTGTTATTTGAAGCACTTCCGTCACACTGGGTTGTCTGGGGCAGCTCTGGGCTATCGGGCTGGCGATGGGCAGGAGTGTTTCCTGTCCACCAGGATGATGGCTGTGAGCGGACACCCCCCTTTTCTTGGGAAGTTGTGGTGTTTAGTGAATTTTCTCAGCCACTGGATTATTGCCTTTTGTCTCAGAGCTCTCTTAGTTCTGCTCTTGTCTTGACCTGCCCAAATTGCAAGTCTTTGAAGCTTTCTGTATTGGGCTTCTTAGAGTAATTGTTTTAGAAAAAGAAAAAAGGATTAAAAAAAACAAAAAAAGGGCCCTCCTCACAGATCTAATGGGTTATTGAAATGCTAATAGACAAAGCAATTAGGGCCGTTAAGGAAAGGTCCACAGGAGAGAGAGATCAGCTTTTCTTCGGGATTTGCATATGAGCCTCAGGGCCTGAGCTCTGCCCTTCCCCTTTGTATGTTCACCAGAACTCCAAAAATCCTCCGCTTTTATTTTGGAGTTTTTCGTGTTGTTTTCTTCTATGCCTGTCTCCTCTCTGCTGGGCTGGCTGCTCTCAGATTCTCTGGTGTCTGGTCTCAGTCTATCTATGGTTGGAGTTTGGATCAGTAGAATGAGTTTCCGATAAGAGCTGCCACTGCAGTTTTCCCTTCTCCTTCCCGGAGCTGACAGCCCCTCCTCCCACGGGACTGAGTCTGGCAGGGAGGGGTGTGGGTCCCCTGGCCACAAAAACTTACAGATTTTGCTGATCTCAGCAGTTCCACATTTTCATGACTGTTGTATGACGTATGCCCAAAGTCAGATTGCTCTGTGGTGTCCAGTCCACGCAGTTCCTGGCTTTCTACCTACTTTACTGGAGGAGTAAGTAAAACATACAGCTCACCAGTCTGCCATCTTGCCCCGCCTCTGGAATGAGATCTTGATATTCTGTACAGGTTAATGTAATACTCTGATTCATTCCAGAGTATTTTGGGTAGGAAACTAAAAAAGTATTTGCAAAGTCCCTTGAGGGACTGGAGAAAAAAATGTGGAATTATTAAACTTCCCCATCTGAATTCCTGATATTCTCTCAAGCATTAGGGATCCCAATTTAATAAGCCAAATCCTTCCCACAAAGGAGAGGCTAAGCCTACTTATAATTATGCCAAAGTTCACCCCCCAGAGAACCTCTTTTGTTGCTCAGATGTGGCCTGTCTCTCTCTAAACCCACTCAGCAGGTAAACTTACTGCCCTCCCTGCTATGTGGGACATGACTCCCAGGGGTGTATGTCTCCCTGGCAACGTGGGACATGACTCCCAGGGATGAGCCTGGCCCTGGCATCATGGGATTGAGAATGCCTTCTTGACCAAAAGGGGGAAAAGAAATGTAACAAAATAAAGCTTCAGTGGCTAAGAGATTTCAAAATAGAGTTGAGAGGTCATTCTGGAGGTTATTCTTATGCAAGCTTCAGCCAGATGTTGCAAATTGCCACAGTATGCTGAGCCCCAACCAACAGTATTCTGGAAAACCCTAAAGAATACCCAGGTCTGTATCTAAGACTCTATAAAAGTTTTCCTTATTAAGTTTATTTTTTCAGAAACTTAAAACCTCCAGATTGTTCCTGTGCCAATAAGCCCTAAAACCCAGAAGTACCAGTCTCTGCCAGAACATCAACCAGTTTCACTCCACTACCCCATAATGTTGACACCCCTTTACAGCATGTAAAAGTTAGAATGGTCATTGCCCAGATATCCCTGAAGATTGAGAGAATGATCAAATGAGAGGGAGAAGTTGTAACTGAGAAGTTAGGATTTAACAAACGATTATAATGACTGAATCATTAAATAGATATTTCTTTTTAGCTACTAGCATATTAGGATAGCCAGAAGGAAACATCTGAAATTGTTGAACTGTAATCTGAACTGTAATTGATCTTTGATAATGATTGTATAAGTATAGAGCTTTTATCTTTTGACCATGTGATTGTAAAAACCTTGTGACTCACACCCCCTTTATCCAGTGCATGGTTAGATGAGTAATAAAATAAAGACATGCTTGGGAAAAAAAAGAATATGTCTTTTGAGGGGGTACATAATTCAAGCTACCACAGCACCCCTCACAGTATTTGGAGTCTAATAAGTACTGAATCAATGACAAATATTACTACTATTACTAGACTAGTTTATAGTCTTGAATAGCTCAACTTTCTAAAGTTGTGATTAACGGACAATTATACTTTTCCAAATTTTAAGTAGAAACGGAACTATTTTTAAAGTACCTCAGCAAAACCATTTATCTGTATTTCTAACCATTATATTAAAATAGAATATATGGTTATTGTGAGTTTTACAGGAATATCAACACTTGCAGAAGGCTATTATTCTGTCACGTGCTTATTCTCATCCTTGTTTTTCTTAGACTTGAGCAGAGCACTGGTGGTCACCAGTTTACACATGCCTGCCTTCTGGGCATCCCCTGGATCCAGACCTGTACCCCAGAACAGGAAGCCCAGAGATACCCCCCAAGGTCCTAGGAATTCCCCTTTGACCCTTGCTGCCATTTCTTAGTTCTATTCCTCTTCACCTTCTCCATTATCTGCGGAAGCCTAAGACCCATTCCCAGCAATTCTATTCTTTCTCCACCCCAGAGCTAATTAAGAGCAAGGTGTGAGATGACAAAAGCTTGGTAGCAAACTGGTATCGGAGAGTTCATCCCTCCCCAGCTACTCTTGGTGGGCTCTCACCACCTCGTGATGCCCTGTAGTTTCTGGGTTACTAGAATATCATTGGTAAGGCCTATAAAGTGATGAATTTATAACGTTTTCTGGGAGCACAGAGGAGGGAGCCTCTATGGGAGGAAGATAGGGGATGGTTTCAAAGAGGAAGTGACACTTGAGCTGGGTCTTGAGATTATAAAAGTAGAGGAAAGAGCCAAGAGTATCTCAGGCAATGAGAATAGTGTGCAAAAAAAGACTGAGCAAGTAGCACGTTGGGGTTAAATTTCTGTTTTCCTCTTTTTTAAGCAGGCAGAAATGAGTTTATTGCATTAGAAAAAACACCAAAGAAAACTAGCAAACACCTCCATACTAGATACAGTTATTAGTTTGACTTCAAGGGCATAAGAGAATTCAAAGGTACAAGATTATTTCTGTGTGTCTGTGTGTCTGTCTGTGTGTTTGGAGATGGTGACAGAGGATTAGAGATGAAACCAGAATGACAGGTTGGGAAAGTACTTGGAATAGCTTCCAACACCAAGCTATAGAGTCATCACTTTTTCCTTTTGCCATCAAAGGTTTTTAAGCAGAAGAGTGATAAGATTCAACTTGCTTACGAAAATTATTCCAATAGCCACATGCATATAAATCGAATAGAACAATAGAAATGAGCACAGTTAAAAGACTACTACATCAACCTTAAACTGTTAATACTCCTCACAGAGCACTGCCCCTTTCCATACTAACACAAAATGGAGGTAATCCTACAACAGAAGAAAATTGGAAATAGCATCCTGTTTTGGTAACTTAGATGATCAGCAAATTAAAGAGAAATTTAGTTTTGGTTTTATGCCCAGACAAATTTCATTTAAGACCTAGAATTGTGGATTTTGTTAATTTAAAAGATTTTTTTCTTTTAAAATTAGTTAATATTCCATTTGGAAATGGATTTTGCAACTGAATATATCAAACATTTTAGTTGTGATACTGGATGTAGATGCGACCTAAGGGAGAAGAAATGATTATTTTGAAATTATATAAAATGTATAAACAAAATCTATTAAGGATGAAGTCTGTGTGCATTTCTGGATGCTTCAATCAGAACAAAATAATGCACCCCCAATCACACAATATCTATAATTTTGGACAATTAATGTCCAGAATTGTATTTCATCAAACTGTTGCTTCCCCTCTGTGCCAGTTTGGATATATTATGCCCCCTAGAAAAAGCCATGTTCCTTGATGCAGTCTTGTGGGGGCAGACACATTAGTGTTGATTAGGCTGGAATCCTTTGAATGAATGTTTCCATGGAGATGTGACCCACCCAACTGTAGGTGATAACTCTGATTAGATAATTTCCATGGAGATGTGGCCCCACCCATTCAGCATGGGTCTTGATTAGTTTACTAGAGCACTATATAAGCTCAGACAGAAGGAGTTTGCTGCTGTAGCTTACAGAGACATTTTGGAGATGGCCATTGAAAGTAGACTTTCACTAGTCCCAAGTTTGCCAGGACCCCAAGATGCTTAGAGATAAACACCCTGGGAGAACAAGCAAAGACGCACAGAGGCTGAGAGAGAGAAGCTAAGACAGACAGAAGTCCAGAGACATTTTGGAGAATGCCATTTTGAAACGTAACCTGGGAGAAAGCAGATGCCAACCACATGCCTTCCCAGCGAACAGAGGTTTTCCAGATGCCAGTGGCCTTTCTCCAGTGAAGGTACCCTATTGCTGATGCCTTACCTTGGACACTTTATGGCCTTAAGACTGTAACTCTGTAACCAAATAAACTCCCTTTATGAAAGTCACTCCATTTCTGGTATTTTGCAACAAGGCAGCACTAGCAAACCAGAACATCCTCAAATCCTGAATTTACCAAAAGTAGCCTTGGTGATACCGAGAAAATTCTGAAGAAATTATTGTACAGTAAATTATTGAACAGTGAAACTGAATACTTCAACAGAGAAATTCTGCAGTTTGATCTACTTTTGTGACTCAGTGAAATGGACTTGGGCTTAGGCCTTCTCATTGTCAGACTTGTTTGACAATATTTTACATTATCTCCTCACTTATCAAGAAAATGGACAATATCACAGTTTGCTTTTCTTCCAAATTATGGTTTTATGAGACTTTCTTTCATTTCATCATGATTGAAATATCATGACCATTCTATAGACTGGCTTGGTGTTTAAATGCCTCTTCTACTGTAGCAAACATCACTACCCTCTGATGAGTAAATCCTATCTGAGAGACAAGAACAAAGAAAAGTGGTTAATTTCAGAACTCTATTCAATCCCCATTTAAAGGCAATAAGAGTTGTGACCTGTTTTAGTTTGCTAATGCTGCCAGAATGTAAAACACCAGAAATGGATTGGCTTTTCTAAAAAGGGGTTTATTTGGTTGCACAGTCAGTCTTTAGGCCATAAAGTGTCCAAGGTAGTGCATCAGCAGTTGGGTACCTTCACTGGAGGATGGCCAATGGTGTCCAGAAAACCTCTGTTGTCTGGGAAGGCACGTGGCTGGCATCTGCTCCCAGGTTCTGGTTTCAAAATGGCTTTCTCCCAGGACGTTCCTCTCCAGGCCCCAGCTTCTCTCCAAAATGTCACTCTCCGTTGCTCTTGGGGCTTTTATCCTCTCTTAGCTTCTCTGGAGCAAGTCTGCTTTCAACGGCCATCTTCAAAATGTCTCTCATCTGCAGCTCCTGTGCTTTCTTCAATGTGTCCCTCTTGGCTGTAGCTCCTCTTCAAAATGTCACTCACAGCTGCACTGAGTTCCCTCTGTCCCTCAGCTCATTTATATGGCTCCAGTGACTCAATTTAGACCCACCCTGAATGGGCAGAACAACACCTCCATGGAAATTATCCAATCAGAGTCATCACCCACAGCTGGGTGGGGCGCATCTCCAAAGAAACACTGGAAGAAATCTAATCAACACTGCTAACATCTGCCCACACGAGACTACATCAAAGATAATGGCGTTTGGGGGACATGATACATTCAAACCAGCATGTGACCTCATTACACATTATGGGCTCTCCATAGAAGCCATATTTCTCCTTTGATTTCTTCTGGCATCTTCAGTTCTTATTCTACAGAAGGTGACTGAACTTCTCTATTTTGAAGACAACATGGTAGCATTAAAAGTTGGTAGACTTGGAGTCCAGTTCCAGAAGATCTTGATTCAAATCTAGTCTCTGCCACATAATAGCTCTTTGACCTAAGGCCAGACCATTAACCACTGCCTCAGTTTCCTCAAGTGTAAAGTGAAATTATAGTTAAACTACTTAATATGTTGTGTATATGTGTGTGTGAGTATGCTATTCAATAAACACTTTGGTAATTTCCTATTAGATTCAGTGGAAAAGTTCAAACTTCTTACTATGCAAAAGGAGCCTGGACAAACAAAAATCACAAAAGAAGACAGCAGAAATGAATTCAAATATATGGGTAATCAAAATCAATGTAAATGGACTAAATTACCCAATTAAAAAACAAAGAATGTTAAAGTGTATATTTTCTTAAATATATACATCTAAAACACAATTTACAAAATGCACATCTAAAACAAAAATCCACAGAAGTATTAAAAATAAAATGCTAACCAAAAGAAAACTGGTGCAGTTAAATTAATATCAGACAGAAAATAGACTTTAAGGGAAAAAGTCATTTATCAATGAAGTGGGTTTCTACATTAATAAAAAATTAATCCTCCAGAAAGCTATAACATTTCTAAACATGTATGCACACAATAAAATCCTTCAAAATATATAAAATAGAAATTAATAGAATGAAAAAGGGAAAATGACAAATACACCATCATAGTGGAAGGTTTAATGTACCTATCAGTAATTCAAAAATCAAGCAAGTAAAGAATCAGTGTGTATATATATACATATAATGTTTGAAAAGCACAATTAATAAGACTTATACTAATTTATATGGAGAAAACATATCTGTAGAATAAACATTCTATGCAATCATACATGGACTATCTTAGAAAAATGGTGGCATAGGGAAAATTTTAATAAATTGCAAACAAACCGTATCATATAGTGTGCATTCTCTGATCTCAATGAAATTAATTTAGAAATCCAAGACAAAAGTTTTTTTTTCAGCCCATATAATTGGAAAGTTTAAAATACACTTGAAAAGTTAGAGGGAACAGTCTATAAGACTGCCCTGTCTTCTGACACCAATTTCAGGCTTGGGGGTTCTCAAGATGACCCTCATGTTTGATAACTCCCCAGAAGTGCTCATAGAATTCACTGAGAACTGTTATATCATGGTTGTGGTTTATTACAGCTAAAAGATAAAGGTTAAAATCAGTCAAAGAAAGAGATGCATGGGACAAAGTCCAGGAGGGTTCCAAACTTGGGGCTTCCTCTTCTCTCCCCATGGAGTCACAGACCATGGCAACCTCTCCTAGCAACCATGTGTGACAGTATGCAAAGAGTACTGCCAACCAGGGACACTCGCCCAAACACTGATGTCCACAACTTTTACGTGGGCTCAATTACAGAGACAAGGTAACTTTTATCTCCAGCCCCTCTGGAGGTGGAGATGCCACATGGCCTAAAGCTCCCATCAAATGTCATATTGTTATACTCTCTTGTATGATCTACTAGATATCACCTCCCAGGAAACAAGGGCAAAGCCTCTCTTTGGATAAGGCTAATTCTTTACTATGCAACACCTCTAAATAATTCATGAATTGAAGGGAAATCATATTAGAAATTTTTAAAATAATAAAAACAAAAAATAGAAAAATTTGAGGAATGCAGCTTGAAAAGTTACTTAAAATAGTATTCATAGACTTAAATGCTTTTGTTAGAGGAAAAAAGGCTGAATATTAATGAACTCATTGTTCAACCTCAGAAATTAGAAAAAGAAAAACCAAGCTATTACAAACAAGGTAGAAAAGTAAATAATAAAGATAAAATAGTATAAGATCTTAACAGAGAAGATCCATAAAGCAAAAGTGTTGGTTTTTAAAAAATACATTAGTGAATCTGACAAACTTCAGCAAGACTGATCAAGAAAGAAGAGAAAAGTGATAACTTTGGGAATAAAAAAGAGTCACTTTTATTGGTGTTCAGCAGAGATTAACAAGACAGTAAAAACAGTTTAGTTTTTTTGGCCAATAAATTTAAAATTTAGCAAAAATGACAAATTCCCTGAGAAAGTTAAATTATCAAAACTTACTCAAGAAAAAATAGAGAAGTTGAATATACCCATAGCCATTAAAAGAATTGAATCCATGAAAAACTTTCAATAAAGAAAACCCAGAGACCAGACAGTCTTACATGCATGTTCTGCAAAATACTCAAAAAGCATCTAATTCCAAAATGAAAGTTTACTCTTTGTGTGTTTCATTTAAAAATATAAGGCTATTCCATATTTTCTTAGAAAATTTTGAAAATTTTGCATATCAAGTTTAAATCCTTAATACATATTTGGAATTTTGTGTTTCTGAAGTAGGGATTCAATTTCCCAATTTTGCATATAAATAATCAATTGTCCATTCTTTCCCTGCTTATCTATACTTCCACTTCATATTCCATGTGTACAAGTATCTCTTTCTGGGCTCTCATTCTGTTGCACTGATTGATCATATAACCTCTATGCTTTACCCACTGACAATGTTATAGTTTTAATGGTTTTTCAGAGGCATCTGGGCTATTTTAGCCTTTAGTTATTATAAATTTCAAAATAAGCTTGGCAAGTCCCATTTAAAAAAAAATCACTTGTTGGGATTTTGATTGGAATGTCTTTTAAAATACAGATCAATATGGGGAGAACTGATATCGGTACAATGTTGAATCTTTCTCTGCAAAAACATGGTATGTCATTCTATTTATTTAGTTCTTCTCTGGGGTCTCCTAAAAAATTGTGATAATTTTCTCCTTACAGGTCTTTTTTATTCATTTGTTTTACTCTTACATGCTTCATAATTTTAGGAGACCATTAATGGAATTTTAAAAGATTTGTTCCTTGTTTAGAAAATAAGTAGACTTTTTTATATTGCGCTTCAGCAGGCAAGCTTGCTAAACTCTTACTGATTTTAATACGCTTATAGTTTTACTATGATAATTTCAAGCGCAAGTAACAAGAGCTTTAGTTCTGCTTTTCCAATGCTTATATTTATTGTTCCTTTTGTGTTTAGAATTTTTTCAGTCTAAAATTTTTACTGTAGTACTGGGGCTAAGTGCTAATAGAACGCATCCTTGTCTTACTGCTGTTTTTGAAGGAAATGTTTGAACATATTGCCGTTGATTTTGATGCTTATTTGATGTTTGTTATTTTAGACATGCTTTATCAGGTTAAGGAAATTTTGTTTCTATTTCTAGTTCCCTAAGAGCATTTTATCATATCATTTTATGTGTTTATTGAGAAAAACCAGGTTTTCCTCCTTTAATCTGTTAATGTGGTGAATTAAATTAACTGTTCTTCTAATGGTGAACTTTGCTTTTCTGGAATAAGCCCAACTTGGTCATACATTATCTTCTTTTGCATTCCTGAATTCAGATGACTAACATTAGAGTTACTACTTATGCATCTGTGCTCATCAGTATAATTGGCCTGCAGAGTTTTTTTTCCATACTCTCCCTGTCATGTTTTGACATCAAGACTTTGCTAGAATAGCAATAAAGTTCAGCTGCAAATAACAGAAACCACTCTGGCTATTTTAAGCAGAAAGATTAAGTGCTTACAAACTTGTTGCAAGGGTGATTGAAGCAGGTTGACGGCTGAGACTCCCAGAATGATTTCTAGAAGAATCCTTTCCAAGTGACCCACCAACTTAATTTTTCCTTTTGCTGCAATCAGGAAACTGGAAAATCAGGACCACTTTGGGAATATAATAGCAGTGTATCTGCAATCTGGGAGTTGGGAAGCTGCTAAGAGATATTGGCCCTAAAGCTATACTGGTTCTGCTAGACCAATAAAAGAAGGTGGTGGCGGTCAGCAGTATTGTCCCTGGAATTTGCACTTGGTTGGCAGAAGTTAATCTTACTGAGAACCTAAGCAACAAGGACATCTTGGAAATGCAGTACAGAGAAGCAGACAAGAATGTGGTTGGTTCAACAAGTCAACCTACAGTATCTGCCGTGACCAGCTTCCTAAAGCAAAGGAGAAAGTATTCCTTCTATTTTTGTACTCAAATTCACTTTGCATAAGCATCGTAGGGATTTGAGATTATTTAGAGAAAAGAAGACATTCTCACTTTATTGAGATGAGCCTTGACCCATTTTATTAAATAATAAAAGGAATGTGACCTAATTTTGATTTGTTGATGAACAAATAAAGGTGTTCTATCAACATTGAGATTTCCAAACAACTCTGTGGTAACAGCTATAGGCTTTTCTAATTGATGAATCCAAGAGAGAAGACCAGTATTATGTAGAGAGTAAAGAGGGTATCACAAGTTCCCCTAGATAGAAATTAATTTCAAAGTTCTAGAACATCCACCCTACATTTATCCTACCTTCTATTACACACACACAAGCACATGCACAGAGACATGTGTTTCTGAAAGTTTCCATGAATCTAGTATCAGTTGCCTCATCCAGTATCCCACCAGGAAAAAATAAAATTAAAAAAAAAACCATAAAACTGGCAGGATTTAGTTACCTTCTCTGCAGCAGTGTGTATTTCCAAATTGGGCACTTCCTTGGACTTTGATCAGAGGCAGATAGCATGTCTTCCATCCTGCTTATCCCATTGGCGATGACAGTGCTCAACAAACAAGAAAGAAAACTGATGATAAAAATGTGAGGCCAAAACCTAACATAGCCCTTTGCCAACTCCTGCTTTTGAAATTCTAAATTGTAAGCTCAACCGTATGGTTCAACAAACCTTCCCCACTAATGACTTCTCTCTGGGGAAATGACTCAATCATGCAGTTATCTTCCTGGGGATCACTGAGTTTTCTAAAAGCTCTCTGCCATCACAAACCTACAGACATTTTGTTGAAGGAAAACATGGTGAAAAGCAGAACATTCTAGAGGCATCAGTAGGCAAACTCATAAGCTTTCATACTTACCCTTTGCTGTCAGAGCTGGCCTCCCTGTGGTTGCTAAATTTTTCCTCTTACTGAGATTTCCCAGCATGCTCTAGGATTATCAAGTAAAGCCAAATATTAAGAGGGAAATCTTGAGAATCTTTCATGCCTGAGGTGGAATCAAATCAGAAGAGCTCTCCACACTGGTACCAACCAGCTGAGGTGCAAACACTGACCCAGCCCACGCTGAGAAGACTCATCAAGAGTAGAAACCCGTAATGTTGCCAGAATACACTGCAGACTCACAAATGGGGGAAATGAATTATATAAAACAGTATGAATGTTTGTGGAAATAACAGTTAATATTTATTTCAGGCATGGCAATGTGGAAGTGCATTTTTCCCTCAGCGTTTCTTTAATGCCCCTGAGGCCTAACACTGGGTAAGATTCTGAATTCTTTAATCATAACAGCTCTGCGCCATGCCTCCATTTGCAGCTAACTGTAGCTTTTGCTGAAGTGACTGCTGGACCCAGAAAACAGTTGACATTAAAAATGGGGATTAAAAAAAGCTGAATTGGAGACAAAAACATGAGAGCCCATATCCCTGGTCAAATGAATTTTATTGCATTATGTTTTATTGTCTTCTTTATGTATTCTACTTGGTTGGTCAAATTGTGAAAATTACAAAATAAAAATTAAGTGGCTGTGTAATATGCAATACCTGACTTGTCAGTTTTTCCACCTGACACTTCTTTGTTTTGCAGTATTGGCTCTTTCTCAAGGAGGGGATGTATGGAATATGGAAAAGTGCCTATCTCATATCATGGACTGGGAAGGGTAGTTGGGAGGAAAGAGGCCTGGTTTCTAGGCCCATTTCTGTTACTTTTTGCAAATTTAGGCAAATCCCTGTGACTTCCTGGGCCTTATCTGCATTCAAACTCTTTCAGGAAAGGTCATTCTCAGTAAGGAAAAGAGAAACTCTAAGACTGTTGCCTCCAAAAGAGACTATCTGGGTATGGAGGGGCATGGCTACCAAATACCAGAGTTTTGTTTGTCACATAAAAATGGTATTTCTGAGAAAAGTGTTTGGGGTGAGCTTGTAACTCAATCACACAAGTGGTGCTCCTTTTGTTGTTGTTGTTGTTTTTGTACTTTGGTATGTAGCAAAAGTACATTACATCTACTTTCCATACTGCCCCACAGAATATTAAAAAAATGTGTGCTCAAGGATTGAGATTTAACGAAATTAATCATTTCCATTGCCAGTGCATGGTGGTGAAGAAGAAAATGTCTACTACTGCAGTTGGTGGCACTGCCTTGATTTATGCTGAGTTCTGCAGCTTTACCCACCATTGCTTTTGCACCATCACTGCAAATGATGACACAGTGAAAATAGCAAAAATGAGAATAGTTCTGACCTTTAGATTCCCTGAAAAGGTCTCAGGGACACCCAAGGGTGCAGGAACAATACTTTGAGTACCACTGTGTCAGTATGTTAATATAAAGACATCATGGTGACACATTGGCTTCAGGACAGCAGGCACAGAGAGAAGGAAAGAACAAAGACAGATCCTTTTTTGAAAATACAAAGTTGCATCATAGAGCCTAATAGCCAGACACTTGGACCTAGAGTACAATACCTTGTATTTTGCTCTCGGTATTTTCATGAATTTATTTTAAAAATTAGTGCATATTAGCTAGCAATGGCAATTCATGTCCCTCATGTTTTCTTATGATCTTAAAAAGGTAAGAAACATTGAGCTAGAAGTTTTTTTTTTTTTCCAAACAGCTTAATTGAGTATAATTGAAATGCAAAAATTAGTATGTATTTAAAGAGTATAGTTTGATGTGTTGACATATGCATATACCAAAGAAACAATCACCACAATCCAGAAAGCAAACACATCAATCACTCCCCAAAGTTTCCATGTGCTCCTTTGGAATCCTTCCCTCCTGCTCCTCTCCATTCCATTCCACTGATCTGTTTTATGCTACTCTGATTAGTTTGCATTTTCTAGAGTTTTATATAATGGAATCATACAATATGTACCCTTTTTTGTCTGACTGATTTCATGCAGCATAATTATTTTGAGATTTATCCATGTTGTTGCATATATCAGTGGTGCCTTCCTTTTGATTGTTAAGTAGTATTCCACTTTCTGGTTATATCACAATTTGTTTATCCATTCATCTCTGTTAATGGACATTTAGGCTGTTTGCTGTTACATTTTACTATTATAAATAATGCTAAGCAAGAAATTTTAGTTTTCCAAATGCTAAGAATTTATTTTTATAATATGCCATATATTATATTTGTTCAGGCCCCTGACAAAGTATTTGCTGCTGTAAGTAAAACTAAGATTTTGCGGTTTTCAAGAAGGTTGAATTCCTCTCATATAAATTGTGGAAAGCATTTTGGTAAGAAATAGGCAAAAAATTTTCTACCCAGTAATCCCACTCTTGGGAATTTAGCCTCAGAGATTAATTCAACAAAAAGAGTAAATTGGTGAAGATATTTTCTACAGGCCTCTCTAGAACAGTAAAACATTGGAAGCAGCCTTAAAATGCAATAAGGAAATATTTAAACAACATGAGAGAATGCTTCAGATAAAACGTTCAATTCAAAAAAACAGAAGTCAAAATATGAAATTAAGTCTAGACTCTGATTACAACCATATAAAATTTAGATATGCTTGTCGATAAAGATTGGAAAGGAACTTAAAAATAATGAGTATGCTATAGTAACAGAATTGTGAATGATACTTCTCTTTTACTGTCTTCCTTCATTTTTGTCATAATCAGATTTATGCAATAATAAAAATCAGGAGGAAACAATTGACATTTCTAATGTTACCAAACCCATAGGATTCTTCTCCTTGATGATACAGAATTTGTATGTGCCCATTTGATCCTCATCAAAGAAATAAATTAGGATGTTGGTAGAGGCCCAGTTTACTCCAACCCATGTATGTTGCTATACTCCAAGTGGAACCTAGGGCCCAGTACTCTGAGAATCTTTTTTTAACTCAAATGCATATATGCAAAAATGAAAAAGGCAAAAAATACCAAGTGTTGGTGAGGATGTGTGTCATATTGAGCTCTCACATACTTCTGGTGGGAGTTCGAGTTGGTACAAACACTTTGGAAAACTAGTTGGCATTACCTAATGAAGCAGAACACACTGCATATACTATGACCATAAATTCTCCTTCTAGGTGTACACCTAACGAAAATGCATATATATGTTCAATGCCATGTACTAGAATGTTTATAACAATGTTATTTGCAATAGCCCCAAATTGGAAACTACCCAAATGCTCCACAACCAAGAATGGATAAATAAATTGTGGTGGAATCACACAATCAAGAACTCTACAGAAATCAGAATGGAACAATTTATAATTAGACATATTCATAGGGTTGAAACTCACAATGTACATACTCTGTAATTCCATTTATATAAGTATAAAATGAAGTAGAATTCTATACTTTTAGGAATCAGGATAATGGCTACCTTGGAGGTGGAAGAGAGGTAAACTTATGAAGGAGGCATGAGGCATCATCTGAGGTGCTTGTAATATATTATTTTTTGATCCAAGTGCTGGTTACATGAGTGTGTTCAGTTTACAGAAATTCATTCTGTTAGGTTCTCCAGGGAAACAACCAATAGAACCAATTTGTAGGTATTATGAGCTTTGTTACAGGAATTGGCTTATGAGACCATGAGGGTTACAAATCTGAATTCTGTAGGGCAGGCCATGAGTTGGGAACTCTGATGAAGGTTTCGATGAATTCCCCAGGAGAACTTGGCTGGCTGTAATAGAGATGGAAATTCTTCTTTCTGACTGATGAAATCATCAGTTCTCCCTTGAAGGGATGAGAATCCTCTCATTGCTGAAGGCAGTGTCCTCAGTTGATTGTAGATGTAATCAGCTATAGATGCAAACAACTGATTAAAGATTTAAATCCTCAACATACCCTCATGGTAGCAATCAGTCCAGTGCTTGCTTGACAAAACAACTAGACACCATAACCTGGACAAACTGACACTTGAATTTAACTATCACATCCATCTAGCTGTACATTTATGTGTACTTTTCTGTAATGTATATGATACTACAATAAAAGTTCTTTGTTAAGTCTAGTATAAGCATCATCAAAAATTTTCAGTGTTGTGAGGAGTTTTGTTTTTTTGTGTGTTGTTAATGTAGAGAAAAAGACACTAAAAAGAGGAACAGTTGGTAGAGTTAGTGTAGTGCTGTGAATTTACAATGAACTAGAAATCAGGATTATATAGCAGGGTGCATCTGGGGAACTTTGTGACCAGCCAGGAATGGTTACTGCTAGTTACAGCACCGAAAGCTCTCAATAAATTCTGTTTCCTCAATCACACACTGCCTGATTGGCAAAGAAATAAAATATAGAATCAAGAAGGCCAAAATGCCCTCTGTGAGAATAAAATGTACTGTCAATATGGCACACAGCTGCACTCCCATGCACAGTTTTATAGAGTTGATGAGAGGTCCAAGCTGCTATATGGCTTGGAAAGCCAGTGTGCATCTCTTTGCCAGAAATACAGTTAGAAAAAATAAACAGAAAATGTGTTTCCAATAAGACCCCTGAGGGGAGGACAAAAAACTTTTCTTTAACCAGGAGAGGAAAGTATGGCAGGATATCAGTTTCTCATCTTGTTAGCGATCAGCTCCAGGAAGGAACAGAGAAATTCTCTATCCAGCTGAAGGACTATTATTTTCCTTTAGTCCACATTTATTCCCTGACATCTGTTGGGTGACTAGAATTTCTATTAAGAATTCCAACTATCTTAGCAGTGGCTTTCAATCTTAGGATATCTGCTAATGCTGTAAGGGCCATCATAAGCTTCATGAACAAATTTCTAAGAATCCTCTATAGGACTTTGCAACTGAAAGGCAGGATCTGGTAAAGCTGGAGGCAAAGTGAGTACAAGCAACGGGGAATGGTTAAACACATTACAGTATTCCATGGAGTATCAGAGAGCCATTAAAAAAAAATTAACTCCTAGAGCTTAGATGATGGTCTCTAAATGTCATTTCCCACTAAAAGGGACCAGATCTTGGTGTGGAAATTGTTCAATTTAAGTCTAGTGTAGAAAATTTACAGAAAGCCTAGGACCCCTTGTTGTATAAGAAAGCAAGGAAAACATCAGACTATTGGGATTTGTGAAAAGAAGACAAAAAGGAGGAAATCTAAGGGGCTTCCACTGGTCAAGGATGGGAAAATTTGGACATCAAATAGAATACAATAACTGCAATAAAGTAAAACACAGCTAATAAATAAAGACGAGTCCAAAAATGTTATCACCTTTGGAACATGTTAAAGCACCAACTCATTATCCAGAAACTTGACAAATGAAAGGAAAGAATCAAGCCTTTATTCTGCCTTTCCTACAAAAACTGCTTTTTCAGGGTTACCAATCGTTGAAAAGGGAGCTTCTCTATAGAAGATTGACAGATAAAGAAAATCATCATTTTTCAACTGCTAGTGACATAATGGATGGAGGTAATGTTCATCATGGGATGCTAAAACCATTAGGAAAACATTGGTGGGTAAGTTTATATTGGAGAAACTGATGCATGAACCCACTGAGCAATTTCAGCATCACTTACAGTGGGAAAAACACATGCTCTATTCCTCCCAAGATGCAAGAGGAAATATGCAGCACCATCTATAAAGAATTCTAGCTAAAATAATTGAACTTGAATTTAGTCAGGCCTCTTGATTTAAAAAAGAATGTCAGGACACATGGGGTAGAAAACCTGTTAAAGGACACCATGAAGATGTAATAAGCCAAATCTAGAAGTTGGAAAATTCTACAAGGAAAATAACCTGGTTTCTTCAAACATTAAAGGCATGAAAAGGGAGGCTCAGGGAGAACTGCTATAAAGACATATCAAGCAAATGCAAGGTTTAGCATTTGAATCCTCCTTCAAATAAACCATCTGTAAAGAGTCATTTCTGAGGAAATTTTTGAAATTGAACTGGGTATGAGATGATTTCAGGTAACTACTATAAATTTTCTTGTAAGTGAAAATGGTATTATGGTCATGTTTTTAAAATCCTTATCCTTACTGATACATACTGAAGTGTTTCCTGGATAAATAACATAAAGTCTTGTTTCTGCTTAAAAAGTTCCCAGCAATAAAATAAATGAAAAACCTAAAAAGCTGGGTGGGAGAGACAAAATACAATTGACAAAATGCCAATAATTGTTGAGGCCAGGTGATATTTGTATATGTTCTAAATGTTCCCTTATAAATTTAAGAAGTAAAAGAAAAAGTTAGATCTGTGCTAGTTGACCTAGAGAAATTTCCGTAACTTCTTGAGTGACAAAAAAAGCAAGATGAAATAAAGCAGGTACAATAATAATTATAGGTACCCATTTTTATAAAACAATGACCTGCTTTTGTAAAAGAGACACATTATATATACACATATATTTTATGTGTACATATATACATACCCACACACACATATATATATACATATACATATATGTGCTAGTGTGTGATTTTATGAGCACTGAGAATTCTCTGGGAGGACAGAAGCCAGGCAGTGGAGGCTGCTAGGGGTGGACCAGGAATAGATAAAGACAAATAAAGCAAAAAAAAAAAAAAAAAGAGGATTTAGCTTTTACTAAGTATGCATAATATGACCCAAAATATGGATTTATAAAAACGATAAAATGCATGTATTTCTACCTATATCAAGAAGATTGTTTTCAATTAAAAAAATCAAAATCTGCCCATGTTTCTGAAACTCATGTAGGGCAGCACTAAAACCCTGGCGGGTGCAGTGTATCTAACTCTGCAAATCTAGAGGTAAGCTGGGTGAAAATATCCAGTAGCTCTCCAGTAGCAGGTAGCAGTGAACTTGGGGGAGACAAAGAGAAATGGGTGAGTTTTGGGGATGGGGGGGTTGACTGGAAATCAATACTTCAAAAATGCAATGAAACACTCGCCTGTGTGGCGTAGTCATGGATAGCAAAGGAAACAAGATGAAATGTCAACCAAGCATGCAGCAGAGAACTAATATTTTTCCCTGAGCTGAAATATCAGGGAGAACACTCACCACACCCAGGAGGCTGGTGTCCTCGCTGGCTCTGCCATGTGCCGATTGTCTGAACTTGGAAAAGTAACTTGACATCTTGGGCTCGATTTCTGCACATGTAAAATGGGAATGAAACTAGTATCTCACCTGTGAGGGCTGGAAAAGGTAATGTACAGCTACTTTACAAAGTGGTAAACTACAAAGTGTTAGACATATGAAAAGGCTGGGAAAGACTGCTGATTCCTCTCTCCACATGCAATCCTGACCATGCCTAACACGTAGAAATGCGGCATGTGCATAAGGCTGCCAGCAACACGACTCTCCTCCCCAATGTGCAGATGGGAAAACCAAGGCTTTAAGATCTTCAAAAGCCCACTTCTTGGTATATATATAAAAGAATCAGAAATAGGGACTCGAACAGATGTTTTGTGCACTAGTGTTCATAGCAGAATTATATGTAATAACCAAAAGATGGAAGCAACCCGTGTCCATCAACAGAAGAATGGCTCAAGAAATGTGGCGTAGACATACAATGGAAGATTATTCAGCATAAAAAGGAATGAAGTTCTGATACATGAGACAACATGGATGAACCTAGAATGCATCATGTTGAGTGAAATGTCAGATACAAGAAGACAAATATTGTGTGATCTCACTTATATGAAATACATAGAATATTCGAGTTCATAGAGACAGATAGTAAAGTACAGGCTCACTGGGGCTGGCAGGAAGAAGGGGGTGAAGGGAGAAGAGAGTTAATGCATATTGGGTGCAGAGTTTCTATTTGGGGTGATGAAAATGTTTCAGTATTGGATGGTGGTGATGGCAATGCAATATTGGGGGTGTAATTAATACCACAGAACTGTACACTTGAGAGTGCTTAAAATGGGAAATTTAAGTTGTAATATATGTTAGCACAATAAAGAGTTAAAAAAAAAAAGCTAAAGACAGCTAGGATGATGCTGAAATCTGGCAGAGGTGTATGTCTTTCAAAGAGTCTTATTCATAGCTTTTAAATATTGTTCCTGATTTGGAGAGGGATCTGTAATGCCTGACCTGGAAAATTTATCAAAATTAACACACCAGGTAGGGAGTCTCTCTCTACCTTATCCTTTTCAATATCCGGAACTCCCGACCTCATTATACCCATCATCTTGTACGGTGTTGTCATCACCACTTGCCAGCTGTGTGATCTTGAAGTTGTGTGACCTTGGGTAAGTTACTTAAAACTTTCCTGTGCTTGTTCACCCTTTCCACGTAATGGGGATGATGATAGAGACTTGCTCATAGGGCACCTTCCCACATCTTGTTGTAATGATTAACTGATTTAATACATGAACTCACCTAGAACAGTGTCTGGCAAAAGGTCAGCAATTGATAAGCGTAAGAGTCTGTTGTCGCTATTCTTTTTGTCATTATTGTGTACCTACTTGGGTAAATTACAAACCCCATAAGAGCAGACCATGATAATCTTCCTTATAATCGTCACCCTAAAAACACAGTATCTGGTACCTAAATAAATATTTACTAAATGAACGCCTAGGTGATGAGAAAGGAGTGAAGGAGTCAGTTAGAAGGAAATTATTTTCAGGAGGTATATTCTGCACCCATAAATAGAAAGAAAAAAGAAAGCTACTCACTCAGATATTTTAAGCAGAAATTTTAAATTGCAATTTAGTTGATTCAATATGCAGCCAAAGAGATGAAAAGAGAATAGTGTAATATTCTTCAAACAACTCTTCCGTGCATAGTAAAATATACACTGAAGAATTGTTGGAGCTGTGTTCCATCCTGAAGCCCATTAAAGCTGCTCGTGCAACCTCCACATGAGTTTTGGTTTTCCATTTAATTTTAATAAAATATTTTATTGGAGGAAAGTTTGGGGTGTTATAGTGACGAGGCGCATCTCCTGCTTTAGTTGACTTTTCATTTCTGGACACCTGTGGAGATGAATTATACTAATCCCAATGTCTGGGAATTTTGTTTGCTGGTTATACAAAATGAAATGTCATGTACAGAAACTTATGCCTTATTGTTTAATTTCTGACTGTCTGCCCAGCAAATCAGAATAATGAAGACAACAGCTATTTCAGAACGGGGTGCCCCATGCATTATGGAAAATGCATCTCATTTGGAAATTCATTCCTGTTCTTGACAAAAGATCAATGAAAATGGGGACTCTAACATATTCCTCATTGCTTCCTGAACAAGGGAGATTATGGGCCTTTAATTTTGTTTTGAGTGAAATAATAAAGCAAAGGCATGGATATATTGCACAGTTGCAGCCACACAGCCTGCATAAACAACCCATATCTCTAGGCAAACCTCTTATGGCCTAAATAAGTCTAAAAGACAATGAGAGCAGTAAGTAAGTAAGATTTAAAAGTGAGAGGGTGATCTGTAGCTCAAGGAAGTCAGTGCAGACAGAGAGACTGTTCAGTCTATTACCAGTCTACCATTGACTGTTTTTCACCCTTATTACATATCTCAAAATATCAGCACATAATTCCCACCCTGGACTAAATCATCTGAAGACATTCAACAACATTGCCCTGTTCCTTTGAAGTTCAAATAAGGTTTGTCCAATTCTATAACCTAGTCTCCTCCAAAATAAGGAGGGGAGAAAATTTTCTTCTAGTCCATTCTCAGTAAGCTTTGAGGCTACTGTCAAGACAACGCTACTCAGATTTATATCACAACTGCATTGGACAATATCTATGTGTCATCTTCATCAAAACCCCCACACCCACCTCCTTGGAAAAGGAGGAAAGGATCAATATTTATGAACACATTCTGTACGTTTTCTTGGGGAGGTCAAGTCATGTTGGAGAAAGAGTGAAGAAAGTTTATTTCTCCCCCTCTGAAAACCCATATAGGCCTATTGCCAGAGGTCCCATGCCTGACAGGAGCAAGTTAGGTTAATAAAGTAAATTTTTGATAATGTTTAATTTTTTATGAAAAGCAGCTCCTCCCTTGTTGGCCTGTATTCATTAGTATTTCCTTGCAGCTCTGACTACACCACGTTGGTAATTGTTCCAAAACATGAATGACATTCTTTTTTCTAACATCCTTCCCCACTGGCAATCCCTGTGAGCCTTGTCTCCAAAATAGACAATAAACAAGTAAGCAATTAAATTAATAATATTAATTAAGATGGTGGTAAGTGCCTGGAAGACTATCAAAAGGGGTGATATCAAGACTATCAAGTGGGGAGAAGGGAGCCTACTTTTCACAGCCTGGTCAGGGAAAGCCCTTCTAGGAAGGTGACAATTCTGTCATCTGGGTGTCAGGAGCAAGGTAGCCAAGCAAAGATCTAGGGACAAGCCATTCTGGGCAGAGGGAGTAGGGCGAACAATGCTTCCAAGGCAAGAAAGCAAGCCAGTGTGAAGGAGGTGGGCAGGAGCTTAGAGTTGGAAAGGGAGACCGAATCAAACCACCTAAGATATTTTAAACCAAAATAAGGAATTTATATTTTATTCTAAGTGCAATAGAAAGGCATTAGCAGGCTTTATATAACCTGGGAAGTGACGTGACAAATTTCATTTTGAAAAGATCATTCAAGGCCTTTGGGCAATATGAATTGAATGACTATGCATCCTTCCATCACCACCAGATACAAATACTCCCAAAGAAAACACAGAGAAATGCTGGAGAAAAATATAGTATGATAATGTATATTATATAGCCTTGCAGGAAGGAAGGAAGGATGGAAGGAAGGAAAAAGGAGGGAAGGAGGGAAGGAAGGAAAGGAGAAGGAGGAGGGAAAGAAGGAAGGAAGGAAGGAAGGGAAGGAGGGAAGGAAGGAAGGAAGGGAGGGAGGGAAGGGAAGAAGGAAGGGAGGGAGGGAAGTCTTAAGAAATCAGGGTGAAAAAAAGAAACTCAAAACCAGAGTGATAATCTTGACAACCAAAAAGAGGAAAGCCCAAAGCTGTGTGGATACAGACATCCAACCTGGATGGCAAGGGCATGGGCTTTAACTTGCACATAGGAAAGGAGACATGGCTTGGGGCAGTGTGAGGCAAGAAGCTGGAAAGGAGAATCTTGCCCAGAGCTCAGTTCCTCAAAGGACTGCCCTGTCTGGATAAAGGGGACTAGAAAAAACTCCTCCTATGATCTCAGGAAGGGAAGAGGAAAATTGACAAATGTCAGGAATCTGAGTGGAAAACTAACAAAATCTATGAAATGGAAACCCCACCACAGATATGTTACCAGCAGTTTCAATGCCCACGCAGTATATTAAACTTGAACCAAGAAAATATTATAAAAACTGGCCCAGCACCCTGAAGCCCAACCAAAAGTTAATGTGAAATTGGACCACCAAGTTTCAATAAGGCTTGTTGTAAAGGATCACAGATTGTAAGCTCTTACAGCAGTCATGTCTATTCCTGAGTTTTGGCTGTTGTTTAAGAGATATTTATTTGGTATAAAATTCATATTCTCTGTAGCACACTTTCTAATATAACCTGTATGGTCAGTTTATCTAAACAACATGGTTGCATGGAACCTAGAATGGGGAAAGAGACCTTGTTATTCTGTACAGGTTAATATGGTACCCCAATGCACCCCAGAGAACTTTGGGCAGAAAATAAAAATGTATTTGCAAAGTCTCCTTGAGGGACTGGTAAAAAAATTCTCCAGGACTTCTTCACCTGGGGAATTCCTGATATTCCTGCAAGCAGTAGCGAGTCCCAATTTAATAAGTTAAGTTCTTGACCTTGGGGCTTGCCCTTATGAAACTTATTCCTGCAAATGAGAAGCTAAGCCTACTAATAGTTATACCCAAGGGTCACCCCCAGAGAACCTCTTTTGTTGCTCAGATGTGGCTTCTTTCAGTCAACTCAGCAAATAAACTCATTACCCTCTCCCCTGTGTGGGACATGACTCCCAGGGGCATAAGCCTCCCTGGCAATGAGGGACAGGACTCCCAGGGATGAGCCTGGCTCTGGCATCATGGAACTGAGAAAGCCTTCCTGACCAAAAGGGGGAAAAGAAATGCAACAAAATAAAGTTTCAGTGGCTAAGAGATTTCAAATGGAGTCGAGAGTTCACTGGAGGTTATTCTTACACATTATATAGATATTCCTTTTTAGTTTCTAGTGTATTAGACTAGCTAGGAGGAAATACCTGAATCTCTTGAATGGTAATCCAGTAGACATGATGCTTGATGATAACTGTATAACTATATAGCTTTTATTGTGTGACCATGTGATACTGAAAATCTGGTGACTGACACTCCCTTTAACCAGTGTATGGGCAGATGAGTAATAAAATAATGACAAAAATTATATAAATAATAGGGGGGATAAGGGGTATGGGATGGTTTGGATGTTCTTTTTTACTTCTTATATATTTTTTCTTTACTTTGGAGTAATGAAAACATTTGAAAATTGATTGTGGCGATGAATGCACAACTATATGATGATACCATGAGCGATTGATTGTATACTTTGGATGGATGGAACGGTGTGTGAGTGTATCTCAATAAAATTGCATTTAAAAAATTGGAGCACCTAGGAGTGCATGATTTACATAGGAAAAAAAAAACCCTAGGTAATTAGGAGCTTACAATAAAAATTACAAAAGGCACAAAAAATGCAACCCCTGAAGGAGAATCAACAAACACAACCATTAGAAGATCTAGCAGAAGTAGTAGGGTAGTTGATAGAACAATCTTAAAGAGGCAATAAAGTAAAATTAGAAGCTAAAATGAACCAACTGGGCACTATGAATAAAGAAGATGCAGATTGAAAATAAAAGCAAACGTATATTACTTTTAAACATTAAAAATTAGTCTATAGTATTGGTGGTAATGTAAAATGGTGCAGCAGCTATAGAAAGCACTTGGCAATTCCTCAAAAAGTTAAAGAATTACTGTATGATTCCACTTATATGAAATATCTAGAATAAGCAAATATAGAGACTGAAAATGGGTTCGAGTTTACCAGGGGCTGGGGGAGACGAGAATGGGAAATTATTGTTTAATGGATATAGAGTTTCTGTTTGGAGTAATGAAAGGTTTTGGTAATGGATGTGGTGATGATAGCACAACATTGTGCAGGTCATTAATGCCATGGAATTGTACACTTAAAATGGTTAAAATGGAAAAGTTTGTGTTATATTATATATATATATATATATATATATATTTATATATATATATATATTTATATATATATGTTCTAGTTTGCTAATGCTGGAGAATGCAAAACACTAGAGATGGATAGGCTTTTATAAAATGGGGGTTTATTTCACTACACAGTTACAGTCTTAAGGCCACAAAGCTTCCAATATAACACCTCAGCAATCGGGTACCTTCACTGGAGGATGGCCAATGGCGTCCAGAAAACCTCTGTTAGCTGGGAAGGCACGTGGCTGGCGTCTGCTCCAAAGCTCTGGCCTCAAAACGGCTTTCTCCCAGGATGTTCCTCTCTAGCAAGCTTGCTCCTCTTCAAAACATCACTCCCAGCTACACTCTCTTTCCTCTCTTTGAGTCAGCTCATTTATATAACTCCACCGATCAAGGCCCACCCCGAATGGGTGGGGCCACGCCTCCATGGGAACATCTCATCAAAATTATCTCCCACAGCTGGGTGGGGCACACCCCAAGCAAATCCAACCAGCACCAAAACTTCTGCCCCACACAAGACTACAAAGATAATGGCATTTGGATGACACAATACACTCAAACCGGCACAATATATATCAATAATTTTTTAAAACTCTAAAAAAATTAGTCATTAAAATTAAAAACTCAAAGCAAACATTAATAGCAGGTGTGCACCAGCTCCAAGAAAAAATCAGTAAAAGTAAACTAAAGGATATATTTGAGGAAACTACACAAAATGCAGCACAAGTAAATATAAAGAAATAAAAAATATGAAAGAGGGATTAAGAAGCATGAAGAGTAAAAGGTTCACCATATATCTAATAGGATAACAAGAAGGAGAGAATGGTGGGAAAGCCATATTTAGGTCTGATTGAGTAAAGTGTTCTGTCCTTCTAGACAAAGTTTGGTCTAAGGGTGGGCATGTGTCCAAACAAGTCCAAATAGAATCCTTCCCTAGGGTGGATACAAGAATGTTAGATGACCTAAGAGCTTTTCAGGGTGTTGCTAACCTGGGTTGCAAAATACGGAGTCAGGAAAAGGGTCTGGAGTTTTCAGCAGTGGCACAGAGGAAGAAGCATGTTGAGGCATGGGATGGAAAACTTTTAGAGCTCCCTTAGCTTTTTCTGCACACCCATTTTCTTCTTTCTTTTATACAAGCTATAACCAGAAAGAAACTTTAAAAAAAGCAGACATTTCTGGGCATCAACTGTGAGCTAGCTACCTTCCTAGGCAGTGGGAATGAATAAAATGAGTCAGGCCTGATCCACGGAGAACCAGAACCTGCAGGGCTTGGAGAGGCGGGAGCCCAGGCCTCCTGATGTCTAGCCCAGGGCTCCTTCTGCTACATCTTCCTCCCTTGCAATTCGCTACCACTGTGAACTGGGCATGACAATGATTGAGAGCTACATAAAGGTATTTTAACCTCCTTTCGACCCTGGTTTTCGTTCATAATGAAATGAAATGCACCAGCCTCCCTCCCGTAGCTGGAGTCTTTCTCTCCACAGTATTCTTTTGGCAGAAGCATCTCATTTGGAAACGGCTCGGGCTCTCTGGGGTCCATTGTCAGGATTGGTGAGAATGAGCTCCTGTGTTTTATGCTTGTCATAAAAAACCCTCGGCTCACAGCCTAAAGGAGAGCAAGGGCAGGTGCAGAGCGGGGTCCAAACTATCAGGCACAGTGCACACCAGAACCCACACCAGGCAGCCCCAAGTCACAGGGGGGATCTGCTGAGTGATGGGGCCAAGGGAGCAGACATAGTAATTAAATGGGGAGGAGGAGCTGCTGAAAATGAAAGAAAAAGCTGCAAAACAGAAAAGCACCGTCATACAACACTATAGACAAAATGGATTAAATAATCTACTGAAAACTTTTTGCACTTGAATGAAAAGCGTGATGGTCTGAAGCTGTATGTACCCCAGAAGAGATCATGTTCAGAAAAAATCAGCCAATCCATTCCTGTGGGTGTAAACTTATTGTGGTGTCCCATTCTAAGCAGAATTGTTTGGTGGGTAGGATATTAAGTTGAGATGCACCCACCTCATTCAGCGTGGGTCTTAATCTTCTTATTGGAGTTCTTTACAAAGTGTAAAAGAGAGGACACAGAAGAAAGCCCCAGAGAAGCTGGGAGAGAAGGAGCCAGAAGCTGGAAGCAACAAAACCCGGGACAGCAGGGAGAAACCAGCAAACGTCACCATGTGCCTGGCCATGTGACTGAGGGGCTGCAGATCACCAGTAGCCATTCTTTGGGGGAGAAGGCATCGCCTGTTGATACTTTGACTTGGAAATTTTCATGGCCTTAAAACTGTAAGCTTTTAAATTAGTAAATCCCCATTGTAAAAGGCAACCCATTTCTGATACATTGCATTTTGTCAGCTCTAGCAAACTAAAACAAAACCCAAGTGAAAATTCAGGCAAATCAGCTCAAACGATTTCTGGATCAGAGGCTTATCTACAAGGCTATTAAAAATAGGTATTTTTTTGTTTGTTTTTTACCCCCCTAGAAATCATGCCTTGAACTCCATTTTAGATAGGGTGGCTTTTTCCTGACTTGCCCAGGGACAGTCCCAGTTTACACCTTGTTTTATAATTACATCATGTTAGATGCCATTATAGGTTCTTTGGATGATGGGACACAACACAAAGACACTAGAATGGATGAAAAGCAGAACCTTCTCACTTACAGCTCCACACAGGGCCATACAGGGCCATACAGGAGTTTAAATGCTCTTGCCACAGTGGTTTTGGTATGGTGCATGGTTCTACAATCATTCAATTATGTTATTATTTGGCAACACTTAAATTTTGCAATAAATATTTTGTCACTAGTTGGCTCAAAAAAAAAGGAATGTTTAATGAAAAAAATCAAATACTCTGTTTCATAAGAATGTGATGATGAAACTAAATTACAAAATGCTTCTTGACATTTACTGTCTAACACAGGGGCCATATGGTATCACTGGGCACATGGAAAACAGAAGGCACAAATCTGCTAAAGATGTGCCAGCGTTTCTTCCCAAAGACCGTGCCTGATGGCCATGATTTAGCGTATTCCGCTGTGGAAAGTATGCTGAAAGCATGGCTTTTCATTTAGATCAAATAACTAACTGCTCTTTTAAATTAATTTTATTCTCCCTTTATTCTAAATTTTCTTGCACACATACAAAAAGTGAAGTGAGAGTAGTTGATGTGTTGGCTCCATTAGCAGGAAAGCCTTCCGAACAATTAAATGATTCTACTTTTACATAAATATAATCAGATGCTTCAAATTGGAAAATAGCCATTTTGAGTAATAAATTGATTTCTTTATCCTATTCATGGAACCAAATGAAAGCATTTGGATTTTCATTCTGTTGAAGGTAAAACATCTGACTTTACTAGAGTCAGATGCCATTATAAATTTAGTTAAATGAGTGTATGCAACTGTAAATTCAGTGTAAAAGTTGAAATTGAAGATAAAGTTGTCTTTGCATAATAATAAAAATAAAAATTTTGATGAAGCAAAGTATCCTGGTGAAACCATATTCTTTCTACAGGAACCAATGGAGCAGAAATGTACTTAGAATCAGTTGTGATGCAACTAATTCATACTTGTCTTCAAATAACTTGTGACATGCTACTAATCAAAATAGTAGCAGTAGCTGTAAGAATTCATAAGTATTATAATATGTATATGTATCTATACAGTTGGAACAAGTGAACTACATATTTTTCGTGAAGAATCTGATTTCAAGTACAGGGCAGTATGTGTTTTCACTCTTAGTGGACTGCCATAAGTAGGATGTTAGAAATATTTGGGCCTTGGAAGAAATAATTTATAAACCAACCTAAGTGTCCTCTAATGGGGCTGAACTCTTTTTATAAATGCACCCTCTAAATTTGGCTGCATTTATCCAAATGATTTAGAAATCTTGTATCAACATCTTCAATGAATGCAACCCAAAGACCTTCAGCTTTCTGGACTTTTAGCAAATTGGAATTATTGGTAACAAGGTTTGCAAAAGGGAAGACACTACAATTCATCCCAACAAGACCAAGAAAGGAGCTCAACAGATTAAATGATGAGAGCTCAAATCATGTGCAAGATTTTATTTTGAAGATACGTAATTGCAATTTGGAATATCTCAAATTGTGGAAAGAATTTTTTATGGAGCTTCTATTTTTAATTGGATAAATTAATATTCTGCACTAAAATAGAGTAAAATTGAGAACTACAATTTTGTAAAACATAAATTTGACAAAGAATAAATAGAGGCAACTTAGCTAACAAGCTTTGCCTTGCAAAAACAGTTCTTGAAGAAAGCGCCTCTGATTAGAGGCAAAAAGACAGTATCCTTGACAGTATGTTAGAATTGGGAATATCACCCGTTTAGCAGAATCTGCTCTGACCTCATTAAGTATGCTAGAGAGACTATTCTCACATGTATAGTCTACAGAGAAGGGCCAGTTGAGGTTCATTTCAAATTTATTAGATGTGAAGTGAAAATTTGGAGAGAAGTTCAGATAATTTTATTTAAGAATGTATCATAGCAAGACCTACATAGAAATTCTTCTGTACAAATTAAGCATCAGTTCCCCATTCATTCTCAACCCCCTTTTTATCCCCTAGTAACCTATATTCTAGATTCTGACTCTATGAGTTTGCTTGTTATAATTAGTTCATATCAGTGAGCTCATACAATATTTGTCCTATTGTGTCTGGCTTATTTCACTTAATATAACATCCTCGAGGTAGAACTTTGGTTTATTTGATGCTGTGTCCCCAGTACCTGGAAGAGTGTCTGGTGCATGCCTGGAACAATATTTGTTGAATAAATACCTGCATTTTGGATGGTTTCCCTCTAACTGACTATTAAGTACCTGATGGCAAGAATTATGTCATATTTATCTTCCCATCCGACACCAACAGAGCATGCAATAAACAAATGTCTGTTGAAAAAGATAAAAGAAAGAAAAGGAGAAAGGAATGGATGATTTGTCAACTGTAAAACAATCTCCACATTAAGGGCTTATTAAAGCATTAAGGAAGAGAAGCAAACACTAGACAGATCAGCTGGGCCAATCATGCAGTCCTCGAATACCCACAAAGCACCCTGTATACTTCCACTGTGCATGAGGTAAGGGTTTACCTAGATATCTAGGGCCCTTTCCAAATCTGGATTCTGTAGTTTCCAGGTTGTGGCATTTGCTGGTTTGCCTGCTTTTCTCCCATCCTCCACCATCACCCCTTAGCTGGGTAAACACATCCACACATCTTCCCAGAGCCTGCACTGTAATTCATTCTGAGCCAAAAACCTAGGCTCATTTGTAGCTGCTGCATGCTCCTGCATAATCTCTTCACCCATCTCAGGCTTCAATTTTCTCTTAACCATGTTCATTCCACCCTACTTAGTCCAAAGAGCAGTCTCCTTGACAGGGAAGACAGGAGTAAATGGGAAGAGAGGAGTTCTGCTTTCTTTGCGCCATCCATCAACATCATATCGTTGGCCACAGACAGCGAACCTCTTCCTTCGGTGTTCTTGCTCTGAACTTAAAGGCCCTCTGTTCTCCTTAACATTTTATTTTCATGAGCCTCAGCTCACTCTGGTCTTGGGTTCTTCTGATCTTGGTTTCCAGTCCTCGTCTCTCTTTCACATAATCCTTGGCAATGAGCCTCTTGCTCCACTTTTTGACATGTAACCTTTTTAAAATCTGAATTTCCCAGTTTGTGCACCATTTTGGTCTTAGCCTTCCCGTTGAGTCTTCTGCACAACTGACCTTTGTGATTACAAAGACAGAATTGCAATTTTGAAAGCTTACCAATCCTCTGGAGCCTCATCTTTCCCTTTCAGAAACACAATTTTAACTATCTTTTCTTGAATTCATTAATATCTGCCCTTTCCAAGGGCTGAGTACGTCTTACCATTCCAAGCCTTCTCTCTTCTTGGCTAGCACAGATCCTAAAATGACACTGTCACTTTTTCTCTAAATGCCCACCACTTTCATTCTCTCATGGGGATGAGGCATGGGAAGTGTGTGTGTGTGTGTGTGTGTGTGTGTGTGTGTGTGTGTGTGTGAGGGGGGGGGGTTGGGGGGGGATAAGTTAGTTCTTTCTGACCATGGTCTCTTTCAAATATGCTGAGGGACCAAATGAAGTGGTGGCAGTGAACTTGAAAAAGAGGGATGAGAATGAGAGAACTTTTTTGAGGTTTATGGGTTTCCAGGCCCAGGTGATCTGGAAAATGATGAAGTAAAGAGGAAAAAGAGCAAATGCTTTTCATGATGAAAAGAAGGCTTGAAAAGGCCTCTTTCATTTAAAACTGATTGAGCACTTATCTTGTCATTCTCCTACCTTGCACTCCAATTTAGCTTTTCAGAGCATTTACCCCATCAGTTTGTCCCAAAACTATCCTGTGAAATAGACACGGAGGCAAGAGATTTTGTCCCGGATTTCACACTAGTGAATGGCAAGCTAAACCCTCCTATCTCCCAGTAGCTCAGTGCTTCTCCTTTCTCTTCCAGGATGCTATTTCATGGCACTGTTAACCATCTGTGGGGATTAAACAACGGGCGTCACCAAAACCCTTTTTGTACCGTAAATGTGCAAAACCAGTCCTTTGGTTTATGCCAGCAGCTTCCATTGGTAGGGTCTGGGGTTATTCACAACTGACCAGCTGGGTCTAATGATCTTATCCCAAGAATCATCCCATCCTTCACTACCATACCTGGGGTTGGTCCATGAGCTGTGAAAACCCCAAGATATCAAGAGCAGCTCTCTTCTGGGGAGTTTCTCCTCTTCTATTTCTTATCTTCCACTCCACGCACACTGAGTAGCAACATCATTCATCTCGTAATCTCTCTCTCTTTCTCACTCTTGCTCTCCTTCTCTCTTACTCTCCCTCTCACACACACTCACCACCACCACACCTTGCTGTGGTTGCTTGCCTGAAATGTCCCTGCACCCCAATCCCCACCAACCACCACCACACCTATTTCTCCCATCTATGAAAATCTTATTCCTCCAACAAACCCATCCATTTCCCAAATATTTATTGAATGACATTCAGGGCACTGGGTATATAGCATTGAATAAGACAAAGTCTCTGAGCTCATAAAGTTTAATTCTATGTCTTTAGAACCCTTTATTGACCACAATGGGGCCCCCCTTCCCTGAAATACCACAATTTTCCTCTTTATGGCCACACCACCATCAACTCATTCATCCAGGCTAGAAATATGAAACTCATCCCTAATTTATACTCTGGGCCTACCTCTAGTCACCTACAATGTCCTGTTTGCTTATTTTTAAAAAACATCTTAGGAATATCCATTCCCTTTTCCCCATCTCTATTTTCACTGCTCCAGATTAGGACTGTCATCATGAGTCATTTGGATTAACAAAATCATCTCCAACTTCCTAACAGCTTGCTCTGCCTCTGACCTTGCTCCCTCAACTCTATCTTCCACAGAACCACACAAGATTTATTTAAAATAAAAATCTAATCATTAGGGCCACTTCCTGCTTTCAACCCTTCAAAAGTCAAAGCTACTTAATATGGCACAGAAAGCCCTCTAGAATCTAGCTCTGTCTTACATCTCTTGCCTCGTTGCTTTCCATAGCTCCTATCTCTTATTTTCCCTAGGTCATCTGTGTGTGTGTCCTACTGAACTTAGCGTTCCTTAATGACTGGCTTATCCATCTTTGGGGCTTCCATGCCTAGCACAGTGCCTGGCATATACAAACCCCTTGATAGATTTTGAACTGAACTGAATCTCTGCTATTGTTGTCTTGTACTTATGTGAATCTTTTCTCTGAGACATCCACGTGATTGTGTCTCGCTTCTTCAACTTTCCAGCATGTCCCTTTGGGTTGTCACTAGGACTGTTTACCGATGGTCTAGAGTTCTCTTCCTCCTTCCAGGCACATGGTAGAACTGCACTTTCCCACTCCCTTTAAAGTTAGAGATGGCCATGGGACTTGCTCTGGCCAACAAAAGTACACAGAGATAAGGTGCATTTAATTACTCTCTTGTTGCAGCAACTGCAGATCCACCGGTGGAAATGGTGGCTTTGTCAGCCTGGGTGCTTGCATGGGTCAGGGGAGTAGAGCTGCCTGCTGACCTCTGCTCAAAGATATCATGAGCAAGAAATCAACTTATTACAAAACCACTGAGAAGTGGACATTGTTTATTGCATTGCATAGCTTGCCTCTCCTGACTGCTCTATCCCCTGAGGAAAGGAACTCCACCATTTACCTTTGTATCTCTCTAGTGCCATAGTCAAAACAGACTAGAACTATAAATAGTTTATTTACATATTGATTTCTTATTTTTCCTTTCTCATACATGTCCAATTTCAAACATTCCTCTCCCCTCTGTGTCTGCTCTCTTGGGATGATAGCACCATGTCTGCCCCACTTTGGCACAACTATGGTTTCTAAAATATGAAAATTAAAATTGCCTGCCAGTTCACAATCCATGTGTTGATCACTCCTGCAACATTCTGCAGAGACTGGAATGTACCCCTTCCGATGACTGAGCAATTCCTACAGCTCAGCTGTGGTCAGTGGTCTACAGGGAATGAGAGAAGGGAGGCCCTGGGCACAGACACTGCAGCTCTGAGTTGCAAAGCAAAGGGGTTGTAATAAATCAGCTTCCTAGGGGATGCAGCCATTGCAGCACGGGTATCCCTGTGTCATCTGCCTACAGCAGATGGTACGACAACATGGCAATAAATGTAATGAAAGTTTCCCTCCATTTGCCTTTATATGCCTTTAAACATCCTCACTGTTTAGTATACAATTCCATGAGCAGGGAAAAAAAAAAAAATCCTTTTTCTATGATCCTTTTGAACTCCATGGGCAAACACTGGGCTATGCATGAAGAAAAGGGTTCCAAAGCAGAGCCTCCTCCTGGTAGAAATGCCTAACTCACTCCCTCTGCAATTCCTGTAGTAATTTGAAAGACATATTTTATTCTTCCTCATTAAAATTTATTATACATCATTCCAATCTTACTTCATGCACATCAGCAAAGAGCTAGGGACTACCACATGGAGTTAAAAACAAAATTAAAAAAAAAAAACCCTTACCATTTACTTCCACCTATTAACAATTCTAGCACAATTCCCACTCTCTCCTCCAGCAGCCAAACTTCCAAACATGCCCTTTTATAGAAAAGGCCCACCATTTAATCACGGTCCATCTGCTTAGCATCCAGGAATTAAAATTAAGCTCTAGGCCATGTTTCTATGATTATATGTTTCCAAAAATCAATTTTGAAAAGTCCAGTTAGACTTATGGCAAAAATTTGAATTTTAACTTGAAATTTTCATTTTTATAAATGCCAAATGTTTTGATTTGGGAGGAAGCATGTCTATATTTACTATAATTACAATTTAATTTCTTAAAGATAGTTTCTGAAAGACAACCAAATCTTCAAATTAGAAATATGCTTGTGGAGGCGGGGCAAGATGGCAGAATGGTGAGCTGTATGTTTTAGTTACTCCTCCAGGAAAGTGCGTAGAGAGCCAGGAGCTGCGTGGACTGGACACCACAGAGCAATCTGACTTTGGGCATACTTCTTACAACACTCATGAAAATGTGGAACTGCTGAGATCAGCGAAATCTGTAAGTTTTTGCGGCCAGGGGACCCGCGCCCCTCCCTGCCAGGCTCAGTCCCGTGGGAGGAGGGGCTGTCAGCTCCGGGAAGGAGAAGGGAGAACTGCAGTGGCAGCCCTTATCGGAAACTCATTCTACTGATCCAAACTCCAACCATAGATAGACTGAGACCAGACACCAGAGAATCTGAGAGCAGCCAGCCCAGCAGAGAGGAGACAGGCATAGAAAAAAAACAACACGAAAAACTCCAAAATAAAAGCGGAGGATTTTTGGAGTTCTGGTGAACATACAAAGGGGAAGGGCAGAGCTCAGGCCCTGAGGCGCATATGCAAATCCCAAAGAAAAGCTGATCTCTCTGCCCTGTGGACCTTTCCTTAATGGCCCTGGTTGCTTTGTCTCTTAGCATTTCAATAACCCATTAGATCTCTGAGGAGGGCCCTTTTTTTTTTTTAATCCTTTTTTCTTTTTCTAAAACAAGTACTCTAAGAAGCCCAATACAGAAAGCTTCAAAGACTTGCAATTTGGGCAGGTCAAGTCAAGAGCAGAACTAAGAGAGCTCTGAGACAAAAGGCAATAATCCAGTGGCTGAGAAAATTCACTAAACACCACAACTTCCCAAGAAAAGGGGGGTGTCTGCTCACAGCCATCATCCTGGTGGACAGGAAACACTCCTGCCATCGCCAGCCCGATAGCCCAGAGCTGCCCCAGACAACCCAGTGTGACAGAAGTGCTTCAAATAACAGGCACACACCACAAAACTGGGCGTGGACATTAGCCTTCCCTGCAACCTCAGCTGATTGTCCCAGAGTTGGGAAGGTGGAGCAGTGTGAATTAACAAAGCCCCATTCAGCCATCATTTCAACAGACTGGGAGCCTCCCTACACAGCCCAGCAGCCCAGAACTGCCCTGGGGGGAGGACACTCATCTGTGACACAGCACAGTCATCCCTCAACAGAGGACCCGGGGTGCACAGCCTGGAAGAGGGGCCCACTTGCAAGTCTCAGGAGCCATACGCCAATACCAAGGACTTGTGGGTCAGTGGCAGAGACAAACTGTGGCAGGACTGAACTGAAGGATTAGACTATTGCAGCAGCTTTAAAACTCTAGGATCACCAGGGAGATTGGATTGTTAGGGCCACCCCCCATCCCTGACTGTCCAGAAACACGCCCCATATACAGGGCAGGCAACACCAAGTACACACGCAAGCTTGGTACACCAATTGGACCCCACAAGACTCACTCCCCCACTCACCACAAAGGCAAAGCAGGGGAGAACTGGCTTGTGGAGAACAGGTGGCTCGTGGACGCCACCTGCTGGTTAGTTAGAGAAAGTGTACTCCACGAAGCTGTAGATCTGATAAATTAGAGATAAGGACTTCAATGGTCTACAAATCCTAAAAAACCCTATCAAGTTCAGCAAATGCCACGAGGCCAAAAACAACAGAAAATTATAAAGCATATGAAAAAACCAGACGATATGGATAACCCAAGCCCAAGCACCCAAATCAAAAGATCAGAAGAGACACAGCACCTAGAGCAGCTACTCAAAGAACTAAAGATGAACAATGAGACCATAGTACAGGAGACAAAGGAAATAGAGAAGACCCTAGAAGAGCATAAAGAAGACATTGCAAGACTAAATAAAAAAATGGATGATCTTATGGAAATTAAAGAAACTGTTGACCAAATTAAAAAGATTCTGGACACTCATAGTACAAGACTAGAGGAAGTTGAACAACGAATCAGTGACCTCGGAAGATGACAGAATGGAAAATGAAAGCATAAAAGAAAGAATGGGGAAAAAAATTGAAAAAATCGAAATGGACCTCAGGGATATGATAGATAATATGAAACGTCCGAATATAAGACTCATTGGTATCCCAGAAGGGGAAGAAAAAGGTAAAGGTCTAGGAAGAGTATTCAAAGAAATTGTTGGGGAAAACTTCCCAAATCTTCTAAACAACATAAATACACAAATCATAAATGCTCAGCAAACACCAAATAGAATAAATCCAAATAAACACACTCCGAGACATATTCTGATCACACTGTCAACACGGAAGAGAAGGAGCAAGTTCTGAAAGCAGCAAGAGAAAAGCAATTCACCACATACAAAGGAAACAGCATAAGACTAAGTAGTGACTACTCAGCAGCCACCATGGAGGCAAGAAGGCAGTGGCATGATATATTTAAAATTCTGAGTGAGAAAAATTTCCAGCCAAGAATACTTTATCCAGCAAAGCTCTCCTTCAAATTTGAGGGAGAGCTTAAATGTTTCACAGACAAACAAATGCTGAGGGAATTTGCTAACAAGAGACCTGCCCTACTGGAGATACTAAAGGGAGCCCTACAGACAGAGAAACAAAGAAAGGACAGAGAGACTTGGAGAAAGGTTCAGTACTAAAGAGATTCAGTATGGGTACAATAAAGGATATTAATAGAGAGAGGGGAAAAGTATGACAAACATAAACCAAAGGATAAGATGGCCGATTCAAGAAATGCCTTCATGGTTATAACGTTGAATGTAAATGGATTAAACTCCCCAAATAAAAGATATAGATTCGCAGAATGGATCAAAAAAAATGAACCATCAATATGTTGCATACAAGAGACTCATCTTAGACACAGGGACACAAAGAAACTGAAAGTGAAAGGATGGAAAAAAATATTTCATGCAAGCTACAGCCAAGAAAGAAGGGTGTAGCAATATTAATCTCAGATAAAATAGACTTTAAATGCAGGGATGTTTTGAGAGACAAAGAAGGCCACTACATTCTAATAAAAGGGGCAATTCAACAAGAAGAAATAACAATCGTAAATGTCTATGCACCCAATCAAGGTGCCACAAAATACATGAGAGAAACACTGGCAAAACTAAAGGAAGCAATTGATGTTTCCACAATAATTGTGGGAGACTTCAACACATCACTCTCTCCTATAGATAGATCAACCAGACAGAGGACCAATAAGGAAATTGAAAACCTAAACAATCTGATAAACGAATTAGATTTAACAGACAGATACAGGACATTACATCCCAAATCACCAGGATACACATACTTTTCTAGTGCTCATGGAACTTTCTCCAGAATAGATCATATGCTGGGACATAAAACAAGCCTCAATAAATTTAAAAAGATTGAAATTATTCAAAGCACATTCTCTGACCACAATGGAATACAATTAGAAGTCAATAACCATCAGAGACTTAGAAAATTCACAAATACCTGGAGGTTAAACAACACACTCCTAAACAATCAGTGGGTTAAAGAAGAAATAGCTAGAGAAATTGCTAAATATATAGAGACGAATGAAACTGAGAACACAACATACCAAAACCTATGGGATGCAGCAAAAGCAGTGCTAAGGGGGAAATTTATAGCACTAAACGCATATATTAAAAAGGAAGAAAGAGCCAAAATCAAAGAACTAATGGATCAACTGAAGAAGCTAGAAAATGAACAGCAAACCAATCCTAAACCAAGTACAAGAAAAGAAATAACAAGGATTAAAGCAGAAATAAATGACATAGAGAACAAAAAAAACAATAGAAAGGATAAATATCACCAAAAGTTGGTTCTTTGAGAAGATCAACAAGATTGACAAGCCCCTACTAGACTGACAAAATCAAAAGAGAGAAGACCCATAAACAAAATGAATGAAAAAGGTGACATAACTGCAGATCCTGAAGAAATTAAAAAAATTATAAGAGGATATTATGAAAATGTATGGCAACAAACTAGATAATGTAGAAGAAATGGACAATTTCCTGGAAACATATGAACAACTAGACTGACCAGAGAAGAAATAGAAGACCTCAACCAACCCATCACAAGCAAAGAGATCCAATCAATCATCAAAAATCTTCCACAAATAAATGCACAGGGCCAGATGGCTTCACAGGGGAATTCTACCAAACTTTCCAGAAAGAACTGACACCAATCTTACTCAAACTCTTTCAAAACATTGAAGAAAATGGAACACTCCTAACTCATTTTATGAAGCTAACATCAATCTAATACCAAAACCAGGCAAAGATGCTACAAAAAAGGAAAACTACCGGCCAATCTCCCTAATGAATATAGATGCAAAAATCCTCAACAAAATACTTGCAAATCGAATCCAAAGACACATTAAAAAAATCATACACCATGACCAAGTGGGGTTCATTCCAGGCTGCAAGGATGGTTCAATATAAGAAAATCAATCAATGTATTACAACACATTAACAAGTCAAAAGGGAAAAATCAATTGATCATTTCAATAGATGCTGAAAAAGCATTTGACAAAATCCAACATCCGTTTTTGATAAAAACACTTCAAAAGGTAGGAATTGAAGGAAACTTCCTCAACATGATAAAGAGCATATATGAAAAACCCACAGCCAGCATAGTACTCAATGGCGAGAGACTGAAAGCCTTCCCTCTAAGATCAGGAACAAGACAAGGATGCCCGCTGTCACCACTGTTATTCAACATTGTGCTGGAAGTGCTAGCCAGGGCAATCCGGCAAGACAAAGAAATAAAAGGCATCCAAATTGGAAAAGAAGAAGTAAAACTGTCATTGTTCGCAGATGATATGATCTTATATCTAGAAAACCCTGAGAAATCGACGATACAGCTACAAGAGCTAATAAACAAATTTAGCAAAGTAGCGGGATACAAGATTAATGCACATAAGTCAGTAATGTTTCTATATGCTAGAAATGAACAAACTGAAGAGACACTCAAGAAAAAGATACCATTTTCAATAGCAACTAAAAAAATCAAGTACCTAGGAATAAACTTAACCAAAGATGTAAAAGACCTATACAAAGAAATCTACATAACTCTACTAAAAGAAATAGAAGGGGACCTTAAAAGATGGAAAAATATTCCATGTTCATGGATAGGAAGGCTAAATGTCAATTCTACCCAAACTCATCTACAGATTCAATGCAATCCCAATCAAAATTCCAACAACCTACTTTGCAGACTTGGAAAAGCTAGTTATCAAATTTATTTGGAAAGGGAAGATGCCTCGAATTGCTAAAGACACTCTAAAAAAGAAAAACGAAGTGGGAGGACTTACACTCCCTGACTTTGAAGCTTATTATAAAGCCAGAGTTGTCAAAACAGCATGGTACTGGCACAAAGATAGACGTATAGATCAATGGAATCGAATTGAGAATTCGGAGATAGACCCTCAGATCTATGGCCGACTGATCTTTGATAAGGCCCCCAAAGTCACTGAACTGAGTCATAATGGTCTTTTCAACAAATGGGGCTGGGAGAGTTGGATATCCATATCCAAAAGAATGAAAGAGGACCCCTACCTCACCCCCTACACAAAAATTAACTCAAAATGATGAAAGATCTCAATATAAAAGAAAGTACCATAAAACTCCTAGAAGATAATGTAGGAAAACATCTTCAAGACCTTGTATTAGGCGGCCACTTCCTAGACTTTACACCCAAAGCACAAGCAACAAAAGATAAAATAGATAAATGGGAACTCCTCAAGCTTAGAAGTTTTTGCACCTCAAAGGAATTTGTCAAAAAGGTAAAGAGGCAGCCAACTCAATGGGAAAAAATTTTTGGAAACCATGTATCTGACAAAAGAGTGATATGTTGCATATATAAAGAAATCCTACAACTCAATGACAATAGTACAGACGGCCCAATTATAAAATGGGCAAAAGATATGAAAAGACAGTTCTCTGAAGAGGAAATACAAATGGACAAGAAACACATGAAAAAATGTTCAGCTTCACTAGCTATTAGAGAGATGCAAATTAAGACCACAATGAGATACCATCTAACACCGGTTAGAATGGCTGCCATTAAACAAATAGGAAACTACAAATGCTGGAGGGGATGTGGAGAAATTGGAACTCTTATTCATTGTTGGTGGGACTGTATAATGGTTCAGCCACTCTGGAAGTCAGTCTGGCAGTTCCTTAGAAAACTAGATATAGAGTTACCATTCGATCCAGCGATTGCACTTCTTGGTATATACCCGGAAGGTCGGAAAGCAGTGACACGAACAGATATCTGCACGCCAATGTTCATAGCAGCATTATTCACAATTGCCAAGAGATGGAAACAACCCAAATGTCCTTCAACAGATGAGTGGATAAATAAAATGTGGTATATACACACGATGGAATACTACGCGGCAGTAAGAAGGAACGATCTCGTGAAACATATGACAACATGGATGAACCTTGAAGACATAATGCTGAGTGAAATAAGCCAGGCACAAAAAGAGAAATATTATATGCTACCACTAATGTGAACTTTGAAAAATGTAAAACAAATGGCTTATAATGTAGAATGTAGGGGAACTAGCAGTAGAGAGCAATTAAGGAAGGGGGAACAATAATCCAAGAAGAACAGATAAGCTATTTAACGTTCTGGGGATGCCCAGGAATGACTATTGTCTGTTAATTTCTGATGGATGTAGTAGGAACAAGTTCACAGATATGTTGCTATATTAGGTAACTTTCTTGGGGTAAAGTAGGAACATGTTGGAAGTTAAGCAGTTATCTTAGGTTAGTTGTCTTTTTCTTACTCCCTTGTTATGGTCTCTTTGAAATGTTCTTTTATTGTATGTTTGTTTTCTTTTAACTTTTTTTCATACAGTTGATTTAAAAAAGATGGGAAAGTTAAAAAAAGAAAAAGAAAAACAAGAAAAAAAAAAAGATGTAGTGCCCCCTTGAGGAGCCTGTGGAGAATGCAGGGGTATTCGCCTACCCCACCTCCGTGGTTGCTAACATGACCACAGACATAGGGGACTGGTGTTTGATGGTTGAAGCCCTCTTACCATAAGTTTACCCTTGGGAAGACGTTTGCTGCAAAGGAGAGGCTGGGACTCCCTATGGTTGTGCCTAAGAGCCTCCTCCCGAATGCCTCTTTGTTGCTCAGATGTGGCCCTCTCTCTCTGGCTAAGCCAACTGAAAGGTGAAATCACTGCCCTCCCCCCTACGTGGGATCAGACCCACCCAGGGGAAGTGTAATCTCCCTGGCAACGTGGAATATGACTCCCAGGGAGGAATGTAGACCTGGCATCGTGGACGGAGAACCATCTTCTTGACCAAAAGGGGAATGTGAAAGGAAATGAAATAAGCTTCAGTCGCAGAGAGATTCCAAAGGAGCCGAGAGGTCACTCTGGTGGGCACTCTTACGCACACTTTAGGACAACTCTTTTTAGGTTCCAAAGAATGGGGTAGCTGGTGGTGGATACCTGAATCTATCAAACTACAAACCCAGAACCCATGAATCTCGAAGACAGTTGTATAAAAATGTAGCTTATGAGGGGTGACAATGGGATTGGGGAAAGCCATAAGGACCACACTTCCACTTTGTCTAGTTTATGGATGGATGAGTAGAAAAATAGGGGAAGGAAACAAAACAGACAAAGGTACCCAGTGTTCTTTTTTACTTCAATTGTTCTTTTTCACTTTAATTATTATTCTTGTTATTTTTGTGTGTGTGCTAATGAAGGTGTCAAGGATTGATTTAGGTGAAGAATGTACAACTATGTAATGGTACTGTAAACAATCGAAAGTACGATTTGTTTTGTATGACTGCGTGGTATGTGAATATATCTCAATAAAATGAAGATTAAAAAAAATAATAATAAAAAAATAAAGCCAGGAGAAATACTACAGTGGAGCCAAATGCCCAAGCTCCCTAGGAGGCTGTGAAAATCTAATTGCTGTTTGGTCTCCAGCTGCCATACTGCTCCACTTCCTGCTCAGCAGTGGCCACCAGCTGTGCAGAAGGGAGGGCAGAAAGGATTCGGAAAAAAAAAAAAAAAAGAAAAAAAAAGAAATATGCTTGTGGGCTTTTTATGATTTTTTAACAAACTCAATCTAAAGAAAAAAATCCAATGTTCTCCTTCAATCTAAACAAAGGGTTTAGGGACCACAGGAAATATTTCCCAGGCATAAAAACACACAAAACAATTGTTGGTGCCCAGGATTGTTTTATGAGTAGAATGAGACCCCCCAGCCTGGAATTGCCTTAACGACACCCCCAAAATAGACCATGTCCTTCGTGTCATCAGGCTGACACTGGATGGCTGCTTTGAACATTTTACCCTCTATTGACATAATGCTAAGGCCGAAACCACAAAGGAAAAGACTGATAGATTTAACTACACAGATATTTAAAAAGTTGACACTAAATTAAACCATACTACTAAATTAAAAGATATATAAATATTGGAAGAATCTTTGCACTTTAATATCCTCAACACAGAGAAATCTTTCACGAATCAACTATACGCCTACACACAATCCCCTCCCCCATCAAAATTAGTAAAGGATATGAAAAGAATATTGACAAGCCAAGAAAGATAAATAATGACCGGTAAATCTCTGAAGAAAATAGGGTTAACCTCCTCAAATGACATTTTCCCACTGAGCATATAAGCAAAGATTCTAAAAGTCATTAGCACTACTGGGAGGGTATAGAGAAAAAGACACCGCCATACACTTCTGGTGAAAAAAACTGGTACCTCTTTCTCTGAAAGTAATTTGACTCCATATATCAAATTCCTATAAATGTGCATTCCCTTAAATCACCAGTTCTAGTTCTAAGTGCTTGTCCTCATTACATCGTTAGAGAAGGGTCTGCAAGGATTTTTATTGAGTTTTACACACTCACAGATAAAAAAAGATCTTTAAATATCCACACCAAAGTATTAACTATGATTATCTGCTAATAAAACTTGAAAAATCACTAGTACTTTTTTCCTACACACTTGTCTGTATTGTCTAATGCTTCTATAACAAACACGTATTACTTTGTAACAATTTGTTTCTTTTCCTTTTTCTTTTTCAGGAAAAGTAAACATCCAAGGAAAGCATTAAAAAAAAAAAATAGAAATGGTGACAGGAACTTTGGGATTTCCAATCGATTGGAATTGATTTTATTCCAATCAATTCAAATAGGGCAGATTAAATGTGAAAAACAAAATGCTCCCTTAGGAAGCTCTTTTTGCTTCTTTTCTGGTCACTTCATCCTACATCGAGAATTGTTCAAGAAAGATGTTTACAACCCCACACGTGTTCTAGAAAAGTTCAACCATGAAGTCATGATTTTTCATACCTGCACGATGATTTATTTAATTGAAACTTGATACCTGAACAACATTTTTTGTTTTGGAGTATGGGATATAGCAGAGAAACTGATACCGACTTTCCCAAGAGCTTCAAAGTAAGAAAGCTTTCCTTTTCCCTACGTCAACCCTTGGTTACACACTGGAAAACAGCAGCGAGTGAGGAATACCAAGGCTAGAGACAAAAACCAGAATACGGCAATTGTGTGTCCAGGCTGGCAGGTGCAGTGCTGAAATGGCTGCATGCCACCGCAGCAAAACATCTGCAAACAGCCTCACGTTCACAATCAGTTTGGCAGGGTTTCCAACACAGGCTGAGGGACTTAGCTTTCCCCACATAAGGCAATGACAAGGATTTCAAATAGACCAAGCATTTTATATTAGTGTCAACAGCACTAAGACACGGCTTCAGCTGGCAGAGGAGAAACCATGCGTATCTGCATTACTTACTCCACAGAAACTTCCTGAGCTCCATCTGTTCTCAGAAACCAGTTCCCCCGCCCACCGTGGGGGCCCCTTCTATGGCGCACACTTGGCCCTGTTTCTCTGAGCCCCCATCATATGGTTTATACTCAAGAACCTGATGTCTCAATGATTCTTTGAATAGAGAGATATGGGAAGTTCATTGCAGCAGGGTAATACTACAAGGTATTATTAGTTGTTGGGCAGCAAAAATGATTCACTCCCCCAAACTTCATGCTTTCCCTAAATAATGTGGAGGGGGGCTAGATTTTACAGGATGGAAAAACCAATACTCTTGCACACCAGGGTCTATGAACTGGTTCAAGGTCACAGAAGATGAATAGGAATGCCTCCTAAATTAACAACAGGAAATAGGTTCCCTGGAGCAAACGAAAGACAAATGTCAAAAACACTTACACACCACACAGGATGTCTACCCCCGCATCTAATTGATTTTTATAGAAACACTGGCCTTTCATGAAATAAAATGTCCCACTCTGAAAATCAGAGGAACAGTGTTAACAAGTGAGTCAAAACCAAAACAATATCTAATACAAATTACAGTACTACCTTTGATCTGTATGGACAATAAAGGAAAATATATTAAAATAAGAGACCCTCCAAGAGAGAGAAACTCAAGAGCTTTTCATTAAAAATAAAAGAAGGATCATTTATACAGAAACAGTTTAAAATTTATTTATAAATCTGTTTAAAAGCATCTAAAAGATTTATTTCTCTTTTGCTTGTTTTGTAAGCTGGATTAAGAAAGTAGGAATTAAAATCTAAAAGGATCCAGACCTGATCTGAGAATTTAGATTAAAATGAGTTGCTTAAAAATACAATCTTGCATCCTCCATAGCTTTTACGTACCTGAAAGCATTAAATGATCCCCTCCTTTTCTATCTCACTCACGTTGCTTTAATTATATATTTGGCAATACGAGGTAATATCAATTAGAAAAAAATAATGCAACATTTCATTGGCACTAGAGATTAAATATGAGCTCAGCAGTCAGCTCTTGCAAACACACACAAGCACCCAACTGCCCAGTGGAGTGGATGGGCTGTTGAAGTCAAGATCACAACAGTGAGGCGGACACAATCGCATTAAGGAAAAGCATCTCGCGAGGTTTTTCAAGGTCAGTTGATGAAGGCTGGAAGAAAATATTTCCCATGTGCCCTGGAAGGAAAAAGAAAACAAAAATTACCACAAGCAGCAAAACAAAATTCAAAGCCTTCATGGTCTGAAATGAAGTTCCTTCAAAGAACACTCTGACTACATCAGGTTTAAAAATGACCATTTTTAATGATTTAAAGCACCAGGGGGAATGATTTAATTTTCCAGTCCCGAGGCCTTTGATTCACAAAATAGTCTCTTGTCAACAATGGAACAGCTTGTTGAGTGACGTCTCATTGGCGGCGTTCTTTGAGATAGGCTAACATGGGTCACAAATAATGGCATTCACAAATACAGTCTCCCACCTCCCTAGTTACAGCAAGGACAGGGATAAACACAATGTGGGGCAGAGCAATTTAAATGGAAATGTATTGAGTAGAGTTGCATTGTGTTATGCAATGGCAAGGTGACTTTTCAAGGGTACTTTGACGTAGGCAGATGAACTAAATGGGTCCCCTTCCCACCCCCAGGTGGAAAGGATCAAACAATCTTTTTCAAGCCCTCCACAGTGCTGGGCCAAGTGACATTTGGCTTACAGGCTACTGCCATTCTCTCTAAAACTCTGGGACACTAAAATCTCAGGTTGTCCCAAAGGTCATGGCAGATGCCTACCTACCCTTGAATACTCAGGATCTAAGAGTTCCCACAGCATCCCAAAGGGTATCTCCTACCGGTGGCAGAAACAAGATCATCTAAAGTGATTAACTAAAGGTCCAGCCCCAGGGGCATCATGAAAACTAAGAGAGAACTCTAGAAAACCAAGATGTACTTTTTAAACAAAAATGTTTAAAGGATCAAAGAACAAATACATATTAAGCCATAGGAGAATGATATTTAATTTAAATTTTAGAATGAATTTAAATATTAGAAAGAATTTTAAAAAAGATCAGTGCTTTTGCCTAGCCAATATACACTTACCTGGTGCCTGCTACTTAAGAGTCTGTATGATATTTCAAGAAACAAAAACTTGCCTCATGGTGTCTGTCCTGGGGTGGCTTAATTCATGGGGTCACTAGTACTCAAAGAACTAATATGAGGTTGTATGAGGAAGAATAAAAAGTACTATGGTGATTTAAAGGTTTGGCAAATTCTACTTGATAGGTTAGGAGAGGTGTCAAATATTTAATGGTGATGATGACTTTTTAGGTGGTTCTCAGAGGGTGGATACTTTAACAGGTAGAAATGGAAGAGGGATGGGGATGGGTTATTAACCATCTACTATGAGCAAACTCATAGTAGAAGACAAGCAAGAAACGTGTTCAAGATATGTTGGAAATCCCAGTTGGGCTCAAGTGCAGGGTATTATGGCAGAATGTAGGCTGAATCCCATTTACAGAAGAGAGTCTAAGGGGACTTCTTTCAGCATGTATTTTAGGAAGCTATTGAAGGTTTCTGATATGAGCTATCAGACATTCTGGCCATAGGATGCAGAAGATATTGGAGGGAGGAAAATCTAGAGTGGGGAGATAAGTTAGAAGTCTTCTGTGATAGTCCAAGTGAAACATAACCAGGGTCTGAAGTATGATAAAGCTGTGAGAATAAAACAGAGAGGACAGAGCTGAGAGCTATTGCAAATGAATAGTCTGATCCTCAGATTTGCAGTGTCAGTGTTACCTGCGAGCTTGTTAGAAATGCAAAACTCTCAAGCTCCACCCAGCCCTACTGAATCAGAAACAGTATTTTAACAAGCTCGCGAGCCTCTGCACATTAAAATTAGAATCACTGATCTGTAGGGTCTGTGTTCCGATTTGCTAATGTTGCCATTATGCAAAATTCCAGAAATGGATTGCGTTTTTTAAAGGGGGTTTATTTGGTTACAAATTTACAGTCTGAAGGCCATGAAAACGTCCAAATTAAGGCACCAGCACAAGCATGTCTTCAGTGAAGGAAGGCCAATGCATCTGGAAAACCTCTGTTAGCTGGGAAGGCATGTGGCTGGCGTCTGCAGATCCTGGGTTGTTTTCCAGCTCCACTCTCAGCTCTTGTGCATTCTTCAAAATGTTGCTCTTGGGGTGTTTTGTCCTCTCTTAGCTTCTCCAGAGCAAGTGTCAGCAAACGTCTGCTTTCGACGGCTGTCTCCAAAATGTCTCTCTTGGCTGTAGCACCGAGCTCCTTCTGTCTAAGCTCTTATAGGGCTCCAGTGATTTAATTAAGACCCACCTTGAATGGGCAGGGTCCATATCTCCATGGAAATTATCCAATCAAATGTTTCACTCACAGGTGATTGAGTCACATCTCCATGGAAACACTCAAAGGATTCCAACCTAATCAACACTAATACATCTGCCCCCACAAGACTGCATCAAAGAACATGTCGTTTTGGGGGACATAATATATCCAAACCGGCATAGTCTGATGACTGACAAGATGTGGAGATCAAGGACAGCAAGGAGTCGAAGCTGACTCTTCCTGGGAAAATGGTGATGGTGATAAGATAGATTAAACCTCAAGCCCAATCAAGGCTATATAGCCAAGGGAGAAGCTGGAGAGGGACTCTGCAACTTCACCTCCAAGTGGCCTCTATGTGACACACCCTGTGTCTTTTCTCTGAATCCTTAGTTAAGCAGCCAGGGCCTGAGTCTGCATCCCAGATTTGCTGTATACAAGTTGTCTGACCTTGCACAAGCATGGTTATGAAAAAAAACCCAGAACACCATAGGCACTTAAATAAACGTTCTTTCTTTCCTCTTCTAAAATGAATGTTTTCCCAGACCTGTAATACTGTATTTATGTACCACTGACCACTGCAAGACAAAGCACCACTGCAAGATAAATACCAAAATATTTTTATTTTTAATATCTATAAGAGTTACAAAATTTACACTGCATGTTAAGTCTGGTATGCTTAAGCTTCCTACCTGTAAGTTGTATAAGATGTTAGACTTTGACATTATTGCCTTCCTTCTTGACGTTTTTTCTTTCCTTTGCTTTCATCATACTTTCATCATGTTTTCTGCCCTTCTTCCACTCTTGCCTGCCTTTGGCTTTCTTACTAGTTCTCTTATTTCTTCCAAGCCTCAACTGTGACTGGCTACCCATGGGACTCAGTCCCTGAAACATCACTCTTCTCTCATTCCTTGGGATAGCTCATTCCTCATCTATCGGCCTCTAAACAAATGATGACAAAACCCCAACACCAGTTTTGACCTATCCCTGGAGCTCTGGTCCCGTATCTCAAAATGCTTAATGGGCAATTCCACTTGTAAGTCACCAAAAACTCATCTTCTTCCCCCAAAGAGTGAGTCTTCCCCATTTCCTTATTTCCCTCAGTGGTGCCATCCTTCTCCAACATTGCAACTCCGGAGTGCCAACATTTAGGAGAGACAGAGAATGGTCAGTCACCTTCCTTCCTTGTGTGCCCTTAATTTAACCCCTCTTTTTCATGTGTGTGCGTAGCCATCTAGACTTGGTCTTATTACTGCACCTGAGTTATGACAGCCCTTCCTCTTTTATGTGCTGCTCACTACTGGATTGATCCTCCTAAAATGGCTCTTGGATGTTACGTTGACTCAAAAGTCCTTGATGGCTCTTCACTGCCTGCAGATAAACTTTTAAGGACCATGTATTATCACAACTTGTGGCTACACCGACACCTATTGATTTTCCCTGCTGTTGTTGTCTCTATTCTAGTGCTCTTTTAAATAATGCATGCAGTGATGAGTAACCATTTACAGAGATCTTTACCTGAGTCCCTGGTTATTTCTTTAGGGTAACTGTCGGGGTCATAGTACTTTATACGAGCCTGTCACTTATTTACAAAACTATCACTGATCAGTTTTGGTCTTCCAGATGAGTTGCAAATATCTACCCTAGCAATTTTTCAACAGAAGTTTCGCTTTTAAACACTTCTCTCTCTCTCTCTCTCTCTTTTTTTTTTGTCAGCAAAGTAATAACTGCTTGTTTTAACAAGTGAAGAAATATAAAGATTTATTTAAAAAAAAACAACTAACTCCCAACTCATTCTTCCATGCTACTATCCCCACTACCCTGACCTTACTAAACAATATTAGCAGCCTTGTAGGTATCCTTCCATTTTTTCCTTGTTTATATAAACATAATGGGGCACCTTTATGCATATAGGGGTTTTATTCCATTGAAACAGTATTATACTGCATACATTATCGTAGCACTTTGTTCATTTAACAGTATACAATGGGCATTCTTATAGAACAGTTTAAAATTTATCTTTTTTCTGATATATAGTGATATTTATATTTTCCATAAATATGAACATATAAATTATATGTATGTGTGATTTTATATAAAGAGGATTATATCCTAATTTTTTTCTATTGACTAAATATGTGTTTATTCTAGTCCATTTTGGTATGACTTTTTCACCTGGAGGACAGTTTAGTGGTTCCTCAGAAAACTAGATAACGAGTTACCCTATGATCCAGCAATTCCACTTCTCCATATATACCCAGAAGATCTTAAAGCTGTGACACAAACAGCTATTTGCACACCGATGTTCATAGCAGCATTGTTCACAATTGCCAAGAGATGGAAACAACTCAAATGTCCTTCAACAGATGAGTGGACAAACAAAATGTGGTATATACGCACGATGGAATACTACACGGCAGTAAGAAGGAATGAGGTCATGAAACATATAACAACATGGATGAACCTTGAAGACATAATGCTGAGCGAAATAAGCCAGACACAAAAAGAGAGATATTTTATATCATGACTATGCGAACTCTGTGAAAAATTTAAAGTAAGTGTAATATAATGTAGAGTATAGGGGACCTAGAGATAGACAGAAGCTAGTGAAGGCAGAACCATAACCTAATATGTACAGATATGATAATGAGGGTGATCTTACTGGTATGGGAATGGACAGGTGTGACCTTGGTTCGTTAATGGGATTGTAAGTATCAGTGATGCATTGAAAGCGAACATGTTTGTAAATGATTGTTTAAAGGCAGAGTAGCACTACAAACCTAAAAAAAAAATAAATAAATAAAAAAGAAGAGGTTAAGACATTCACAGATAAACAAAAGCTGAGGTAGTTTGTCACCACTTCACATGCCCTACAAGCAATGCTAAAGGACATTTTTCAGATTGAAGGGAAAGGACACTAACAGTAGACTGAAGTCGTATAAAGAAATAAAGACCTTGGTAAAGGTAACAATATGGGTAATTGTAAACGCAAAAATACAATTATTATTGTATTGCATTTTTGGTATGTAACTCCCACTTTTTACTTCTTACAGGATCTAAAATGCAAAATCACAAAAGTAATGATAAACCTATGGCTTTGGACAATGTATAATTCGTGATTTGATATAATTTGTAACAAGAACAGCAAAAAGGGGGAATGGAAGGGTATAGGAATAGTATGTGTGTATACTACAGAAATTAAGTGGGCATCAAATCAAACATGATTGTTATAGATTTAGGATCTTATATTTAAGTCCCATGGTAACTGCAAAGAAAATATCTTAAAAACATACACAGAGGAAAAGAGAGGGACTTGAAATCATTCACTACAAAAAATCAAACTAAGTGTGAAGTAGGCAGTAATGGAAAAATTCAGGGACAGAGTATTATAAGACTTACAAAAACAAATAGCAAGTGTAAGTCTGGAGTTTGGAGGAAGAGGTCCAGGCTGGAACTAGAAATTCAGGTGTAATACACCTACAGATGGTATTAGCTGAATGAGACCACCAAGACAGTCAGAGCACATAAAGTTAGGAAGTTGACCCAATGTGGAGAGGACAGGACGATGCTGGGGATTTGGCAGAGAATGGAAAGGAGTGTCCACTGTGATAGGCGGGAAGCTGGGAGAGTACGGTGTCCTGAAAGCCAAGGAAAGAAAGAGTTTCAAAAGGAGGGAGCAATTCACCATGATGAATGACACTTATAGGTCTGAAAGACGAAGACTGAGAAATAACCATTGGATTGGGCAATGCAGCCATGGCTAGTGACCATGACAAAAACAGTGTACTGGATAGGCAGGCTCTAAGATTTTATTAGGGTGAGTTTAAGAGAAAATGGGAGGAAAGCAATTAGAGACAGCAAGCATAGCTATCTCTTGAGGTTTTGCTCTATGGGGAGGAAAGAAATAGAGCAGTAGCTAGAGGGAAAGATGGTATTGATAGAGTTTGTATTTATTTATATGTTATACTGATGGGAATTTTCTAGTTGAAAAGGAATATCTGATGTTTCAGGAGAGAGGGGAGAGTGTTACTAAAGCAAAGTGCTCTAGCTGATGGAAGGAATGGAATTTAGTTCATTTAAGGAAGAGCTGGTGGCTCTTCTGCAGGTGGATGGATATATCGGTGGGAGCCTGAGGAATGTTTTATCTTTCTGTCACTGCTTCTTTCAAGTAACAGAAGCACAAACAACCATCAACAGGGGACTTAGGCTATGCCTGTCCCACCAAGGAAACCTCAATCATCCTAGCTATCGCATCATGAGGAAAAGATGTTCCTCTGTTTTATCTGTGAGGAATCTAAGCAGAGATTTATAGCTAGCCATGGAAGGTCCACCAATAGTCAGTGAAGAGCCAGGTTTTCAAACCCTCATTTCCTTAGTAGAAACTCATGGCGGAATTCATTTCCTCTCCCCCATCATCTTCACCTCAATTCCAGTATTTCTCTAGGATCTTTCTAAATTTTAGGGTTTTTGATAAGTGGAGGAGAAAATGTACAATTAGTTTCCAAGTCCTGACCCAAATCCAAATTCCAAGCTGTTCCACAACTTACCAATTATATGAAATTCAAAGCCCCATTTTCTACATGAACCCCACTCACACATTTGTATGACTAAGTCAATAATTATAATACATGAAGAAAAGATATTGTGTTTTGATTCTTTTCTCTCTCCTTCCATGTTGTCCCTATTCTGAATGCTACAGCCATACAAGTGAGTACATATTATAAATATACACATTGTATGCATTCTTTGCAAATCCACCTACATTCAGTTTTCTTAAAAACATATATTTGTGAAATCCGTCCATCAATTTTAACTACTTGATGCCTTTAAGGTAACGTTCATACAAGATTTATAACAGATTGTCTTCTCAAAAATGATCAGCAAGTCCTTGATTATTTTGCTATATTTTACCACTTTAAAGATTTCTATCCACTCAATATTTTTTGTTTAGTAGATACATTTGTACACAGGATTCAATTAAATTATGAAACCCACTGTAGTTGGCTTTGATTCAGTATACACTGCAAACCTCACAATCACATATGTTCCTAAGCTTTGATGCTGGTTCAATATATTGTGCACACGAAGTACATTAAGCACATACTGCAGCACAGTTGCAAGGCTTTCTTCACAGAAATCTGTAAGGACATTTCATTTTGAAAAAGTGCCTTTTGCTGGAGGGGTTTTTTAAAATCATTTTGGAGTGGAAAATTAAATACCTGTTTCTTTGATGTGCTAGTTCCCTGAAAAAAATATATCACCAGAAGATCTTACTATTTTATAACCATATTTCACTTAAAATCCTCTCCCCCCTCTAAAAATGTTCATTTGTTTTTGTTGTAGGTCCAGGCAAGGGGTGATAAAAAGCCTTACAGTCAAGGCAATCACTCTGGGAACAAAGGGCAGGTGTCATATTTTACTGTGATGTTCTGGGGCTGAAATCAGGACTTTCTCCTTTTCTGGGAAGCTATTGTAGAATTTACAGTAATTACCCTGGCTGACTGCCCATCACACAGCTGAAAAGCACACTACAAAAAATAATACCTGGGGAGAAGGCTACAACATATTTTTTAAATTCTCATTGTTTTTATTCCTTATCTTTGAAAGATGATTTTTTTTTTTTAAAGAGAAAAACTCACCCAGCTGTTACCACTTTTCATATTCTGTATTCCAATAGCTTCTGGACTGCTTGAGGCTACCTGGTTGACTTTTGCCTTGGAGTCGGTCCAGAAAAGCATTATTTACCCTTTAAAACAATGAAAAATGGGAGTAAGTACAAAGCTTGCTGCTAGGCGAGAGATTTTTGAGAACCTAATGTGCTGTGTGAACTGGCTGTGGGGACTACTTCTTCCCTTCAGCTTAGACGAAACCCACAGAAACTTCTTTTCATGTTAACCATAACGGCAAGCTGTTAACTGCTCCTTACTGGAGCTGGTAAGAGTCTTGGCTCAGGCCAAACGGGGCACAAATTCCTAACTTCAGACTTTTGCATAGCTATCTCCTACCAGATCAGCAAGTGCCCTGCTCTTCCAAGAAGCGGTGTCCTGAGCCCGAGGGCTGAGGAAAAACGGATGCCTTGCAAGAACCAAAACGTGAAGAGAAACTTGGCACTACTGCTGGAAGACAGATATTTCTCCTATTTGCCCTGGATCCCACTGTCACTCTTGCTAAAGTAAACCCCACCAAGTGAAAAGTAGGAGGACGAAAATGGAACTGTCAGAAGAGCAAAGAAAAGCTTTCACAAGAAGGAATGGATACACCTTGTCCTCATGCTCTGCAAACAATTCGGAAATTAAGTTCAAGACATGGGAGGCAAAACTATAAAGAAAGGCAAGAAAGCGATTATCATAAGGGTTGGGGTAAGGGTTGCTGGTATATTCTATTTCTTGACCTGACTACATGGATGTTTACTTTATAATCAATCATTATTCTACATAATTGTTTATGTACTTTTCTGTGTATTATATATTACAATTTTTAAATAAAAAAAAATAAAGGCAACACCATGCTCTGAGTTACCCATGGATGGATGAGTAGAGCCAGGGACCTAGAAGGTAGAGAAATAGGACCATAACAGGTAGCCTATGATATCGACTGATTACTGAGGGACAGTGTCAATAAGACCATAAGAAGCTCACTGCAGGCCAAAACACAGTGCCTGCTGGGTCCTGCCACCCAAAACACATTTATGGCAGAAAGGGAAGGTGAGCAGTCCTATGTTTTGTCCCATATTTCATCATGAAATGTCCCATATAACATGTCCCACATTTCGTCATATGTCCCATATTTCGTCATGACATGAGCAGAGGGTGGTAATGGTGGGCGTGGCCCCAAGTGAATGACGGTGGGAGATTTGGGAACCTTGAGAAAATGACTGCTGGGTGGTCAAGTCAGAGGCTGGAGATTGTTTGCCTGGTCTGTGCTTGCTCAGTGCTACCTAAGATCCAACCCCGGGTTAACCCAGTTTGACCTCTAGGCCCGTGGCCCAGTTTGTTTCAAGCCCTTGATCCCCATGTTCTCTTCTTTCTCTCTGCAATTTCCATTTGTCGTCTGTTACTCAAAGAGTTATACTGGGTCAGGTTCAGGCGTACTCAAGCTCAATGTAGGGTTCATGGAAAAGCTCATGAGTCTCACAAGTTTTCTATGATAAAACTCACATCGAGGTTTCTGCCATGAGAACTTCTAAACAGTGGAAAGCATATTTCCTTTTTGACTCCATTAAAATTATACCCCTATATAAAACCTAATTTATGTCCCCTAAACACATCCTACATAACTGAGGAGGAAGTAGTTGTTGCTCTGAGGAGAAATGGACACAGCTATTTTATTCATTAACATGCTACTGAATGACTACTTTTATACAATAATGTGAGAAAGCTCATTGTAACCTCTAAAGGACAATACAAATGTAAGCACTTAAAAAATGATAACATAAAATGTGTTTAAAGACGTGGTCAGTTATTTAAAAACTGTTTGCTGAGTTTACTATCCCCAGAGATTTTCTCATGCATTAAATTTGGATCTACATCTAAGTAGATCCAATCGAAAGTGCAAATGAGGTGTGAAAACTATATAGCCCCACACATTTTTAAGTATTCAGGAGTATGGAAATAAAATTAATGAATGAGGGTCAGGGTTCCTATAACAAAAAGTCTTCTCCACCTCTAATCAAAAAACTTGGATTTTTATTGGGTTCCCATTGAAGATTAATTTCTTACCGATGAGGTCTATTAATAGGACACTTTACTTTCTTTAAGATGCTTAAAACCTTCACAATTGAATTAATCCTGAGAAATCCAGAGAAATAACCTGCTACTACTAGCAACCATTCATTAATTTTATTTCCATACTCCTGAATACTTAAAAATGTGTGGGGCTATATAGTTTTCACACCTCATTTGCACTTTCGATTGGATCTACTTAGATGTAGATCCAAATTTAATGCATGAGAAAATCTCTGGGGATAGTAAACTCAGCAAACAGTTTTTAAATACAACAACAGGTTTTTAAATAGAAAGGCTTTTAAAGAGAAAAGGAGAAAAACTCATAAAAATGGCTAAACTAATTTATGGCCTACTTTAAAACAAATAGGTAGCAGTTAACGGTCCACCCTTATCTAGCAGTATAGCCTAACTCATGAATCAGAATCTTTATGTTTCCTTATAATCAGAGAATGCATACAAATTTGCATTTGACATTTTAAAATTCTTTAGACTGGACTATGGAGGCAGCATAGTGCAGTCAAAAGAATATGAGCCCCCAAACCCAACGAGTGGGAAAGTCAGAACTGGGAACCACCACTGAGCACTTTTTGAAGTCCCCATGTATAAAATGAAACCACTGCATTTTAAAAATACACTTCAGTGGTAACGAGAAGGTTAAACACAGGAGAGAAACCACTCGCCTTCAAAGGAAGAATTTTCTTCTCTGCAATCATGAAAGCCCTTACATTAAATTCTTCTCATTAAACACTAAAGCATTTCCAAGTGAACCCAAATAGCCCAAGGCTCCCCCCAGGAATAGCCTAAGCACAATAATGATAAGTAATATGGTGGCTGTTGGCCCAGCCCCAATATTAGCACAAGAAAGATTTTTATTGGGAACAATTAAGTACTAACATCCGATATTAGCAATAAGATAGAGAGTACTGACATTATTAAAAATTAATCAAGGTTCTATTTTAAGCCACCCACCAATGTATTAGTCAGTGTAAAATAATTTTATTGGCAGTTCTTGTCTGTGCTTTTATACTGAAGTATGAGTATCTCACCATATATATTAATTGAATTATTCTAAAGTAGGTTGCTAACAGTAAAGCATTGTCTCAAAAGATCATGATGTTTTGTCCCACGGGAGGCAAATTACACATAACCTAAACAAACTCATTCCCTGAGACATGATTCAGTTTTCTAACGTGAGTTCATAATGCTACCTATCCAGAAAAATTAAATATTATTTGTGCATGTACATATGTATGTACGTGTGGTGTGCACCTGTGAGCATGCACTGATAAAGCAGTTGGCAACTCTCTCACACACACACCACCCTGATAACAAAGATTTTAAAAAGGCAATAAGATTCCAAAGCTGTATGCAATATTACTGTGGTGTTTTCCTAAAACACTGTGAAAACTTTACAGGGGATTGATTTAACCAGGATGTTTATTTTATTAGCCAATTATACCTCCTGTGTTCAGTTTGGTGAGTTCTGGCTCTTTCTTCCTCTTGTTGCCATTGTTTTCGTTCCAGTAATTCACTCTAGGAACAATAACATTTTTAAAATATGGTTTTCCATTAACATGGCTGTACAGAAGACAACAGATCAATTACATTTTTAATCTTAGCTAGTGCAAGATTACATTTTTGAAACTTTTACTTAAGTACCATTTCCATGTGAAATTATTTTCTCATATAAGTGGGTAGCAAAAATAATTGTGGCTTTAGTCAAACAGAATAGCTGTGAGAGTGTAAAATTATGAGATTAAAAAGCCAATGTGCATGTTCAAGATATTAGACCAATAAGTTTAACACAGTCAAACTCACCTGGGTCCTACCAAGAGAAATAAATCACATTAATTTCTTAAGGAATATCACATAATACCATTCATTTTTTGGTAATTCTCTAGCATTTCTACCAAGAGAAATAAATCAAACTAGTTTCTTAAGGAATACCACATAATACCATTCATTTCTTGGTAATTCTCTAGCATTTCTCCCCTAGTAAATCCATAGCAACTTACAAATAAATATTGGGTTTAATTCTATAATGCAATTCTGTTATAAAAATATTCTCACCTGGAAAAGAAGCCCTCACCTATTACTGACCAGTTGCTCCAAGTACTAGCAGATCTTTGGGCTCCCAGGAAGGGATAATTTGCTTCAAACAGTCTCTAGCTCCTGACATTCTGATTGTCTTCTAAATTTTTCATATTCAGTTTACTGCGTTTACAGTATTATACCAGAGAACTAGGTCCCAGGATTTCTCTAAGGGCCAATTACCTACCAAAAAACAGACTGTGAGTCTTAACCTCATTTCAGAAAAAAAAGCAGAGGGAAGTAAATTCTCATACTCAAATCATAAGTCAGTGCCTGCTTAAGAGAGATTTTTCTGGTAGAGAAAATAGTTATGTCTTGATAAACATGCCAACGCATGTATTCTTTAACCCCCAAAATTACTGGATGAAAAGTATAAAATAAGCCCAAAGTTCAGAATGACATTTTGTTTTATTCAAAGGCCTTCCAACCCTCTACAGACCACAAAATAAAAGGACTAGTTTCTTATACTGTGATATTGTATATATATATTACTCACCGGTCCCTAAGTTACAGTTTTTAATCATTATTACCATCTAGTACCAACAACAAGGGAAAAACTAGATGTTTTCTAATTAATTGCATAATTTTCATTCATTCAACAAGTATTAAGCTCCTACGAGATGCCACACGCTGGCCCTTTGCTAGAGGCAGAGGCTCACTTTTCCACAATGGCATAAGTCTTTTATTTCATTTTAATTTTTAACACTATAATACATGTACATAGTTTTTAAAGTCTAGCAAGTAATAGTACTCCTTACTGATCTTACCATGGCTAATACTGAAAAACAAACTAAAAATAAGCTCCTCTTCTTCACTGTCCTCTCCCTTCCCCCACACAACCACTTTCAATCCCTGCATGAAGTTTTGTCTGGCCGTTATCTCCTTCTTAAAGCATGCATCTTCTGCTATTATCAAATTTTTTTTTTTTTTTTTCAATTTAGAGTTTCTCTCTTGCCTTCCTGCTCTGGAAGATTTATGTCTCCATTACTACCTCTACTCCAAACCCCAACTTTCTCTATATACACTTCCTCCTCCCCCTTCCTCATCTCCCATCATTACAGCTTTTTATTTATTTATGTTTAAACTTTCAGGGCTGTGCCAGCTTCCAAAATTTTGCTGCTATCTTCTCTTTGCTGCAGTCTCCTGACCTGTTGTTTATAGCTTTTACTAAAAAAAGAGCAATTCCTTTTGGTCTTTTTAGTGAGATCTGGGAAAGGAGAGATTAGAGATAAGCAAATGAAATATTTTTAAAGTGCAGTATGGAACCAAAAGATCCTAAAAGATTAAAAAAAATTTTTACCAGAATTTTGTTACTTACTCCTCACAACAACCTTGAAGGACAGGTAGATAAATAAAGAATTATTTGATGAATGAATGAATGGACATTATCCTTGTTTTACAGGTGAGCAAACAGAGGATCAGAGATGGAGTTTAAGTAACTTGTCAAGAGTTGAACAGCTCAGCGGTAGCAAAATCAAGACTAGGTTTTCTTATATTTAATCACCTCTGCAGGATGCATCCAATTAGGGGGTTAAGATGAAAGATAACTTCTCATTATTTTATCACCCTCAAGTATAAACAGCCAACATATGACCTGTCATGCCAGTTTGGATATATTATGTCCTCCAACATGCCATGTTCTTTGATGCAGTATTGTGGGGGCAGACATATTTAGTCTTGATTAGGTTGGAACCTTTGGATTGGGTTGTGTCCATGGAGACGTGACCTACTTATTCTAGTCTGCTAATGCTGCCAGAATGTAAAACACCAGAAATGGACTGGCTTTTATAAAAGGGGGTTTATTTGGTTACACAGTTACAGTCTTAAGGCCATAAAGTGTCCGTCAACAAAGGGTACCTTCACTGGAGAAAGGCCATTGGCATCTGGAAAACCTCTGTTACCTCAGAAGGCATGTGGCTGGTGTTTGCTTGCTCTTGGGTTGCGTTTCAAGCTGGCGTTCTCCCAAATGTCTGCATCAGCTTCCAATGACCGTCTTCAAAATGTCTGTCTCTCAGCTGCAGCTAGCTCCTTATGTCTGAGCTTATATAAGGCTCCAGTAAAGCAATCAAGGCCCACACTGAAGGAGCATGGCCACACCTCCATGGAAATAATGAACCAATGGGTTCCAACCTAATCCACACTAATACGTCTGCCCCCACAAGATTGCATTAAAGAATATGGCTTTTTCTGGGGGACATAATACATACAAACCAGCATACCACCCAACTATAGGTGATAACTCTGACGATTATTTCCATGGAGGTGTTGCCCACCCTTTCAGCGTCAGTCTTAATTAAATCACTGGAGCCCTATAAGAGCTCAGACAAAAGGAGCTTGGTGCTGCAACTTAGAGAGGTATTTTGAAGATGGCGTTGAAAGCTGAAGCTGACATTTTGGAGAACGTCATTTTGAAGCTCAACTTGGAAGCAAGCAGATGCCAGCCACGTGTCTTCCCAGCTAACAGAGGTTTTCCAGACACCAGTAGCCTTTCTCCAGTGAAGGTACCCTATTGTTGGTGCCCTTGTTTGGACATTTTTATGGCTATAGAACTATAAATTTGTAACCAAATAACCCCCCTTTATAAAAGCCAATCCATTTCTGGTATTTTGCATAATTGCAGCATTAACAACCAGAACACCTGTTCAAACTCAAGTTTTAGAAGAATATATCTAACCTAAGCTCAAATCTAAATCCCTCTTTCTTGTCAAAGGATGCTAAATCTCATATAGATGAACCCATTTTTCCCCAAGGAGGAACTTTTTGTAGCCAACTCATCCTGAGTTTCAAAAAAATGAACTCTGAACAGACATTGGTTTGGAAATATGACACAAAGCCAAAAAACTAGAACACACTTCTCATATATGTATATAAACACCTATACATATCATTACTTTTATATTAAGATAATTTTTTTCAGACTTGGCAAAATCATTCTGAAATTTATCTGGAAAAAATAAATATGCCATGAAAAATCCTGAAAAAGAATAGTAGTGATGAAGAACAAGATCCACCAAATATTAAAACAGATCACGGAACTACAGTAATTAAAACAATTTGATTGAACCCAGAAAGAGACTTAATGCATATGGAAAGGTAGCCTATCATCAAATGTCATACTAAATTAATGCGGGAGACAGCATTCAGTGAATGGTGACAGGCTTGCTATCTACCGTGAGAAAAATTAAGACTAGATCCTTTATTTTTTATGTCAAAATCAATTTTATAGAGGTCTAGGATGTAAGCCAAAAGATAAAACCATACAAGTGTTCAAAGGGGACATGGGTAGATTTATTTATAAACTTGGAGTAAGAAAGTTCCAAAAATCATAAATGGAAAAGACAGATAAATTTGGCTGCATAAAAATTCAAAGCTCCCATTTGGACAAAAATACCATAAACAAAATTTTTTTAAAATTGCTAAAAGTATTTCTAACACACGGGACCTAATTCCATTATTCGTTTAGTCTTTCATTAAACAAATATCTGAGTGCCTATTGTAAGTAAGGCTTGGATCTAAATAGTCAAATAGAAAAACAGTCAAAAAATATAGAACAGGCAGTTCACAGGTAAATGACAGAGTCCTTATAAATTTGAAATGTCGTCATCTCCACTTATAACCAAAGTAAAACAAATCAAAGCAACAGGATAAAGACTTTTCTCCTAGCATATTTGCAAAAATTGGAAAAGCATGATATGGAAACAGGCACCTCAGTTACTCTGGCAGAACTTCTAAATTAGTGGAAACTTTTTGGCTGTGTTCAATGTAGAACAATATATTAGAGTTGTTTTATTGAAACAGTAAAAGTGCAGGGAAAGATATTAGCGCTCCTCAATAAGGAAGTAGTACAATAAGTTGGACCATGGAACAATGAAATACTATGCAACAGTTACAAAGAATGAGGTAGATCCCCACAGATGCTGTGGAGAGATTTCAAAGCTACAAAGGATAAAAGATAGGTTCAGAGCATTATCTCAGCACCCTTCTCTGTAAACAGAAGGGATATACAAACATACATTTCAACTAGTATATGCTGCTGTATATTTATTCAAAATGTTTTTTGTGGAAAAATACACAAGAAAATGTTACTTAGTTATCACTAGGGAGAGGAACTTGGAGGGTAGGTGGGATAGGGACAAAAGCTTTAATATCACATGTATTTTTGTTTTCCTTTTGAACTTTTAAACTATGTGCATCTGTTCCTTCTCCACATCATCAGTAAAGTCTATCCACGATGGAGGCCATTTCTGTTTCTTAATGCTTTTCTTTTTTTAAAAATCTCCCTAGAAATACCTGAAGCTGTCAAACTGCAACCCAGTGACCTTGAATCTTGAAGACAATTGTACAACTATGTAGACTGCACAGTGTGACTGTGTGACTGTGAAAACCTTGTGGCTCGCACTCCCTTTACCCAGTGTATGGACAGATGAGTAGAAAAATGGGGACAAAAATTAGATGAAGAATAGGGTGGGATGGAGGAGATAGAAAGATTTGGGTGCTCTTTTTCGCTTTTATTTTGGAGTAAGAAAAAGGTTCAGAAATGATTCTGGTGATGAAGGAACAACTGTACGATGATGCTGTGAATAACTGATTGTACACTGTGGATGACTGTAGGGCGTGTGACTGTACCTCAATAAAACTGTATTAAAAAAGGAAATGAACAATGGGGGTGGAGGAGAATGGGATGTTTTGGATGTTCTTTTTTATTTTTTTTATTTTATTTTTTGGAGTAATGAAAATGTTCAAAGTTTGATTGTGGTGATGAAAGCACAACTACATGATGATACTGTGAACAAGTGATTGTACGCTTTGAATGACTGTATGTTATGTGATTATATTTCAATAAAATTGCATTAATAAAAATCCCTGTAGCTCTTAATAAAGATGCAAAGGAGCAAAACACTACCTTATGAAGCTAAGTATTGTTAGGAAGGAAAAAAGAAGACGGGAAAAAACAACCTGCATCACCTATTACAGAGGCAAGAACAAGGAAGTGGAGATAAGAGCCCAGGAGGGAGACAGGGTTGGGAGCTGATGAGGCATCAGTACGGGGCAACAGGGCTCCAAAGAGCAGAAGAGGAGGCTCTGGCTTCCTGTACTCAAGGCTATGAGCCTACAACCAGCAAAGCGTATTTACTAGGGAAAGGCTGGTTTTTCTTTGGTACCAAAAAGGATAATTTCAACTAACTAATTTGTTCTGCTGAACTGACAGCCGCTATGGAAGTATCCACATGCCTTATCAGCATATCCTTGGCTCACTGACTGCGACCTCGCACAGAAGTGTAATATCTAGTTGGGCAGACACAGAATAAGTTGCTCTTGTTCCAGGGACTGAGCTTTGGACATTAAGAAACTCAAGGGTGGGGCAAGATGGCGGACTGGTGAGCTGTATGTTTTAGTTACTCCTCTAGGAAAGTAGGTAGAAAGCCAGGAACTGCGTGGACTGGACACCACAGAGCAATCTGACTTTGGGCATACTTCATACAACACTCATGGAAATGTGCAACTGCTGAGATCAGCAAAATCTGTAAGTTTTTGCGGCCAGGGGACCCGCGCCCCTCCCTGCCAGGCTCAGTCCCGTGGGAGGAGGGGATGTCAGCTCCGGGAAGGAGGAGGGAGAACTGCAGTGGTAGCCCTTATCAGAAACTCATTCTATGGATCCAAACTCCAACCATAGATAGACTGAGACCAGACACCAGAGAATCTGAGAGCAGCCAGCCCAGCAGAGAGGAGACAGACATAGAAAAAAACAGCATGAAAAACTCCAAAATAAAAGCGGAGGATTTTTGGAGTTCTGGTAAACATAGAAAGGGGAAGGGCAGAGCTCAGGCCCTGAGGCGCATATGCAAATCTCGAAGAAAAGCTGATCTCTCTCTCCTGTGGACCTTTCCTTAATGGCCCTAATTGCTTTGTCTCTTAGCATTTCAATAACCCATTTGATCTGTGAGGAGGGCCCTTTTTTTTTTTTTTTTTAAATCCTATTTTCTTTTTCTAAAACAATTACTCTAAGAAGCCCAATACAGAAAGCTTCAAAGACTTGCAATTTGGGCAGGTCAAGACAAGAGCAGAACTAAGAGATCTCTGAGACAAAAGGCAATAATCCAGTGGCTGAGAAATTTTACTAAACACCACAACTTCCCAAGAAAAGGGGGGGTGTCCGCTCACAGCCATCATCCTGGTGGACAGGAAACACTTCTGCCCATCGCCAACCCCATAGCCCAGAGCTGCCCCAGACAACCCAGTGTGAGGGAAGTGCTTCAAATAACAGGCACACACCACAAAACTGGGTGTGGACATTAGCCTTCCCTGCAACCTCAGCTGATTGTCCCAGAGTTGGGAAGGTGGAGCAGTGTGAAATAACAAAGCCCCATTCAGCCATCATTTCAGCAGACCGGGAGCCACCCTACACAGCCCAGCAGCCCAGAACCACCCTGGGGGGACGGCACTCACCTGTGACATAGCACAGTCATCCCTCAACAGAGGACCAGGGGGTGCACGGCCTGGAAGAGGGACCCACTCACAAGTCTCAGGAGCCATACACCAATACCAAGGACTTGTGGGTCAGTGGCAGAGAAAAACTGTGGCAGGACTGAACTGAAGGATTAGACTATTGCAGCAGCTTTAAAACTCCAGGATCACCAGGGAGATTTGATTGTTAGAGCCACCCCCACTCCCTGACTGCCCAGAAACACACCCCATATACAGGGCGGGGAACACCACCTACACATGCACGCTTGGTACACCAATTGGACCCCACAAGACTCACTCCCCCACTCACCACAAAGGCAAAGCAGGGGAGAACCGGCTTGTGGAGAACAGGTGGCTCGTGGACGCCACCTGCTGGTTAGTTAGAGAAAGTGTACTCCACAAAGCTGTAGATCTGATAAATTAGAGATAAGGACTTCAATTGGTCTACACATCCTAAAAGAACCCTATCAAGTTCAGCAAATGCCAAGAGGCCAAAAACAACAGAAAATTATAAAGCATATGAAGAAACCAGATGATATGGATAACCCAAGCCCAAGCAACCAAATCAAAAGATCAGAGCAGACACAGCACCTACAGCAGCTACTCAAAGAACTAAAGATGAACAATGAGACCATAGTACAGAATACAAAGGATATCAAGAAGACCCTAGAAGAGCATAAAGAAGACATTGCAAAACTAAATAAAAAAATAGATGATCTTATGGAAATTAAAGAAACTGTTGACCAAATTAAAAAGATTCTGGACACTCATAGTACAAGACTAGAGGAAGTTGAACAACGAATCAGTGACCTGGAAGATGACAGAATGGAAAATGAAAGCATAAAAGAAAGAATGGGGAAAAAAATTGAAAAAATCGAAATGGACCTCAGGGATATGATAGATCATATGAAACGTCCAAATATAAGACTCATTGGTGTCCCAGAAGGGGAAGAAAAGGGTAAAGGTCTAGGAAGAGTATTCAAAGAAATTGTTGGGGAAAACTTCCCAAATCTTCTAAACAGCATAAATACACAAATCATAAATGCTCAGCGAACTCCAAATAGAATAAATCCAAATAAACCCACTCTAAGACATATTCTGATTACACTGTCAAACACGGAAGAGAAGGAGCAAGTTCTGAAAGCAGCAAGAGAAAAGCAATTCACCACATACAAAGGAAACAGCATAAGACTAAGTAGTGACTACTCAGCAGCCACCATGGAGGCAAGAAGGCAGTGGCATGATATATTTAAAATTCTGAGTGAGAAAAATTTCCAACCAAGAATACTTTATCCAGCAAAGCTCTCCTTCAAATTTGAGGGAGAGCTTAAATTTTTCACAGACAAACAAATGCTGAGAGAATTTGCTAACAAGAGACCTGCCCTACTGGAGATACTAAAGGGAGCCCTACAGACAGAGAAACAAAGACAGGACAGAGAGACTTGGAGAAAGGTTCAGTACTAAAGAGATTCGGTATGGGTACAATAAAGGATATTAATAGAAAGAGGGGAAAAATATATATGACAAACATAAACCAAAGGATAAGATGGCTGTTCAAGAAATGCCTTCATGGTTATAACGTTGAATGTAAATGGATTAAACTCCCCAATTAAAAGATATAGATTCGCAGAATGGATCAAAAAAAATGAACCATCAATATGTTGCATACAAGAGACTCATCTTAGACACAGGGACACAAAGAAATTGAAAGTGAAAGGATGGAAAAAAATATTTCATGCAAGCTACAGCCAAAAGAAAGCAGGTGTAGCAATATTAATCTCAGATAAAATAGACTTTAAATGCAGGGATGTTTTGAGAGACAAAGAAGGCCACTACATACTAATAAAAGGGGCAATTCAACAAGAAGAAATAACAATCGTAAATGTCTATGCACCCAATCAAGGTGCCACAAAATACATGAGAGAAACACTGGCAAAACTAAAGGAAGCAATTGATGTTTCCACAATAATTGTGGGAGACTTCAACACATCACTCTCTCCAGAGATAGATCAACCAGACAGAGGAACAATAAGGAAATTGAAAACCTAAACAATCTGATAAATGAATTAGATTTAACAGACATATACAGAACATTACATCCCAAATCACCAGGATACACATACTTTTCTAGTGCTCACGGAACTTTCTCCAGAATACATCATATGCTGGGACATAAAACAAGCCTCAGTAAATTTAAAAAGATTGAAATTATTCAAAGCACATTCTCTGACCACAATGGAATACAATTAGAAGTCAATAACCATCAGAGACTTAGAAAATTCACAAATACCTGGAGGTTAAACAACACACTCCTAAACAATCAGTGGGTTAAAGAAGAAATAGCAAGAGAAATTGCTAAATATATAGAGACGAATGAAAATGAGAACACAACATACCAAAACCTATGGGATGCAGCAAAAGCAGTGCTGAGGGGGAAATTTACAGCACTAAACACATATATTAAAAAGGAAGAAAGAGCCAAAATCAAAGAACTAATGGATCAACTGAAGAAGCTAGAAAATGAACAGCAAACCAATCCTAAACCAAGTACAAGAAAAGAAATAACAAGGATTAAAGCAGAAATAAATGACATAGAGAACAAAAAAACAATAGAGAGGATAAATATCAACAAAAGTTGGTTCTTTGAGAAGATCAACAAGATTGACAAGCCCCTAGCTAGACTAACAAAATCAGAAAGAGAGAAGACCCATATAAACAAAATAATGAATGAAAAAGGTGACATAACTGCAGATCCTGAAGAAATTAAAAAAATTATAAGAGGATACTATGAACAACTGTATGGCAACAAACTGGATAATGTAGAGGAAATGGACAATTTCCTGGAAACATATGAACAACCTAGACTGACCAGAGAAGAAATAGAAGACCTCAACCAACCCATCACAAGCAAAGAGATCCAATCAGTCATCAAAAATCTTCCCACAAATAAATGCCCAGGGCCAGATGGCTTCACAGGGGAATTCTACCAAACTTTCCAGAAAGAACTGACAGCAGTCTTACTCAAACTCTTTCAAAACATTGAAGAAAATGGAATACTACCTAACTCATTTTATGAAGCTAACATCAATCTAATACCAAAACCAGGCAAAGATGCTACAAAAAAGGAAAACTACCAGCCAATCTCCCTAATGAATATAGATGCAAAAATCCTCAACAAAATACTTGCAAATTGAATCCAAAGACACATTAAAACAATCATACACCATGACCAAGTGGGGTTCATTCCAGGCATGCAAGGATGGTTCAACATAAGAAAATCAATCAATGTATTACAACACATTAAGAAGTCAAAAGGGAAAAATCAATTGATCATCTCAATAGATGCTGAAAAAGCATTTGACAAAATCCAACATCCCTTTTTGATAAAAACACTTCAAAAGGTAGGAATTGAAGGAAACTTCCTCAACATGACAAAGAGCATATATGAAAAACCCACAGCCAGCATAGTACTCAATGGTGAGAGACTGAAAGCCTTCCCTCTAAGATCAGGAACAAGACAAGGATGCCCGCTGTCACCACTGTTATTCAACATTGTGCTGGAAGTGCTAGCCAGGGCAATCCGGCAAGACAAAGAAATAAAAGGCATCCAAATTGGAAAAGAAGAAGTAAAACTGTCATTGTTTGCAGATGATATGATCTTATATCTGGAAAACCCTGAGAAATCGACGATACAGCTACTAGAGCTAATAAACAAATTTAGCAAAGTAGCGGGATACAAGATTAATGCGCATAAGTCAGTAATGTTTCTATATGCTAGAAATGAACAAACTGAAGAGACACTTGCGGGTGACTGAGCTTGTACCTCGGCTTGTCAGGCCTGGGCCAGGGGACCTGATCACCCCCTGGGGAGGGTAGTAGGTACGGGCGTTAGTGCCCTGTGCAGCCCCCCCGAGCCTGGGGAGCGAGGTCAAGGCGGCTCCCTTTTCCTCACCCAAAATGCCACTAGCAGGGGAGGCTTGCCGGAGGAAACCGCCTTTCTCCCAACTGCCCTTTCCCCACTTCCTTATCTTACCCACACACTCCCTTGTGCCAAGGCCACTCCTGCCACCGCCAGCGCGCATGCACCGTGGCCAGAACAACTCCCGCCCGCTGCAACGGCTCCTGCGTCCTCTCAGAACCAATCCTAGCCCCTCTCCCTTCAGTATTGCCATTTAAGGCTACTTCACCTCCTTTCCAGCCCTGCCCTTCTTACCAGCCTATATAACCTGTAATCACCCCTGAATAAATCTCTTTGGCGCATACTCCTACTGGATGAAGAGTGTCTTGTCCTTATCGCCGCCCTCCACACCTTGCACGCCTCCCGCCGAGGACCCGGCCAAGTCCTCTGCCTCGCCCTCGCCTCCGGGAAAGAGCCCCCGCCGCCGGTACCCTTTAAGCAGCCCCGAGAGCTGAGGGCTCAGCTACCGGCCGCCCCTCCCCCTAGAAGCAGTAACCGCGACCGCAGACACTCAAGAAAAAGATACCATTTTCAATAGCAACTAAAAAAATCAAGTACCTAGGAATAAACTTAACCAAAGATGCAAAAGACCTATACAAAGAAAACTACATAACTCTACTAAAAGAAATAGAAGGGGACCTTAAAAGATGGAAAAATATTCCATGTTCATGGATAGGAAGGCTAAATGTCATTAAGATGTCAATTCTACCCAAACTCATCTACAGATTCAATGCAATCCCAATCAAAATTCCAACAACCTACTTTGCAGACTTGGAAAAGCTAGTTATCAAATTTATTTGGAAAGGGAAGATGCCTCGAATTGCTAAAGACACTCTAAAAAAGAAAGACGAAGTGGGAGGACTTACCCTCCCTGACTTTGAAGCTTATTATAAAGCCAGAGTTGTCAAAACAGCATGGTACTGGCACAAAGATAGACATATAGATCAATGGAATGGAATTGAGAATTCGGAGATAGACCTTCAGATCTATGGCCGACTGATCTTTGATAAGGCCCCCAAAGTCACTGAACTGAGTCATAATGGTCTATTCAACAAATGGGGCTGGGAGAGTTGGATATCCATATCCAAAAGAATGAAAAAGGACCCCTACCTCACACCCTACACAAAAATTAACTCAAAATGCATGAAAGATCTCAATATAAAAGAAAGTACCATAAAACTCCTAGAAGATAATATAGGAAAACATCTTCAAGACCTTGTGTTAGGCGGCCACTTCCTAGACTTCACACCCAAAGCACAAGCAACAAAAGAAAAAGTAGATAAATGGGAACTCCTCAAGCTTAGAAGTTTCTGCACCTCAAAGGAATTTCTCACAAAGGTAAAGAGGCAGCCAACTCAATGGGAAAAAATTTTTGGAAACCATGTATCTGACAAAAGACTGATATCTTGCATATATAAAGAAATCCTACAACTCAATGACAATAGTACAGACAGCCCAATTATAAAATGGGCAAAAGATATGAAAAGACAGTTCTCTGAAGAGGAAATACAAATGGACAAGAAACACATGAAAAAATGTTCAGCTTCACTAGCTATTAGAGAGATGCAAATTAAGACCACAGTGAGATACCATCTAACACCGATTAGAATGGCTGCCATTAAACAAACAGGAAACTACAAATGCTGGAGGGGATGTGGAGAAATTGGAACTCTTATTCACTGTTGGTGGGACTGTATAATGGTTCAGCCACTCTGGAAGTCAGTCTGGCAGTTCCTTAGAAAACTAGAAATAAAGTTACCATTCGATCCAGCGATTGCACTTCTCGGTATATACCCGGAAGATCGGAAAGCAGTGACACGAACAGATAACTGCACGCCAATGTTCATAGCAGCATTATTCACAGTTGCCAAGAGATGGAAACAACCCAAATGTCCTTCAACAGATGAGGGGATAAATAAAATGTGGTATATACACACGATGGAATACTACACGGCAGTAAGAAGGAACGACGTCGTGAAACATATGACAACATGGATGAACCTTGAAGACATAATGCTGAGCGAAATAAGCCAGGCACAGAAAGAGAAATATATGCTACCACTAATGTGAACTTTGAAAAATGTAAAACGAATGGTTTATAATGTAGAATGTAGGGGAACTAGCAATAGAGAGCAATTAAGGAAGGGGGAACAGTAATCCAAGAAGAACAGATATGCTATTTAACGTTCTGGGGATGCCCAGGAATGATTATGGTCTGTTAATTTCTGATGGATATAGTAGGAACAAGTTCACAGAAATGTTGCTATATTATGTAACTTTCTTGGGGTAAAGTAGGAACAGGTTGGAAGTAAAGCAGTTATCTTAGGTTAGTTGTCTTTTTCTTACTTCCTTGTTATGGTCTCTTTGAAATGTTCTTTTATTGTATGTTTTTCTTTTTTGTTTTTTTGTTGTTTTTTTTTAATTTTTTTTTCCATCCAGTTGATTTAAAAAGGAAGAAAAGGTTAAAAAAAAAGGGGAAAAGAAAAAAAGGAAAAAAATATGTAGTGCCCCCTTGAGAAGCCTGTGGAGAATGCAGGGGTATTGGCCTACCCCACCTCAATGGTTGCTAAGATGACCACAGACATAGGGAACTGGTGGTTTGATGGGTTGATCCCTCTACCGTAGGTTTTACCCTTGGGAAGACGGTTGCTGCAAAGGAGAGGCTAGGCCTCCGTATATTTGTGCCTAAGAGCCTCCTCCCGAATGCCTCTTTGTTGCTCAGATGTGGCCCTGTCTCTCTAGCTAAGCCAACTTGAAAGGTGAAATCACTGCCCTCCCCACTACGTGGGATCAGACACCCAGGGGAGTGAATCTCCCTGGCAACGTGGAATATGACTCCCGGGGAGGAATGTAGACCTGGCATCGTGGGACGGAGAACATCTTCTTGACCAAAAGGGGGATGTGAAAGGAAATGAAATAAGCTTCAGTAGCAGAGAGATTCCAAAAGGAGCCGAGAGTTCACTCTGGTGGGCACTCTTACGCACACTTTAGACAACCCTTTTTAGGTTCTAAAGAATTGGGGTAGCTGGTGATGGATACCTGAAACTATAAAACTACAACCCAGAACCCATGAATCTCGAAGACAGTTGTATAAAAATGTAGCTTATGAGGGGTGACAATGGGATTGGGAAAACCATAAGGACCACACTCCCCTTTGTCTAGTTTATGGATGGATCAGTAGAAAAATAGGGGAAGGAAACAAACAAACAAGCAGACAAAGGTACCCAGTGTTCTTTTTTACTTCAATTGCTCTTTTTTACTTTAATTATTAATTCTTGTTATTTTTGTGTGTGTGCTAATGAAGGTGTCAGGGATTGATCTAGGTGATGAATGTACAACTACGTAATGGTATTGTGAACAATTGAATGTATGATTTGTTTTGTATGACTGCGTGGTATGTGAATATATCTCAATAAAATGAAGATTAAAAAAAAAATAACATGAGAGAGGAGAATTGGGTGGGAGTAGGGATAAAATAAGGTCAACCATCAGTTGGTGACTGCTGTTACTCTGTGGTCTATCTCTTTAGAATAAAAGTTTTTTCAGTATTTAAAAAAAAAAAAAAAAAAAGTGTAATTCAACCATGAAATGAAATGATCCTGGTTAATTTTAAATTGGTAGATACTTAATCACATTTGTTCTTCTATCATAATAGGTATATTCATGTTTTTCACTTGTTTTGGGGTTAATTGTGGCATTTTTTTTTATTGAACAACAAATTGTCTGTTTCCTCTAGGTTTTCAAATTTATTTCCATAGAAACCCATGCATTTCCTTATAATTTATTTTATCACATTTTTGTGTGCTTCTATGTCCTTTAATATATGTTATTCTTAATATATATTTAATCTAATTTTCTATATGTAGGGTCATGTGATGATTAGCTATCTACCTATTTTAAATGTACTTATGTTTTTCCTAATATTTGCATTTTAACTTCAGATTAAAATTTATAAATTTCCTTATTTTATTTTCTTTTTGGTTTATTTTGTTAAAATGAGTTCAAAGAACTTTTGTTAATTTTTTTTTAATTTGTCACTCTTTATAGTGAAGGATGTGAATCTATTCTGAATGTACTTTTATAGTCTGTCACATAGATTTTGGTTTTAAATGTTATATTTTGCATTGTATGAGTTTTGAATTCTTATATGATCCAATGTTTGTCTAGAACTATTAATTTTTAGGTAATTAAGATCTGGTGGAGGGAATTCAACTTGTTGTTACTTATCTCTAAATTTATTGAATTAAGATCAGATAATATTAGTAATATGTAAAATTACTCATTTTGAATTTTTTAAGGTTTTTCTTGTGGCCAAGTACATGACCAATATTTGTTTGAATGCTCAGGACTTAAGAAAAGAAGTGTAATAAAAGAATTTGAAAAGCTGAAAAAAAAAAAAAAAAAAGAAACTCAAAACGCCCTTAAGTTGGAGGGAGATGATGCATAGCATCTGAGACACTGTCAAGCCCTGTTCTGATCACCACATATTTATTAAGCACCGAGCATTTTCCAGACACCTGGATCTGTGCTGGAGATAAAAATATATATAAAAAAAGATGCAGCCCCAACCTGCAGGAAATCACGGTATAAGGGGAGGCAGCCAGAAAACAACTGTGCAACAAAGCAGAAAGCAATGCATTGCCGAATGCAAGTTCAAGCAGCGTGACCTGGAAATAGAGAAGCAGGAATGCAAATAAGGGAAACTAGCAGCAAATGTTCCTGGGTGCTGTGGGCATTTTAAGAGTGGCTATGAAATCACCCCAAGTATATATCTCATCACTGCTCTACTCAATTCTCAACATCTGGGACAGAGCTCCCTAAAAAGAGGGATTCAAAGTGATAATATAAATAAAACGTCACCTTGGAGATGCCGAGGGCAGAGCTTCCTGTAAACGCTGGCCCAGTGGTGCATGGTGAACCACGGGGGTAACGCCGAAACAATGCCACTGTCTGTGCCCACCCTGCTAAGCTGCTCCTTCTGGAAGAAGGGCTGCTCTGCATGGCAGCTGCAGGCTGGCACCCACCGTCTGTGCTAAGAAGTCCAAGGTAAGGGTAAGAAGTAAAAGGGGTCATCATATCCTGCTGGTGGTTGGAAAAATCACTTCTCCTTATTCCAATTTACCAGTGGTGTCCCGTCCCACCAAAGGGACATGTGCACAACAGACGGGCATGTGCTGGGACGTCTGGGCAGTTTGATGAGTCTGGAGTAAGAGGGACGCTACAAAGCAATGCTGGAGTGTAGTAAGTGGAGACTAGGATAGGGCCATTTCACAACACATCTATGCCCAGTGGGGTGTGTTCCCACACGGGTCAGCTCGACTCATCTATGTAAACAGTAAAGTGTCACTGCCCAGACACGACAAACCTCTCCCTGAAGAGGATGTTCTATCTGCGCAACAAGAGGAAAAAGATGGTGGAAGCAAGATATTCGGATACCATGGAAGGTTAAAGAATCCCTGCTTTTCAAATTTCGTTTAATACAGGGGAAGGGAGAGGAAATAGTTTAGAGATATCTACAGTCTGTGACTTTTCCCAGAAAGACAAAGATGACCTTGCTGATCCAGAGTGAGGGAAAAAGGTGGAACTACCCCCAAATTTAAGAGAATCAAAGAAATTGGAGGAAGTAAATACTAATGGATACAGGAGGAGAGAGGGAAAAAACACAGTATTAATGGCAAAGACTCTTCTCTTACTAGTTATTTTTAGTTCTCTCATTTCAATAGAAAGAGAAATGGGCTTCCAGATGCAATAACCATTAAATCACACGTCTATGCCTCCTACACGGAAATATTTCCTAGCAACTTCCAACTTTTACAAAACTTTTTTTTTTCTCATAAAAGTTACGTGATTATTGTGGGAAATGTAGAAAAGTACAGACACTATAAAGGAAAATGTAATAATCACTCACAAAATCTCCCCACCCAGAGATAACATCTTTTAACATTTCAGTAGATTTCTTTCCATTTCTTGATTTATAGACATAGATTTTAACTTGTTGTTATCACCCCAGGGCACATTTTCATTCTTCACATGTGACAGGCAGTACGATAACCACTCTACATGATTTTCTCATTTAATCCTGCAAATAATGCCATGAGGTAAATTATAAATATCACTAGGTGTTCATGACAGACGAAGCTTTAGAGAGCTGGAGTAACCTGCAAAGTTGCAATGTAGGGAGAAGACAAGGGAGGATCAAAATCCATGTACACTGATTTATAATCCGCTTTTTTTTTCCATTTCCTTAGATGTGAACATATTACTATGTTATAAAAAAGATAATAACTGCTGTATAATTTCCAAATTTTGAAGCCTTCAAATCCTCTATTATGGAACAAATTGTTTCAGATTTTCCATTAATATCATTTAAACCTTATACATCTATCTTGTGTACATCTCTGATTATTTCCTTGGAATACACTTTTACTTTTACTTTTAGGAAGCTTTTACTTTTTGGAAACTTCTTAGAGTTTGATGTTGCCAAATAGCATCTTCTCTCCAGTACAGAGGAGGTTGCAGCTACTAGTGCAAGCTTTCCTGCTCCAGTAAACATGCAAATTATTCTTATTTTTCAAAAGTTTCTCATTTAAGCCAATAATTATCCTTCCAGTTGAAATTCAGAAATAATTTTTCAAGTTACCTCAAACAAATTCCATTGAAATTTTTATTGGAATTGCATTAAGCTCACAAATTAATTTGAATAGAACGTTAGTTATTGCAATATTGAGTTTTACCTCTCAGGAGCATCATTTATCTCCACTTTACTCAAATTCACCTTTACATATCAGGAAAGTCTTACCTCTCTCTCCTCCTCACTCCCCTCCCCCCCACCCCCACCCCTAGCCTTGCCCAGGGACTGAGCAGTTTTTTGCATAGTGTTTTTGGATGAGCTCTCCCCTCCACTCCATTATATTTTCTAATGATTTTTTAATGGTATTTTAGAAAGTCATTGAGTCTTCTATACATATTTTGTAACCATCTCTCTCATTGAACTCCATTTGCTCTAATCATTTTTCAGTTGATTCTCTTGGGTTGTACAGGCAAATTGCTCTCATCCATAAATGATAACTTTACTTCTCATTTCCAATAATTAGAAAAGTTTCTCTCTTATTTTTTGCCCTTTTGGGTTGGCTAAAACAACTTCCAAACACTGTTTCATACAATATCAAGAGATTTTTTTTTTTTTACCCAAAATAATTTTCCATCAAATAACTTTGAGAAGCACTACTCTAGAGTTTCCAGAACACTATGGGTTAATGGGAGCGGTAAGTGCATCTTTACGTTGTTTGCAGTTTGGTTTCACCTCTGCATAGAATATTGGTTATTGGTTTGAAATATATATGTTAATAAGTCTCAGAAAACTTTAGTCTCGTTTAACAAGTCTGGTTTACTAAGATTTGTCTTTTACTTGATAATAGAGGTTAAAATTTATCAAATACCTTTTTTTCCAACTAAAGAGATGGTTAAGTGTGTTTTTTTTCTCATGAGCTATCCTACTGAGGTGATAAAATATAAAAACCTATGAGTCATCTTCACATTCCTAGAATAAACCCTTCTTTGTCTTAGTAAATTATTATTTAAGAGAAAAATTCCATTAACTAGAATTGCCTTTCAGATTTTAATCTCTATCTTTGTGAGAATAGTTTACCTTTTTACAGTTCTTATGTGTATGCATGTATATGTTTGCTTTAGCCCATTTTAGCATATGGGGATTACAGTTCAATAAAATTAATTCTAAAGTGTTTTCAACTTTTTAATCACTCGGTGTAGTAGGTTGAATTATGTACCCCGGGGGTAGGGGTGGGGGTATGTGTTCTTAATCTTAATCCATTCCTGTGTATTATAATTGTAAATAGGACCTCTTGAAGATATTTTAGATAAGGTGTGGTCAACTGAATCACTTTGGGTTCTAATCTGGATTTCTGGAGTCTTTTATAGCAGAATGAAGTTCAGACATGGTAAGAAAAAGCCACAGGAAGAAGCAGAAGCCAATGGAGCCCAGAGGAAGGAGTAGACATGGTTGCATGCACTACCATGTGACTAAAAAGCCAAGCACCCGAGGTTCCCCGGCAACCAGCCCCAGAGAACCACACCCAGTCTCTAGAGTGGAAGCATCAACTGCTGACACTTCAATTTTGGACTTCTAACCTCAAAACCATCAACCAATAAATTCCTTTTATTTAAGCCAACCTATTGTATGGTACTTGTCTTAGAAGCTGGGAAAATAAGATGCACTGAAAGAACTTCAAAGCATAGAAAAAATATCTGTTTCTTAAAACCTGAAGGAACTTAACTGTAAAACTATCCACGTTTGGTCTAGGGGGAGTAGACAATTCTCAGAAAACTTTAGAAATAATTTGCATTTTCTTTTGTCTTTACGTATTTTAATACTTTGAGTCATTTTTACAGTTTTTGTATTTTCTTAGAAAATCATTCATTTTATCCAGATTTTCAATTTATCAGCAGTGCCTGATAAATTTATATAGTAATGTATTTCATTTAAAATTTATATATTTGTCTATATAAATTTTATTTGGTAATATAAATTTAATCTTTTCCAAATCTCTGGTTCTATTCCCTCATTTCTAATGCTGTGTACTTATGTTCTTACTAATCTTTTCTTGATTAGACTTGCCAGGGATTTGCTCATTTTGTTGACCTTATCAAAGAACAAGCTGTCGGATTTTTGTAACAGCTGTTTCTTGAATTTTATTAGTAATTTCTGTTCTTATCTTAATTACCTCCCTCCTCTTCCTTTATTATTGTTCACTGCTCTTGCTCTAAATTCCTGAATTGAATGCATAATTAGTTTATTTTCTGTTTTTCACTATTGAACCTATTTATAAAATATGATTTTTCTTTCTCTGGACACAGCTTTGCATGCATTTTCCATAAAGTGCAGTCACTATAATTTATTATGTATTCTACAATAATATTACATTTCTCTGGCACCCAACAGTTTTTAAGTGAGTATGTTCTGATATTTTGGTTTTGTTTTTACTTTCCAGATGACTATATAAAATAATCATGCAAAAACAATCAAGGCACTCAGTCTGTCAGAAATTTTGAGAAACTCCTGTGAGGCAGAAAGGAGACAGGATAAAACACATGAAGAAACAGATGTGCAGGATAAACTGGAGCTAAGTTAGCAGCAGTCCTAAATGAGCTCCAACAGGGGAAACTGAGGCTGTCAGCAGAGTGATCAGCTGCAGGAGTGCACGGAGAGGGGTGGGGGTAGACTCTTTCCTCTCCTGCACTCGCGCTAAGGAATCGGTGGCACTGGCATGGCCCACTAGATGAAGAAAGAATGAGGGAGGGACGGCTGGGCACAGAGAAAGAGGGTGACACCCCAGGTATCTACTGACCCTACAGCAGGAACAAAGAGCCACCACATCCAAAAGACAAGGTCCTGGCTTAGGCCACTTGGTAGCACATCCAAATAAACATGAGAAGGTAACCAAGAATCACCAAACATTTGAGACAGGAATCCATGGAGATGAAACTTAAAATGGAAAGGGAAAATATACAGTCACTATAGTAAATTAAAGAAGTTAGTCTTTGACAGCTCATAGACTTCAAATGTACTTGACATATTAGTTTTTCTGCCTCTGTAATAAGAACAAATATAGACGGAAGACTCTTTACGTAAAAAAATAAACTTCTCCCAAGCTGCTATGGACTAATACTTTACTTGCCAAAGTTCTTTTCTTTTTTCTTCATGTCCATATTTAGCAGTGTCTAGAAACCCATTTTAAAATCATTTGAAAAACTTTTAAGTCATATATTGCCTTTAAAAGCCTAATTCTTTTTTTTCATATAAAATATTGTAAAGTGTGATCTCAAGTCTTAAATACACTTTGAATTTCTTCTCTGAATTTTTAAAGTTATTGTTGATCTCATTTATAAACACTAAATTCTGTCAGCTCTTGTCATTTTTCATTCATTCAAATGTGTTTTTCTTACGAGTATTACAAAAATATATTTTATGTCATCTTACCCAAATAAATATTTGTAAATGCCTTTAAAAAAAAGAAGTTAATGTTTGTATGATCACCATCAATGGAGAGATCACAAAGAATACCGTGTTGATAAAGAAGAACATTGCTGTGAGAAAGTCAATCAGCAGCCCTGGCAAAGAAAGAAATTCAATATATATGCCAAATGGCCAAGTGGTAGCTTATGAAGTAATTTAGTAAGCAGGATGATCTAGCTAGGTTTCTCCAAGAATGCAATTTTTAAAAAGCCCACAGAAACAGGAAGTATAAGAAAACAATTAAAAGACACAGAGAACAGATTTAGAATTCCATTTGATAGATATCCCAGAAATGGAGAACAGACACATTGTTTGGGAGGAAACAGAAAAGGAGAATAGAAATTTTCCTGAAATGAAGAGAGATTTGTAGTTTGAGATTACAGGTGTAAAAACTAAAACAGAAACATTGTGAAATTTCATACAACACAGATAGATAAAAGGAAGGAGGAGATGAAGGGAGGAAAGAAGAAAGGAGGAGGAAAGAGGAAAAAACCTCTGGAGAGAGAAAAAAAGAAACATCTGTAAAAGGTATGAAATTCCTATTGGCATTAACATTCTCAAGGGTAACACTAGATGTTAAAAGACAATGGATTAAAATCCTCAACATTTTGAAAAAAAAATTTTTTTAAGGAAGAATCTTGGGAAGACTAGAATTCAAGTGTGAAGGCAAATTAAAAATATTTGAGATAGATTAAGAGCGTCTGCTACCCCGCAGACCTTCTCTAAAAGAATTACTCCAGCAAAATATAGTAATATCAGTCCAAGAAAAGAAGCAGGAAAAAGAAAACATTTGAATGGTTTCTGTTGGATCAGTGCTACCCAACAAAAATTTCTTCAATGGTGGATGAGCTCTATATTGGTTCTATATAGGAGCTACTAGCCACATATGGCCATTAAACACTGGAATTGTGGCTAGTATGACTGCAGAAATGAATTTTATCTCTTTGATATCAATTAATTTAAATTTAAAGGGCCCCCTGTGTACAGCACAGTTCTAGAAGTTGAAAGAAAATTTGTGTTTATGTAAGAAACTTTAGGGTAACCACTAGAATACTAAAAAGGGACAGTGGATAAATGGAACAGAGACTATTCACTCAAAGAGAAAAATAAACTGGAAAACAAGGAAGAAAATGTAGTTAATAAAAAGTAAATTATGTGGCAAGAATACATACAAATATACCAGTATCACAATAAATGAGAATATATTAAGTCTACCTATCAAAAGAGACTATGAATTAAAAACAAAAAACAAAAAACAAAAAAACAAAACACAACTGGCTTTCCCTGTCTTTTCTATGCTGCCTTCTGCTTGACATCTTCATTCTGCTTATTTAAATAGTCCGAGAGCGAGCATGTATTTCTGTGAAATAATGATTCATCAGTATAATTGCATTTGGCACTTTGAACCCGTTGCCCTCATTTGGAGGCATGGCACAGCTCAAGCAGCAAGAGGAAAGTTGTTCCATTTTCAAAAAGAGAATATCATCAGTGCTCTGTCTTCCCCTTCTTTGGTTTAAAACGGTGACAGGCCCATGCCTGGCTCCTGCCCCACTGTTGCGGGCTAGCAAGCAGGGGAGTCTTCTCTGGTTTGGTGTTTCCAGGGCCAGCTCAGGCCTGTCCCACTAGTCTCACTGCCTGCCTCTGCCTGCTGAACCAGCCGGGCCTTCAGCCAGTCCTTCTACTCAGATTTCAGATGGGTTCGTGGGTGCTCTGGGTCAGTTCCATGGCCCTTTCTAGGTTTTTTGAGTAAACAAAACAGATTCTCTGCCATGAGAAGCTTGATGATATCCAGACACAGATAATGCTCTCTAGCTGCTCTTCCTGCTCTCCCCTCTGCAGGAATGTCAGGTCAAGAAAAGTCTTGAGTGAACTAGCTGAACCATTGCAAAATGAAGGTATCAAGTTATTGAAACAAAATGGCAGCATTTTTTGTCCTCTTGGAAGGGTCATAAAATGTAGTTATTTTATAACAAGGGAAGTCAAGTCAGATGGCAAAGTCACAAATCTTTCCAATGTAATTACTCATTGTGCTAGTTTATTTGTATTACATCCCCCAAAACATCATGTTCTTCAATGCAATCTTGTGGAGGCAGAAGTATTAGTGTTGACTAGGTTGGAATCCTTTGACTGAGCATTTCCATGGAGATGTGATTCAATCAACTGTGAGTGGAACATGATTGAATTATTTCCATGGACATATGGACCCTGCCCATTCAGGATGGGTCTTGATTTAATCACTGGAGTCCTATAATAGAGTTCACAGACAGAAGGAGCTCAGAGCAGCTGCAGTCAAGAGACATTTTGGAAATGGCCATTGAAAGCAGACTTTTGCTGACACTTTGCCCTGGAGAAGCTAAGAGAGGACAAAACACCCCAAGAGCAACATTTTGAAGAATGCACAGGAGCTGAGAGAGGAGCTGAAACACAACCTGGGACCAGCAGATGCCAGCCACGTGCCTTCCCAGCTAACAGAGGTTTTCCAGACGCCATTAGCCTTCCCTCAATGAAGGTATACTTATGTTGATGCCTTAATTTGGAGATTTTCATGGCCTTCGGACTGTAACTTTGTAACCAAATAAACCCCCTTTATAAAAGCCAATCTATTTCTGATATTTTGCATAACAGCAGCATTAGCAAACCAGAACACTCATGGATACTTCCTTGAGTGGCACTTTGGGAGCAATGTTAAGTCAGTTTCTTTTATCAGTTTAAAGACAAAGCCACAGGGCACTCTGAGTGATGCCCATGTGGTAAACTTTGTTTTATGCTGTTGTTGCTGAGAGCCCCCATCCTGTCTCCTCAAACTGACGGATTCCCTGTGAGGGGGACACCTAGCTCCGACTGCTTCTCAGGTTTAACTCCGTCCGTCTGGAGTGGTTTTGGGGGCCCCAAAAGCTTGGCTCCTTTTTATTTGTCCCTGACAGCAGGCAAAGCCTTCATTGCCCTTTAATTTCTTTTGAAAGACCAATTTTTCATGGTACTTGTCCTGATTGTTTTCACAGTGTTCAATTCTGTATTTTTGTATGTAGAGGGAAATAATTTTCTCAACACTAATTGCTAATAAATACTGCACTATATTAAGTTGTCATAAAGGAGTTCTTGTTTAATGAATGGACATGTAAAAATGTTAAACAAATAAAAAAAGAGAGACTATGAAACTGGCTAAAAGAAAAATCAGCCAATTTTTGCCACTAGAAATCTGCTTTAAACCCAGTGACAGAGAGAAGATAAAATTAAGTGGAGGAAAATATAAATTGCTCCATAAATGTTAACAAAAAAGCTGGCAGAGCAAATATTAGAATCAGACAAAAAAGAAATCAAGTTAAAAATCATTAAGTGGCAAGAGTAGTATATTTCATACTGATAAAAATCTGCCAAAAGGCAGGCTTCCCATTGGTTTTACTGGCCATAACTACAACACACATCCAAAGCTGCACCCATCATCATCAAAAAAAAATGGAATTCCCATGAGCAGTGAGACCATGGGAGACTGATTCCATGGCTGGGGAAGGTGTCTGCCTCCACAAGGCCACAGCAGTAGGATGGGTACCAGAAGAAAACTCAGAGTTTAAGAGAGGAATGGACGTGTTGGCAGGCAATCAACGGTATTTGATATACCACCTTGAAGCTATTATCACAACACAGAGTTTATTTCCTTGGTAGCATTAATCAGCACAAAGTAGTTAATCACTACAAAATAAAAACTATGATGTCTCACTTCTTTGTGTCCTATCTACCTACTGATGAAAATGGGAGCTTGTCTGTCTGGCGCTTAATTGCGTCTCCAGCATCTCGCACAATTCTTAGCACATAACAGGAATCAATAAATGTTCCTTAATAGGATGGATGGAGAAATGGATGGATGGCAGAAAAAGTGAATGAATGAATGAATGAATGGATGCTGGAAGAGATTACTCTGAGAGAGAACAACCAGAATAATACATTAAATTTTTTTTAAAAAGCCAGAAAAGGAAAGCTTCAAAGTTTGACAGTGCCACAGAATTACAGGCAGACAGGGACTGCAAAAAAAGAGCACTGAATTGAAATGTTCAGAAGTGAATATTACCTTTCAAGAGCCATTTCAGTAAGAGCACTTGTGAATATAAATCAGATCATAAGGAATTAAGGACAAAGTGGGTAATAAGGAAGTGGTCACAGTAAGATTACTCTTATTTCTCTCTCTTTTTAAAATTCGTTAGAAGCAGAAAAAGTGATATCTCTGAGGAATGCAGAATTGAGGAAAGGTTTGTTTCTTTTAGAAAGGAAAGAGCGAACCTGTTTGTCTACACTAAACGAAGCAGTCCATGGAGAAGAATATATTGAAGGCATAAGGGAAAAAATAATTATAAATTAATTTCAAGAAGCAGGAGGAGGAAACTGAATCACATGTCAAACATTGAGAGATTAACCTTTCAGGAGACCAGAGGAAAGCAAGAATGTGAAGTCAGAGATACAGAGAGCAAAATAATGGCTCTAACAACTAAACTTAACCTAGCTTAGCTACCTACAAATTACTCCATTAACTTGGGAAATGCTTAGAATGTAGTAAGTATTCAGTAAATATTTGTTGAATAAATGGAATTGATGAACACATGAATGGACGCCATGCTATAAATGTGTTTTTTTCTGTATTTTTTTTATGATAAATGTGATCCTTCCTGTTTTCTGAAGGTAAATCATTGAAGCGATAAGGAGTGGAAGGCCCTACCACGCAGGGAATGCTTTCAGTGGACATTTTCCAAAAGCAATCAGATTGAACAAAAAGTGGGGGAAGCACAAATGAGGTAGAACAGAGAGGTAAATATCTTTATGGCTCCTACTGTTACTGAAGCCCCTAAGGATGAATTATGTGTACACTAAAGCTATTTCTTCTACTGTAAGGCTACAGTGAGTAAAGGGAAATAATTTATGTAGAAGGTTATATGATAAAAAAAAATGTTCAATCAATAACAAGAAAATATGTATGAATCAATATTTGTCTAATTGCAGAAGGAAAACAATATTTATTAAGAACTGAAAAAGTTTATTTTTTACTGTTTAAAAATAACTGCTCAACCTGAAAATTAAATCCCAGGTTTGATTTTCTAATCTACTGAGCATTCTCTGTGAAATATTCTTTTAATGGTTTTAACATCCCAAACATATACACCAAACTTTATAAAACATTATTTAAAATTCAATAGAAGTTATTTTTAAATAAATCATAATTACAACTGACTTCCCAATCTTCTCCTCAGTATCTAAGTACCTCAGGACTTGATATTAAGTTAAAACCTCAAGGAAAGATTAACCTTTTCATGTCATTTAACAGTCATTATTGAAAATATGTCTAAGAATATACGAGATCAATCTACTACTTGCCAATTACCAGGATCTTACTATAACATTACTTATTTAATTGTGGGTTTCAATATAAACCCCTCGTCAACCCAAAAAGATACTTATTTCTGGAAACCACCAAAGGATAAGAAGGCCTCATGGTTTCTCTACTGCTTACATAGTAACTCAGTAACAAAATATAAAACATCACATTCTTTCTTTAAATGATTTAATGATCACCTACAATGTACAAAAATGTCTAGTGCCACAGTCATTTTGACTGTGAGCAAGGAAAGGGTTGGCCACTATAAAACACCAGAAGTCTCAAATCATAGCAACAACCACTAGTATACAAATGCCTATTTCGTAAAGTGATTTTTTAAAATACACAATTGCTATAATAAAACTTGGGGCAAAGATATAAGGAAAAAAAATAATTAAACCAAATTGAGGAAACCAAAATGGGGGCTAGAATTCCAGTCAATTATGTAATTGACAAATAGATCTGAAAGAATTTCTGGAAGAAGTATTAACAAGATTTATCAACTACCAATATGGCAAGAGGAAAAGTTGGAAAAGAATAATGGCAGGGAAGATAGTGGTCTCCGAATAAACAAATTACTTTGCTTATTTACAGGAGCTGGAATGAAGTGGCAACTTAGAGCTAGCCCCTGGTCAGCTTCATCATTTTCATCCCATGCTGAGGAACTTCTGGTCCTTTCTGAGCCTATTTACTAAAGGCTGAGTAGGGACATCAAGTCACAGTCCCGAATGTTTTTGGCTATCATAAAAGAAATTCAAAATAAACAATGAGGGAAGAGAGGGAAGATGGCGGCATAGAGAGGAGTGGAAGCTAAGTAGTCCCCCTGGAACAACTGAAAAAAAACAGAAACAACTAGTAAATAATCAAGAATAACTGCGGGGGGACAAACAAGACCATCCACTCATCATACACCAACCTGAATTGGGAGGAATGCCCAAGATCACAGCATAAAATCTGTAAGTAAAACCTGTAGATCCAAGTCGCGAGACTCCCTCCCCCATAGCCCGAGCTGCAAAGCCTCATGGTGCCAGAGAGAAGCTCTCTCCCAGCAAGCAAATATAGCTCTGCTGAGCTCCAACTGGGGTTTTAGGCAGCAAGTGTGAACTGCTCACTACAGGTACGCATCCCCAAAAAATAGACAGAGGCTTTGGGTGATAACTGACCTTGGAGAGCTGGAGGGTCGCCTTGGATTGGGTCTGAAGGGGACCATCTGTTTCTTTTTCAGCTCAGTGGAGAAAGCCCCAGTCATTTTCAGTTCCCAGGGCTGTGACTCAGAGAAGGGTGGAGATAGCACAAGCAGAGAGAGACCATCGAAATGCTAATGACCTCCCCCTAGGGGGTCTATCTTCTCCAAGAGGAAAGATCCCAGAGCCTGGGGGAACACGGCCATAGCTCCTCATACCAGTCAAGAATTATAGGCTAAAAAGGAGAAAAAAAACACGCAACTTGCAGCCATCTCCCCAGCGGGTGGGGGCACTCCTGCCCGGGGCCGAACCCATAGCCCAGAGCCATGCCAAGACACCCAGTGTGACAGGGAGTCTTTCCTGCAGCACCGCTCACATGCCACAATATCAGCCGTGGACAGTGGCCTTGAATACACCCACGGCTGATTGTCCTGGAGCTAGGAGGGTGGAGCTGTGCAGGAGGGGGAAGTTAACGTGTCCCATTCAACCATCTTTGAAGGGGGCTGGGAATGCCCCTGCACAGCCCGGCATCCCAGGGCTTCCCTGGAGGCTGGTGCACACTTGTGACGTGGCACAGCCCTCCCTCCCTCAGCAGAGGTCCTGGAAGAGCACAGCAGGGAAGGGGGACCCACTCGGAAATCCCAGGGAACCTACGCCAATACCAAGGACTTTTGGGTCAGCGGAAGAGAACAGCCTTAAATCTCTGGGAACACCTGGGAGGTTTGATTATTAAAGCTGCCCTTCCTCCCTAACTGCTCAGACACACGCCCCTCATTTGGGGCAGACGGCACTGAGAGCACACCCAAATTAAGTGCATCAAGTGGACCCCATGGGGGTCAGATCCCCACACACCACAAAGACAGGATTGGGGAGAACTGACTTGAGGGGAATTGGTGACTCACGGACACCATCTGCTGGTTGGTTGGAGAGAGTGTACACCACCAAGCTGCAAATTCTGACAAATTAAAGATCAAGTAAAGCAAATGTCAAGAGGCCAAAAACAACAGAAAATCTTAAAGCCTATGATAAAACCAGACGATATGGAGAACCCAAACCTAAACACCTAAATCAAAAGATCAGAAGACACACAGTACTTGGCGTAATTAATCAAAGAACTACAGACAGACAATGAGAGCATGGCACAGGATATAAAAGACATAAAGAAGACCCTAGAAGAGCATAAAGAAGATATTGCAAGAGTAAATAAAAAAATAGAAGATCTTATGGAAATTAAAGAAACTGTAGGCCAAATTGAAAAGACTCTGGATACTCATAATACAAGATTAGAGGAAGGTGAACAACAACTCAGCCTCCTTGAGGACCACAGAAGAGAAAATGAAAGAACGAAAGAATGGGGAAAAAAATTGAAAAAATCGAAATGGATCTCAGGGATACGATAGATAAAATATAAAATCCAAATTCAAGACTCATTGGCGTCCCAGAAGAGGAAGAGAAGGGTAAACGTCTAGAAAGAGTATTCAAAGAAATTGTTGGGGAAAACTTCCCCAACCTTCTAAACAATATAAATACACAAAGCATAAATGCCCAGCGAACTCCAAATAGAATAAATCCAAATAAACCTACTCTAAGACATATTCTGATCAGACTCTCAAATACTGAAGAGAAGGAGCAAGTTCTGAAAGCAGCAAGAGAAAAGCAATTCACCACATACAAAGGAAACAACATAAGACTAAGTTGTGACTACTCAGTGTCCACCATGGAGGCGAGAAGGCAGTGGCATGACATATTTAAAATTCTGAGAGAGAAAAATTTCCAACCAATAATACTTTATCCAGCAAAACTCTCCTTCAAATTTGAGGGAGCGCTTAAATTTTTCACAGACAAACAAATGCTGAGAGATTTTGCTAATAAAAGACCTGCCCTACTTCAGATACTAAAGAGAGCCCTACCGACAGAGAAACAAAGAAAAGAGAGAGAGATAAAGAGAATTTTAACAGACATATATAGAATATTACATCCCAGGTCACCGGGACACACATTCTTCTCTAGTGATCATGGATCTTTCTGCAGAATGGACCGTATGCTGGGACATAAAAACAAGCCTCAATAAAAAAAAAAAAATGAAATTGTTCAAAGCATGTTCTCTGACCACAGTGGAATACAAATAGAAGTCAATAACCATCAGAGACTTGGAGAATCCACAAACACCTGGAGGATAAAAATGAGGGGGAGATGAAAACATTCCCAGATAATCAAAAGCTGAGGGACTTCATCACCAGTAATCAGTCCTATAAGAAATGATAAAGGGAGTTGAGCAGGCTGAAAGGGACACTAAACAACTGACTGAAACTACATGAAGACATAAAGATTTCCAGTAAAGATCACATGGTAAATATAAATACCAATACTACTGTATTTTTGACGTATAACTCCACTGTTTACTTCCTACAGGATCTAAAATACATAAACTATAATGATAAATCAGTGGTTTTGGACTCGATGTAAAATAGGTAATTTTTGACAAGAACTACATAAAGGTGGGGGAATGATGGCGTATAGGAACATAGTTTGTGTGTCATATTGAAGTTAAGTTGGTATCAAAGAAGAACAAGATTGTTATAGATCTAAAATGTTAAATTTAAGCCCCACGGTAAACACAAAGAAAGTGTCAGAGAATATAATCATAGAGATGAAAAGTAGAGTAGGGGTTCTGCGAAGTGGGGGAAGGGGCAATGGGGAGTTAAGAAATGAGAGTAGGGTTTCTGTTTGGGGTGAAGGGAAACTTCTAGAAATGTATGGGGGGAAGGTGATAGCATTGCAACATTGTGAATGTGATTAATCCCACTAATGGAATGCTAGGGAGGGGGTGGAATGGGAAGATTTAGGCTATATATATGTTTCCACAATTGAAAAAAAAAAAAAAGACAGTCTAAATAGATGACTATTAAATGCCAAGGATGATCCTGGATGGGATCTGAGGATGGAGGAGAGGAGGCTGAAAGGGACACAGATGGGACTCAAGGAAAAAAAAAAAGGAAATACAGAATGTAAGCTTTGTATCAATGTTGAATTTCTTGAACTTCTTAGCTGCACTTAATGGGATTGCATAAAAGAATGTTCTTGTCCATGGGAAAGGTATATGTGAATTACAGTGTTTGTTCACAGATATGTGCAGCTTGCTCTCATATGTTCAGAGGACAGAGCAATAGATGATGGATGACAGATAGGGAGGGAGAGAGAGAGGGAAAGAAAGAGACGGTGGTGTGACAGGATGTTAAAGGTGATGGATCGGGGTATCGGGGGAGGGGGGTCGGGGTATGATGGAGTTCTATGTATGGGGTTTGTACTGTTTTTGCAACTGTTCCTGTAAGATTGAATTTATTTCAAAATAAAATTTATTAAATTAAAAAAAAAATAAACAATGAGGAATGCCCTATGAACACTTCTCTTAGGAGGCTCTGCATTCATTTTTGTTGTTGCTTTTTACATTTAATTTTTACTTTATTCTTGATATTTAGAGTTTTTATCAATGTTAGTGTTTCATTCCTTGATATTAACAATTTTTTTCATAAGTTGTGGGTCTCAGCATCCATCTCACTGATTGCTACTGCTCAAATCACTTGTATACATGTGTGTATATCTTTACACATGTTTTTGTTGTATGTGTATAACTATTCTAGGTGAATGTTTAAGCTGGTCTCCTAACTTTGTATGCCTACTTTGGTATGCAATATAGTCTTTGACCCTATTTGTAATTCCACACATCTTTTGCACAAAAACAGCAATGGTGTGGGCTGTTTTTGTTTTTGTTTGTTTGTTTGTTTTTGCAGATCAGAAGCTCTCATGTGCTCTATCATCTTCTCTACAAACTGCCGGCACCTGGCTTAGAGACACACGGGAGCCTTCCGTGAACATGGCCATTTTCCCTAGGAAAAGCCACCATTATTCCCTCAAAACACACCCAGAGCTCACCTTTTATATTTTCAATGCTTGTGTTATTTTTCCAGAATTTCCACATATCTAAATATTTCTGCTCACAAACCATCCACAGTGATCTAGTACCACAAGCAAATGGCAAGCAATGACAAGAATACCTTCTGGTGTTGCTCGTCCTTCATTTTTTGCAATTTCCGGTTTTCTTCTTCTCTCAGTGAATCCTTATAAGCCCGGCTCCTGGCCTGTAATGGTACAGGGAAGATGCATCATGGGAAAAAGCACCACAAATGACTCTGAGACGGGGGCTAATTCTCAACCTCTGTCCCGAGCTTACAGCAAGCTCTCCACATCCACTTGCTTATTGAGCGATTTATGTTTATGTCTGAAGATGTCCCTTGAGAGATATAAAAAGAAGGCTGGTGTAAGTGCTATTATCTAGCACACTTTAAAGGATGATTTAAATGTGTGTTTAATTAAGCTTTGAAAAATATCCCCTCAGTGATGATCAGCATTGTTTATTCTTTCTCGTGAGAAGGATTTGAAATAAAGGAAGTAGACATTTCAAGTATGTTCCCACTAGCTGACCAGTAAATATCAGAGATAAGCAATAGTAACACTGACTTGAGTCACCATGGTGTGTCTACTGCTCACTAAGGGAGTCTTCTCAAACAGCCTGTCAACTGGTGATGCTGTGTAAGTCCAGTTTCTTTCTAAGTCTTTGCATCCCCAATCCGTACTTGAAGCTTATTTCTATTTCGGGGGGTGTGAGGGTTTTTCAGGAGCGCAGGGACATCCTTTCTGGCTGAATTAGGATTTGAAGGGGTGCCTGCTAGAGCCAGCACACGTGGCTGTACATCTTCCAGTCCCTCTGACACCTACGTCTGGGTTCCATGCGCTGGCACGGTGACCACGTAGTTGGCATTTATGGGATGTGAAGTGTTCTGTCTGTTCATTTATCATATACTTTCCCTATCCTCAAGCAGAGAGGCTAGTCTAACAGACTAACACCTAGAAAATTCTCTTAATTTCATAAAACTACCAGCAGCGGTGTAACAGCAGGTGAGAAAGTACTTCACACCTAGTTTTTGGACGAATACTACCTAAAGATCACGGAGGCTGATCCCCCACTTTCCCTTTAAAATGGGGAGGTGGGTCCTCCTTTTTCTCAAACACTACTTAATTCACTCCCCCTTTCCATCACTATAATGACTCACGTCCCACTTCAAATAATAATCACCACTTTCCAGAAAAGCAGAAAGGGGCTTTTGGAATTGTATCAGCTAGAGCAGTACCTACTAGAACAGTGGAGGCTGATGTGCTCAGAAAGTCCCCCGATATCCAAACCCTGAGAAGGTGCACAGGCAGACACACATTCTATGGCTTTCTCTTATCTATATGCTAAGCACAAAGGGACGGTGAGAAGACAAAGAGGGGGTTCTCTAATGGCCCCTTCTTTTTATATGAATATTAGAACATTAGTCTCCATCTCAAACATTCCACATAAATCTCTAAAAGAAAGAAAGGAGATAGCTTCTATTCAAGAGATCAAAAGGCAGTGTGAAATATTTAGTTAAAGCAAATAAGATGACTTGAGCGAGGCACCTAAAGTCTATTTGCATATCTTCTTTTTAAACTTACCACTTTGTTGTTCTTTTGTCAGAAGATGGGTCCTAGTTTTTCACTCAGAAAAAGAATGGTTATTTGATACAAAATGTGCCATAGAAAGAATTACAAAATTGGGAAGCGGTAGTTTAAAAATCACACATCAACTATGAAGAGTTCAAAGTTACCCGCAGTCCCAATGTTTGCTTACCCAGCTGTCTTCCCTCGGTAGGGCTGGAAGTTTCTGTTCAAAAATAATTAGGAGAAAATAAGACATATTTTTAGTCACTGTTTCTATTAATTCTAAAGTCCAGAAATTTCTAAGTCACTGTATTCCTATGATTTTTTCTACTATTAAATATTAATTTAATATTAATACTAATTTGGGGTCATTTAGCTAAAATACACAATTGTATTCATCCTCCCCCAAAAGCTATGCTTATAATGTGTTTGTTACTCAGCAGTAGTTAACCCTCCTACAGACAAGCACTGTGTTATGTAGGATCCCAGTACTTATAACCTGGACAAGAAAATTAACATGTACGGCACAGCATGACAGCTATTGTGCTAAAGGAAGGCACAAAAGGACATTTAATTTAATAGGGAGGATCCAGAGCACCTTATCAAAGTGAGTTACACTAAATTGTGTTTTAAGGGTGAGTAGGAATCAGACTATCAGGAAGAAGGACATTGTGTGAACAAATGAAAGCTGAAAAAGCATTAAGCTCCCATTTCAAGATGGTGGAGGATGTTTTTGCTCTCTCCTTCTCTCAAGAATTACGTGAAACAGAGAAAGTAAAGGAAGAAACACAGATGCTATCTTCAAAAACCAAGAGATATCCGTATTCCCAGTCCAACATATTGGAAGGCGAAATAGATGAAGAAAGGGTAAGTGGCTTACAGAGGAAAAGGTCCAACCTGTAGAGTCGCTGGGCCAGGGATAGAGGACCCCCATGAGTAAGTCAATTTTCACCACAAAGCAAGAGAAGGACAAGAAATGGAGACACAGGTATTGGAGAAGACAGATGGATGACGGCAAGGTAAAAAGAAAGGACCTCTTAAGAAGTCTTAATAGACGCCCCTTACCTCCATGCCCCTACCACCTGGCATGATTATCCAAGTGCTAATTCTTCCAACACCCTTAGGTGATCAAAAGTGTCTTTTCTGGATAAACTAAAACAGTCTCAGAGCTCTTAGTACAGAAGGCAGCAGTGGTCATGCGCAGACTAAGAATGAAAGGAGTGTGTGAAAGTCTGCATGCTAAGCAGTGAGTCTCCAAGCCCCTTTCTTGGAAGTTTTCTTTTGCTCCACACATTGTCCCCTCTGAGAGATAAGGCAATATTTTATCCATTAAACAAGAATAGGTTGCTATTTTTAAAAATAAAGAAATTAAAATTTTAAGAAAGAAATTTAAAATATCATCTTCCCCTCTCACTAAGAAAGAAACCAGCATAAGATTTAGATTTAAGTAAAAAAAAAAAAAGTTTTTTCAGAATGTAAAAATAAAGTAGTCAGATAAATTAAAGGAGAAAACAATTTTTTTAAAAAAAAATGAGAGGATAAATCCAGGAAGTCCAGGCTCTGACTAATAGGAATTCCACAATGAGAAAATGGAAAGAAATAAATCAAAGAAATAACACAAGAAAATCTTCCAAAACTACAGATGAGTTTCAGACTGACAATGAATAAAAAAGGACTCTCACTAAGGCACATCATTATGACATTTCAGAATATCACAAAATAAGAGAAGATATTAAAATGTTTCCAGGGGGAAGAAGGGAAAGTCAACATAAAAGGACTGAGATTCAGTAAGATTTCTTAGGAACCAATACTCAAAGTTAAAACAACAATGCCTCCAAAATTCTGAATGAAAATTATTCCAGGTTGAATTTCCAATACAACCTCCTAGAAATATTGCAAGGCTAAGTATAAGGCCTGAATAGAGTTTGTTTCAACATGTAAAGACCCACAAATGTTTGCTCTCCATGCATCTTCTCTCAGGAAGCTGCCAAATAATATGCTCCACAAAAACAGAGAAATAAAAGCAAGGAAAAAGAAGAAACAAGATTCAGAAAACAGTGACCCCAACATAGGAAAGCAATAAAAGCAATTCCCAAAATGACTCTAAAGCAGTGATTCTCATCCTTGGCTCTACATTTGAATTATCTGGGGAGTTTTAAGAAAAAAACAACCCTGATATCCAGGCCACAATACATCAGGATTTCTAGGCATGTGACCCAGGCATCAGCAATTTTTAAAGCTCCCCAGGTGATTCCAATCACAGACAGGGCTGCGAACCATTGTGTCAAAGGAAAGTCCCAGAACAGCAGCTCTATGGCAGAGCTAATGAACATCTAGTCTAGGTTACAGGAGGGGTGAGGGAGATCGAGGACGGACTTTTCCATAAGGAAAAAAGAGTTAGAATTGGTAATTTGACAGGCATGAGATGGCAAACTACGTGGAAATTTGCATTAAGGAGCATTTTTTAGAACAGTCCCAAAGCTGGGGGAAGGCAGCCAAATGGTCAAAGGAACTAAGCAAATGCAAAATACAATGAAATTTTTTTAAAGTTGTAAAAGAAAGGGAATGTAACCAGAGTCTACTAACTGGCTTGTCGATGAAAAAATAATTTACATGGTCATAACAAAGGAAAAATCTAAATACTGAATAATTATATTAAATAATCATATTAAGAGAATGTATATGTGACCCATGACATTCTTTGAAAGTTGCTCTCTACTTGTGAAATCATACTTTGAAAGTTATCACTGTTATGTATATACATAAAAAATTATACAGAAAAAAAGAGTATATTAAAAATTCTTTTAGCATAATGTAAATGAATAGCAAAGGTCTAAAACTGGTTAATCAAAAGACAGCAATACACACACAGCAGTTAGATATATGAAGCCAAATGACCAAAGAAACAGCTCGAGGAATGTTGTGGGCTGAATAATGAGATCCAACTTCCTAATGCCCCAAACCTGTAAATGTTGCTTCATATGGCAAAAGAGACTCGGCAAAAGAGTGATCAAGGATTTCAAGATAGGGAAATTATTCTGGATTATTGGGATGCACCCAATCTAATCACAAGTGTCCTTATAAGAGGGAATGTAGGTGGAGGATGGAAGCAGACAGTGGGGTGATGAACCCAAGGAATGCCAGTAGCATCTAGAAGCAAGGAAGAGTACCCCCTCCCACTCATCCCCAGAACCTCCAGAAGGTACCAGCCCTGTTGACACCTTAATTTTAGCCCCTTGAGACTCATTTCTGATTTCTGACTTCAAGAACTATAAGGCATTAAATTTGCATTGTTTTAAGCCACCAAGTTTGGGGTCATTTGTTACGGCAGCATTAGGAAACTATTACGAGTTTGAATTGGGTGGAATCGGGATTGAAGGGGTGCAAGGGACACATGCTTTTAAGTATTATTTGACTCTTTATACAATGAGCATGTGACAAGTGGATAAAAATTCCAGAGCCAAACTGCACCGTGTTCAGAGAGGTGAGTGGGAGGATATGGCCAGAGAGGAGAGAGCTGTACTCTTCAAACCTCAAAATGCTCACAAACCACCCCTGGGTCTTGTTCAAATGCAGGTTCAGATTGAGGAGGTCTGGGATGGGGCCTGAGAGTCCCCAGCTTTTCCGTAAGCTACCAGGGGATGACCCTGCAGCGGGTCAGGGACCACATGTTGAGAACCAACAGCCCAGACTCTAAGCCAGTCCTCCAGGCTCCAGGGGACCGATGAGAGATGAAGCTAAAGATGCAGACAGGGGCAGAGAGCACAAAGGGATTTGTGCTTAAGCTAAAGCATTTTGACTTTGGCCTTGAAGTGACAGGAAGCCAGGGAATGATTTGGGGCAGTGGAACTAAGGGATCAGAGTTTCAAAAAATATTATTCTCAGTAAAAGCCTGACTTGGGGCAGGGGGTGGTAAGCCAGAGGATGGAAACCATTTAGCATCCACTGGAAATACTCAGTGATGACAGCTGAGGAGGGTACGCAATGCTGATACCTACATACAAACACACACACACACACACACACACACACACACACACACACACACACCCCTACCTGAATAAAGGACTCTATTAATTCATGCGTCAGGGAACACTAAGGCCTCTTTTGTCTAAAGGCCTCGTGTGTAACACCTAAGGGAATTTTCTTGAAGATGTTCTGGCTGACATAATTATGTAGTATTTATTAAATTCCCTTCTGCCCATGGCAGACCCACAGTTAAATAAGAAAAGTGGAAGAACAATTTCTTGGGAAAGTTGCATCAGGTAGTAAAACTAAACATTAAAATCAAATAACTAAAGCCTTGCAGCCCATCATACTCCAGGAGATGAGCTTCACATGCAACGCTCATATTCTTTGCATTTATCATAGCTAAGGTGAACTGCAAGTGTCTTCTTTTAGCAGAGAAGTAATGCACTTCACACAAGGGCAGTGTGCATATGTGATTTTATTAAAGCATCAGAAATGGTTCTGCATAGCAACCTCGGAGGAATTCTGTTATATGGCTGAGACAGGATAAGAAGAGTAGAATATGAATAAAAACTCACTTAAATATATTAAATGCTGACAAATTATTAATAGCTTGGTGTCAAAATGGGAGCAGCTCTTGCATGCAGTTCATAAGGAGCTACCCTGGGTCCTGTTGTGCTCCATATTTTCTCTTAATAGCCCCGAGGCTCGCGTGACAAATGCACTCATCGATTCACAGAAAATACAGCAGTGAGAGATGTCGTTAATGCTTCGGATGGCAATATTAAAATTCAGAATGATCTTGTTAAATTGAAGAAAGGAGCCAAAATAAATGGAGCAGGCACACACAGTCCTGCCAGGTGCTTCAATTCAGAAGGATTCAGGAAAGCCCCAAACAGAAAGCGAGACCATCCTGGCAATTCTCCCGAAAACCCAGTTGGGAAAGCTCTTCAAGTCCTGTTCTCCCTCCCCTGCTCATCATGAGCATCAGGATATCCAGACAGATGTCAAGGACCGTCATCTGCTGACAGTTCACTCCACTCCCTATGGCTTCTCAGTCCTTTCTCCAAGAGCCCCATAACAAGTGCAGAAACAGTGGCTCTATGTCGATATGTTTCGTGGAACCCACATCAACAGACTCTGACACTGAAAGACCACATTAGACGCAGGAAAATAATTTAAAATTAAGGAGCACCCAAAGATTTGTGGGTAAATGTCATAGCATCTTTCTGACTTTTTTTTAACTTCTTAAATATGCATTTCCTTAATTTTTAAAAAATATACACAGAAGTCATGTGTTTTACACAGGAGTGCACACATGAACAAAGCATTTCTTAAAGTTTTCCAAAACTCTATTTTACCAGTTCTGAAACTTATAAATTAAATCAGAATTTTTTAGGTTAAAATTAAATTCCTGAAACTACCATATTGATATGCTAGACTTTTTCCAAAATCAGACGAACAGAGAATATGAATATGGTTTGTGTTACATATTGTTATATCGTTAATTTTATTGCCTATAGCCTCTAAGATGCAACTTTATTGTGCCTTTGCAAACAGGATATGTTAAAAAAACTGATCAAAAAACGTCCACACATATAAGCTCTATATGTCTTCCTGACTTCTTAAAACATGGTCACTAAACCGAAGGTGGGAGGGGGGTGCAGGGAATGAATATTGGGCTTCTCCAACAACTAACTTATCTGCTAGCTGCCCAAGCCCTGCACAAGCTGACTTTTGAAATATTAAGTCCGTCTTTTCTTTCAACTACAATCCATTCCCAGAGTCATCCTTAATCACACTGACATTGCTGTCCCCAGTTAGACAGCCAATAACCAAGCCCTGCCAATTTTACCTTCTGAGCAGTGCTCGGACCTGCCCCCTTATCTCCACCCTCTCACCCACCATTCTTCAAGTATTCACAGAATGAATGAAGTATTCACCAGCCTTCAGTATTCAGAGAATGACGTCTAAGTTCTTCAACGTGCTATATACATTTCCTCGCTGGTTTTCTATGGTCTATAAATTTCTCCAGTGAAGTAAAATCACCAGCTTGTTGGGGAATGTCTGGAAATGGGTGGGACACTCCTGGATATCTCACTGTGTGGGCAGAGCATCCTCACCTAGGGGTCAGGGTAGCTAAACATCCTGCCTGACAGTGGAGGACTGTCCCACTCAAATTGCCAGTGGTATCCTTGTGGCCCCTGCCTATTTCTGCAGCCTTCTAGCTCACTATCCTATGCTCCAGCTACATAAAACTGCTCTTACCCAACACAAGCCATGTTACCTCGTGCCTTTATACCTTAATGCTTGCTTCTGTGTCTTGGTTCCTTCTGATACCTTACTGACTCATCTTTTAAGCTTCAGCTCTGAGGTCCCCCTACCAGGACACATTTACACACCCATGCACACACCCACACAGGCTGGCAGAGATGCTTCTTCCCGATAAGGTGGTGATGCTCCCTAATTGTGACATGTTCCACACTCACGACTCTGCTTTATAACTATCAACTGTCTCCTTCACTTGACCAGTGCCCTTCATGGCAGAAACTGTAAGCACTCAGTAGACATAAAAATTTGAGGGAGGGATGGATGGGTGACTGTGTGAGACCAATGGGCTTTCTAAGGACTGATGGTTAGTCCTGACCTCCAAGGGCACAGTTTTGCAGCTGAGGCAAGAGTGGAGGCCAATGTTTCAGATCAGGTCATCTGTCTGGTGTTCCAGCATCCTCTGCTATGCAGGTAACTCGACACTCACAGTCTTCAGCCACAAAATAACTCTTTCATAGTTGCCAGGCAGCACCCTGCAAGGAATTCCACTTACCGAAGTCGAGGACTGTGGATCACGAGGCGCAATTTGACAGGCACGTCTGTTTGGTGACTCTGTGTCCAGTCTGCTCAAGAATTCTGCAGTTTTGCTACCAGGAAGACAAATAGGTGTTAGTATCTTCATAAAAAAATATAAATATGAATGTTGAGCATGCCTTTGGATACTGGCCTGGGCTTTTATTGGATGACAACTGAAAGTGTCCTCCTAGGGTAGAACGAAAGGGAAGGATGGGAACAAGATAGGGTAGAAAACCAAAACAAAGTACCATGGCAAGATGCACCTTGGAGGCACGTTTGTTTGAAATATATAAAACTCGGTTTGCGATATGTGAGCCTGCCATTTCATTTTTCCACTTTGCATTATTGGCATGGAGATAAAGTCTCTGTTTTTCCCTTAACAATCCAAATCACCACCCTACTTTTTCCTCTCCCCCAGGTCAAGCACTGCATGCTAGAACTGTTTTGTAGTCCTTACTTCAGTGACTGCCCCACTCTGCCTACCACTGACCAACTTCTACACCTTCGTCCTTTCCCCACGTAATGTGTGAACTTTTACTTCCTTATTCTGCTTTCACAACCGGATGCCTCACTGAGGCCTGATTTACACTACCCCCGACTCTTGCAGTCTGCCTCATCTGCTCCCTTCTGCTTCCCAATAATATTTTAAGCCTAATAATAAGATCTGATTCCTCAAGTACTCGGGACACAGACATCAAAAGAAACACAAATGGTCCGGCAAGAACAAATAGCATCCAGTAAAAAGTAAGATAAAATAAAAACAAGGAATTAGAAATTAAACAGATGCCAACATTGCTTCAGATAATTACTCAGGTAGAACCCAGCATGTGAACAAGGTCAGAGGCTCGAGCTTGGCAGGGAAGAGCTAAAAGTTAAGCGGTGTACATAACCCCGGGAAACATGATGTTGGCAGTTGAGACAAGCAGCCTTTCCGTTAGTCTAGGATTGCTTATCTCGCCCAGGATAGACAAGGAGACTAATGAAGTCGCCGAGTCTGGAAGGTGCCCCCACTGTTTGGGGCTTTATGAAGTCATCAGTCAAAAGTGGAAAAAGAAGAGAGTTTCCCAGAAGTCTGGATGAGATTTTGGAATATCTTTAGCTGAGTGCAGACCATGGGAGAAAGCAATGCAAAAAGCAATCCCAAAATAAGCAAGAAAGGAACCTCAGACCAAGATGACTGGCAGCTCCAGTGCAGGCTGCTGCTGCTTCTTACCTGCCAATGCCAAGTACAGAGCTTGCTGGGTAGCCAAGAACCGGCCACGGCCTTTGTGCCAATGATCATTGCCCACCCGTGCCACAAAATTAGAGCATGGTGACAGGGCCACGGGACTGCCCTGGGAGTACAAGTAGGAGCCCGTGGTGGGAAAGGTGATTAGTATACAAACAAGGGACGTTACCAGGCTAGCTGGTAGTTTTCTACTATTAGCACAGCCCCTGCTAAATAATTTCCATATATTGGCTGAACTGAATTGAGATCCCTGCAGGCATTTATAGTCATTTTTAATAAAAAATAAGATATAGAACTTCTCTGAGGGGCAAAAGAAGACGAGTCTCCTGGTGGGGAACCAACTAAGAAGCCTTGAGTCCAGCACTACAAGTGACCTTTTCTTTGGGGTTTCTTGCTATTTATTTTATCATCACAGCCAGTACTGGAGAAGGATGGTCCTCTCCCACTTTATCACTGTGGACCCAGCTTGATAAAGCACCCATCTGACAATGGGCTACCAGCAATTTATACTGGTTTACATATAGTACACCCATGTTCAACATATGATTCTTAAGTTTCCTTCCTGTTTGATCTTACAGTGATTCCCATGGTTTAATCTAAAAGGTCTCTGTAGCATAACCTTAGCTTCACATAATACAGTTGTAGCAGAGCTACTGCTAAACATTCCTCGAGACTTATGCTCTCCTCTTCTTCCTGCTCATACAGTTTGATGACATTTCCCAGTTTCCCTTGCAACTATGGTTGGCCTTGTGATTGAGTCTTAGTCAAAGGAATGTGAAAGGAAGCGATGTGTTATTTTCAGGACTAGCTTATAAATTTCCCAGGCATGAGCCTCCGTACATTTTTCTCCTTCTGGTTGGAATAGGAATAGAGAAAACCTCCAGTGCAACCTTAAAAGACATGTATTGAAGGTGGTAGAGCCTCCATCAGTTTTGGTCCCTGAATAACCAAGTGGAGCAAGGTGGGGAAAAACTTACTTAATGCTCAAGCTATTATATATTTGGGGTCTGTTTATTACAGCAATAATCCTACCCTAAATAATAAAACATAAAGTGAAATATACAAGACTACTATTTCTCAATCAAGGTGATTCTTTCTCAATCAAGGTGATCAATTATGAAAGTAGATAAGAAGAGGCAAGAAGAGTTGAGGAAGAGTAGAACAAAAGAAATCTCAAGGAGTTAGCTGGGCTTCTTAGCCATTTCAGAATCTCGGGGAGGTGGTAGAGGGGATGCAGAAAAAGGGAAGAGTCTATTCATCCTTGAGTTGGTCTTCTTATCAGGCCCAGGAGCTTCCTAGGCCCAGAGTACAAAAATTACTACTAATCTATCCCAATACAACTAGAACATTGTTGTGAGGTGTGTGGAGGGGTAAGGGTAGAGAGGAGAAACTGCAATGTGAGAAAGTCAGAGAAGGAAGGAGATGCCACTTTTTATACTGAAATGTGCTGGAACAGTATACATCTATGAATGGACACTCATCAAGAATATGATCTTTATGAGAGAATAAAAACTATAAGAAAAGCCACAGATGACGAACCATGTGTCTGTTGGTTCATTTGGATAGCCCAGAATTGCGAAAGACAATTTCTGTAAGTTTGGGGTCTTCTGTTTTGTTTTGTCTGCTTGCTCTTTTGAATAGTTAGAAAAGAAGACTGGTGTTTTCAGTGTTTTGGAAAGAATCAATGAGAGTAAATAAATAAATAACTTAGAACTACAGGAGCTTATGAGTTAACCACCTGCCACTCATCACACACCACGGCTACCAGGGGTTAAGCACTTTTCTCTACCTGCTTACCCACACCCACCAACTTTGAACTATGACAAGACACATAGCAACATCCTAAGCAAAATGTTAAACTACTAATTGTATAGATAAACAGTCCTAATGGGGAAAGTACCCTCAATGAAAAATAACAGCTACAAACCTCTCCCCTGCTATGTTTGTCTTGTCGGGAGTGTGTATGGGGCAGGTTTACCTTCTTTTACCACTTGTTGGCTGATATCAAGCTCAAATGACTGCAGGGTCCAAACAAATTGTATAAATGAAGGAAGTGGGCACAGAGAGAGGGAAATAGGAGCTCAAATCCCATGATAACTTGCACTACCCCTCGGACCAATGTTGGAGAGCTGAGAGAAAGTGGTGGCGACTTCAAATGAAAGACCCTCTTCCATGGAAAGGGGTCAGCTGTCACTCAGCTCCCAGACATGGCTCACCAGGGGGGCTGAGGCCATTAGCACCAGATGTCCTGGTTTTTTCAGCATAACCAAAATGTCGAACATACAAAATGTGAAATAGACTGGCAACCAACTCAGACTGTTTTGAAATCCTGCGTGCCAATATTGTGCAGGTCAATCAAATCCCTCTGCAGTTCAAATGTGGTCTAAAGGCCCCCGAACTGCTACCAGCTGATTGTGTTTCTGCCTACTCAGGCTTGTGCTGTTAAGTGTGTATCTCATAACTACATATCTTTTGTACTCATAAAAAAAAAATCATCAAGTTTGGATTCTACTTTTGAAGAGGAGGTTCTAGTATTGAAGAAGAGGTTCAGAAACAGCTGCTATGTTGGTTTATCTTTGTCGGCTAGCAGTGGGAGTGAGAAATTACATCATCCTGTAGTTTAAAGTGACAGCAAACATTAAAGTGTATTATTTCATTACAATTTATAACTATATATATTTGTGTTAATAGATGAAAAGCAATGGTGAGACACCACAGATAAGATGAAAAGACAACACTCAGACCAAGCATATATAACATGTATAACCAAAGATAAAACAATAAAAGGATTAATGTGCAGAATATATTAAAAAAACTAACAAATAAATTAGAAAGAGACAAATAATGCAATAGAAAAATGGGTAAAAGGTAGAAACATGCATTCCACAGAGGAAGAAACAGGATTCATAACAATAATAAAAAGAACAACAGTAATAATAGCTAGGACTTATATACTGACAGGCTGTTTTTGTCAGGCCATGCTGTAAGCACCTTACATATATTAGCATGATCTTCACAACAACCTTGTGTTGTAGGTGCTGTCATCATCTCCAGTTTATAGAAGTAACTAGCACAAGGTCATACAGCTAGTCAATGTCAAAACCAGGATTGGACTTGGGCAGCCTGGCTCCAGGGTCCTTGCTCTTAGCCACTATACTTGATGGCCTCTCATGAGCAGTAACATGTGAAAAGATCTTTAATCTCACCAGTAATTAAAACAAGATACCATTTCACACCTGTCAAACTGGCCCAAAAAAAGTCTGATAACCTTGCCAAATGCTAGGGAAGATGTGTGACTGCACTGGTTTCTCTTGTAAGTAGCTAATTGGAGAGAAATTTGGCCTTACCTCTTTAGAGAGCAATTTGACGATACCGGGTAAAGCAGAATATGTCTGTGACATCTAAACTCTGGCATAGTGCCTCCCCAAGGAGACCTGAACAAGGATATTCAGTCAAGCCCCATTTGTAAGGGTTACAGAGATAGAGAAAGAGGGAAGACTGAGAGAGGAAGAATGGAAGGAAGAAAGGAAGAGAGGAAGAGAAAAAGAGAATGGAGTAGATCTACAGCCTGAATAACATAGCTAAATCTTTAAAAAAGTACAAATAAGTAGCAAAAAAATTAAGATGATATAAATATCTAAAAACCACAAAATAGCAGGATGTACTTTTTACATATATATATATATATGTGCGTGTGTGTGTTTCTGTTCTAATTATACTATACATACATATACATATATATAGTAAAATTAGAAAAACACAAACGGTGAAAAAGAAGAAAAGCAACCCCTGATGTCCAGAAACCGATCTGACATGTACATCTAGACTTCAATGTTTTCACAGACTGATCTGATACTTAGAGCCATGCCATGTAGCTCTCCGTTGGGCGTAAACAGTCTAACAGAACATCTACTTCACACAAAGTCACTGTGCATCCCACAAATTACAAAACATCCCCCTCTCTTACTAAATGAATGATTGCTACTTCTTTACCAATTACAGCTTTGAACTCACTTTAGTCTTCTCTCCCTTATAGATGAGATTTATTGAGATATTTTATTAGTCAGGGTTCTCTAGGGAAACAGAACCAACAGGAGATATCTGTAAAGATGGGATTTTTTAAAAGCGTCTCGCAACTATGGGGATGCACGAGTCCAAATTCCGTTGGGCAAGTTCCAAGCTGGCAACTCCAATGAGATGAAGGTCTTCAATGAACTCCCTAGGAGAGGCTAGCTGATGAAGAAATGAAAGTTCTCTCTTCTCCCTTAAAAGTCTTTAACTGATTGGATTAAATCCAGCTGACTGGATTCTCTCACTGCAGAAAACACTCCCTTAGTTGACTGTAGATGTAATCAGCCATAGATGCAATCAATTGACTGATGATTTAAGAAACCAGCCTTCTGGTTTATTAACCAGCCATGAAATGACCTTGCAGTAATGGTTAGGCCAGTGTTTGCTTGACCAGACAACTGGGCGCCATTACCTGGTCAAGTTGACATGTGAACCCAACCATCACAGATGTTTAATCACAGAATTGTCCCTACTTTCTGTGCAAGCCACCACTTCCTTAGACCCTTCCCAAAATTACCCAGCCAAAGCCCAAGTCCAATGGCTGGTTCTTTCCAAAGCTCTCTTACTGAGACCCCCCACTGTTCCCTGTGGTGTGCACTTTCCTTCACTGCAGTGAGCAATATACCCAACTTGTGCAACTAAAGATGTGTTCCCGGTGATCTTTGGTTGAGGGCATTGATGAATGTTATATCCCAGGACAGTGGTTTCTGCTTGGGAAAGAAGGAGGGAGAAGGCATGAGGATGGAAGGATGGCACTTTAGCAGTCTCTGTCATATTTAATTTCTTTTAAATAATGAACCAGATGAAATCAAAATCTTAACCGTATAACTTTGGTGGTTGGTACATATTTTGTATGTGTTTGAAATGTTTGTCAAACAAAAAGAGTAAAAACATACACTGTGGTGGTATTTGCTAGGGAAAGTGCCATTCTGGGGTCTATAGAGAAGGGTTTCCAAATGCCAATAGGAAGACATGTGTGGGACAACTACATGAGGATCATCAGTGGAACTTGTTATCAATGAATGGACTCAAGCTTTAGACTTTCTAATTCACCATATCTTGAGTGGATCCAGGAATCTGTATTTCTTAAAAGCCTCCCTGGACCCTAATCGAGATGATTGAGTGAGATGCTTCAGGACTCTATCCTCCCACAGTAGCTTTGAGCAACCAGCAAGAACTGGCAGAAACATCTTTCTCAAAGCTCCAGAAAACAGTTAAAGGACAGTAACAGGGGGAGCACCAAATCAAGAAAAACTGTACACAAAAGTGATAGGATCTCATGGAGCCCTGGCTGGCTCCTTCCCCACTCCTTACAGATTCAGTGAGGAGCCAGCCTATGCTCCCAGTGTGGATTCCTGGTCCCAGTTCTGGAGGGAGCAGGGTAACCTTTGTGCACATACTGGGAGCATGTATATCTGGCCTAATTTGTTTGGAGGTGGCTGATGTACTCACTGTCCCAGAACTTGCCCTGCATGTTGAAGGCGGCTCACAGAGCTCTCTTACAAAACAATGTGGGAGAGCAATCAAGTGGCTGCCTGGGGCAAGGGGTTGCTGCTGTAGAACATAAAGTACAGTGCCTAGGACCATGAGGAAACTGTTTCCTAGGGAACTGGGGAATGCCTAGAGCTATACATGCATGCCCAAGACAAGACACATGTACACAAAGGACAGGGAGGATCCTAATCTTTGCCCCCAGATATCCTCTAGACTCATTGTATGGATAACCTCTAAAGGAGAGCACTTTCACAGGTCAATCTGCAAAGGCTGGGAAAGGTGTTTATTTTTTTTCCTTCCTTTTCTTTGGTTAGCTCCCGGCACTCAAGGAAAGCTCTGTCATAACACTAGCTGGATACAAACTTAAGGAGCAGATGCCTCAGAGTCTAAATTCCAGAAATAACACATCAAAATATCAAAATGTACAAGTTTCAACAAAAGATTACAAAACATACCAAAAAATGGGAAGCAATGGCCCAGGCAAAGAAGATTAAAGCATAAGAAATCATCAATGAAGAGGATAAGACATGGAACATTCCAGACAAAGACTTGTAAAAAATGGTCCTAAATATGCCCAAAGAACTAAAGGAAAACATGGACAAAGAACTGAAGGAAATCAGGAAAACAATAAATGAACACAAAGAGAATATCAGTATAGAGATGGAAATCATGAAAGGGAACCAAACATAGTTGAAGATCATGGTAACAGAAATGAAAAATTCCATAGGGGGTTCAACAGCAGATTGGAGCTGGCAGAAGAAAGAATCAGTGAACTTGAAGATAAGCCAATTGAAATCATCCAGTCTGAGAAGCAGAAAGAAGAAAGAATGAAGAAAAATGAAAACAGCCTGAGAAACCTGTGGGGAATCATCAAGTATACCAATATACTCATTGTGGGAATCCCAGAAGAAGAAAGGAAGGAGCAGAGAGCTCATTCAAAGAAATAATGGCTGAAAACTTCCCAAATCTAATGAAAGACATGAATACATACATTCAAGATGCTCAATGAACTCCAAATAGGAGAAACCCAGAAATACCCACATCACACCACATAAGAATCAAACCATCAAGTGCCAAAGATTAAAAAGAGAATTCTGAAAGCCACAAGAGAGCAGCAGTTATCACATAAGCCTCAAAAAGATTAAGTGCCAATTTCTCATCAGAAACCATGAAGGCTAGAAGTTAGTGGGGAGACATATTTAAGGTACTGAAAGCAAAATTTGCCAATCAAGAATTGTATATGACAGCAAAACTGTCTTTCAAAAATGAGGGAGAGGTTAAGACATTCCTAGATACACAAAAGCTGAGGGAAATTATCACCACTGGATCGGCCCTACAGGCAATGCTAAAGGGAGTTCTGCAAGTTGAAAGGAAAGGACACTAGACAACTGACTGAAGCAACAGGAAGAAATAAAGATCGCTGATAAACACGATGGCATGGTAAACAGAAATAGCAGTACTATTGCATTTTTATTTGTAACTCCACTTTTTAATTCCTACAGGATGTAAAAGGCAAATTCATAAAATGTAATAATAAACCAATGGTTTTGGACTTACAATGTATAAATATATAAGCTGTGATAAGAACTACGTAAAGGTGGGGGGACAGAGGGATATAGGAACATAGTTTATGCATGCCTGTGAAGTTGGTGTCAAACAAAATGAGACTGTTTGGTGGTGAGAGTATTGCAACATTGTGAATATGATTAATCCCACTGAATAGTATGCTTGGAAGGGGTTGGGATGGGAAAATTTATGTTGCTTATATGTTTAAACAATTAAAAAAAACAAAGTTGGGGGGCATGATCAGAGCTGTGCTTTAGAAAACTAAATCTGGCAAGAGCATCCAAAACAATCCAAAAAAGAAGAGACGTAGTGGCCAAGACAGTACGGGGTAATCCGGGGAAGCCCAGAAGACAGACCATAATAAAATGGCATGTGACAAATGCTTCTATTAGCATGGTGGTGGTGGGAATGAAATGAGTTAACATGAACGAGGGCATCTGCAGGGAGAATTCATAGTGGGGATATTTATACTTGGTCTTCACCATCAAAATGATTTAACATTCAGTAGGCAGGGATTCCTACTGAACCCCTCAGGTCAGATCTTTCCTAGGCTGATCAGTCTTATTCCGAAAAAAATAGCTATGGGATTTTTGTGTCTGTAAGTTCAGCTTATTAGCATAAGACAGGAAGTTATAAGGGTAACTTTCAATTCACCTTACCTGAATTATAAAATGTGAGGTTGGATTTAAGCCTACCATATGGATAAGGGATCAGTTTAGCCCTGAAGTATTTTCGGAAGTTCCCACGAAGGGCATTAGAAGTTTTGTGAGCATATTAGAAGGCAGACTCAGGATTCAAGAGAGTATATGCAGCAGACCTTTCTGGATTCTCAACTCCATGATACTAAAATAGATGAAGATGTGCCTCCTAGGAACTAATCACACTATTATCCAATGGAAGTAAAAGAGATACATGGTTCAGATGGAGGAAATGGAGAAAACTTCCCAACATTACAACACAACAGGCTGAGTTGGAGGTGGAGCTCGGCAGTTGAGGGGCAGGAAGGTCCTGTTTCTAAACGGCCTTGATTCCAAGAGCTTTTCCTGCTGTGGTTTTAAGACCTGAACCCCTTTTACCCCTAGAAACAATATTGGAAACTGTACGAAGGAGTGGTGTATGGTCAGCTACCCTACATGAAAAGCCAGCTACTCTACAATAAGTGGAACTGCGGTAAGAAGCCCAGTGATGGTTCTGGAAAGAGGATGCAATTCGTACATGACGATGATTGAAGAGAAAGCAGGCATATTACCTCAGTTCTTCTTTTGCCTTCTCTAGGCAACACTTAGATCTTGGCAGAAGAAACAGAAGTCAACTTTGCCCCCATCTTCCTCTCTGAGCTAAGCTACCCTCTCCTCTAAGAGTCGTCTCCACAAGGACCCTGTGTCTCTACAGTGCTCACCACGCACCCTTACCCAGATATTCCTGACTTTTGAATGCTCCATCCACCTAAACTGCCTATTTTCCCCATCACCCACCCCATCCCCCAATCTCAGGCCCTCCATTTGGCTGCATCATTTACTGCCTCTGTGACTCTGGCAATTTTAATGGTCCAAGCCTCCACCTGTCACAGGGGGATGATGCATCCCTGATGGGGTTAAGGAGGTACAAGAAAATGTACCTGACACTGTGCCCATTGCTACACAGTCTCTCAATAACTTAGAGGCTTATTATTACTTTGCATATTTAGTTTAAAGGAGCCAAGCACTTTTGTATTTAAAAAAAACTAGAAAAGTGTAAAATCTTTTATATTAAATGGTTACTAGATATGAATTAAGACTTAAAAGTTTAAAATATAGCCAATCCTCAGCTTCAGTGGCTGAGAGATTTCAAATGGAGTCGGAGGTCATTCTTATGCACTAACACTTTTTAGGTTCTAATGTATTGGAATAGCTAGAAGTAAATACCTGAAATTATCAAACTCCAACCCAGTAGCCTTGACTCTTGAAGATGATTGTATAACAGTGTAGCTTACAAGGGGTGACAGTGTGATTGTGAAAACCTTGTGGATTGTACTCCCTTCATCCAGTGTATGGATGGATGAGTAGAAGAATGGGGACAGGGACTGAATGAAAAATAGGGTGAGATGGGGGGGATGATTTGGGTGTTCTTTTTCACTTTTATTTCTTATTCTGATTCTGATTCTTTCTGGTGTAAGAAAAAGGGTTAAAAAATAGATTGGGGTGATGAAGACATAACTATATGATGATACTGTGAACAGTTGATTATGTACCATAGATGATTGTATGGTGTGTGACTATATCTCAATAAAATTGAATTTAATTAAAAAATATATATATATATAGCCAATTCCCATGTCTTCCGCAAATCCTTAAAAAAGCACTGTTTTTCATCACACCAGCATACAAAATGCATTTTGGCTACCTTCTCTGAATCACATCTTCCCCAGCCCCCACCAATGTTTAAACAGGCTGGAAATCCAAACCTATCTCAGCCCCTGGACAAACAAATGCACAATTAGAAAGACAACTATATCCCCGAAATAAGTTACTACCTAAATTTTTTAATACTGAATTTTATTTTATCCCATGTTTTAAATAACCTAGGCCGCCACTTCCTCTTTGGTATAAAAAAAATCAAAGGTTATTAATTGTTACTTCAAACCTTCATATATATCTGTAATATTGACTAAGACAAAAGGCCATACTGAAAAGTATCACATTTGAATTTTGGTAACTAGTTAATAATTACAGAGACTAAAAATAATGGTGAAAACCGTGCTGAGGTTATATGCTCATGTCTACCCCTCCACTTCCACGCTTAAGAATCCTAAAACTAATTCTAAATTCTGAAATTTGAGTCCATCCTCAACCAGAGTTGCAGACTTAATGCACCATTAATCTGGTCTGCTCTCAGCCTCCAATTGCAATAGTAACAGTCATTTGATTTTTAAAGAAAAGACAGTGCTACAGAAGTACATTCCAGAGGTCTTTTCATAAAAACCATCCAGTGTGCTCCATCTGCACGTGCAATCTGCTTGTGTATTTTCAGCCAGCTTGCATGGGCAGATTAATGCATACAATTAGAAAGCAACCTCACAGGCATTCAATAAACTGCCTTCATTATTACACTCAGGAGGGTCCCTTTGGATGTCAATAAAAGCCTGGTTTTCTGCCTGTTAGCTAAATAATTGACAACACTAAAAATCATCAGAAGCAAATGAAGGAAGTCAGGAACAAGGTGTTAAGAAAGAACACATTAAGATTCAACAGAGGTGGCTCACAAGGCAATCACGAGCTTTTTCTCCAGCTCCAGCTCAAGTCTGTGATGCCCTGCCCTACAGGAAAAAAGGAAAAAAACCAACATATCTGGCCAGCTATTTGAACTACACATCACAGCCCAGGGAACGTTAGCAAGGACATGAGATATTGACCAGTTTGAAAAAATTTCTTATTTGTGTTTCTATTTTGTGTCAGTTTGACAGAGTCAGGACAATTGACGTTTCTTTTTTATTTTTTCAGAAACAGCCTGACTGGTCTGGTGAAGTCTTTGCACTGCTGAAATTCTAACAGCTCTCCTAGACAATTCTTCCACTACAAACTGGTTCTAAGATGGTCTGATAAAGACTTGACATTCAAAGGATCCACCTTCTCAAAGAAGTCCCTTTCATATTTCTAGCTATCTAATGGCCATTTATTTCATGAGCTATTTGCTCTTTTAATTTCAAAAGACAGTCAAAAGAAAATTCTGTAAAGGCATTCACACATACACCTCTTCTTGTGCTTCTCAACAAGCTTTAAAAATCAATTTGAGACACTTCTCAATTTTAACCAACTTCTCTTTTTCCTGGTAAACCAGGATATTCACTGATAAGCAGAAGAAAGAGCAAGAGTGAAATGTGCATGTAATTGAATTCAGCTCCACTGAGTGAGGTGGCTGAGGGTAAAGCTCCTTTTTTTCCTTTTAGAAAAAGGATAATTGATCTCTAGTGTTTAGTGAAACACAAATTCAAGAAACTGTGAGACTACTAAAGAAAGGAGATTGGGAGACACAACTTACAAGGCTCTTCCCAGATCCAAGAATCTTTCATCTTTCACCTTACCTTTTTTTTTTTTTCAATCTAAAACCATGTTTTATTTCACAGGCTGTGTCATTTTTACAAAAACTAAGAATAACGTGTTCATAAAAAACATTCTATGCTGCATCCTTTCCAAAGATGTTCAATGATGGTTGTGGTTTCTGGTCCGAACAACAAAAATTTTTTTTTAGTTGAGAAATTCTGTATTTGCACACCAATCATGCATAAAATACAGGATTCCCATATAGCACCCCAACAACAACACCCTCCGTTGGTGCGGAATATTTGTTACAATTGAGAAGAGCATTTTTTGTAATTCTACTAATTCTTTTTAAAACTAAAGTTACCATTGTTACAATTGACAAAAAATTATTAAACTAGTACTTTCAACTATCATCCATAGTTTACATCAGATGTATTTTTTCCATATACTGTCCCATTATTAACACCTTGTATTAGGGTCATTCATTTGTTATGATTCATGAAAGAACATTCTTCTGCTTGTACTATAAACTATAGCTCATTATCTGCAATAGGGTTCACTGTGTTATACAGTTCTATGCTTTCTCTTGTTATTCTAGTAACATATATGACCTAAAGTTTCCCCTTTTAATCATATTAACCCATATAATTCAGTATTGTTAATTACACTCACAATAATGGGATACCATCACCACCATCCATTTCCAAACCTTTACAATCAACCTAGATAGAAATTCTGTACAAATTAAGCATCGACTCCCCATTCTCTAACCCCAATCTATCCCCTGGTAATCTACATTCCAGACTCTAACTTCATGAGTTTACTTACAAATAGCTCACATTAGTGAAATTATACAATATTTGCCATTTTATGTCTGGTTTATTTCACTCAACATAATATCAAGGTTCATCCATGTTGTTGGCATGCATCAGGATTTCATTCCTTTTTACGGCTAAATAATATTCTGCTGTATGTATATAACACATTTCGTTTAACCATTCATCTGTTGATGGACAAGGGGTGCTTCCATCTTTTACCAATTATGAATAATGATGCCCTGAGCTTCAGTGTGCAAATATTTGTTCAAGTTCTTGCTTACAATTTTTCTGGGTATATACCTAGTAGCAAGATTGCTGGGTCATATGGTAATTCTCTACTTAGCTTCCTGAGGAACCACCACACTGTCTCGCTCAGCAGCTGCACTGTTTTACATTCCCACCAGCAGTGAATGAGTGTTCCTATTTGTCTACGTCCTCTCCAACACTTGTAGTTTTCTGTTTCTAGTATGTGAAATGATTTATCTCATTGTGGTTTTGATTGGCATTTCCCTAATAGCTAGTGATGTTGAGCATCTTTTCCTGTGCTTTGTAGCAATTTATACATCCACTTTGGAGAAATGTCTATTCAAGTCTTTTGCCTATTTTTAACAGGATTGCTTGTCTTTGTATTGTTTGTACTATGGATACCATACCCCTATCGGATATGAAGTTTTCAAGTATCTTCTCCCATTGAGTAGGTTGTCTCTTCACTTTCATAATAAAGTCTTTTCATGCAAAAAAGTTTTTAATTTTGAGGAAGTCCCATTTATCTACTTTTTCTTTCATTAATTGTGTATTGGGTGTAAAGTCCAAGAAACCATTGCCTAACACAAGATCCTGAAGTTGTTTCCCCACATTTTATTCTAAGAGTTTTATAGTCCTGGTTCTTATATTTAAGTGTTTGATGCATTTTGAGTTAATTTTGTATATGGTGTGAGATAGGGGTCCTCTTATTTTGCATATGGATATCCAATTCTCCCAACATTTGTTGAAGAGACTACTCTTTCCCAACTGAGTGGACTTGGTAGCCTTGTAAAAATCAATTGGCCATTGGTCTACTTCTGAACTCTAAATTCAATTCCATTGGTTAATTATATCTATCCCCATGCCACTACCATGCTTTTTGACCACTATGGCTTTATAATATGCTTTAAAGTCAGGAAGTGTGAGTCCTCCCATTTCATTCTTCTTTTCCAATATTCTTTTTGCTTTTTAGTGCCCCCTAACCTTCCAAATAAATTTGTTAACTGGCTTTTTCATTTTTGCAGAGTAGGCTATTAGAATTTTGATTGGGATTGTGTTGAATCTATAAATCATTTTGGATAGAATTGAAGTCTTAACAATATTTAGTCTGCCAATCCATGAACATGGAATGTCCTTCCATTTATTAGGCCTTCTTTTATTTCCTTTCACAATGTTTTGTAGTTTCCTGTATAAAGTCCTTTACATTCTTGGTTAAATTTATTCCTAGATATTTGATTCTTTTAGTTGCTATTATAAATGGAATTTTTTCTTGGTTTCCATCTCAGAATACTCATTAGTAGTGTATAAAAATACTATTGATTTTTGTTTGTTGACCTTGTACCCACCTACCCACCCCCCTTTGCTGAATTCGTTCATTAGCTCAAGTAGCTTTACTGTAGGTTGTTCAGGACTTTCTAAATAGAAGAATATGCCATCTGCAAATAGAGAAAGTTTTACTTCTTTCTTTCCAATTAATATGCCTTTTATTTCTTTTTTGTACTTAACTGCTATGACTAGAATTCCAGTACAATGTTGAATAACAGTGGTGACAGTGGTCATCCTTGTCTTATTCCAGATCTTAGAGGGAAAGCTTTCAGTCTTTCACCTTTGAGTTTGATGTTAGATGTGGTTTTTTCATATATGCCCCTGTCAGGTTGAGGAATTTTCCCTATATTCCTTTTTCTAAGTGTTTTTATCAAGAAAGGATGCTGGATTTTGTCAAATGCCTTTTCTGTGTCAATGGAGATGATCATGTGTCTTTTTCCCCTTGGATTTTCTTGTGTTGAACCAGTCTTGCATTCCTGGGATAAATCTCACTTGATCATGATGTATAATTCTTTCAATGTGCTGTTGGATGTGATTTGCTAGTATTTTGTTGAGGATTTCTGCATTTATATTCATAGGAGAAACTGGCCTGTAATTTTTTTTTTCTTGTAGTTATCTTTACCTGGCTTTGTTATTAGGGTGATGTTGGCCTCATAGGATGAGTTAGGTAGTGTTCCCTCCTCTTTAATTTTTTGGAAGAGTTTGAGCAGGACTTTTATTAATTCTTCTTGGAATGATCAGTAGAATTCACCTATGGAGCCATTTGGTCTTGGGTTTTACTTTGATGGGAAGTTTTTGATGACTGATACAATCACTCTACTTGTAATTGGTCTGTTGAGGTATTCTTTTCCTTCTAGAGTCAGTATAGGTTGTTTGTGTGTTTCTAGGAATTTGTCTATTTCATGTAAGTTGCCCAATTTGTTGGTATATAGTTGTTTATAGTATCCTTTTATGATTCCTATTATTTCTGTGGGGTTGGTAGTAATGTCTTCCTTCTCATTTCTGATTTTATTTATTTGCATCCTCTCTCTCTTTTCTCTGTTAGTCTAGCTAAGGGTGTGTCAATTTTAATCAATCTTTTCTAAGAACAAATTTTTGGTTTTGTTAATTCTCTCTAGTTTTTTATTTATTCTCAATTTTATTTATTTCTGCCCTAATCTTTATGTCTTTCCTTCTGCTTGCTTTGGAATTAGTTTGCTGTTCTTTCTCCAGTTTCTCCAGGTGTGCAGTTAGTCTTTGATTTTAGCTCTTTCTTCTTTTTTAATGTAGGCATTAGGTCCATAAATTTCCCCCTTAGCACTGTCTTTGCTACATCCCATAAGTTTTGATATGTTGGGTTCTCATTTTCATTTGTTTCAAGATATTTACTGATTTCTCTTGTAATTTCTTCTTTGGCCCACTGATTATTTAAGAATGTGTTATTTAACATCTATATATTTGTGGATTTTCCAGTTCTCAGTACCTGTTATTGATTTCTAGCTTCATTTCATTATAGTCAGAGGAAGTGCTGTGTGTAATTTCAATCTTTTTAAATTTATTGAGGCCTGTCTTGTGACTCAACGTATGGTCTATTCTGGAGAATGATCCATGTGCACTTGAGAAGATGTATATCCTGCCATTTTGGGTGCAGTGTTCTGTATGTGTCTGTTGGGTCTAGTTCTTTTGTCATATTATTCAAGTTCTCTGTTTCCTTATTCATCCTCTGTCCAGATGTTCTATCTATTGATGAGAGTGGTGTCTTAAAGTTTCCAACTATATTGTAGTGATGTCTATTTCTCCCATCAGTTTTGCCAGTGTTTGCCTCATGTATATTGGGGCACCTTTGTTAGGTGCATAAATACTTATGATAGCTATTTCTTCTTGGTGGATTGTCCCTTTTATTAATATAAGACACAAAGAAGGACACTATATAACAGCTTTTGATGAAAAACCTATTTTGTCCAACATTAGTATGGCTACCTCAGCTTCTTTTTTTTTTTTTTTTTTGTTACTACTTGCATGGAATTTCCTTTTCCAACCCTTCACTTTCAATCTACATGTTTCTTTGGGTCTAGGGTGAGTCTTTTGTATACAACATATAGTTGGATCATGCTTTTTAATTCATTCTGCCAATCTGCATCTTTTAATTAGGGTGTTTAATCCACTAACATTCCATGTAATTGCTGTAAGGCAGTACTTACTTCAGCCATTGTGTCCTTTTTTTTTTTTTTTTTTTTTGTCTCTCTTTTCCTTTATTGCAACCTCCTTTTCATATACTTGATCTTTGGTGATATAACTGACTGATCCCTTCCTCATTTCTGTTTCTGTATGTTTTTAAAATACTTTCTTTGTGGTAACCCTGGGGTTTATTTCACACACCCTACATCTATAACCTACTAATTTGGGTGCCCTGTTTTCTTTACTCTTTCAGTTCTGGGACCCTCCTACCTTATAACAGTTCACAGTTAAAATGCACCCCCCCCCCCTTTTTTTCCTCTGTGAGGCTTTTCTGCTTCCAGTTTCTTCCCCAATAATGTATCCCACCCTTGGGAGTCAGATGGGGTCAATCCAGAAAGATGGGTCATTTCAGAAATGTCCATTTTGCATTAGGTGATCCAGACATCAGAAACTGGACTAAGTGAGCACAACACTTTCCAGCTGCAGTTTTACCACAGTCTCACTCTGGCTCTCTCTCTCTTTTTTTTCCTACTCGGGGCCCTTTTTACATAGCACTCCTCAGCAGCTTGTGTTTTGCCCTGGTTCTCGGTGGGCTTGGATTCCTCTGCCTGGATATGTGTGGGGTGCTTTCACTGCTGTCCTTGGTGGGAGGTGGGAAGAGGGGTTGTGGGGCGGTGTGGGATCTGGGCTGCAGCCTCTAAGCAAAACCCCAAGCTGCACGGGACCCAAGACAGTGGACCAGCAGGTCTGGGACGGAAGTACCCTAGCTGATATTTTCCTTTCTCTTCTATTCAGCATTTGTGGAGTCCTTTTCCTCTCTCTCCCATCCTCCAGAGTTCTAAGCCAGTGAGATTCGTCCTTTCATTCACTGAATCTCTGGGGAGGTTTTTCTTCAGAGGATGTCTTTTGCCGCCATCTTGATGATATCACCCTCACCTTACCATTTTATAAACTCTCTAGAGAATGTCTTCATATAACTCCCAAGTCCTGTACCTAATACTCCTCACTGATAAGCAGGCCTTCCCTTTTCCTATATAAAATTAGCATACCACAGCATAAATCCATTTATTCTTATTTGTGACTCCAGGGTACTCATGTCCCCATCCCATCTTCTTATTTCCCTCAACTCTCACTAGGCCTAGAAATAAATTCTTATCCTTTCTCTACTCCGGAAAAGGGAGGCAATAATGCATTCACACCAGTGTTCTATGGCTTCCCTCCTGCCACAACTCTCTTCGAGACAACTTCTCCTGGCTCTCAGTTTCCCACAATCCCCTCATCCCCATGCCTCCTTCCAAAGAAGAGTGGGACGAGACAGGCTACAGATTCTGTGACTAAAATGAGGGTAAGGTCAATTTTAACTTAAGGGAAATAACAGCATCCATTAGCACTTTTGCTCTCTTCCCATCCCATCTTCACCCCTTTCCTGGGCTGGGTAACAGAGGCCGGGTACCTAAAGTGTTAAGGGGGAAAGCAGTGGGCTGCAAGACATCTTTTTCATTCCTGCCTCTGAGTCTTAATGCAGGAAAGAGCTGCTTATGACAGAGGCCTGGTGAGAAAACCAGCAGGCTCTGTGCTCTGAGGAGAAACACACTCTAGGATGGCATATATGCTTACTCTGATGTCAGCGTGACCTTAAATTCTGTAAATGAGGGACAACGATGGAAGACAGAAGAGGAGGCAGTCAGAGAAATGAAATGGGGGGGAGGGGTTCCAATTACCAGTTCTGTTGGGACCAGAGTTGCTGCACACAGTCTCTGCAAAATAAAATTTGTTTGATCCCAATCGACAAGGCCACTATAAGAAGTATTATTTCAAGTCTATATTATGTTCAGGAACTTCTATGCCATTTATGTAAGTTACTTCATTTTATCCTTACAAATGATATATAGGAAAGATATTACTATCTCTATTTGAAAGAGAAAACTGAGGCTTAAAGAGGTTTAGTAGTTTGTACAAGATCACCACTAGGGAATGGAACTAGGACTTTGAACCCAGATGCGTCTGGTTCTAATTCTACCAGGAGCAACCAATCTGGTTCTTTGGTTTTTATCTATTTTTTAAAGCAATATGCAGATTACATAGCTAATAAGGTCAGAATGTGAGCTTATCTTTAAAACCTATATAACAGAGTAGATTATTATAAAGGACATAGTAGTTGCCCTACAAACATACTAACTGCTCTTATTACACTGGAAAAATTACCTTGTGTATCACCACCAATTAGGAATTTTACCAATACATGCTAATGATTTCTCAATTCTTGACCAGGAAAGTATAAATGTATAATAGTCCTAGTCCATTTGATAAATCCATTATTAGTTTAGATCCTGCTTGAATACATCATTTCAAACACCCTCCTCCTTGTAGCAATATTTTGGAAGTCAACATAACCAATAAGAAGTTCCCCGGATCACCAAAGAATCAAACCCTCCATGTTATTTATAACAGAGGATTCCTTCAATTTAACAATACAACGTCTAATTGATGGACTACTAAAGAATAATTTGGCAGCTACTGATGTCACCAACCTCAGAGCTTTGCTTATATAATGACATAATTATTTCACAATTATAAAATTAATATAACAGTCAACAGTCCAATGCCAGATGCTGTTTTTGAAAATTCACCATCACACTGGAATTTAAAAGCAGAATGAATGGCGCACCTATAAATGTATGAAGTTCTGAAAGCATAAACTTACTACTGATGATGCTCTCTAAATGCTTCTCTTCTGAGATTTTCCTGAAATCGTTTTTTCTCCTCCAGTTTATTGCTCTGAAATTACAAATATCAAAATGTAATCCATCAGGGAAGCTGTAAACAGAATCATGATGTTAAAGTTACCCAAGATCCAAAATCCATAGGCAACCTGCAAGGGGTTCCAAAATGGTAACTCGGGCAGAACCCATGAGCCCTAAATAGGGTGCCAGGAGCCCCAATTATTTCCATTGGTGTAATCGCTGAATCAGTATTTCACATTTTTATTCTTTAGTTCACATGGTAGCAACATTTACATTTTAAGTTGTGTTTTCCAAATGCTCAAATGGAAACATGAAATTTCCATACCAAGTATGTTAAATTAAAATCATAATATATGGCTTGATAGTTCATACAAAATTTAGATATACACCCACATTCCACCACAGCATTCAGGAAAAGAATTTCAATAAGCCAACTCCCTTCTGACTTCGAATCAGATACTTGAAGCTGGTTGAGAGCCTGAACCACAAATGTCATTTAAAAAAACATCCACTTGAATAGAAAAGAGTTCATTTATTTTTTAATTAGTTGGTAGGAGGGCCTGGGGACAAAGGACTACTTCATATTCGATATCAATGTCATCGGGGCTCTGGCATATTTTAATCGAGGTTAAATAAACCAGGAGCACTTGTTTTTTGCCTACTCTTTTTTTTTTTTCTTTTTTTTTAACTTGTCTGGGAAAAAAGGTAAAATTCCGAAACAACAAGTTTAATGGGAAATTGAAATAAGTTCCACAAAACAGAGAGAAAGGACGTTTTAAATGAGTCCAGAGGAGATGGCAAGCACCTGGGTTTGCTTTAATAAAATGCATTGGATTTGCCCAGAAGGAAGACCTGTGAAAATGGATTATTGGAAATCATCATCCCTTCTAACCTCTGATAAAACTTTGGCTCTATCTTTCAAAGATTCCTACTGTTCATTTCCATGAAAGTCTTCATTCGTATACAACTATTTACCAACTCCCATATTAAAAGGCAAATGGATGATGAATTCAATTTCAGATAAAAAAGAGACAAAGGCAATGACCAGAATCAAAGGGTATTAGGGACCAGTTTTAATGCAGAGCAATTGGATTATTAATGAGACATAGACTTCCAGGAAACAAACTAAGAGACATTTTAGAAACAGAACAAATAGGATACAAACTAGAAAAAATCCTGACTTGTGAGATTCAAAGTGGTCAGTTGATGAGCAACCTACACCCTCTGCCAAAAATTAAAAATGAAATAAACATCAAAAGGATAAAAGACAACAAGCAAGCACTACGTGTAAATTAAACCAGTAATTAGTAACATTGTCTCCAGAATAATGAGAAAACACAAAATATCTAGACACAGAGGCTAAGTTCCTTTAGCAAAGTCAGAAACTGAGACGCTAACCAGTTTTAATCTCATCACTAATAGATTATCACAGCATGCAACTCACCACAGTAGCTAAATTCAATCTGACAAAAGTCTATTTACACCTCAGCAGAAGTCCACAGAGAAGTATTTTGTAAAATACTGGAGGATTTGAGAAGTTTTATTCAATACTTAGCAACATACTGTTTTAGTACAGAATCCAAATGCTTAGATTTAATCAGACTCTATTTCTTTTCATTTGCCACTGAGTTAAGGAGTCGCTCAAACGTAATTACACATACGTACAAATGCAGAATGTGAAATCTCTAAGAACATGAGATCCAGAAGAAGAAAATACAGGAATCCACTCCAGCTCTGCCAGCCAAGTGAACTCAAGCAAAGCATTTAGTATCTCTGAATCTCATTTATTCAACAAACATTTTTCAAATGCCTAGTACATGCTAGATACTATGTTAGAGGGTGGGGATACAGTTGGGGAAAGAGGCATGCTTTCCCTGAAGAAATTCAGAGTCTACGTGGAGACATAGACAAGAAACCCACAGTGACAGTTATGTTAAATATGTTAGGGGACAGAGGCTTGCATATATTATAATATGAATACACAGGAAAAGCAGAGAAGTGGGTGTGAGGAAATGCTCTCAACAGTTCTAAAAAACATTTCTTCATGATCTACTAAGTGACAGTCTCCATCCCGGGCACAGGAGCCAGAAGTTGAGTCACACTTGGATTGTGGTTTTTAACCTCTGGTTCATGAAGGATTCGTGTAGTGTAGACTGAACCACCACCCAACAAAAGATGTTCTTCACCTTAATCTGCATACCTATAGGTGTGAACCCATTTGTAAAGATGTTATTATAATAAGGTGTGCGTCTTAATCCATATTGCTGGAGTCCTTAAAAAGAGAGAAAATACAGATGCAGCCAGTCAGTAGAAACCAGAAACCAAAGAGGCCAGAAGATACAGCAGCCAGAAGTCAGAGAAAGCCACAGGAGGAGATCAAGGAAATCACCAGGTGACAGAGGCGGAGATGCAAATCAAGGAACCCCAGGGACTGTGGCAAGCCATCACCACACACTACAAACTCTCAGAGAGAGCATGGCCTTGCCGACTAAAACTGTGTGCCAAAAATTTCTTGTTGCTTAAGTCAACCTATTGTGTGGGATTTGTCATAGCAGCTCTGGCAAACTGAGATGAGCTGTTTATTGGGGGCGCGCTCATTTTTATAAAGAATGGGCTTATAGCTTTCTTTGGATTCCTCAAGGAGTTGATGGCCAAATAAAGGAATAAAAACCATGGGTCCAAAGAGAAATTCTAGGGTCCAGCCTGAATACACAAGCAAGATTTTCCAGGATGGGAAGAAAGTGGGGGAAAAGGGTGCATTATTCTGTCTACCATATGGATTATAATCCCTTTTTAAAACTAAAGGATTAGCTGCACAGTAGGCCAGATGCATCACAGAAGCTTCCTCAGTCCTCTGAGGCCTGGCTTTGGAATGTGGGCAGTGGGGGAAGGGAGAGAGAAGCTCCTTCCTTTAGAGCTAAGTAGTGGTGTGCCAGTAAACATTTAACAACCAGCTCTGACGGGGCGGAGGGGAGGCTGATTTGCAGCACGTAGTGATTTCCACGTTGTAAATACTTCAACCATAGTCGATTTCAAGCTTCCGACGAGAAGTCAATTAGCTCACAAAACTGTGAAAATTTAACAATCTGCTCTCACCAGCCATTCACAAAGAAGCTCTAGCACACCACTGGAAGTAAGCATACCATCAACCTACTCTAGGTGGGGAATTCAAGCACCCCAATGCCCTCTCCCAATTTTCCCCTTCACCCATAGGATCAGCTCTTCCTGGGCTTCACTGGCCCGAGCAGATGCTAAAGAGCTGACAGCCGTTCACTCCCTCCTGCTTATCAAGGATTCCCAGAACACCCACAAATATAGGCAGGGAATGCAGTTTACTCTCCCATCATTGTACTCAAACTTGCATGTGCAAATGACCCCTCTTGGGGAGGGAAAACTGAAGGGCAAGGAGAGACCTGGGCAAAGGTCAGAGGCCAAGCTGGAGGCTCAGGGAAAGGGGAGGGTGTGAGGGCAACAAGCTCCTTGGATTCTCTTTGGCTCAGAGTTCCTGGGCAGCAGCCCTTAGCCTGGGGAGGAGGGCAGAGTGGTGCAGGTGCATGTCCATGTGTGTGATTGTGGTTGTGCATTTTAAAGAATAAGTGTTCCATAAATACAGCCATTATCACTTCCCTTGGCCATTTTCATACCAGCAATGTGAAATGTGCCATTTCTAGAAGGCTAACGTCCATATTTCTTTTATCTGACACCAGCTGCTAAGTAGGCTGACATTTAGTAAGAAAAGCCACAGATTTATATACAGGAAGGGGTAAGTCACAGGGGCTGTGCAGGCCAATCAGCCACAGAAGCTAGAGAAATTTATGGAAAGACGAGGGTGGGTTGTTACTTCTTTGAACAGGTAATTTAGACTTCTGCTCTTCCAACATTTATATGTACAAGAATTGCCTGGGAAGCTGGTTAAAATGCAGAATCTGAATAAGTAGGACTAGGACATGGCCCATGATTCTGCATTTCTAACAAACTCCCAGGTTATGCCGATGCTGCCAGTCCTGGGACCTCATTATGAATAGCAAGCAACTCACTCACCCTCTCAATTTTGAACCTATGTACACCATAATCATTATACTTATCCCATAAGAGAAGCCAAGCCAATTAAGATTTTTGCATTTAATCCTTGTTACAGCCCAAGAGGGCTTTTGCAGCCTAAGGACTAAAGAAAATACTGGACATGTTCAGAGACATGAGCTTTTATTTTGGGGGGCTTACCTACAGGGTGGGAAGTCAGCTGCTCTGAATGGCAGTAGGTTCAGAGCTTAGTGTGTAAGGTACTCTGCAAAAGCAGGGGGTGCCAGGGAGGGGTTTATAAGGGTTAGGACAAAGACATTCCAGTGGGTATGAGAACACAAGTGCAGGAGCGGGGGTCTTGTGACATAGGAAGGGATCAATAGTAGTCAACAGGCAACAGGGTAGGATTATAGGTTATCTGGTAGATAATAGAATCTCAGGGAGCTTCAGGGAGGAAGTAAGCTATAGATTACATTTATCACCAGAGGCCTGATCCTACAAGGAGAGTAGGTCAAACATTAACTGTCCTAGGTCACGCAAGCTGCTGTGTGCACGGACGTCAAGGCACTTGGAGAAGGCCCTGGGCCCGGGGCTCCCACAATGCTATATGTCAAGTGTTACAGTGTATCTCGGAAAGGGACAAAATCTGCTTTTGTTAATGTTAAAGAAAATAGTTTCAGCCACTAGCATTTCTGAATAGTATACATTATTTGACCTAGGAAGGAATGAGCTATACATAATCCACAAGCTGGCCAATTATGGGTATTAAATGACAAGTAATAAATGCCTTTCAGGATAAGAGGCTGCAACTCAATAATTCTTCAGGGTCTGCAAGCCTCTTAATTCAGTGTTTGGTGATGATTCAGTGGTTTTCCTTGTTCTGCCTGAAATGCAGACACCCTTGCTCTGTAACAGGAGGGCCTCCTCTACAACCACAAGACCAAAGTGTGACTCTTCTTTTGGAAGAGAAAATGGGGAGAAAGAAGATTTATATGAAGAAGAGCGGGGAACAGAGAAGTAGGAAGAGAAAGAGAGAGACCACCCCCCAGAAAAGTTTTTGTAATCAAAATCTTTTCGATGAAAGTGTAACAGCTGATAAATAGGAAACAGCTTGCTGAATGAAATTTTGTAAGCAAGATTGTTATACTCTTCAGTTTAGCCTCCAGCATTTTAGTACAGATTATCATTCACGGTTTCTCATATACAAGCCCAGTCGCCTCCCCACTCCCAGAGCCACAGGGAGGCGATGGCCTTGGGAGAAGAGCAGGTGGTGCTGACAGACACATTTTACAGGAACAACTCAGAGAGGGCTGGAGGCTGTGCAAGGTCACACAGCACAACAGGACATCTTCTAAGAAAGACATAACAGTCTGCTCTCCCAGCTTTCTCGGGGAAGGGAGACTCCTATACTCTGTGTGTCCCATAAGCCGTCAGCTTTAGGCTTCATTAACTTGAACTGGTACAGCATCTGTTGCTTGGTAACCAGATTTAAATGTTTTTAAAAGAGAAAGGGGGAGGAAGGGAAGGAGGAAGGGAGGGAGGGAAGGAAAGAGGGAGGAAAGGAGGGAAGGAGGGAGAGATGGAGAGAGGGAGGGAAGAAAACAGCGGAAGAGAAACTGTTTTCCTTGACTCATACCTGCAGCTGGTGTTGTGCGTGGTAGTCATACAGGATGCTACACATCGTGAGTCAGCACCCGGACCCAAACCTCTGACACTTAAACCTACTATAGCTTAGGGATCTGTGGGGAATGGGAGTAGGAAGTGGGGTGCAAATAATACAGCATTCTTCCTCCTTTTCTGTCAGTTGGGAAGTTTTAAAAGACTGTTTCCCCCAAACCCCAGACAGAGTACCAAAACTAAGAAACATCACTTAGAGCTTTAGAATAGAACACATCACTAATGTGAAATGCAAATACATGCCTTTTTTCCATCAATAGAGAAGGCAGGATCACCTCTATTGTACTGATTCTAGAAACGTCAGTGCTTGGATTGAAATAGGGCAACATCCTGAATGCCACTGTTATTAATCACTTGGTGTATATTTCATATTCTGATCAAACAAATACTGTTACCTCTTTGATCACTTCTGGGACCAGTCTGCCTGGGTTCGAATCCCGATTCTTCTACTTACTGTGTCTATTTATGCATTTATAAAATTGGGTAATAATATAAAGTACTTTGTAGGGTCATTGTGAGGATTAAATGAGTTACAACATGGACAGTGCCTAGGAGAGAAACTGGATGTTGTTGGGCATTTGGTAAATGTCAGCTTATCTTCCTTTCCACCATCTTACCTTCTCTCTCTGAATTGCCTTCATTTTTTGGATTTCAGCTTCCTCAGCTTCCTTCTTGATTCGTATAGACTCTTCTCTTTTTAGCTAAATTGCATTGAGATTACAGAGGACAAAAGTTACCATTTTCCAGTCTGAATGTCAGGAACACAAAGTTACCATGAAAGACAAATTACAGTATTGTTTGTACTTCACCTTGCCATGATTATAGGTTGTTACTACAAGCCACTGAGATCACACAGAATGGCTAGGCTACAGCTCCTGCTCATGAAATTTTACTGTATGTTTTTTTCCTTTGGTTTGTCCCTCCCTCTCCCCACCCCCTCCCCTTGTCTTTCCCCTCCCCCCTCCCCCTCTCTGAGTTGAGGAGGTGGGGTTTGGATAATTTTTCCTGATTATAAAACTCATAGTGCCGACTGTCAAAATCACTGGATGCCTCAAATCATTTTAGTACTACTTCCATGACTGGCCCAGAGTAAACAGATCCATGTTCTTAGAACCAAAGCATTCAAAATATAGTAGAGAATTAATTTAAACTAGAAAAATAATGCATCCTCTTAATCAAGGATCCTGTTGTCTGCTGCATGGCTTGGAGAAGAATTCTAGGTACTCATCTCCTCACTTTGTGATTGCTTAGACTCCCAGGGTTTCCTTTTGCAATTGGTTTTATCCTTTTGGTAAAGTGACTGTTTTATTTCAAGCTTACTTGAAAGTCCTGGTACTCAAATTCCTCGCCAAAATGAAACTAGAAGAGATGGATTCTGACCTTTTGCTGGTATTTAGACTGCATCAGTTGGAGTTGCTGTCTCTGCCTCACTTCAGCCTCAGATTGGCTTCCACCTAAGGCAGAAGTCATGGTGGAAAATGAGTATTAAGTGGATACGTCAGTTATCAAAGGCAAATTAATACATGATGAGTCTACAACATGGGTTTCTTTAACATTTTTATACCCCTGGAAATAAAAGCATAATCAGTTTTTTTAATAAGACATTAGTTACAGAATGGAAATAAAATTGTAGCCAGTTTTTTTTTTTTTTAATAAGACATTACAGAATGGTAACTACTTAAAAGGGAAATGGAACTGGATGGAAGAAGGAAGCCATATTCCTAAAAGAAGGGGACAATCCTACTAAGGTTTTTCAATCATGTAGGTATTAGAGTTTTTACTTAGATTGAAATCATACTTAAAGGGACAAGCTAAGCAATAAAAAATAGGGTCCCTGCATTCCAAATTCTAGACCATTCTTTCTGCTTGAGTATGGCTATGCCTTAACCTAATAAAGAAGATGATCGATTCTGTTTCAATAGTTTTTGTTTTCTTCTAACCCCATTGCCCTATATGCAAGTAGCAAAACTCAGGAGATCCTTGGAGATATTGCTACTGGGCACGTGTGGAGTCTTTATTACCTAGCTTTTAAAAGTGCAATGGGAACTTTTGGTTAGGAGTTCATCATAAATCCATACTATTCATTGTTCTTTCTTTAGGTATTCAAGAGAAAATATGAATACTAGAGTATTTGTCTGCTCTCTTTTGAACTCAGAATAATTTGGGACCAGAGATCCTTGCAGCTTGACAATCATCTTATGAATTTTTCTCAGTGCTTAGGAATTTTTCTCATGGTTATGCATGCATAGTATGCAAATTTTAAGATTCCTTTGAAATAATTCTCTGGTGCTTTAGTCACTAAACGTGTCAGTTCTCTGAAAGAAGATGCATTTAAACATTTGCATTCACTGTAATTTTATAACTGAACTGGTAAAGACACCATAGGGACTTTCTGATTTCTAAAACATATATAAGGCCTATTTGGTTTTGGTCCTATAGACTCTGAGGCAAAGGATGGGGGAAATGGGTGAGAAACAGTGAGAATTACTGAAGCTTTTAACTAATGTTATAGCCACATTCATTATCTCCTAGGATCATTTTTTACATAGTTTAAGGGATGGAGAATAGGGGAGGATTTGAAAATCAGAAGAAATGGAGAAAGCCAGATGTCTAAACATTTGCATGTTTTGCTCAAAACTCATTTCAAAGTTTAATATATTCTAGAAGTTTCTTTCCTATTCCCTATCCCCTCACCCCCCACCCCACCCCCCATACTTGACCATTCCTAGATACTTCAACTAATGGGAAGTTGGAATGAGACTCCTGTCTTCATTTTTGGCTAAAGTCCCAATACAATAGTTAACAACTGCTCGAAATTCCAGTGAGGTGCCTGGCTCCCTAAATAGGATTTGCAAGGGAGGTAACCAAAGACTAGCTTGAGGACTTTAACCAAGCATTCACCTTCAGCCTATATAAGAGGTTGGATAGGTCAAAGGGAGTAGAAATCTGAGGGAGGAGTTCTTTGGAAAGAGAGTGCTGGATGTGAATTTCATCCCCTCTGTAAATGTGTTTGGAAAAGGAGAATCGTCCCCTTGAGGTGATCAGAAGAGGTTTACTAAAAATCACTTGAAGAGCTTACCCTGTGAGAAAAGGGATCCAATGGACCCATGCAAGGAAAAGTCAGAGCCCTAAAGCCACAAGACTGTGACTAATTGGCTATTCAGGTGGGACATCAAGGGGAGGTGGCTGCATTGCAGATGGCCTGTATGCCCAGAGTTGGTGGGAACAAGGATGCATGGGGTTTCCTGTACATTCCTGTAGAATGTGAGTCTAAAACCATCTTACAGGGCACCCACGAGGGCACCCTGGGGGACAATGGAGCCCTACAAAGACAGTCTACCAAGAGCCAAGGGTGAAAGTCAAGAGCTGCCAGAGGGAAAAGTATATCATCTCTGGTAGGTAAATGCTGGGGAGGGGGTGGGGGACTGGACGACTCAAAGAACCCCAAAGAAAGAGCGAGCAGGAAGACAGGCTACGACTTGAAGAGGGCAGGGCCAGTGCACCACAGGCTCTACCCTCCTCTACCTCACCCTCCCTTTCAGACTCTGGAGAGGTCAGAATCTGGTGGCAGAGGGGCCGACAGAGAAAAATCCAGCCAGGCCTCCTTCCCTTCGCTAGCTTTCTACCTGAAATAGGCCTGGGCTGGAGCAGGAGCGCAGCGTCCGTCTTTCATTAGTAATGGCATCTTAACCAGTATCTAGGACTCAACATTCATTTCTGAAATGAGACGGTTCTATGCCTAGAATTCGCTAGACAGCTTTATCATTTGAGACAGACCAAAAGGATCAGTGGCCCTTTCCCATCTCATCCCGCAGAGCTGGTGTGAAGTGCCAGTCAGGAAGCAGTAAAGCTGTTTCCTCTTCGTGCCCCTCAAATTCAGCTTTGTCAGCATAAGGGTAAACAGTGAGGTTAACCACTTCCATGGGATGAGGGTGGGATGACTGCGATGATTCTATTATTTCCCTCACTAAATGATTTTCAATTTACTTATTTTTGCCTCTGCACTAGGAGAAATACTTCTCTAAAAACTACCATGACCACAGTTGGCTCCTAACTCTAGACACGTTTGTATGAACTAAATCCGAGGAAGCTGCTCTAGCTGTGCTAGAACAGAATAGGGAAGTCTGGACTCAAATGATTCCCGTTAGGTGGCATTGCATCTGAATGATTCAAACACCCGGAGGCAGCCCAGACAATTCACCCCCCTGGCAGCCCGCATGCCAGACACCCAAAGGTCTCTATCTTTAGAAGTGAAACCACCAGTGGCAATTCTGTTCACACCCACCACTGGGTCCCCAACTCACCCTCATCTTTTTTTTTTCACATTAGCATTTAATTGCCACAATTAATAGGTGTGTGCTCATTTTTACTCCCACCCTGCTTAGTGCTATGACAGGCCATACTCAGCACCCCAGGTAGGCTTTCTTTGGAGTTGATCATCTAAGGGGCTTACATTATCTGGCAATTAAGCCATCACTTTATTCCCAGATAAATGTGGCAGGATGTTTGCCACTTGCAGAAAATCAGAAACAACCATAGTCCCACACACCTGAGTGTTTCAGCTTTAAGTGCACTGCACCCCAAGCAGCCCAGCTACCCAACCACCTATCTTGTACATGCAAAGACACACGTGCAAGGTGTGCAGGCAACTGATTTGCTTGCTTACCTAGCCGCCTCGGAGCCAGGTTGACTGGTTTAGCTCTATTCTGCTCCTTCCACTTCTCCAGGTCCTCCAGCTCTTTCGCAGCAACTAAGCCAGGTGAGAAACAGCAAGTCATCAATTATGAGAATTTGAAAAGGAAACTGGTCCCTTTGAAGCATAAACAAGAAACGACCTAGTATGGGGCAAGGAATTGCCCGTGAGCATGAGGTGGCCGAGAGCAGGCAAACCATCTGGGAAAGGCTCACTACCTGGGGCCTGCCTCTTGTCACATTTTCTCGCCAAGAGTCTGCGCAGAGCATTCAAAATTGAAAAACAACCTGAACCCCTACTAACACAAAGGAATCCAGTTTTTCCTCCCCTTCCGGTGTTCTGTGCCAAATTAATTTTAAAGGTTTCCTGCAGAAAATGTGTGCAAAGCTAGAGTATCAATATGTCAATTAGAATTTCTCATGCATGGGTAACATATATGCCCAGAAAGTTCTGCTGTGCATATTCCTTTTGTTTTAAATGTTTACTCAAGTTTATTGCAAATATGGGGAGTGAAAGCTCTGGGCAGGCCGGGCACCCTGCTCTGGTTCCTGGCACCCGGGACCCCCTAGTTGGAGGCTCCCCAGGTATCTACTCTAGGTGACAACAGGGGGCGCCAGAGAGACGTTCCTTTCTTCCCACTCACGCCCTACTCTCTGCTTTAGACCCGATGGTTCCAAATGTCCTTTTATAGCATTTAAAAATTATTAGGGAAAAAAGAAACTTCTGAAACATCTCAAAATCTAAGCAGACCACACTGAGGCTTAAATTCCTGTGAAGTATGTAAATCAACAGCTTGTAAGGTGCCAGAATCTTCGGGATTCTATTGGTTAGCTGTCGGGCAGAACCTAGCATCATTCTCTCGACACAGATATAATGGCCAGATTCTGCACTGACACGACTGTACCCCCAAAGGGGGCTACCTGTCTGGTGGGGATCTTTAGGGAGGTGCTTTTCCATGGTGCCCTAGTGTCCATCATGTCACAAAACTACATTTCCTACCACAATCTCCTAATAAAGAAGAGTATAGAACCTCAGTACTAGCCCAACAGCTGAGTGCATGACGAACAGCCTCCATAATTTCTTTGTGAACTAAAATATTTTAGTTCTCCCAAATCTAAAATAGAATTCTGTGACTTTAAATGGCTACATTTATACATGCTATGCAACTTCAATTAAACATATTATATACACACAAAATGTAAGAAACACAGAAACAAGTAAAACATGAGCCCCGCTCTCAAGGACCTTATTATAATCTGGAGAAGGAAAACTGAGGTACACAAATAAAACATCTGAAGTTGCAAAATTATGGGAGCACAGAGGTTAAAGTATTTTTTTATTAAGGAGGTTTAGAGCTCATTAAGGAAGGAACTAATTATTTCGTGATCTAGTTGGTATACAACTTGCCTATTTCAAAAGTATCCATAAAAATATCAGCTTCAGCCCAACTTTAAAAGGGGTGAGATGGGTCTTTTGGCAATCAGTGTGAATTTGTTAAAGCCAGACAGGAATCTGAGATTTACAATTGCACTATGTGTTCTGTTCATAATGTAGAGAAATAATTTAGAAGCAGTAATAATAAAATAATTTTAAAAGGTATAAATAAAACTCCTGAAGTTAAAAAAAAAATGAAAACCCTTGCAAAAACATGGTGAGTCTATACAAATCAGAAAGTAGAAATACTTCAGACCAAAACAAATTGTTCTCTATATGAGTATTTTCTATAAGAAAATGAAAAACATTCTGAATGTGAAATGAATGAATATACGTACTTCTTTGTAGCTGATTTCTTCGATTTTCATTTGGTGCTATAACAGTATATGTGCCTGTGCTAGAAGGAAGAGGAAAAATTGCTTATTAACATGAAAAACTACAATTTAAATAAGCTACCAGATAGTCTTCCTTCTAACATTCTGTCCTTACCACCATCACCATCAAATAGGTGCCTTGGCAAAGAAGATTAAGACCCAGACTTGCTTTCCAGGAGCTTACAATCTAGTTGTCAAATAAAACAAATGCCCGCTGCCAAGAATAAAAATACAAAGCAGCTGACGAAGAGTCACGAGTGAGTGCTTTCCTGTGGGTTCTTGGTAGACTGTTTTGTAGGGCTCCGTTGTCCCCCAGGTGGCTGTGATGGGCAAGTCCCGTTAAGATGTCTTTAGACTGGCATTCTCTTCCATGTGAACCGCTCAGGAAGAACACAAAAACGCTCATGCATCCATCTGCAAAACAGCCACCACCTCCTGATGATCACTCACAGAGCCAACTGTCCACAGCCTCACTCATGCCTGAAGCTTCAACTTTCCCATGGCTAGGTCCTCTGGGACCCTCATTCTCCAGGGGACACAGGTTGAGCATAAACAGGAACTGACAGAAGCAAAGGGTCACTTCTTGAGGGAACAGGGAAGGCCATCCAAGGAAGACTTCATTTAAGCAAAAATACTCAACACTGAGATGCTGCGAAGCTGTTAAAATACTGTGAGCTTCTGAGGGCAAGAACTGGCCTTGATTGGTATCTGTATGCCCAGCACCTGGCACAGGACCTGCACAAAGTAGCTGCTTGATAAGTGTGGGCAGAACAGAAATGAAATGGTGCTACAGACTCACAGTTTGGGGATGGCTCTTCTTTGAGATGATGTATGTGGCCCTCCAAGAGTGTGAATACTTTAGGAGAGCAAGTATATAGTATAACACCAGAACTGCAGCATATATGGGGGTGCAGTTTTAGGGGAAATGGATGAAGATAAACACAATAAGTTTACAAAAGTAGATACTCTTAGAAGTCTCTGTCATCAACAGGGAATGTACAATCCCAAAGGGCAAATTAGCAAAGATTGAACAGTAGAGGCCAAAAGTGCTGATTAACAGAAGCTATTTTTTCCTTATCTTATTATTTTCCTTGCAGTGAGCCTTCAGCCAGCTTCAAACTGGGCTTTAATTTTAGACTTGTAAATGTGAGGTGTGCAACCACCTTCGCATGCAAATGGGGCTGCTGGATGCCCAATTACCTAATGTATATTAGCAGACGTTGCATGTGTAGCCTAGTGTGCAAACAACGTTATGAATACAAAATTAGGAGGCTGCCGCTGGAAATTAATCCCTTGTCCATTACATATTCTTTGTTCACCCTGAGAAAGATTTTTCACTCCTCAATTGCCAGCACTTTACAGGAGCTTGGTAGCTGCAATTCTGTGAGTAATTCCTGTAAGCTTGGATAAGATACAACGGTGAGCCACTCTGCAGAGTCAAAAAGATGAATCACTAGATACCGAATTTAAATGCCAACCGTGAAAATGCTGCACAGCCTTCAATGTCTGTTAATATTTTGATATAGATTTTCCCACCACACCAAGGATTTGGCTATACTACAGAGCAGCAGTTATAAAATTTCTGAAATGTCAGAAATACCTGGAGGGCTCATTAAAGGGTAGAGTTTCTGATTCAGTAGGTGCTTGGTGGGGCCCAAGAACTTGCATTTCTAACAAGTTGTCAAGCAATGCTGATGTTCTTGATCTGGGGACAACACTTTGAGAACCACTGGTGTAGATCAAACTGTCTTAGAATATTTGAGCTCAAAGGGAACTTATGGATTAATAAAACATTAGTATAGACATAGAGGTTAAATCATATGCCCAAGACCACAAAGTTAATTGAAGCAGCAGTGCTGAGACTCAAACATGGGACTTTTGACTTAGACCAGTTAGCTGTCTGCAGCTAATTTTTTAGCTCGATGCAGAAAGCATAAAATATGACAGTCTAACTTCGGCCTCTTGGTAGATTTCTGAGCCATGCAACATACTTAATTGAGCACCTATTATGGACTTGTTCCGAGGGCTGGAGGGAGTGAGGGGAGATCCCGAAACGTGGAAACAAACCACTTTAATGGAACTTATACTTTAGTTAGGAACAACTCATGAAAGCATTGGAGCATACCACAAGGAGATCCAACCAAGTATCAAAGTAGGATAACGTTACTCAGAGATCCTAGATGGAAGAGATTCACAGAGGTCCCGGAGGAGTCAAAAACTTCAGGGAAGAATAACAAGTAGAGGCTTAAAGGATAGGCTCTGAAATGGCTAAAGTGTTTCTTTGCTAGGACTTTGCTCAGAGCAGCTTCACACAGAATTTTCTAAGTTCCCTGGATCTTTCTTATGGAAAGTTCAGAAAAGGTTCGGAAAGAAAAATAAGTTTGTAAAAAAAAGAAAACATTATTCTAGAACTTCTAATCTGATTATGTTTTAAGTCTGACAATATAATAGAATCTTAAGTCTTAGAAATAGGAGTGTGGCCAATACATGGCCAATGTACCTAGCCTACATGTACCCAGATATGGTACAGGGACGTGAAGAGAGGAAAAGAATTATCTAGCTTTTAATTGAAAGCATGTTAACATAACCCCTAGCCTCAAGGGCTGTGGTACCAGAAATAAACATTTTACATTAGAGAATTCCCTAGCAATATTTTATCAGCTAAAAATACCAAATCTAAAACATTTTATAATACCCAGAAGAAAACATTTCCAAATAATTTAGTTCCTACTCCTCTTATTTGCTATAGGAAAAGGAGCTTACATCTCAGGATTTCCTTTTTACTTTTTAATATCACACAGCAGAGCATAATACCTTTGTAGATACAAATATCCATCCCTTCCTCTGTTAGCTTTTTCTTGACACAAAGGGCAAGTATAACTTATCCATGTTGTCAGCCTATTTGTATCTACCCACAGCAAGGACCTCCTCTGTTTCAAACCCTGTGTCAACAGTTTGCCTCTCAAAGCTGCTGAACTAGACAAGCCCAACCTACCTATTTAGTATTCTGGCCATTTCCCAATTAAGCAACATTCAAGCTACTGAAATAAATGTATATCTTTGAAAATGAGTTTCCTTAATTACCTCATTGAAATTTAATGAAATGACTTAATTTGTAACATTATTTTCACTTTCTAATAGCACATCAATGAGATATACTAAGTGGGGGGGACATTGAAAGAATAGCACAAATAGAAAAAAAAAATTCTGCTCCATAAGCAAAATAAAAACCTATAGAAGAAAAGATATTTAGGAAATCTTTTTCTTGTGAGGTCTCCCCTTAGCTGCACAACTGTTTCTCTTGTATATCTTCCTGTACAATTTTTTATAACTTCTCATCAATAAGTATTCTATGAAATAAGTGCTATGTTGAAGTTATGAAAAATATCTTGACTGGCTAAAAGTAGTACATCAGTATATCCCCTGGTGTGTATAAACTGCATATGATGTAATTTAAATTTCTAATTAGGAACAACACAAGTCTGATAGAAAAAGAAATGTCGTCAAGGACAACAATTCAGAAAAGTAGTAGAATATTCAATTACAAACAGATAATCTGCAGCAGAATAGTACAATACATGAAGTTTAAGTAGGTCTACAAAAGTTGGTTTGAGGTTTTCATAAAACAAGAAAATCTTACCCTTGTCTGTGCATGAATTGAAAAAAAAACACAATATTTGAGAATAAAAAGTATTTGCAAAGCCCCCTTGCAGCATTGGGGAATATGTGGAAATATTAAACTTCCCCACCTAGGAAATTCCTGATATTCTCGCAAGCGTTGGGCACTACCAGTTTAGTAGGCTAAGCCCTCCAACTTGGGACTTGCCCTTATGAAGCTTGTTACTGCAAAGGAGAAGCCAACACTACTTACAATTGTGCCTAAGATTCACCCCCAGAGAACCTCTTTTGTTGCTCAGATGTGGCCGCTCTCCCTAAGCCAACTCAGCAGGTAAACTCACTGCCCTCCCCCCTACATGAGACATGACTCCCAGGGATGTGCCTGGACCCAGCATCATAGGAATGAGAAAGTCTTCTGGACCAAAAAACTTCTGAGTATTCTTTTTTAATTTTATTTTTATTTGCAAAAGGGGGAAGTGAAATGAAACAAAATAAAGTTTCAGTGGCTGAGAGATCTCAGATAGTCAAGAGGTCATTCTGAAGTTTCAGTGGCTAAGAGATTCCAAAAGGAGCCGAGAGGTCACTCTGGTGGGCACTCTTACACACAATATAGACAACCCTTTTTGGTTCTAATGAATTGGAATAGCTAGCAGTAAATACCTGAAACTATCAAACTACAACCCAGAATCCATGAATCTTGAAGACAATTGTATAAAAATGTAGCTTAATGAGGGGTAACAATGTGATTGGGAAAGCCATATGGATCACACTCCCCTTTGTCCAGTGTATGATGGATGAGTAGAAAAACGGGTTCAAGGAAGACTGTGTCTCCCAAAAAGAGAATATTTAGGATTAGCATTCTGTTTAAGAACAGTTCAAAGGAAATTGATGTTTGCAAAAAAAACCACTTATTTAATAATGAGTTGCACATTTTCTTTTATTATTATTAGACTAATATCTGATTATGTCCACATGTCTCAAGCAGAGCTCCATAAGCTTATCTCTAATCTAAACGAGAAAAAAATAGAAATGCAAAACATAAGGGATTTATGTCTAAATCTGTGCACAGAACATTGAAAAATGAAATGCATTGTTTATTCCTGACTTTTAAAGAAACATATGCTCCAAGAAGAAAATGCAGAAAATATTTTTAAAGCATTAAAAAATCATCCATAATCCCACTTCTCAGAGATCATAAATACAGTTTTCTTTGAGTGAATTTCCAGCCAATCTTCTATATCATTGGGGTTGACAATGTGCCCAATTAAAAGACTCTGGTGGTCGACCACCACATAGCTAGGTGAGGCCATGTGATTAAGCTGGGGAAATCGAGATGTAAGTGGAAGTTATTCTAGGAAAGATCCTTTAAATGGAGACGGACAAACAGGCAGAAAATGCTTTAATGTTGCCTTCTCCCTTCCTGGGAGGCTGAGTTGGTGGCTGGAGCTAAATGAGCTTGGATGCACAGGATACGCTTCAGGAATGGTCCAGCGGTAAGACAGAAGCAGTCGGGTGCCCTGTGACAGCAAACTCGCAACAGCAGTGATGAGACCCTGCAGTGGTTAGCAGCACAGGCTCTAGTGCCAACTGCCTAACTCTGAACCCTAATTCTGTTACTTCCTTACTGCACGACTTGGAGCAAGCAACTTAGTTTTCCTATTTTTTTTCACCTGTAAAAATGGGGATAACAACCATCTACCTCATAGAACACAGATATAGAGCACTTGGGAAATCACTAATGTTCTATTGTTGTTGCCTATTACTTGTACTGTATTGGCCCTAGACTACCTACCTTCAGACTTACTTTATATGAGAGAAACAAGCAAAGCTTAAGACATGTATTTGGGGGGCAACTATTTTATTATACGTAATTGCAAAATAGTTATAATAATTATATATTATACATATATATATACACACACACACCTATTTTATTATATGTAATGGAATCTGATCCTGAATCACTAGTACATCTCCATTTTCATGCTGTGACTGAATCCCTTTGCTGAATCTTCCCAAAATATATATAATTTAGTTTTTCTAATTGTCTTTTTAAATTCCTGGCTCTGGCTTCTATACCCTGAGTTTCTGATTCTTTTCTTTGTTCTGTGTCCTAGGAATCATAAGCACTATTGCCTGAAACAAAGTGGTGTTGATAAAGAACATCCAATTAAAGGTAAGTAAATATTCTTCCCCTGTGAATAGACCACGGTTTTGAGCCCAGGCTTTTTTCCTTAAATTATTTATTTAAGTATAATATATCTACAGTACACTGCACAGATTTTAAGTAATACAGTGCCATGCCAAACCTTTTAACTTCTCCAGGCTCAAAAAAGAGAAAAGGGGAAAAAAAAAAAAAGAGGTAGGGAGATCCAGTGACCTTTAACATATTTTCTAAAATTCTCTTCCCCAATTATTTCTTTTGAAAAAATTCATACATACTACAAAAATTAAAATATTAGTAAAATGAAGACCCATGTACCATTTATATTCATCAGTTGTTAATAATTCACCACATTTGCTTCTCTCCATTCTCCTTTTTTTAATTTTATTTTTTCTGAATTTTAGGAAAGTAAGCTACAGAGGTCATGGCTCATCACCCTGAATATTTTATCAAGTATTGTCTAAGAACAAAGACATTTTCCTACTTAAACATAATAGCATTTTCACACCCAAGAAATTTAACATTGATACAATATTGTCTAATAGTCGATCAATATTCAGATTTCCCAATTATTTCCAAGAAACAATTACCCCCCACCCCACCTCATCAGGGATCCACGCAAAGATGACATATTCCTATTTGACATGTCTCTAGACTTCTATAATCTAGGAAAGTTTCACTGATTTTTTTTTTCTTCCTTTCATAACTAACATTTTTAAAGGGTCCAGGTAAATTCTCTTACAGAATGCCTTATATATGGATTTTCCGACTATTTCCTCATGGTTAGTATTTTAGATTTCTGGCTGTTAAAACAAATACCATACAGTGGATTGGTTTAACAATAGGAATTTATTGGCTCATGGTTTCAGAAGCTGGAAGACTTGTTTCCTTCCAGTTGGGATGTTATGGCCAGCTAAAAATTCTTGGGGTTCCTTGGCTTTTCAGTCACATCGTGTTTTAGTTTCCTAGAGTGCTCAAAGCAGATACCATGAAATGGGTTGGCTTTAAACAACGGGAATTTGTTAGCTTACAGTTAAGAGTCCAGGAAAATGTCCAAATCAAGGCATCAAAGTGATGCCTTCTTCCCAAAGACTGCCTGCCAGCGAACCTGGGCTCCTCTGCCACACGGCAAGGCACATGCCAGCATCTGCTCGGCTCTCCCAGGTTTTGCTGACTTCAGCTTCTTGCTCCCATGGCTTTCTCTCTCTCTCTCTTTCTGCATTCATTCTGTCTAAAAAGGACTCCAGTAAGAGGATTACCTGAAAGAGACAGGTAACACTTTAACTGAAGTAGCCTCATCAAAAGGCCCTACTTATAATGGATTCAAGCCCACAGGAATGGATTAAATTTAAGAACATGTCTTTCTGGGGTACATACAAGCTTCAAACCACCACAGATGGAAATGCATGTGGTGGCATCTTCTCCTTTCTCTTTCAGGTTCCATTGACTTCCACCTTCTGACTGCTCCCTGTGGCTTCTCTGCATCCAATTCCCTCTGTTTACAAGGACTTCACCCACAGTGGATTAAGGCTCACCCCCATTCACTTTGGGCACATCTTAACTAATAACATCTTCAGAGGTCCTGTTTACAAATAGGTTCACACCCCCAGGACCAGGAGAGGCCCTGAACGTGCCTTTTGGGGGGGGACATAAATCAATTCCCAATAGCTAATTAAAGTTAAACAGTTTTGGAAAGAATATTACATAGGAGATGTTACCTAAGATTCCATTGTAAGAACAAGGGCTGTTTCCTCGAAAAACTAAATAATAAGCCAATGTGAAGAATAGCTATCTGTCTATGTGATAAAGAACAATTATATTCTAAAATAAGGATCAGAAATAGACTATATTTTCTCCTGCCTGTTACCTACGGTACTGGCAGTAGAAATCAAAGGACATAATGGCCCTCAGATTTTCTACTTGTCATGAAGAGTCAAAGAGGACAACCTATACTTTAAACATAAAATTTCTTCATATTAAATTGTTTGAAGTTGCTATTTCTAAGAGTCAGAATTGCAGGGGACTTTCGCTTTCTATATTATTTTTCAAAGTTTTGAGTTTTTATAACAAGCAGGTATGGCTACTTTTATAAATGGTAAAAAAATATCCTGAGGACCTTTAAATGGGGTAATATTTAAAATAAAGATTTCTTAGAGCAGGGACTCACATTTTCTTTAAGATTAGGAAGCACAGGAATTCCACTCTTATTAGTACCACAGTACAACAAAGACCATGTAATACTAGCCCTCAAATTTTAATGAAGGTAAATGTCTTCAGTTTTACTGTAGGACTTTAATGGATTGCCTTTTAAGTCTTCATATTTGCAAAAGAAAATTATAAACATTACAGAACAAAGGAACCACTGTCAGTTCATTCTCTGATATAAAGCAGACCCTTCAAATTGCAGTGTTCTCTCTCTGATTATTTTTTCATGTTAAGCTTTTGTTTCAGATTCAAATAAATTCTGAATAGATGCAATTAACCTTAAGAATATGTATAACCTTACAGCACTCTACTGACTTTGAAGTAAGTTACCTCACTGTGTAATTGAACTAAGGTTTTTCTTTTTCTCATTTGCTATGCTTCTACTCGTTATAGGTATTAAGTATTTTCAAGCTTTCATCAACCTGTTGACTTATTGTTTCACTGTTTCAGCTGCCAAAAACTTTTTGAAAAATGCCCACTCATTTTGGATGATACTGTGTTTGAACAAAAATGACTGCTCCCCAAGTCCGGGCAGACTGAAAAGCATACCATGCTGTGGAGCTGAATCTAGTTCAGAAAAGTTGGAAATTCAGCATAAACATGACCATTATATCCACCCTCCTGCAGAAACATGAAGGAAAATTTGATCTAATTGAACCGACGTGTCTTTTCTTTCCATCCATTCTTCTGCCATGCATACATTCTTTTTCAAACAGTATGTGGTAACTGGTTAATGGGTTATAATATCAATTTAGCGGGTTTATTTTTAATGAGCAAGAATAGAAAATGTCAGAGTGTATCATACATAGGAAGGCTGAGCATTGTTTTCTAAAATTTTTATTTTGGCTATATATACTGAAATACTAGGTCCTGATATCAAATGTATTGCTTGCCACAGTCCATGCTGAGAAGCCTGATGGTCACTGTTTAGATTGCCCAGGAGCAGCGATGGCGAGACATCTCTCACAAGTGCCCATCAAGCCCCCTTCCATTTAAGAAAAGCAACACGACAAACTGGATCCCCAGAGAAACTTTGCTCTTGCAAAGTACTTCTCTAGCCAAATCATTTTACAGCTGCAAAATAAACGTTGCAGTTACTGTTTCTAGGTTACCACTCTCTTTGACCTATCCGATTTCCATTTTCGGGATGTGAATATATGGAAATTGAAAGGAAATTAGCTGGCTGCACTTTCACTCCCTCTTCTAGCTTCACGTTATGTTTAGAATCCAGACTTTGGCCAATAGTCTCAGGGTTGAAGCCTCGTTCTGTGACTTTAAAAAGCTGCATGACCTTGGGAAATCATTTACTCTTCAAGACTCAGTTTCCTCATCTGTAAAATGGCCAAGCGTTTGTGTGAAGAGAAAATGCAGTGATGTATGTGATATGCTGAGCACAAGGTCAACACATTGTTAAGGGCTCCAGTTTAAGCATGGCAGGTGACAAATTACATCTAGGAGACCCAACATGAAGGCACCTATGCTGAGCCCCATGTCAGCAAGCTCCCAAATTTAAGCTAGTTGCTATTTCTTGTCAATGCCCAGCTGGCCCAGAAAATCAAATTTAAATACAGCAGATCAGTTATCACCAGCTAACTTGCTCCTTCCTAAGCCACCACCTGTTCCCTGCTTTGTAAGGCCCCTCTAAGTAAAATAGAAACAAAACTTCAGCCAGTCGGGACATTTCCTCACTTGCTTCCACTTTCACTTTATATGAATTTTCCTTTCCCATCCCCTCGGAGGAGCTCTCTACTTTCTGAACCGGATGCTGCCTGATTGATGAATTTCTCAATTAAGCTGTGAGATCCTGAATTGTATGAAAAGTTTTTCTTTTGTTACAGGTCACAGCTAATTTACCTTATGCTACCAAAATACTACATTTCTAATTTTAAAAGTAAGTCGAATAGGCAGATCTCTTCTGATTAGTTCAGGATTAGAATCTGGTCATCACTGAGACACCTACCCAGCTCACTGAGACTTATCATTAAGAACACAACACTATCTGTTATTGTACAAACTCTCTGAATGCTTATGAGCCTTGCCTGGAGATGGAGTTAAAAGTTTTCCTAATGGATAAGCATCATATTGAGCCCTCAAGACGATTGCTTATTAGAATCAATCACAGATCTGCTCTTCCAATGTACTAGTATTTCATAGCACTAAAAAGAACTTCAACGTTATTCAGTTCTCCTTCTCCAGGGGGTTGCTATAGCCTGATGCTTTCCGCTACTTGGAATCTATAGGAAGAAGTTAATTTTCTCACGGTCACAGGGAGAAGTGAAATCTGAACCACTGTAGTGAGGAAGAAATAGTGAAGGCAGTTCCTATAGGCTCTAATGAGTTTGTAAAAATGTGCACTTAACTTAAGACTATTTTATGTGGCTATTCCAGATTCAAACAAGAATGATTTAGGGAAAGCCACCGCTGCCTCTGGATGCTCTCAAGATGGCTACCTCTCTGGGTTCCAACACCTGTAACAGGCAGATCTGGGAGGATGCAGACTTCCCCATACTGTGCCAGACGTGTCTTGGAGAAAACCCATATATCCGAATGACCAAAGAAAAGTACGTGAAGGAATGCAAAATCTGTGCCAGGCCATTCACAGTGTTTCGCTGGTGCCTCGGGGTTCGCATGCATTTCGAGAAGACCGAAGTATGCCAAACCTGCAGCAAATTGAAGAATGTCTGCCAGACCTGCCTCTTGGACCTAGAATATGGCCTGCCCATCCAGGTTCGTGATGCGGGATTATCTTTTAAGGATGACATGCCAAAGTCAGATGTCAACAAAGAGTACTACACGCAGAATATGGAGAGAGAAATTTCTAACTCTTATGGAACACGACCGGTCGATAAGCTGGGGAAAGCCACATCCACCAGTGACATGCTGCTCAAATTGGCCCAGACCACACCCTAATATAAACAGAATCGACCCCACTTTTGCTCCTTCTGGGAGAAAGGAGAATGTAAGAGAGGAAAGGAGTGTCCATACAGACATGAGAAACCTACAGATCCAGATGACCCCCTTGCTGATCAGAATATCAAAGACCGATATTATGGAATCAATGACCCTGTGGCAGATAAGCTTCTAAAGCGGGCTTCAGCAATGCCTCGTCTGGACCCACCAGAGGGCAAGGCCGTCATCACTCTAAATGTTGGTGGTCTGGGAGACACTATTACTGAGACAGATCTAAGAAACCATTTCTACCAGTTTGGAGAGATTCGGACAATAACTATTGTACAGAGACAGCAGTGTGGTTTCATCCAGTTTGCCACAAGGCAAGCTGCAGAAGTGGATGCTGAAAAATCCTTTAATAAGTTGATTGTTAATGGCCGCAGGCTCAACGTGAAATGGGGAAGAGCCCAAGCAGCCAGAGGAAAAGAAAAAGAGAAGGATGGAACCACAGACTCTGGAATCAAGCTAGAGCCAGTTCCAGGGCTGCCAGGAGCTCTGCCTCCTCCTCCTGCAGCAGCAGAAGAACCCTCTGCCAACTACTTCAACCTACCCCCAAGTGGTCCTCCAGCCGTGGTGAACATTGCCCTGCCACCCCCCCCTGGTATTGCTCCGCCCCCACCCCCAGGTTTTGGACCACACATGTTCCACCCAATGGGACCACCCCTCCCTTCATGAGGGCTCCAGGACCAATCCACTATCCCTCTCAGGACCCTCAGAGAATGGGCGCTCATGCTGGGAAACACAACAGCCCCTAGCACATTATCACCATGCTTGGGTTCTACGGAAGAAAGGGCGCTTAAAAAATGCCAGTAAATGGATCTTGGAATAAATATATTTTTTCTTCCTTTTTAGTTTTCATGGTAGCTGAATGTGTTCTGATGTGGACAATCAGAGAACTACAGCCATGCTTTTCTACATGTATTCCAAGGACTGATGGACCTCAAATAAGCTGCCATTAACACATCTGGTTACTACACTCACATTACTAATAAAACCCAATGCCTGCTCCCCTTTCCTATATGGGAGACAAGTGACTGGATGAATTGGAATGTCCAACAGAGTTACCATCCCAAATTATATGTTTATTTTTTATCTTTATTTTGGAAAAAAAATGACCTGTGGTAAAGAAAAAAATCTTTTGACCATTTTTATGTCCATTTGGATATTTTCCTTTTTATCATCTTAAAAACAAAAAAGATTACTAATTCTAATCATTGTAGTGGCATGAGTGTGAACTCTTCTGAAGTCACACCCTTGGAAAGACAAATAGAAACCAGCACTCAGCATGGCCCAGATCTTTTTTATCTTCTTCTTCTTTTCCTCATTCCTTATAAAGGAATCTGGCTGATAGTTTTACTTCTCAATGCCACCAAAAAGACAAAAAAATAAACTATTTTTTTGTTTCTGTCAATCAGACGGAAACACAAATTCCGTGGAGCTGTATATCATCGTATAAGCCTGGTGTCTGGAATGAAATTATTTCAAAGAACTTTCTGTAAAACACTTTAACAAACTGAAACAAAAAGTGTTGGATGGTGTTTAAATGGAAGACTTGTGACTTACAGCCAGAACTTTGATCTCCAGCATTCACCTTCGTGTGTCTTCAGCATCTCATTTTAATTCCTTGCTCCTGGGCAGGGGCTTATTTTGTTGGTCTTAGAGTGTTTGGATATAACTGAATTATAGATGGTAAAGGAAATGTGATGTGTTTGTGTTGTGTTTTGTTTTTAAATAATTAAAAATGGGTCAATTTTCCAAAAATAAAAAAAAAAAAGAATGATTTAGGAAGTTTTTGATGTTGTGTCTTAGACACAAGAAATCATCAGGCTTTCAGAATATGCACAACAATTGTTCAATAGTGATGCTTATAAAAACTGAACTAATACTCCAACTTAATGACTCTATTACCATACCTCCCGCCTTATATTTACAACATGCTTAATACTAATATAACATCATGCTCTTTACGGGAAAGAGAAAAATTAAGGATTGGCAGCCACTAGTAAACAGTCTCACCAAGCCTTCTTTCAGTCTTGCTTTACTCTCCCTTGAGAGTTTGGAGCTAAAGGGAAGGGAAAGTGTCATTTACTATGGTTGTTCCCTTTCCCTGAGACCTACAAGCTAGTGAGAAGCACTGAGGTTGGAGAAATAAGGAAATGAGGCAATATCCCCTGACCCCAATGGAAGAAAAATGGCCAGAGAGAAGAAAAGGAAGTGGGGTTCCAATACATATATACAGCACCCCAACTTTGGGCATGAAGCAAAGTGCCTAAACTGTTGTGTCTGGGATGCAGTGTGAGAGGCAGTTTGAGTCCTCCAGGAGCTGAACCAAGTTGGGTTTGTGTTGAGAGATGCCTGTGAAGGATAAAAGGGGAGGGAGACGGAGAAGGCTGGGAAAGCCCTGAGACCAGAGGCAGGTCTGAGACCTGTGAGAGGAGAGAAGGAAGGTTGACTGGGTTGGAAGGGCCTCAGTTCTGAAGAAATCTTGGGGCAGGTCAAACAGGAATCTTCAAGTAATGATTGCCCAATAAAGGAGTTCCACGTGGGCTAGGAATGGACTGGCACTAGTACCCTGCTATGCTCAGTCCTTGGATAAGCAATGCCCTCAGAGTAAAGCGTGCAGTGGGTCCGAAGGGGTGGCCACTGGGGTTGTCAGTCAACTAAGCTCTGCAGCAGGTGCTTTTGAAGGAGCACAGAACAGCAACTTCCCCGGCTGCCACAGAGGTAACTCAAACTCTAATTATACTGCAGATCTCAGCTCAAACATCACCTCTTGGGAAAGCTTTACCTGCTCCCAAGACTAACTCAGAACATGACTTTCATTTATAGTCCTTATAAAGAGTTATTTGTGTAATTATCTGATCAAAGTCTGCCCTATGGATTACATAGTAAACTTCATAAGGCAACTCTTTTGTTGAATATATATTCGTGCCTATATTTTAACATACCCAGACCTAGAAAACCTCTCTCATTATAGGATTGTTGTGAGGACTGAAAGAGTGAATTATGCAAACTAAGTGCCTGCTTTTATTATTGCTCAGCTTTACGTTTCCACAATGCGCAGTATAAAGTAGGCCACGGATTTACTACGGTAAGTTGAATTTTGTATATAATTATGTTGAAGTTAATTTTATAGGATAGTTCCTCATTATGGGTTCATTTTCAGAATATGCCTTCCAACAGCTCCAAACTAAAGACTACCTCCAGGTATGGTCATAAGCTAGTATCTGAATAAAGGGAACACTATATTACAGATTGTAGGCAAAAGCCTGTTGCACAGAATTGGGAAAAGCCAGGTCAAAGCCCCTACTGAAAAATCCCTGCCTCAGTCTTATATTTCTCTAGAGGTGATATGTTACGACAAATGCACAAAATAAAGAAAGGGAGGTTGAAGGATTACTTTGAATTAGAATTCTGTGTAAGCTTTTTTCTTCTTTAAATCTGTGTAGATAGCTTATGACATGTAAGGCAAGACAAAAATCACCAACTAAAAGTTATGGGAAAGCCAATATGAATTAGTAAATATTTGGAATTATTTACTTACCTCTAAATAGTCAAGAACTCAGCCTTCCCTGAATGACTATTAGAAGTCCTTGGGAATCATTTAAAATTGACGGATTGCAAAAGATTTTTGCCAGCGTAGCTTATTTATATGTAAGTAGGTGTTTTAAATCAGTGTGTTTTTACAAGTGACAAACACTCCACTTTAGGGTGACTTAGCAAAGCACTTGGTCAGTAAACATTTGTTAAGTAAATTCAAGGTTGACAGCACCCAAAATTATCTGGATATTTGCTCTCTGCCAGGCATGAAGCTACACATATAAGAGAACCTTATGAGTGTGATATTTTTATCTTGTTTTAAGTGATCAGAAAACCGAGGCTTAAAGTAGCCCAGAATCTCATTGAAGTTGAGAAAATAGCAATGGAAGAATCAGAACTTGAACCCAAGTCTGGCTGGCATCAAAGCCCAAACTCCTGATCCCCACATTCTAGGACTTTCCTAATGAATAAATAGAAAGATGTACACAAAATAGGGTTAAATTTCAACCCACTTCTATATAAATAAGCTCATCTTGAGAGTTAAAAAAAGAAGCTTCAATTTTAAAGCATTCAACTTTTTTCTTCCTTTTAACTTAATTTCCCATCAGGAATGCTTCTAATGTTTCTCCAATAACTAAATAAACAAACAAATAAATAAAATCTTCTTAATTTTGTTTTTGCCTTTATTGTTGATTTTACTGAGATGTTATTTACTATTCATTCATTCTCCTTGGTTTCCCACTTCCATTAAAGGAGATGTGTAAGAATAAGCAGTGGATATAAATGACAAATGGAGATGTAAGAAGAATTCAGATTCAGAAGCTTAGATGTTAAACCTAAAAGGGAATGTATCTTATAATGCTCTGCTTCCTAGAATTGGTTCATACCAAAAAAAGAAGAGTTCTGTGAAACATAACTGAGCGCTCCCAAGTTCTCTCTCTAATGGTCTATTTGCAAATCTTTTTAGAAATCCAAGTAGTATGCAGTGAGGTCTTCAGGATATTGAGACCTGGATAATTAAATCAGAAAACTGCCCCTTTCTGAACAACTTGGTCCACCAAGATTTCAGGATCGTATACAATCAAACAAGACATCTGCAACTGCTAATGTTTATAGAGGATAAGAACTTGCAAATAAACAGTTACATCTAAGTAAGTGCTTGTTTAATAGGGAAAAAAAAAAGGCCCGCAAATGGTGTTTTCCATTGACATGAGACCCAATACCCACAGCCTCTGTTAAAAAGCTTATAGATTTGAAAGTTATTTAAAATGGATGAGTTTCTGTTGCTGCAATGTGCCTCTTATTCTGATGAGAGAAATGAAGCAATTCCTATTTGAAAACACCCAGATCATCTACCCCATCGAAGCCTAAACTTAAGAATAATTTCAAAAGTCCAGGCATGAAAGAAAACCTACTGTTTACTGGTCATAAAGTCATATACTGTCTTTAGCAACCAGTGTTCATCTTTTATGTGACTAGAAGTTAATGAAAAAAGTGGAAACTAAAAACCATCTGGACAGCTCCATTCACAGAGGCAGCACTTCAAAAACAGTAACATCTTTACAAAACATCCTGTTGAGTTAAAGAAGCTCAACCCATTGAGCAGAAAGAAAGGATTTGCTGACACTTTGCTTAACAAGTGTTCCCAGGATACCAACTGTAGTCCCCTTAACCGAAGCCCAAGAATAAACGTTACATATCTGTTTGCATAGATAGAGCATATCAACTGGACAGAAGTGTGAGATGTTTCTCAGCCTCACTCCTCTGGTTCTAGGTTGCTGGTTTATCTGGGAATTTCCTTGGGATGGAAATTCACTCCTAGAGACAGCAATTGCATCTTCTACCCTATAACACATTCCTTCCTCGCCTCTGCCCCTGGCCATTTAAAGCGCCAATTTCTAAAAACAATAGAGGAAAACTTATTTTCATACTAGTTGGAGCATGAGCTCTGGAGATTCCTGGAAAACTAGAAAGCAACTCATGCGGTTTCCACACATCCCACGTCTTTGAACCCTGCAGCAAGTCGCAAGGCTCAAAGTTTCTCTGCTTCTTGAGAGGAGTGGAGAGGAGATATTTAGTAAAGAGCCTCACACTTACAAAGTAATACATGGATGCTTTTGTTCAGGCAAATAAAAAATATATATAAATTCTCATTTCCCTAAAAAAAAAAAAAAAAACTCTCATATTGGGCCCCAGTGTTCTAAGCTCCATTGATCAAGAAGATTCGCATGAGGATACTTGGAGCTGAGCTTCCGCCCTCCCCCGCAGGTTGTTAAATACTTACTGCTGCCCGTGCCTCAGGCCCGCGTGCTCGGGGATCTGCCGAGAAGGGATCTCGGGGGCCACCTCCAAACCCTGGCTCTGGTCTTGCAACGGGCCCGGCTCCTGGCGGCGCCCCGAGGGGTCCCAGGCGGGGCGGGAGGCGGAGGAGGCGCCGGGCCGGGAACCCACCACCTTACTGCGGGTGTACATGGCTACGGGGCCGGGGTCGCCGCTGCGGCGGGACGGATGCGGACTGGGACGCTCGGCGAGTCTCGAGGTGCGATTCCAAAGAGCGGGGGCAGCGGTTTCAACAGCTGAGTTTCGATTTCTCGCTCCCGGCTGCAGACTGCGCCCGCGGGGGGACGGACTTCCCCATTCATTCTCCGCGGAGGCGCCCTCTGACCTGCTCGCAGGTAACAGCCCGGGCCGCGCCCGCCGGGAGTGGTGGATGGAGCGCCGGCTAGGGCCGGCTCCAGGTGGGTCTGTGTAAGGTCTCCCAACCACCTTAGAGGATAGTGAGGACCACCAGAATCAGCCACCGCCACCCTGTGAGCCAGTAGCCTAGGGGGTGCCTCGCATCTTGAAGGAGACTTTGGGGGCTGTTTACCAGGTACCCCTAATTTGAGGTTACTGCTGGATGATTGAGACGGTGAGAGATGGCTCAGTAATTAACCTTGAGACGCCTGAGATTAGGTCAACAATTGGAATCATTTAAACAAAATATTGCCTTTTCCCAGTACTGCTTTTTGGGCGTTGTGCAAATACTTTCCAGTGAGAGGAAATGGAAAGTGAAATCAAAAGCGAAAAGACTTAAAGCTGGAGAAGCAAGTTGTGGGGTGGATAGAGGTGATTCTTCACGCAGCCTTGCTAAGAAATATCTCAGACATTCAAGAAATATTAATTAAATACCTACTCTTCACAGGATATTTGGCTGTAATTCAACTATGGGGTGGGGATTTTTAACATATGGACTTTCAGATATTCTATTTCTAGGTCTGGGGGTGGGACCCCACATCCATATTTCTAAGCAGCTCCCAGATGATTCTGATGTGTACCCAGCTGATCACCCGTTCCGTGACACTGGGTACCCAAAGATGGGTGAAGGCTTTTCCTTCACACCTGTATTCTAGGAGACAGGTAAAAAAATGCTGATGCCACCATGGAATAACTGAATTAGCAGGAGATGTGTAAAGCTAGTGGAAGCACAGGAAAACTAGGGATTAGCCCTCTGACTAATTCAGAAAAGAGACATTGGAGCCACAAAAGGACATAGGAGGTCACCAGGAAGACGGAGACTAGTTGGCAGAGGTGTGCACATAACTGCAGGCAGACTGTTGTGACGGGGGCACCATGCCACAGGTCTGTGAGCCATTTGGGAGCCGGGGGCTGTCTTGCTTATGTTATCAGTCTTTAGAACAGAATTAAAAAATAAAGCATGACACTGAAGGGTGGGCAAGTGTGTGAGGTGGGACAGGAAGAGAGGAGGTAGAAAAGGAAGGCAGGGAGTCTATGCCAGTCTAAGGGTTAGAGTGTGGTCAAGTAGGGCAGAGATTCTCAAACGTCAGTATGCATCAGTACCCCTCTGGGGGCATGTTGAACATAGATTTCTAGGCTCTAACCCCAGTTTCCTATTTGGTAGATCTGGGGTGGGACCTAAGGATTTGCACATCTTGCTAGTCCAGGGACCACCCTTTGGGAAACACCGCTCTAGGCAATGTGGGAAACACAGAAGGTTTTTCAATAGGGAAGTTATATGGTATTATCTGTTTGAGAAAGCCAGCTGTGCATGTAATATGAAAGGAAGGTTGAAAGAAGAAGAGGCTGAAATCGGGGTGATAATTAAGAGCCTAGTTAGTGTCAACTAGCTAAGAAATACAGACCTGAGCTAAGGCAATAGCATGGGAAATAGAAATCGGGGTCAAATCCAGATATTCCAAATGAAAGATTAACATGGCTAGATTGAAAAAAAAAAATAGATGCAAGGGAGAATTGAATACAAGGTCAGCAAAGTGAAGGGGAGATGGCTTTGCCAGTACTTAGCAGTTAGAAAGACCCGGATTTGAATCCCAGCTTTGCCATGGACTAGCCATGTGACTGTGGGCAGATCTCTTGCTTTCTCTGAGTCTAGTTCCCTCATCTGTGCAAAGTGAAACTGAAGTTAAAATATTTGCCTTGTGGGATAGCTGTGGGAATACACAAAATAATCTACATGGGTGGTTCTGTAATTAGCTTTGCTTTTGCCCCAGAGCGGACATTTGGGGATTCCTGGAGATATTTTTGATTGTCACACTTGGTGGAGGGGGAGGGGAAGGGCAGGCTACTGGTGTCTGGTGGGTAGAGGCCAGGGATGCTGCTAAACATCCCACAATGTGCAGGAAAGCACCCCCACCCCCATTCCAACAAAGCATTATCTGGCCCCAAATGCCAAGAGGACAGAAGTTGAGGAACCTTGATCTACATGATATGCCTAGCTTACAGCTCCAGCAATGGATGGTAGTCTTTTTGTGGTAACTTTAAAATTCTCACTTTGTGACTGAGTAGGTGGTAGGACTGTTACCCACTAACCAGGAGGGGGGTGAGTTTTGGGAGAAGGGGAATCAGTTTGATTTGGGAGGTATTAGGTTTGAGGTGCCTGCAGGGTGAGAAATGGAGATCAGAAACTTAGTGAGAAGGAGACCGTGTGGTCTTTCTGAAGGACATCTTCAAAATCTTTTCTGTTGGGAAAATACCACTAGAACTTTTGTTTCAGAGAAGTCCATTATTTTGATGGTTGGACTAAAATAGAAAGTTCAAGTAAGGGAAAACCCAAATTAGGGAGAAACCAGCTCTCCTTGAGGAACTGGTAACAGTGATGTGATTTTAGGAATATGTTTAGTTGACTATATGTATTTTACACATATCACAGCAATGCTTCAAACATGAGGTAGAGGATAATAGGGAGAATCTAAATTGCTTATTTTGTTCACTGCTCATTGTGCAGCATTCTCAAAAGTGTTAAAAAATGTGAATGGGATTTATTATTGCATTAGACATCTACAGGGGCCTTTAGTATGCCTGAGAGAGAATGGGTTATCTACCTGTGTAACACCCATTCTCTCACCATACTTGTGTGCCTTTGAGTGAGAATATGGGGTGGCCTTTCACTAGGGTTGTTCTGGGGCTGTGCTTCCAGGGCCATGGCTGGTGGGGAGAAGCAGAGACAAGTGGGGAAGCTCCATACCCTTGTATTAGGATTCTCTTGGGAAACCAAACCAACAAGAGATATCTGTAAATATAAGATTTTATAAAATGTCTCATGCAACTGTGGGAATGCATGAGTCCAAATTCCATAGGGCAGGCAGCGAGCTGGAAATTCCGATGAAGGTCTTCAATGAATGACCCAGGAGAGGCTGGCTGGCTGAAGAAGTAAAGGTTCTCTCTCTTTCTCCTTTAAAAGTCTTCAACTGATTGGATTAAGTCCAGCTAATTGAATTCCCTCATTGTGGAAGACACACCCTTTGTTGGTATAATCAGTCACAAGTATATAGTCAATTGACTGACGATGTAATAAACCAGCCACAAGTGTCCTTGCAGTAACAGTTAAACCAGTGCTTGCTTGACCAGACACCTGGACACCATCACCTGGCCTAGTTGACACATGAACCTACCCATCACAACCCCCATCCCTGCTTCAAGCAGAGTATTTTAGCCCTTACCTCTTCTACACATTGGACTGTTACCTAACATTTTGTTTGAAGTAAGAGTTCCATGGCTTTAAAAGCTTGAAAAACCACTGTGCTGAAAAATTAACTAGAAATTGTTTTAAGGGACATTGGGAAGACCTGAATTCTAGTAAGACTGTGAAATTGCCTGAAATTTGGCCAATTAGAGATTCATTTAGGAAATGGTTTTCTTTAAAAATATAACTCCTCTGGGAAATAATCATTCATTCCTTTAGATGAATGAGTTTAATCTGAGCAAAAGACATTTTGGTCGGGAAAGAAGAAAGCTGAGTGAAAAGAAAAGGATTCAAAGAGATGCGCAAAGGAAAATGTTATAAAATAAGGCATTTTTAGGGAGATGACAATTCAGGAGTATGGTAAGGAATTTTAGTTAGCCAAATGAGCTTTGAGAGATACGAGCAAGTCAAAAAGAACCTTCAGCAATTTGCTCTAATGCCAACATGTCCAATTGTGTCTATATTCCAAGGAAATATATGAAAATATTTATCTGATTTTTAAGTTAGTTGCTTTATATTACCCCTTCATTAGTGTGAACACTAATATACACTAAGCTTTTCTTATCGTGAAGTTTCTCAATGGAAAATCATACCTTCTGAAAAATCTAAAATGTAATTCTTCTTCAAATTTGATTCTTTAGGAGAATGTTAGATTAATCCAATAGATTTACAATAGCAGTTGTCTTACAGTCCTTTTTTTTTCTTCTTTTCTAACAAAGCAGTTATGTAACAATCACCTAATATTTGGGAGCTCCTCAACTTAAATGCTTATACAAATAAGCATATTTGTATTGCGACAATTTTACATTCTGTAGAAATTTTTCACATGTGTACCATAGAATTATGGAATGCAACAATTGTAAGTCACCTTAACTTTATGCAAAATGTATCTACTGAATGCTAACCATATTACACTCACCGTGTCAGATGCTAGAGCTGTAGTGGTGAACAAGTTAGAGAACTTTGCTCTTCTGGCTCCATGCTTAAGATCATCTAACCTTCTCATTTTAGTCATGAGAAACAGAAACTTTGAGAAGTCAAGTATTGTATAACAAATTAATGGCAGTCGAAACTTGATTCGGGGTCATCTCAGTCCGAGTCTCCCTTTTCATTTTTGGAAGATGATCATGACAAAGTATATCTTTTGACAAAATTCAGAATTTGAAATATTTTTCATCTGTTATAATTTCCCCAATAAGCAGTTGTGTATTTTCCAAACCTAAAACAGTTATGTCAAAAGTTTCTAAACTCTTCAGAATCAACATGAATAACAATGTTAACACTCAAATATTCATCTCTATAATTACATGATCAAACGATCTCTACACTAATAGGGCTTTATATAACTTGTCAAAATTTTATGAATAGCAACAGTGCCAAATTTGGGTTAAAAAATGCCTTTTCTTTAACAGTGCTAAAAAAAAGTGAGTTTTATAGTAAAATTCTACTTAAGAATGGAAAGATAGATATTTCTCCCCTATATTTTTCCAAAAGCAATGGGTACTCTCACTTAGAGAAATGAGGAATGTAGAAAATGTGCTTGAAATTATATTCCCTGTCCTCTAATAGGTGCCTGAATTCCCTTGTTTGTAAATTCAAAACTGAGCAATAGCTAGAAGTTGCCATTTCTAGATTCTAACATTTACTTGTAGCTGTCACAAGATCGCTGCTGGCTATAGGGGTGGAAGAAATTTCCCTGAACTTTGGGGGAACTTCTGAAGACCTTGTTGGTGGCACTGGCAGGGAGATCCCCTGACGGCTTTCTTTGACTGTGGTAACCTTCCCCATAAATCCAGCAAAAACTTTTCAGGACAGTGTTCCTTTTTCACCAACCACTGTCCCTTTTCCAAAAGTGTCCCCTGTAAGGGAATTCCTGATTGCATTGATGTTTTAACTGTAATCCAAAACTTTGGTAAGCATTCACAGTCCTTTGTAAACATCACCAGGGGCCATGAGGTATAGGAAAAAGAGTAGAGGACACAAAGGCAGAAAACCTGAGCCATTTAAGAGTTTTGAGACCTCGGGCAGCCATGGAAGCTCTCAGAGCTTTGATTTTTTCATTTGTAAGATGGAAATATTAATCAAAATAACACCACTTGTCCTATCTACCTTTTAGGGGGTTTGTGAAGGCCAAATGAGACAACATATGTGCAAGTTATTCGTAAATTGCTCTTTGATGTGGTATAAATGAAAGTTATTATTTTTGAGCTGTCAATGCAAAAGCTTTATATATGCTTTCTAATAATACTTAAATTTGTCCTCAAAGAGTTATCTTCAGTTCTAGCAGCTCTTGGCCTTCAATTGCTAAAACATTACAGAATTATATCTTAGAGTGCTTTATCTTGAAATCCCTTTCAGAATAGAAATAAAGCAGTATTCATAGTATTACCTACCAACACAGAAATGCCTAGTACAGAAGTACAGTCTCCAATAAAGCTGGGGCTCTATTGGCATCACTAGGAGACACTCAGCACTCTGGAGGCATTTGGTGACATGCTTCCATCTGTAATCCTTCTGGAAGCTGACAGGGGTTCTGTTGCTAGGGATGAAACCTAAGATTCTCCTTTTTGACTTAACTTGGAGGAGGAGTTATGTTAGGAATCCCCAAGCCTTTGGATACTTCCTGGACTAGGATTCTGGGTTGGGATTCCCCCCAGGTACAACACATTCGTTAGTGTCCGGACTCTACAGAGTGGTTCTCAGCTGCCTATCTGTGGCTCTTTGTTTCTTCTCTAGGCACCTTTTCCTTGAAGTACCAAAAAAACAATCCCTGACAAAGGGAGAGCACTGGAAATGCTTATTATGATGAAGCTACATGCAGTATGAAGAAAGGGAATGATTCCTGTATTTTCTACCACAGCTTTGCCTCCCAAGCTCAGGCTTTGACAGGTAGACCTGCGTTTAGATCTCGACTCCTCCACGTACAACTAAGTGCTTTGGGCAAATTACTATTACTGAACATCTCAGGGCCTCTGTTTCTTCAACTAAAATGGGAATAATGGTCATGAGAACCACTGATGAGTATTCTTGTATATAACAGTTATGAACAAAAGTGCTAAGTACCATGTATCAAACATAGTGTACTCAATAATTATAGTAATCATTATTACCTAAACTCAAAAAAATAAAGTGATCTAGGCAAATTCTTGAATTAGGACTTTACAAAAAAAGATATGCAAATGGCTAATCAAGTGTATGAAAAAAGGGTCAACTTCATTAGTCATGGGGAAATGCAAATTAAAACCACAATGAGATATCTCTGCATACTCAGCAGAATGGCTGTTCTAGTTCGCTAATGCTGCTGAATGCAAAACATCAGAAATAGATTGGCTTTTATAAAGGGGGTTTATTTGGTTACACAGTTACAGTCTTAAGGCCATAAAGTGTCCATCAACAAAGGTTACCTTCACTGGAGGATGGCCAGTGGTATCCAGAAAATCTCTGTTAGCTGGAAAGGCACCTGGCTGGTGTCTGCTCCAAAATTCTGGTTTCAAAATGGCTTTCTCCCAGGACGTTCCTCTGTAGGCTGCAGTTCCTCAAAAATGTCACTCTTACTTGCCCTTGGGATGTTTGTCCTCTCTTAGCTTCTCTGGAGCAAGAGTCAGCTTCCAACAGCCTTCTTCAAAATGTCTCTCATCTGCAGCTCCTGTGCTTTCTTCAAAGTGTCCCTCTTGGCTGTAGCTCCTCTTAAAAATGTCACTCACAGCCGCACTGAGTTCCTTCTGTTTGTCAGCTCATTTATATGGCTCCACTGATCAAGGCCCACCCTGAATGGGTGGGGCCACACCTCCATGGAAATTATCTAATCAGAGTTATCACCTACAATTGGGTGGGGTGCACCTCCACAGAAACACTCAAAGAATTACAATCTAATCAACACACTGATACCTCTGCCCACACAAGATTACATCAAAGATAATGGCGTTTGGGGAGACATAATACATTCAGACTGGCACAATGGCTAACATGAAAGAGAAAATACTGTTGCAGGCAAGGATGTGGACTTGTAAATTGGAACGACCTTTTTGAAAACTACATGAAAAATCCTCTAAGACTGAAGATTTTCATATCCAACCATTCTACTGCTTATTGTGTTCAACAGAACTGTGTACATGTATTCACCAAAATTCACGTACAAGGATTTTCATATCAGCATTATTCATGGAAGTGTAAAACTAGAAACTCCTCAAATGTCTATCAACAATGCATGAATATATTGTGGTATATCCCTACAATGCAAAATGTATGTTAAGAGATCCTATAGTTGCCATTCTTTATGTACTTCTTGGCCTCTATCTTTCTTCCCAGGCCTCTTTGGACTTCTGTGTAGCTCCTCACACTCATGTCACCTATATGTGTTAAACTATAGGTTCAGCTGCAATGGTGACTGTTTTAGTTTCTTGGCTGCTAAAGCAAATACCATTTAATGGGTTGACTTAACAACAGAAATTTATTGGTTCATGGTCTCTGGAAGGCTTGCTTCCTCATGGGTTGGTATCTTCTGGCTGGCTGGCAGTCTTTGGACTTCCTGGCTTTTCTGTCACATGACAATGCACATGGTGGTGTCTTTTCCTTTCTCTTCCAGATTCCATTGACGTCTGTCTTTTTTGCTTCTCCTGTGGCTTTGTTTTCTGCATCCAATTTCCTTTGCTTATAAGGACTTCAGTTATATTGGATTAAGGCCCACCCTCATTCAGTTTGGGCACATGTTAAATAACGTCTTCAAAAGTCCTAATTACAAATGGATTCACACCCACAGGATTAGGGGTTGGGCACCTGAACAAGAACAAGTCTTTTGTGAGGGACATGCTTCAATCCCCAACAGTAGAGATTCAAAATATCTGTATTTTTAACATCTTAGGAGCTTGCTCCTAGGTAACAGCCTAGGCCTAAGCAGGCCAAGGCTAGAATTGTGTTTCCATGGTGTGTGGGTTGAAGCTTCTCCTGTCTTGTTGCCCTGTCTTTTCTAGGGTGTTGCCCTTATCTGCATCCAGCACATGCACAGTCCAGGATGTGAGGAAAGGGGTAAACGAAACCAGAGAGTAAGCCCATTCCCCATAAGGGTGCAACCTGAAGATTGCACTTATCACTTTGCTCACATCCCACTGGCCAAAACTTGGTTACATGGTCAAACAGTTATAAGAGAGACAAATAAATGTAGTCTTAATTCAGTCATTCAAAAAATATTTATTGAGTACCTAGCATGAACCAGGCACTGTTCCTGGGACTGGTGATAGAGCAATGAATAAAATGGTCACAAATTCCTGCCACAATGAAGCTTTTATTCTAGTGCAACTGGGTGATGGATAACTAACAAGGCAAGTAAATAAAATATGCAGTGTGTTAGATAATAAAGTGTTGTGGTGGCCAGATTCCAAGATGGTCTCCAGTGATTCTTGCTTCTAGTGGTCATGTCTTTGTGTAGGTCCCTCCCACATTGAATAGGGCCAAACTGTATAATCCATAGGATGTTGGAGAAATGAACCGAGTGTGACTTCTGACATTGAGGTTTCCATTTCAGACTCTTGGAATCCTCACTCTGGATCCACACTCAATCAACCCTCTGGCAGTATCCACATGGCAAAGTTCTGAGGCACCCCTGCCAATAGCCACATGACTGAGCCATCTTATAAGTGGATCCTCCAGGCCCAGTAAAAACTTCAGATGATTGCACTCCCCTCCAAAATCTTCACTGCAACCTCTTAAGAGATCCTGAGTGAGAAACACCTGGCTATTTCCAAATACCTGACATACAGAAACTATGTAAAATGATACATGTCTATTGTTATTTCAAGCTACTAAATATTGGGGTAATTTGTTATTGCAGCAGTTGATAAAAATATAAATTATGATACCTTTAAATGTGGTCCAGCCTAACAAAAAATAAAAATATGGGCTTGACTTTGAAACTGGTCAGTGAGCAGAAGCTTGAAGGATTTTGTGGAGAGCATTAACAAAAGTTTAGAGCATTAAAGAGATTGTTAGTAGAAGCCTGACAGCATTTGAGGAGGCTCCCAGTGAGAGATTAAAGTTAATGCTATTTGGAACCGGAGAATAAGGGATCCTTGAAATGTAGTGGTAGAAAGTTTAGCAACACTCTCACCTGCAGTAACATGGAAAGTAGAAAATGCACCGAATGAACTGAGTAAGCTAACAAATGTGATTTCCCACCAGAATGTTGAAGTTGCTAGCTGCTTTCTTCTTGCTGCTTATAATAAAATGCAAGAGGAGAGAGAGAAGCAAAAAGGACTATTAAAAGGGAGCAAGATCTTGCTGGTTTTAGAACTTCCCAGCTTCTCCAAATGGCAAACTATGATAAATTAAGAAACAGCTCCAAGGAAATATCAAATTTTGGTCTAAAGAAGAAGCTGAGAGAGTAGCTATTAATTCCATTGAAAAGACATCAGAAAGCTCTAAGACAATGCTTCAGGGACTCAAACAGTCAAAGAATAAGACTTCTAAGAAGCTTAAATGAGTTGTTCTTCAGCAGTCTCAACAGAAGCCCATGGGAGGTAAAATCCAAGGTATGGTTTTTGTCTAGTGGAATGAACCCCAGTAAGATTCTTAGAAAATCCTCAAAGTTGTTAAGAGAATTATATTTGCCAAAACACTGCCAGTTTAGACAGAAAAGGACAGAAATATTTTTTTTAAGCCACATATTGGGATAATGTGTTACACAGCAATAGATAACTGATATAAGCACCAAGGAGGAAAATTACACTGTGGAAGGGAATGAACAGTGAATGGATATGTGAAAATGTAGACAGAGTAGCAGGGAAGGCCTTAATATGACATCTCAGTAAAGATCTAAAGGAGGTGAAGGCACAGGAAGAACATTTCAGGCAAAGATATGTAGATAGTCAAAATATTTAACAACCAGTATGACACAGACCCTGAACAATCAGAATAGATGCCCAAACAAATAAAAATTGAGGCAGATCACAAACATCCATTGGGGCCTCATGTGGAAACCCCACAGAATATCATCTGTGAGCAAAGAGAATAGACCCTGAGATAGGAAGGCACCTGTGGTGATAAGTAACAACAAAAGACCAATGTGGCCTGAGCAGAGGAAGAGAGTCGGAGGAGATGAGAAAAGAAATATAGCATGGGGGCCGGAGCACATGGAGTCCTTTAAGACATAGTAGAGCCTCTGCCTTTTATTCTGTACAAGATGAGAACCATTTGGAGGATTTTTTTTTTTTTTCAGAGGATAAACATGATCTAACATGTTTTAACAAGGTCACTCTGACTGGTAATTTGGGAATAGACTAACTAAAGGAAAGCAAGGATGGAAGCAGGGAGACCAGGTGGGAGACTATTGCAATAATCCAGAGGAGAGATGATGGTGGCTTGGACCTAGATAATAGCAGAGGAGGGGGTGAGAAGTTGTCAGATTTTGGATATATTTTTATGCATTTTTACTGAGATATATTCACATACCATACAGTTATCCAAAGTGTACAATCAGTTGTTCACAGTATCATCATATAGTTAAGCATTCATCACCACTATCAATCTTTTAACATTTCACTACTCCAAAAAACAAAAATAAGAATAAAAATAAAAGTAAAAAAGAACACCCAAAACATCCCATACCCTTCTTCCCCCCTCTATTTGGATATATTTTAAAAGAAGAATAAACAGGATTTGAAAGTTGGGTGAACGGTTACAGATTGGATGTGAGCTGTACAAAAGAAGAGGAGTCAAGGATGATATCAAGGTTTTTGTCCTAATAGCTGGAAGGATGGAGTGGCCATGAACTGAAAGCAGGAAGGCTGTGAGAGGAACTTGTTTGGCAGTGGGAGTGAGAGGGGGTGTTGTCATGAGCTCACTCTGCACACGCTAAATTTTAAAAGCCTATTAGACATTCAAGTAGAGTAGGTTGTTGAAGGACAAGTCTGGAGTTCAGGGAAGATGCCCACACTGAAGATATAAATTTGGAAGTCATCAGTCTATAGAGTAAATTTAATGCCAAGAGATTGGACAATATTACCAACGGAGTGAATTCAGATTTAGAAAGAGTTTGGGTAACCCTGTCCCTAGCTTTAAATTCTAGAACCAATTTTATCCCCATGGAAGAAGAAAATAATAGATATAAGGGGACAACTAGAATTCTCTCCCTATCACTCCACTTCCAGGCTGGTCAGTTAGTAAGAATGTGTGAGCATCCAAGCATGCATATTAGTGAGCAAGGCCAGTATTCTAGTGGTGTGGGGTCAACACTGAAAGTCTAAGAACAAGCATATCCATCAGAACCTCCAAATCTCAAGTCCAACCAGGAGCATCATCATAGACAATGTGGAAAAGCTGTTGTCTAGCAGCTGAACAACCAGCTCTTTATACTCCACTTCAGTAGTTCTCCCCTGGGGAGCTTTAAAATCACTGAGGCTTGGGTCCCCCCTCCACGCTGCCGCCCCAAGGGATTCTGATTTCTTTGGTCTGGGGTGCAGCTGGGGCACTGGGAATTTTAAATGCTCCCCTCTGCTTCCAATGTGCAGCCAAGGTTGAGTACCACTTCTTTAGCTGAAGTTAATAAGTCATCCTTATCAGCACCTTTAGGAGAAGCTATTAGTTTGCTTTTTTGTTTGGAAAGACATTAGAGAGTTACTAAACTGTGTTGAGTAAAACTAAAGAGTTACTAAACTGTGACAGAATGACAGCTTGGAAGGCTGAAAAATAGACGAAGTATAAGGAGAAGTCTTGAAAATATATTTAAAAATACTACCAGTAGGTCATTTCTCAGAACATAAGGCTAAGACCTCAAGGATGTGTTGAAGCCAAACTACAATTTGAGCTTTTTTGTAGTTTGCAATAGAGTAGATGTTGTATGGTGGAAGAATTATTGGCTGGTCCGTTAGGGAGGGATAATGAAATAAGTACACCGAGGAGTGTACTAAAACGTGGGCTATGGTGTTGAATCTAATACCTGACACTTTTAAGAACAATGTGAATATAAAAATTGCTTACTGATGGAAGGAATGTCTTACTATTTAGATACTGCATTCAGAACTCCTTCCCAGCACATTTCCTGTGTCAGTTTTTCAGTGTGTAGTCTCATTTTGACTCCATGCAGCTGAGTGACCCGAAAAAGTCACACTGCCTTTGTGGCTGGAGTACAAGGACATCCCATCTATAGGGTGGGTTTTGTGGCACAGTATTGTGAAAAATAAAAGCATTTTGAAGAGCAAACCCATATCACTCTAAGTCCCTTTTGCTCTCAGTAAATTAACATGACTTTGAGGTAGGGATGACAAATGAAATGCTAGAAAAAATAGTAGTTTGTACTATGTCCACATGAGACAGAGGTTTCAGAGCTCACACTAGGTTAAGGCGTTCCAGCAGATGTTGTCTCACAAACCTCACGTTTGCATGCAGAATTGGACTGCAAAAATGAAGTTAGGGCCCCCAAAAATACACAGTTTTGTATTTCCTAGTTGTATTTGTTAGCAATGCTTTTTTCTGGAGCAAAAAACCTTCATGCCACTGATCCCTTTTATGGTGTATTTAATCCTAGAAAAATGTGCTTCTGGGTTATGGAATGCTAGGGCTGAGTTTTAAACCCACTGAGAAAATAAATGGAGCAATCAAATGTATTCCATTATAAATAGTAATAGATGGGTTAGATCTTGGACACCATCAACAATCTGTGCTTCAAACCAGATGTTTACTTCTGGCCAGAATGCTAAGCTGTGTTCTGAAGAGATGTCTGACACGGTATTTTAGGGGTTTTAAACAAGATAATCCCACATATTGTCTCTCCTTAAAAGCTACATGAACTTATGCAAATTATTTGACTTCTCTGAACCTCAGATTCCTTCTCTATAAAATTTCTCCTACCCATTTGCTTTTTCTTGCTTCCAGGGCCAAATGTGATCATTCCACATGGGAAACAATAAAATGTGTTTTTAAGTTATCATTTAATAAGTTAACAAAGACATACACAATAGTCCAGATCTGTAAATAGTATTATAGCATATTTTAGTGAGATAGCAACATTTCTACAGACAATATAAATGTTCTCTATAGGTGGCTTTATAGGTTAAAAAGAAATTTTTTTATTTATTAGCTTATTATTTGTAATGATATAACCTATGAAGAGTAGAATGTTCGTTTCTTAATTTGAAAGATGAAGCAAGCAGCTCAGAATAATTGCATAACTTGCCTAAGACAGGGTGATATGTGTGTGTATGTATATATGGATATGTGTGTATGTGCATATGTGTGCACACATACATACATATACATGCATACACACATACATATACATTCATACACACACACACATACACATACATACACACTTACTGGGCTACTGTGTGTCAGGCATTGTTAGGAATTTTCACCTGTGTTGTATTGGTTCAAAAGCAGACTTCAAACCTAATATCTCTCCTGCTTTCCCTACTACCTCTCTGTTTTATCATATTGGGCATTTAAAATCCTATCCAGTTCCTATCTAGGGAGGAATCAAGGATTAAAAGATATAGTGACACCATATGCAAGGCTCCCATAGGTGTATGTGGATGAAAGATATGTGCATAGAAAAGGAAATATTTCTTGCATGTACATAGCAATGCATTCTTGTAAATCTCCTTCGGTTGCTCTTCTAGAACTTTCAAGTTCAGAAATATAAATAAAAGCTGATGTTAATGGCATGCAAGCAAATGGTTTAAATTTTGGGGGGTCTGAAATATCCAAGTGTAATTTGTAGGCCTGTTCTCCATTACCTCTAAATAATTCAGTGTGCATTTCCTAAAAGTAAGGACATTTTTTGTGTGTGATGGTCTGAAGCTGTTTGTACCCCAGAAAAACATGTTCTTAAATTTAATCCATTTCTATGGGTGTGAACCCATTGTAAGTAGGACCTTTTTTTTTAAATTCAGTGTTATTGAGATATATTCACATATCATTACAATCATCCATGGTGTACAATCACCTGTTCACAGTACCATCATATAGTTGTACATTCATCACTGCAATCAAATTTGAACATTTTCCTTACACCAAAAAGTATAAAAATAAGAATAAAAAATAAAAGTAAAAAAGATCACCCAAATCATTCCATCCCCCCCCCATTTTTCTATTTTTCATTTAGTTTTTGTCCCTGTTTTTCTACTCCTCCATCCATACACTGGATAGAGGGAGTGTGAGCCCCAAGATTTTCAGAATCACACTGTCACCCATTGTAAGCTACATAGATATACAATCATCTTCAAGAATCAAGGCTACTGGGTTGCAGTTCGACAGATTCAGGTATTTCCTTCTAGCTATTGCAATTGTAAGTAGGACCTTTTGATGGTGCTACTTCAGTTAAGGTGTGGCCCAGCCCAATCAGGATGGGTCTTAATCCTATTACCGGAGTCCTTTATAAGGGAATGAAATTCACACAGGAGAGAAAGCCAGAGGGAGCAGCCAGAAGCAAAATCAACAACAGGAAGAGAAGGGAGAGGCCAGCAGATGCCACCCATGTGCCTTGCCTTGTGACAAGCTAAGGACCAAGGATCGCCAGCAGCCACCCCCAGAACGCCAGTCTTCAGGGAGAAAATATCACCTTCATAATGCCTTGATTTGGAAGTTCTCTTGGCCTCAAATAAATTCACATTGTTTAAGCCAAACCACTGCATGGTGTTTGCTTGAGCAGCCTAGGAAACTAAAATACTCTCCTACATATCCACAGTATATCTATAAAAATCAGGAAATTAACATTGATACACACTACCATCTAATGCATTCAAATTTTTCCAATTACCCCAATAAATCCTTCATAACAAAACAGAAAGCAAATTTCTTCCCCTTTCCTCATTTTCTTTATGATTCAGAATCCAATCTAGCATCATTTCATTTTCATGTCTTTTAGATATCAATTACCCAGCTTTTCCTCGCTTTAATGATATTGATGTTTTGAAGAGCACAGGCCAGTAACTTTACAGTGTCCCTTAATTTCAGTTTGTTTGATGTATCCTCATGACTCAAATAAAGCTCTGCATTTTGGCAGGAATACCACAGAAGAGATGTTGCATTTTTTTCATTGTATCATATCGGGCCAACGTGATACCACTTTGTTCCATTACTTACTTGGTTGACATGGTACCTGCTGGGTTTCTCCACTATATATGAATTGGATAATTAATAGCAGTTGATATACAGTTTGTCGTGAGATACACTGAGGCTTATGTAAACATCCTGTTTTTCATCAAACTTTCTCCCACCAGTTTTAGCATTGATTGATGTTTCTTGCCTGAATCAGTTATGGTGATTGCAAAATAGTAAATTTCTAACTCTTGTCATTCCTTCTGCATTTATTAGCTGGCATTCTGCTATAGGAAAGAGCTTTCTGTTTCTTCTTCCTTATTCTTTTATATCAATAAGGACACATGAATATTTATTTTATTCAATGTATCATAATCCATCACTATTACTATTTATTTTGATTCGCAACTTGTCCTACATTTGGCCAGTGAGAGTCCCTTCATGCTGGTCCCTGTATCCTTTGAGATGTCCTTATCATTCTTTGAGCACTTTCATGCTGTCTGGTGAAATAAAATGTAAATGAGGCTTACCTTATACTCTCCCTGCCTTGGCCATGGAATTATCCATCTCTCCAAGAAGTCTATTTTCTTTTAGTTGGTAATGGTATTTAGAAACCAAGATTTGGGTGTCATTGTTTCTGGACACTTCCAGAAGACATAGCTAGGAAATATATGTATGTATACACACACACATATACGCATATATATGTCTCTAATTCTAAATCTATCCACACAGGTATCTATTGATCTGTCAATAAATAAATAGATAGTGTGGTAGGCAAAATTCTAAAGATGGCATAAGACAGTTTTGGTCCAAAGGATGAGGGACAAAGTCAAACACCAGGCATCAAAAAGTTTATTAGAGTTAATTGAAATAAGCTGCAGGACGGCCCTAAGCCAGTAGGAAAAGGCTGCTCGAGAACCATGTGGATGGGTGATGGTATTCTCTTTTTATTTGGCTTTTTGTCCACTAGAAGTTTACATAGTGTTTGGACATGTAAGATATGTGACTTTTGACCAATAGGGAATTACAGTATTTTATCTTGTAACTTTAGGCGGTACCTGGTTTGCAGATTCTAAGAGGAGAGGGGAGATAGGGAGGGAGTAACTTGTGGCTAGAAGTGGGGGAAAGGATGGGAGGGGGCAATGGACTCTTAACAAAGGCAGTAAAGTTGTGGCGTGAAATGGGAAAGGAAGTGGGGGTAGGCAGCCATAAGCTTAGCAAGGATGGTGAAGCGTGAACGGAAGGGAGGAGGCTGCAAAGGAGGGGAGGAGACAGCAGCAGATGGCCTGGCTTTACATCAAAAGAATTGGGGGAAGGGTCCAAGACTCAGACCTAACAGATGGCTTCCACAAGATTCATGTCTCCTAGTTATTTAATCAAACACAAATGCTGGTACTGCTATGAAGGGATGTACAGATGTAATTAAAGTCCCAAGAGGGTGGACCTTGAGATAAAGAGATTACTCAGGTAAGCTTGGCTTGATCAGATGCGTCCTTTAAAAGCAGAGAGTTTTCTCCAGCTTGTAGCAGAAGGGAAAGCAGAGAGCTATGAAGCCCAGCACCACGGCTGGCTTGAAGAAGGAGGGGACCACATGACAAGGCAAGCAGGCAGCCTCTAGATGCTGAGCGTGGCCCCCAGCTGACAGCCAGAAAAACAGCAGAGACCCGAGTCCCACAGCTGCAAGGAACTGAATTCTACCAACAACCTGAATGAGCTTGGAAGCAGATTCTTTCCCCAAGTTAAGAGCCCAGCCTGGCTGGTCTGTTTATTTCAGCCTTATCATACCCTAAGCTTAGAACCCAGCCAAGCCCCCTTAGGTTTCTGGCCTATAGAACTGGGAGCTAATAAATGGGCATTGTTTTAAGCCACTAAGTTTGCAATGATTTTTTATAGCAATGATAAAAAAAAACTAATACAGATAAATATTGATAGAACTGTCAAACTATGAGGTTTCATTAATTCTAATACAGTGTCCCTGGATTCTTCTAGTCTTCCCTCTTCCACATCTTCACCTCCCTTCTCCAAAGACGAATAACCTGACTTTCATTATCCTCAATATATTTACTTTTTTGTTCAGTCTCCTTATATGTAACCAGTCTCGTCACCACGTGGGGCATCATCTTGGCCCTGTCCCTGCAGCACAAGTGGATGCACTGGTTGAGTTCCCACCTTCAATAAACGTTACTGACTGGGAAAATCTGGGATTATCTGGGATAATCTCAGACCCTGCCTCACCACCCAGGGCAGACATGCCAGCCAAGTTACCACTGGCCTCAGGCCCACAAAGGATTCATGTTTAAGTTCCTTTTTTTTTTTAAGCATCATTTTAGAGACTCTCTCTCTTGCAATAAATGCTGGATAGGCACCACTTCCTACTTTTACAATGTCATCACTGCCATCAACACGACAGAGCATTTTTCCGCGTGCCACTGTACACACCATCATGTACATTCTGAAACAATTAAGGAGAGTGTTGCCTGCTTTTGGACCTCAATTTTATGATATAGAAAATATGGGAGAATGACAGCTGTAAAAGGACAGCTGAACTTTCACTTTGCCTGACACTCTTCAGATTCCGATGCGCTCTACCCTCTAGGTTTGAGGTTTTGGGGATTTTCCCCCCAACACAAACAGCCCTTCTGTTTAATTGGAAAATATATAACACACATTTCTTCTCCTTTTGGGACAGAGAGAGAAAAAGGAGGGCTGGATTTCAGAAAATGCAAAGCATAATAAATTTTAATTATAAAGGACAGGTAATACATAGAACTTATTTTGCCGTCTGGTAGAAAAACATCTCCATTCTCAACTATAAATTTGGCTGAGAGAAAAGGACAAAATAATTACATAGTCACATCATTCTTTCAATAAAGGCAGAAAGAGCTTTCCATTTCAAATTTGTTTTGTTTTGTACCACATGTGGGTTAATTAGATAAAACCGTGTCATGTGCCAGATTCAATCAGCCTGAAAATAATCAGAAAACCAGATTTGGCATTGTTTATGCTGTTTTGGCCCGGAGAGACAAAAGCACGAAATGTAAATTGGCTCCAGAAAATAACATACGTGTACCGGTGCCAGCTTTGCTTTCATGGGATTATCTCTAGCTGGCGCCTGAGAGGCAGACACCACTTGGGGTGACCATTAGACAAATCTACATGGTGTAGATACCCATTTTCCACGGTCAGACAGCAGCCACCTCCACGAGGAGCACTTATTTTACCATCTTTGTTATGGGTCAAAACCAGCTTGCCAACAATTGGCAGTCAGTCAGCTGAAAGCATTGAAGTTAAAAATAATGAAAACACGTTTGTGTTTGGCTTATACCCTAGTGACTTCCTTTTGTTGCTTTTTTAAATCTCCCATGAGATTAAAAATAAAGCCCTGAACTCGCTACTCATACCACTGTTTCCTTGTTGTCGGTAGTTCAGTGAAATGTCACTAACAGGAAGAATGTAGAGCAACTCCTGACTTACTGCTTGAAGGTGGTATCTATAGAGTTTCAAGGGATGAACATTTTAGCAAATATTTAGGGAATCACAGAGAGAGAAATAGTCGTTTTAAAAAAACCTAATCAGCTGATTGATGATAGCAATCTAAATTATCTACTTTTCCCTTCTCTGTGCTATCCAAACTGTCTGATGTCAAAACATAAGGGGATAGGATTATACTTTGTTCTCCTTATACTTTTTATTTTTTAGAATTTAATATTCTACCGTATACAGTGGGTGGTGACCACTCTCTCCCCAGTATGGATGCAACTCCTCTTGTGAAGATTACCAGTGATGACCTATTTGCCAAATCCAATGGGCACATTTTAGTCTCTACTGTACTTAATTTATCTGTCAGATTCTGGCATTCCTTGCTATTTCATTCTTTTTGAAATGACCTTGACTTCTATGACCCCACTCACTCTCTTCTGGTTCTCCTTCCAGCTCCTTGGCTTCTTATTTGCAGTATGCTTCTTCCCTGTTTCTCTAATCCTTGAGTCTGAATGTCCAAAGAATATAATCCTCACTCTCTTTGCTTACTCTGTCTGTATTTTCTGTAACTCAATAGTTGCCGTCAGCAGAAATCCAAGAATCATCTTGAATTCTTCCCTTTTCCTTACCCCTCCCATCAGAACAGTCTTTACCATCTGGTTCACCCCTTGTTTCAGTTAGAATGCTTTGGTTGCAAGTACAGAAAAAAAGCAGGGGGAGGGATAGCTCTTGATTAAATGAGATTGATGAGACTAACATCAACTGCTATATGTGGACTTTGGCTCCTGACACTAACAAAATGACTGAAATAATTTTTTGTATCAGGGAAATTTGGATATGAATTAGAATATTAGATGACACAAAAGGCTACCAATAATTTTTGTTAGGTGTCACAATGGTGTGGATACATGAGAAAATATCCACATTTAAAAGGGATGCATATTGAAATACTTTAGGTTGAAATGACATGATGTATTGATTTACTTTAAAATACTTCATCAAAAAAAGGGAAATAGATGAAGTAACTGTGGCAGAATCTCGACAATTGGTGAATCTGGATTTGGAGGATGTAAGGGTTCACTATACTATTCTTTCTACTTTTTAAATACTTAAAACCTTAAATACAGAATTAAAAAAAAATTAAAATAAAGGTACTTTTTATTCTGAACTAAAAAGTTCAGAGTTGGAGTAGCCTTCAAGTGAAACTTTATATAGTGGTTAAATAATCAAGGACCCAGTTTCTTTTAATCTCTTCATGGCTTTTGTATTTGCTTCCTAGCTGCTAAAACAAATACTCACAGTGGGTTGACTTAAAAACAGGAATTTATTGGCTCACGGTTTCAGAAGCTAAAAGTCTTGCTTCCTCTTAGGGTTGGTATCTTCTGGCTTGCTGGCAATCTTTGGGGTTCCTTGGCTTTTCTGTCACATAGCAATTCACATAGAAGCATCTTCTCTTTTCCCTTCTGGGTTCCCTTGACTTCCTGCTTCTGGCTGCCCCCAGGGACTTCTCTTTCTGTGCCCAATTTCCTTTGCTTGTAAGGACCTCAGCCACATTGTATTTAAGTCCATCCTCATTCAGTGTGGGCACACCTTAACTAAGAACATCTTCAAAGGTCCCATTTACAAATGGGTTCACACTCACAGGACCAGGGATTGGGACCTGAATATATGTTTTGTGGGGACAGGATTCTCCAACAGCTTTCAATAGTTTTTGCTTCATCCTAAGGCCATGTCTTCTCATGGTAGGGGGACCATATATCCTGGTTTGCCAGGATAGTCCCAGTTCATCTACTGTTCTAACATTAATAGTGATATCTTTCATTTTCAAAGGTGGCCTGGTTTTAAATGATAAATGAAATGGGCATCAAGCTCATGGTTGTCAAATGAAGGCTAAACACAATTAGGACTTCATGCTTCTTTGTTCACGCCCAGAAGAGAGAAGCAGCAGCTTTCCCAGAAGCACCTACCAAACATTTCCTATTATCCGATGTCCCAGAAGGGTAATGTGCCCCGCCATGAAACAAACACCAAGGCCAGAGTGATGCGATGCGTTGGTTGGTGGAGGTCAATCAGGCACCCCTCCCCGGGAGTGGGGGATGGAGTCAATCCCAGGGTCCCTATTGGAAAGGGCCAAAAGGCACTGAATGCGGGGAGGAAACCAATAAGGGCCCATTATATCCCTCCTTGCCATCATCCCTGCCACTGCCCCAGTTTAGACCTCAACATCTCTTAGGCTATTGCAATAGCCTTGCTGATCTCTCCCCTTTAGTTTGGCCCATCAGTTTGTTCTCAGAATGATCTTCCTAGCATGCATACCTGAACATGTCAGCATTTTTTTGATGTCTTGTCTTCACCTATAAAATAAACTCTAAATGCCTTTGCTTATATTATATAAGGCTGTTCAATATATGGCCTCTGCCTGACTATCTGTCTACCCTTATCCATCTTCATTCTATTCTTTATACTTTATACTTTATACTTTAATACTTATACTTTTTATACTTTAAGCTGTAGCAGAACTGAATTACTTGTAGTACTGTTCACATATGATGCTTTTTCACACCTTGTTTGCCCAAGCTTGCCTCATTCTTATCAATGCAAGAAATACGTAATGATCCTTCTCAGGCCAGCTCAAGTTCTAACTTCTCTGAATCCTTCCCCAGACATTCTGTGCTACGTTTTCTTTGCACCCTCTGCCCTTTGTCCTACAGAAGAGCCCTCTTTTCTGACCAAACCAGGGTATTGATTGGTGCGTTAATTGATAAAATCTGGAAATCATAATAATGATGACACATACTTTAAACATTTCTTAACATCACATGTAAACCAATGTATCTCAGTCTTTTTTTCATTATGACCCCTCCAAGGGAGCTTTTATAGACATTTTTTTTTCCTAATCATCTCCCCATCTCATGTGTTATTTTAACATCACAACAGATAGACTGTTTATCTATTCATGCACTCTCTATATAGCTGCAGGGCCTATAAAGAGATTCAGGTCTGTCTCATATTTCTTCTTCTACACAAATAATCTATCTTCTATGATTCCTAATTTGGATTTGTTTAAAATGAAGGGGGAACAAGACATTTTTAAAGCAAACTGAATACTGAATGTAAAATCACATTCAATTTCTGCAATTCTCTTCCCTTCCACCCCTCCCCCACATTTGTTTCCTGTAATTTGCTTTTATCAAGTCTTTAGTTTCATTTTCATAAAAACAACTCCTTTTTTGTCCCACACATACACTCTATCACCATATAATGTTTAATCAAATTTTAAAAAGGTAACTACTTGGAGTTCAAATACATTGCTTATGGGGAGCAGTGGCAACAGGAAGAAAACATACCAAAAAAAACAAAAAGATGAAAGAGGTAATGTAAAGAAAATAGAAAATAACACTTTTATATAATTACCGTGTATCAAACACTGTTCTAAGGGCTTTACAAATCATAGAATCCTTACAAGTCTACAAAGTGGGTGCTATTTTTACTTCCTATTTTACTAATGAGAAAACAGGTTGATTTTCTCTTGCCAAAAGTCCTTTCAAACAACTTTTAGCAATATCTAAAATTTATAAACATTTTTTTACCCATGTTTGTAGGATTTTTTGCCCATGCCTAACTTTCATTTACAAAGACTATTGAGCATAAGTAATCTGTGTTTGAAGCAGTATAACTAACAATAATTTTTTAAAAAGCCGATGAATATTTAATGTGGCCTCCCCTTTGGGTTTCAGGAAAAAGCTTTCCTCTTCATTCTCCTGGAAGCCAGAGGGTGGGTTTAGCTAAGTCAGGGAAAGACCCTGTGGGGAAAGAGGAGGACTTAATTGCTTTTGTTTCCATTCTTTGTTAGTGAGGGTGAGTTGAGAACCAAGTAATCTTTGTGGATGTGATTTTTCTTTATAACCGGCTATTGCTGTAGGACTAAATTCCCGAGGCATTAGCAAACCGAGTCAGTTCTAGAAGCATCCAACCATCTGTTCTTACTAGGTTCGGTTTGAGTCAAGGCACAACCTTGGTGAGCTCACCTTCCCAGCCTTGTTCTCTCTTTTCCCCTTTTAAACCTGGCTTCTGCTCTGGGAGCTTCCTTTCAGTTTTTACATAGGAGGCAGCAGCTGATCTGTTTGGAATTGGGGTTTGCCTGGGTCTTGTTTACTCCGGCCTGGCTGCCTGGTGACTGCCAGGGCCCAGCTGCTAGGGTGTATCACTGACCCTCCCAAAGATGGTAAATTCCAAGAAAACAGAGACTTCATTTGTTTTATTTGACATCGTAGGCCCTAGCACAGAACCTGATACCAGAACCTGATACTTAATGGATGCTCAATAAATATTTATTGAATGACTGAATGAATGATTTGCAGGGGCCCCAATCCATTAAGTCACTTCATTAGTTTAGTTCTCCTGTGTCCTTGACAGTTCTGGGTTGGTCTAATGAAAATTAATTTCTGTAATAAGGCAATGTCTTTGAAGATTCTTGGAGTGTTTTTTAACCATACCCGCCACCTTTTTACTCCCTTGCATTTGTTTCCACTTGAAATTTCCAGGCCCTGTTCCTCTTCCACCTAAACAATCTCATCCCTTTGTGCTGGTTTGGATGTATTATGTCCCCCAAAATGCCATTATCTTTGATGCAATCTTGTGTGGGCAGACATATTAGTGTTGATTTGACTGTAATTCTCTGAGTGTTTCCATGGAGATGCGACCCACCCAACTGTAGGTGATAACTCTGATTAGATAATTTCCATGGAGGTGTGGCCCTGCCCATTCAGTGTGGGCCTTGATTAGTTCACTAGAGCACTATATAAACTCGGACAGAAGGAGTGAGCTTGCTACAGCCAAGAGGGACACTTGGAAGAACTCACAGGAGCTGAGAGAGGAGCTGCAGTTTACAGAGACATTTTGGAGACAGCCTTTGAAAGCAGAGTTTTGCTCCAGAGAAGCTAAGACAGGACAAATGCCCCAAGAACAACTCAGAGTGACATTTTGGAGAGAAGCTGCAGCCTAGAGAGGAATGTCCTCGGAGAAAGCCATTTTGAAACCGGAACTCTGGAGCAGACGCCAGCCATGTGCTTTCCCAGCTAACAGATGTTTTCCGGACACCAATGGCCATCCTTCAGCAAAACTACCCAATTGTTGATGTGTTACTTGGACACTTTATGGCCTTAAGACTGTAACTGTATAGCCAAATAAACTCCCTTTTATAAAAGCCAATTCATCTCGTATTTTGCATTCTGGCAGCATTAGCAAACTGGAACATCCTTATTTACTATCTCAGTGGCTAAGTCTCCAACAAATCATCTTTGATGACCTCAGTTAAAAGTGGCTATTCCCTCCCACTGAGCTCTGACAGCATTGTGGTTTCATCTCTTTTTGTAAGTGCAGCACACAAATTGCTTCCACATGCCTTTATTAATTATTATTATTATTATTATGACTTGATCCTTACAATATCCCTGAGTTAGAATGTTGGACAAATATTACTCCCCTTCTACCGAAAAGGAGACGTTTGAAGAGGTTAATGCCATGCTCAGGAACATAAGCCTGGAAAATAATGGAGCATACACTAGAACTCAGCTGCCTGCCATCCTCCTAGGCTATTTCTCTTTACACTGCTGTTCATGGCATGCTCTTATATTATCACTGTGCCAGTGTTATCTACTGGAATAGATTGTAAATTCCCCAGGCCCTAACCCCTTAGTCATGCTAAAAATATTAACTACATTAATAAATTAATAAGATACCCCAAATTTTAAATTCAGTAATAGAAAAAATCCTAAGGTTTCCTGTTCTTGTAAACTGCTTTTGCCATGGGTGTAAAAAGCAAAAGAGCTGCCAAATTGGTACAGGAGTTAGAAAACACTTTACAGCCTTCACTTATTGGGTAATTTTTGCCCCAAAAGGCTTAACTTAAAAAAATAATAACGTGGGTCTTTCTATGTACAAGTCAGCACAAAATCATTTGTGGAGAGTGAGGCTTATTTACTTGCTTACAAGTTTCTTCTCTGTCATTTTATCTTAAATATAGACATCCATATGGGAGGAGAGGGAGTAAGGAAAGTGCCTCTTCGGTTGCTCTCCTAGGTGAGGAGAACAAGGATACAGGGTCATTTCTTGATCTCCTGACTGAGGAGACTGAGGCATTAAATCGGAAGTGTGGTCAATAGCTGAAGGTGGAAAGAGTCCTGGCGTGGGTCAGGAACCCTCAAGCACGTTCCCACCCTCAGGAACTGCAGATGGATTCTGGGCTTCTTGGAACTTCTGATGAGACCAACAGCAGACCCAAGGGCTTCATTCAGCCCAGGCCCTCGGGGTAGCCCAGGGAGGGGGCTAGGCCCACCCTGCCATGCCCCAGGGGACGTCGCGTGGGCTTGGGGCCTGCAAATCTGAAACAAAAATATCCTACACGTCCCCGCTGCTTCTGCTCAGTCTCAATCAAGGCTTTAATGGTACAAGTTTACCTGAGCAGGGGCGAGAACGAGCTCTGCTGGGATCCCGCCCTTCACATTCCAGAGGACAAAACTCTTGGTAAATCCTCGAGAGGAACGCGCTCTAACTAGTTTGTCCCTGCCGCCGCCTCGTAGCCGGCGTCCTGGCGCCGAGCGTCTCCCTGGGCCACATTGCCATGGCTGCTAGCCGCGGCGTCCCCTCCACGGGCGAGGGGCTGCGCTACGCCGAGTTCTCGCCACCCTCCGCCAAACTGTCCGACGCCGACATCGACCAGAGACTGGTGAGTCCTGCTGGCGGCCCCCGTCCCTTTCCGGCAACGCAGGGCCGGGAGGATCATGCCTAGCAGGCCGGGCAGGTCCAGCTGGCGCCCGCGGAGCTCCCACCTAGTCCCTGCCGCACCTTTCAGGCCCCTCTTATCCCACGGAACTTTGTACTGCCTTCATTCTTTCACCGTCTTTGTCCCACTGTTCATTCGTTCAGCCGACAGGCTGCTGTGTACTAGACGTGGCCTAATACGCGTGGAAGTCCCTGCAGTTCAGAGGCGTCTCCGCCCCCACAAGGAGTTTCCATTCTTGTTGAGGAGACAGACAAGAATAAAGAAAGGCATTTGCAGAGGCCGAACAGGTGCTCTGATGAAGTCTGTCACACAGGAGACCCCATTGCGGCCTATGGGAGGGGGCGGAATGGTGTCAGCGAGACTTCTTGGAGAAAGTGATGCTTAAACTAAGATCTGAAAAATGAGTAGAAGCATTTAACTCTGCGAAGAGAAGAAAAAGTGTTTGAGGCACCAATAGCGTGCCCACCGAGGCGCAGGCCAGAGAAACAGACCTGGTCACAAATTGCAAGTGAATTATTCAGGCTGAAATGTAGAGCTGGGAAAGGAAAGTAAGTGCCGGACAGAAACAAAATGCCAGCCATATATGCATTTTTAAATTTTCTAGTAGCCACGTTGAAAAAAGTAAAAAGAAACAATTAATTTTTACAATTATTTACCCCAATATAGCCACGATAACTTAAACATGTAATCAGTATAAAAATTTCAATGCAGTATTTCACACTCTTGTTTTGTACTTTGAAGTCTGATAGCATATTTTACAGTTACAGCACATCTCAATACATACCAGCTACATTTCAAGTGTTCAGGAGCCAGTGTAGCTAGTGGCTGCTTAACTGATTCATGCAGTTCTAAGAGGTGAACAGGAGCTAGAATGTGAAGCATCTGGTAAACCACGCAAGAGTTGAGAAATCTAGAAGGCACTGGCACCATTTTGATGAGTTTTAGGCAGAAGAGTGACAGGTTGAGCTATGATAAAGTTAATTGAGACTGTAAGAAGAATGGATTAGATGGAAAAAATCTGGGAAGAGATGGCTGTTTTATCCCTTTTCCACACCACATTCCGTTAGTCTAGTTCACAGGGATATCTTGCCTTTAAATGTGCAGCACTTACTGTCCAAATTACACATTTACTTCTAGTAAAGAACTTGATAGTGAGCACTCAATTATCATTAATGAACTGACTGATCGGAGTCAGATGGACTGTCCTGGGAAGGTTTCAGAAATCAAATGAGCTTTCATCCAATGACCATGTCTTGGGTGCCGCAGTGTGTCAGACACCATCCCAGGACCTTAGGATACGTAAGTGAACGAAACTGAATTTTGAAATAGCAAACTCTGAGCTCCTACTCTGTCTGATTAATTCCTTAACATAACCCTGTGAGTAAGGTCCTTCATAGTCCTCACTTAAGAAATGAGGAAATTAAGGCTTAGAAAATGGTAAGTAACTTGACCAGGATCATTCCCTTAATAAGTGGCAGAGCTGAGATTCCAAATCCTTATTCTTTTCATTATGTCTTGCTGACTCCTTAGAAATACAGTTTTCTGAATGGGGTATTCTGTTTCAGATGTTGACCAGATACCATAGTAGGTTAGGTAAGAAGGAATTTCTTTATGAAGCGTCATGAAGTCCTCAGTACTAGGCTGAGTTGCAAGTCATGTTGGAAATCTGTTGTTTTGAAGATAGAAGTAATACTGGTGATTGTTGTATCTGTAAGTATTTTTATTTGGAAGAGAGAACATACAGAATCCAACATATTAGTTAGGTGGGATCTGTAATAGTCCAGGTACATGAAGGCTGAAGTGTAGGTAAGTTATTCTCAACCTGTCTGGTCCAATATCCCCCTTTTTGTAACAAATATTTGGTAGTTTCTTCTGTAATATACTGAAATGAGATTCATTGGCAATAAAATCTACCCATAAACATAATTTAAAAAAATCAATATAATGCTGTGACTGAAACATAAAGATGAAATAAGTGCTTTATTAGAAAATGCTCTGTCAACTGTTTAAATATGTAAATGCTCAGACCTGACTACCGGCACTTTAAGTTATTGGTTGCTCGCATGTTTGCACCACTGCAAAGAATCACTGTGAATGCAACAGCTACAAATGCAGACTGATTTCAGATGTATTGTGTTAGCAACTCAGATACCATAAGGAGCATGGTCTTTGGCAGTGATTTTTCCCAGATGGTGAACAATTTTTCATAAAAGTCTTAATTAAAAGAATAGAATTACCCCTCAATTACGTGGTAGGTATAGTGCTGGAAAATTCAGTCTACACTAAAACAGTGCAAAAAATGATGTATTCTATATATAATAAAGTTCTGGAATAAAATGATCATAAATAGGCTTTTCACATATATAACTTTGGATCATGTTTGCTCTTCTTTTTCTAGTTTCCTAAGGTCAAAGATAGATTATTGATTTCAGATCTTTTTTATTTTTTAATGTAGACATTTACAGCTATAAATGCCCCTCTGAGCACTGCTTTCGTTGTATTCCATTAGTTTTGGTATGTTGTGTTTTTGTATTCACATTACATTTAGTTGTAATGTCTCTTAGGCAAGGAAAATTCACAAATACATGGACATTAAGCAATACACGTCTATATAAATGGTAGGTCAAAATAGAAATCACAAGAGAAACAAGAAAATACATGTGCTCCTCTTAGCTGTGGGCAGTTTTTTAGACTCCCTTTTTTTTTTTTGATGACCTTGCCTGTTTTGAGGAGTGCTGGTCAATTATTTAGTGGAATGGTCTTCACTTGGAATTTGCCTTCGGTTTTCTCATGATTAGACTGTGGTTATGGGTTTTGTGGAGGAAGACCATAGAGGTAAAATGCCATTTTCATCTCATCGTAATAAGGGACATACAACAACTTTATCATTGATCACCAGGCTGAGGTAGTACTTGTCAGATTTCTCTAACTGTAGAATTTTTCTCCTCTTTCTCCTTACTATACTCTGTGAAAGAAGTAGTGGAACTTTTTAGTCTTGAAGGACACAGACAGTTCTTTGTTATGCAGGGTTGTTTCGTATATTTTAGGTCTTCTAGAATCAATAGCTCCCACCACCAAATACAGTATCACTGCCCTCTCCTATCCAAATTGTTGTGACAACAGAAAAAGTTCTCATAAATTTCCAAAATGTCCTGTTTCTATTGGGAATCGTTGGTTACAGTTCCACCATTTCAGTTATTCCTTCTAGCTATTCCAATACCCTAGCATCTAAATATTTATATATAAAGATCCAGTATTCATAATCCTTTGTTAAATCCTATCTTGTCTGTTCTACCCCTTCCTCTTGTTTAATCACTTTCTCGAACTTTAGGGGTATCTAGGCAGTGACCACCCTAACTTGTTCATATTGAAAGGGCGTGTCAACACTAAGGGGAACGGGGCTGCATCTGATTGTTGCTCTTAAAGAGGCTGTTGCCTCTGGGTTTTAGCCATAGGAACACTTTGGTGGATTTAAGTTTCTGAGAGATAAAACTTAAGTGAGTGCATCTTTTATAGGATCTCAGATAGGGACCTAGGTATTTTGGAACTACTGTTGGTAAGGGCATGGCATATTGTGACCATCTGGGGTGTCTAGCTGGAGCTTGCATAAGAGAAACATCCAGGATAGCGTTTTGAATTTGTTTGAGATCTCTTAGCCATGGTACTCTTATTTTGTTACCTTGCTTTTCTCCCTTTTGGTCAAGAAGGTATTTTCAGTCCCTTGATGCCAGGGCCAGGCTCATTCCTGGGAGCTGTGTCCCACATCACCAGGGAGATTCATTCCCTTGGGAGTCATGTCCCATGTTGGGGGGAGGTTAAGGAATTTATTTGCCAAGTTGGGCTTAGAGAGAGAAAGGCCACATCTGAGGAACAAAGAGGAGGTTCTCTGGAGGTGCCTCATAGGCATAATTATAGACAGGATTAGCCTCCCATTTATAGCCCTGAGTTTCACAAGAGCAAGCCTCAAGATCAAGGGCCTGACTTATTAAGTAGGGGGTTCCTAGTTTCACATAACATATATTCTGTCCAATGATAAGCAATTAGTTTCTTGCATTGTCTTCACTTAGTTGTATAATCATCATCACTCTCAATTTAAAACAATTATCATAACATAAAACGTCCCAGAGCTCTTAGCAGTCACTAATTATTCATCTCTAGTATTAGTGTAGTGCTGGTAAGATATTCCAGTTAAATATAGTCTATAATATGTAATGGGCAGTTTTTCCATATACCATTCTGTTGTTCACTCTTTGTACCAGTGTCATATCTTTTCAGTATATCATGCTGACACTTATTTATATTTGTAATGCTAATCTGTGAGACATGTGTCTTTAAGCAACCAGTTTTGATCATATTCACCTTCAGTGTGACACTGAAACTTATAATCCCATTAACGAACCACACTCACCTCTGTCCATTCCCATACCATTAAGTTCACCCTCATTATCATGTCTGTACATATTAGGTTATCATTCTCCCTTCACTAGCTTCTGTCTATCTCTAGGTCCCCTATATTCTACATTATAAGACACTTATTTTACATTGTTCATGGAGTTCACATTAGTGGTAAAATAGAATATCTCTCCTTTTGTGTGTCTTATTTCACTCAGCATTATGTCTTCAAGGTTCATCCATGTTGTCATGTATGTTTCACGATGTTATTCCTTCTTGCTTCTGCGTAGTATGACATCATATGCATATACTACATTTTGTTTATCCGCTCATCTGTTTAGGGGCACTTGGATTGTTTCTATTTCTTGGCAATTTTGAACAATGCTCTATGAACATCGGTGTGCAAATGTCTGTTCGTGTCACTGTTTTCAGATCTTCTGGGTATATACCGAGGAGTGAAATTGCCAGATCGTAGGGTAACAGTTTTCTGAGGACCCACCAAATTATCTTCCACAGCATCTATACCATTATACATTCCCACCAGCAATGAAAAAGAATTCCAGTTTCTCGATATCCATCCTCTCCAGCATTTGTAGTTTCCTGTTTGCTAAATGGCAGCCATTCTTAGTGGTGTGAGATGATAACTCATTGTGGTCTTTTTTTTATTTTTTTATTTTTTGCATTTTTTATTTTTTGCATTTTTATTGAGATTGTTCAGATACTGTACAATTATCCAAAGATCCAAAGTGTACAATCACTTGCCCCTGGGTACCCTCATACAGCTGTGCATCCATCACACTTAATTTTTATTCAATTTTTAGAAACTTTTCATTACTCCAGACAAGAAATAAAGTGAAAGATGAAAAAAGAAAAAAAGAAAAGGAATCCCTAACCAAACCCCCTCAATTGTTGACTCGTAGTATTGATATAGTACATTTGTTACTGTTTATGAAAAAATGTTGAAATACTACTAAGTGTAGTATATAGTTTGTAATAGGTATATAGTTCTTCCCTATATGCCCCTCTATTATTAACTTCTAATTGTATTGTCATACATTTGTTTTGGTTCATGGAAGCGATTCCTAGTATTTGTACAGTTGATCATGGACATTGCCCACCACAGGATTCAGTTTTATACATTCCCATCTTTTGACCTCCAACTTTCCTTCTGGTGACATATATGATTCTGAGCTTCCCCTTTCCACCTCATTCACACACCATTCGGCGCTGTTAGTTATTCTCACATCTTGCTACCAACACCCCTGTTCATTTCCAAACATTTAAGTTCATCCCAATTCAACATTCTGCTCATACTAAGCAACCACTCCCCATTCTTAAGCCTCGTCCTATATTTTGGTACCTTATATTTCATGTCTATGAGTTTACATATTATAATTAGTTCCTATCAGTGAGACCCTGCAATAATTGTCCTAATGTGTCTGGCTTATTTCACTCACTATATTGCCCTCGAGGTTTTGTCATCAACCCATTTTTTTTTAATATGGTTTTGTTCACTCACCATACATTCCATCCCAAGTAAATAATGGACGGTTTTCTGCATGGTCATACATTTATGTGTTCACCACCTTCACCACTATCTATATAAGAGCATCTGCATTTCTTCCACAAGGCAGGAGGGAGAGTCAAAGAAGGTAGAGAGGCAAAAGAAAGAGGAAAAAAAAAATGACAGCTAGGAAGCAGCAAAAGGAAAAATAACCTTAAATCAAAGTAGAATAAAGAATCAGACAATACCACCAATGTCAAGTGTCTAACATGCTTTCCCTATCCCCCCCCCCCCTCTTATCTGCATTCACCTTGGTATATCACCTTTGTTACATTAAAGGAAGCATAACACAATGATTCTATTAGTTACAGTCTCTAGTTTATGCTGATTGCATCCCTCCCCCAATGCCTCCCCATTTTTAACACCTTGCAAGGTTACCATTTGCTTGTTCTCCCTCGTAAAAGAACATATTTGTATGTTTTATCACAATTGTTGAATATGCTAGATTTCAGCAAGTTACACAGTCCCAGTCTTTATCTTTCCTCCTTTCTTGTGGTGTCTCACATGCTCCCCACCTTCCTCTCTCAGCTGTATTCATAGTTACCTTTGTTCAGTGTACTTACATTGTTGTGCTACCATCTCCCAAAATTGTGTTCCAAACCACGCACTCCTGTCTTCTATCACCCTGTAGTGCTCCCTTTAGTATTTCCTGTAGGGCAGGTGTCTTGTTCACAAAGTCTCTCATTGTCTGTCAGAAAATATTTTGAGCTCTCCCTCATATTTGAAGGACAGCTTTGCTGGATATAGGATTCTTGGTTGGCGGTTTTTCTCTTTCAGTATCTTAAATATATCACACCACTTTCTTCTTGCCTCCATGGTTTCTGCTGAGAGATCTGCACATAGTCTTATGAAGCTTCCTTTGTATGTAATGGATCGCTTTTCTCTTGCTGCTTTCAGGATTCTCTCTTTGTCTTTGACATGTGATAATCTGATTATTAAGTGTCTTGGCTTAGGCCTATTCAGATCTCTTCTGTTTGGAGTACGCTGCACTTCTTGGATCTGTAATTTTATGTCTTTCATAAGAGATGGGAAATTTTCATTAATTACGTCCTCTATTATTGCTTCTGCCCCCTTTCCCTTCTCTTCTCCTTCTGGTACACCAGTGATACATACATTATTGTACTTTGTTTCATCCTTGAATTCCCAGAGACGTTGCTCATATTTTTTCATTATTTTCTCCATCTGCTTCTTTGTGTGTAGGCTTTCAGCTGTTTTGTTCTCCAGTTCCTGAGTGTTTTCTTCTGCCTCTTGAGATCTGCTGTTGTATGTTTCCATTGTGTCTTTCATCTCTTGTGTTGTGCCTTTCATTTCCATAGATTCTACTAGTTGTTTTTTTGAACTTTTGATTTCTGCCGTATATATGCCCAGTGTTTCCTTTACAGCCTCTATCTCTTTTGCAATATCTTCTCTAAACTTTTTGAATTGATGTAGCATTAGTTGTTTAAATTCCTGTATCTCAGTTGAAGTGTATGTTTGTTCCTTTGACTGGGCCATAACTTTGTTTTTCTTAGTGTAGGTTTGTAATTTTCTGTTGTCTAGGCGTGGTTTCCTTGGTTATCCAAATCAGGTTTTCCCAGACCAGAACAGGCTCAGGTCCCAGAGGGAAGAAATATTCAGTATCTGGTTTCCCTGAGGGTGTCTCTTAGAAAATTGCTCCATTCTTTGATGCCTTGGGTCACTGTGCTTTTCTTCCCAGCAGGTGATGCCTGTTAGCCTGTAATTCTTGACTGGTGTGAGGAAGTATGGCTGTGTTCCCCCAGGCTCTGGGGTCTGGTTCTGAATGGAAAGGGCCCCACCCCTTTCCTCCTAGAGAAGACAGACCCCTCAGGTGGGGGTCATTAGCATTTCAGTGGTCTCGCTGTCTGCTTGTGCTGTTTCCACCCTTCCCCAAGTCACAGCCTTGGAAACTGAAAATGACTGGGACTTTCTCCACTGAGCCAAAAAAGAAACAGATAGTCCCCTTCAGACCCAGTCCAAGGTGACCCTCCGGCTCTCCCAGGTCAGTCGTCACCCAAAGCCTCTGTCTGTTTTTGGGGGATGCGTACCTGTAGTGAGCAGTTCACACTCGCTACTTAAAACCTCAGTTGGAGCTCAGCTAAGCTATATTTGCTTGCTGGGAGAGAGCTTCTCTCTGGCACCACGAGGCTTTGCAGCTTGGGCTATGGGGGAGGGGGTCTCACGACTTGGTTCCGCAGGTTTTACTTACAGATTTTATGCTGTGTTCTCGGGCATTCCTCCCAATTCAGGTTGGTGTATGATGAGTGGATGGTCTTGTTTGTCCCCCCGCAATTATTCTGGATTATTTACTAGTTGTTTCTGGTTTTTTGTAGTTTTTCCAGGGGGTCTACTTAGCTTCCACTCCTCTCTATGCCGCCATCTTGCCCGAGTCCCCTCATTGTGGTCTTGATTTGCATTTCCTTAATATGAATATGAACATTTATTCATGTGTTTTTTTAGCCATTTGTATTTCTTCCTTGGAAAAATGTCTTTGCATATCTTTTGCCCATTTTATAATTGGACTATTTGTAGTGTTGTCATTAAGTCTTGACTTTTTTAATGGTAAAGAGAGGCCTGCCTAAAGTATATGCATCAATACGTGTGATACTCTTAACTTCTGACATGGTTTTCCAGGTTTTGGTCATTATGCTTCTAATAAATACCTTCAATAACATAGTCAGTCTCCAGCTTAGAAATAGGCATGGTTTTAAAGTTTGTCAATTCAATTTAATAGTTTTTTTTTTGGGGGGGGAACACCAAATGTGTGGAAGCAGTGTATACGGTGTGTATGAAAAGGATATGAATAAGCCAGTGTTGCCACCCTTGAGGACAGAGGTCAGCAAACTTTTCTTGTAAAAGACCAGGTAGTAAAAATTTTAGGCTTTGCAGGCCGTGTCTATCACAACTATTCAACTCTGCTATTGTAGAGTGAAAGCAGCCATAGAGAATATGTAATATGGCTGTGTGCCAATTAAACTTTATTTACAAAAACTGTTGGAGGGCTAGATTTGACCTACAGGGCATGACTGACTTCTGCTCTAGGAGGTAAGTTGAATCAAATCTAAATAACCAATTCAAGACAGACTATTAAATGCAGTCATTTATTCAGTCATTCATTCATTCAACACATATTTATGGTGTCCCACTTTATAAGCTAGGATACTGAGGCTAGGTGCTATAATGGATACAAACATCAATCAAAAATGGATTTTGTCCTCAAGGGACTTGTCCAGGAGCTAAATCCAGTTCCCTAGCCTGGGAACTCCTTATTACTAAGGATGTGTCTGATTCACTTTGATAACCACCCTAGGGTGTTGCATGGCACAGAGCAGGTTGTAGATACTTAGTAAATGTTTCTTCATGAATAAGCGAAGGAAGAACTAGAATACAAGGACTAAGGCATAGGTATCAAAAGAGAGGTATTTGGATAAAGTGCTGTCCTTCAAAGGAGGATAACCCATTGTTTCTAGTTTGGGAAATTGGAGGAGACTGTGGAAAAGTGAGTGAGTTGAGCTGAATCTTGAGAAAGGGGAAGAATCAGCAAAATTAAAGAGATGAAAAAATCTTAGGCAGGGGTGGCAAATTCTGATGCCTAGAAGAACCAGGCAGGTAACACAAATGATTGGGGGTGGGGTGGGGTAGAGTAGATGCATATATTATGCGAATAATAATGATTATAGTCACCTGGAGAGAGCACTTCTTTTCTAAAAGGAGAAATTGCTACTCACTTTTGCAGATTATTGTAATAAACTAGTATTACCAGGTATTTGATTCTTCAAGAGAAACCGGAAAGAGAAAAAATGTAAAATGTAAGTTGAATCCAGGGAAAACAATAAGAAAAGATAGGTTGGGATAAGACTGTTGATCGCCCTGAATGCCAGGCTTAGGAGCCTTGACCATATCCTGTAGGCAGTTAAAGTGTTGTACAAGCTGTGTGATCAGTGGAGGGCTTCAGGGCAGTGTTTAAGAAGGGTCTAGAGGGCAGCGGGCAAGACTAGTTAAGACATTACAGTGGGCAGGATATTCTCTCTATGGGACTATAGAGGAGGAGATGATGACAGATGATGACAGCAACATAGTGATGACAGCTAAAATGTTTTGTGCCAGGTGCTTTACTATGGCTTTAAATTCATGAACTCATTTAGTCCATATAATAACTGTGCAGTATAGATAGCATTATAACCCCTGCTTATAGATGAATAAATGAAGGCTTAAAACAATGAAAATATTTTCTCTACATCACACAGTTGGTAAGTGGATGAACTCCAAAGATATTCTGCTTTCTTGCCTCTGTGCTCTTGCTCAAAATGCCTTTTCTTTATCCTTCTTTACCCTTCAACCTTTCTAACTGTATCAGTCAAGGTACTTCCTTACTTTCCTGTATATTTTCTGCACCAGTCCTAAAAGCAGCCATTTCTCCAAGGAGCCCTGCATGTATAGCATTTTATTCTATGGGAAACTTCATTCTGGGTCACAGAGTCGGGATCCTAGTAATTCCATCTTTATCCTTTTACCCATCCCTTCCCCCATTGTTCATCTTCTTGTGTGGCTGGTGAGATAAGAGAGTAGAAGATTTCCTGGTTTGGGCAAAGTGCTGCTTTCATTCCAAGAGGAAAAATGGAAATTCCCCTGCAGCTTCTTTCAGTGAAGCTCTTTTATATTTTTTTCTTTTCTTTTCCATTTTTAAATATCTGGTATTAGGAACTGCTATCGGAGGATGCCAGGAGATTGTGAGAGGAAGGAGAGAGAGGCTCATCAATCTTTTCTTATTGATCATTATATTTTGTTATAGAATCTTGTTTGGGTAAATGAACAATGAATAGCTTACCTCCAGGTGTAAGGTAAAATATATTGTATATTCCTCTAAATGATCAAATACGATCTTCCAGAGATTAACTTTTACTTCCTTTTGGAATACCTAGAATTAAATCACCACCACCACCACCACAATGAAAAAAGTAGTTTTGTATAGGAGGTATATGGAACTGAAGGAAAGAGAACTAAACTATGAATGAAACCAGCAACAGAATCATACTATGAACAGCCACTTTTCCCCAAATACTGCATAGTTAGGGTGATGCTAAAGACTTATTCACAAGAACTTTATTACTGTACGGTACTTACAGTATTCTTAGTGCATGTTATATGGTATTTTGAACAATTTATATATGTGTTGATTTCTAAAGGATGTTAAACAGAAGTTTTAATGAATGCCATAAATTGATACCTAATTTGTACATTCCCTTTAACTGATTTGGGGTAATCTTTTTCATCCTTTCCTTCTTCCATTATAGAAAACTTGAGCTACTCAGCTGTTTAGAAACAGCAGTTTTGAATATTGACTCATACTCATTCTCGTTTTTAAGTGTCAGCAGATCTATTTTTACCACTATGGTTATTATCTATGTTTGATCAGTATGATAAAATTTTTTGACTGTGAGATTTTGTAGAGGATTGGTGAATTAGTCAGGGTTCTCTAGGAAAACAGAACCAATAGGAGATATCTGTAAATATGAGAATTTTATAAAAGAGCTGGCACTCAGATGAGGGTCTTCAGTGAATTCCCCAGGAGAGGCTGGCTGGCTGAAGAAGTGAAAGCTCTCTCCTCCCTTAAAAGTCTTCAACTGATCGGATTAAATCAAGCTGATTGAATTCCCTTATTGAGAAGGCACTCCCTTCATTGATATAATCAGACACAGTGGAATCGAATGACTGATGATTTAATAAACCAGCCTTCTGGTTTATTAACCATCCACAAATGTCCAGTAACTGTTAGGCCAGTGGTTGCTTGAGCAACTGGGCACCATCACCTGGTCATGTTGACACATGAACCTAATCATCACAATTTGTTTAGCTGTTTATAGTATAAATTCACTTTTGACCATTTCAGTTCTTTTTGGGGTTTGTTTGCCCTATACCCTAAGATGTCCCCATTTTTTCAAACATAAGATCTTTTACAAGATGAAAATTTTTCACTTTTCTCCTGCCCCCGTAATATTCGTTGTATTTTTTATTTTTCTCATTGAATAACAGAAAAATAAGAGAACTTGATATGCATGAATGTATTGAGTACATTATGTGCAAGCAAATACTTAAGGAGGCAGTGAATTAGCATTTAGTGAATGCCTGCCATGTACCAGACACTGTAATTATACTTTACTGTTTCTCATAAAAACCCCGTAAAGTTAGTGCTACTCTTCACCATTTTTTATATGAAGAAACTGAAGCCCAAAGCGGTTGATTAACTGTCCCAAGGTCATATAGCTGGAAAGCGGCAGGACTTGGGTATGAACTCAATTTTGGCTCCAGAAGTCCTCAACTTTTTCACGTACCACACTCTCTCTTCATCATTTAGACATCAGAAATCGATGAAATGAAATCAAACCGAAGAAATTATTTACAGTCTTAGTTTTGTGGTAATTCTCAGAGTCTTCAAATGTTTAAAAATTCCTGAACTTCAAAGCAGTTAATTTTATTTCACCTTAACTCTAAAAGGAAGGAAAGAATACCATGAAAAGAACTTTACACTGTAAGTGTTACCACTCTAAGGATATAAGAAATTGCTGCCTTAAAGTAAAATAGCCTATTGTAAGGGAGGAAAAAGAGCTTTCAGAAAATAGGATGATTTCCCCAAATAAGAAGAATAAGCATACCTACGAAGTGTGACAAGTGAAGTCCACATCAAATTAAGCCAAAAAGAGTTTAAGGGGTACTTGCCAGGGACTTCAGTATAACAAAAGCTTGTAGGAGTACATGATTGAAAGGAAACTGGCTAGAGAGGAAGCTAGAGCTTACTAGTGGGATCATTTTGATCAGGGTAGAAAATTAAGTGCAAGGATAAAATGGGAGATGCCAAAGATCTGTGCACTTGTTTTTTTTGAAGAGCGCTAAGGAAGAATTTGTTTCTAAAGTTTATTTTTAAGTTGACGGATCAGAGAGGAGCATCTGACTTCATAAGTTAAAAGTTGTTAAGCCTTCTGACCAGGTGGGATTTTCCATAGTTGTTCTTTTTTAATAAACTTTATTGTTTTTCCCGAGTTTAAAAGAAATAATTGTATAATAATATCATTACCCTTTAAGTCTAATTTGCCTTAGTCCTAACTAGATCAGCTTCATTCATATCTCTAATTGAAGTGTGAAGTCTTTTTCAGAGCCAGGTCCATTTCATTCATATTTCTAATTGAAGTCTGATCTCTTTTTCAGCTTCTTTAACATTTGCTGTATGGCATAATACTGACATTCATAGCTGCTGAACTCTGGTTCTGAGTCTCACGTGTTACATAGATACCCGAAGTTCCATTGACTGACCAGGTTATACACAAAGAGCTCAGCATCTCAGAATTTAGAAATAACCATTACAACTCAGGAATAGATGTGATTGCTGTAAAGCTTACAATCTAGGAATCTTTACCATAAGCCTTCCCTTGAAAACCTATGCTTTTCAGATTCAGTTCTCAAGAGTTTGCACATTATAGTTAGTCCATATTAGCAAGGCATTAAAATGTCTTTTCATTTCTGGTTTATTTCACTCAACATACTGTCCTCACAACTTCATTCTTTCTTGTAGGCTGTCCAATATTTCATTGTACGTATGCCCTACAGTTCGCCATTCCTTTTATCAGTTGATGTTCCCTTAGGCCACCTCCATCTACTGCAAATTGTGAATACTGCCGCCATAAATACCAGTGTGCAAATGTCCATTCGTGTCCCTGCTTTCAGATTTTCCAAATATATACCCAGTAACGGGATTGCAGGACCTTATGGCAACCCTATACTTAGCTTCCTGTGGAACAACCTATACCGCCCTCCAGATGGGCCGCACCGTTCGACTTCCCCACCAACAGTGATAAGGTTCTTCCCTTCAAACTATGTTTTTTTTGATTCCAGAGTCCATGATCCTAAACAAGTTTTTGTTTTAATGACAGTAGGTACTAAGAATACATAATTACTGGAAGTTTTGACTTATTTTGTCCTTTTTATTTTTTTCTTTTTCTGTGTGTATATGCTGTACCTTCTGTTCCATAACCTGCTTTTATTCACTGCTTAACATATGGTCTCTGTAAACATTCCTCCATGGTATAATATTTAATTGTTGATACATATTATTGGATATACCACACTTTAATTTTTGGGTTTTCAAATTGTTTTCAGTCTTCTTAAAATTTATGTTTTATTAGAAAAGTTGTAGGTTTACAGAAAAAGCATGCAAAATATACAGAGTTCCCAAATACCCCCATCACACATGCAGTTTTCCTTAATAGTAACAGTTTGCATTAGTGTGATACCTTGTTACAATTGATGAAATAATATCATTATAATTATACTATTAACTGTAGTCCATAGCTTACATTAGGGTTCACTGTTTGTATTATATTGTCCTATGTTTGCTTTTATTAAAGAAGTTGCAGTTTGCAGAGAAGTCAAGCATAAAATACATAAAATACAGTCTTCCTGTGTACCACCCTATTATTAACATCTTGCATTAGTGTGCTCTTCATTACAATTCATGAAAGAACATTTTTATAATTGTACTATTAACTATAACTGTGCTATTACCCATAGTCCATCAAATACAATAGGGTTCACTGTGTTATACAGTCCTATGTTTTTATTCTAGTAACATATATATAATCTAAAATTTCCCCTTTTATCCACATTCATAAACATAATTCAGCAGTTAATTTTACTCACAATGGTGTGTTACCATCAACACCATCTGTGCCAGTTTGGATGTATTATGTCCCCCAAAATGACATGTTCTTTGATGGCAATCTTGTGGGGGCAAATGTATTAGTGTTGATTAGATTGGAATTCTTTGAGCGTTTCCATGGAGATGTGACTCAATCAACTGTGAGTGAAAGTCTGATTGGATAATTTCCATGGAGGTGTTAACCCTGCCCATTCAGGGTGGGTGTTAATTGGATCACTGGAGTCCTATAAAGGAGTTCACAGACAAAGGACCTCAGAGCAACTGAGAGTGATATTTTGAAGAGCAGCTGCAGCTAAGAGAGGACAAAATGCCCCAAGAGCAACATTTTGGAGACGCCATTTTGAAACACCACCTGGAGCAAGCAGACGCCAGCCACATGCTTTCCAAGCTAACAGGTTTTCCAGACACCAGTGACCATCCTTCAGTAAAGGTACCAGATTGTTGATGCCTTACCTTGGACACTTTATGGCCTTCAGACTGTAACTTTGTAACCAAATAAATCCCCTTTATAAAAGCCAATCCATTTTTGGTATTTTGCTTAACAGCAGCATTAGCTAACTGGAGCACCATCTATTACCAAAACTTTATAATCAACCTTAATATTGTACCACTCAACCATTAACTCCCCATTCCCTATCCCAAGCCTGACCCCTTGTAACTTATACTCCAGATTCTGACTCTAGAGTTTGCCTATTCCAATTATTTCATATCAGTGAGATTATGCAATCTTTGTCCTTTTGTGTCTGGCTTATTTCATTCAACATGATGTCTTCGGGATTCATCCATGTTGTCACTAGAACTTCATTCCTTTTTATGGCTGAAGAATATTCCATTGTGTGTATATACCACATTTTGTTTATCCATTCATCTGTTGATGGGCACTCGGGTTACTTCCATCTTTTGGCAATTATGAATAATTTAGCTGTGAACATTGGTGTGAAACTAGTTGTTTGAGTCCCTTCTTTCACATTTTTTGGGTATATACACAGAAGTGGGATTGCCAGATCATATGGTAATTCTAAACTTAACTTTCTGAGGAACTACTAAAACTTCCACAGCAGGGTGCATCATTTTACATTGCCACCAGCAACAAATGAGTATTCCTATTTTTCCACATCCTTTTGAACACTTGGAATTTTCTGGTGTTTTTGTTTGTTTTGTTCTTGTAATAGTAGCCATTTAGTGTATCTAGAAGTATATCTCATGGTTGTGATTTACATTTCCTTAATAGCTAATGATGTTGTATATCTTTTCATGTGCTTTATGGCCATTTGTATATCCTCAAGTCTTTTGCCCATTTTTAAATTGAGTTGTTTGTCTTTTGTTGAGTTGTAGGATTTCTTTATATGTTCCAGGTATCAAACCCTTATCAGATATATGGTTTCCAAATATTTTTTCCCCTTTGCATATATTGTCTTTCCACTTTCCTGATAAAGTCCTTTGATGCACAAAATTTTTTAATTTTGAGGAGGTCCCATTTATCTATTTTTTTTTTTCTTTTGTTGCTTGGTGTAAAGTCTAAGACAGCACTGCTTACCCAAGATCCTGAAATGCTTCCCTACATTTTCTTCTAAGGGTTTTATAGTCCTGGTTCTTATATTTAGGTCTTTGATCCATTTTGGGTTAATTATTTTATATGGTGTGACATAGGGGTCCTGCTTCATTGTTTTTCATAGAGATATCCAGTTCTCTCAGCATCATTTATTGAGACTATTCTTTCCCAATTGAGTGGATTTGGCAGCCTTGTCAAAAATCAGTTGGCCATAGATGTGAATGTCTATTTCTGAGCTCTCAGTTAGATTCCATTGGTCTGCATATCTGTCCTTGTGCCAGTACCATGCTATTTAGATCATTGTAGCTTTGTAATAAGTTTTAAGATTGGGAAGTGTGAATCCACCAACTTCTTTCTTCTTTACCAAGATGGTTTTGGCTGTTCAGGGCCCCTTACACTTCCAAATAAATTTGATAATTGGCTTTTCCATTTCTGCAAAGAAGGCTGTTGGAATTTTTATTGGGATTGCATTGAATATGTAAATTGCTTTGGGTAGAATTGACATCTTAACAATATTTAGTCTTCCAGTCCATGAGCATGGAATGTCCTTCCATTTATTTAGAACTTCTTTAATTTCTTTTAGCAAAATTTAGTAGTTTCCCTTGTGTGTCTTCTACATTCTTGGTTAAATTTATTCCTAGATATTTTATTCTTTTAGTTGCTGTTGCAAATGGAATATTTTTCTTGATTCCCTCCTCAGATTGCTCATTACTAGTGGATAGAACATCACTGATTTTTGCGTATTGATCTTGTACCCCACTACTTTGCTGAATTCATTTATTTGCTCTAGTAGTTTTGTTGTAGGTTTTTCAGGACTTTCTGTATAAAGAAACATGTCACCTGCAAATGGTGAACATTTTACTTCTTCCTTTACAATTTGGATGCCTTTTATTTCTTTTTCTAACTTAACTGCTCTGGCTAGAACTTCAAGTACAATGTTGAATAACAGTGGTGACTGTGGGCATCCTTGTCTTTTTCCAGATCTTAGAGGGTAAACTTTCAGTCTTTCACAATTGAGTATGATGTTAGCTGTGGGCTTTTCATATATGCCCTTTATCATGTTGGTGAAGTTTCCCTCTATTCCTATTTTTCTAAGTGTATTTATCAAGAAAGAATGTTGGATTTTGCCAAAGGCCTTTTCTGCGTCAATTGAGACAGTTGTGTGGTTTTTCCCACTTCATTCTGTTAACGTGGTGCATCACATTAATTGACTTTATGTTGAACCACCTTGTCATACCTGGGATAAATCCCACTTGCTCATGGTGTATAGTTCTTTTAATGTGCTATTGGATTCAATTTGCTAGTATTTTGTTTAGGATTTTTGAATCTATATTCATAAGAGAAATTGGTGGGTCATTTTCTTTTCTTGTAATATCTTTATCTGGCTTTGCTATTAGGGTGATCTTGGCCTACAGAATGCATGAGGAAGTGTTCCTTCCTCTTCAGTTTTTAAGAAGAGGTTGAGCGGGATTGGTATTAATTCTTCTTGGAATGTTTGGTAGAATTCACCTGTGAAGCCATCTGACTCTGGACTTGGCTTTGCTGGGAGTTTTTTGATGACTGATTTAATGTCTTGTAATTGGTCTGTTGAGATCTTCTATTTCTTTTAAATAGAAATAGGTTGTCTGTGTATTTTAGGAATTTGTCCATTTTGAACTAGGTTCTCTAATTTGTTGGCATACAGTTGTTCATGGTATTATCTTTTTATGATCTTTATTACTTCTTTGTTGTCAGTAGTAATGGCCCTGCTCTCATTTCTGATTTTACTTGTGTCCTCTCTCCTTTTTTCCTTGTCAGTCTAGCTAACGGTTCATCAATGTTACTGATCTTTTTGAAGAACTAACTTTTGGTTTTGTTAATGCTCTCTATAGTTTCATTCTCTATTTCATTTATTTCTGCTCTAATCTTTGGTATTCATTTCCTTGTGCTTGCTTTGGGTTTAGTTTTCTGTTCTTAGTGCCTCCAGGTGTGAAGTTATGTCTTTCATTTTAGCTCTTTCTTCTTTTTTAATGTAGGCATTTAGGGCTATAAATTTCCTCTGAGCACTGCCTTTGTGCCATACCATAAGTTTTGATATGCTGGGTTCTCATTTTCATTCCTCTCAAGATACTAATTTCCCTTGTAATTTCTTCTTTGACCCATTGATTGTTTAAGAGTATGTTATTTACCTTCCATTTATTTTGGATTTTTTAGTTATTTGCCTGTTTTATTAATGTCCAGCTTCATTCCGTTGTGATCAGAGAAGATGCTTCGTGTAATTTCAGTCTTTTAAAATTTATTGAGACTTGTTTTGTGACTCAGCATTTGATCTTTCCTGGAGAGTGATTCGTATACACTTGACAAGAATGTATATCCTGCTGTTTTGGGGTGCAGTGTTCTGTATGTGTCTCCTAGGTCCAGTTCATTTATCATATTATTCATGTTCTCTGTTTCCTTATTATTCCTCTGTCTAGATGTTCTATCTGTTGATGGAGTGGTGTATTGAAGTCTCCAGTTGTTATTGTGGTAATGTCTATTTCTCCCTTCAGTTTTGCCAGTATTTGCCACTATTTTGGGGCATCTGGTTAGGTGCATCAATATTTATGATTGTTATTTCTTCTTGTTAGATTGCCACCTTTTAAAATATATAATGTCTTTTTTTGGTCTCTTATATCAGCTTTTGACTTAAAGTCTATTTTGTCCAACATTTGTATAGCTATCCCAGCTCTCTTTCAGTTACTATTTGCACGGATTTTCCTTTTCCATCCTTTTTCTCTCACCTTATTTGTGTCTTTGGATCTAAGGTGAGTCTTTTTTATATAATATATAGTTGGATCATGCTTTTTTATCCACTCTGTCAATCTGTGTCTTTAGATTGAGGAGTTTAGATGGATAAATTAATCCATTAACATTCATTGTTTAATCCATTAACATTGTGATATTACTGTAAAGGTCGTACTTAGCTTAGCCATTTTGTCCTTTGATTTCTATATGTCGTATCTTTTTTTGTCTCTGTATTCCTTTTTTTCAGCCTCCTTTTCTGTATAGTTGATCTTTTGTGAAGTTATCTGGCTGATCCCTTTCCCATTTCTGAGTCGTACGATTTCTTTATATATTCTGGATATTAAACCCTTATCAGATATTTGGTTTCCAAGTATTTTTCCCCATTTTGTAGGTTGTCTTGACTGTCATGATGACGTCCTTTGATGCTCAAAAGTTTTTAATTTTCATGAAGTCCCATTTTTCTATTTTTGCTTTTGTTATAAAGTCTAAGAAACTATTGCCTAATCCAAAGTCCTGAAGATGCTTTCCTGTGTTTTCTTCTACAATTTTTATGGATTTAGTTCTTCCGTCCCAGTGTGAAGATATACCTCTGATTTGAGAACTTTCTTCTTTTTTTAATGTAGGCTTTTCGAGTTATGACTCTCCCTGTCAGCATTGCCTTTACTGCTTTCCATAAGTCTTGGTATATTATGTTTTCATTTCCATTCACCTCAAGATATTTCCTAATTTCCCCAATGGATCACCTTTGACTCATTGGATGTTTAAAAGTGTATTGTTCTTTTCCCATATTTGTGACTTTTCCAGTTCTCTTTCTGTTATTGATTTCTAGCTTCATTCCGTTATGGTTGGAGAAGATGCATTGTAGGATTTCAATATTTTTAAATTGATTGAGACTTTTTGTGTGACCTAACTTATGGTCTATCCTGGGGAAATGACCCAGATGCTCTAGAGTAGAATGTGTTTTGTACTGATGTTGGGTGAAGTGTTTTATATATGTCTGTTACGTCTGATTGGTTTATAATATCATACAAGTCTTCTCTTTCCTTATTGGTTTTTTGTGTATATGTTCTATCCATTATTGAAAGTGGTGATTTTAATGATGATTATACTTCTGCAACTTTATTGTGTTTCACAGTATATAAATCTTTATTAACCCAGGGTAAAGAAGATGCCTTACACAAGTTTTAGCAGCTGTCATTATTCAATTAAAAAGACTGTTTGAAAAATAAAATTCTCATTGTAGCTGCTGAATTGAAAAAAAAAAATACATGAAAAGTATAATACATTATAATAGTACTTGTTTTTAATTTCCTGTATGGCTACCTTTACCCCAGAGGTCTTTATTTCTTTATGTCATTTAGATTCACTGTGTAGTGCCCTTTCCTGAGTCTGAAGAATTCCCTTTAGCATTGCTTATAGTGTAAGTCTAGTGTTGAGGATCTCCTTCAGCTTTTGTTTATCTGGGGATGTCTTAATTTTGCCCTCATTTTTGAAAGAGAGTCTTGCCTAGATACAAAGTTTTTGGCTGGCATTTGTTTTCACACACCACTTTAAATATTTCATCCTACTGCTTTTTTGCCTCCATGGTTTGTGATGGGAAATCCACACTTAATCTTATTGGGGCTCTCTTATACATAAACACTTTGCTTTTCTCTTGAAGTTTTTCTCTTGAAGTTTTCTCCTTTTCCTTGGCATTCCATGGTTTGACTATGATGTCTCTGGGTGTGTGTTCTAGTTTGCTAATGCTGCGCAATGCAAAACACCAGAGATAGATTGGCTTATATAAAAAGGGGGTTGATTTGGCTATACAGTTACAGTCTTAAGGCCATAAAGTGTCCAAGGTAACACATCAGTAATCGGGTACCTTCGCTGGAGGATGGCCAATGGCATCCAGAAAACCTCTGTTAGCTGGGAAGGCATGTGGCTGGCGTCTGCTCCAAAGTTCTGGTTTCAAAATGGCTTTTTCCCAGGACGTTCCTCTCTAGCAAGCTTGCTCCTCTTCAAAACATCACTCACAGCTGCACTGAGTTCCTTCTGCTTATCAGCTCATTTATATGGCTCCACTGATCAAGGCCCACCCTAAATGGGTGGGGCCATGCCACCATGGAAATATCCAATCAGAGTTATCACCTACAGTTAAGTGGGGCACATCTCCATGGAAACACTCAAAGAATTACAATCTAATCGACACTGATAACGTCTGCCCACACAAGATTACATCAAAGATAATGGCGTTTGGGGGACACAATACATTCAAATTGGCACAGTGTGGTTCTCTTCAAGTTTATCCTGTTTGGTGTCCTTTGGGCTTTCTGGAATGTGTGTATTCCTGTCTTTCGTTAAATTTTGTTTCCAATTTTTTTTTATGTTATGAATACCTCATGAAGAATATTGTCATATATGAGTTTTTATGCACCTCTGATTATGTTTTTAAGATAATTAGGTAGATGTTCTCTGTCATTTTTTTTTTAATTTTTATTTTGAAATAATTTCAAACATAAAGGACAGTTGCAAATACAAACCCCATACAGAGAACTCCAACACCCCCCACCCCCAGATATCTGTATCTACCAATTTTACATTTTGCTACCTTTGCAGTACCTATCTTTCTCCTTCCTTCCTTCCTTCCTTCCTTCCTTCCTCTCCCTTCCTCCCTCCCCCCTTTCTTTCAGTTTTATCTGTTATCTTTCTATCAATTATCTATCTACCCATTTATCATCTTCTGAATATTTGAGAGCAGATTGCATATATCATACTCCTTGAACTCATAATACTTCCATGTACATTTCCTACAAACAAGGATATTAACTTATGTTATTAACTTAACTGCAGTTAATTCAAGAAAATTAATATGGATATAAAACTTAAATTCTATATTCCAATTTTTCCTTATGCTTCCTTTTAGCTTTTCTCCTCCATTCTTAGATCCACTCTAGTATCATATGTTGCATTGATTGCCATTAACTCTTAATTAACTCTTTTTTTAAAATTAACTATATCAAAAAAAAATTTTTTTTTAAAGATATACAATAAAAAACATTTCAAACAAGCCATAACAAGGGAGTAAGAAAAAGACACCTAACCTAAAATAACTACTTTACTTCCAACATGTTCCTTCTCTACCCCAAGAAAATAACCTAATATAGCAACATTTCTGTGAACTTGTTCCTACCATTCCTATCAGAAATTAACAAACCATAGTCATTCCTGGGCATTCCCAGAACGTTTAAATTTGCCCACAATAGCTTATCTGTTCTTATTGGGTCATCATTCCCCCCTCATTAATTGCTCTCTATTGCTAGTTCCCCTACATTCTACATTATAAACCATTTATTTTAGAAGTGTGTTGTTTAACATCCAGGTGTTTGTGAATTTTCTAAGTCTCTGATGCTTATTGACTTCAAATTGTATTCCATTGTGGTCAGAGAATGTGCTTTGAATAATTTCAATTTTTTTAAAATTTATCGAGGCTTGTTTTATGTCCCAGCATATGGTCTATTCTGGAGAAAGTTCCATGATCACTAGAGAAGAATTTGTATCCTGGTGATTTGGGATGTGATGTTCTATATATGTCTGTTAAATCAAATTCATTTATCAGATTGTTTAGGTTTTCAGTTTCTTTACTGGTCTTCTGTCTGGTTGATCTATCTGTAGGAGAGAGTGATGTGTTGAAGTCTCCCACAATTATTGTGGAAACATCCATTGCATCCTTTAGTTTTGCCAGTGTTTGTCTCATGTATTTTGTGGCACCATGATTGGATGCATAAACATTTATGATTGTTATTTCTTCTTGTTGAATTGTCCCTTTTATTAGTATGTAGTGGCCTTCTTTGTTTCTCATAACATCCTTGCATTTAAAGTCTATTTTATCTGAGCTTAATATTGCTACTCCTGCTTTCTTTTGGCTGTAGCTTGCATGAAATAGTTTTTCCATCCTTTCACTTTCAATTTCTTTGTGTCGCTGTGTCTAAGATGAGTTTCTTGTATGCAACATATTGATGGTTCATATTTTTTGATCCATTCTGCCAATCTATATCTTTTATTTGGGGAGTTTAATCCATTTACATTCAACGTTACTACTGTGAAGGCATTTCTTGAATCAGCCATACTATCCTTTGGTTTATGTTTGTCAGATATATTTTTCCCTCTCTCTTTTAATGTCCTTTAATGAACCAATATTGAATCTCTTTAGTACTGAACCTTTCTCCATATCTCTCTCTCCTTTCTTTGTTTCTCTGTCAGTAGGGCTCCTTTAGTATCTGAAGTAGGGCAGGTCTTTTATCAGCATTCGTTTGTCTGAAAAATTTAAGCTCTCCCTCAAATTTGAAGAAGAGTTTTGCTAGATAAAGTATTCTTGGTTGGAAAATTTTCTTTCTCAGAATTTTAAATATGTCATGCCACTGCCTTCTTGCCTCCATGGTGGCTGCTGAGTAGTCACTACTTAGTCTTATGTTGTTTCCTTTGTATGTGGTGAATTGCTTTACTCTTCCTGCTTTCAAAACTTGCTCTTTCTCTTTAGTATTTGACAGTCTGATCAGAATATGTCTTGGAGTGGGTTTATTTGGATTTATTCTATTTGGAGTTCGCTGGGCATTTATGCTTTGTGTATTAATTTGTGTAGGAGGTTTGGGAAGTTTTCTCCAACAATTTCTTTGAATACACTTTCTATACCTTTGCCCTTCTCTTCCCCTTCCAGAACACCAATGAGTCTTATATTTGGACGTTTTATTTTATCTATCATATCCCTGAGGTCCATTTCGATTTTTTCAATTTTTTTCCCCATTCTTTCTTTTGTTCTTTCATTTTTCTGTTCTGTGGTCCTCGAGGTTACTGATTTGTTTTTCAGCTTCCACTTGTACTGTGAGTATCCAGAATCTTTGCAATTTGGTCAACAGTTTCTTTTATTTCCATAAGATCATCTATTTTTTAATTTACTCTTGTAATTTCTTCTTTATGCTCTTCTAGGGCCTTCTTCATGTCCTTTATATCCTGTACCATGCTCTCGTTGTTTGTCCTTATCTCTTTGATTAATTGCTCCAAGTACTGTGTCTCCTTTGATCTTTTGATTTGGGTGTTTGGGTTTGGGTTATCCATATCATCTGGTTTTATCATATGCTTTAAAATTTTCTGTTGTTTTTGGCCTCTTGGCATTTTCTTTATTTGATAGGGTTCTTTTAGGATATGTAGAATTATTCAAGGCCAAATCTCTAATTTGTCAGACCTACAGCTTGGTGGCGTACACTTTCTCTAACTAACCAGCACATGGCGTCCGTGAGTCACCTATTCCCCTCAATTCAGTTCTCCCCAACTTTGTCTTTGTGCTGTGTGGGGGTCTGATTTTTGTGGGGTCCAAGTGGTGCACCAGGTTTGTGGGGAATGTGTTTGAGTGGTTAGGGAAGGAGGGCAGCTTTAATAATCAAACCTTCAGGTGTTCCTGGAGATTTAAGGCTGTTGCAAGAGTCTAAACCTTCATTTCAGTCTCACCACAGATTGTCTCTGCCGCTGACCCACAAGTCCTTGGTATTGGCGTATGGTCCCTGGGATTTCTGGGTGGGTCCCTCTTTCCAGCTGTGCCCTTTTAGGGCCTCTGCTGAGGGAAGGTTGAGCTACGTCACAAGTGCACGCCGTCCCTCAAGGGAAGTTCTGGGCTGCTGGGCCGTGTAGGTGTGTTCCCAGCCTGCTGTAAGGATGGCTGTATGGTGTGTGTTAATTTCCCCCTTTTCACACAATTTTCATCCGGGACAATTAGCTGTGGGTGCGTGAAAGGCTATTGTCCATGCCCGACACTGTGGTGTGTGCGCTTGCTGCTGGAAGTTCCCCCCGTCACACTGGGTTTCTTGGCGTGGCTCTGGGCTGTGGCCGCGGCGCTGGGCAAGAGCATTCTCACCCCGCTGGAAAGATGGCTGTGAGGGGCATGGTTTTTTTCCCCTTTTGGCTAACCTCTTTCTGCCTCGCTCCAAGACAATTAGCAGCAGGTGCACGAAAGGCTATCTTCCACGCCACATATTGAGGCATTCGCACAGCCCGTTCCCACTGCGCTTCACTGTGCGGTTCTTGCTGCCATATCTGCAGCTGCTTTTGGGTTTTTTTAAAAAAGAACTAGTCTGCCTCCAAACGCCAACCCTCAGTTTCCCCACACCGCAGCATGGCTGCTGGATTTTCAGCGGCTTACTCACTCGTTTCAGAATGCAGACTCCCGGTTTCACCAAGTCCACGGTCCCTGTGGATTTAGCAGACCTTGTCCAGCTGGTGCATCACTGGAACAGGTGTTCTGGGTCACTTTCTGGCTTTTATCTAGTATTTTTCACCAAGTTGTTTTTTTCCCCATCTCTCCTAGCCACCATTTTAGGTTCTCTCTGTCATTTCTTTCAGCTCTATTATTGCAGTCAGAAATGCCAACAAAACATTGGGCATTCTCTGGAAACTATTGAAAATAAAACATCTTTTTGCATAAAGTTATAGTGTTTTTGTGTCTAAAATAATGTGTGTACTTCTGCTTGTCTACTTCAAAAGTTAAACAGAAATGGAAAGGAACAACAAATGAATTTACTGATGAGTAGTACATGTGTGTCAAAAGGAAGACGTGAAGATAGGCTAAAATAGTTTAGAGCTCTAAATTCAAGAAGTCATTGGGCAAAAAATAATTTAATAAAAATCAGTACAATGATAAAATGATAAAGGATATAGATAGGGTGAAAAAGGCCCTTTTCTTCCAAATTTTGCAAAACCTAATCAAGGATATTCCTTAAACTTGAAAGAAGTAAATTTAAGGCCACTGAATTACATAGCTGTTATGTACTAAAGAAATTAACTCCTAGAGTTAAATCAACTTTGACGTGCCCAGAAGACCCCACTTTTAAGAAGAGATTATGTCTGAAGCTTCAGACCATGCAACAAGTCTAACAAGTTACCTTGATAGATTTGACATGTGTCACAGCCATTAGGAACCACAAAGCAAGGATACAGAGCCTAAAGCAGTTCTTTCTTCTTAACAGATCTTTTTTCAAATAATGCAGTCATTTTTTTTCAGTATCATTTTGGCTTAATTTTTCTAATTAAAATTTGGTTTTGACAATCTTCTCCTTTTTTCCTTTTTTTTTTTTTTTTGTCTAGTTCTCTTAGCTTTATTGTCTTGAAATGATTCCATAATGTTAAACAGATGGATGGATGGAAGTTAACCTTACGTTTTACACATTGTCTGGTCTGTTTAAAATCTTCCAGAGATCTAATCCGTATTTAATATATTACATAATTAGTTAACGTATTCTGTAGATGACCCTTCCATATGTGCATGTGTTTGCATGGACACACACACACACTCCATCGGAAAAAAATTTATCTTCCTTCCCTCTTCCCAAAGAAGTTGTATTCCCAAAAGTCCTACACTTAATATAAAATCTACCAGTTTGATAAATATGGAAATAGGATTACCAGTCCCTCCTTCAGCTTTTCTTTTGGATGGTATCATGGCCCTCTGTCACACCTCCAGTATAGAGGCCGTGAATAATGAGAGAGCATACATTTTAGCCAGCAATTCAAGTCTTACAAGTTGTCGAGATAGTGGTTAAATGAACAGTCTTGAGAACTGATGCTGGAAATTCAAACTGGCACAGTCTGTCTCAAGGATAATTTCATAGTAGCCTCAAGTATGTTCATATCCTTAGGCTCAGTAACAACAATTCACCTTCTCACTTAGGTCCCCATCATTGACTTACTAAATCTTAATAAGGACAGAAAAATGGGATCTTTTCTCAAGTTAAATCTAGTGTAAAGTGAAAGTTCTAAAAAAATTAATTATAATTATTATTATAAATTTATATACTTCGGCACGTTTTGTAGTTCATACACCCTTGTTCCAATAGTTTGACTGCATAAATGTGTAACCTTATTGGGGGTCTGTGAATTAGATTATTCTCAGCATGCTGGTTATCTTAGTGTAATTGGATAAAGCAGTGGATCTTAAATCCATTGTTCCTGCACATGGATTTCCATCAGTTTACAGAAGAAAGGGGTGGGGTTGCTACCATGTGCCTTAGCATATAGCCTAGTGCAAATTTTATCTAATCTGTGATTCATAATCAGTTAAAATCTGGGTCTAAGAATGGAAGCCTCAAATATGTCAACATTTGAGAATCACTGGTGAATAGCATTCTCATACTTTTAATACCTCAAGAAATATTCCTGGCTGAAAGTCTATTAAGTTCTAAAAGGAATTAGGTAAATTTATGGAGAAATAAAATACTAAAATCAAACTAAAATATTTTGGAGGCCATATATGTTTTGTTTTAAGGTTGAGGATCAATTTGTAACTTTTGTGAGCACATCTTATTGATCTGCCCTTAGCGCCTGGTCCTTAGTGGGCACCCAGATTAAATGTTTAAATGTTGAATTACTGAATAATGAAAGAATCAAGGGGATATGCCTGAAAGCATTATTTTCTGGTCCTGAAACTCAGCAGGTATCCTTGGGTTTAAGAACTTGAAAGCCAACATGTAATTTGGTTTGGCAAACTTGATGAGTTCAGCGACTCTCAGTGCTCTCTGGTGTGTTGAGGACTAGGTAAAGATTGGGCCAGAACTTTCTGACCAGCCATACTTATTCACATTTTAGTTTACTGTGTACAAAGAAAGCTTCTTAGGTTATTAGGAGAAAGAGGAGACAAAGTTCACATCAGTGGGTTACTGAATAAATGCAAAACTTAAAACATTCTTGAGAAATCAGTCTATATAGTGAAGATTTAATTTTGGGAGATTTTGTTGTTGTTATTTATATGGGGGAAGAGGAGAAGTTCTCAGTTGAGGTAAGCCTGAGAGTTTTATTTCTAATGTTTGGGTTTTGTTTTTGTTTTGTTGTTTTGTTTGGGTTTATACTTTTATTTACTCATTAGTCTTGTTATAGACATTAATGCTTGCCTATGGTTTAAAAGACGTTAAGTGGCTTAAAAACAGAGCCAATGGAAATGTAGCACACTTTGTTTCTCCTTTTTATTTTATGTCAGGTTTTCATGGAAAGTGTTGTTTTGTGAGAAGCTCAAATGTGTTTGGCTTTTGGCAGTGGCGCACTGATGTTCAGAGCCACCTAGAGTAAACCGGACTGGTCCAGTTTAGAAATGAAAATCGGGGAAATTCATGGCTGGCTTTAAGCTTTCGGGATAGGATAATTGTAAAAATTATCTTGTTAATGTCATTTTACATGTCTGACACTTTCTTGAGTATAAACTTGCCCCTCATTTTGATCTGCTTGTGAACTAGTGCTCTTTCCCAAATTCTGCTGATCCAGCAGCAGTCTTTCTTGTTCCCTCTATTCTGTCTTCCACTTGCTGTTGTTTAAATTCAGAGAGCTTTCTTTATGGAAATTGGACCAAATTATAAGGCAGCATAAAACACTGAGTTCAGCAGAAAATGATTTGCTTGTGATTGACCCTTGAGAATTGAGTCATTGCAAGAAAACAGAGAAAGAATGTTTTTAGACATTGGGCTCATTCCTCTTTTCCATTAGTAGATGAGACCTTTTTATTTTTTCTTTCCCTTAGGTGTTATGGATTCACATACTGCTTTACTGGGCCTTTATTTTAAGATACTCATCATGGCATATTTTTAGAAAAACAAGTCTAAAATAAAGTCCATGACATCCCCTCCCTCTGCCTCCAGTCTTCTCCCAGTCTTCTTTCCTCTCAGCAAAAGGCAACTCAATTCTTCCAGTTGCTCAAGGCAAAAACTTTGACCTCATCTTGATTCTTCTCTTTCTCTCATACCCCATATCAGTCTCCCAGCAAATCTGGTTGTTTTTACCTTCTAAACATCCAGAATCGGACGAATTTTCTCTACCTCCAGTAATCACTCTGGTCCAAGCTACCATTATCTCTGCTTTGGATTATTCAAATAGATCTGTAATGCATCTCCAGGGCTCTCTCTGCCTTTGACCCTCTACAGTATATTCCCATTGTTACTTAAATGATTCTTTAAAAATTCTGATTAATGTCATCACAGGATTCTGCCCAAAATAGTGATGTCTCATATCACTCAGAGACAAGCTAGTGTCCTTACATTGACCTTTGAGGCCCCAGATGATCTGGTCTCCGTGTTGCCTTTCTGATCTCTTCCTCTCTTCCATTCTGCTTCAGGTAAGCCGGCCTCCAGGCACACCCCTGCATAGGGCTTTCAAATTTGTTCCCTCTGCCTGTGGTGATCTTTCCTTGGACACTGGCACAGCTTCTTCACTTTCATCCTTTTTTGTTCAAAAAATCCAGTTATTCCTTTATGTTTTCTTATGTGGACCTGTGGATTATCTTCATTTCATTTTTGTATCGAGATTTATCTGACACAAGACACCTTAACTTCATTTTCTTTGTCTTGGGTATGTTTTAGCTTTAAAACTTTTTTTTTCTTTTTTTGAAGATTTAGATGTATATGGTTTAGAAAACTAGCTAACATTTTCTACAAAAGGCATGCAGATCTAAATAAATTTTTATATATGTGTATATATATACTTCTATATACATATATGCATATATATATAGCTATACAAAAATTAAGCTAGCGCATACTTCTACTTATGGAACAAGTTGATCTTTATAAATATGGGGATGTATATATGTGAACACTACATTAATTTCAAATCAGTTATAAAATGATTCTGGAACATCTGGTCCAGACTGGTGTTTGGGAAACAGTCATATAGTTTTAAATATATATATATGTTGGAACTTCAGTTTTTAACAATCTCATGATGGCCGCTATGGAAAACAAAGAAGGCATTCATGCACATAACAAAGTTATGTGATTTTGATTTGGGCCAGTGGTGTTTAGTTAAAATTTTAAAATAAATGACTTTAGATCATACTTGTCAAAAATGCCAAAAAGCATAGTTTCCACTGCCATTCCTTCTGACCACATACAATACATGAATATTTTGAATTTTAAAATTTCCAAGCATATGCATAATAGCACTGCAGAAACCAAGAGATGGCAAATTCTCATTGAAATCATTGACTGGCTCCAAACGGTGGGCGAGTTACCACAGAGAATCCTATTCCTAAGACTGCTAAGTCTGAATGAAGAAAAGTCTTTGTCCACACTAAAGAGCATCATTACAAAATTAAGATTTCTCACCTCTGATGGGACTTTAGCCCTGTTCATCATCATCATCTTACTGATCCTTAATTGATACCCTTTCCCATTCCTCATGACTTTTGCTATTCTAAACTTTTACTTCTTTTATATGCCTTCACATTTTACCCAATCAGCAGGCACGAACCCCCTCAACTTTCCAGCCTGTTCTAGTTTGCTAATGCTGCCGGAATGCAAAACACCAGAAATGGATTGGCTTTTATAAAAGGGGATTTATTTGGTTACAAAGTTACAGGCTTAAGGCCATAAAATGTCCAAGGTAAGTCATCAACAATCAGGTACCTTCACTGGAGGATAGCCAGTGGTGCCCGGAAAACCTCTGTTAGCTGGGAAGGCACATGGATGGCATCTTTACCAAGTTCTGGTTTCAAAATGGCTTTCTCCCAGGACGTTCCTCTCGAGGCAGCAGCTCCTCTTTAAAATGTCACTCTCAGTTGCTCTTGGGACATCTGTCCTCTCTTAGCTTCTCCAGAGCAAGAGTCTGCTTTCAGCAGCCACCTTCAAACTGTCTCTCATTTGCAGCTTCTCTCTCTCAGCTTCCGTGCATTCTTCAAAGTGTCCCTCTTGGCTGTAGCGAGCTTGCTCCTTCTGTCTGAGTTTATATAGTTCTCTAGTAATTTAATTCAGACCCACCCTGAATGGGTGGGGCAACACCTCCATGGAAATTATCCAACCAAAGGTCTTATCCACAGTTGATTGAATCACATCTCCATGGAAACACCCAAAGGATTCCAAAATCTAATCAACACTAATATGTCTGCCCACACAAGATTGCATCAAAGATAATGGTGTTTTGCGGGACATAATACATTCAAACTGACACACACCCCTTCATGCCTAATATATGTAGGGAGGTGACATCCAAAGTCCATGGGCTTCGGTTAGTCTGGGCTCTGATTCCAACTCAACATTTACTAGTTCTGTGACCTTCAGCTGATCTCTGCAGGCCTATTTCCTCATCTATAGAAGGGAGGGGTTGTAGTCAGATGTTTATAATGATTTTATGACACAGGATCATGAAAAAGCAGCTTTGTGGATATTTACAACAACAACAAAAAGGCTTAAAAAAACCAATCTCCTATGGCACCCACATTTACCATCCACCTTCTCCTAAATGTGTATGATACCTATGGCAGTTATAGCCTAGGCCAGACAGAATATAGATGTATACCCTTTTTAAATCTCACTGCTATTTCTTTTGTTTTCTACATATATTCTAATTTTTCTGACTGAGTCAAAGAAGTAGCAACATTTCTCCAGTTTCTGTAAAATTCACAGATGTACTATGGATGTCTATTTGGCTGAGCAGTTTTAGACATTTAACCTGTTTATTGCCTAGTTGGTAGAAAATTACCGTTCTTCTGGTATTAACACTATGCCTGATTCACCATTTTACTTTTAAATTGTCTTTTCAATGTAATCTTTGTTGTTCTGTTACTGGCAATTTAGTATTAAAACATCATTGATTAAAAAACACTCAAAATAAAAATTGAAATACATCTTCATGCTTGCCATTAGATCAAATATGGTGTTGCATAATAAAAGAAACAAAATAGATCCCCTTAGCCCAAGGATATGACTGAGGTTTAAGTAAATGTGAAATAGCATAGTAATAAAGCAAATGTGAAAATATTTTCAACAGTAGTAAAATAGAAAAGGTGTTGATGGAATTCTCTGATATTTACAAAGCTGCATCAAATGAACCAGGGCCTATTTAGAAGTGCCAGTATGTTTTAGATTTTATTTCACTTTTAAAAATGAAGGTCAAATAAAGGTGTGGTCAAGAGTTCTGTGTGAATTACTCACTCAGACTTCAGATTGATTCTCTTTCTCTTATATTTACTATTTTCTACATTTGGAATGAGTTTCTGTTCTCTCTTGGATCATTTCACATTTGCAGAGCATCGGGGGAGGGAGTTATTATTTTAGACACATTTGTGTCTGAAAAGAAATACCGATTTTTTTAGTGAATGAAAAGATAATGTTGGTAAAAAAAAAAGATAAATTTTTTTTCTTGGAACCAAATCATATTCTTATTCAGGACCAATTAAAGTTTTAACTTAATTGTTTATAGATCTAACAGTATTCATATTTCTGTAGAATACTTTGTACTAGAGAACTTTTTTATTTTGGAGTACAAAATCTGGTTGTGTAGGATACATGATATTTTTTTCAAATTTCAAGTTGACTTCAACTTCCAAATATGTTTATTTGTTATCAGTTGTTTGTGCTCAGTGTATACTACCTTATATATCAAATTAATTAAAATATGGTTGAAGAAGAAAATCAGATACACCCCTGGGAGTAAAGAATTTTAATTCCAATAAAGAAATGGTTTTTTGATTAGCTATTCTATACTTTGTTCTTTCATTGTGGATAACTATAAATTGATTGCACAGGTGTTGGTCATTTATTGAGCATCCTTTCTTGCTCTAGTGATCTACATAATTTAGTATAGTTTTTGTTGTTATTTTTAAAGGATGAAAAGACTTGTATTTTTCTTTAGAGAGAGACTATTTAGCCTCTTTGTAAAGAGTCTCTTTTTATCTCATTGATCCTCCTTCTTTATCCCAGGCATGACCTCTGCATTCCAGCCAGCAGGAAGGAGGAATAGAAAAGAAGGGCATGGCCTCTACCCTACCTGACTCCCCAGTAATCACAGGAACCCCTTTGCTTATATCCTATGAGGCAGCACTCAGTGTAGTGATACCTAAGTCTAAGGGGAGCTTGGAAGTACGTGTCTGCCTAAAAATAGGGATTCCTGATCCCATAGAAGAAAAGGAGAATGAATCTTGGCAGACAAACATTGGCTTCTGCCATATACACCGTTTTCTGTTGTGACTTAAATGTTTTCCTGAGATGCATAAAGAGGAAAACAGGATAATATGGAGTATATAATCAATTTCATGCAGATTTTTATCAAAATGAATTCATAACCTTTAAATTCTGAAATTCTAAATTCTTGGCTCTTTTACATTGATCTAGCAGGGTAGAAATAAATTAGTTTTTAATTTACATACCATTTTTACTAATTTTTGGAAGTTTGACTATGAAACATGGATCTAAGTTTTTATTAAATTTGTAAACATACAGCTTGAGTAATTCAAGTATAAAATATGGAAGAGGAAATATATGCCTTTTATCTTTTTTTTTTATCTTCATTTTATTGAGATATATTCACGTACCACGCAGTCACACAAAACAAATCATACTTTCGATTGTTCACAGTACCATTACATAGTTGTACATTCATCACCTAAATCAATCCCTGACACCTTCATTAGCACACACACAAAAATAACAAGAATAATAATTAGAGTGAAAAAGAACAATTGAAGTAAAAAAGAACACTGGGTACCTTTGCCTGTTTGTTTCCTTCCCCTATTTTTCTACTCATCCATCCATAAACTAGACAAAGGGGAGTGTGGTCCTTATGGCTTTCCCAATCCCATTGTCACCCCTCATAAGCTACATTTTTATACAACTGTCTTCGAGATTCATGGGTTCTGGGTTGTAGTTTGATAGTTTCAGGTATCCACCACCAGCTACCCCAATTCTTTAGAACCTAAAAAGGGTTGTCTAAAGTGTGTGTAAGAGTGCCCACCAGAGTGACCTCTCGGCTCCTTTTGGAATCTCTCTGCTACTGAAGCTTATTTCATTTCCTTTCACATCCCCCTTTTGGTCAAGATGTTCTCCGTCCCACGATGCCAGGTCTACATTCCTCCCCGGGAGTCATATTCCACGTTGCCATGGAGATTCACTCCCCTGGGTGTCTGATCCCATGTAGAGGGGAGGGCAGTGATTTCACCTTTCAAGTTGGCTTAGCCAGAGAGAGAGGGCCACATCTGAGCAACAAAGAGGCATTCGGGAGGAGGCTCTTAGGCACAACCATAGGGAGGCCTAGTCTCTCCTTTGCAGCAACCGTCTTCCCAAGGGTAAAACCTATGGTAGAGAGCTCAACCCATCAAACCACCAGTCCCCTATGTCTGTGGTCATGTTAGCAACCATCGAGGTGGGGTAGGCGAATACCCCTGCATTCTCCACAGGCTCCTCAAGGGGGCACTACATCTTTTTTTCCTTGTTTTTAACTTTCCCTTCTTTTTTAAATCAACTGCATGAAAAAAAAGTTAAAAAGAAAACAAACATACAATAAAAGAACATTTCAAAGAGATCATAACAAGGGAGTAAGAAAAAGACAACTAACCTAAGATAACTGCTTAACTTCCAACATGTTCCTGCTTTACCCCAAGAAAGTTACCTAATATAGCAACATTTCTGTGAACTTGTGCCTACTATATCCATCAGAAATTAACAGACCATAGTCATTCCTGGGCATCCCCAAAACATTAAATAGCTTATCTGTTCTTCTTGGATTATTGTTCCCCCTTCCTTAATTGCTCTCTATTGCTAGTTCCCCTACATTCTACATTATAAACCATTTGTTTTACATTTTTCAAAGTTCACATTAGTGGTAGCATATAATATTTGTCTTTTTGTGCCTGGCTTATTTCGCTCAGCATTATGTCTTCAAGGTTCATCCATGTTGTCATATGTTTCACGAGATCGTTCCTTCTTACTGCCGCGTAGTATTCCATCGTGTGTATATACCACATTTTATTTATCCACTCATCTGTTGAAGGACATTTGGGTTGTTTCCATCTCTTGGCAATTGTGAATAATGCTGCTATGAACATTGGCGTGCAGATATCTGTTCGTGTCACTGCTTTCCGATCTTCCGGGTATATACCGAGAAGTGCAATCGCTGGATCAAATGGTAACTCTATATCTAGTTTTCTAAGGAACTGCCAGACTGACTTCCAGAGTGGCTGAACCATTATACAGTCCCACCAACAGTGAATAAGAGTTCCAATTTCTCCACATCCCCTCCAGCATTTGTAGTTTCCTGTTTGTTTAATGGCAGCCATTCTAATCGGTGTTAGATGGTATCTCATTGTGGTCTTAATTTGCATCTCTCTAATAGCTAGTGAAGCTGAACATTTTTTCATGTGTTTCTTGGCCATTTGTATCTCCTCTTCAGAGAACTGTCTTTTCATATCTTTTGCCCATTTTATAATTGGGCTGTCTGTACTATTGTCATTGAGTTGTAGGATTTCTTTATATATGCAAGATATCAGTCTTTTGTCAGATACATGGTTTCCAAAAATTTTTTCCCATTGAGTTGGCTGCCTCTTTACCTTTTTGAGAAATTCCTTTGAGGTGCAGAAACTTCTAAGCTTGAGGAGTTCCCATTTATCTATTTTCTCTTTTGTTGCTTGTCATTGGGTGTAAAGTCCAGGAAGTGGCCGCCTAATACAAGGTCTTGAAGATGTTTTCCTACATTATCTTCTAGGAGTTTTATGGTACTTTCTTTTATATTGAGATCTTTGGTCCATTTTGAGTTAATTTTCGTGTAGGGGGTGCGGTAGGGGTCCTCTTTCATTCTTTTGGATATGGATATCCAACTCTCCCAGCCCCATTTGTTGAAAAGACCATTATGACTCAGTTCAGTGACTTTGGGGGCCTTATCAAAGATCAGTCGGCCATAGATCTGAGGGTCTATCTCTGAATTCTCAATTTGATTCCATTGATCTATATGTCTATCTTTGTGCCAGTACCATGCTGTTTTGGCAACTGTGGCTTTCTAATAAGCTTCAAAGTCAGGGAGTGTAAGTCCTCCCACTTCGTTTTTCTTTTTTAGAGTGTCTTTAGCAATTCGAGGCATCTTCCCTTTCCAAATAAATTTGATAACTAGCTTTTCCAAGTCTGCAAAGTAGGTTGTTTGAATTTTGATTGGGATTGCATTGAATCTGTAGATGAGTTTGGGTAGAATTGACATCTTAATGACATTTAGTCTTCCTATCCATGAACATGGAATATTTTTCCATCTTTTAAGGGCCCCTTCTATTTCTTTTAGTAGAGTTATGTAGTTTTCTTTGTATAGGTCTTTTACATCTTTGGTTAAGTTTATTCCTAGGTACTTGATTTTTTTAGTTGCTATTGAAAATGGTATCTTTTTCTTGAGTGTCTCTTCAGTTTGTTCATTTCTAGCATATAGAAACATTACTGACTTATGTGCATTAACCTTGTATCCCGCTACTTTGCTAAATTTGTTTATTAGCTCTAGTAGCTGTATCGTCGATTTCTCAGGGTTTTCTAGATATAAGATCATATCATCTGCAAACAATGACGGTTTTACTTCTTCTTTTCCAATTTGGATGCCTTTTATTTCTTTGTCTTGCCGGATTGCCCTGGCTAGCACTTCCAGCACAATATTGAATAACAGTGGTGATAGCGGGCATCCTTGTCTTGTTCCTGATCTTAGAGGGAAGGCTTTCAGTCTCTCACCATTGAGTACTATGCTGGCTGTGGGTTTTTCATATATGCTCTTTATCATGTTGAGGAAGTTTCCTTCAATTCCTACCTTTTGAAGTGTTTTTATCAAAAAGGGATGTTGGATTTTGTCAAATGCTTTTTCAGCATCTATTGAGATGATCAATTGATTTTTCCCTTTTGACTTGTTAATGTGTTGTAATACATTGATTGATTTTCTTATGTTGAACCATCCTTACATGCCTGGAATAAACCCCACTTGGTCATGGTGTATGATTTTTTTAATGTGTCTTTGGATTCGATTTGCAAGTATTTTGTTGAGGTTTTTTGCATCTATATTCATTAGGGAGATTGGCCGGTAGTTTTCCTTTTCTGTAGCATCTTTGCCTGGTTTTGGTATTAGATTGATGTTAGCTTCATAAAATGAGTTAGGTAGTGTTCCATTTTCTTCAATGTTTTGAAAGAGTTTGAGTAAGATTGGTGTCAGTTCTTTCTGGAAAGTTTAGTAGAATTCCCCTGTGAAGCCATCTGGCCCTGGGCATTTATTTGTGGGAAGATTTTTGATGACTGATTGGATCTCTTTGCTTGTGATGGGTTGGTTGAGGTCTTCTATTTCTTCTCTGGTCAGTCTAGGTTGTTCATCTGTTTCCAGGAAATTGTCCATTTCCTCTGCATTATCCAGTTTGTTGCCATACAGTTGTTCATAGTATCCTCTTATAATTTTTTTAATTTCTTCAGGATCTGCAGTTATGTCACCTTTTTCATTCATTATTTTGTTTATATGGGTCTTCTCTCTTTTTGATTTTGTCATTCTAGCTAGGGGCTTGGCAATCTTGTTGATCTTCTCAAAGAACCAACTTTTGGTGATATTTATCCTCTCTATTGTTTTTTTGTTCTCTATGTCATTTATTTCTGTTTTAATACTTGTTATTTCTTTTCTTGTACGTGGTTTAGGATTGGTTTGCTGTTCATTTTCTAGCTTCTTCAGTTGATCCATTAGTTCTTTGATTTTGGCTCTTTCTTCCTTTTTAATATATGCATTTAGTGCTATAAATTTCCCCCTTTGCACTGCTTTTGCTGCATCCCATAGGTTTTGGTATGTTGTGTTCTCATTTTCATTCGTCTCTATATATTTAGCAATTTCTCTTGCTATTTCTTCTTTAACCCACTGATTGTTTAGGAGTGTGTTGTTTAACCTCCAGGTATTTGGAATTTTCTAAGTCTCTGATGGTTATTGACTTCTAATTGTATTCCATTGTGGTCAGAGAATGTGCTTTGAATAATTTCCATCTTTTTAAATTTATTGAGCCTTGTTTTATGTCCCAGCATATGATCTATTCTGGAGAAAGTTCCATGAGCACTAGAAAAGTATGTGTATCCTGGTGATTTGGGATGTAATGTCCTGTATATGTCTGTTAAATCTAATTCATTTATCAGATTGTTTAGGTTTTCAATTTCCTTATTGGTCTTCTGTCTGGTTGATCTATCTATAGGAGAGAGTGATGTGTTGAAGTCTCCCACAATTATTGTGGAAACATCAGTTGTTTCCTTTAGTTTTGCCAGTGTTTCTCTCATGTATTTTGTGGCACCTTGATTGGGTGCATAGACATTTACGATTGTTATTTCTTCTTGCTGAATTGCCCCTTTTATTAGTATGTAGTGGCCTTCTTTGTCTCTCAAAACATCCCTGCATTTAAAGTCTATTTTATCTGAGATTAATATTGCTACACTTGCTTTCTTTTGGCTGTAGCTTGCATGAAATATTTTTTTCCATCCTTTCACTTTCAGTTTCTTTGTGTCCCTGTGTCTAAGATGGGTCTCTTGTATGCAACATATTGATGGTTCATTTTTTTTTGATCCATTCTGCGAATCTATATCTTTTAATTGGGGAGTTTAATCCATTTACATTCAACATTATAACCGTGAATGCATTTCTTGAATCAGCCATCTTATCCTTTGGTTTATGTTTGTCATATTTTTCCCCTCTCTCTATTAATATCCTTTATTGTACCCATACCGAATCTCTTTAATACTGAACCTTTCTCCAAGTCTCTCTGTCCTTTCTTTGTTTCTCTGTCTGTAGGGAACTCTTTAGTATCTCCAGTAGGGCAGGTCTCTTGTTAGCAAATTCTCTCAGCATTTGTTTGTCTGTGAAAAATTTAAGCTCTCCCTCAAATTTGAAGGAGAGCTTTGCTGGATAAAGTATTCTTGGCTGGAAATTTTTCTCACTCAGAATTTTAAATATGTCATGCCATTGCCTTCTTGCCTCCATGGTGGCTGCTGAGTAGTCACTACTTAGTCTTATGAGTCTTATGCTGTTTCCTTTGTATGTGGTGAATTGCTTTTCTCTTGCTGCTTTCAGAACTTGCTCCTTCTCTTCTGTGTTTGACAGTGTGATCAGAATATGTCTCGGAGTGGGTTTATTTGGATTTATTCTATTTGGAGTTCACTGAGCATTTATGATTTGTGTATTTATGTTGTTTAGAAGATTTGGGAAGTTTTCCCCAACAATTTCTTTGAATACTCTTCCTAGACCTTTACCCTTTTCTTCCCCTTCTGGAACACCAATGAGTCTTATATTCAGACGTTTCATATTATCTATCATATCCCTGAGGTCCATTTTGATTTTTTCAATATTTTCCCCCATTCTTTCTTTTATGCTTTCATTTTCCATTCTGTCATCTTCGAGGTCACTGATTCGTTGTTCAACTTCCTCTAGTCTTGTACTATGAGTGTGCAGAATCTTTTTAAGTTGATCAACAGTTTCTTTAATTTCCATAAGATCATCCATTTTTTTATTTAGTCTTGCAATGTCTTCTTCATGCTCTTCTAGGGTCTTCTTGATATCCTTTGTCTCCCGTACTATGGTCTCATTGTTCATCTTTAGTTCTTTGAGTAGCTGCTCTAGGTGCTGTGCCTCTTCTGATCTTTTGATTTGGGTGCTTGGGCTTGGGTTATCCATTTCTTCTGGTTTTTTCATATGCTTTATAATTTTCTGTTGTTTTTGGCCTCTTGGCATTTGCTGAACTTGATAGCGTTGTTTTAGGATTTGTAGACCAATTGAAGTCCTTATCTCTAATTTATCAGATCTACAGCTTCATGGAGTACACTTTCTCTAACTAACCAGCAGGTGGCGTCCACGAGCCACCTGTTCTCCACAAGCCGGTTCTCCCCTGCTTTGCCTTTGTGGTGAGTGGGGGAGTGAGTCTTGTGGGGTCCAATTGGTGTACCAAGCTTGCGCGTGTAGTTGTTGTTGCCTGCCCTGTATATGGGGCGTGTTTCTGGGCAATCAGGGAGGGGAGGTGGCTCTAACAATCAAATCTCCCTGTTGATCCTGGAGTTTTAAAGCTGCTGCAATAGTCTAATCCTTCAGTTCAGTCTTGCCACAGTTTTTCTCTGCCACTGACCCACAAGTCCTTGGTATTGGCGTATGGCTCCTGAGACTTGCAAGTGGGTCCCTCTTCCAGGCTGTGCACCCCGGGTCCTCTGTTGAGGGATGACTGTGCTATGTCACAGGTGTTCTGGGCTGCTGGACTGTGTAGGGAGGCTCCCAGTCTGCTGAAATGATGGCTGAATGGGGCTTTGTTAATTCACACTGCTCCACCTTCCCAACTCTGGGACAATCAGCTGAGGTTGCAGGGAAGGCTAATGTCCACGCCCAGTTTTGTGGTATGTGCCTGTTATGTGAAGCACTTCCCTCACACTGGGTTGTCTGGGGCAGCTCTGGGCTATGGGGCTGGTGATGGGCAGGAGTGTTTCCTGTCCACTAGGATGATGGCTGTGAGCAGACACCCCCCTTTTCTTGGGAAGTTGTGGTGTTTAGCGAATTTTCTCAGCCACTGGATTATTGCCTTTTGTCTCAGAGTTCTCTTAGTTCTGCTCTTGTCTTGACCTGCCCAAATTGCAAGTCTTTGAAGCTTTCTGTATTGGGCTTCTTAGAGTAATTGTTTTAGAAAAGGAAAAAAGGATTAAAAAAAAAAAGGGCCCTCCTCAGAGATCTAATGGGCTCTTGAAATGCTAAGAGACAAAGCAATTAGGGCCATTAAGGAAAGGTCCACAGGGCAGAGAGATCACCTTTTCTTCGGGATTTGCATATGAGTCTGAGGGCCTGAGCTCTGCCCTTCCCCTTTCTATGTTCACCAAAACTCCAAAAATCCTCCGCTTTTATTTTGGAGTTTTTCGTGTTGTTTTTTTCTATGCCTATCTCCTCTCTGCTGGGCTGGCTGCTCTCAGATTCTCTGGTGTCTGGTCTCAGTCTATCTATGGTTGGAGTTTGGATCAATAGAATGAGTTTCTGATAAGGGCTGCCACTGCAGTTCTCCCTTCTCCTTCCCGGAGCTGACAGCCCCTCCTCCCACGGGACTGAGCTGGCAGGGAGGGGTGTGGGTCCCCTGGCCGCAAAAACTTACAGATTTCGCTGATCTCAGCAGTTCCACATTTTCATGAGTGTTGTATGAAGTCTGCCCAAAGTCCGATTGCTCTGTGGTGTCCAGTCCACGCAGTTCCTGGCTTTCTACCTACTTTCCTGGACGAGTAACTAAAACATACAGCTCACCAGTCTGCCATCTTGCCCCACCTCCATGCCTTTTATCTTTATAGAAGATAATAAAAATATTAAACCCATCAATTAAGAATAGTCTATAGAAAACATTTTAGCAATAGTAAATATAAAAGCTTTAAGAATGAATTCAAATATGTGGAAATAAAATGAAAATCTAGAATTATTTTAGTTTACTAAAAATTATCTGATATATACTGAGCAGCAGATATAATCCCATAGATACTACAGATTTTTTTATAAGTTGTATTCACAGAAAAACTTGAAGAATATGTAATATTTAACATAATTGTCCTCATTATTAAAAATAATTTACTTTTAAAATCAGTGTGGAATACTATAAATGATAATCATTTTTTCTTCCCTAGGCAAGAAACTTGATAGCTGTAGGACTGGGTGTAGCAGCTTTTGCATTTGCAGGTAAGGTAAAGAATATGTATCAATAAGTGTTGCAGGAGAAATCTTTCCAAATAGCTTCTATAATGATTCATGAGCAGACTCTTAGTATATATAATAAACTTTGTAATGAAGAAAATTAATGATGCAAAAGCTGGGAATACTAGCCCCAATAATAGTTAATCTTCCTGGCATTTTTTTTTTTTTTTTCAGTTTGATATCTAATATACTATTAAAAAAAATCTTTAATATGAAGCAGTATAAGTGATAGGGGACTTGTTTATTCCCCCATATTTATTTTTCCTTGCAGATGGGTTACACATTTCTTGAACTGTCAGTTCTTTCTGATGAGGATAGCTGCCTGTAGTATATTTATTACTTCAAATTTTAACATATTGATGTGATTTGTTTGATAAACCCAGACTTTCTTTTACTGCCAGAATTACTTTTTTAAAATGAATAGTTAGAAAGATGTAAAGCAGAATTGCTATTTCAGTCATTAACTTACAGTCTTAAACTGTATTGCCATTCCCTAATGAAATATTAATCTGAGAGCATTTCCCTGTTAAAGATTTATTTTTTTATTTTGGTGTTTGTGTTTCAAAGTTCATGGGTATGGTCTTGTCGATTGGATCTTCTTTTTAGGAGGATCTTCATTCCTTTGTGGTTGTATAGAGTTTAGAAAGATCCAGTAGAAAAATGGAGATTAAAAGTTGTTCCTTTTTTTTTTTTTTTTTTTTTTGGTACAGTGTTTCATTTCACATAATTCTCGTTTAAAGCACTTTTACAATAAGAACTTTAAAATCAGGAAGATCTTTTTGATCTCTGTGCTGTCAGGGTTTTCTTTCTTGTTATATAGTTATGGTTAACTGATTTCTGAAGTTTCATTAGAAGACTATCATGTGTAGGCAGGGTTTCTGATAAGTTTGCCCATAAACATAAGACTGATGCAATTTTAATTATTATAGTGGAGTAGGCATAGTTATTAGAAATTCAAATGTAATATTGTCTTTTGAAATTAGGAAAAGATGTACCTTTTCCAGGGTCTTCTTTCTAAAAGGAAAAGAATTGGTGTGTGTATTCTGTACAGTTCACACTGTTGCCAAATTCATATCAGTAATTAAAACACTAAATAACAGGCAGAGGTCTTCCAGAGCCAAATACAAAGTAGAATTTAGAAGCAAGTACACAGACTTATTGGCACTAGATCTTCTGGCTTATGGTTAAATTAAGCCTTAAGATGTCACTTCTTCAAGCCTTTACCTGCTTTTTTCCCATGGATCAGGAGGTCAATCAACTGTGCCTGACTCTGGTTTTGAAAAATTTTGAGGTAATTTAAAAGCTTCCTTTTTATACTATTGTGGAATCAAATGAAAGATGACATCTATATGATAAGAGATTTGGATGAGTTATGGTTTCAGCCTCATTTAATTTCACTTTATGTTCTCCTTGATCTCAAGAGCTTTTTGTCTCTTCCTTAGATTGGCTACCTTCACATTTTCCCATTTCTAGCAACTTCTTTTTCATTCTTAACATATGTTGTTTGCAGAGGAACAGCAGTACATTCAGGCAGATAAGTTCTTGTAAAAGATCTATGTAATTAAACTGTCACAGTGGAAACTTTTAACTGATTTACAAATAAGCTTATGGTTAGAAATTGAATTAAACTCCATAGTGTCATATACTGTTTTTCTAGCAAGACTTTTGGGAAAAGAGACAGACTAATAATTAGTCTGTAGTAGACAACCATTGTGATTAAGGTGCGAAAGGTAAATTATCCAGATGATGTAATTTTATTCGAGTTCTATGCCCCCAAAACAGGTTAGGACCTATTTGCTCCTGATTCTCAGTTGGCAAGATTCAAAGGAGTTTTGATTTTCTTAAGAAAAGAAAGCACTAGAATAAAGTACGTTTTTAGGGAGAGTAAAACTGTAAGAAAAACTGATAAATAACATCTTAGGTAAATAATTCTTACATAATCAAATTTTTACCTCTATTTGTTATTGTAGAAATTATAAGCACCATTTGTTTTCCATATATCTCAAAAAGGTTATCATCTTAAAAAACAGTGCGATTCAACTTGAAAGGTGAAATCACTGCCCTCTCCCCTACGTGGGATCAGACACCCAGGGGAGTGAATCTCCCTGGCAATGTGGAATATGACTCCCGGGGAGGAATGTAGACCCGGCATCGTGGGACGGAGAACATCTTCTTGACCAAAAGGGGGATGTGAAAGGAAATGAAATAAGCTTCAGTGGCAGAGAGATTCCAAAATGAGCCGAGAGGTCACTCTGGTGGGCACTCTTACGCACACTTTAGACAACCCTTTTTAGGTTCTAAAGAATTGGGGTAGCTGGTGGTGGATACCTGAAACTATCAAACTACAACCCAGAACCCATGAATCTCGAAGACAGTTGTATAAAAATGTAGCTTATGAGGGGTGACAATGGGATTGGGAAAGCCATAAGGACCACACTCCCCTTTGTCTAGTTTATGGATGGATGAGTAGAAAAATAGGGGAAGGAAACAAACAGACAAAGGTACCCAGTGTTCTTTTTTACTTCAATTGTTCTTTTTCACTCTAATTATTATTCTTGTTATTTTTGTGTGTGTGCTAATGAAGGTGTCAGGGATTGATTTAGGTGATGAATGTACAACTATGTAATGGTACTGTAAACAATCGAAAGTACGATTTGTTTTGTATGACTGCGTGGTATGTGAATATATCTCAATAAAATGATTAAAAAAAAAAAAAAACAAAAACAGTGCAATTAATTATTTTAGATCCATAAGTATCTTTATAAGCAGGGAGACTTTACAGTTTGTTGTTGAAAGAGTAATAGGATGTCAGTTTTGTGGCCTACAATGTTGTTTAAATGTAAGATATTATTACACACAAACACCTAAACATTGAAAATGTCTAATTGTAAAATCATGAAAGAGAACTTGATAAATTTGATAGCTTTAATATTAAAATGAAATCTTATCTTAGAGAAATAAATTAGAAATTAAAAAAAAATATAACTATCCTGGTAAATTTTTGAAATAATTATTGAGAATAATTATTAACCTGAACAGACTATCAATAGATACTGTGATAAGCATCTTGAGGGTATTGATTTGACTTTGTAGATAATATTTGCTTTTATTCCTTTTTATTTAGGTCGCTATGCATTTCAGATCTGGAAACCTTTAGGACAAGTACTCACAGAAACTGTAAAGAAGATTTCTACTCCTGTAAGTCAAAGGTGGCTTTAGTTAAAAAACTCGTTTTAATTTTTTTTTATATGCCATAGTTGACAGTAACTCAATAAAACGTCCTGGATTTCTAACCCTTTTTGGTTTGTAGACGTTTACTTCCTCCAGTTTATCATTTTGGGGTTTGTCTATTGTTTTAGTTTCTTTTAAGTTTTTAGGGCATGTTATTTTTATATGTAACCTTATTTCTTGTTGTGATATCTAATTATTATTCTGCTTTTGTAGTATTACATTAACTTTGAAGTAATTTACTTTCTCTGTTTAAGGACAATGTGCAGTTAATATCATTCATTTATTCAATAAACATTTAGCGAGTGCTTACCATATACCAAGCCCTGTGTCAGGAGCTGGGGATAGCTGGCGAACACAACAGGCTTGGTCCCTACCCTGATGGAGCTTACCCAAGGGTTTATTTAATCTTGAAGTTTGAAATTAGTTCACTTGTACCGCCACACCCAGCCATCTTGACATAAAATTACAAGACGGGATTCCAGCCTTGAAAATCCTGTAAGGCTTATATGTCCATCTGCCAGCATTGTAATTAGGTAGTTACTTAAGTATATGTGAGGAATGAATGATAGTAGGTATGGGAAAAGCTACCCTCTGGTGAGCAGTGGTTTGCATCCACAGAAGACAATGCAAAGTTCAATGCAGCATAAACATTAACTTCTAGGAAATAGAAGCAGATCTCGGATAGAGCAGCTTGGCTTACAGCAATTTGAGATTGAATGGTTTGTTTTAGCAAAGGCATTACAGACTTGTGAGACTAAGTTAGCCATAAACAATGACAGAACTTTCAAAGAATGACATACTGACAAATAAGCCCAGGTTTAAAGGAACTGCAGATGATTTTGCAGACCGACAAATTACATATGTGTGATTATTATCTGTGTTTATTTTCCATTATCCTATTTTTGTGTTTCATTTAGCTCAATAAAGTGTTTGCTAGGTATTCAGCAGTCATTAAATAAATATTCATTGGGCACTTATTGTATGCCAGACATTATTGTAAACAGTGGGATATACTCAGGGGCAAGACAAAGACACTGTCCTCCAGGAGCTTACATTTTAATGGAGATGGACAATAAACAAATGAACAAGTAAGCTCAATATCTAGGAGGTTATTCAATGTCTAGAAGGGTTGAGTGCTTTTAAGAAATCTATATCAGTGTAAGAGACTAAAGAATTAACAGCAGAGAGGAATCTTTCTATTGACATGTCAGGGAAGGCCTTTGGGAGAAGGTGAGGGGGCAGGCCATGTGAATATACAAAGAAAAAGCTTTTTAGGCAGTAGGAGCACTGATTGCAAAGGTCCTGGAGTAGAAATGAGTTTAGCATATTCAAGGAGCAACAAGAAGAACTCTGCTGGAGTATGCAAAAGCAATAATGGTAGCTTGGGACCAGATCAGATAGGGCCTCTATAATAGACTATGATAAAATCTTCAAATTTTAACTTAAGTATGATGGGAAATGCTTAGAAGGTTTTAAGCAGAGGGGACAGCATAATTTGCATTTTAATTATCACTCTGCCTGCTGCAGAGAGTATAGACTAGAGTGAACCAGAGTGGAGGCTGTGAAACCAGTTACGAGAGTATTGAAATTATCCAATAAAATAGATGATGGTGGCTAGAAATAGAGTAATAGGGTGGATATAATTAGTTCTTCAAATGGAAGCTATTTATGTCTTTCCATATATTTATAAATAATAAATAGAAAGAATTTTAGAAACCATCTTTGTACTGTTACAGTGCTCTTCAGTAGATATATGTATACCATAAATAGAAGCCTGCTAAGCTTTGTAAAACGAAGAGAGTGTAAGAAAATAAGAAAATTTTCACTGCTCTATAGAGGATCACAGATAAGGTATAGGGTAGTTCAAGAGGTTGTAGTGGACACATAGAACCTGGCACCTCCATTTCTTAAGGAGAGGGAAAATGTACATGCACGCTTCTCCCTCTCCTCTGTGGCCCTCAAGTTAAGAAACATGGTTTTTGATAAATCTGCCTCTCCTTTTTCACAAAGTATTATTCTTGGCTGTGATCCACCCTAGAATATCTTTATTATCATTATATCTTTGTGAATGGAGTTTTTTTAAACAGTTCTTTAAATATTAATCATTCCAGGGAAACTGAGAAATGAAATATGTACATACTTTCTGTTGGTACTAATGAAGTCAAACTTCATAAACACATCTACCGTGTTCTGATTTTGCAAATATTATTAATCATTGAACCAAATAGGGTTACAAATAGGAACTGGAATAATGTTTCGCTAAATCTCTCACTCAAAGGACAATGTTTATATTAGGATTCTCCAGGAAAACAGAAATGACAGGTGATATACAGAATGTAACTATTATGAGATTTATTGTAGGAATTGGTTCACACGATTCGGGGGATGGGCAAGTCCAAATTCCACTGGGCAGGCCACAAACTGGGAAATCCAATGAAGGTTTTTGATGACTTCCCCAGGAAAAGGTGGATGGCTGAAGTAGAGATGAAAATTCTTACTTCTGACTGATGAAATCATCAGTTCTCCTTTTAAGGCCTTCAACTGATTGGATGAGATGCCTCTCATTGTTGAAGGCAATCAACTGACTGATTATTTAAATCCACGACATACCCTTACAGTAACAATCAGGCCAGTACTTGCTTGACCAAACTGCTGGACACCGTAACCTGGCCAAGTTGATACATTAACCTAATCATCACAGTGTTCAAGACTCAAGTTCCAACGGGTTCTTTTTGTTTTTGTTTTTTTAAAACTTTGTTTTCTTCCTGTAAGCCTTTACAACATTTGTTCTTAAATCCCACCTTTTTCTTTCCCATACCCTTTTTATTTTGCTGGAATACTGCTTAGAGTAATTTTTTCATGTGGAATGTATGGATGGTAAATGTTTTAAGTTCTTCTCTGCTAAAAAAATTATTTAACAGTTAGCTGCTGGCTCCTTGAAATCTGGTGGAAAGATTTCAAGTATTAAAAAGTACAGGAATCTCTGCTAAGACTAAGAACCACAGTGTCTGCATTTCTGCTTTCCAGCAAGCTCACAGCCATGTTTTGTGGTGTTAGTCTTGGACTTGTTCCTTTGTAAACTGCCTGTTTACAAAGGAACAGGTTAGTTTTTCTTTTGCTGTTGTTAGTTTTCTTTTGCTGTTTTTGGAATGTTCCTGTTGTTGCTGCTGTTGTTTTATATCTCTGGAAAATTTTAAGATTTTCTCTTTATTACCAGTGTTCTGAGATTTCATAAGAATTCATAGTGAGCCCTAATGATATGTAAACTTTCTTTACTTCTGGAAGACTTTCTTATAACTTTTCTTTAATTATTTCTTCCCTCTATTGTCCTCTCTCCTCTACTTCTGGAAGTCCTATTAGAGAGAAACTGGACCTCTGAGTCTATCCTCTGTATCTCTTAACATTTTATCTCTTATTTTCCACTTTTTTTTTTTTTTTTAATCTTTTTTGCTTTACATTTTACAGTATTTTTGCAGCTTATTTTCCAAATCACCAGTTTGGCCTTTTGCTATGGCCATTCTCTTATTCAGTCCACCTACTGAATTTTTTTAACATCAGTAAATTTTTAATTTTCAAGAATTCATTTTCTTGTTTCTTTTTAATAAGAATCTATTCTTTTGTGGATACCCTGTCCTTCTGAATATCTTTAAAGTTACTAATTAGAATTTTCTAAAGTTCTCTGCTTCCTGACTTATTTCTTTCCTCCAAAGCCTACTGTTATTTGTTCATATTGATTCTCTTTTGTTTCCCCATGATATTGGGTTTGTTCAAATGTCTGATGATCATTGGTTGTTGGTTTATACTTATGAGGAGTAAGGTGATTAATATGTCTAATACTTGGCTTTCCTCAGCAGTTGGGTAGGCTTGCTTCAACAACTTGTTGGCAGTGGACTCTGACTAAAATATCTAGGTGAGTTATGTCAACAGGCAAATCTTTCAAAAGCAAGGCGCCCAGAGGCAGGCATGGGGCCTCCAAAGTCCAGGAGAGTTTAAGTTTGAGTACTGTGTATTATGTACTCATTGACATAACTGCCCACTCCTTTTGGGTTCTGAATGGCATCTGCTGGTATCCCTTTGCTTTTCTTGGGCTCCAAGACCCACAATAAGACGTATACCTGGATGTATAGGTCTCTTTCTTAGTCTGGGGCAAGGAGCAAATGAGCTTTCTGCCAGGACCCTTATGCTCTATGTTAGTGGAAGAAGGATGGGCTACCCAGCTGTTCTAATTAATTATCCTGATGTTACTTTTTTTAAAATTTAATTTTATTGAGATTGTTCACATACCATACAATCATCCAAAGATCCAAAGTGCCCAATCGATTCTGATGTTACTTTTTTTGTTTGCTGGCTCTGAATTTAGTGTTTTCTTCTTGATTCCCTGGGAAGGGTTTCTTTTCTCTGGTTTTTGGAGATGCTATGATTTTTCTGTAACCCCAATCTTAACTATTTTCAATCTTCCAGGATTTCTTTACACTTTCTGTTCTGCTACTTGTCTCATTTCTTGTTTTCCAAGACTATTCTGGATTTTTCTTGTCTCATTTCTTGTTTTCCAAGACTATTCTGGATTTTTCTTGTTTAAAATACCTTTTTCTCATTTTAATAGGAATTTGTAAAGCAAAAGACTTTTATGATTCAGCCTGCTGTTTTGATTACTTTTTAATGAATTAATGTATATTATTGACTCAACTAATGCCTGGAAGAAAAAAGCTTCTTTTCTGGAAGAAAAAAGCTTCTTTCAAGCTTTTATTTTTCTATTAAGGTTATTTATAGTTTTTGGTAAATGTATTTCTTCTCTTAAGACTACAAAATGATAGTCTTTCTTTGGATTATCTGTAGGACTTTTGTATTTCAAGCTCTTGACTGAGTGAATTAGCTAATGAAGGCTTTTTTTTAACTTGATTTATCCTTTGATGATATACGGCATTATGGTACTTGATGCTAATTTTAGACAGAAAGTAATTTTGGTTTTTGTTTTACATACTTTATGATTAGAATAATACAGAATGATAATGTCTAAGATCCAAGGTGTGTTTTAAATAGACAGTAGCATAAAACTAGCAGAATCCTGCTGTTTCTATTCTTAGTAATCCTATTAGAAAAATACACCTTCTACTCTATCTCTTTGGTGATAGAATTGTTCCTTACAGGCTTCTCATTTTTAATGGATCTAAACATTTCATTTTGCCACCACAGTGTTGTCAGAAAATGACTCTGCATTGCCTTATGTCTGTATATCCTAATATATGTATCTGTGCATTATTTGCAAGTTTAGATGGGCCTTTTAGTTACACTTCATTTTTTTGAGGCAGTTACAGAGTTGTAATTTCGTGCTTGTTCATGACACAGACACTCATTTAAAATATAATAAAGTATTATGAAGATGATTTTGTTCTGTGCAAATATATTAGTAGACAAGTAACATGAGCAATTTTGTTGTGTTTCTCTTTTTCTACTTTTCCATATACAGCCCCAAATATTAAATTTCTATCCTCAAAAAGATATAGTTCTTTTCGGAGGGTTGTGATGTACATATGCACAGATTGACTTAATTGTAAGCAGGTCGGTGATAGGGTATGAGCCTCTTCCAAGACATTAGAATTTAAAAGTAGTCTTTTCTGAGCCTTTTTCTGCCTCGGCAAAATTGAAAGTAAAAAAATTTGTTCGGAATACAGTACCTACTTTTAGGGTTGGACCTTTATAATGACCTTTATGACTGTAGTGGGAATAATAATACATGAAACATAATTGATTTACCTTGCTTATTATGCTGAAAACAAAAATTTGGAACTCCCTAAGGTAAATAAAAACTTAGAATTTTTTTTATTTCTGAAGAAAGAATTACTCTGCGCATCAGCCTCAAGCATGATTTAAAAACAACAACAAAACAAATGTGCCCTGTAGAAATGACTGCAACTGATTAAGTCTGTGATGCTTTTATTTTGCCATAACTAAATCAACTAATCAGTTTTCATTCAGGGAGTAAGAAAGTATCTAGTAAAATTTTTGGTCTTCTGAAAGAAAGCTTAAAACCAGCTTCACTTCCTCTTTTAAAACCCCTATTCCTTTCCCAATGTGTATGTCTGTGTGCATATTTTTTCTGTGTATGCCTAGAAAAATAATATGTCAATAAGCCCAGGTTAGTGTATAAAATAAGTACCTGAACAACTTGATTCGCTTCCTCCCCTCACAACTTGTCAGGGTGAAGGCTGTTTTCTGTTTCCTTATTAGACTGTAAATTATTTGAAAATTTGGAATAGTACATCATATTCCTTACAGTACTGGTACATAGATTACCATCTGTGTGATGAAGGACAGAACTTGATCTATCTCATTTGAAAAGTACTTGGCATATAGTAGTTGCTGAAATATCTGTTGAATGATTGAATTGGGTATTATTGCTGGGTGGCATTTTATAACAGTCTGTTCCAAGAGTGCAGCACACATAAATGATCAGATTTGGCTCCTTGGGACTTACTTTTAGGTGCTAATAATTTCCTTGATTTCTTTTATTTGTCCTTTTCTTTTTTCTAATTGTACAGATATCATGTATTCATTGTTGAAAATTTAGAAAATAAAAATAAACATGAAGAATACAAAAACTATTCATAGTCCCACCATCCAAAAACATCTTGGTGTGTATACTTTCAGATTTTGTTTTTTCATATATATACTTACTTAATTTTTCTTTACAAAACATGGTTTCGTTTTTTAGAATCATATATGTGTTACTTTCCCTTCTAAAAAAATCTGAATTTATATATCCTAAAAAATTGAATTTATGTATCCTATTTCTCTGCTCACAGCTGCTGAAAAGATTGTCTTTGTTTGCTGTCTGCAGTTCACTCCTCCCATTTTCTCTTGAGTCTACTTTAACCTGACTCTCCTTCCACCCCTCTCCCTGCCCCTTGACCCTCAGCTCTAGTTAAATCATTGTTGATCTCCCTTTGCTAAATCAGTGGTCAATTTTCAATTCATGTCTTATTTGACCTACCAAAAGCATTTGAAACTATTTTTCACTTCCTTACTTTTGGCTTCTGGCTTTGCACTCTTTTTCTAAGCCACTAAATGCTGCAGTTCCATAGGGCTCAGTCCTTGAACTTACTTTCTGCACTCTCTAGGCGATCTCATTTGCTCTCTTGGTTTTAAGTATTATACACTGATGAGTCCCAAATATTACTTCCAAGTCAGAATTTTGTTCCACTTGGGTATTTAATAGAAATTTCCAATTTAATATGTCCAAAGCCAATCTCCTGGTATCCATTACCCACAGCAAACAAAGCAACTGTTCTTTCCCTTAGTCAGTAAAGGACATATTGGCAATGTAGTCGAAAAACCTTGAGGTCATTTGCACAGCTTGGGTTCCCAGGAAGACAAACTGAGGCAAAGATTATCAAGCTAAGGGTTTATTAAGGAGTGTTCTTCAGACCTACAGGTGTGGAAGGGAAAAGAAGGTAAAAGGATTGGTGGAGGGGAGAAGTTAGACAGCAAAGCTGTCTTAGCAAAACCTCAGCCACCCCCACTGGGGCTCTGAAGCTAGGATAGCTCATTGTGGTTGTCCTGAGTTGGGGCAAGGGGCAGTGGGAGTAAATGATATCACTTGGAAAGTGAGTACAGATTAGAAGTCCAAGGACTGAGCCCCAGGAAACTACAACCTTTACACTCCCGTGTCAACCAGTCATTAGTTTTGGCTGCGCCAGGAAGAGAGCATGACCTTGACTTTCTCCAGCTTGAGAGTCATCTGCCAGCAGCATCCCCAGTATCTGGGGAGTAAGTCCTCTCCTGAATGGAGATCATCATCCATAACTCCTCTCTTTTTCTCTCATCTCCAGTATTGAATTCATCAAGCAGATGTTACCTCTGCTTTCAAAATACATCCAGAATCTGACCAATTCTCACTACCATCTCCGCTACCATTGTCCATACCACTGTCATCTCTTGCCCACACAATAGTCATGTTCTCCTAACTGGTCTCCTGCTTCCACCCGAGCACATTTCTTTCTTTTCCCCTCACAGCAGTTATAGTAATCCTTTCAAAACAGAGTCACATTATGTTAGTCTAGTGCTCTTGCTTCTCCTCTCAATTCGAATGAAATCCTATATTGTTTCCATGGCTTAGAAGGCCCTTTTCCTCTCTACTACTGCTTGCTCCTTGCTCATGCCTCTCCAGCCACATTAACCTTTCGATCCAGTTTTCCAGGGTCTTTTGGTCTGCTTGTTTGCTCTCTTGAGTTCCGCCCCACTCCATCAGTTCTTTCCCTTCTTCCTCTGTCAGGCAGTCTAGCAGGTAAAAGGATGTCTGTCATATCAGCATTAAAGGACATGGTCAAGGTTATGCAGTGAGAAAATTATTGCAGAGCTCAAAAAAAGTTGAAGCATTTTGCCTCTAGCCATCTCTTATTCCTTCTGGTATATCTCTGTACAGAAAAATTGATGTAATTTGAAGTGAAAAAAATTTTTGATGTTTTTAAATTGTTCATTTTGGTCATAGTTTCTTGAAACGGATCATTGCTTTGTGCTCCACCCCACCCCCGACACACACACAATATCAAGTTGACTTGTAGTAAAATGCATTACTCTTCCTGCAGCTATGCGATGGGATTGAGGTCATGCCACTTCATGCATGGAACTAATTATTTTTTGCTCTTTCTTTCCTGTACAGAGCTTTTCATCCTACTATAAAGGAGGATTTGAACAGAAAATGAGTAGGCGAGAAGCTAGTCTTATTTTAGGTATAAGGTAGGTTTGCCACCTAAGTATTATTTTTGTTCTGTGGCCAAGGGTTTGTCTTGAAAAAGTAGAAAATGTTACGGTAATATTATCCTTAAATTTAAAATTAGGAGTAGGAAGGAGAGGAGAAAGTATCAATTATTTACATTTTAGAATCTCAAATTTAAGAGAGTATCCCCATCCCCTGAAAAAAAGCTTAGGTAAACTTATATGCTGTGTCTTTATTCTTTGACAAGGAACTGTTATATTTGAGTACTAAAATTACAAATCAGTCGATCAAAATATCTCTTACTGTGACACTGAATTCTTTCTGACTTATTTTAATAATTTGATATAATTCATTACAATATACGATCTGTTTCACAGTTCTTTTCTAGTATATGTTATTGCACTTATTTCATCTTAGCATCCATTTATTATCTAACTTTGAACAGTATGGGAGAAAGTCAAAATTGGTATTGTGTGAGACTATTTAACACTTAGCATTAAGAATATTTCCCCTACCTTAGATATACCAGAAGCTATATTCATTTCTTTCCCTTATGTTCCCTTAGGGCTCACTCTCAAATTTTGTGGGAGTTGGTTATAATATGTTATCCACAATAAATTTTCTGGTGATTTAATCAGCATAAGCCGAACAGTCTATAAAGTCCTATATTGCCTTTTTTTTTTTTTTTTTTTTTAAATTTCTTACAGATCAGCAGATTTTTTTAAAGCTAAAAGCATTTTATTTATTTATTATGATTTAGGAAGAAAAAAGAGGGGCAGCTCTGTATTTTGTGTTTCATTTACATCTAAGAAGAGATGAAATCTCTCTATTTCTATTTTAGAGAACAGACAATAGGAAATGATTTTAAGCAGTGGACCCAGATTAGGAGGCTAGGTATATTACTGACTCTTCCTTGCTTAATATTATTTAGACTGGTATTATTTTTCTTGAACTGTTAGTGTGCTCCTGTAACAACCCACTCATGTTCTTTAAATGTGAATATGAAACACATTATAAAGCTCAAATCAAATGTTTTTTGAGTTTATCATTTAATATCATCCAAGCCACTTGTATTGCTAGACCAGCTATTTAGGAATTAATTGTATTTTTGATTTCTCTTAAGATACATGGTCATAAAATTTGGTCCTATGAAACTGGAGGCTATACCAGATTCACAGGGAAAATAAGTAAATTCATTGGTTGAGACAGAGACTCTCCAAGTGGGTCTGGGCGTGAATAGCAATTTTACCACCTACTGTTTGACCTCTGTTTCATCATTTATAAAACAGAGATAATATTAGTTCTTACTGTATAGGGTTACTGTGAAGATTAAATTATATAATGTATATGACATTTTTAAAACAAATCATGGCACATAGTAACTACTCAAAAAGTGTCAGCCAGGCAAACCAAATTCTTAACCTGATTCTGCTTCTTAGGCATTGTATCATCTTGATCAAGTTATTTTGAATTTTTCTGTGCCTTCATTTTTAAATTGGGATGGATGTTTGCCTTGTTGAAGTAATATATGAACAATATGATACTTTTTTATAAAAGTGTCCACCAAGTAAGTATTGAATAAATGCTGGCTCTCTTCCTGTCTTTATCATGAAAGAATAGCTAAATATTTGTCCCTGAGGCATTAAATAGAAAGGTGAAACTATCTTTCTTTCCTTTAGCCCTTTCTTTCAGTCAGGCAGTGTTGATTATGATGAGGCACCTCAAGATGTGAATATGTTGGTATGGTTTCATTTTTTTGCCATCAGTGAATCTAAAATACGTAGACTATAACTGGTAGGTAAGGGCCAAATGGAACTGACTCTGTCAGTACCCTAAAAGAAAAACACTTTACGAGCTACTAGATCATTCTATGCATTCTTACTTAATGCATTTAATGGTGATTGTTTGCCAGGTTGCATATTTGAGTCTTTCCTTTATGTTTTTCCTTGCAAGAGGATAGTTTTATGAACTGCAACTTATGTCTGTAACAAAAAGCCCAAAATATTTTACTGAGCTCTCCAGGAAAACTAGTACTATATTTGGTATTTTCTGAAATGATGCACATTAATGATTTTCAAACTTTCTAAAAACTTCTGTGGAACTCTTTGTTTAGACTACATGTTATTCAGAAAGCCAGTTGTGAAAAAGATAAAACCAAAACTGCTGTGTTTGCCATGGGATTGGGGGACCACTCAGCTGCACACTCCCCACCCCCCACCCCCACTGCCAGCAGTATGTGCTCTATAGAGCACAGACTAAAATTCTTGATCTATATGGCATGGTGCTTAAAGTTATATTTTCTACTTCGTATCGAAATTATATGTATACTAAAAGTATATCACATACACATTTAATTTTTTATCCTGTTTGAAACCAGCATTCTCCTATCTTGTTTAATCTTTTTTTTAAATGCAATTTTATTGAGATGTATTCACAAGACATACAGTCCTTCAAAGAGTACAATGAGTTGTTCATAGTATCATCATAGTTGTGCATTCATCACCACAATCAATCTTTGAACATTCTCATTACTCCAAAAAATAAAATTAAATTAAAATAAAAAGGAACATCCAAAACATTCCATTCCCCTCCTCCCCCTTGTATTTTTTTAAGGGGAAAGAAAGAAAAGGAATCCATCCAGCAGACAAACAAGAATATTTCCATTCATCCCAAAACTCACCACCTTAAAGGCAGAACATTTTGAATGCCCATACTTGTGCATAAGAACTTTCCTTGTATTTCTTACTTTAATCTAGTTCACTGGTTGGCAGACTTCAGTGTACATAATACTTTGCAAAGTTTTATGTTCAAAACCATTGTACTGTTTTTTATAGGCAAGGTAAGTGATTTTCAAGCACAATTTTTATTGGAGTAATTTTCAGATTTTGCTTTATATGCTGAATAAGAACTTAAGATCCAAACTAAGATACAGCTGTGCTATGTATCCCCCCAAAAAACACAGGAAATTTGGATTTTACCAAACTTAGTTTTCACTATCCATTAGTAGGCACATTTGAATAGCTTTATGAAATAAGGTTTTTATAGCACCCTGTCCCCCCTTTTTTTACTTTATAATTTTTTCATTGTTCCAGTTTGCTAAAGCTGTCAGAATGTAAAAAATACCAGAAATGGATTGTCTCTTATAAAGGGGGCATATTAGGTTACACATTTACAGTTCTAAGGCCATAAAAGTATCCAAACTAAGGCATCAACAAAAGGCTGATGAAACCTTCACTGAAGAAAGGCCGTTGGCATTTGGGGTTCCTCTGTCACATGGGAAGGCACATGATGACTTCTGCTATTCCTTGTCTCCCAGGCTCTTGTTTCAAAACGGCTTTCTCCAAAATGTCTCTGGGCATTTTCTGTTTTAGCTTCTCTTTCTCAGCTCCTGTGGGTCCTTGCTTGTTTCTCCCAGGGAAACAAGCATTGGGGGTCTTAGCTTCTATGGGGCAAACTCTGGATTTCATCTCTTAGTTTCTTTTCTGGTTCTGATTTCAACGGCTATCTTCAAAATGTCTCTGGGTGTTTTCTCTCTGAGCATCTCTCTGAGCTCTCTTCAAAATGTCTCTGCCTTTTAACCTCTCATAGAGGATGCCAGTAAATTAATTAAGACCACCTTGAATGGGCAGGGTCACATCTCCATGGAAACAACCTAATCCAAAGGTCCCACCCACAATAGGTCTGCCCCCACAAGATTAGATTAATAGAACATAGTTTTTCTGGAGTACATAATCAATTCAAGCCAGCACAGTTATACAGTAACCTTTTATAGTGTTAGTATTTGTTGATATAGAGTCTTTGTTCTTTCAAGGAGTTAACCTTTTTACAGCCATTTTCTTGTGGAGGGCTATATAAAATGTATTATGCACCTCCTGCATGTACAATACTAGATACTGTTTTAACATACAAATAATGGCCTTTGTCCTTAAGAAACTTAAAATCTACTTAAGGAGGCATGTCAAATATATACAGAAAAAATGGAAAACATAACTAATAAATGAATGATGTACTATAGAGAACCAAAAAAGGTGAATGATAAATGTAGTTTAGCCACAGAATATTAATCATATTGGAATTTTTTTTCTAAGTAATGTGTTTTTTGTTTCTTAATAACCAGTTAAGCCAGTATAGTATTCATAGTCCTGGTCCAGTGTTTGATGGTTACTTCCTCAGAATGTAGTAATCTCTTACTTATTGGTAAGAGTAAGTTTGAAATAGTCTCCCAAAAGACTTCTATAAAAAGCCAATGAGATACCCTTAAAGTACTTATACAAAAAGATTTAATCATTTATGTGCTTATTCTGGATCAGCACATTTTGGATTGCACATTTTAACATTCTTGGCAATCTCTGATTTACCAGGAGATTAGAAGTAGTAAATAACCGGAGAGGAACTGCTTGAGCCTGGAACACTGGCAGAATCAAGGTTGACAGCCGACACACTGACAGCATGAGAGGCACGGTGCAGAACAGACACAAGAACTTAAAATGGATAGTACTCCAGGGCCACTTGGAAGGGCAGGCAAACCCCTGCGGACCTTTGTACTTAACTGATACTCGTGAAGATGCCTCTGAGTCATTCAAGAAATGCTAAATTAGGTTATTCGCACTCCTTTTTTTTAAAAAAAGTAGGAAATATGTGATACATTTTTATAAAAATGCTTTATTTGCAAAATAATAACTACTGTTCTTTGAATACTTACTGTATGTGATGTCATGCTAATCCTTTTACTTATCTAATTTATCCTTAAAATGAATCCTGAGGGGTAGGTTTTATGATGCCCATTTTACATAGGAGAAAATTAGAACTCAGAGTATATGTGAGCAGGACAAAATTTCATAGCTTAGCATGATAGAATCAGGATTTTAAACCCAGATCTGAATAACTGAAAGTACATGTTTTTCAACACTACAGTATATGGTTCATACATACAAATTAAATTATTTTGTGCCTCACAACCACCACTCTGTACTTTGCCAGCTATCATTATCCCCATTTGAGGCCCAGAGGCTCAGAAAAGTTAAGTAGCTTACATAAGATCGTATCACTATTAAGTAGCAATACTAGGACTTTGTTGTTAGTATTGTTAATTTTTTTTTCCTTGATAGAAAATGTACTAATGAGAAACCTTTCCAATACTGGATGAATAAGGTTTTATCGAAACAATTTCAGGTTTATTTAACTTTCTCCTGTAAATTTTGTTTAGAGCCTTGGCTATTAAAACAGCCAAACCTTTTTCCACAGGTTTCTTATAAAACTAAATTAAATTATGATATGTGAGGGGTTTTGAGATCCTCTTTTGAAAGATAATAATAATACAAACCAACTTATTGAGCACTTGCTACATGCCAGGCACTGTTCATTTAATCCTTGCAAATAGCCCTCTGAGGAGTATACTATTGGAACCCCCATTTTGCAGTGAGGAGACTGAAGCACAGAGAGGTTAAACAATTTGACCAGGGTTACCCAATCCTAAATGGCAAAACTGGCCTTAAGATTTGGTAGTCTAGCCCTGGAGTTCAAATACCTATCTGCTCCACCGTGTTTACTGCCTTCCCGAAAAACAGTTTGAAGATAATTTTCATAGTCTGTGAACTATGACTCCCCTGCCCTATATATTTTATTTTATTTTATTTTATTTATTTATTTTTATATTGATTGAGAATAAGGACCAGCATTACAAACAAAAATACTTGACAGCATCGAATCAATGATTTATTCTGATGATTAGTGAAATTAAGTGAAAAGCTGCAATTTCTCAGCTGTCCACAAGATGGGGAAATTCTCATTAGTTTTTAATTTCTTGAAACTCAAATTGTTCATTTATAATCTACATTTGACACTATTTACTGTAAGCATATTAATTTATTTTTACAGCCCATCTGCTGACAAGGCCAAGATTAGAACAGCTCACAGAAGAATCATGATTTTGAATCACCCAGATAAAGGTAGGTAGAATTCCTGTTTTTCATAATATGTGGCTCAGAAGATGCTCTGAATTGGTTTCAGTTTGCTTTAATTATAAATGGTATGTAATTGAGATGGAAGTTTATGTGCCACATGTATTGAGATTTTTTCTCATAAACAAATGTTCCTTTAGGTTGAAGTTTAGTGACCTTCAGTAGTAGTAGATTTATATTATCAGCTTTTGAGAATTTAGTTGCTGGTTTTTGTACATGAGTGCTTGAACCCCTTTGTGAAGTTCCTAGCATTTTGCATGAGAGAGAGGAAATCTGAGTTGTGGACTCTTTGATTGCATGAACTGATTTAGGCATCATGAATTACATTTGTTTAACCTTAAACATGAAAGCACAAGATTTGGAGAATAGATCTAAATCTCTGACTGTAATAGATTGTAGATGGTTGTGAATTTCTTAATTCTGTTTTAGAAGGCACTGAGGCTGAGCCATTTGGTTTTTTGGCCAGGTTTTTAATGTAAATTTGTCTTACTGAAAGACAATTATTATAACTTTAACTACACTGCAGCTGCTTGAGAGAGAACGCCCATATGCTCATTACTGTTTTTGCTTTAAAATAACAGATGGTAGAAAGTTGCACTGTATTTCAGAAGTCAAGGGGGGTGGGGAGCGGTTAAAGGGTTCCTTGTATTCTTATTTACAGTCTTAACATTTCCTAATTATTTTTGAAAAAAATTTAAAATTTTTGGATTCCTACCCTTCCACACTGACACCAAAATAAGGCATTGTTTTTCAGATTTCTCACTTAATAAGTTACTATAAAAATTCTTTTCCCTAAACATCAGTTTTGCACTTGCTATTCCTTAGTGTGAATAAACAGGAGTATAAACTTTGAAAAGAGGTTTTGCTTAAAATTTCTAAAGAGCGTCAGCAGTCACTGAAAGATCCACTTAACTAATTTACTTTGCATTGGGGACTTCCAGAGTAGAAATGTGTTGAAGTGCCTCCTTTTAGCCCTCTGTCTCCTAAATATCCCCTGCCTTCCAGTTCAAGTATAGGCCCTTCTTTGATTGATTGCAGTAGGATCAAGCACTCATGTCTTTCAAATGATTGAGAAGTTGTTGATCATGCCTGCTGTCAAGGAAGCAAGTTATAAAATGCATCTTTAAGAGACTTTGTCTTTTTAGCTACCTTTAGTTAAAAAGAAAATGTTTGTGTATCTTATGATCCAGTAGTGCTAACTGATATCCTCCTGTCTGGCTCTGTTTGGGTAGCGGGTGTGAGAGGGTAAACCAGGAAGCAGGAGGCCAGCATTTTTCTCTGGTTTCTGCCTTCCAGCTAGCGTGTGGCCTTGAACACTCCTGTTACCTCTCCAAATTGCAGTTTTATCATTTACAGAATGAAGGGAATTACTCCTAAAGTCCTTTTTGGTTGCGTGATTTGTAGTCTCTTTATATGTCTATTCAGTTAATGAAAAACCTATACCTATACAGATGACATTTTTAACTTAAGAAAGATGCTCTTTGTCTTTTTGGATCCTCATACCCTCTAAGAATGTGAGACAAACTATGGACATTTTTTCCATATAATTGCTCATTTATGGACAATTTTTTAAAATTTGCAGTTTCAGAGAGTTTACAGACTTCCTAAAACCCATTCATAGACTCATTCTTAAGGACCTTTGCTCTAGTAGAAGTATAGTGAATTAAGAAATAAAGTTACTAATACTAGAGGGAAAAAAAATAAGAGTCTGATGGAGCTGGGTGATGATAGCACATAAATCTCAAATTGTCTCTTAAAAAAGACTTGTTTTTTAACTAGGAAGAATATAACAGTTTTAACAAAAATGTCTCATTGTTCTTATAGAGACAAAACCAGGAATATTTGGGGAAGTGTCAGAATGGAGAACTCTTAATTTCACCTCTTCCTTTTATATAATTCTTCACCACATTTGCTCTGGTCAGGTTACCACTGGGTGTTTGCAGGCCTCTACCCTGTTGTAGGTGTTAAATCCTCCACCCAGTGCTTCTGAAATTCATAAATATGTTCCCTTACCCCATTACCAAGTCACTGTTGGTTTTGCTACCAGCTGGTAGAATACATTTGGAACTTCAAATGTGTGATCAGCTGTAATTTGTTACGCATTTCATTATCAGCTTATGCAGAAAAAGTGGCATCAGAAAATTAGTTGTGGGAAATGGCTGAAAATAATTTTTTTGTAACCAGTAATAAATGATCATTCAGATGTGCTTTGGTAAAATGTAAATTTGCTTTTTCATGTTAATGAGATAAAAGGTTAATGTGGTAAATACATCTCGGGTCCTTGATCTAATGCTTTCAGACTCTAATATCTTTTAAATTACTGCTTTTCGTAAATTGCTAAAAAACGAGAGTAGCTGTTATGAAGTCAGTATTTTTAATATTAATACCTAGTATGTATAGAAGGGAAGACAGACTAAGTAAATTTGAAACACTATGAGATTTCTTATAGACATCCAATCCAGTGCTATCCAATGCTATGCCAGGCCCCAGTTTACTAGTATGCAATAGGTTAAAAAAAGAATTGGGAAGTAAGCATTTAGAAATGGAAAGTAAGCATTTAGAAATCTTTACAGCAACGTGAGATTGCTGTGATATCCAAATGTGTGATACTTTTGTGTTTTGCAAAAGTATTGATCTGTTACAGATTGGGAATTAAATATATATATATATGCTTTTTTTCACCATAGTTTGAGAAACACTAATTTAATCAATGATGCCTCCTAAACCAGGACTCTTTGTGTTCCATCCTGGGAGAAAATGGCCTTTTAGCTTTCCTTAAAGACTGTTAGTGATGGAGAGCTCCTGCTTTACAAAGCAACCATTCTATTGGTAGGCAGCTTTAACTACTAGAAAATTTTTCCTTACATTTAGCTATAATCTGCATGCTTTTCAATTTATGCCCCCTTTCAGTAAACATGTAGTACTCTCTCACTTCTTTAATAGTATTTAAAATCAAAATTAAATTAAATATTGAGGAATGTTAAGTGGTGCAGCCATAGTAGAAAGCAAGATGGTGGGTCCACAAATAGTAAATATAGATTTACCATATGACCCACGATCCTACTTCTAGGTACATACCCAAAGAAAGTGAAAACAGGGTCTCAAACAGATACTTGTACACAATTGTCCATAGCAGCATTGTTCACAGTAGTCAAAAGGTGGAAACAGCCCAAGTGTCCATCAGCAAATAATTGGAAAAATACAATGTGGTACATATACACAATGGAATATTATTCGGCTATAGGAAAGAATGAAGTTCTGAGTCATGCAACATGGAAGAACCTTAAAAATATTATGCTCAGTGAAATAAATTTGCAAGACACATAAGGACAAGTATTGTGTGATGTCACTTAAGAGAGATGTCTAGAATTAGCAAATCTGCAGTGAAAGAAAGTAGATTAGAGGTTGCCAGGGAATGGGAGGAAGAGGGAAGGGCGAGTGTATGTTGGATATGGAGTATATAAGTAAAATTAATAAAAAACATTAACATATTGGGATAAAACAAGTCAAGGTAATTATACTGTTGAATGGATGTTCTCTATTCTCACTGTAGAAGCAGCTAAATTTGGCATGAAGTCCTAGTAATAATTAATATATTACAATTTATTGCACTATATTACATTTAAAAGATGGATTGCAAACATTGAGAAAAGAAAGATACGATCACCAAGAGACAACATGGACACTTGGGATGATAATGTTTTGGAACTAGACATAGGTGGTAGGTGCACAACATTCTGAATGTATTAAGTACTACTGAATTGTTCACTTTTAAAATGGTTAATTTTATATTCTGTTCTTATTTCTTTCCTTCTGCTCTCTTTGGGTTTAATTGGCTTTTTTTTCCCTCTAATTAAAAAAAAAAGCCTGTTCATTTCATTAATTTCAGCTGTCATTCAGTTCAAAATACTGTAAGTTCCATTATCATTTCTTCTTTGACCCATAGATTATTTGACATGTATTGACTAATTTCCAAAGAATTGGTAACTTTCTAATTACCTTTATATTATTGATTTGTACCTTAATTCCATTTGGTCTGAGAATATATTCTTATTTCAGTTCTTTGAAATTTGTTGAGCCTTACTTTATAATCCAGCATATGGTCAACTTTGGTCACTAATCTTTGAGCACTTCAACAGAGTGTATACTCTGCAGTTATCGGGTGTAGTGTTCAATATATGTTAGTAGGGTCACATTTGTTGATTGTGATTTTCAGGTCTTCTGTATCTTTATATCTTTACTGACTTTTTATCTACCTGCTCTGTTATCTGTTAAGAGAGGTATAAAGTCTTCCACTTTGATTGTGGATTTGTCTATTTCTCCACTGAGTTCTATCATTTTGTTTTCTTTTTTTTTTTTTTTTATTGTAAAGGTATGTTTTGGGGCATATCTAATTTAGAATTTTATCTTCCTTGTAGATTAACTCCTCATTTTGAAATAGCCATACATATCTCTAATAATGCTTCTTGCCATAAAGTATACTTAATCTGAAATTGCTTGTAGCTATACTGGTTTTCCTTTGGTTAGTGTTTACATGGTATATCTTTTTCCGTCTTTTTATTTTCAACATTTCTTTATCTTTACTTTTGAAGTTTGAAGTTTGTTTTTTCTAACTGCATGTACTTGGGTTTTGTTTATTTTAATGAGTCCAATAATTTTAGACTTTTAATACAAATGTGTAGTCCTTTTATAATTAATGTAGTTTTTGATATTTGAATATATTTATACCATGTTACTAACTTTTTTCTATTTGACTCATCTGTTATATGTTCCTTTTTCTTCTTGCCTTCTTTTGGGTCATCCAAAATTTTTTCTTTCTGTTTTCCTTTAGCAACTTGATAGATACACTTTTATATTTTGTTTCTATCTTTAGTTAAGTACAACATACCTCCTTGACTTATTTCAGTGTAAAATAAATATTATTTGGCCAATCCTTTTAAGATTTTCTCTTTGATTTTCAACAGTTCTACTATGATGTGCTTTGATATAATCTTCTCCTGCTTGAACCTATGAGATGCTGTCTTTCATCAATTTTAGAAGACTCTGGTCCGTTATGTATATTCTGTTCAGCTGTTGCCTCTGCTCTTTTTTCTCTTTCCTCTTCTTCTGTAACTCCAAATGTGCGCATGTTTGTCCCTACTTTTATTTACTGTCTCATTTGTCTTTTACATTCTCTTCTGTATCTCCATCCTTTTTTTGTCTAGATCTTATCAGTTAATCTTTTTCCCAGTTCATTGACCTTTTTCCTACTATATCTAATCGGCTCTTAAATAAAATAAATAAAATTAGAATAAAATTTCCAATTGATTCTTTTTTATGGAATCTACTTCTCTGTGAAATTCTCCATAATTTTATTTCCTCTGTCATTGTTCAATTTTCTTAAAAATATTACTAATAATTGTTTCAAAGTCCTGATATCTACATCATCTATGTATCTCTCTATTGTCTTCTTCCCCCTTCTTTTGGTTTTCAGTCCTTCTCTAGTATACAAGGTGATTTTTTTACTGAATGTCAGATGTGTTTTGTATAAAAGCAACAGTTTTTAAACTTTGGTCTCAGGGTCCAAAGAGTTTCTTTGTATGAATTTTATCAACCAATAGTTACCATAGTAGGAATTAAAACTGAGAATATTTATAGATAGGTATCTGTTAATTCATTGTAAAATAATATTAAACTTACCACATATTAATATAAATAGCATAAGCTTTATGACTGTGTTTCTAAAACAAAATTAAAAAGAGTAGGAAAAGTGGCATTGTTTTTCATTTTTTCAAATCTCTTTAATGTCTGCTTCATAGAAGACAACTGGCTCCTCAATCATTTTCAGCATTCAGTGTCTTGTGTGGTGTTGTTTTGTTTAAAGTATATGAAGAAAATGCAACTTCACACAGATAGTGGGCAGAGGAGGATTATTTTATATCTCTTTTCAGATAATTGTAGATATTTCTTCTTTGCTACTGCTAATTTCTTAAAAGTTAATTGCATTGTGGAATTTAAAACCATACCAATGAACTTTTTGAATTCTGTTATATTAAAATCCATTGGTCTGTCTTGTACTTTGAATTAAATTTTTACTTACGCATGATTTTGTAACATCATTCATTGATCATTTGGAACATATTGCTTCACTGAGTTTTACACATCTTCCAAATATTAACACATTTCATTATATCACTGGTTCTCAAAATGTGGTCTGTGGCATTGAGGAATTGAAAATACCTTATTGACCAAAAAGGGGAAAAGAAAGGTAACAAAATAAGGTTACAGTGGCAAAGAGATTTCAGATAGAGTCAAGAGGCTACCCTGGACGTTTCTCTTATGCAAGTTCCAGCTAAATATCCCAAATGGCCACAGTATGTCCTAACCAACAGTAGTCCCAAAATACCGAGGTCTCTGTCTGAGATTCCATAAAAATTTCATTCATTAAGTTTATCTCTCAGACACTTAAATCCACCAGAGTGTTCCTATGCCAGACGAGGCCTAAAACCCAGAGGCAACAGCCTCTTTAAGAACAACAGTCAGATGCAGCCCCCTTCCCCATAATGTTGACACCCCTTTTCAATCTGAGCAAGTTAGGGTGGTCTCTGCCTAGCACCTCTGAAGATCTAGAAAGTGATTAAACAAGAGGAAGGGGTAGTAACAGACAAGACAGGATTTAGCAAAAGATTACGAATATTGAATCTTTATATGAATTTTTTTTAGATGCTGGGGTATTAGAATAGCTAGAAGGAAGTAACTGAAAAGGTGGAACATGATATTCTTAAAAATTTGCTCTATAGCTACTTGTTAAATTGTACCTTGAAAGTTATCACCTAAAAAAAAAAAAAAAAGAAAAGAAAATCTGCATGTGGGAACTAGGGACCTGTGCTTTACCTAGTCTTCTGGATGATGTACACTGATTACACTAAGGTTTGGGAACGTCTACTCCAAGAGTTTCAAATGAGGGCCGAGGGTGTTCATTGGGGCCTGGCTGGTTCTACCATTGAATCACTGTCTCAGTGGCTTCATGAAACTTCCAGAAACTTGACTTTGCTTTTCTGAAGCTTCCTGTTTTGCTTCCTAGCCTCCTGCCCTGTGCAAGTTCAGAATTTGTTTCATATTTTGAGGAAACCCAGCCATGTTTCAGGCTCTGTTTTTAAGCCTTCCTTTGTCAGATAGATCCAAGTTTTATCTTTCCACCCTATGAGATAGGCCAAAGCTCTGCTCCTCAGCAATGGCCTTCTCCTTCGGTCCTTTGCTCATACTTTCAACGTCTTGTCTCACTCTAAGAATCAACAAATATCCTATGGGTAAAAACAATTGTAGAATGTCATCTCGCCTTTTGGCGTACTCCTCTTCCAGAATCTGGACTTTTAAGACTGGCTTCCTCACTAGTTTCACGATAACTCTAAAGAGATGTTTTGTTGCTTTTGTTTTGTTTTTAATTTTGTCTGGCTTTTCTAGTTGTTTTCTCGGTGTGAATGTTGGTCTCCAACAAGCTGCTCCATCATAACCAGATATGGGAGTAAAAAAGTTTGTTTTTGATGCAGTATGCCAAATGGCTTAGCTGGTACACCATTTAGGACACTAATTGCAAAATAATGGTGACCTAGTCCAGTTCAGGAGTAGTGAAGATGAAGACAAAGTAAATTTGCGATATATTCTGGAAACAGAATCAACAGTTCTTAATGACTGATTTGATATATAGAAAGTAGGGAAAGAGAAATAAAGTATTTTTCCTAGATTTCTGAGTCAAAGAAGTAGGGGGATAGTGGAGCAATTTATGGAGATGGAGAGGTGGATTGTGAATAGATTTGGGAGAAAAATCAAGACTATTATGGCATGTTAAATTTGAAGTACCTGGGAACAGTCGAAGTGGGGGGGGGGGGTAAAAAATTGAATAGATGAGTCCAGAGTTCCGAGGAAGAATCTGGTCTTAGTAATTTGAGAGTTGTCAGCTTACAATGGTATTGCAACTGATTTCAAAAGTCAGGAAGTGAGAAAGTATGAATAGAGATAAGGAGGGGGAAAAAAACTAGGATCCAATGTTAAGAACCTAAATATTTATAGGTGAAGTTAAGAGAAGGAAAAGCCAGCAGAGGAGACAGAAGGAAGGAAATAAGGAGAGAATGGTGTCACAGAAGCAAGACAGGAGTATATTTAAGGAAGCCATGTGATCAACTGTGCCAAATGCTGCTGAGAAAGCCATTACAGGTGAGGATAGAGAGAGGATCCATAGAATTTTTACAACATTGGAATACTTTCATGACATTGAGAAACAGTTTTACTGGGTGGTGAGTGAAAAGAAGATGAGGAAGTAGAAGTTGCTTAAATGTATAACTTTTGGGGGAAGTTTTCTGTTGAAGACAAGAGAAAATTAGAGCAGTAGGTGGAAGAAGGGGATGTGACATCAAGGTGGAGAGTAGTATTTTTTCATTTTTTTACTTTTTTAATGTAGAACTTTGTTGAGCAGGTTTGTTTGTTAGTGGAAATGATCAGCTAGAGAGACTGATGTTTTAGAAGAGACTACGTTTAAATTCAACAGGGTTAAATGTAATGTTCTTTTAGGTCTCAAAAATCAATTGTATAAATATAAGAGAGACTTTGCAGTGTTGCACATAAAAGAGCGATGGGGGGATAGTTGTTCTCAAAGCCTTTAAAATTCTACAGTGTACAAGCTGCTAAAAATAAATGCATTCCTAAGCCTCATTGAGGTACACACAGTATCTTCATGAAGAGACACAGTATTACCGCAGTCTTCTCCACTTTGTCATTCACTCATTCAACTGAAATTTATTACTCAGACTCTCCTAAGCTAGGCAGGCAGACCTTATCTAGAATTTTGTGTCCATTTCTGGGTGCCAGCTTGAAATACATTGACAAACTAAGTAGTGTTTGGAGGAAGCCAGTCATGATGGTGAGGAGTCTGAAAGCAGTGCCGTTCATTAACTCAACAAGTGTTTATTGAGTACCTATTGCTAGCCAGACAATGTGCTAAATGCTGAGAATGTAGCAGTGTACAAAATAAACAAAGACCTTGCTTTCATGGATCCTACTGTCTACTAGGATAGACAGTGGATAGTGTAGTAGATTAAAAACGGCCACAGATTCTCCACTGCTCCTCTATCAAAAAGTGAGGTCTATTTCCCCATCCTTCGTGTCCGAGTTAGCCTTATCACTTGCTTTGACTAACAGAATGTGGCAGGAGTGGCACTGTGTGAGCTCTGAGCCTAGGCCTCAGGAGGCCTTGCAGCTTCCACTCTTATCTTAGACCCTGTGGCATCCATTTAAATGAAACCAAACTCGGCTCCTGGAGTATGAAAGCCCAAGTGGAGAGAGAATCCTAACCATCTTGGCTGGAGGTCCCAGCAAGACCATCCTGGGCCATCTAGTCCTAGATGACACTGACCCAGATCAGAAGAACCACTGAGCCAATCACAAAATAGGGAGAAATAAATATTCATTGTTGTTGTTTTAAGCCACTAAATTTTGGGATGGTGTGTTATGCAGCAAAGTGATACAGAAAGTGTTCCATGATGATAAGTGCTTTGAAGAAAAATAAAGTGGAGTAGGGGGTTCAGAAATTGACAGTTAGAGAGGGAGCAGCTGCAATTTTGCATAGATAATCTTAGAACTCCACTGTAAGGAGGTGATATTTGAGCAGAGACCCAAGGGAGTGAGTCATACCAAATCTGAGGAGAGAGTATTTCAGGCAGAAGCAATACTAAGTGCAAGACCCTGAAATGAGAACATACTTAGGTGTTCCTGTAATTTTCAGGTCAGGTGGAACACAGTGAGCAAGGGGAAGGGGGAGGAAAGATGATGGGAGAGGAAGCCTGGAGCCAAATGATGTGGCTTGCAAGCCATGGTAAAACTTAGGAGTTTATTATTAAATGTTTGGGAATGATATTACTTGATATACAGTGCTAGGAAGATTCCGTTGGCAGTTATGGAGAAAGTAGGAGCCGAGGGTAGACACAGTAAGTTAGTAGAGAAATTGTAGTAATCCAAAAGACAATGGTAGTGGTTTGGACTAGGGTTTTTATAGTGAAGGAGGTAAGGTGTGGGCTGATGTAGGAAGGTATATTCTGTAGTTCTTCAGTGAAGTGTTTCAGATCAAGTTTGTTAATTACATTATTCAACTTTTTGATGTCTTTACTCTTTCTTTTGTCTAATTATTCTGTGGATTACTGAGAGATATTAAATCTCCCACTATGATTATAGGTCTCTTTTTCCTTTTGGTTCTGTCAGTTGTTTCTTTTGGGGGTTGTGGGGCAGTGCTTAAAAAATGGGAATTTATTGGCTCATGGTTTTGAGATTAGGAGAAGTTCAAAATCAGGGTGTCAGCAAGGTGATGCTTTCTCTCCAGTCACTGCAGCTGGCTGCCCACGTTCCTTGGTCCTTGACTTTTCTGCCACATGGTGAGGTTTTTTCCTTTCTCCTCTGAGCTCCGTTGACTTATGGCTACTTGCTGTGGCTTTTTCTTTCTTTGTCTGAATCTTGTTCTGCTTATGGAGGATTCCAGTAATCTAGATTCAACCTGACCTTATTCAGTTGGACCATACAGTACCTGAAGTAATATCCTCAAGAGATCTATATCCAAATGGGTCTACACCCAACAGAATTTGAACCAGTATCAAGAATATGTCCAAACTGGGGTACACAATTCAAATCCACCATAGCAATTGTTTCTTTATATATTTTGAGGCTTTTTATTATATATATTCAAATTTTAAATTGTTTTGTCTTACCAGTGAATTGACTCTTTTAACGTTATGAAATTTCCCACTTTATCTCTTGTATTAGTTAGGGTTCTCTAGGGAAACAGAAGCAATGAGAGGTACCTATGATTATGAAATTTATAAAAGTGACTCACGCAACTGTGGGTATGCACGAGTCCAAATCTGTAGGGCAGTCCACAAACTGTCAACTCCAAGGAAGATGTCCTCAGGAAACGAACCGGAACTTCGACAAACTCCTCAGGAAACGCTTCGCTGGGCAGCCGAGGAAGAAGTGAAGGTCCTCTGTCTGTCTTGCTTATAAGTCTTCAACTGATTAATTGGATTAAATCCAGCCAATTGCATTCTCTCATTGTGGAAGACACGCCCTTTGGTGAGTCATCAGTCACAGCTGCAGTCAATTGACTGATGATTTAATAAACCAGCCTGTTGGTTTATTAACCAGCCACAAACATCCTCGCAGCAATTGTTAGGCCAGTGTTTGCTTGACCAGACAGCTGGGTACCATCACCTGGCCAAGTTGACACATGAACCTAACCATCACATCTCTTGTATTGCATTTTGCCTTAGCATGTACTTCATCTTATATTTAGTTTAGCAGTGCTTTGTTTTCATTAGTGTTTGCCTGGTATGTACTTTTCCATTCTTTTAAAAGAAACTCTATCAAATATAGTTTCTGGTTTATTTATATATTAATCAACTATATTGAGATATAATTTACATACAGTAAAATGGACCCATTTTAACAGCACAGTTTGATGAATTTTGACATATACACCCATGTAACCACTAACATAATCAAGACAACATTTCCATCAGCCCAAAGTTTCCTTGGTACCCCTTTCTAGTCATTGCCAATCCCTACCCCCAACTTGGGCAATCACCATTCTGGTTTTTGTCATTATAGACTAGACCTGTCTTTTCTAGAGTTTCATATAATGGAGTCATATAGTATATACTGTGTTGTGTCTGGCTTCTTTCACTCAGCATATTTTTAAAATTCAGCCATGTTGATGTATATGTCAGTAGGTTGTCCTTTTTTACTGTTGAGTATTATTCTTTTGTGTGGACATGCCAAATTTTTTATACATTCACCTTTTGATGGTCATCTGGGTTGTTTCCAGTTTTGGACTAATTATGAGTATAGCTGCTGTGAACATTTGTGTTCAAGTCATTGGGTGAACATGTTTTCATATCTCTTGGATAAATAGCTAGATAGAATTGCTGAGTCATGATAAATGGATGACTAAGATTTGAAGAAACTGCCAAACTGTTTTCCAAAGTGGCTGCACCGTTTTGCATTTCTACCAGCAACATCTGAGAGTTCCAGCTGCTCTACATACTCACCAACATTTTCTATTAATGTCTTTTAAATTTTAGTCATTCGTGTACTTATATCGGTATTTATTGTGGTTTTAATTTGCATTACTCTAATGACTAATTAGATTGATAATTCATATGTCTTCCTCGTGAAGTGTCTGAATAGTTTGGCTGTTTTTTAATTGGTTGCTTTTTGGTTATTGAATTGTATTGAATTTTTTATGGTTTCTATTTTTTTGTGCCCTATCTAAAAAATATTTGCTGACTCCAAGATTTTAGTGATTCTCTGTCTTACATTTTCTTCTACAAGTTTTGTGGTTTTAGTTTTATGGTTAGATCTGTGGTCTATCTTGAGTTAATTTTTATCTGTGGTTTGAGAAGAGGGTTGAGGTTCAATTTTGTTTTCCTAGTGAAAAGAATATCCTTTCCCCATTGAACTACCTTGTCATCTTTGTCAAAAATCAATTGGTGCTATATTTTTAGTCTTTTTCTGGACTCAATATTCTGTCCATTAGTCTTACATGTTTATATCCTCACACCAACACCCCACTGTCTCTATTACTATAGCTTTATATTAAATCTTTAAATCAGGTGGTGTAAGTCTTTCAACTTTGTTATTTTTCAAAATTGTCTCAACTATTCTAAGTCCTTCAACTATCCATATAAATGTTAGTACCATCATGTTAATTTCTGCAAAAATCCCTGCCAGGATTTTGATTGACATTACAATAAAACTGCATAACAATTTGGGGAGAATTGACATCCTAACAATATTAAATAATCTGATCCATTGACATTGTATTTGTCCATTTGTTTAGGTTTTCACTAATTTCTGCCAGAAGTAGTTTTCATGGTAGAGGACATGTGCAAATATTTTGTGAAATTTATCCCTAAATGATAGTTTTTAATTTCAGTTTCAAATTAACTGTTGCTAGTATTAATAAAACATTTATTTTGTGTATTGACAGTGTTTCTGGTGACCTTGCTAAATTCACTTATTTTTTTTTTTTAAGCACTTTTCATTGTATTCCTTAGCATTTTCTAAGTACGTGACCACATTGCCTATAAAGAAAAATTTCCTTTCTCCTTTCCAATCTTTATGCCTTTTGTTTCTATTTTTTTTCCTAGGACCTCCAGTACAATGGTAAATAAAAATAGAGAAGACATCCTTGCCTTCTTTGTGGTCTTAGAGGGAACATTGTCATTATTTTTCATCATTATGTATGATGTTAACTTTAGTTTCAGTTTTACCATGGTCTCTTTTAGACTGGTGAATTACATCAAGTGATGTTGTATGCTAAGCCAGACTTGCATTCCACTTGATCATAATGTATTATCATGTTTATGTATTGCCGAATTTGATTGGCTAACATTTAGTTACGAATTTTAACACAGTGTGTTTATGAGGAGTGTTGCTCTGTCATTTTCTTCTCTTGTAATTTAATCTAATTGTGGTATCAGGATAATGCTGACCTCATAAAATGCATAGAGAAGCAATCTCTATTTTCTGAAAAAGTTTGTTTAGGATTAGTATTATTTCTTCCTTAAATATTTGATAGAATTCATTAGTGGAGCCTTCTAGGTCTGGAGTTTTCTTTGGGGGGCTTTCAGTTACAAATTCGATTTATTTTATAGGGATAGGACTTTTCAGGTTCTATTTCTTGATTTGATAATTAGTTTTGGCAAACATTGTCTTTCAAGTAATTCATCCATTCCGTGTACATTGTCAAATTCACAAGCAAAAAAAAAACATGTTCTTAACTTCTTATTTTCATATTGTATGAGTTCTGTAATGATATCTCCTTTTTCATTCCTGACATTGGCAATTTGTGTCCTCTTTTTCTCATATTCAGTTTATCAGTTTTATTGGTCTTTTCAAAAAACCAACATCTGTTTCATTGATGGACTCAACTCTTGTCTATTTTCTATGTCACTGATTTCTGCTGTTATCTTTATTTTTCCTTCCATTTACATTGGGTTTAATTTCCTCTTCTGACAGCATCTAAGGTGAGAGCTTAGATCCCCTAGATTTTGAACCTTTTTGCTTTTATAATATAAGCATTTACAGCTATAAATTTTCCTCTAAGCTCATTTTAGCTACATTCCACAACTTTTTATGTTGTGTTTTCATTTTCATTCAAAATATTTTCTAATTTCTTTTGTGATTTCTTCTTTGGTACTTTAGAAGTATGTTTTATTTCCAACTACTTGGGGGATTTTCCACATATCTTTGTCACTATCAATTGGGCCTTTTATTGCTTATAACATTCCTTCTTCTGAAATCTTATTTGTCTATTATGAGAAGCTTATTCCAGTAGACACATTCCATCATTCTAATAGAGCCATTCCAATTTTCTTATGGTTAGTATTTGCATGGTGTACCTTTTTCCACCTTGTTACTTTTAATCTTTCTGTGTCTCTGTATTTGTTTATTTATTTTTTTTCCTCAATAAGGGATTAGTTTTATTTTTTTATCTTCATTTTATTGAGATATATTCACATACCACGCAGTCATACAAAGCAAATCGTACATTCGATTGTTCACAGTACCATTACATAGTTGTACATTCATCACCTAAATCAATCCCTGACACCTTCATTAGCACACACACAAAAATAACAAGAATAATAATTAAAGTGAAAAAGAGCAATTGAAGTAAAAAAGAACACTGGGTACCTTTGTCTGTTTGTTTCCTTCCCCTATTTTTCTACTCATCCATCCATAAACTAGACAAAGTGGAGTGTGGTCCTTGTGGCTTTCCCAATCCCATTGTCACCCCTCATAAGCTACATTTTTATACAACTGTCTTCGAGATTGTGTCTCTGTATTTAAAGTGGATTTCTTACAGGCAAATTTAGTTGATTCTTCCTTTTTAAAAAAATCCATCTGACAATCCCAGTTTTTTTATCTTGGTGTGTTAAGATTGTTTAGATTTAATGTAATTATGTGGTTGGGTTTAAGTCTACCAACTTGCTATTTGTTTTCTTTCTGTTCCATCTATCCTTTTTTTCTCTTGTCCTCTTTTCCTTGTTTCTTTTCATTGACTATTGTTTAGTACTCCATTTTATCTCTAGTATTGGTTCATTAGCCATATATTTTTGTTTTATCTTCTAGATATTTCTTGAGGGTTACAGTATGCATCTTTTTTTTTTTTTTAATTCAGTTTTATTGAAATATATTCACAAACCATACAGTCATCCATGGTATACAATCAACTGTTCACAGTATGATCATATAGTTATGCGTTCATCACCACAATCTATTTCTGAACATTTTCCTTACATCAGAAAGAATCAGAATAAGAATAAAAAATAAAAGTGAAAAGAGAATACCCAAACCATCCCCCCATCCCACCCTATTTGTCATTTAGTTTTTACTCCCATTTTTCTACTGATTTTTTTTCAATTTTTTAACTTTGTTTATCAAAAAATTAAAAACAAACAGGCAAACAACAACCAAAAGAACCCCACAACATTTCAAACAAAGCAATGGATTAAGGAAAACAAATAACCTAAAATAACTACTTTGCTTCCAATATGTTCCTACCATACCCCAAGAAAATTAATAAACCATGTCCAAACAGAGGAGTAAGAAAAACAAATAATCTAAAATAACTACATTGCTTCCAACATGTTCCTACCATACCCCAAGAAAATTAACAACCCCTAAGAAAACAAAGGAATAAGAGAAAAAAAAAACCTAAAATAACTCTATTGCTTCCAACATGATCTTACTATATCCAAGAAAGTTTACAAACCATAATCATTCCTGAGCATTCCCATAGCATTGAGATTACCCTCCATAGTTTATCTGTTCTTATTACATTATCATTCCCCCTCCACTAATTGGTATCTCTAGGTCCCCTACATTCTACAGTATAAAACATTGTACATTTTTCACAGAATTCACATTAGTGGTAACATACAATATTTCTCTTTTTGTGCCTGGCTTATTTTGCTCAGCATTATGTCTTTTTTTTTTTTTTTTTTTTAATCTTCATTTTATTGAGATATATTCATATACCACGCAGTCATACAAAACAAATCGTACTTTTGATTGTTCACAGTACCATTACATAGTTGTACATTCATCACCCAAATCAATCCCTGACACCTTCATTAGCACACACACAAGAATAACAAGAATAATAATTAGAGTGAAAAAGAGCAATTGAAGTAAAAAAGAACACTGGGTACCTTTGTCTGTTTGTTTCCTTCCCCTATTTTTCTGCTCATCCATCCATAAACTAGACAAAGTGGAGTGTGGTCCTTATGGCTTTCCCAATCCCCTTGTCACCCCTCATAAGCTACATTTTTTTTTTTTAATCATTTTATTGAGATATATTCACATACCACACAGTCATACAAAACAAATTGTACTTTCGATTGTTTACAGTACCATTACATAGTTGTACATTCATCACCTAAATCAATCCCTGACACCTTCATTAGCACACACACAAAAATAACAAGAATAATAATTAGAGTGAAAAAGAGCAATTGAAGTAAAAAAGAACACTGGGTACCTTTGTCTGTTTCCTTCCCCTACTTTTCTACACATCCATCCATAAACTAGACAAAGTGGCGTTTGGTCCTTATGGCATTCCCAATCCCATTGTCACCCCTCATAAGCTACATTTTTATACAACTGTCTTCGAGATTCATGGGTTCTGGGTTGTAGTTTGATAGTTTCAGGTATCCACCACCAGCTACCCCAATTCTTTAGAACCTAAAAAGGGTTGTCTAAAGTGTGCGTAAGAGTGCCCACCAGAGTGATCTCTCGGCTCGTTTTGGAATCTCTCTGCTACTGAAGCTTATTTCATTTCCTTTCACATCCCCCTTTTGGTCAAGAAGATGTTCTCCGTCCCACGATGCCGGGTCTACATTCCTCCCCGGGAGTCATATTCCACATTGCCAGGGAGATTCACTCCCCTGGGTGTCTGATCCCACGTAGGGGGGAGGGCAGTGATTTCACCTTTCAAGTTGGCTTAGCCAGAGAGAGAGGGCCACATCTGAGCAACAAAGAGGCGTTCAGGAGGAGACTCTTAGGCACAAATATAGGGAGGCCTAGCCTCTCCTTTGCAGCAACCGTCTTCCCAAGGGTAAAACCTATGGTAGAGGGCTCAACCCATCAAACCACCAGTCCCCCATGTCTGCGGTCATGTCAGCAACCATGGAGGTGGGGCAGGCGAACACCCCTGCACTTTCCACAGGCTCCTCAAGGGGGCACTGCATCTTTTTTTTTCCTTGTTTTTTTTTTTTTTTTAATCATCATTTTATTGAGATATATTCACATACCACGCAGTCATACAAAACTAATTGTACTTTCGATTGTTTACAGTACCATTACATAGTTGTACATTCATCACCTAAATCAATCCCTGACACCTTCATTAGCACACACACAAAAATAACAAGAATAATAATTAGAGTGAAAAAGAGCAATTGAAGTAAAAAAGAACACTAGGTACCTTTGTCTGTTTGTTTGCTTCCCCTACTTTTCTACACATCCATCCATAAACTAGACAAAGTGGAGTTTGGTCCTTATGGCATTCCCAATCCCACTGTCACCCCTCATAAGCTACATTTTTATACAACTGTCTTCGAGATTCATGGGTTCTGGGTTGTAGTTTAATAGTTTCAGGTATCCACCACCAGCTACCCCAATTCTTTAGAACCTAAAAAAGGTTGTCTAAAGTGTGCGTAAGAGTGCCCACCAGAGTGATCTCTCGGCTCGTTTTGGAATCTCTCTGCCACTGAAGCTTATTTCATTTCCTTTCACATCCCCCTTTTGGTCAAGAAGATGTTCTCCATCCCACGATGCCGGGTCTACATTCCTCCCCGGGAGTCATAGTCCACGTTGCCAGCGAGATTCACTTCCCTGGGTGTCTGATCCCACGTAGAGGGGAGGGCAGTGATTTCACCTTTCAAGTTGGCTTAGCCAGAGAGAGAGGGCCACATCTGAGCAACAAAGAGGCATTCAGGAGGAGACTCTTAGGCACAAATACAGGGAGGCCTAGCCTCTCCTTTGCAGCAACCGTCTTCCCAAGGGTAAAACTTATGGTAGAGGGCTCAACCCATCAAACCACCAGTCCCCTATGTCTCTGGTCATGTTAGCAACCATGGAGGTGGGGTAGGCGAATACCCCTGCATTCTCCACAGGCTCCTCAAGGGGGCACTACATCTTTTTTTTTTTCCTTGTTTTTTTTTAACTTTCCCTTCTTTTTTAAATCAACTGTATGAAAAAAAGTTAAAAAGAAAACAAACATACAATAAAAGAACATTTCAAAGAGACCATAACAAGGGAGTAAGAAAAAGACAACTAACCTAAGATAACTGCTTAACTTCCAACATGTTCCTACTTTACCCCAAGAAAGTTACCTAATATAGCAACATTTCTGTGAACTTGCTCCGACTATATCCATCAGAAATTAACAGACCATAGTCATTCCTGGGCATCCCCAGAACGTTAAATAGCTTATCTGTTCTTCTTGGATTATTGTTCCCCCTTCCTTAATTGCTCTCTATTGCTAGTTTCCCTACTTTCTACATTATAAGCCATTTGTTTTACATTTTTCAAAGTTCACATTAGTGGTAGCATATAATATTTGTCTTTTTGTGCCTGGCTTATTTCGCTCAGCATTATGTCTTCAAGGTTCATCCATGTTGTCATATGTTTCACGAGATCGTTCCTTCTTACTGCCGCGTAGTATTCCATCGTGTGTATATACCACATTTTATTTATCCACTCATCTGTTGAAGGACATTTGGGTTGTTTCCATCTTTTGGCAATTGTGTATAATGCTGCTATGAACATTGGCGTGCAGATATCTGTTCGTGTCACTGCTTTCCGATCTTCCGGGTGCAATCGCTGGATCGAATGGTAACTCTATATCTAGTTTTCTAAGGAACTGCCAGACTGACTTCCAGAGTGGCTGAACCATTATACAGTCCCACCAACAGTGAATAAGAGTTCCAATTTCTCCACATCCCCTCCAGCATTTGTAGTTTCCTGTTTGTTTAATGGCAGCCATTCTAATCGGTGTTAGATGGTATCTCATTGTGGTCTTAATTTGCATCTCTCTAATAGCTAGTGAAGCTGAACACTTTTTCATGTGTTTCTTGGCCATTTGTATTTCCTCTTCAGAGAACTGTCTTTTCATATCTTTTGCCCATTTTATAATTGGGCCGACTGTACTATTATCATTGAGTTGTAGGATTTCTTTATATATGCAAGATATCAGTCTTTTGTCAGATACATGGTTTCCAAAAATTTTTTCCCATTGAGTTGGCTGCCTCTTTACCTTTTTGAGAAATTCCTTTGAGGTGCAGAAACTTCTAAGCTTGAGGAGTTCCCATTTATCTATTTTCTCTTCTGTTGCTTGTGCTTTGGGTGTAAAGTCTAGGAAGTGGCCGCCTAATACAAGGTCTTGAAGATGTTTTCCTACATTATCTTCTAGGAGTTTTATGGTACTTTCTTTTATATTGAGATCTTTGGTCCATTTGGAGTTAATTTTTGTGTAGGGGGTGAGGTAGGGGTCCTCTTTCATTCTTTTGGATATGGATATCCAACTCTCCCAGCCCCATTTGTTGAAAAGACCATTATGACTCAGTTCAGTGACTTTGGGGGCCTTATCAAAGATCAGTCGGCCATAGATCTGAGGGTCTATCTCTGAATTCTCAATTTGATTCCATTGATCTATATGTCTATCTTTGTGCCAGTACCATGCTGTTTTGGCAACTGTGGCTTTATAATAAGCTTCAAAGTCAGGGAGTGTAAGTCCTCCCACTTCGTTTTTCTTTTTTAGAGTGTCTTTAGCAATTCGAGGCATCTTCCCTTTCCAAATAAATTTGATAACTAGCTTTTCCAAGTCTGCAAAGTAGGTTGTTGGAATTTTGATTGGGATTGCATTGAATCTGTAGATGAGTTTGGGTAGAATTGACATCTTAATGACATTTAGTCTTCCTATCCATGAACATGGAATATTTTTCCATCTTTTAAGGGCCCCTTCTATTTCTTTTAGTAGAGTTATGTAGTTTTCTTTGTATAGGTCTTTTACATCTTTGGTTAAGTTTATTCCTAGGTACTTGATTTTTTTAGTTGCTATTGAAAATGGTATCTTTTTCTTGAGTGTCTCTTCAGTTTGTTCATTTCTAGCATATAGAAACATTACTGACTTATGTGCATTAACCTTGTATCCCGCTACTTTGCTAAATTTGTTTATGAGCTCTAGTAGCTGTATCGTCGATTTCTCAGGGTATTCTAGATATAAGATCATATCATCTGCAAACAGTGAGAGTTTTACTTCTTCTTTTCCAATTTGGATGCCTTTTATTTCTTTGTCTTGCCGGATTGCCCTGGCTAGCACTTCCAGCACAATGTTGAATAACAGTGGTGACAGCAGGCATCCTTGTCTTGTTCCTGACCTTAGAGGGAAGGCTTTCAGTCTCTCACCATTGAGTACTATGCTGGCTGTGGGTTTTTCATATATGCTCTTTATCATGTTGAGGAAGTTTCCTTCAATTCCTACCTTTTGAAGTGTTTTTATCAAAAACGGATGTTGGATTTTGTCAAATGCTTTTTCAGCATCTATTGAGATGATCAATTGATTTTTCCCTTTTGACTTGTTAATGTGTTGTAATACATTGATTGATTTTCTTATGTTGAACCATCCTTGCATGCCTGGAATAAACCCCACTTGGTCATGGTGTATGATTTTTTTAATGTGTCTTTGGATTCGATTTGCAAGTATTTTGTTGAGGATTTTTGCATCTATATTCATTAGGGAGATTGGCCGGTAGTTTTCCTTTTTTGTAACATCTTTGCCTGGTTTTGGTATTAGACTGATGTTAGCTTCATAAAATGAGTTAGGTAGTGTTCCATTTTCTTCAGTGTTTTGAAAGAGTTTGAGTAAGATTGGTGTCAGTTCTTTCTGGAAAGTTTGGTAGAATTCCCCTGTGAAGCCGTCTGGCCCTGGTCATTTATTTGTGGGAAGATTTTTGATGACTGATTGGATCTCTTTGCTTGTGATGGGTTGGTTGAGGTCTTCTATTTCTTCTCTGGTCAGTCTAGGTTGTTCATCTGTTTCCAGGAAATTGTCCATTTCCTCTGCATTATCCAGTTTGTTGCCATACAGTTGTTCATAGTATCCTCTTATAATTTTTTTAATTTCTTCAGGATCTGCAGTTATGTCACCTTTTTCATTCATTATTTTGTTTATATGGGTCTTCTCTCTTTTTGATTTTGTCAGTCTAGCTAGGGGCTTGTCAATCTTGTTGATCTTCTCAAAGAACCAACTTTTGGTGATATTTATCCTCTCTATTGTTTTTTTGTTCTCTATGTCATTTATTTCTGCTTTAATCCTTGTTATTTCTTTTCTTGTACGTGGTTTAGGATTGGTTTGCTGTTCATTTTCTAGCTTCTTCAGTTGATCCATTAGTTCTTTGATTTTGGCTCTTTCTTCCTTTTTAATATATGCATTTAGTGCTATAAATTTCCCCCTTTGCACTGCTTTTGCTGCATCCCATAGGTTTTGGTATGTTGTGTTCTCATTTTCATTCGTCTCTATATATTTAGCAATTTCTCTTGCTATTTCTTCTTTAACCCACTGATTGTTTAGGAGTGTGTTGTTTAACCTCCAGGTATTTGGAATTTTCTAAGTCTCTGATGGTTATTGACTTCCAATTGTATTCCATTGTGGTCAGAGAATGTGCTTTGAATAATTTCCATCTTTTTAAATTTATTGAGCCTTGTTTTATGTCCCAGCATAGGATCTATTCTGGAGAAAGTTCCGTGAGCACTAGAAAAGTATGTGTATCCTGGTGATGTGGGATGTAATGTCCTGTATATGTTAAATCTAATTCATTTATCAGATTGTTTAGGTTTTCAGTTTCCTTATTGGTCTTCTGTCTGGTTGATCTATCTATAGGAGAGAGTGATGTGTTGAAGTCTCCCACAATTATTGTGGAAAAATCAATTGCTTCCTTTAGTTTTGCCAGTGTTTCTCTCATGTATTTTGTGGCACCTTGATTGGGTGCATAGACATTTACGATTGTTATTTCTTCTTGCTGAATTGCCCCTTTTTTTAGTATGTAGTGGCCTTCTTTGATTCTCAAAACATCCCTGCATTTGAAATCTATTTTATCTGAGATTAATATTGCTATACCTGCTTTCTTTTGGCTGTAGCTTGCATGAAATATTTTTTTCCATCCTTTCACTTTCAGTTTCTTTGTGTCCCTGTGTCTAAGATGAGTCTCTTGTATGCAACATATTGATGGTTCATTTTTTTTGATCCATTCTGCGAATCTATATCTTTTAATTGGGGTGTTTAATCCATTTACATTCAACGTTATAACTGTGAAGGCATTTCTTGAATCAGCCATCTTATCCTTTGGTTTATGTTTGTCATATTTTTCCCCTCTGTCTATTAATATCCTTTATTGTACCTATACCGAATCTCTTTAGTACTGAACCTTTCTCCAAGTCTCTCTGTCCTTTCTTTGTTTCTCTGTCTGTAGGGCTCCCTTGAGTATCTCCAGTAGGGCAGGTCTCTTGTTAGCAAATTCTCTCAGCATTTGTTTGTCTGTGAAAAATTTCAGGTCTCCCTCGAATTTGAAGGAGAGCTTTGCTGGATAAAGTATTCTTGGCTGGAAATTTTTCTCACTCAGAATTTTAAATATATCGTGCCACTGCCTTCTCGCCTCCATGGTGGCTGCTGAGTAGTCACTACTTAGTCTTATGCTGTTTCCTTTGTATGTGGTGAATTGCTTTTTTCTTGCTTCTTTCAGAACTTGCTCCTTCTCTTCTGTGTTTGATAGTGTGATCAGTATATGTCTTGGAGTGGGTTTATTTGGATTTATTCTATTTGGAGTTCGCTGAGCATTTATGATTTGTGTATTTATGTTGTTTAGAAGATTTGGGAAGTTTTCCCCAACAATTTCTTTGAATACTCTTCCTAGACCTTTACCCTTTTCTTCCCCTTCTGGGACACCAATGAGTCTTATATTTGGACGTTTCATATTATCTATCATATCCCTGAGGTCCATTTCGATTTTTTAATTTTTTTCCCCATTCTTTCTTTTATGCTTTCATTTTCCATTCTGTCATCTTCCAGGTCACTGATTCGTTGTTCAACTTCCTCTAGTCTTGTACTATGAGTGTCCAGAATCTTTTTAATTTGGTCAACAGTTTCTTTAATTTCCATAAGATCATCCATTTTTTTATTTAGTCTTGCAATGTCTTCTTTATGCTCTTCTAGGGTCTTCTTGATTTCCTTTATCTCCCGTACTATGGTCTCATTGTTCATCTTCAGTTCTTTGAGTAGCTGCTCTAGGTGCTGTGTCTCTTCTGGTCTTTTGATTTGGGTGCTTGGGCTTGGGTTATCCATATCGTCTGGTTTTTTCATATGCTTTATAATTTTCTGTTGTTTTTGGCCTCGTGGCATTTGCTGAACTTGATAGGGTTCTTTTAGGATTTGTAGACCAATTGAAGTCCTTATCTCTAATTTATCAGATCTACAGCTTCGTGGAGTACACTTTCTCTAACTAACCAGCAGGTGGCATCCATGAGCCACCTGTTCTCCACAAGCCAGTTCTCCCCTGCTTAGCCTTTTTGGTGAGTGGGGGAGTGAGTCTTGTGGGGTCCAATTGGTGTACCAAGCTTGCGTGTGTAGTTGGTGTTGCCTGCCCTGTATATGGGGCGTGTTTCTGGACAGTCAGGGAGGGGGGTGTGGCTCTAACAATCAAATCTCCCTGGTGATCCTAGAGTTTTAAAGCTGCTGCAATAGTCTAATCCTTCAGTTCAGTCCTGCCACAGTTTGTCTCTGCCACTGACCCACAAGTCCTTGGTATTGGCGTATGGCTCCTGAGACTTGCAAGTGGGCCCCTCTTCCAGGCCGTGCACCCCGGGTCCTCTGTTGAGGGATGACTGTGCTATGTCACAGGTGAGTGTCGTTCCCCCAGGGCAGTTCTGGGCTGCTGGGCTGTGTAGGGAGGCTCCCAGTCTGCTGAAATGATGGCTGAATGGGGCTTTGTTAATTCACACTGCTCTACCTTCCCAACTCTGGGACAATCAGCTGAGGTTGCAGGGAAGGCTAATGTCCACGCCCAGTTTTGTGGTGTGTGCCTGTTATTTGAAGCACTTCCGTCACACTGGGTTGTCTGGGGCAGTTCTGGGCTATGGGGCTGGCGATGGGCAGGAGTGTTTCCTGTCCACCAGGATGATGACTATGAGCGGACACCCCCCTTTTCTTGGGAAGTTGTGGTGTTTAGTGAATTTTCTCAGCCACTGGATTATTGCGTTTTGTCTCAGAGCTCTCCTAGTTCTGCTCTTGACTTGACCTGCCCAAATAGCAAGTCTTTGAAGCTTTCTGTATTGGGCTTCTTAGAGTAATTGTTTTAGAAAAAGAAAAAAGGATTAAAAAAAAAAAAAAAAAAAACGGGCCCTCCTCAGAGATCTAATGGGTTATTGAAATGCTAAGAGACAAAGCAACCAGGGCCATTAAGGAAAGGTCCACAGGGCAGAGAGATCAGCTTTTCTTCGGGATTTGCATATGCGCCTCAGAGCCCTTCCCCTTTCTATGTTCACCAGAACTCCAAAAATCCTCCGCTTTTATTTTGGAGTTTTTCGTGTTGTTTTTTTTCTATGCCTGTCTCCTGTCTGCTGGGCTGGCTGCTCTCAGATTCTCTGGTGTCTGGTCTCAGTCTATCTATGGTTGGAGTTTGGATCAGTAGAATGAGTTTCCGATAAGGGCTACCACTGCAGTTCTCCCTTCTCCTTCCCGGAGCTAACAGCCCCTCCTCCCCCGGGACTGAGCCTGGCAGGGAGGGGCGCGGGTCCCCTGGCCACAAAAACTTACAGATTTCGCTGATCTCAGCAGTTCCACGTGTTCATGAGTGTTGTATGAAGTATGCCCAAAGTCAGATTGCTCTGTGGTGTCCAGTCCACGCAGTTCCTGGCTTTCTACCTACTTTCCTGGAGGAGTAACTAAAACATACAGCTCACCAGTCTGCCATCTTGCCCTGCCTCTGCATCTTTTTTTATACCTTCAAATATTACTAAACCACTTCACTATAAGTATGAACCTTAAAACAGTGTATTTCTGTTTTCCTTCTCTTGGACTTTGTGCTATTCTTTTCATATATTTTACCATAAATGTTACAAACCCACAAAACATTATTCTTTTGCTTTAAACAATTATCTTTTAAAGAAATTCTTTAATGAGGGATGAACGTCTTTTATATTTGCCTATGTTTTTACCTTTCTTGTGCTCTTAATTCCTTAGTTTTAGACCCAAATATACATCTGCTATCATTTTTCTTCATCCTGAAGAACTTCCTTTACTATTTCTTATAGTGCAAGTTTGCTTGTGACACATTGCAAATTTGCTTGTGACATATTCTCTTAGCTTTTGTTTGTCTGAGAAGTCCTTTACACTTTACCTTCATTTTGAAGGATATTTTCTCTGTATAACATTTAATAAGACTCTCAGTCTTCTGTGGCTGTCATTTATTTCCCAACTGCTAATTGAGCGTATTATGCACTGTGATTTGAATATCCAAAATGCATATCAATCAAAGGTTAATTTGAGTTAATTCAATTAATTTAATATTTTTTGAAGACATACAAGATGTCTGGAATTACCTTGGTTACTGTGAAAATTTAAGCAGCTTATCAAGATTGACATTACCTAATTCCAAGATCATTTTCAGAGATAATCATGAAATCAACTTATTTCATAACCAACTGTATTTGAAAGACTTCCATCAACTTTATTTGTAATTTTTATTGTACATTCATGGACACTCTGTGATTTATCCTATAAGTGTTTACGGTGATCTTGATATAAAAATGTCAGCAGTATCCTCAAGGGCAAAAAGCTAAATATAGCTTCCTCCATCATTGCCCTTTCCACTACATGGGTTAGTTGCTCTTGTTTCCCTGCTCTCTTTGTCTTCATACAGTGGTTTGATATATCCATAAAAGGCCTGAATAAATTTACACCAATGCTATCTAGATGCTTTTTGGTGTGTTGGAGGCTACTGCGGCCTTATGATGTTTTCAAAAGCTATAGAAAGTTTACACTCAGAGGGAGAATAAAAAATAAACACAAAGAGACTGGTTAACTATAATATGATTGTCAGCCTGAGCATTAAGCAATGACAGTGCTGAGGACTAGAAATTAGAAGGTATATGATGTTTATATAGCTTTAATGTGACAGTTTGCAGCTAGTATTTTTGTATGTCAGAAAGGCTGTATTTGTGATTTATAATGATTCTGCTTTCGAAATTCAACTCAACTTCCCTCTTGTGTTTGTATTAGAAAAACTGCGTTGTAATGAACTCTAAAAAAGAACTGACTTAATTTTATTTTAGGACATGGTGAATCCAAGACAGTGTTCTAAGTATTCTAATGGGAGCATTTCAGAGAACAGAGAGCATTTCCTTGAACATTATTTTCATTAGTTCATTCATCTGTATTAGGAAATATGCTTTTTTAGAAATTGGATAGTGCATATTGGCTTTTCTAATAGGTATTTTATTTTTGTGAAATTATAAGGTTTGATAACCCTTTGAAAGATCCTTGGATTGATTTACGTCCTTCATTGACATCCTCCTTCATAGATGTATTTTCATCCCTTTCTTAGAAAGTCTTGGGAAAATAGATTTTATAACTCTGCACTTAATTTCAGGAAATGCTCTGGTCAAATATTTGAAAGGTGAGTGTCTGACAGTGAAATGTTTGGATGTTTTTCAATTTATTCCTGATGATAACTTTCTTTCATTATTTTTTTCAGAGGTTATCTTTGATTGTTAGTCATCTGTAGTGCTTCACTACACAATTTAATTTATGCTGTTTTGATTTCTAGTCAGCTTATAAAATAATTTGTCAGAGGACAAATGTGTGGGGCAATATCAGATTTTATAAGTAAGTGGGTTTTTAAAAATATTTGTGACTTTAAAATATGTCAATAATCAAGTGTGTTTTAATTCATTTATTTTTCTTTGTCTTCTCAGGTGGATCTCCTTACTTAGCAACCAAAATAAATGAAGCAAAAGACTTGCTAGAATCAAGCACCAAACAATGATTGATGCTCAGAGACCACTCTGAAGGAAAAAAAAAGGGAATGCTAAAAAGAGTCCTGCAGATTAATTTATGCCATGGCCTTCACACCCTTCATACATATATTGGCCACAATCATTTCTTCTACCACTAAGCTATTTTATAATAAAAGATTAATAGTCTTGCTTTTTAATGTACTTTTAAAGAACCCCTGAAAATTCTATAACTGATCTTTTTCCCTTGTTTTCTTCCTTTCTCTGTGACATTCATACATTTTTACAATATTTCTTGTTATTCCTAAATCCCCTCCCCCCCACACACACAAAAGTGTGCAAAATCTATGACTATCAGTAATGCAGTTGGGTTTTATGAGCAACATGTAGAAATTTCCTTGTACTCTCATATATGTCCCTCGTTTCCTCAAAGGAATTTGGGACTCCACCTTTGTAAGGTGCTTTCAGTATTTTCAGTCTAAACTCTGACTGCTACCCCATGGGGAAATCACCTAAAACTTAATGGAATTCACTAAATGGTGTTTTGTTACGTAGTGGTTGGGACTTGTTCAAGAACTCTGCTCTCTGAGACTGTATAACTCAAGCATGAGAACTTGGAGAGCTGCTAAAATAGATTTAAAGATTTACCAAATGTGCCCTCTGTGGAAAGGTGAAAAAGAGCTGGGAGAAGTCTGAGGAGTTTGTATTTAATTATGATATTTCAGCACTGTATGTTTATTCAGTTATTCATTGTACAGATATTTATTGAATGGCTGTGACATATTAGGTAATATAATGTGTTCCCTCACAGTTACGAATGTGAGTCAGTCATGGATCCTGACTCTTCAAGAACTTACATTTAAAGAAACATTAAATCACATAAATGATGTAGACTATTAGAGAGGTACAGATGTTGTGTTAAAGAAACTCAAGAGAAGAAAAGAATACTTTGAACTGAAATGCTTCAGGGAAGTCCTCATGGAATAAGTGACATAGAGCTAGGCTTTAAAAAAAGTTAATAAGAGATTCCATACGATTGATGAGTCAGTATTGTTTCCCCTGAGATCAGAATTAGCAGAAATAGATTTATCTAGTTAGTTGTAATTAGAATGAAATGTTTTCCCAAAAGAAGAGACAAATAGGTGACCTCGAAGGGCCAGCCCTGTGATTTACACTGCATTAAATTTTCATTTCTGGAAACAGCCCTGGTCCATCATCACTTTACTATTCCAAGGTAAGTAAACAGGATTCAGATACAGCGTACCTGCATCATTTTCCATTACAAATCCTGGGTTCATTTCAGTGAAACCGACCTACTGTGTTTCATCTAAAAATACATTTTTAAATATTCTAGATGTATCTTAAAACTTACGGCATCTCATAGTTCAAGTGTTTGCCACCATGACACTGCTGACATATTGGGCTGAATAATTCTTCTTTGTGGGGGCCTCCCTGTGCACTGAAGGAGGATTAGCAGCATCCCTGGCCTCTACCCACTCCAGGCCAGTAGCATCACCCTTGTGATAACATCACCAGTTGTGAAAACCAAAAAGTTGCCAGACATTGCCATAGGTCCGCAAAATCACGTCTAGTTGAGAAAACCACTGTTATAAAGGTTTAATATTTTTTTTCTTTTGATACATAAAATAATGGTCTGACTTAAAATTGATAGAATTTTAAAGTCGATCAAATATGGTTCTCACTTTAAGGTCCTCACACATGGCCCATTTTTCTCCTGTTTCAGTGTTTTTCATTTTTCAGTTCACAATTATCCCTCTACGTAGACTATTCTCCTAATCCCCATATCTAGGCATAGTTCAAGCCAAACCAAAATGCACTGCTCCTTTTCTGGTGTTTCCAGCAAAAGTAATATGAGTGGTCAGCAAGGAACAAATCTGTCTTGTTTACTGCTACATAGACATCCAATAAAATATTTGTTAAATGAGTGAATAAGCTCTCCTAGCACTTTATTCCTCACTTATACAACTTATTCCTTGGTACCTTGGGAAACAGCTCTTTGTACATGTCTTCATTCTCCCACTAAAAGGTAACAAGCTTTAGAGCAAGAATCTTGTCACTGATCTTTGTAACCGCCTTAGTCTGGAGCACTTGCAATTAGTAGGCATCATAAAAAATACTAGGAAGATGTCACTGTTTTCTGAATACTGTGCTTCAAAAAATGTTACCACGAATTTGCAAAGAGTTTTGTTAAGCAGTGTGACAGACCCTCAGAAGACACCTTCTAATTGACATCATATTTTCCTAATCCATACTGGATAAGTATTTGAGACACCCCAGCATAAGCTTGGAATTTCCTTCTTAGATAAAGCCATTATTCCCATTTTCCTGCTAAGAATGTGCCTCAGACTTAGATCTGATTTTGAGTACTACCCTTCTAGTTAAATCTTAGGCAATTAATCTGCAAGTCTACAATTGCTTGCTCTTTGAAATAAGGAAAATAATACCATCCGAGGTTATTGTAAACAATAAAGTTGTATAAAACATTTAGTCACATAGCAAATGCTCAACAATAATTATTGCTTCTTTCACTGCTCCATTTAATTAATTTTAAATCTTTTATGATAACTTGAGTTGAGGTTTGAGGTATGTTCCAGTAATCAATTTATTTTGCTCTTGAATATGCAATTTGGGCAGAACATTGTGGAAACAGCTCGTCTCTCTCTATTCCATGCAGTATCAGCCAGGCCCACTCAGCTGGAGCTGGAAGATCCACTTTGCGGGGCTGGCAAGTTAGTGCAGGCTGCTGGCCAAGAGCCTCCATTCCCTTCTACCTGGGTTTCTCCACGTGGTTGCTAGACCTTCCTTACACCATGACAGCTATGTTCTAAGAGGTAGTCCAAGCCACAGGAAATGGAAGCTGCCAGTCCCAACCTCGGCCTGAAAATTGGCACAGCATCACTTTTGCCATATTCATTTGGTTTAACAGTTACGGAGGCTGCCAAGATTCAAAAGGAAGAGATTCCAGGATTGGCTATACTTACCAGTGGCCATCTTTAATATGTAGCAGGGCGCGGTTGGAAATTTTTTTTCCCTTAAGTCAGTTAAGGCATCGCCCAAAGTAAAACTTCCCAGAATGTAAAATTTAAGCATAGTTAATTGGAGTATGAGCTCAAGAAATTTTAGACCATACAACTGCCATCTTAGGTGGATACTAATTCAGTAGCCATTCTGTAAATGGTGGTATACTTCAAGACTGGATTTTAATAAGCTCCCCACTATCAACTCATTACCTATAAGTTTGTTTACCTATCTTCAGTAAAGATTGTTTTTATATACTTGCTATCATCGCATATTCTGCTTAAGTTCTTTGTTGATATTGCGGTTTCTTTTTATTCTTACATTTTAGATGCAATCTGAGAGAACACGAAAGACCTTTTAAAAGCAAAACAATTACTTCCCAATTCTAGAGAAAGTGTACATCAAGTGGACAGTTAATTAAAGGGGAGGAAGGAATGCCACGTCTACTATAGTATTGATGCCAAGCTCCAGCATGAAGTCAAAAGAAGTTTGGGAAGGGAAAAAGAACTATGATTGTGGAAAACATTTTTTATTTAGTTTTAAAAGCATTTCCTTTATTTTGTTTGAAATGCTTTTTACTCAGTCATTCGGCAAATATTGAACACTTAATATGTCAGGCAATAAAGATATAAATAAGTATATTCTTAAAATATCCAATAGGTTCAAACTAAATTTTAAGAATACATCCTTAAATGCAGATAAGTTTTTGTTTTTGCTGTTTGTCTCTTTGGGGTCTACTTGTTTTGCATTAACAAGAAATATTAAGAGTTGTATGTTCACGATTATCCAGCAAAGCCATTTGAAATAACATTTTATCCATGTGCAGAAATCTTTTAGTTGTCATGGGAAAACTTGCACACAGAAAAGAGCTTTTAATGACTTATCTTCAACACATTTGGCAATTACGTAAGATAGTTTAATGACACTTGTGGAAGCAGATTAATCAGCCAGGCCGTTAATGTCAAAAATACAAGGTTTCTTTGACTCCTGCAACTTAGTGTGTGCAACAAAACTGCTGCTGGGAAGTAAAATGCCCCAAGTTGGCCAGCCCATTTCATACAGCGGGAACCAGGCGGTCCACGGGCACCCTGCAGCTCACCCAGCTGTCATCTCACAGATGAAGGCCTGTAGCTTCCAGGAGGATTTGCTGGGAGCAAGTAAATGTATTTGTACCATTCCTCCCTTCTAAGGGAAAACCAGCCCAAAGTGCATACCCTGTGAGCACTAGAGCAGTATTACCTACTTGTCAAAAGCATTCCATAAATTACAAGCCCAAATCTTATTTATGGTGGAGATTATAAATATATATACATATATATATATATAGAATTATATATGTACCTACATATATACATATATATACACACACACATATATATACACATATATATGGAAGTTGGAATTTTTGTTAGCATAATTTATTAGCTGGAAAAGTTGAGAAGATTCTCTGGACTCATTTTAATGGGGGGAGTCTAAGTGATCTGGATCACTGCCTACCAGGAAAATTGCTGGGCACGGCAGACAAAGAAGACATTGCTTCTAATGATTTTTGTAAGCTGCGTAGCTATTGTTCCCAGCTGAGTGCTCTTTTCCTTTATTACTGTTGCTGAGCAAAAGGATCTATAAAAGTGCACTTTTTTTATTAAAAACCCTGCTCAATTGAAAATGCAAGTTCATTTGTCTTCCTGCCACCATAGCCCTTTCCCCCTAGATTCATTGCTGTATTCAGCAATGCCTAGCAGCCCTGGTCAACATTTAAGTCTGAACAGACTAATATATAGATATGGATATGTAGGCAAGAGATTGATACATATCAAGAGGGAGTTTGATTTCACATGAACCAAATATGATCATTCAGACTAGATTTTGGCTAGAAATTTGAAATTAGTGACTCAACTTGGAGGAGAGAATCCCCTGGAAAACTGAATCAACAGTGGCAACCTACTTAGATTTTGATGAGATGAAAATCATGTTAATATACTGGTCAGTACTGACATCTACTAAGTTATAATGGTAAAGACCAAATATACTGCCAAGAAATTGGAATCAGCTCATTTTCATAAATCCAGTAATATTTAGTAAGTTAATAGTTGTTAAGTACCATGTACCAAACATCTGCCTACATCATCTCATTTTTCATAGCAACCTTAAGACATAGGTATTATCTTCATTTTAACACTTGTAAAAACAAAGGCTCAGAGGAGTTTAGGAATTTTTCCAATGTTGCACAGCAAGTAAGTAGGAGGACCAAGATCCAAATCCAGTTTGATTTGACTCTGAAGCACATACTGTTGACCTCTCCATTATATTGCACTAATTCTAAGTATCTGGGAATCAAATTTAGTAGAATGAAGGGGGTCTGCATGACCAGACTCATTCTTTGGTGGCTGTAACCTAAGTTTATAGATGTGAAAACTGGTTTATAAAAGGATCCAACATCATGCATTATGAACAAGGAGTATCTAATATCTATAATTCTGCCCTGGAAACATGATCTTCAGCTACATCTCACAAAAGTCCAGTTGTAAAGTTTAGCAAGTATGGATAAAGTGTGGGTTTCTCTGCCAGGTTGAGGGAACTTTGATGGGCAAGAGCTTTCAAGAACAGCCTCGAGAGTGAGGTTCAGAAGACAACTCACGAATGCAGAAGAGCAGACCTTAGGAGAATAACCAACAGAGAGCTCAGTATGTTGAAGATGAGTACAAGATGGCTGAATTTATTGAAAGGGGCAGAGAGGCAATGAACAAAAAGGAAGATTAAACAGGTGAGACAACCAAAACAAGAAGAAATAACTTGCAACATTTTAAAGGGAATTGCAGTGCATTACATTTTTGAAAATTGTTTTCTACTGTTTATTCTCAGTTGTGGACTGAGTTACTTGTCCGTGACATGCTTTCACTCTGAATTCCAGAATTTTATTTTATACAGTATAGGGTGGTCTAGGAGAATCAATAGAGCTTTAGTCACTAATCTAAGAATGTGGATGTGTCTTTGAGATTATCACTTCACTCTCTACCCTTTAAGCTGCTCTTACCAAATGGTAATAACATTCTACCATGTGTGACAGGGCAATTTGTTTACTGAAGTTGCAGATTTTTAAAAAATTTTATTGTATTAGAGCAGTTGTAAGTTTATGGAAAAATCATGCAAGAAGTACAGATTTCCCATATACTCCCCTCTCACACAATTTTCCCTATTAACATTTTGTATTAGTGTGATACTTTTACAATTAATGAAAGTATAATTATAATTGTGCTATTAACTATTAACTTCAGCCCGCTGTCTACATTATGGTTCATTCTTTGTGTTGTACAGTTCTTTGTGTGTGTGTATGTATGTGTGTGCATAGTAACTTATATATGACCTAAAACTTCCTTTTTTATTTCTCTTATCAAATACTGCAGTTACTTTTGAAGAATGCATTACCCAGGTTCAGGGAATTAATCAAGAGGACTCCTGGCATTGGGGCATATTAAGGCTTATCTGAGCAAATTTTGCCATCATACCTGTTGAAATTGTCTACTCTGTTTGCTTAACTCCTTCTCCTGATGTATCTTGTCTCCCCACTCCTGAACATCAATGTCAAGCAGCAAGTTTAAAGGGAAGCCAGGTGTATGTAAGCTGACAACTGACACTGATCTGCCACGAAAATATGAAAGACGTTATTATTCAGGGGTTTTACCAGGGGTTTGGGTGAGGAGATAAACTGGAGATTTCTAACTCCTTACTAGTACGATCTTGTGAGTTCTTGAACATATCCTGTTCCCTCAGATTGTATCTAAGACGTACGAATAAAAAGAAACTGCAATATCAGCAAAGAACTACATTCAGAAATAAGCACATCCCAAAGCCAACTCAGTGATCTTTCTATTTACCTACTGTAAATGGAATGGTGAATGTGGATAACCGAGAGGTGACTTTTACCTTTTGGCTTCCATGCCTCTGGAGTAGCCCTGAAATTATGTAATATTATTTTTCCTCTGGCGGAGAAACACAAGACTATAATTGCACAATCTGCATCTCTCAGGTGTACTGGAATGCTGGCATGGTGCAATGTTGCAGAAAGATCAGTGTGTGCAGACACAAATGTGACCTTCCCTGATTAATGCCACTAGGCTCTGATATACGCTTTGTCCCTCTGCTTCCTGGTACTCAAGTATTTTGTCCTCACTATATACTTGTTTGAGCTTTTTTCCCTTGTGAACAGATTGTTTTTGGAAAAAGAGAATCCAACAGGTGAAAATGTATAGATAATAAAAAAAAGAAACAAAATCTGTCTTGTTTGCTTTGCCTTAAATTCATAAAAGATGAACTATAAGATACTTTTATCTACAGTTCAAATAAAATCTGATTTTCCAAAATCGAGCTTACACCCCAATTTTTCAGTTGTACAGCTCTTGTAGAAAAGATGCTACCCTTCTGTGTTGTGTCACTTCATCTACATTGGACAGAGTTCTTGCACAGGTACGGGTTTTATTTCCTTTGTGTCTGCCTCCCTCTTGTTCTTTGGGAATATGCAGCCCTGTTGTCCATCAGGAACCTGTTTTGATTCATTCATGCCCAAAGGTAGCTGCCAGAAGCCAAAACCTTAGGCTTGTGGATTTTCTCAGATAGAAGCCACTAATGCTACTTGGATTTTCACCTCTCTTATCCCAAAATCAGGACGGGAAAAAACAGAAATCAGCCCAAACATACTTTAAAATTGATTTTTGTATTTGTCTTGTAATGCAAATACCAAAGAAAAGTGCCTGGCTCCTCGGTCTGCTTACTTATTTCTTGCCTCAGTTATCATTGTCTCAATTTTTGGCCCACCGCACTTTTGACTCTAAACACAGGCACTGGCAGTGGAAGTGCTGATGCGACTGAGCTGTCATGCTCAGAATGGATTACCGAATGTGTCTGCACAGATGCCTGGATCCTGTACAGTGTAAGTGAAGGATAGGGCCTCAGTGCAGTTTTCAGCTTCAAACAAGGGAGTACAGAGATATGTGCCCTCTCTTTCTCCTCTCTCGCCCTTTCGGCATTCTCCCCACCTTCACATGCACCCGCCCCGCCCCGTGTAACAGTCACATCTTAATAATTTCCACTGCCAAGACCAATTAGACATTCGGTGGAGAGATGGTGCATGTCGCAGTCCCTTAGGTGCCCTTGAAGAGTCTCATGTCATCAGACACCATCCTGTGATCTGTTTGCAAATCAGTAGAGGGAGGAAGAGTAGGAGTGTTGGGCTAAAATAAAGGGTCTGTCTACCATTACATGGGAGACAGGCTGGCTTTTTCAATGAGGTTTTATTAGGTTACAAATTTACAATTCTAAGGCCATGAAAATGTCCTGATTAAGGCATCAATAGGATGATACCTTCTCTGAAGAAAGGCCAATGGCATCTGGGGTTCCTCTGTCACATGAGAAGTCACATGGCAATGTTGCTGATCCTTCTTCTCCTGGATTCTGGTTCCAAAAATGACTTGCTCAGTTTCTGTGGGTCCTTCTTGCTTCTCCCGAGGCGTTTTCTTTCTCTCTTAGCTTCTCCGGGGCAAACTCTGGATTTCATCTTTTAGCTTCTCTGAGCTCTCTCTGTTTCATCTGTCTTTTATCCTCTCATAGAGGACTCCAGCAAGGGGCTTAAGACCCACCTTGAATGGGTGGGGTCACATCTTCATGGAAACAACTTGATCCAAAATTCCCACCTATAATAGGTGTGCCCCCACAGGACTGGATTAAGACAACACAGGCTTTTCTGGGTACATAACACATTCAAACCAGCACAAGTACACATTACCATGATACGAAAACTGCAAGGATGCCTTTGGTGATCAGGATGTTGAACTTCAAGAAACTTAATGAAGGGAAAAATTGAAGAAAACCTGAAAACAGATGCAACTGATGAAAGTAATAATTTGAATTTATTCTTGCTCAGAATATACCCAAAGCAGCTATTCATTACATACACTCTATGTCAAAATGCAAAGACAAATGATTTTAATGTGCTACCATCTTCCTTTTAGAATTGAAGTTGCCTAAAGGGCCGTTCCTAGGGTCTGGGGTATGGCTGACAATTACTCCTGGGGAAAGAACAACAATCTGATTGACAAATGTGTCAGTGGTCAAACCCAGACAGAAGTATCTAGAGCCCAGAACAGCTTGTTAGTGGGGGTGAACAGTAGGGCACACGGTAATTGTTCAGGGCCTCCTCCCTGATCAGTGGGAATCCTCCCTGATCAGTGGGAATTCAAATTGCCTTGAAGGGACAAACTGATCAACCAAGAGGGGTTTAGAGATTTTTAGTGTTCAGGTCACTGACAAGGGTTCTGACTTCCTGGATTAAATGATGACATTCACGGCTTTTTTCAAGTTTTGCACTCCCCTCTCTATTCCCCCAAGTAGCAATAGTTTCTCGTTCTCAAGGCTGCTTGGCATGAGACAGACCTTTTGATCTTTGCTGCTGCCAGTTTGCCATCCACAATGGCATTGAGGGTTTTTTCTTGTCCTCTCCTACTGTCTCCCTATTTTTCACTTTTGCCCCAGTTTGATCTGCGGCACCCTCCGAAACTCCCACAGCCCGGGAACCCCGGGGCAGGATTCCTGCTGCATCCTCGGTGAGCTTCCCAGCCTGCCTTGCTTGTTTTCCCCTATTGGAATACCACCCACCTATCTGCCCACGGAGTGAGCTGTTGAGAGTAATGGAAGGAAACCAGAAGTGATGGGGAGAAATGCATGGTAAGTTCTGGACTCCTCGAAGAGTGGTGTTTGTTCAGGCATTAAAGATATTTTTGCCAGGCAGAGAAACATCGAGTTTTCTTCCGAGAACCATCCTGCATTTGCAGGGAATCCCTAGAGGGTTGAAGCTTTCCCTTTTGTAAATGGGTTAAGCACCTCACCTTGAAGCACAGAATTAGAAGTTGGTATTTTTTTTTATTTCCAGCTCCCGGCAAGAATCTTTGCTCCCTCTTGCAGGTGGCTGAGAAATCTTCTGTTTGTTTAGGTCTATCTGGGGTGAGACTGCCTCATTTTAAGTTTTCATCTGGGTCTCTGTGTAGGAGTTAGCCAACCGAGCACACTATCCATTGTACTTAGAATGCCTGCGTGGGCTCCCTGCTGCAAACCTGCCGCCCTACACCGCTGGATTTAAAATTTTCTCTTGCAACCCAGCCAATCAGTTGTCTGAGTCTACCTTGAAGCCAACGAGCTTTTTTTTTTTTTTGGCAGAGCCAGGTGCAAGTCTGCCAGGTAACATTTGCAAGTGACTTGCATTGCTCTCATGGGATCTGTGTATGTTCAGCTCTACGTGAAGATGTTTTTCACTTGACAAGGAGTCGTCCCTGGTCTTGTTCTCCACCCACTCCACTAAGCATACACACCTACATGTGTTGCTGATTTGATCTGCTTTCAGAGAAGGGCGGAGCCTAGTGTTTCTCTTCACAGTGACAATATTTGAGTGTTCATGTTGATTTCCCTTGGGAAGTGGTTTTTTGGGGATGGGGGCAACAAATCTTTATGTCTTTATCAAGGCATTTTTTGATAATACAGCATTTCTAACCCAAATAATCCAATAAAGATTTTTTTGAGGATTACGTATTTTCTATTGTAAAAATATATTTGAAGATGGGATTTCTTCCCGAAGAAAGAACACACCAAAGTTCCTGAATCCCTAAGGACTGAAGACTTGGGATCTAATCTCCTACCTCTGCAGCTAATTAATGAGCTGTGTGACTATGGAAAGGACACAGCCTTCTCTGAGCCTTCGGAACCAGACACGCCCTAATGGGCAAACAATCTTTAGAAGGAGTTTAGGTCTCGGAGGCACACAGACCTCAGCTTAAATCCTCAATCACCTTCTATTAGCAGAGTGATCTTGTGGAAGTTTCATAACCTCTCTTTTGGTTTCCTGATCCACAAAATGGGTATAATAATACCTACACCAGAGGATTGTTTGGGGAGTTTAATGATTTCATGGATGTGAAAGTGCCTGGACGTAGCAGCTTTTCCAAACATGTTCATTTTTACTGCTGATCTCTTTGGCTCTACTGTTGTTGTCTTTTTTTTTTTTTTTTTTAATTTCCAAGTACTGTACAAATATTATAACATTATAAGGTTTGTTTTTTCTTTTTTTAAAGAATGAATAACAAATTACCAATAATTCCTACATCCTAACATCAACTGTTTTCTTTTTTCTTGGGCTTCTTCCAGGACGTCTTCATATAGACCCTTAGGAATCTGTCTTATAGAAATCTAGAAATCATTTCTAGAATTACAGAAAATGCTTCTGGACAAATATGCATATCTGTAAGTAGGAAACTGACTAGCTTATAGGTATTGTATAATGACATTGTAATGAAATTCAAATGTATTTACTAAAATACATAACCAACTCTCAATACTTGTGATGGAGTAAGAATTCAGTTTAACAGCTGAAAACTTCATCCCAGGGCATTTAGAGAAAAAACAAAACAAAACAAAACAAACAACAGTGGTCTGGTCAGGTTTATGGCAAAGCAAGTTATAATAATATTAAGAACTGTGGTTTGTTAATTTTCTTGGGGTATGGCAGGAGCATATTGGAAGCAATGTAGCTATTTTAGGATATTTGTTTTTCTTGTTCCTTTCTTTTGTTTTGTTTGAAATGTGTTTTTTTTTACATTTTTTGTAAAGTTTTTTTTTTTAGAAAAAAAGAACTGTCAACTATTTAATGCCTGATTTTTGTGCCAAACACCATATACATTGTCTAATTAATCCTTACCTCAACCCAGTTAGCTGGTTATTTTTATCCCCGTTGCACCCACGAAGAGGGTTGTCCCACCTGTAAGTCTGTCTTCTTCCCCCTTACTCTGCTGCCTCCCCAGGAGGATCCCAGGACTAATGGAAAACTTGGTCTCTTAAGATCTCAGTCTCAGTTCCTGAAAACTTCGCCCACGGCCTAGAGAGTCTGCCGGGTACTGATGCGGGCGCCCGGGAGCGCTCATTCTCTCCGACGTGCTCCCGGTGCGAGGCCCTCCCTCCTCGCGGGACATCCGTCTCCTGCCACGTCGCCTTCGGGAAGCCAGGGGGGGCGCCGGTGAAAGACCAGGAGGCACTTTGCTGACAAATAGTCTTCGAAGCGGGAGCTGGGACTGGAGAAGACCTTTATACCTGGCCTGATGGATTTCCAGACCCGTGACATTTTTTTAATGCTTGATCGCTGCAAAGAGGTTAAATGCTGAGTTTAGAAGGGACAGCGATCCGGTCTTGAACGGTAAGAGAGAATTTAACCAATTTTACGTCACCCCACTGGGAAACAGCAGGATTTTAAGAACTCAGGCTTTGGAGACAGACTACTGTAGATTTAAATTCTGGCTTACTATGTGACTTTGGAGAAGTTACCTAACCTCCGTGAGCCTTGGTTTCCTTAGCTGTAAAATGGGGATAATATCAGTCGTTTCATGGGATATTGCATGTGAAGAACAGAACACTGTGCCTGGCTCACAGCGGGCACTCCATAACCGTGTGCATACGGATTTCCTTTCAGTAACAAATGATTCTCTACTTTGCCACTTCCTCAGGATCACCTGAGGAGCTTTTACAAATCCCAGTGCCGGGGAAGCACCCCAGACCATTTACAGAAGACTTTCTGGGACCAGGATCCATATAGCAGTATTTTTTAAAGTCTCTCCAGTGATCCCAGTATTCACCCAAGGTTGAGCATCACAGGACTAGATGCGGGCTGGTACTCATGGTGCATGCATGGAGTGGGGTAGGCAGCACTGGCTCTGTGGGAGAACCTTCTGGAAGGCAGCAGGGTTTGGGGTTGGCAGGGCAGTGCGAGAGGGGCCTGTCAGCTCCCCTGGAACTGTGGGCAGGGCCATCCCAGGGACTGACTGAGGCTAATCACCCTGGGGCCTCCCCCCACCTTCCCATGCCTCTCTGACTTTTTGGGGCAAGATGCTCAGATTTGTTTTCCCTTTCTCCCTCCAGGAGTCAAGGATAGACAGTCTCATTACTCAGAGTGGGATCTACCCAAATCATTATTGGGAAGTGCAATGCAGGCCGAGAACCAGTGGCGTCAGTGTCTCCAGGGAGCTTGCTAGAAATGCCAGTTCTCAGACCCAACCCCAGGATCTCTAGGGGCAGAGCCTGGGAATATGCATTTTAACAAGACTCCCAGGTGACATATTTGTGCTCATTAAAGACTAAGGAACACTGAGATGGTGAAAATAAAATAAGCTTTAAGGACAAACAACGCTTCTGAGTTTGAACCCTGGCTCTGGCATTTCCTGTGTGATCTTTGGAAGGTTACTTAACTTCTCTGAAGTTCCATTTCCTCATCTGTAAATTAGGGATGAAAACATTTCCCTTAATAATGGACCTCCAAGGGAATTGTAGATGTAATTTAGGGATCTGTGGATTTGGATAGTAAAAAAAGAAAAGTCCTTTTTTATTTTCATAAATCTCTACCTGAAATTTAGTATTTTCCTCAGTGTTCAATGTAGGCAAAAAAAAAAAAAAAAAAAAAAAAGCACAGTAGTATTAGCAACCTGTAGAAAACACAGATATTTTCCTATCATGCTACAGTTATTGCAGGGATCTCTAAACATCATTTATATTCATCTACTTCAAAACTATGGTAGTTCTTAGGCTTGTTGCTACATCATGATATTTAATGCATTAATAATGAGGCACATTAAATTAGTATATCACAAATGACTTAATTTTATGAAAACTGCATTTTAAACTAATTGGTTTCCTCTGTAATTCTACTTTCTTATCATATACATTTGAAAACATTATTCTGAAAAAGGGCCTTATGGTTTCAGGGTACAAACATGTTTAAGAAACCCCTCCTTAACTTACAGGTTATAATATTGGTTAAATGACGAATCAAATGTAGCCGGCACTTAGCAGAGGCTCCGATAACATTGCCCTGGTCGTTCTCCTCAACATCACCACATCGTCATGACTTACTTTCTCCTAAACCTGGACCAAAGGATCCTCTAGACTTTTCTGGGGGTGAGTCAGAATGCGCACTGTCTTGCCAACTTTCCCTGCAGGCATCTTTCTGGCTAATCTCAGCTTTATTGAATGAGAGTCATCTTTAATTGAGGGCCTGTTCTGTGCCCAGAGGTGAAGTAGATGGTCTGGGATCATGCAGCCTGCAAGTAGGTGGGAAGGCTGGTGTCCAAGTTCCCAGCCTCAGTTCATCCCTGCTGCTGCACCTGCTCCCGGACAGAACAAAGAAAACCCAGTGTAAGGCCCAGAATAGGGTCTCCTGTAGCCTCTGGCTTGAGAAGGCCCTAGAGGGGATGGGAGCAGAAGTGCTAAGCTCCTATGACTTCTCAGTTCTCCTGCATTCAACAGGCATTTTACTGAGCACTTACTATGGACCTGACCCAGTGCTAGTCACTGAGGATACCCACTGGGTAAGTCATGAGTGTGTTTCAGGAGCAAGGAAGGGAAACCCCTAACCCCACTGGGACAGGAGGTGGAGATGGTCCCTGAGCACTTGGTGCAGTATGAAGTCCAGCTAGCTCTATCCATCTGGGACTATACTCCTGCGTGCTTTACCTTGTGTTTAATTCTGTCCCATGTTACCCAGCTCCTGGCCTGGGGCTCTGGGTCCCTGAGGGATTTGTGTTTTCTTATGTACCCCTTGCAAGGGTGGTGTGTCTAGGCTAATGTAACCAGCACGGGTTCACTGGGCACAGCTCATTTGAGGAGCATTGGAGAGCCTGGAGTTAGGAGAGAAAGGAAATAATTTCATTGAGTGCCTACTGAGTGTGTTTTGCATTCATTTTCACATCTAATTCTTAGTGCACAAAAAGGTACACAGAATTATACCCATTTCACAGACAAGGAAAATGAGGTGTTCCGAAATCACCCAGTTAATAGAAAGGATCAGAGTTGACATCCAACTCTGACACCCAAGGCCAGGCTCTTTAAAACACAGTGTGTCATTTCCCATGGAAGGCTCCAGGCCCAGGGAGAGGACTGGGGCTCCCCAGAGCTACTGTTCCCTAACCCAGGAGAGATTCCCACCACTGACGGGCCCCACAGCCCTCCCACCCCTCATGTGGAAGGTTTCTGTGCCCGAATCTTGAAGCCCATGAGGAAGGTTCCAAATCATCAAATAAAGGAGCCCGGCCTCAGGAAGATCTTTGGAACATTCTATCTCCCTCCTTGGCTCCAAAACCTGGGTTTCACCAAGGGCTCTTGGGCCACTTGACCCCCTCTGTCTTGCACTTCACTCTGACCCTGCCATTTCGCTCAGCCTATGAGAACATCACATGGGGCGGAATCAAAAGCTTTCCTGCAACCCCAGGAGATTGCATCTATTGCTTTTTTCTTTATCTGTGTGGTCGTTCATTCTATCAGACAAGGAAATTAAATTGGTCTGGCACCGTTTGCTCTCCAGAAAGCTACTTTGGCTGCTAAATCCACCAAAAAGGGTGGATTTATTTGGGTGTTTCTTTCCAGACTGAGTGAACAGGCCTTTTCAGAGCCACCCATGGTTAACGGAAAGACCCAAGCTGCAGAGCCAGGTCCACCTGTCCAGGGACGGGAGCCAAATGCACAGATGGGAAATAGCGGAGCCAGCAGATAGCCTCTTAATTTAGCCCCAGAGTCCTCTCCCACTCCTGCTCCAGGGCTCCCTGGAAACAGGAAAAGTGTGGAAGTCAAGAACATGAGTCTGTGAAAACCATCAGGAGACTTGTGCATTAAAAACTCACCTCCAGACTGCAGAAGCCAAGGTTTTGAAAACAAGCTGAAAGCCAAATTTAAATATTGGTTTTGCTCCTTCTGCCTGGAAGTCTCTTCCTTGCCTTGTATTTTGGGTGAAGGAACATCTTCCTCTTCATCCATCAGCGATCACCTCTGCCTGGGAGTTTTACCCATTGCCACATTATCACCTCCCCGGGCAGAAGCCTTTCTTTGTGTCTCCTTTGTTCTTTGAAATGACCTCTTGGCACAATCATGGGCTGATAATATTATGTATTCTCATTTTGCTTGCTCCAAAAAAGGAGTTAAGGTGGAAGACAAATATACAATTAAAATCTAAAATAAACCACTTTAAAGATTGTGACAAAATCAGAGCAAAAGGAAATAAGGGCAAGAAATGTAAGGGAAAAAAAGGTTTATACATAAAATGATACTCTGGAGTCTTCCATCAGGCCTCAGCCCCAAGATGGGCCTGTCAGTTCATTGATTCTGGCTGTTCACAATTGGTCTGGAGAGGCACAGCTTTTCCAGGTCCTGAGGCCAAGGACGCGTGTCTCTCATGATCCTTTGGGGGGTCATGAGCAAGCTCCTCAACAATGTCTCACGTTTCATGGGTCTGTACCATACAACATCCTTTTTGTCTACCAATGACATCAAAGTACAGTTCAGGGAAAGCCATTCTCCACGGCAACCAGTACAATGGGATTTGGCTGGGACAGTTTTTCCTGGTGAAAATTCAAGAACAGCTTTTACTGAATCTAGAGGAATGACACAGCTTGCTTGCTGCAGTGGAGATTTGGGTGGGTGAGTGTTGGGTGGTGGTCATGAATGAAGATTCCTTCTTTTCATCAGCCAGCAGCTGAACCCCTGCTTAGGTGTGTGGGATTTCCATTGTAGATGCATCTTTTGCAGTTGGCACATGACTTAGGCATCCCCCAATCAGATAGATTGCTCTGGATTTATGACAATGACAAGAGTCAGTGGCTGCAGAAGCATGGCATTTTTAGGGCTGCACGAGCAGCCACACTGACCGGTGGCATCCAGTGACCTGTGTTAGGAATGCAGCCTGTGACATCCCAACTTGACCCTGGCCACTGTCCTCACTGTAGCAGTTCTGAACCTGGTTCTTCTGCCCTCCTGGACAGTCTGTGTGCTTCTCAATATCCTTGTAATAAATTCTTTTTCTGCTTAAATCTGCCTGAAGTGGTTTTAGACACTTGCGAGAAGAACCTTCCTGATGCATACAGCTCTTCCACTCTGCTTCCCGCTTGCCCACATGCAAAGCTTAAGAAAAACCAAGCTGATATGAAAAGCAAGGATGCATAAGGACACCTGCCAGGTCTGCCCAAGGAGAGTCCCTATGAGGACACAAAGAGAGCCAGGCCCTGCACTTAAAGGGCAACTATACCAGTGCTGCTCAACTGGAATCCCAAAGCCTAGAATTGTGCCATCCAATGATGGCCAGTAGCCACAGGTGGCTGCTTAAATTTGAATCCAAATTAATTAAAATTAAATACAAGTAAAAATGCATCTCCTTGGTCGCATGAGCCACATTTAAAGCGCTCACTAGCCACACAGGCCTGGTGCCTACCATTTTGGACAGCACAGACACAGAACGTTGCCATCATCCAGAAAGTTCCATTGGGCAGTGCTGGTCTGGAACCTTGAAATTCCAGGCTGAGGAGAAGGATTACTGTCTTGTCTGGTCGTGTCCATTGCTTCTGGCTAAGCCTAAATGGCAGAGAGGCAGCAGTTTGATGCTTCTCCATCCTGGTGAGCCTCAAATGCCCACCAGCTGTCAGAACCACTAAGCAGTGGGTGTGACCCGTGGGACCCAGTGGAGTCATGGCGAGCCCCGGGTGCCCTCCAGCGTCTTCCTCTTGCTGGTGGCCTTTGCATTGTTTGCTGGTGGCTGCTTCAGAGTAAACAAAAGTAGAGGCAACCATGAGTCCTCACCATCATCCTCCACACCCTTGGAGCTGGACCAGCCTCTGCAGCCTAGTCAAGGGCAGAACTGTCTTAGGACCCTATCGAGTGTGTTAGCCTCTTGGCGTCTCGCTCCAGGCACAGCAGAAGTGCTCAGCAAATATTCATGGGGCTAACACAGGTCTCACACAGAAGCGGGGGGGATCTGGTATAGGACAGTCTGCCAAGCGTTTTCCTTACTGATACAGGGAAGAAGGGAGAAGGTATAATAATGATGAGGAGGAGGGCAGTGGTGGGACTGTGCTTTTCGTCACTGGAATTATGCAAAAAATAGGTGTAGCTGTATGAATATGTGTGGAGTGATAGGAAAGTTTTTCTTTAGAAATTCTTTAAATATGGTCCCATCACAGTGGTTAAGAATATGTTCAGAGCAGTGCGGCCCCTGTCTGTAAAACAGGAATATAGTGCCTGTGCCAGTGGATTGTGTGAGGGTGAAAGTGCAAGAAAACACCGAGCAGGGTCTTTCTGTGCTACATAACAAATGCTAAGCGATGTGGCAATTGGTATTACTTTTGCAATAGAAAATCGGAGTGATTACAGAAGAGCCAGGATGCTGCGCCCCTGTCATGTGGTGGATTTTGCTCCCGTGGGGGGCGTGGGTGCAAGTTTTCTGGCCCCTGGGGAGGGGGGAGGTTGGTGGTTTCGGGATCCCAGCTCTTGCAGCCCTTCTGTCCACAGGCCCCTGCTCAGTCCCCACTGCCCGCTCCGGGCACCTTCATGTTCTTTTAGGCTTCTTGGGTTAGGCCTTGAGGAAAACAGGGATTTTTTTTTTTTTTTTAAAGTTCCAGGTCTGCCATCTTTGCAAATTTATTTTGGCCTGTGCAGCAAATCCATGCAAAACACGGATGCTCTCCAGTTTTCTTTTTGTTGCCCTCTCTTCTCCCTTCTCTTCAAATCATTCGGCTGCTAATGAGGCCAGTCCCTGAGAGAATTTGGACTAACTGCGTGGGCTGCCTTCTCTCGGGTGCTCCTAGACCCAGGCGGGCTACTTTCTTCATCAGCCCTCCTTCACCTCCTCCCCTCCCCCTTCACCCTCTGTCTGGCTGTTTTCCTTCCTTGGCCTCCATCTCTCTCTGTGACCCTCTTCTCTGAATTCCACCATCTCTAGGTCCCTCTCTCTCTTTGGAAGAGCTCCATAGGTACTTACTATTATGATGATGTTTTTCTTTCTCTCTCCTCCCACGTCTTTTGCTCTCTCTCCCCGGGCCTCTTTCTTGGTGATCTTGTCTTCTCTCCCCACCCCCACCCCCTTCTCTCTCTCTTGCTGGAACTTTTTCTTTATGATCTTGCATCCCTCAAAAATCAGCTACTTCACTCTCTCTTGATTTGTGCATGTGACTGTATTTCTCTGTATTCCTCTTTCTTTATACTTCTTTCTTGCTTGCCGCCCCCTCCCCCGCCCCCCACCGCCATCTGTTACTCTTTGGCTCTTTGTTTCACCTGTATCTTCTAGGCACTGAATTCCGGAATGAATTAAGTACCATCAGGCCAGCTCCACTCCTAATCTCTGCCTCACCCTCAAGGGACATGAGCTGGTGAAGCAGGGAAGGGGCTTCACATTAAAAAATGGATCCTCCTTCCCTAGGCCCCAGAAAAAAAAATGCTTGTCCCTTTTTTTTCAGCCCTCTTTCCTAAAAGAGAAAATACTGTTTCCAGGGTCCTGCCTGGAAAATCTCCAGGCTGAGTGTGTCCTAGTCCAGTGCTTGCAAACCAAACATTCGAATACCACATGCCTCGAAACAAACTTTGTAGCTGTTCAACTGATTTATTATACTTGTTGACATGAGTAAAATAGCCAGAGATAAGATATTTATAAATAAAGTACCGCACTTTATCTTAACCCTTGCACAATCTAGTCAAAAAATATTTTTTTTTAAACCCATTCTTTTCATTTCTCAGTAGAAGTCTTTAGAGTAGGGAAAGCGTTATTATTATCTCTGTTTTTAAAATCGGAAACTGAGGCTCGGAAACATGAAAGCGCGTGTACACTGACTGTCACAGAGCTGGTTGAATTGCGCCAGGGCCTGCAACGCTCACCTGCTCGGGACCGGAACCTTCCCCGTTTCTCTCCATGCCCCTGTCAGCATAGGAGGCTGTGATCCCCGCCAGATCAAACTCAAACCAGACTTGCTTGAGAGAATCTGTGTGGCGTTGATATGCGCTGCGTCCTTTATAAATCATCCTACACGGCCGCCCGAGCTCTCCAGGCTGAACCGCAGCTCAGAGATCTAATCACGTTCCAGCCTCAGTCCAAAGCATGAATCTTGCGGCGGAGAAGCGAGTGCTAAAGCAGAAACCCTGGCGACAGAGCGCCGGCGGAATAAATTACTCAAACACATGGATTTCTACAAAAGCAGCGAAACTTAATTCCTGGTATGATACAGGGATAAACAAAATGTAATCTACAGCATTGTCCCAGCTCATCCAAATTTTATCTGCTTTTTCCATGTAAGTAATTGAAAAAAGTATCGCAGCGACCTTCTGGAGCATTATCTTATTTGGATCCGATTTTAACCAGAAGGCAGAATATTTCACGCTGAAAGTGTGGGCGAACTCCAAGGTGAAGGCACTCCCCCTGTACAATCGCAAATGCAAATGTTGAAAGCAACTTGACAATTTTCCCCATGCAGCTGCCTATTTTATCTCTTGCAAAACTAGTAATGATACAAGCAGTTGATTATGGTTTACAATAGAAATAAACCTCTCAGAATTGGTTGTTTCCAAAATAAATAGCCATTCTGTTAAATGTTAAATAACAAGTCATAAACCGCTGAAAACAACCAATTTCTTGTGGATTATTGCCTGAATAAATTTCAGTAGGAACTGCAGATCAAGACCATTGAAGTTAAAAAAAGAAAAATCAATCAACTGATCCATCACAAGGAATTCCCACTTTATAAACCACCTCGCATCGTGTATTTTTTAATTAAATTCAGTTTTATTGAGATACATTCACATACCACAAATCATCCATTGTGTACAATCAACTGTTCACAGTACCATCACATAGTTATGCATTCATCACCCCAATCTATTTTTGAACATTTTCTTTACACCAAAAAAGGATCAGAATAAGGATAAAAAAAGTACAAAAGAATACTCAAATCATCCCCCCCATCCAACCCTATTTTTCATTTAGTTTTTTTTGTCCCCATTTTTCCACTCATCCATCCATACACTGGATAAAGGGAGTGCAATCCACAAGGTTTTCACAGTCACATTGTCACCTTTTGTAAACTGCATTGCTATATACTTATTTTCAAGAATGAAGGCTACTGGGTTGGAGTTTGATAGTTTCAGGTATTTACTTCTAATTATTCCAGTACATTAAAAGCTAAAGAGGGTTATCTATATAGTGCATAAGAATGTTCACCAGAGTGACCTCTCAACTCCATTTGAAATCTCTCAGCCACTGAAGCTTTATTTTGTTTCATTTTGCATCCCCCTTTTGGTCAAGAAGATGTTCTCAATCCCACAATGCCAGGTTCAGACTCATCCCTGGGAGTCACATCCTGCATTGCCAGGGAGATTTACACCCCTGGGAGTCAGGTCCCACGTAGCCGGGAGGGTAGTGAGTTCACCTGCCGAGGTGGCTTAGATAGAGAGAGAGAGAGGGCCACATCTAAGCAACAAAGAGGTACTCAGGGGGAGACTCTTAGGCACAATTATAAGCAGGTTTAGCCTCTCCTTTCCCATCGTGTATTTTAATGTAGTCTTTGGGGCTTTCCCTTTGTTGGCTGTGGTTAGCTCTATTTTTGCCAAAATCCTTCTACCCTTTTTCAGAGATGAAAGAAAACCCAGTGTTGTGGTTAAACGACCCCATTGCGAGATGGTGCTATTTCACTCCGCCGCCTTCTATAGGCACCACATGAAAGTCTACGGTATTTCTATTGATGAAACACAGACCTGTCCACCAAGTTAAACAGTTGAGTCGAAGCTCAGTGGCAAATATATTCCAACTGCAGCTCTAATAGAGGCTCTGCCTGCAAAAGGAGCCAACTCCATCGGGTTGACTGACAGAAGATTCCTCGCCATAGCAACCAGGGTTATCTCTCTGGAATAACAACATTAACCTCCTTCATAACCAGTTTTCCATCCTTAAGTATAAAAGGCAGTTGCATGCATCTTGTCTGAGTCCTTATTTTTATTTTTAAAAGGATATTTAGTACTTAAATAAAAATTTGCACAAGATGCAGGGAAACCAAATTAATTTTGAATTCCTCCAGAATAAAAAGCCTTACAATGGAGATTGCAGGCAGAACAGTTAAAGGGCAGGAAGGTCCCTTGTCTCTTAAGTGCACAGGACGATGGAAGAGAGATTTCTGTTCACCTGCTGCCTCTGAAATTGCCTTCTGCATTGATTTGCTTTGTGCTGCTAGTGCACAGTGTGATCTCGGGCCACGAGGCATGGAGTCTGATGGGAAAGCAGCCTTACTAGGCTGGAAGGACCACTGCCAAGTCAGGTTTTCCCCATCTCCTATCCATTCTCAGGTCTGTTTCCCATTGGAGCCAACTTAATTGCAACTGCTACCTTGAAAGGTAGAGCAATCTTTCCTGAGGCTCCTCTGTCATCCAAGGTCACAACCTGTAACCTCAGAAAACTTCAGTTTCCTGATGAGGAGGGAGGCTGAGAGGAAAACAGAAAATGTGCCCCCTGAGGCAAAGCAAGAAGGATCTGGGGAAATGGTCTTAAGGAGAGCCAATCAGCACGTGGCCCTGGAAGGAAGAAGGTACCCGGCCAGCAGATCCCTTCCAGGTGAGCCTCTGGCCTGATTTAGATTTAAGCAAACAGACTAACAGGAAGTCAGGACCAATGGCTGCCGAACGATGTTCCGTGAAGCAATTTTGAACTAAGGCTGGAGACCGTAAGAGCTCTTTGAGATCCCCGTTGTACTGGGTGCAGGCTTTGCGTGATTCCCTCAGTTCTGATGGACGCCACTGTATTTCTAAAGGTGGCTGGCCACCCCTCACACCCCACCAACAGCACTGCCGCCTTTCCCAAGCTCTGCAGTTACCTGGGATACAAGTGAAGGCCCCGAACCTCGTGATCCACGGCCCCATGAGCCAAACATATTCATTCCAAGTTGCTCCTCCACCCCAGGATTTGGATAAAACGTCACCACCAAGGAGGTGGGATCTGTCTTTCCGAGCGGCTCCTGAGGGACTGACAACAGGCGAAAGCACTGGGTGTGCCTCCCTGACTAGTGAACCTGGCCCCAGGTAGCTGGAGATGGAGAGGTCCTTCTCTCTCCACTCAGAGGCACGGATCTCTGTTGCACAGCTTCTGGAGAAGTCTCACGAGACGTGACCGTCTCTAGGCTGCTCACCGAGAAGCAGCACTCTTCTTGCATCATGTCACTTCTCCCCTTTCCCTGCCTTTCTTCCTCTTTTCTTCCTCACTCTCATCTGTCTAGGGTTTCACTTCCCAAACAAAGTCTTTTAATCCTTGCCTTGGGCTCTGTTTGGGGGACTGGGCCTGTGGAAATTTCCTAGACAAGCCACACCTAGGGCTTCCCCTGCTACTGGCTGAGGCAGTGTTCTCTGATCAGCGTTTTTAGGCAAAGGAGTGGGTGGTGAAAAGCATGGCCCATCTCCAAAGACCCTTCCCTTGGTTTGCTAAGTGTCCCTTGACTTTACAGCCACATCTGGAAACCACACATTTCCTGAAGGCTGGGGTTCAAGGAAGGGTTGGTTGACTGCTTTTAAGTTATAGGGCAATTATTTTTTCCTAATAAACAAAGGGCTTAGACAGGTAGAAAATTAAGCTTCCTTGAGTCCAGGACATTTGCAGCTAATTTCCCTTAAAACAAAGAAAATAAACTTCTTTTAATAGTAAAGAAAAAAACACTACCATAAAACTTTGCTGAATGATACTATGATAGTGGATATAGGACAATATGTAGTTGTCAAAATCCATTGATCTTTACAGCACAAAGAGTGTTCCAGTTTGCTAATGCTGCCAGAATGCAAAATACCAGAAATGGATTGGCCTTTATAAAGTGGGTTTATTTGGTTACACAGTTATAGTCTTAAGGCCATAAAGTGTCCAAGGCAAGGCATCTACAATAGGGTACATTCACTGGAGAAAGGCCATTGACATCCAGAAAACCTCTGTTAGCTGGGAAGGCACATGACTGGCATCCATTTGCTACCAGGTTGCATTTCAAAATGGTGTTCTCCAAAATTTGCTCTTGGGGCATTCTGTCCTCTCTTAGCTGCAGCTCCTCTTCAAAACATCACTCTCAGTTGCTCTGCACTTCCTTTGTGAGCTCTTTTGATAGAACTCCAGTGAACTAATCAAGATCCACCCTGAATGAACGGGGCCACATTTCCATGGAAACATTCAATCAAGAGGTCATATCCTAATCAAAGGTGCCACTCACAGTTGGGTGGGTCACATCTCCATGGAAACGCTCAGTCAGAAGGTTCCAACCTAATCAACACTAATATATCTGCCCCCACAAGATTGCATCAAAGAATAGGGCTTTTTTCTGGGGGACATAATAAATACAAACCAGCACAAAGAGTGAACCCAAATGTAAACTATAGACCTTAGTTTATAATAATGTATCAATATTATTGCATCAGCTGCATCAAGTGTACCACAGTAATGCAAAAATTTAATAGCAATTGTGTGGAGGCGGTGGGGCTGCCATGGGAAGGCTCTGTGCTTCCTGCACAATTTTTCAGTAAACCTAAAACTACTGTAGTAAATAAAGCTGATTAAGAAACATACAAAACACTGCCAGAACAACACCAGCCATGCTCTCAGATGGAGGGGAGCTAGCGCCTCCTTTCAAAACACGCAGAGGATCTGCATTCTCTTCCCTGGCTGGGAGCATGGTGAGCTGCTGCTCTTCCTTGCCCATCAGTGCCCTCCTCACGGAGTCTTCCTGCACCCTCCACCTCATGCAAATATTCCATGATTTATGGGTGCTTTGGTTTATTCATGGGCTGAGTTCCCAGCCGTCTAGTCATCTCTGTGTTCCTGTGGAGTCAGGGTGTGGCTGGTTGGCCGCCGCCAGTGCTCGTAAGGCCAAAGTCTGGGTTCATCCCCAAGGTGGCCAGTTGACTTCACATTGCTCCACGAACAGAGGCTGCCCCTGGCCTGCTTGGGCTGTACCTGTGCCTGTGCCACTGGGAGGAGGGCACGTGGGGGGAGAGGGGTCAGATGATTCATCAAAGCTCCCGCCTCGGCTAGTGAAATTGCAGCTCCCATTAGCAGCTTCTTCCTCTGCAAAGTCAGCCTGTTTTTTTTTCCGTGATTGTCTAAGGTGTACCTGGGTGTGTGCGTGTGTTCAGATGGTTCAGTTTCATTCAGTCAGCAAGTATCGATAAAGCACCCGTTATGTGTTAAGGACTCTGACCCACTCCTTGTCCCTCAGTCCCCTTGTGCATTTATTCTTGCACTAGAACACATGCCTTCCTGGGAAGGCAGATACATGAGCATCAGAATATCAGCTAGGTCTGTGGAGTTGCAGATTTTGTATAATATTTCATGAACATATATGAGAAAAAGTCATCTATTTAATCGCTCGACAGATATTTATGGTGTGCCAATTATGTCCTAGACACTGGGGCTACCAAACAGAGATCAGTGAACCTAACAATTAAACACTCACTGCCCTCATTGAGCTCATAGTGGGGGGAGGCGATAGACAATAAATACGAAAAGTTAGCAAAAAAACAAAACAAAACAAAACATTGTGTGTCACATGGTGATAAGTGCTAAGGAGAAAAATAAAGCAGGACATAGGGACAGAGGTTGCTAGGAAGGACGCTGCAACTATGAATTTGTGTGATCAGAGGAGACCTTACCAACAAGTGACGTGATAGCAAGGACCTAAATGGGAAGCTATTGAGTTGTGTGGGCAGCAGAGGGATGAGCTTTCCAGAGAGAGGACAGAGCCAGGGTGAAACACCCATGGCACGTTTGGGGAATGGCAGGGAGGCCGGAGTGGCTGGGGCAGAGCAAGCAAAGGTGAAGCCTGGGAGATGCAGCCTGGAAGAGAGGGAGGAGAGCACATTGGGGGAGGAATCAGAAAAGGCTCCACTGAACATGTCACTTTCAATCTTGATCTTAAAGGCTGAGTAGCGTTCATATCTTTGTCTGAATTCCCGCTGACCCAGACATAGCCAGGTCCGCTGTGCCATCTGGGAAATAAAATGTACACATGCCAGGGAGAGTTTTGAGACATGAAGACTGAAGGGTGTTAGCACCCAGTCCTGCCCCCCACCTCGCCCCCCTTACCTCCCCAGCACTGGCCAGTCTCCAAGCTTTGGAGTCGCGTAGGAAGCCATGTTGGATGGCAGGAGATCCCATACAAATAATGGGGATTACTTTGTTCACCAGCCAAGCAGATGGGGGCTGAGAACAGACACAGAAAAATAAAGAACTGTGTTATTTCCTGCACCATAGAGTTGCAGACATCAGTTCATGCCTGGCAAAGAATCAGGTGGAAAATGACCCAGCAAGGCAGCCCAAAGCCAAATGAGTGATAGAGAAAGCAAACTCTCCTTGGGTTCCAAGCAAGAAGGAATTGCTTTGGGGTAAAGGGGGCACTGGCAAGGGGTACTTAGGGAATACTTTGAGGATGAGATGAGATTTGAGCTGGCTTTGCAGCATCGGTGAGATTTGCATCTGTGGTGAGGAGGAGAAGGAGGGTTTCAGTGTGAGGGGCAGTAGGAATTTCTGGACATGTCCAGACTTGAATGGACTGGCTGTTTGGCAAAGAGGAGGAAAAGGAATTGCGGAAGTCCTGGGGTGCCAGGCAGAGGTGTGGACTTTTCCTGAGGACAATTTTCTGCTTTCAATGGCAGGGTTGAAGCAGGCAGAATCATGTCTGTTTCCCTTATACTTCTATGTGTCTGTGGTAGGGTTGCCAGGTAAAACACAGGAGACCCAGTTAAATTTAGATTTCAGTTAAACAATGGATGATTCTTCTAGTGTAGGTGTGTCCCAAGAAATATTTGGGACCCAGATTCAGGACTACCAATTAAATTTGAATTCCACATAAATAATTGATGATTTTTAGTATAAGCATATCCCATGAAATATTTGGTATATACCTACACTAAAAAAAATCACTGTTTATCTGAAATTCAACTTTAACTGGGCAACCTATATTTTCATCTGCTAAATCTAGCAGCCCTCATGTGGGGTGCTAAGTAAATGCTGCCTGTCAATGCTTCTGACTCCATGGTAGGCCCCCCACTCTGGACAGCTCTGCCACCAGGAAACTAGTTTTTTGGCCACTGGTGGGTGCTGGCCCAGTTCTCTTGTGGTTCCAGTATGTAAGTTATCTGTGAGATCTGTCAGACTCTGAGCTATGTCCCAAAGAGTGAGCCCCCAGCTCTGCAAATCTTCAGAGAATGGCAAGGGGATCTGAACTTGCTTGCAGAGCAGTGGCAGTGCTAGAATTGCCAGCCAGCACTGATGTACAGGGTGGCCTGGGATGCAGCCTGCCACTCAGCGCCCATATCGATTGTGCAGTGGGGCTGTCCATGAGCCAAGTGGGCATGCTGAGATAGGTGGCCTTTCCTTTCAAGATGACTCTTCAGAAATACCTCAAAACCTGAAGGGCTCAAAGGGAAAATCAACAGGTTCTTTCCCTTCACTTACATAATGGCTTAGGAAGTTGCATACATTCTTCTTTTTTTTTTTTTTTTTTTTTTTGTAATTTTAATTTGGAAATGCTTTCAAGCTTATAGGAGAGTTACAAAAATAATACAAGCCCCATACAGAGAACTCCAATATGCCTTTATTCCTCCAGATATCAAGAACCACCCATTTTAACATTTTGCCCCATTTGCTGTATCAGTCTATCTACCCGTCAATCTATCTATCCATCTATCTGTTTATGTATCAATTCATTGTCTGAACACTTGAGCATACGTTGTATCCATCATGCCTCTTGAACAGTTAACACTGCCATGTACATTTCCTAAGAACAAAGATTTTCACTTATGTATCCCTGAAGTGCAGTTATCAAGTTCAAGAAATTTAACATTGATATAGAGCTTACTGTCTATTTTCCCATTTTATCGTATGTCCCAAAAATGTCCTTTTGGACCTTGTCTCCTCCACTATTACATCCCATCCAGAAGCAGGTATTGCATTCAATTGTCACTGCCTCTTTAGTGGCTCATTCTCTTTGCTTTAAATTGTGGGAACTATATATACAACATAATTATTCCCATCTCAACCACTCCCAAGCACACAAGTCAACAGTAATAATCACTTTCACAATATTGTGTTACCCTCACTACCTTCCATAAAACTTTCCCATCTCCCTAAACAGAAACCCTATACCCATATGTATTAACTCCTCATTTTTTCCAACCCCAACCCCTGGCAACCTGTACTTTAATTTCTGTCTCTATGAGCTTTCATATTCTCTATTTTCTTTGTAGTTACTATGGGGCTTAAATTTAATATTCTAAATCTATAACAGTTGTGTGTGCTTAGATACTGTGATGGTTAGGTTCATGTGTCAACTTGGCCAGGAGATAGTACCCAGCTGTCTGGTCAAGCAAACACTGGCCTAACAATTGGTGCGAGGATGTTTGTGGCTGGTTGATAAACCAGAAGGCTGATTTATTAAATCATCAGTCAATTGATTGCAGCTGTGACTGATGATTCACCAAAGGGCGTGTCTTCCACAATGAGAGAATGCAATTGGCTGGATTTAATCCAATTAATCAGTTGAAGACTTATAAGTGAGACAGATAGAGGACCTTCACTTCTTCTTTGGCTGCCCAGCAAAGCGTTTCCTGAGGAGTTCGTCAAATTTGCCGGTTCGTTTCCTGAGGAGTTCGTGGGACATCTTCTTTGGAGTTGACAGTTTGCTGACTGCCCTACAGAATTTGGACTCATGCATACCCACAGTTGCATCAGTCACTTGCACAAATCTCATAGTCATAGACACCTCTCATTGATTTTGTTTCCCTAGAGAACCCTAACTAATACAACTTGGTACTGGGAGTGGTTCTTGAGAAACAGAATCTTAAAATGGGCTTTTACAATTTGTTTTCTACTCTGATTAGATTCAAAGGCACTAATGACTCTATGTCCAATAATCAAGAGGGCACTGACAGTCCATGGCATGAGTTGGCAAAGAAGATATGCAAAATAGCACTGTTTGATTCTCCTAATCATACTCTAGTATGAAGCAAGACTCTGGGTGACAGTGCTTTCGACACTTTCACAGAGTTTTGCAGAATTAAGAGGTATAATGATGTTGGCTGGCTGCTCTCAGATACTTTGGATAAAGTTGTAAGAGAAAGGGACGAGCTAAAGGGTTCAAATTCAAAACTCAAATGCCATATGACAGAGGTAAAAGTTTCTATGTGTGCCCTGAAAGAAAATCTTATTTCCTATGCCTGCAGACTTGAAGTTTCTGAAAACCAGATGCAGACTCTCATTGTGCGAGTAGCAGATTTACAACGTAAACTAAAATCTCAACCTCTCAGAGTGTCTACTGTTAAAGTAAAGGCATTGATTGGAAAAGAATGGGATCCAGAAACTTGAGATGGGGACATACTGGATTGATAATAATGGCAGTGAGGACATTGGAACCCTGGATTTGCTGAGTCATTATTAGATTTACCAGTAGAGGGCTGTCCTGAGGAAACAGTTTCCCCACCTCAGTAAAATTTCTAGGTGTCCAGTGGTGTGGGGCCTTTCGAAATATTCCTTCTAAGGTGAAGGATAAGCTGTTGCATCTGGCCCCTCCTACAACCAAAAAAGAGGCACAATGCTTAGTTGGCCTCTTTGGGTTTTGGAGACAACATATTCCTCATTTAGGTGTGCTACTCCAGTCCATTTACCAAGTGACCAGAAAATCTTCTAGTTTTGAGTGGGGACCGGAACAAGATGAGGCTCTGCAACAGGTCCAGGCTGCTGTGCAAGCTACTCTGCCGCTTGGACCATATGATCCAGCTGACCCAATGGTGCTGGAAGTGTCAGCGGCAAATACAGATGCTGTTTGGAGCCTTTGGCAGGCTCCTATAGGAGAATCACAACGGAGGCCCTTAGGATTTTGGAGTAAAGCTTTACCATCCTCTGCAGATAACTACTCTCCATTTGAGAAACTGCTATTGGCCTGCTGCTGGGCCTTAGTAGAGACAGAATGCTGAACCATGGGCCACCAAGTTACCATGAGACCTGAGTTACCTATCATGAGCTGGGTATTGTCTGACTCACCAAGCCATAAAGTTGGGCATGCACAGCAGCACTCCATCATAAAATGGAAATGGTATATACGAGATAGAGCTCGAGCAGGTCCTGAAGGTACAAGTAAGTTACATGAGGAAGTGGCCCAAATGCCCATGGCCCCCACTCCTTCCACCTTACCTTCTCTTTCCCAGCCCACAGCTATGGCACCTTGGGGAGTTCCTTACAATCAGTTGACTGAGGAAGAGAAGACTCGGGCCTGGTTTACAGATGGTTCTGGCACAATATGCAGGCACCACCCGAAAGTGGACAGCTGCAGCACTGCAGCTTCTTTCTGGGATGTCCCTGAAGGACAGTGGTGAGGGGAAATCCTCCCAGTGGGCAGAACTTCGAGCAGTACACATGGTTGTTCACTTTGCTTGGAAGGAGAACTGGCCAGAGGCGTATTTGTATACTGATTCCTGGGCTGTTACTAATGGTTTGGCTGGATGGTCAGGGACTTGGAAGGAACATGATTGGAAAATTGGTGACAAAGAAGTCTGGGGAAGGGGTATGTGGATAGACCTTTCTGCATGGGCAAACAACATGAAGATATTTGTGTCCCATGTGAATGTTCACCAGAGGGTGACTTCAGCAGAAGAAGATTTTAATAACTAAGTGGATAAGATGACCTGTTTGGTGAATACCAATCAGCCTCTTTCCCCAGCAACTCCTGTCATTGCCAATGGGCTCATGAGCAAAGTGGTCATGGTGGTAGGGATGGAGGTTATGCATGGGCTCAGCAACATGGACTTCCACTCACCAAGGCTGACCAGGCCACAGCCACTGCTGAGTGTCCAATTTGCCAGCAGCAGAGACCCACACTCAGTCCCTGATATGGCACCATTCCTCGGGGTGATCAGCCTGCTACCTGGTGGCAGGTTGATTACATTGGACCACTTCCATCATGGAAGGGGCAGTGATTTGTTCTTATTGGAATAGACACATACTCTGGATATGGGTTTGCCTTCCCTGCATGACGTGCTTCTGCCAAAACTACGATCCGTGGACTTACAGAATGCCTCATCCACTGCCATGGTATTCCACACAGCATTGCTTCAGACCAAGGAACCCACTTCACAGCAAATGAAGTGAGGGGATTGGCACATGCTCATGGAATTCTGTGGTCTTACCATGTTCCCCATCATCCAGAGGCAGCTGGGTTGATGGAATGGTGGAATAGCCTGTTGAAGACTCAATTACAGCACCAACTGGGTGGCAATACCTTACAGGGTTGGGGCAGTGTTCTCCAGGAGGCTGTGTATGCTCTGAATCAGCGTCCACTCTATGGTGCTGTTTCTCCCATAGCCAGGATTCATGGGTCCAGGAATCAAGGAGTGGAAATGGGAGTGGCACCACTCACTATCACTCCTAGTGATCCACTAGGTAAATTTTTGCTTCCGTCCCTGCAAGCTTAAGCTCTGCTGGTCTACAAGTCTTGGTTCCAAAAGAAGGAGTGCTTCCACCAGGAAACACAACAATAATCCCATTGAACTGGGAGTTAAGACTGCCACCTGGCCACTTTGGGCTTCTTATGCCTCTGAATCAACAGGCAAGGAAGGGGATTACTGTACTGGCTGGGGTGATTGATCTTATCAAGGGGAAGTAGCACTGCAACTACACAATGGAAGTAAAGAAGAGTTTTCCTGGAATACAGGAGTTCCCCTACAGTGTTTCTTAGTACTACCATGCCCCGTGATTAAAGTCAATGGAAAACTGCAACAACCCAATCTAGGCAGGACTACCAATGGCCAAGAAACTTCAGGAATGACGGTTTGGGTCACCTCACCAGGCAAAGAACCATGGCCAGCTGAAGTGCTTGCTGAGGGTAAAGGGAATATGGAATGGGTAGTGGAAGAAGGTAGTGATAAATATGAACTATGGCCACATGACCAGTTACAGAAATGAGGACTATGATGGCATGAATATTTCCTCCTTGTTTTGTTATGATTATGTTTATATTTGTCTGTAAAGCAAATATCTTTGCTTTCTTCTCTGTCTTATCCCCTTATTATATGGCATAACCCGTACTGTTCATTTTGCTGTATTAAAGCTAAAGGAAATCAATTTTAAGAGCTAATGTCACCCAAGGACTTGCACCCTATTCTGGAGAGATTTAGTGCGTTTCCAGTTGTATGCTGCACAGTGGAGTATTGTTAGGCAAAATATATGTCTGTTATTGTTATCTACTTAGAGATAAAGTATGGTTTTAGGTAATGTGTATAACTACCAAGTTGACAAGGGGTGGACGGTGATGGTTAGGTTCATGTGTCAACTTGGCCAGGAGTTAGTACCCAGCTGTCTGGTCAAGCAAACACTGGCCTAACAATTGCTGCGAGGATGTTTGTGGCTGGTTAATAAACCAACAGGCTGGTTTATTAAATCATCAGTCAATTGACTGCAGCTGTGACTGATGACTCATCAAAGGGCGTGTCTTCCACAATGAGAGAATGCAATTGGCTGGATTTAATCCAATTAATCAGTTGAAGACTTATAAGTGAGACAGATAGAGGACCTTCACTTCTTCCTCGGCTGCCCAGTGAAGCGTTTCCTGAGGAGTTCATCGAAGTTGCCGGTTCATTTCCTGAGGAGTTCATCGGACATCTTCCCTGGAGTTGACAGTTTGCTGACTGCCCTACAGAATTTGGACTCATGCATACCCACAGCTGTGTGAATTACTTTCATAAATTTTATAGTCATAGACACCTCTCATTGATTCTGTTTCCGTAGAGAACCCTAACTAATACAGATACCAACTTAACTCTAACTGTATACACAAACTATGTTCCAATATGCCTCAACCTGCAAAGTTCTATGTAGTTCTTGCTCAGATGTTTTGTTTATACATTATGAGTCCCAATCACTGATTCATCATTGCATTTTATGCATTTGCCTTTTAGAACCTGTATAAGTAAAAAGAGGATTTACTAACCAAAAATACAATAGTACTGGCATTTACATTTACCCATCTCGTTACCGTTATCTGAGATCCTTATTTCTTCATGTGGCTTCAATTTATTGTCTAGTGTCCTTTCCTTTCAACTTGTATAACTTTCTTTAGTATTTCTCGGAGGGCCAGTCTAGTGGTGACGAACTCCCTCAGCTTTTGTTTCTCTGGGAAATGACTTAATCTTTCCCTCATTTTGAAAGACAGTTTTGCCAGTTATAGAATTCTTGGTTGGCAAATTTTTGGTTTCAGAACTTTAAATATGTCATCCCACTGCCTTCTTGCCTTCATGATTTCCAATGAGAAATAAGCACTTAATCTTATTGAGCCTCCCTTGTATGTGATCCACTGCTTCTCTCCTTCAGCTTTCAGAATTCTCTTTATCTTTGGCATTTGACAGTTTGATTATGTCACAGTGTCAGTCTATTTGGGTTTATCCTCATTGAGATTCCTGAGCATCTTGGATGTATACACTCATGTCTTTTGCTAAATTTGGAAAGTTTTCAGCCTTTATTTTCTTTGAATATTCTCTATTCTCCTTCTTCTCTTTCTTCTCCCTTGGGATCCCCACAGTGAGTATATTGGCACACTTGATAGTGTCCCACAGTCCTCAGGCTCTGTTCACTTTTCTTAATTCCTTCTTTTTGCTTCTCAAACTAGATGATCTCAATTGTTTAATCTTCAGGTTCACTGATTCTTTCATCTTTCAGCTCCAATCTGATGTGAACCCCTCTAGGGAATTTTTAATTTCTGTTACTATGGTCTTCAGCTCTGTTTTGTTCCTTTTCATAATCTCCTTATCTCTATTGATGTTCTTTTTGTGTTCGTTTATTATTTTCCTGACTCCCTTTAGTTTTTTTTAATCCAAGTTTTCCTTTAGCTCTTTGAGCATATTCAGGACCATTTTTTAAATGTCTTTGCTCGATATGTCCCAGGTCCACTTCTAATGCTTTAATTTTCTTTGACTGAGCCATCACTTCCTGTTTCTTTGTATGTTTTGTAATACTTTGTTGAAATCTGACCATTTTGATATTTTATTGTGTCATCACTGGAATTTAGACTCTGAAGCAAATGTTCCTTAAACTTGTATGCAGCTAATGTTATGACAGAGCTTTCATTGTTATCTCCTGGCAAGAAGGAAAGAAAATACCTTTCCAAGTGTTTGAAGATTGACTTATGTGAGTGCTCTCCTTCAGAGAGTATCCATACAATGTGTTTAGAGAATAGCTCAAGGCCAAAGCATAGGAGCCACCCTGATCCTTTCTGTCACACCTCTTGTCTTGGTCATGCATATGTAGCCCCAGGAATTCCCCCATTTAAATAGATATGACTTTCCCCTCTTCCTTAGGAAACAGTTTTCTCATTGTCTTGGACACTGAACTGTCCACCCTACAGCCAGCAATCACTTGCCTCAGGCAGCCCCTTAAGTGCTTCCCCCCAGCATTCTGCAGGAGTGTTCTGTGAGCTGCCTTCCACACACAAGGCAGGTTCTGGGATGGTGAGTCCTGCAGGCCATCACCAGATGATTGGGCCTGACATACCTGCCCCCCGATGTACAAGGGTTACTCTGCTCCCTCTGTAACTGGGAACAGGTGTCTGCACTGGAATCGTGGGTCAGCTTCATGGACAACTGGTGAGGGACTCCTTATCAGCTCAGTGGGGTAGGGGCCAGCCAGAGCACCTTAAGATACTACTGCTTTAAGTAGCCTTTTTCTTGATTTGGTGCTTGCCCTGTGTGCTGGTTTGGATGTATTATGTCCCCCAAGATGCCATGTTCTTTAATGCAATCTTGTGGGTTGATTAGGTTGGAATCTTTGGATTAGGTTGTTTCCATAGAGATGTGACCCACCCAACTGTGGGTAATACCTTTGATTATATTATTTCCATGGAGGTGTGGCTCCACCCATTCAACATGGGTCTTGATTTAATCATTGGAGTTCTATATAAGAGCTCAGACAGAAGGAGCTTGCTGCTGCAGCCAAGAGAGAACAGCTGAGAGAGACATTTTGGAGATGGCCTTTGGAAGTAGACTTTTGCTGATACTTTGCTCCAGAGAAGCCAAGAGAGGACAAATGCCCCAAGAGCAACATTCTGAAGAATGCAAAGAAGCTGAGAGAGGAGGTGGAACATAACCCGGGATCAGCAGATGCCAGCCACATGCCTTCCCAGCTAATAGAGGTTTTCCGGATGCCATTAGCCTTTTTTTGGTGAAGGTATACCATGTTGACATTTTCATGGCCTTCAGACTATAAATTTTGTAACCAAACAAACCCCTTTTATAAAAGCCAATTCATATCTGGTATTTTGCATAATGGCAGCATTAGCAAACTGGAACACCCTTTCACTGTTGTCTTTTAACTGTTTTCTAGAGCTTTGAGAAAGATGCTTTTGCCATTTTTTGCTGGTTGTTTCAAAATTTTTGTGGGGGAACAGAGCCCTAAATTGTCTCACTCCCCATACATTCTCTTTTAATGCAGAGTTTTGAGAAATAAAACCACACCAATCTTCTTTCCTTTGGGATTCTGTCTTAAATAAACATGGGCCATCATTTGGTTTAAGGACCAAGACACGAAATTTAAAAAAAATTGGAAGTTGCTTTGTATTGAAATTCTAAAATGTTCTGGGCAAAGTAGAGAGCATTTTGTATGTGCTGAGCTATTTTATGCTTATGATCATTTTATGAGACAGATATTAATATCCCCATTTTACAGAGTCAGATATGGAGGCTCACAGAAGCAAAGTAATTTGCCCAGGAGCATGCATCCTGCTACTGGGTCAGAGCCTTGATTTAAACCCTGGTCAGTTTGACTTTCAACACTTGACTGCTTGCTCGATGAACCAAATTATGTTGCATACAGTGTACACCACTGGCTCATCATTCAAGCTTTTCCTTTTAAATTCCCCAAGTGATAAGTACCCTCTGAGAAATTGTCGCTGGTTGCACTGGGAAAATTGAGCACATCTCTGTGCTGTCAGATGATTTCCTTCTTACCCATCTGTCTTGTGGAACCTCTCACACAGTGCTGCAAAAACATGTTCACCTTTGTGGGTCCCATTAGTCTGCAAAACCATCAAGGGCAGAGTCAAGGTCTTTTTCTAACAAGTGTTTCCCTTTCTACCTGCAGAGCCTAGAATATTGCTTGGCACATAGTAGATTCTCAATAATTACCTGCTATTGAATACTATTATTTCTAATTCTCTTTTCCCATTTGTTTAGGCAGTTCCCAGGGTGTTTGCACATTGGCACCTTTTACTGTAACAGCTGGACTTCTGAGTTCGGATCTATTTTTTACAGTGAGTTTTATATTTGTTTCTTCACTAAGGGCTCATCTGGCAGTCAATATCAATATTGATAAAAGATTCTTCCATCGTTGAATGACTGGACAAGCTGTACTTGTAGAAATTCGAGCTGGTTTTCTCAATTGCTCTTCCCTGTGATTTAGCAGAAGAGTGTAGGGGAAAGTGAATCCAATGGGAAACCTGACTTCCTGGACTTGGTATCATAAAGTCAATGTTATTTACAGACATGGTGATATAGGGATGGGTTCTCAAGAGGAAGAGAAAGAAGGCAACCAAAGCGGGTGAGAAATGTCAGATTGCTCTGGTCCTACCTTCTCACAAAAGCTCCTTAAAACAGTGACCCTATTTCAGAGAAGAGCACATATTCCCACAAATCCTCTGCAGGAAACATTGATGCAAATGTTCCCAGAATTGTGCTTCCAGGAGCAAATGTGGTTATAAAGGGAAATATGTGGTTCCCATGTGTAATCTGGCCCTTTGGAGAGGAATGGGCTGCAAAGCTGATAGTTGATGCCCAGGGACAGGCATTGGGCGAGATGGCTAAATGCATTTCAAGCCTACCCACCTGTACTTCTTTTCTAGGGATGCCAGAACAAATACCACAAACTGGGGGGCTTAAAACAGCAGAAACTTATTCCCTCATAGTTCTGGAGGCCAGAAGTCTGAAATCAAGGTGTCAGCAGGTCCCTGCTCCCTCTGAAGGCACAAGGGAAGAATCCTTCCTGGCCTCTGCTGTCTCCTGGTGGATCCTGGCCATCCTTGGCATTCCTTGGCTTGTAGGCACATCCCTGAAATTTCCACCTCTGTCATCACATGGCCTCCTGCCCTCTGTGTATCTGTCACTCCAAAACTCTCCCTCCTTTGAAGAGCTCCAGTAATTGGATTTTGTATCCAGTATGACCTCATTTTAATTCACTATGTCTGCAAAGACCCTATTTCCGTGTGTGCCAGTTTGGATGTATTATGTCCCCCAAAATGTCATGTTGTTTAATGCAGTCTTGTGGGGCAGATGTATCAGTGTCAGTTAGGCTGGAATCTTTGGAGATGTGACCCACCCAACTGTGAGTAATATTTTTCATGGAGATGTGGCCCCACCTACTCGGTGTGGGTCTTGATTAGTTTCCTGGAGCCCTATAAGAGCTCAGTGCTGCAGCTGAGAGAGGAGCTGGAACACAACCCAGGATCAGCAGATGCCAGCCAAATATGTGCCTTCCCAGCTAACAGAGGTTTTCCGGGCACCACTGGCCATCCTCCAGTGAAGGTACCCGATTGTTGATGCCTTACCTTGGACACTTCATGGCCTTAAGACTGTAACTGTGTAACCAAATAAACCCCCTTTTATAAAAGCCAATCCATTTCTGGTATTTTGCATAACAGCAGAATTAACAAACCAGAACACCATGTAACAGCATATTCCCAGGAACTGGGGGTTAAGATTTGAACATATCTCATGGGAGGACACAGTCCAACCCATGACAGCACTGAAGCCCATGTGCTAAGGAAGTCTGTAAATGAAGTTTATGGCACTTAGGCAGTTTTGATCTTTGTGTTCTTCTGCAAGTCTGAGGCCATCTAAGGGGTTTTATGGCCAACAATGTTTAGGTTGTCACCTTAGTTCCTCTTTTGTAGGTTGTTTTTCTTATAGATCCTATCTGGGGTTGTGACAGAAACCTGGCCTCATTCTTGTTGGACAGAGTTAAATTTGGTCTGTGTTTTCTCTGCATAAGAAGAAAGCCTGAACTGCACCGTACAACTGTCTGGAGGGCATATCCAGAGCTGAGTTTGTCTCTCTCATGTTCATCCTTTTGTTGCTTTTGATACTGTACATGTTTCAGGGATGTCAGGACAAAGCTTCAGAAATGGTCTGTGTTAGCTCTGGTGAGGCCCTGACAGTTTTATGCATATGAGCCAGGCTGTTTATTGATACCATGGAATGAGAAACCAACTGGAAGATCCTGGCTGGGATAAATATAACCCTTGACCATCTGAAGTCGTTCGTCTGCCTTCCCTGTCTAAAGCAACACATTTAAAATTCCTCACCTGGGAGGAATTTCTTGGAAAGAATATTTCATGCAAACTAATATGCTTTTTGGACTTGAGTTGCAGTTTGAGTTAGAAAAAATGAGCTCATTACCTTTGGGCATATATTTCATTAGAGCCCATTTTGAGAACGAGGGCATGGATTATTCAAGGGATTCTTGAATAGCTTGGGTGTGATCTAAATCCTGGAGTAGATTTTGGACGTATTTTGCTCCACATCCTGCGTGAGGTATTTGAAGCTTGGATTGTTGATACTGTTGATTTAATGCTGTGTGTTGCTAAGGAGGAGGCCCCAGTAAAGTTTGGAATTTTTAAATAAAGTATTAAGATATGCTGGGAAGAAATGCAGAATAGTTCTCAATTCCCATCTTGAGAGCCTTGAGAGAGAAGGAGAGAGAGAGAGAAAGAGAGAGAGAGAGAGAGAGAGAGAGAGAGAGAACTACCAAAAATTAAAGTCAGAACTTTTATAGTTTTTTCCTTTTTTTAATTAATATTTATTCACATGCCATACAATCATCCGAAGTATATAATCCATTGATCACATTACCATCATATAGCTGTTCATTTATCACCCCAATCTATTTTTTTCAACATTTTCCTTGTACCAGAAAAAGTGAAAGCAAGAATAAAAAAAAACAAGAGTAAAAACAGAACACCCAGATTGTCCCCCCACCCCCCATTCTTCCTTTAGCGTTTGTTTGTTTGTTTGTTTTGTCCCTGTTTTTCTACTCATCCATCCATACACTGGACAAAAGGGAGTGTGAGCCACATGGCTTTCCCAATTGTATTGTCACCCCTCATAAGTTGCATTGTTATCCAATTGTCTTCAAGATTCAAGGAGAACTTTATATTTTGTAACCACTTTGAATTTGGTAGAATGCTAAATTTTCCTCCAGAGGTTTTGTTGTTTTTGAAACTAGCCAGTGTTCTTTGAAACACAGTCTTTAAGAAAAGTCAGAGAGGCTCCCCAACAAGTCTTTCAGTTTCTAGTGTTAGGATGCACTGGGGTCACCAACTGTGTCTAGAAATTTCTCTCTTTCTCATAAGCGCCACTTCCTAAGGCCTGGGAGTGGAAGGCAGCCGATCGTGTGCCATTTGGGTAACTTTGCTGGAGAATGGGTTTTGGGACCCCCACCATCCTGAGGAAATGTAGCCTGTGGGCCTGCTGGGAACTTCGTATGAATGTCACAGACACTTTATCCAAGATGGATGATAAGGGAGCACCACTCCAGAAACCTTAGAGAGACATATTTTTAATTGTCATCAAATAGCATTTGAGAAATTGCCAGAGAATGACCAAGAGGGACAAGATTACCCTTAACTCAGTGTACTAGCTGTGGGAAGCCATGCCTGACTGGTGCCGCAGTTCTGATGTTCTTGACACCAGTGAGGTTTGTGCTAAATCCAGATGTCAGCCCCTGATTTCTACCCAGTGGGTTAGAGCAGTGGTGCTCAAATACTGATGTGCACACAAATCGCCTGAGCATCTTGTAGCAGACTGTGGTTCAGTAGGTGTGGAGTGGGGCCTGAGATTCTTCTTTTCTAGCAAGCTCCCAGGTCTGGGATCCTACTTCTCCCTCTTTCTGATGTCAGTAAGGGCTGAGCTGAATGCCACCCTTAGAGTCTGGCGGAACCCCACCTTCCCAGGTTTGCAACACAGGGAATGAATGGAGGGGCTGAGCTTCTCTCTGGGGTGGGGTGGGTGGTGGGGTGGCTCTGAGGGGTAGAGGCTAGGGAACAAGTCTAGGGTGAAAACGGGTTACAGTATTAGCAAAAGAGAAGAGGGGAGTGTCTCCAAGAAAGCCCCCTTTAACATTACCAGCTTTGAGACTCGAGACTGTAAGTCCTTCCTTCTGTGATGCAAGTCAGGGGTTAAATGAAATGCTCACAGACATTGGGGGCTGGTGGTTTGATGGGCTGGGCCCTCTACCACAGAACTTACCCTTGGGAAGACTGTTGCTGCAAAGGAGAGGCTAGGCCTCCCTATAATTGTGTCTAAGAGCCTCCTCCCGAATGCCTCTTTGTTGCTCAGATGTGGCCCTCTCTCTCTAGCTAAGCCAACTTGGCAGATGAAATCACTGCCTTCCCCCCTACATGGATATGACACCCAGGGGAGTAAATCTCCCTGGCAACGTGGAATATGACTCCCAGGGAGGAATCTAGACCCAGCATCGTGGGATGGAGAACCTCTTCTTGACCAAAAGTGGGATGTGAAAGAAAATGAAATAAGCTACAGTGGCAGAGAGATTCCAAAAGGAGCCGAGAGGTCACTCTGGTGGGCACTCTTACGCACAACATAGATATATCCCTTTTTAGGTTCTAATGAATTGGAATAGCTAGCAGTAAATACCTGAAACTATCAAACTACAACCCAGAACCCTTGAATCTTGAAGACAATTGTATAAAAATATAGCTTATGAGGGATGACAATGTGATTGGGAAAGTCATATGGACCACACTCTCCTTTGTCCAGTGTATGGATGGATGAGTAGAAAAATGGGGACAAAAAAAGAAAAAACAGCCAGTGTTCTTTTTTTACTTTAATTGTTCTTTTTCACTTTAATTTTTATTCTTATTACTTTTGTGTGTGTGGTAATGTAAATGTTCAAAAGTTAATTTTGGTGATGGATGCACAACTATATGATGGTACTGTGAACAACTGATTGTACACTTTGTATGACTGCATGGTATGTGAATATGTCTCAATAAAATTGAATTTTTTAAAAAAAATATTCTTTTCAGGTCATTGATATTGAGGAGGTTGTGAAGATCGTGGAAGAAATTTCTCACAGGAATTTTATATTTCTCCTGAGCACTGATTTGTTTCCATGTTTTTTATTTATTTTTTCATTGGCTACCAGGGAGTTCAGAGAAAAAAAAATTAAAAACAAAACAAAAAATAGAAATACACTCATGGCTTCTCTCTCTCCCTCATAGTATTTGGATTTTGTGAAACACCTGACCCTTCAATAAAGAACTTTTTGCTACACCATCATCTTCTGTCTGGTCTAAGAGGGATGGGTGTAAGCAGCTTAATAAACAAGCTGTACACACAGGGTACCAACAGAGAGACACTTTATTTTTCCTTACCATCGGCTTTCAATCCCACTCTTCCCTGCTCTAGGGCAGACTGCATAGCTTTTCTGGTTACTGCCAGGTAATCATGTCAATTCTCATTTTCAGATATTAAAATCTCCCAAACAGCCTAAGCATCCTATTTATAGCTCTCCCCTCTCTCTGGCTCAAGCCAGACTCAAGTTCAGAAACCAGCAGGGAAAGAAGAGAAATGAAAATAACAAAAATAATCCCTGCCATTAGCTCTTCAGAGTTTGCAAACTGCTTTTCTCTTTCTTGATCCCATCAGCTGTCCTCCCTCAAGGAAAGCTCCGTAGTCTTCCAAGCCTAAACGTGGGTCTTTTCCGGAAAGTCAGTGTGCAGGCAGGAGGTGTTTCCCTGGGAAGCCACCTTCCAGACACCTCACATGGGGGACCTCTTTGTCCTGCAGACCCCAGTCCTAGTGCCTGCCCAGGAAAGGTTTCCCATACTCTTTTGCTCGAAAGATATAGGCAAGTGGACAGCAGCTGGAATGGAACTACTGAAATGACTGTGTTGGTTTAAATCTATTATGCCCTCCACAAAAGCCTTGTTCTTTTAATCCAATCTTGTGGGTGCAGATTTGGGTGGGATCTTTTGATTAGATTGTGTCCACGGAAATGTGACTCACCGAACTGTGGGTGAGATCTTTTGATTAGATTATTTCCATGGAGGTGTGGCCCCGCCCATTCAAGGTGGGTCTTGATTAGTTTACTGGAGTCCTTGAGAGAGCTCAGGGGCAACCCAGAAGCTTGGAGATGCAGAATGAAAGATATTTGGAGATGCTAAGCTAAGAGATGAAGCTCAGAGTTTGCCCCAGAGAAACTAAGAGAGGACTCCCACATGCTTAGAGAGAAATGCCCTGAGAGAACAAGCAAGAATGCACAAGAGCTGAGAGAAGCTAAGAGAGACAGTAACCCATAAACATTTTGGACGAAGCCATTTTGAAACCAGAACCCAGGAGCAAAAGACCAGCACATGCCAGCTACGTGCCTTTCCAGCTGATAGAGGTTTTCCGGATGCCATTGGCCATTCTTCAGTGAAGGTATCCTCTTGTTGATGCCTTGGTTTGGGCATTTTTATGACCTTAGAACTATAAATTTGTGACCTAATAAATCCCCTTTACAAAAGCCAATCCATTTCTGGTATTTTGCAAAATGGCAGCTTTAGCAAAATGGAACAACTAAGCTTCAAAAATCACTAAAAATGGTAAGCCCTCTTGGTAAGAATTGGTTGGATAATGTCTAACAAGCATGGTCCAGGGTTCAGAAAAAGACACTAGGGGTGAAGAAAGAAGGAAAAGAGGGAAGGGGTCCCTCCCCACTTCCCACTGGTTTGACCTCAGATGCTCTGTGTAGTTCTGGTAGGGCCAGCCCTGATCAAGTAGGATGAACAAATTTTAGGGTTTTACATTTTAATGGCACATTAAATACAAATGAAATATAAGAATTAACAAGGGAGAAATGCCTGCTTAGAGGTGTGTGTGTATTTTATTCATAACGACATTAGATAATTCTCATTTATGATTTGCGGAAATTATTATGCCGTAAGTTGACACCAAAATCTGCGACTTCCCTCTGCGACATGAATGAAACAAAACACAAATGCCCCTCTCTTCTCTGGATGTTCCAGAAGAATGTCGTGTTAGCTAAGTGATGGACCCTGGGCTTTACCGCCTCATAACTTCGGCATCTTTTTTGGTTTCTCACTGGAGCGGGAATGGCTGCTGTGGGACTCTTCCTGCCTGTGAAATTTACATTATTTGAGATTTAAAGCAAACACTATTTTTCAAAGCTAGCAGTAACTTCAATAATTGACTGAAGTTAATGCCCCACAGCAGAATCTCAGGTCATCAATTTAACCTACCTGGTTCTGAATTACTAGGAAATATCTGGATTGTTGCCGGAAGACCTTTGAGGCCACGATGGGAGGCCTGGGCAAAGATTTGTAATGTTAATCTCATTTACTTCTTCAAGGATTCCTTTCTGAATAGCAACTTAGCAGATACTCAATTGAGAGGACCGACTGCACTTGTGTGTGTGTGTGTGTGTGTGCTTGTGTGTTCGTGCATTACCCAGGGCAAGCAGAGATAAAGGACTAGGAATGACTCATATTGCAAGCACTTGAAGAGGTGTGTGTAAGGGAATAAAAGGAATTTAAGAGAAAGAAAGCCCCACTTCACTAGAGAGGCTCCCAATTCCTTCAATCATTTTGTCTCTCTTTTCATAATCCTTTATTTGTTGCATTTAATGACTCTGCTTAACTTTGGTGGTGTCACTTACTTCTTACACAAGTGAGATGCACATTGGCATGTGGGGGATTTCCTTTTGACTCTGACTGAGCCCACACCCTCTGACCTCATCTTTCAATCCCCAAGCGCATTTAATTCAATCCAGCTTTAACTCAGTCCAATAAATAGGGGATGATTTCCTACCTTTTGCCTGGCCCAATAGTTGACAGTTGAATACAAAGATGAGTAAGACCCAACTCCAGATGATGAGGAGTTAATAGTCTGGCAGGTGGATTAGATGTATTCGCATCTTCTGCCCCTAAGGACAGATCTTGGCCAGTCCTTGGAGAGCAGCCAAGAGGTTAAGTTATATTGCATTCCAAACCTGAGGTATTTATTCTTTGGTATCCCCCGGGACATGAATCTCTTGTCTACAGCTGAGTCTATGGGTGATCTCAGAAACAACACACCCAAAGAGCTGGCCCAGGCCCATTCAGCCCCGCCAAATCCAATACTTCAGACTACAATGTAGGCACATGAAATTCTTTAGAGAATGGTTATTGGTTTGGAGGGTCCATTTGCATTCCATGCAATCCAGAGATGGACATAAGCAGCCACCTTAGGGAACAAAGGGTGGGATCCACTTTATTGTGAGCCCAGCAAGTGCTCAGTGACATAGAGAATATAGGGCTCCTAGGAAATTCTAGGGCACTCAGGGACAAAATGTGCCCACTTACTCCTTCCCCCAGAATTGAAGTTGCACAGGACCCAGGAAAGAGCCAGCTTGACCTGCCCGTTGCATCACAAATGGAGAATCAGAACAGAGAGCAGACGCCTGGCTGGGCTTCCCCGTAGGGAGCTGGTCGTGTTTGTCTGGCACGAAGCCTGGACACACAAGGAACCCTTTGTGCTTGAGCATTGATGGGCCAAAACTGCAAGAGAAGGGCTGAGCCTCTTCTCCACTTTCAAGGCCAAGCGACCCCAACCCACTGCTATATGGGAAATGATCTCAGCAGCTTCTGCCTCTCTCTAGGCAATCAGGCCATTTAGTTCACCTTTGGGAAGAGGGAAGAGAGGATGAGAAAGGGGAACCAAAGTGAGCTGCAATCCACTGCTTCTTTCTGACCTTGGGGTGGAAATCCTCTCTCCTTCAAGAAAATGTGGGTGTGCATTGGATAGGGGAGATAGCTGGAGAATGCTCCTGACATGGAGAGAAGACAAACAACCACCAGACAAAATCCTTTAAGAGAATTCCCAAGTATGTAAGAGAGGAACAGGTAGAACTTCCCTTGCCCCCACCTACCAGACCTGGTCTGCCCAAGGAGGTTGTCCCCTGAGACACTCCCCCAGTTCTAGATTGGATTTCTTCCCTCTGCTTGTCCACCCTGCAGCTATCTCCTCATGTCTCTCAATGCAAAGACCTCCCTGGGAAAATGCTCTGCCTCTCTAAGGGTTTTGTTAAGAATCCTGTCACCTGGACCTTCAGCTATACGGACAATGATGTTCTCAGCTCAGTCATCAGAGCTATGGGACAGGGATGGGCCAAGGGCACCCAAACTTGGCCCAGAGGTAGCTGTAGGCAAGCTGATGGCCTCCCTTGGTCGTCAATGAAATTGTACACCTTGCAAGACAAGCACCCTTCCTCAGAGACCACACAGTCTAGTTGTATGGGGAGAAAAATACATTCTTCCAATTTGCCTGCGCTGGGCCTTGCCTCTTAGGAATAGGGGCCCTTCACGGCAGGGCCAAGAATCACTGGATTTTCTCCTTCCTTTCCCAGGCCCAGCCACCTTTGGGGACCATCGGGGGTGTTCGCCAGTTGTAGAGGGGGAAATAGTGCCAGTTGTGCTGCACTGCCTTTGATTGAATTGTTTTGATCCAGGTCTCCATCTGCTAAAAGCAGCCAGGAAGGAGGCCGCTGGGCTCACCCCACCACAGATGTATACAGATAAGTAAGTTTATTCAGGAGAGAGAAGGGTGAATGCCCCGGTGGGAAGTGCAGAGAAACTTTGGAAGGGTGTCAAAGACCCCTGGAAAAGCTCAAATTGAGGCAGACATGTGAGGACCACCCTAGAGGTGGGACAGGAGAGGAAACTGCCGGAGCAGAGGCCCGGATAAAAACCAGCAAAGTCAGCACATGCTCAGGGAAACTCGGGGCCATAGTTCGGCCGTGATTAGGAAATAAGTAGGGAATTGGGGTGCGGATGGGGATAAGACTGGAAATGCAGGAGGGACTGAAAGCCAAGTAATGGATAGGTGATGATTGTTTGTTAATGGGGTAAGTATCAGAGCTGTATTGAAGGCAAACAGGAATGAAAGGGGTTGTTTAAAGTCATGTTTCCCACAGATCAACACCACAAATATAGATAAGTGCTTGCGTGGTGTACTTCTAAGGTATGACACTAGCACAGAATGTGACGACAGAAAGGTATGTAGGAAAAAAATCTACATATTGCATATTAGGGACTATGATTAATAGGAATACTATACTAGTACTACACAGATACTAGGGACAAATAACTAAGGGCTGACAAGAGCTATAAGATGTTTTGGGCCATGAAAATTGTATAAAATGGAGAATGATGAGGATTGTAAAACTAAGTGATGATAATGTGAGTTATGGATGCGTTATCATGGACATAACATATGCTATGTGAACTTAGGAACCCCCTATGTTATAAGTCAAGCCCTTGATATTGAGGCTTGCTCTGGTGAAATTTATGGTTGTAAAGGGGAGGCTAAGCCCACCTATAATTATGCCTAGGAGTCACCTTCAGAGAACCTCTTTTGTTGCTTAAATGTGGACTTGTTCTCTCTAAGTCCAACTCTGCAAATAAATTCATAACCCACCCCCAACATGGGACAGAATCCCCAAGATGGATGAGCTTTCCTCACAACATGGGACACAGATTCCATGAGTGAGCCTAACCCTGGCATCGATGGATTGAGAATGCCTTTTTGACCAAAAGGGGGAAAAGAAAGGCAACAAAATAAGGTTTCAGTGGCTAAGAGAATTCAAATAGAATCAGGAGGCTGTCCTGGAGGTTATTCCTATGCAAGCTTCATCTAGATATGCCAAATGACCACAGTATGATAAGCCCAAGTCAACAGTAGTCCCAAAAACCTTTAAGAATACCTAGATCCCTATCTGAGACTCTATAAAAGTTTCACTCAGTAAGTTTATTCATTAGAAACTTAAATCCTTCAGAGAGCTCCTATGCCAGCTAAGTCCCGAAATCCAGAGGCAACAGCCTCTTCAAGTACATCAATTAGATTTGTCTCCTTTTCTCATAAAGTTGACAACCCTTTTTAACATGAACAAGTTAAGGTGGTCACTTCCTAGACATCCCTGAAGATCGGGAAAGTGATTAAACTAGAGGAAGGGATAGCAACAGACAAGATGGAATTTAACAAAGGATTATGAATGCTGAATCTTTATACAATTTTCTTTTTCTTAGTTTCTAAGGTATTAGAATAGCTGGAAGGGAAGAACTGAAATGGTGGAACTGTAACCCATAGCATCCTCTGAAATTTATTCTATAACTACTTGTTAAATTGTAATTTGAAAGCTATACCTTTTTGTACATATATTATATTTCATAATAAAAAAATAAATAAGAATTTATTGGCTTATGGTTGTAGAGATTAGAAGTCCCAAATTAAGGTATTGGCAAGGCTTTGCTTCTCCTGGAGCCTGTAGCTATCTGTGCTGGCTTGCTGCAATCCTTGGGGTTCCTTGGCTTATCTCTCTGTCTCCATCACCTGGCGATGTTCTTGGTCTCCTCCTGTGGCTTTCTCTGACTTCTGGCTTCTAGCAGCTTCTGGCTTCTAGGTCTGTATCCAAATTTCCTCTCTCTATAAGTAATTATGGTTAAGAACCCCTTATTAAATTTGTCCCCCCTTTTTGGAATGGCAAATTAGATCTTTATTCTCACACTAAAATTCAGTTTTTTCATAATGGAATTTTTTTAACACCTCCAATATGATTTATTTTTTTAATGCAATTTTATTGAGATATATTCACAAAGCAGATAATCATCCAAAGTATTCACAGTAGTTGTGCATTTATCACAGTCAATTTTTGAACATTTTCATTACTTCAAATAAAAATAAAAATAAGAATAGAAATTTAAAAAAAAAAAACACCCAAAACATCCCTCCCTATTATTTTTTTATTGATTGTCTTTGTTTTCTTACTCATCTGTCCATACATTGGACAAAGGGAGTATCAGCCACAAGGTTTTCACAATCACACAGTCACACCATAAAAAGCTATCTAGTTATACAATCATCTTCAAGAATCAAGTCTTCTGGATTACAGGTCAACAGTTTCAGGTATTTCCTTCCAGCTGTTTAGTAAACCGAAAACTAAAAAAGGATCTCTATACAATGCATAAGAATAACCTCCAGAATGACCTCTCAATTCCATTGGAAATCTCTCAGCCACCAAAACTCTATTTTGTTTCATTTCTTTTCCCCTTTTTGGTCAAGAAGGCATTCTCAACCCCAGGACACTGGGTCCAAGCTCATCCTGGGGAGTCATATCCTGTGTTTCTAGGGAGATTTACAACCCTGGGAATCAGGTCCCATGTAGGGGGTAGGGCAGTGAGTTCACCTGCCAACTTGGCTTAGAGAGAGAGGCCACATCTGAGCAATAGAAGAGGTTCTCTTCAGGTCACCCCTTATTAAAATAACATCTTCAAAAGGCCCTATTTACAAATGGGTTCAAACCCACAGGAATGTGGATTCAGATTAAGAACCTATCTTTTGGGGCTACATGATTCAATCCCCACGGAAGGTGTCTGAGGAGAAAGATGTGATCAAAGCAGCACTTTAGGAGGGTTAATGCCCTAATGGTGCATAGAAGGGATTAGAGGAGAGAGAGAGGAAGGAGGAGATCCAATTATGATGATGATGAAGAAGGAGATGATGGCAGCTAATATTGACTGTTTACCAACAATAAACTCATGTTCTAACCTCTGTACCTCTGTTACCTCTCTGTAAACCCAACACTACTAATCTATTTCCCCAATTTCACAGATAATGAAACTAAGGATCAGAGAAGGTAAGTAACTTGCCTGGAGTCACCTAGCTGATGAGGGGAAGAGCTGAGCTACGGGTCCGACATTCTAGCCTCTTCTAATCTAGCAAACCAGGCAAAACGCACTGGGGGTGTGAGCGAAGTGGGGCAGCAGTAACGCAAGGGTAGAGGTGGGTTGTGATATGGCATTGGAAGCCACCGGACTGTGACAGGTGGCATGCAATGAGAAACAAAGAAGTCCAAAAAGGTCACCAAAGCCAGTGGCATAGGCCACCAGGGAGACAGTGCAATTGTCAATTAAGATACGGGGTGCCTTTTCTCAGGAACAAGGTGGCGAGTTGGCCTCAGAGGCCAGCATGTCTCCTTGGCCCTGCCATCACCTGCAACAGCCCCTTGCAGCTCTCCCTGCTCTCACTGTGTCCCTTACAATCCGTTCTTTACACAGCATCCCCAGCGCTGTCGGAATAACCTAAAGCAGCTCCCATTACCCCTGCTAAAATCCTTCAGTGTCTTTGCAGCTCACAAACATAGAATCCAGGTTCCTTACTCTGGCTCATAAACCAGCTGCCAGGGCGCCATCCCATCACACGTCACCCAGGTCTGCTACGGTCCCATCTCCCTGGCTTTCCGCTGGTGTCCCACACCCATTGAGCTTTCCCCACCTGCTAGCCATCCTCTCTCTTCCTTGCTCCTGCTGCCCACTCCAGGTTCATGGGTCAAGAGGAAATGCTCATCCTCAGAGGGGCCTGCCTTAGTGAGCCCCCTGAAGTAGAACCCCCACTCACCGTTTTTCATGTCACCCCATTTTGTCAATCACCACCAATGGAGTCATGCTTCTGTATGTCTGTATTCGTTTGCTAGGACTGCTGTAACTATGACCACAAACTTGGTGGCTTCAAACAACAGAAATTTATTCTCTCACTATTCTGGGGACCAGAAGTCTGAAATCAGTATCAAGGTGTTGAAGTTGAAATCGAGGTGTTGGCTCCCTCTGGGGGCTCTGGAGGAGATTCTGTTCCTTGCTTCCTCCAGCTTCTGGGGGCCACTGGCATTTCTTGGCTTGTGGCCACATCCCTGCAGTCTCCAAAGCCAGATCTTAAAATCTCTCTCTGCCCCATCTTTATATGCCCTTCTCCCATGTATGTGTGTGTGTGTGTGTGTGTGTGTGTGTGTGTGTGTGTGTGTGTGAAACCTTCTTATAAAGACACTTGTGATTGCATGTAGGATAATCTCCCGATTCAAGATCCTTAATTTATTCTCATCTGCAAAGTCCCACCACAGAATATACCAATTTGTGGGACTTTGTTACAGCTGCCATAGGAATCTAAAACAGCAACATATGACATATAGGTTCCAGGGGTTAGGGTCCAATATCTTTTGGGGACAATTATCCACCTACCACAATGTCCGTCTCCCTCCACTTGCTACTTGGAGGAAATCTTCTCAGCCCAGGTGCCTACAACAGATCCTGGCACATAACATGCTCAGTTGTAATTTATGAAAATAATAAATAAATTAACATAGCCAAGTGTATTTTATTCTAAAAAGTATTTCTCATGATATGTTCATAATGTAATAACAATACACCTTACTGTTCTAATTTCTATAACAATAAAATAGCTTTGATATGACAGTCATCTTACATAAATAAAAACATGATTTAATGAAATGGCATTTTAGGAGCTTTAGGCAAAGCAAACGTTTGAATTATCTTGTTTCAATTAAATGGCTCTTTTGTGTTCAGGAGTAAGCATAACTAAATGTGCCTATCTTGCTAATACAGCAGCATCAGTATATGCTAAATTATATAGTTTAATTACACATAACTTGAAATTTAAGCTGAAATATTGTTGAGGCACAAGCATGACCTTCATGTCCACTCTGATTTTTTTTTTTCAAATGATGTGACACAAAAAAATTTAGCAAAATCTTAAGTTTTCAATTGGCAATCTTGAGAAATGGATTCCCCAGTTCTAACCTTTGCTTTGCCACTTACAGGCTGTGTAACCCTGTTCAAGATATTTGGGTGCTCTGAGATTCCCTGTCCCCTGTCTATAAATGGGGTTCTTGAGAAGAATGAGATGAGCAAGCATCTAAAATGTGCCTCTCGGCTGTCAGCTAGTGCTAGCACCCCATCCTCTTTCCATCCCACAAACATGTTAGGAAAAAATTTCTATTTTAGATCTGAAAAATAATTTCTCAAACCAACACATGCCATATGTAACATATTGGCCTCAGATAGACAAGTAGCATAGCACAAAGAGCTAACCGTGAGGCAGGCTCGCTTTCTTTCCCACTGCAGTGTGCACGGAGAAATTGCACCCAGGTGCATTCTGGGTTCTGAGGGTCGGCCAGAGGGATTAGGGTAGAGGATAGAGAAGGAGCTGAGCAGAGTCCCTCTGCAGAGGGAACGCTTCCCTTGGGGCACCTGGTGCTTAAGAAGGGGCTTCGCTTCACTTCTAGGTATATTCCCAGAAGAATTGAAAGCAGGGACTGCAACAGACATCTGCACACCGATGTCCACAGCAGCATTATTCACAATCACCAAAAGGTGGAAGCAACCCAAGTGTCCATCAATAGAAGAATGGATAAACAAATGTGGTACATCCATGCAATGGGATATTATTAAGCCATAAGTAGAATGAAGTTCTTATACATGTGACAACATGGATGAACCTTGAAGACATTGTGTTGAGTGAAATAAGTTGGACCCAAAGGACAAATATCATATGATTTCATTTATATGAAATAATTAGAATAAGCAAATTTATAGAGATGGTAAGTAGGGTAGAGGTTACCAGGGGCTGGGGGCTGAAAATGGGGAGTTACTGCCAGACAGGTACAGCATTTCTGTTTGGGGTTATGAAAAGGTTTGGTAATGGTTGATGGTGATGTTAGCACAATATTGTGAATACAATTAACACCACTGAAGTGCATGCTTAAAAATGGCTAAAGTGGGATATTTGGTGTTATATATATGTTGCCACAATCAAAAAAAAAGATGGAGCTTGGCATCACAATACAGCCTGTGTGGCTGTCAGTGGCAAAGGATAGGCTGTCTCAGACCTTCCACGGGACACAGAGAGAGAAGGGGGCTGAAGATTGGTGACAAGGAGGAAGGGGCTAAGTGTGGGGTGAGCTTTTCAGAAAGTGACAAAAGGGACAGTTCCCAGTGGGAGACTTGGCGGGCAGCAGTGCCAGGAATCACAGAATATAGGTCTATGTAGACTGGAGAGTTTCCTCATTTTTTTTTTTTTTTTCTGTACGTTCTTTAATGATGAATCACTTTATTTCATAGAATCCGAGATTTGGAGAAATATAAGGGGATAATTTGGATTGACCTCCTTCCCCATGTGAAATCTCCTTTACAATGCTCATAGCAGATTGCCATCCTGTGAGGGGTTGCCTTTTGCTGTAATTTATTTTCTTTAGTAATTGGTTTTTATGGAATCACATTAAGCTTTGAGTTTATTTTTTGAGTCCCCATGGTTCTGTCTCCACTCTCTGTGGGTGCGTCTGTATCAGATTGGACCTCACAGTTTCTGTCCCCTCGGTGGCTGCCAGCGGTGAGGAGGGTGGAAAAGGGGACAGACTCCTTGTCTTAGACTCCTGGGCGGGAGCCACAACCAGGGATTGGGGAGAGAAGGGTAGGAAAAATTAAAAATAAATCTCCTGGCTTGAGAAAGGTCTTTCTGACTTTTAATGATTTTTTTAATAATATTAATCGAGATTCTCTTCTTATAAAATAGGTTCTAAGAAAAATTTAGAAACACAAAATCACCTGCAAAAAATTAACCACAATTCTATTACTTGGAGACGAACATAATACATATTTGGGAGTCCTGGGATTATACTGTTTATTCGGTTTTATAGGCTGCTCTTCTCACTTTATTTTGGGAGCATGTTTCCATGTCATTATATGTTCTTCCACAATATAATTCTTGAGCATGCACCATATTCGATTGCACGGATGTGAAACTATTTACTTAACCAATCTCGTCACGTTTCCTTTCATCTCTTGCTTCCTCATGCTGGTCAGGAAAGCTGCCTCTGGCATAAGCTCTCCTTAATCTGCCTTGACTTTCATCCAGACACAAAAATGCTTGTCCCAGTCCATTTGGATGGGATGATACAATTACCCTGTGTTTCCTGGGAGTAATCACGGCGATGCTGCTGAGTCCGGCTTTGGGCTTTTGTGTAGGTGATGTGTTAATTACACTCTGTCAAGCCACAAACTTCTATTCCCCAAGCCTCTCTCGGTCAGCACATTCATTTGCGTTGTGAGGCGCCAGTGAGAATGAATCTAAGCAGTGCCTTTAAATCAGCCCTGACTGCCGACTGGCTCCGTTGACTCGCCGGAGTCAAGCTCAGCCTGGATGGGACCTGAATGGGCTGCAGCAGAGTCACCAGCTTGCATTCTGTGACGATGCTCCCAGGCCCACCGCGGAGACCAGGGCTCCCCTTCCGGAAGCAGGCAGTGCTGCTCACACACCGCCACTTCCGTCCCCATCTGGCTTTCTGCTGTCCTACAGCCAAATGGGCTGCATCGTGCTGCCCTGGGCTGCCCATGAGAAGTGGTAGCTGGGAGCTTGGCTGCCAGGGCCTAGAAGCAGAGAGCAAGTGCTTGCAGTGGGATTCCAGGGGAAACACCTTGACCCGACACTTTGGGAAGGACAATAAAGAGTCAGGGATTCTAAAGTTACAGAATCTTGAAGTTGTCCAGAGCTGACTGGCTTATTGGCTTGGGTCATGTATGCATCAGGGTTCTCCGGAGAAATAGACTCAACATGATGTATGTCTCTATAGCAGGAGATTTATTATAAGGAATTGGCTCCTACAACTGTGGGGGTTGGCAAGTCCCAACTCTATAGACCAGATCACAAGCTGGAAACTCCAAAAAAGGTGATGTTGAAGTCCTTAGCCCAAATTCCTCCAGGGAAATTGACTGGCTGGAAATTCCAGCAAGAGCCAATGCTGAAGTTGAGGCAGAAATTCTCCTGATCTCTGAAACCTCAGTTCTGGCTTTTAAGACCTCCAACTGATCAGATGTGTAGACTACCCACATTGCTGAGGGTAATCTCATTTTGTTGGTTGTAGATGCAATCAACTGGTTGTAGATGCAATCAACTGATCGTAGATACAAATCCTGTCCATGAAATACCTTCACAATAACAAGCAGGCTGGTGCTGGACCAAACAATTGGACACCATAACCTAGCCAAATTGACACATGAAATTAACCATCACACATTATTCTACTCTCTGAGAGCACACACACCCATACCAACCCTTTCTAAGAAGTCCTGGGGCTACTAAAACTCCACCTGCTGGCACCATGTGTGGTGGACTGGGATGGCTATTGATTTGGGCTGCCCCCTCTCTTTCTCCTAGAAACAGACTTTGTCTCCCAGCTGCAGAGATGAGGGCCTGCCCCAGGCCTGGCTAATCAGAGTGCCCCCGTCCCTGGACACAAGGATAGGCTGGAGATGGGCAGGGGGCCCACACAATGATCAGTAGAGCCTTTCTGAGGGATTGATTCGGAGACATTGGGGAACAGAAGCTCTTCCTTCCTGTTGGGTTTGCTAAGCAAGGGCTTCTGGAATCCAGATTCTCTGCCAGGTGCACAAGGAGTGAAAATGAAGCTAATACATAAAGAAGAGCAGAGACAAGCAGAAAGGGGAGACGGTGGAAAGACAAGCATTGCAGAGGTACTGAAAACTGATTTTGGTCCTTGAGGCCCTGGTCCCATCCCCTGGGACTTTAATTATGTGAAAATCCCCAGGGTTTTTTTCTCAGCCATGGGAGCCAATGTTTCTCTTGTCCCACCTAAGTGGGTTCGTTTAGGGCTTGTGACATATTTGGCTGGAAGCTCCCTGACAGGTGCACGTTCTGATGCCAGCAGGTGCCATGGTGATTTGTAAATACAGATGAGACATCCCTCTAGAGCCTTCTGGAAATACCTTGAGGGCACTTTGAGGAAGACCAGTTTCCTGCAGACAATAGGGATGAGATTGCCTGCCAGAATAATTTGGATTTTAATAGGGAAGTTTGACTTCATTTTGTAATCACAGGCTAGTGAAGCCAGGAATATGTTGGTTATGCCCTCGCAGACATCTTGCAAAAATATCTTACCCAAATTGGCTCCTGGCTGGACTCCTACCCCGGTCCCAGGCCACCAGACACTCTCAAAGATGCACCTGAAACCCTGTGGTGCAGATCAGCTGCTAATGCACCGTCTTCTTTACTCAACACTCTACAGAGATAAGTTTCTGAGAGGGAATTGCGAGGCTGTAGTGTCCACATGAATGTAAGGGTTGAGAGAGAAGAAATCAAAGGTAATATCAAGACGTAAGGTTCGGAAGGTGGGTGTTTGGTGATACTATTAACCTACATAAAAACTTATTGAGGGGAGAGCAAGTGTGTGCAGGAGATAAATTCAGAGTTGGACATATTACATAGATGGTTCAGGCAAGACAGCGGGATGCACTGTTCAGCAGGCTCTAGAAAGCAGGAGAGAGCGACGGGTCAGTGCTTAAGGTTGGGATGCCTTGGGCATGTCGATGGCATTGAAAGCAGGGGGGTTGAATGAAATCACTTAAGAAAGTGGCCAAGAGGGAAAAAAGAAGGTCAATGTGTGAAACCAGCATTCTGATGGTGAGACAGGAAGTGTCAGCAGAGAAGTGAGAAAAGAGAGAGAAGAAACTACAGAGAGCAGGGAGGCATGGAAGCTAAGGGAACAGGGGGTCTGAGAGAAGCGCAGGGGTAATCCACATCCATCGCTGCTGAGAAGTCAAGAGGGAGAAATGCATCTGTTCCTGGAGGGCACTGGAACCCCAGTGGGGTGACCAGCTGTCCTGGTCAGCTGGAACTCAGGGGCTGCCCAGGATGCAGGACTTTCAGGGCCATCCCAGGCAAACTTGGAGGGCTGGTCACCCTGCTGCAGATCCGGCAGCCATATATGAAATCACGGGTAGAGAGAAGGCAGGGGTGAGGCTTAAAGGGTTGGGGAGTGAGAGGGAGCTCAGAAATATCCCTGCCTGTGGTGTGCTTGTGGCTCTGATGGCAATCGTAGTCTGTTTTTCTGGCAACCTGACCACAATGGGAATTTTCTTGGTTGAGGTATGTGCTTGGGTTTTTGTCCACAGCGAAGTCCTCAGATGAGGTCAGCTCAGGGCCTAACCACCTGGCATCATGGAACAACTCAATTATTGGACATTTATGTGTCTCCCAGATGCACCAAAGGTCACTCTGACCCTCCTTGTCTGGATGAATACTGCAGGGCATGCATTTAAATGAACCAAATTTTGAAAGTTCACCTATCTCTACTGAATGTGATCACTCTCTTGCTCTGCCTTCAAAGGACTTGTTTTCAAAGCAGTCAGCACTAGGCAAAAGCCTTTATTTTTTTCCTTAAAAAGAAATCATCAGGCTATCTGGCTCCAAGCAGTCCTTTCAATGGCTGATTTCATTATTTGTGGTCCAGGTACCTCTTCTGGCTTTTGATCTGTAGTTTACAGAATCTGTGAATCAGGAAGCTCTCTTTTCTGTAAACTGATCTCTTCACCTTCTCAGCCCAGAATAACTTTCCATTTATTCCTCTGATAGAGTGTCGATGCTGTAAGCCAGCATAGATTCATCTGTCATTATACAAACTCGGCACTAGGACTACTAGCCAGCCTAGAACACTGTCAAGGCGCATCACATGTGCCTGAAAATGAATGCCAAAGAGTACCCGTGGCATTTTCACCACCATCAAACCCAGAGAGGGAATCTCTACTGAGAACAGTTCATAAAACCTATCAGCAGCCTCCTGGTTCCATTACTAGCTTGCCACAGTAGTCAGATAAATAATCTCAGCCTTAACTCACAAATAAGCACTGTTGAAAATGTACCCCCAACCACCCACTTAATTAAAAGTTTTCGATGGCTTTCCACTCTCTGCGGTTAAAGACCAAGGTCATTAATGTGGCGTCTAAGGTCTGTGCCTGTCCAGCCTTGCCTTGTCCCAGACTCCCCTTCCCGTTTCTGCTCACAGCCCTGCTGGCTTTCTTAATTCCTCAGATGGGCTGCTCTCCCTTCTGCAACTTCCTCTGCTTCGTCACTCCCTCTTCACCTGGTTACCTCCTAGGCATCTGTTCTGGTTTACTAAAGCTGCCATTATGCAAAATACCAGAAGTGGGTTGGCTTTTATAAAGGGTATTTATTAGGTTACAAGTTTACAGTTATAAGGTTACGTAAGTGTTCATACTAAGGCACCAACAAGAGGATACCTTCACTGAAGAAAGGCATGTCTGGAACACCTCTGTCAGCTGGGAAGGTACATGGCTGGCGTCTGCTGGTCCTTTACTCCTGGGTTGTGTTTCAAAATGGCTTTCTCCAAAATATCTCTGGGATTCTGTCTATCTTAGCATCTCTCAGCTCTCTGCTTGGTTCTCCTGGGGCATTTCTAAGCATCTGGATGGGTCCTCTCTTAGTTTCTCCAGGGCAAATTCTGGGCTTCATCTCTTAGTTTGGCATTTCCAGATGCCCTTCTGTCTGCATCTCCCAGCATCTCCAAGAGTCTCCAAGCATCAGCAAGCATCAGTGTTGGCTCTGGAGCTCTCTTAAATACTCCAATGAACTAATCAAGACCCATCCTGAATGGGTGGGGTCACACCTCCAAGGAAATAATTCAATCAGAGGTTCCATCCTAAATCAGCAGATTAATCAGTCTGCTCCTACAATATTGCATTAAAGAATATGGCTGTTTTGGGGGGACATAATATACCCAAACTGGCACAGCATCCTTCTCTTTTCATCTCAGTCATCATTTCCCAGGGATCAGGGAAACTTTTCCTGACCCATCCCTTGGCTAGGTCAGAGTCCTTTATCTGCTTTCCCAAGACCTCTACCAAGTCAAGATAGGCCGGGCATGTGACTATCACAAGCAGCTCTGAAATCTCAGGGGTAAGTGAATGAGGAGACTTGGAGCTTGAGAAACTTACCTTCCAAGGCCCAATGCAAGGACTGTGAACCTGCTCTTTCCTCAGATCTCACAACTGCGTACATGTACCTCTTTTATGGTTCTATACAATCCTTGTGACACAGTTATCTGCAGCCCTGTCTTACCCCTATTTTTAGATTGTAATCTTCTTGAAGCAGGCAGATCTACATCTGTTTCACCTTTGAGTCCCCCACAATGCTTGATTGTGTGATTATAGATAGCAGATATTCAATGGTTTATTGAATTAATGAGTCAATGTAAAAATGGTTATTGAAAGTATTTTCTTTTCTAATGTATCTGTGGGAAAGTAAGAATTATCCCCTCCTATCAATGTCTTTATGACCAGGGGACCGAGCCTGGGGACTTGGTGACGTCTATCACCTACAAGGCTAGAAAGATGTCACGAGGCCTGGCAGACTCTTGGATCTAATAAGGATTGGATGTATTAGTAGCATTTTCAGCTGAACCAGTGATTTGGGGTTTGCCAATGTGAGAGTGAATATATGATACACTTTTTGACTAATGATTATTCAACTGATGATACAGCATAGATTATACAACTATAGAAATAAAGCTTCATAATGTTATCATTTTAATTTCCTTTCTAATATTTTATACAATATGCATGAAGGTTTATTTTTATTTTTGTTTTATTTTTATTTATTTAATTAAAAAATTTTGGATGGAATTAATAGGCAATTAACATAACTGGAGACAAGGTAGCTGCTTCTTTCAGAGAAGTCTGAAATTGGATCATTTAGCAAACACTTGGTTACAGGTAACTGAAAAGCCCAACTTTCAATGACTGAAATTGTAAGCACATTTGTGTTTTACTCAATAAGATGTCTGGAGGTAGGTAGCTCCAGGTGTCAGGACCTGGGCTGGTGTCTCTGCCATTTTCTTGTTTTCTCATAGTCACAAAATGGCTGCCAATGCTCCAGATACCAAATCCTCACATGACTGCAAATCCTTACATGAAAGGAAGGGGAGCAGAATAGACCTTTCCTTATGTAACTCTCTCCTTTTATTAGAAAGATAAACATCGCTCCCAGAAGCCTCTCCAGCAGACTTCCCCATTGTGTCAAGTGCAAAGAGGTTGACAAAACAAATATCTGTTGTTGTTGTTGTTGTTGTTGTTTTTCCCAGCCTCTACTGTAGAAGGACTATAATAGCTGATAGCTGAGAAGGTTTGGGTATGACTGCAGATGGCCTGACGAAAGTGTTTTCCACAGTCCTTCCCTTTGGCCACCTACCATCTGTAGACATCACTCCTCCCAAACATCTACTGTGGGTGGGTACTCTCACCCATCACCCAGCAGAGAACAACTCCACATCTTCATGCAGTTACTGCATCTAGCATCAAATCTTGGGTCTCTGGGTAATGTGTGGTCTTCTCTGTCTTGCCTCAATGTAGATTCTTATGTTTTGAAGCAGAAATCTTATCTGCTTCAAAACACAGTGACACAGAAGGAAGAAGATACCTTCGATTAAAAAATTGCATTTGGAAAAGGGGATAATGGGAAACACATGGTGGTCACCAGTTTTCAGTCCAGATCATGTCATATTGGTCTTGAATGATGAGAATGTCCTGATCTGATGTAGGACTAAATTCCCTGCTCAGTCCATCTGGCAGACTCTGGTCCTGTTCTTTGGGAAAAATCTTCCTTATTCATTGTCCTCTGTGGCCCACTGGAGACATCAAGGAAGTGTACTACTTAGATATTGCACAGCTTTTCTAGTCACTTCACTGTAGATCAAATTTTGGGATCCTGATGTTATCTTAGGAGTTACATAAAGTTAAACACCCATAGCCTGTTGCTGGTCAGCCTTCGGATTTATCTGACAATATAGTTCCCTCAAAATCTTAGTGGATTTTTTCTGATCTCTTTACTTAAAGGCAACACCATGCAATCAGTGTGTCAATTGGGTCCTTTGGGCAGCAGATACTGAGATGGAGTTAGAAGTACAGATTTATCAGGATTATACTTGGGAATGATTAAAGGGCAAAGAAGTAAGAGTGGGCAGGGAAAGCCTTCAGACTATGTTGCAGATCTGACAAAGCCTTTACTAACTCATCAGGGAGCAGCAGAGCAAAGAGTGCTCATTAGAAGGGATAAGGTGCTGAACAGTGTCCTGCCATAATTCAAGTGCACCCAGAACATCAGAATATGACCTTATTTGGAATTAAGGTCTTTGCAGATGGAATTAAGGTAAGGATTGCGATGAGATCAACCTGGATTAGAGTGGGCCCTAAATCCAATGCAAGTGTCCTCCTATAAGAGAAAGAAAAGGAGACCCAGAGACACAGAGAAGAAGGCGATGCGAAGATGAGGCAGAGACTGGAGTGATGCATCTACAAGCTGAGGAACGCCAAGGAAGGCTGGCAAACACCAGAAGCCAGGAAGGAGTCATGGGACGGTTTTTCTCTCCAAGCCTCCAGAAGGAACCAATCCTACTCACACCTTGATTCCAGGGCCCCTGGTCTCCTGAACTTGGAGAAAATAAGTTTCTGTTGTTTTAAGTCACTAAGTTTGTGGTCAAAGGTTATGACAACCCCAGGATAATAAGGCACTAAGCATGGGATTTGAATCTCAAGGCATAACAGGGAAGAGTCTGAAATGAATGTTTTGCCACCACCTAACAAGTGTTACCAATATCTCTACCTGTAACAGGTCCTCACTGCCCTCCCACCTCTACTTAACCATTCTGTATTTTCAGATATATTATTTGTGTTGCTGTATTTACTGTAATGAAATTTAAAAAGAATGTATGTGGCTGCAAGTAACAGAAAACCTGAATAACAGGGTCTTAAACAATAAAGTTGTTTTCATTTACTTAACAAGAAATCTAGAGGTAGGTGGTTCCAGGATCCATTTAGCATTTCCATGATATCAAGGCACCAGGTTGTCATCTGAGCCAGTTTTGGTCTTCTCCTCATGTCACATGAGGGCTGCCACAGCACCAGGCACCGTATCTTCACCTTATCATGTCCAAAGGCAGAAAAGAAGGTCACATAAGAGTGTGCTCCTTGTATGCCTCCCTCCTTCCCAGAGGCCCCACAACAGAGTTCTGCTCACACTGCCATCCATTTCAAAGGAAGCTGGGAAAGTGAGTCTCTAACATTTTCATTCTTTACAGTGGGAGGAGGGAAAGAGAGAACCAGGATTTGGAGCACAGCCAGACAGGAGTGTTTGCCCTGGGATCATGCCTGTTGATCTTATTCCTTCAACCTCCAGCTTGGCAATAGATAAACCATCTGTTTTCCCTTCCTGGGGAGTAGCAGTTTATGAATAAATTATACTATCAAAGTCCAGAGTCCTTGAAACAAAGTACTGCCAATCCAAGGCCCCCTTTTCATTAAATCCACTTAAGTTTCTATTGCTCAGTTGATGTCATGTGATTATTCCCTATGATGAGAAGTATTGGCAGGATAGGGAAAAGGGAGAAAATTACTTCAATTCTACCCTGACTCCCCGGTTTCCCCATGTCTGACTAATCAGTCATTCTTGAGAAACCAATGAGCTGAGGGCACAAGTCCAGGGTAGGAGGATTGGCATGTTCTAGAAATGTCTGTGCCAGAGTTCCAGAGAAGCTCATGGGAGAGACAATACAGTCTGGTTAGAAGTCCCCAGCATCAGGGAGGTGACCCACTCTTCAGAAAGGTTGATACTTTTCACAGCAGGAGTCTTAGCTTCCCAGCACAAACTGAGTGGCTCAAATCAAGGGAAATTTATTCTCTCACTGTTCTGGGGGCTGGAAGTTCAAAGAGAAGGTGTCAGCAGGGCCAGGCTCCCTCTGAGGCCTCATAGAAGAAGGCTTCCTTGCCTCTTTCAGCTTCTGGTGGCCCCACGGGTTCCTGGGCTCACTCCAATCTCCATCTCTGTTCTCACACGGCTGTCTTCTCCCTGTGTCTCTGTGTCCAAGCTTCCCTCTTCCTCTAAGGACATCAGTCATAATGGATTTAGGACTCACTCTACTCCAGTTTGACCTCATCATAACTAAGTACACTGTCAAAGACTCTGTTTCCAAATAAGGCCACTTTCTGAGGTTCTGGGTGGACGAATTGGGGGAGATACAGTTCAGTGCAGTACGGGGGGCTTTTGGAATTTTTCCCAAACTCACTGTCCAGCATCTGCTCTCACTAAAGCCCAGATGAGACATTTCTGTGAGAGCCCTTCAACATCCATCCCTGTGGATTGGCCATGGCCAGCTGCGGTTCATGACAAAGTCATGGTGAAGTGGGGAAGTCTGATTTCAGCCTGTCTCCCTTCCAATGAGAAGAAGTAGTATATACTGGTTATGCCAAGCTTTATGTTATGCACTTTATATACATCATCTTATTTTGTGCTCACACTCACACGAGGTGGATGTTATTAGCTTCATTTTCCAGATGAGAAAGCCAAAGCCCAAGGACACAGGCCTGGAAGTTGCAAAGCTGAGATTCAAACCTGAACTTTGAAGTCTATGCTTCTGCCTGCTCTGTGGGAAACCCTTCTCCCTACTTTCGGGTCCCAGTGCCCTTGCCCCTCTTTCTATTCTCTCTCCTCTCCATGAAAATGTGACCTCAACCCTCATCCAAGGTCAGTCGTGAATCCATATGTTGCCTCTTCCAGGACTACTTTAGTTATAGCCTTAACTCTATTATTGATTATTGCAACCCAGATTAGTCCACAGACCAAAGAACAGCCTGGCACAGAGTTACTCATGAGTTGAATTAGGCATTTAACAATGGCGGTGGGTGGGGAAAGGAGAGAGAGAGAGATGAGAGAGAGAGAGAGAGAGAGAGAGAGAGAGAGAGAGAGAGAGAGAGAGAGAGAGAGAGAAGAGAGAGAGAGAGACAGAAAGTGCTGTGTGTAGGGGGCAGTTATAGAAGTTGGTGACAGCTGAGTTTCTTGCAAGATTTGGTTACAACAGGATCTCGCGAGATTTGATTTCAACAAGGTCTCACGAGATTTGGTTACTAAGAGTGATTAGGGGAGTGAAGTTTTTAATGCTTTTCCCCCCTGAGGGGGAGGAGGGGACTTTTGCCCTTTAATATCTTTCCTGGTCACCATAGGAGGCTGCCCGTGTCTCATAATGGAGGAGGGGGCAGGGCTGGGCCCTGGGGCCTCACATTGATGGAGCAAATTTAGCCACCAGCGAGGAAGTTGGCCAAGTATTTAGAAGCAACACGTCTTCAGAGGCTTCCAATACCACACCTTTGTAACGGTGCAAGTCCACCTTTCTGCCTGTGGCAACATTGTCATCTCATTATAACTTCATCTTCCCAATCTTCTTACCCTCAGGAGTCTAAAAAGGGTTTTGAGAAGATTTCCCTTCATTTCTAGAAGACACTTCCTTTGCAAGTAGTCCTTGCTGGTGGCTGGTTGTGAGCCCAGAGGTCAACTTGAACATAGAAGAGGCTGAGCAATGCAGGGTTCCTTGAAGAATCAAATGCAGCCTTGTAATTGTTATTGTCCTTTCTGGCCTGAGCCCTTTAAATTGGCCCACCTTCCCTATGCCAGAGGGCTCAGGACCCAAACACAGATGATAGTCTGTACCTCTGCATCCTGCTGAACATTTTTTCTCAAACATCTTTCCCACAATTCTTGTTTTCTTCTTCTGTTTCCTTTCTCTTTGCTTTGCCAGCCTGGCTCCACTAGGACTCTCTGACAGTTTGGTGTTTGCTCTTCGGAGCTTGGGGACACACAAATGGGACCCCACGGACCATCCCAGGCTCCTAGGAACTCGTGCCATCCTGGCTGTCCTGCTGAAGATTCCCCATAGGCCCATGATTCCAAGCCAAGAGAAGGAGTCCAAACTGGGGATGCTTCCTGGATCTTGGAAGTTACTAGAAACAGGAACTGGCTTCCTTGGGAGTTCTCTGGGTCTGGCCCATCACTCTCTTAACTCCTGCACCTTTTCTGGATTATGGCCAACTCCCCTTTCTGCTCTCATATTCCCAAGGTCTGACTAGCAGTGTTCTGGCTCCCAGAGATGAGGACGGATGCCCTTCGTTCCAGGGTCATCCTCATCTGCACAGGCTGCTGGGGCTTCTGTATGTGAGCCCTGACCCGGCATCTGGTTTCTGAGCATGCCAACAGAGTCAATGTTGTCAAAACTTGGCTTGGCCCTGACTCTATCTGTTTGAAAACTGTTAATCACAAGGGCTTTGTAAGCCAGATGTCAGCCAGATCCTTTTGACTTGTGAGATGCAAATGAAATAAGCTCAGAGCACAGTGAACAAAACTAGAGGCCCTAGAATCCAGCTGCCCAGAACCTACATCTGGATACAATTCTTACTCACTGTGTGAGCTTGTGCAGGTTACTTAACCCCTCTGTTTCTTTGTAAAATGGGCATAATCATATCATATAAATTTGGGGTAATGATTCAATGAATTTATTATAAGTAAAGCATTAAGGACCGTGCACAGTGTTCCCATTAACTCTGTCTCATGAGAAGAAAAGACCCCTGTGGGGTAGAAATTACATTTCTCCTTGTAAACGCTGGTTCTGAAATTCTGCTGCAGCTAAAAGTGGCCAATTCCAGGGATTTTCTTGCCATCTCACGCTCTCCAATTCTTTCTGCAATGCCAGCCTGTGCTCAGTGCCTCTCTGATGCCTCTACTCCCCCAAATACCTGTGACCTATAAGGGTGGGTATGCAGAAGGCTTCCTGAAGCTTTAGGGTCATAAGGGGGATTTATAATGAATGCAGTACTACAGGACTTAAATTTAAATAGAAGACGCCCAGTTCTTAAAAGGCCTGTGGTCTCCATAGTCCCCAGTCTCCAGCCCTCTCCCCATTTCTTTTTTCCTTACCTTTGTTTATTTCTCTTTCTCCTTAGATTAAAGTCCTCGGGGCTTTACTTTCCCACCAAAAATTCAGAGTAAGATACTTTCTTGAAGATAATTCTCTCTTTTCATAAACCAAGATGGTCTTCCTCCAAAGAGAAACTCCAATTGAAGCTATTTAAATAACAAAAACCCCACTTCCCTCTACATCCATACATCCATGAAGATAGCTAATTGTGGCAGGTAAAGATAAGGCCATTTAAATGGGTGCTAATTCTAAAATGGCAACTAAGGACAACCATTAGCATGCATTTTACAGTTTGCAAAGCACTTTCAAAACCCCTATTGTCTCATTTAAATGAATTTCCTTTTCTTTGGGCCTGGAGGGTTTGCAAATAAAGGCTTTGCACCAGAAGGGACACACATGCAAGCACGCATGCACGCACTCACGCACGCACACTCGCACACACGCACATGTAGCTTCCTGCTTTGGGAGGCTCTTCCATGCTCATGTAAAGCTTCCTGAGGAATAATCCCACAGGTCAATCCAGAGACAAAATCACTAGTGCAGTGTCCATTGACCCCAAGCCCTGGGCTGGGAACCCCTGCCACAAGGGGCAACCCATGACAAGATACTCCAGCCTTGCTGTCTTAGTGGGTACACATATTGGGTTTCTGAAAATGCAGAGGGCGGATAGGCTCATCTTCCTTTGGGAATTAGTGGGTCATTTCTCAGCAGGTCTGAAGCCTGAATGAGAGGGACCCCCTGACGAAATATACTCAGCAGCCACAGTTTGAACAGGAAAATCCAAAATTTGAACAAAGATTTAAGTGCTTGTGAGCCCACAGCCTTTCATCTTTAAGGACTAATTCACAGTATGCATTTTATGCATCTTTATAGTGTCGTGTTGTCATTTCTGGACCCTTATTTCTTAGCAAATGCGGGGTGGAGTGACACTTATTAGTGGCTGTGTTCGGTGGGAGAGCTTGCCTTGAAATACATCTCCCTGGGAGGGGTCATAAATATTTTCTGCCTTCATATCGGAAGATCTGCATGATGCTTCATTTTGGAAAGCAACATAACAACTGCATCATTAAGCAACCGAGAGGCTAATGTGTCTGCCAGCCTGGTGGGGAAGGCAAACAAGAATTATCTTGTCAAACCATAAAATAGATTCTGCTTTTGGCACCAGCTGCCTGCTTGCTTCCGGGTCCCACAAGTGCCAACCTGTGGATGGAACTTGCGGCATCCACCACCTCAGTCAACTCACCAGCTGTCCTCTCTGCCCTTTTGGTCACCTGCCATGACTGTGACAGGTAACAATGTCCCTGCTGGAAGCTCGCAGCTTAGAATAGTCATTGCCTAGAACTTTTCAAAGTGACCCTGAAAGAGCCCCTGAAATACCTGGTCAGGTGTGTCCCCCCATGCTCTTTGCCACCCATCCTAGCTTTTAATACATTGCCTGGTAATTGATCAATTGTTTCTTAGTCTCCATCATGAGATCGAAACCTCTGTAAAGACAGGAGTGTGCCCTGTGTAGCACGATGCCTGGCATATAGTGACTGATCAGTAGGTTTGTTGGTTGAAGAAATGGATGGCCTGTCCCAACAAGACAAAGGAAATATTTCTTTGAGTGGAATGATTCCCCTGAGCCATCTCCCCTCATTTCCTTCTGGTTACTTCACGTCTCTTGCATTGCACGTAGGTAATGAATATTGAGAACATTTTCACTTTATTTACTTGCTATCCCCCCCACCAGATACGACAATGAATAATTCTAACATGAACTCAAATAAAAGGTGAAAGAGAAAGATAAAGGATGGGAAGCATGGAAGCAGGAATGTCTGACCTGGTTCTGAGGCCGGGTATGATGGGGTTGTCTGGTCGTCTTTAGCTGAGATAGGTCACGACCTCCCTCCTAGGGGGAATTTGAAATGTAGGTGGCTGTGTTGGTCAGGACTAGGGACAATTAGCACCTTTAGTGAGCAGAGCTCAGGGATGTTAAATATCCTGTGACATGGTTTCACGGCCCAAGAGGGCTTTTGCAGCCAAAGGACTAAAGAAAGCACTGGACACGTTCTGGGACATGAGCTTTTATTATGGGGCTTACCTACAGGGTGGGAAGTCAGTCACGTTGCCCTGAATTCAGGAGCTGCGCTGAATGGATTCAGGTGCTGCTCTGAATGGCGGCGGGTTCAGAGCTCAATGTGAGGATACTCTGCAAAAGCAAGGGGTGCCAGGGAGTGGTTTAGAAGGTTTAGGACAAAGACATTCAAATGGGCTTGACCTCAGGAGTTTCAGGGAGAAGGTAGTTTTGGGAGGGAGGCAAGCTATAGATTACATTTAGCACCAGAGGCCTGATCCTACAAGGAGAGGGGGTCAGACCTTAACTGTCCTAGGTCACACAAGCTGCTGTGTGCACAGACTTCAAGGCACTTGGGGAAGGTCCTGGGCCCGGGGCTCCCACACATGGGATTCAGTCGTCTTTGATGAATAATTTTCTCCCCGAGATGCCATTAATTTTCAAGATGGGAGTTACCTTTTATATGTTTGATATGACGTTTCTTTCCTCCCTCCACCTTTTACCTTCCTCCCTTCCATCCATCCCTCCATCCTTCCTTCCTTTCAATACTTACTGACCATCTCCCACCAGAAGTGCATGTTGAGGGTTATGAAGATGAGTAAGACATGGGCTTGCCCTCAGGAAACACAGCCCTGCAGGGGAAGTTACCACATATGCTTTAAAGAACAACAGAACCAGCATGGAATAGTTAGTGGCACGGAAGTAAAGGTCAAGTATTGTAAGAGATAAGGGGGTGGAGAGATGTGCCTGATGTTTTCAATGAAATGCATCTTATAAATCAATACTTGATCACGTTTTATACAGCTCTGCACTTTGCACGGGCTTCTCATACTTATTAATCCTCATAATAGCACTGTAAGGGTATGTTGTTTGCCCTCAGATTTATGCTTCACTGTTTCCCTGCTTCCCTCTGTATTGTCGGAACGTCTGCAGAGCCCTGCAGGCTCTTCCCCTCCCTCATTAGGGGGCTTCCAGCTGGGTTTGGCTGGTGGGAAGTGCTGGTGGGAGGTGGCAGCTTCTCTAGGAGGCAGCAAGTGACCGCATCTCCCCTGGGGCTCCATCTCCCACAGTCAGGCCTTTTGCACCAGGACTCTGAAATCTGCCTCCTCCGCTTTTCTCTCCAGCATTGGGTAGCCTGGGCTTGACTTCCACTACGGCCCTTCTCTGGTTTATCTCACCACCTCCCTTTGGTTCTCAAGCCTCCATCACCAGCAGTAAGCAATCCCTTGCATTAAATCTCCTTGGCTGTAAAGATTTGAAGGGGATTTTGTTTTCCTAATTAGACCCTAATTAGAAGGAAAGCACTGTTCCTAATTTTTTAGAGATAAGGAGGGAGTTAAATGACTTACCCAAGGTCAGCCAGGGATATCAGGCAGAACCCAGGTTGTTCTCCTTCATCCTGACCTAGTCTTGCCTCCCAGAGAGATAAAAGCAATAAAAAGAATAATACAAAGACTTTCCAAGATCCTATGAGAGCCACATAGCATTGTCTTATTTTCATTTTTTTCCTGCATGCTTTTAAATTTGAAAGGGCTTTAAACATTTGTGATATGGCTTTTGTTTTGATATGTTCTTGGAAAAAGTTACTATATTATGTAGATTAGGGAAATGCCACAGAAGTGCACATGGGTGTTAGGCTGACATTTAACAAAGTCACTCACGACAGTCTGGTGGGACGATGCATGCTGGTACAGTCACATGGGTTAGAAAATTATTCATTGATGTTAAAACAAAAAGAGGCAGTCCTCGTAGTACTTTATGCTGCAATATCTTATAATATTGTTATGATCATCTCACCTTGGAAAGAGGAAAAGTAAAAGTCATGTTGAAGATGTTTTGGGTTTGGAAAGGGTTTTCTAAATATATGAGTTGGAGATAAATGTGTACAGGTTACCAAAGCCTGGTTCTAAGAATATATTAGCTTCTGAATGTTGTGAAATCATTTACTAAATGTTCCTAATCACTAAGTGAATTTATTTTGTCATGTTGAAGCCTTATTCTCTGAAAAGGCCTTAAGAGAATGAACCCACTTCTGAAGTAAAGGACCTGGGGACATGGGCCGATCGGGGCACTATAAGAAAGCTCAGTTTTGGGGGCTGTTTGTACAGATGATGCCATGAACCGCCTGTTATTTATGCTCTAGAACAACTAACTGAAAATGGGGACCCAGTAGCATCAAGCCCTGGCCCCAGAGTGGTCCCTTCAGCCACATTCGTCACCAGCCAAATCTATTCTGCCATGAAAACAGCAGGGGTGGGTGGCGGGGTGGGGGATAGAGAGAAAAGGCACCTGGTGCTATTTCTTTCTTTGTATGTTGATACCCAATAAATAGTCTCATTTCCTTTTGCAAGTGTCTGGTCCTGAATATTAAATTATCCACCTGTTTGAAAGGGTAGGTTTGGATGAGTTTACACCTAGTTCTCAGTGACTGCCTATTATGGGTCATCCCACAACTGGGGACATTTGGAAAATGGTGAGGGCATTTCTGTTAAGACACAATAAGCAGGGGTCATTTAGTGCTTGTTAACTCTTGGGACACTTTCACATAACATCTTTGTCAAGAACCCCTGCCCCTATATGCTATGCTCTGTTGGGATTGTCCCTAAAGGGCCATGGAGGGGAGATGACACATTTCTGGGCCTGGGGCTGGGATCTGCCATGGAAGGGGGGGGGGGTGCTTTCCAGGTGTCAATCTTCTGGAGAAGAGATGATTCACTAGGAAAAAACCGCGAGAGTCTTACAGTAAAAGGTCTGAGTGTTTCTATTTGGAATAGATGTGGGACCACCCACAAGAGAGTGCAACTTGGGGATCATATTAGATTTTGTTGCTAGAGGGGTCAACAGTCCTCAGCTGAGAGAAGCTGAAAGAAGTTATCACCTGATACCTTTGGGCTATGGAAGGAGCAAGCTGGCCTATATCCTCCAACCACACTGGTGAATAGCATCTTCTCCACATCATTCAGTTGGTGAAAATTGTGAGTCTGCCCTTGATGGGTGCATTTAAGGGCTGTGGAAACCCCTGAGGTCTGAGTGGTGATGGAAGTGATGTAAGTAAAACTGCTCCAAGAGAAGGCAAATCCTAAGGGGAAAAGAGCAGTGCTGCAGCCCATGCATCCCTTCCCCCACCAGAGGAGTCTCCTGTCATGCCACCTGTGGAAGATCGAGGAGCATCTGGCTAGATGCTCACTGATGCTATTTTCTCTTCTGGGGCACATAAAAAGACTACATTTCCCAGCAGTCAGTTTGGGGCCAGGTGACTGACTACAGCCAATGGGATGTGTGTACAAGCCACTTTCAGACATGGCCCTTAAAATCTTCTATGAGGTGCTTAGCTCACCTTCTGTTTTCCCACCCAGGTGACGGATGGAGCCACTTCATGGGAGCAGCCCAGTTCCTGAGTACTGCCTAGAAAGAGTCACCCTACCTGCTCTGGAGCAAGACACGAATGAGAGTTTAACTTCCGTTGTGTTAAGCTGCTGAGATTTGATGTTTTATTTGTTACCACAGAGTAGCCTAGTTATGTACAAACCTTTGAAAGAGCACTAGTCAATGAAGTGCTGCAGTTACCTGGGGAAAGGTGTATAGTGGTGCATGACAAGGCTCTGCCTTCTGTCTGTCCCTGAAGTGGATGAAAACATGGAACATATACTGATCAAATGGGCGAGTGATAGGAATCCGGGAGACCGCATGCTTCTGATAATAACAGGATTCCAAAAATATTGTGAAAATTTGGAAGAATGGGCAAAATCAAAGATGCAATTTTATAGGGCTACACTTATATTCAAAAAGCCAATCTTGCAAGTATAAAATGGCTGATAGGTGAAAAATGGCTTCAAAGTTTAACCCAACAGTAAGGCCATTAGGAGTTAACAGGGTGATGAACTTATACAATATAAACTTCAACTACGTTATGAGAAATACAGAGTCTGAAACTGTAGATGCTAGTCCCATTCTATTTTACAGATCAGACCAGTAGTAGACTCCCTGGTTGTTTCAGTTTAAATTTTAGGAATATGTTTAGGAAAAATAGCCACTAAAAGGCAGGGGGCTGCATTAGTGGTATGAGGAAATACTGAAGGGCTTGGATGTGTGCTCTGGAGTAAACTTACAAGGACCTTGATAACCATCTCCAAATATTTTCTTTTTAATTGAGGTGTAATTCACATACCATAAAATTCACCCTTTTAAATTGTACAATTCTGTGTTTTTTAGTATAGTCACAGATTTTGCAACAATCAGCACTACCTAATTGCAGAATATTTGTATCTATGTCCTAATATCCTTTGAACTCTTAGGGCACGGATTTTTTTTAATATAAATTTTCACCTGGAAACTTTTAAGGTCATCTTTTGATTGGCATATACTATACATACAGAAAAATGAAAGAATCACAAGTGTATTGCCTGGTGCATTACTTCAAAGTGAAACCACCTGTTCTAGTTTGCTAATGCTACCAGAATGCGAAACACCAGAGATGGATTGGCTTTTATAAAAGGGGTTTATTTGGTTACAAAGTTACAGTCTTAAAGCCATAAAGTGTCCAAGGTAACACATCAGCAATCAGGTACCTTCACTGGAGGATGGCCAATGGTGTCCAGAAAACCTCTGTTAGCTGGGAAGGCACATGGCTGGCGTCTGCTCCAAAGTTCTGGTTTCAAAATGGCTTTCACCCAGGATTTTCCTCTCTAGGCTGCAGTTCCTCAAAAATGTCACTCTTAGCTGCACTTAGGGTATTTGTCCTTTCTTAGCTTCTCCAGAGCAAGAGTCTGCTTTTAATGGCTGTCTTCAAAATGTCTCTCATCTGCAGCTCATGTGCTTTCTTCAAAGTGTCCCTCTTAGCTGTAGCTCCTCTTCAGAAGTTCACTCTCAGCTGCACTGAGTTCCTCCTGTTTGTCAGCTCATTTATATGGCTCCAGTAATCTAATTCAGACCCACCCTGAATGGGTGGGCCAACACCTCCATAGAAATTATCTAATCAGAGTTATCACCTACAGTTGGGTGCATTGCCTGTCCATGGAAACAGTCTAGAATTACAATCTAATCAACACTAGTATGTCTGCCCACACAAGGTTACTTCAAAGGTACTGGCATTTTGGGGGACACAATACATTCAAACTGGCACATTCTACCCCTGGACCCAAAAATGATGTGATCTTTCCATATTCAAAATACATTCATACCATTACAATATCACAGAAACTTAAATCATTTCAGTAACAGTAAGTACAAGATGCTATCAAAATCAGTTATAGACATGGTCAGTCCTAAGGCATAATTTTCCTTTAGCTGTGGATCTGTGAACTTAGAACAAGTTATGTGTTTCCAGTATACAAAGGAGGGACATTCATAGGATAAACATTCCCATTGCCATAAGGGAAACATTAAGGAAAACAGGGTTAACAGGACCAAAACAGTTCCTAAAACCTGCAGGACAAATTCCATTAGATTTCAAAGTCTGAGAGTCATTTACAGAACAATGTTGCATCCTTGGGGCTTGAGAGAGCAGTAGTCTAACCCTTCCTAAGGGCCTTTGCGGCAGCCCTTTCCTCTCCAAACACTTGGGTGAGTGCTCCAACATATCCACAACATTGGGGAGACCACCTTCTCGGCCCCACCCTCTTCAAACATTGAGGCAGCACCCAGATTCCCTTCCATCTCCAGGGCACACGCTCAACCCCTCCAGAACAGTGTGGTAGCCAGGCTCTCCCCAATTCCCTAGGAATGTGCTCCACCCTCTTTGGGGCTTGGGGTGCCAGAACATTTCCTGAGCATCGAGGTGGAATGCCCACCCTCGACCTCCAGGGCAAACTCACCCTTTCCATGCATGTGGGCCACTCCACTCTCCCAGCCCAAGGCCTCTTAACTCCAGACCTCAACTGTCATAGCTCTGTCTTCAAAGAAATTTTTCCTTCAATTTGTTCCTTGTCTGTCTCCTCCAGTCCAGACCGACAACAGCTCTGTCTATAAACATCTCGCAAAAATTCCGTTGGCTTTGCATGAAGCACGCAGGGGAAAAGCCATCAGACAACAGGACTTTCCACAAATCCTTTCTGCTTAACTCCTTTTCCAGTCTTGGCTTGTACTGAAATGGCGGCTGGGTTCCATGTTTGGTTACATCCTCACGTTGGGCTGCAGCTTCTGGGATTCCACCCCCTGGAAGCTTGTAACTTTCCAAATCATCAGCTTCTGGTTTCCTTGAACCCAAGAGTTCAGTCCTAAGTTTCTCTCTCTCTACTTGCATTTGACTATAAGCTGCAAGGAGAAGCCAGGGTACATCCTCCACACGTAGTCTGGAGATCCCCTCAGCTAAGTATTCCAGGTTGCTGCTTTCAAATTCTTCCTTCCATCTGACACCAGGACTCAATTTTGCCAAATTCTCTGCAACTTTAAAACAAGGATTGCCTTTCTTCCAGTTCACAACAACACAGTCATCATTTCTGTTCAAGACCTCATCAGAAGTATCTTTAGAGTCCATATTTCCCAAACAGTCTCTTCAAAGCAGTTTTGGCCTTTTCTATCAAGCTCCTCACAGTTCTTCCAGAATCTTCCCCTTATCCATTTAAAAAGCTGTTCCAACATGTTTGGTATTTGCAAACTCAGCAGCAAAAGCACCCCACTTCTCTGGTACCAAAATCTGTTCTAGTTTGTTAATGCTGCCAGAATGCAAAACACCAGAGATGGATTGGCTTTATAAAAGGGGGTTTATTTGGTTACACAGTTACAGTCTTAAGGCCATAAAGTGTCCAAGGTAACACATCAGCAATCAGGTACCTTCACTGGAGGATGGCCAATGGCATCCGGAAAACCTCTGTTAGCTGGGAAGGCACGTGGCTGGCGTCTGCTCCAAAGTTCTGGTTTCAAAATGGCTTTCTCCCAGGACGTTCCTCTCTAGGCTGCAGTTCCTCAAAAATGTCACTCTTAGTTGCACTTGGGGTATTTGTTCTTTCTTAGCTTCTCTGGAGCAAGAGTCTGCTTTCAACGTCTGTCTTCAAAATGTCTCTCCTCTGCAGCTCCTATGCTTTCTTCAAAGTGTCCCTCTTAGCTGTAGCTCCTCTTCAGAAGTTCACTCTCAGCTGCACTGAGTTCCTCCTATTTGTCAGCTCATTTATTTGGCTCCAGTAATCTAATTCAGACCCACCCTGAATGGGTGGGCCAACACCTCCATGGAAATTATCCAGTCAGAGTCATCATCCACAGTTGGGTGGGGTGCATCTCCATGGAAACACTCAAAGAATTACAATCTAATTAACACTGATAGGTCTGCCCACACAAGATTACATCAAAGATAATGGCGTTTGCGGGGACATAACACATTCAAACTGCCACACCACCTTTGGAAACTTAATCCCAGTCAAGAAATAGCTAACCACTATCTGATTGCTAACATAATAGACTTTTGCCTCTTTGTAAATTTTATGTAAAAAGAACTATATGGTATGTACCCTTTTATATCCGGTTTCTTTAATCAGTGTTATATATGTGAGTCATCCAAGTTGAGTATAGCAGGAATTTGTTCTTTTTCATTATTATATGAAATTCTATTGTATGACTATGCCACAATTTATTGAGCTCTTCTACTGTTGATGGACATTTGAATTGCTTCCAGTTTGGAGCTATTACGAATAGAGCTGCTGAGAACATTACCGTGATTCTGGACCAGTGAGAGCACACTGCTCGTTGTGCATGAAGAGGCCAATCTGGGGATACAAGGGTTTCAAAGAGAGAAAGGGTCTAACACAAAGCTCAGTATAGGAGAACAGGAGACTTGGGGGTCTCAGATCTGTCTCCCCAAACTGGAGTGACTCTGAAAGTTTTATAGTATTCTAACCTGCCTTGTTAGAATAACAAGGATAATGGGTGTAACGGCTCAAGAAGAAGAAGTTAGAGAGAGTCTAATTGTTGAGCATGTACAGATTGATTACATGCTTGGCCACAGGGCGTATTTGAGAAAACTGCAACCTTAACATGATGATAAGATAAAGGTTACCTATAGTTGAAAGTTTATGCTACTGTGCATGTCAAGAGGGCCAATTCTGGTTAGAACTGGCTTTATCTAGCAAGATTGTTTAGGGATTGGGGTGGATTAGCTCTGGGCTGACTCAAGGTCTTTCATTAATAAACATTAAAGGACTGCCTGCAAGATCACAAGACTTCAAAGGTACAAAACAAGATAAGGGGATATGACTGGGACCAGTCAGGAGTTATGAGACTATACAGTTACAAAGTAAAGTTATACCATTATGCAATAAAGCATCATCATCAAAGCCTCAAGGCATCTGGGTTATAGTCCAGTGAGTTACAGCAGTTACAGATATCTGCTTCTGGCTAAATCATAAGGTTAGCATACATCAAGGCACATCAAGTTCAGTGAGTTCCAGTCATTATAGGTAATCACTTTTGGCTACCTTACAATATATTAGAAATTTAGAAAGTATCTAGATAATGATTCAGTAACCATAATTATTTGCTAACTCTTAATCCCTGGTTACACCTGTACATGTGTTTTGTAAAACATATGCACATTTTTCTATCAATTATATTCCTAGGAGTAGAATGGCTAGGTCATAAGATGTCTTTATATTTAGTTTTAATAGATACTGCCAAACAGTTTTCCAAAGTGATTGTTTTGAGTTATACTCCCACCAGCATGTATTAAAATTGTGGTTGCTTAATATCCTCACCAACTCTTGCTAGTTTTATTCCTTTTTATTTTAGTTATTCTGGTGTATGTGCAGTGATGTTTCTCTGTGGATTTAAATTGCTTTTCTCTGATAACTAATGAGGTTGAGCATCTTTCCCTAAGTTTACCAGCCATCTGGCTATTCTCTGTTGGGAAGTGCCTGTTCAAGTTCTATGGACATTTAATCAATTGCTGTTTTTTTTTTTTTTTCCTTATTGATTTGTTTAAATTCACTTTTACAATCTGGTTATGAGACTTTTGTTGATTTTATGTGTTGCAAATCAATTTTTATATAGTTAGTACTTTTGAGTACTGTTTAAGAATGTGTCTAGCCCAAGATCATGTAGATATTCTCCAATGTTCTAGAAACTTTATCTCATTATCCTTAGCATTTAGATCTAAAGTATACAGTGAATTGATTTTTGTGAGTAGTGGGTGAGTATGAATCAAGTTTTATTATTTTCTATAGATATAAACTACTGCCACAGCAATTTTTATTGGAAAAACCATTCTTTCCCCATTTTCTACAGTGTCACCTGTAGAACAGGTATTTTACAGTGTCACCTGTAAAAAATCAAGTGTCTCTATAAATGCGAGTCTATTTCTAGACTCTCTAATCTATTCCATTGCTTCTTTATATATCCTGGCTCCACTACCACACTCTCTTAATTTTAAAATAATTTTCAATATCCAGTAGAGTAGGCATGTTTATATTTTTGCTTTTCAAGATTCTACTGACTTTTGCTCTTTTGCATTTCCATATACATTTTAGATTTACCCTTTTCAATGTCCACAATAGCAACAGCAAAAAACCTGCTGGGATTTTGCTTTGGATTGTATTGACTCAATAAATCAATTTAGGGAAACTGACACCTTGAAAATATTGATCCTTTCAATATATTTATATGGCATATCTCCCCATTTATTTAGATAGTTTTGAATTTCCTTCGGTAATGTTTTTAAATTTTCTAAGTAGAGGTCTTGCATATTTTTTGTTAATATTTTAAGGTTTTGATGCTTTTGGATGCTACTTAAAGTGGAGTTTAATTTTTTATTTTCCAATTGTTTTTGCTGTTATAAATAAAATATGATTGATTGGTGTCTTTTTACTCTGAATCCAGTGACCCTATAAAAACACTTATAAATTTTAATAGCTTCTAGATCGCTTTCAAGTTTCTACATAATAATCATGCCTTCTGAAGAGAAAAAAAAAAAGAATAAACAAAAGAGAAAGTAAGGTTCTTTTATTTCTTCCCTTCCAATACTTACATATTTACTTATTTTTCTAGCCTTATTGTATTGACTAGAAATTCTAGTACAATATGAATATAAGTGGTGACAGCAAGCATCTTAAGTCATTCTAAATCTCAGAGCAAAAGATTTTTCACATTAATTTTACTATTAACTGTTGTAGATTTTGGTAGTTACTCTTTAATAAAGCATTTACCAACTCTTTTGTAAGCAAAGAGTTTTAATTTCATGAAGGGATGTTGACTTTCTGCTTGTGATGAGATGATTATATTTTTTTCTTTTATTCTGTTAATGTGGTAAAACATTGACTTTTTAAATGTTAAACCAAACTCATTTTTATATTAAAGCCAAATCGATCATGGTATGTTATCACTTTAAATATTGCTGAATTTGGTTTGCTAAAATTTGTGTAGAATTTACGCATCTAGGTAAATGAAAGAGATGTACCTCTAATTTTTCTTTATTGTAATACACTGGCAGGTTTAGTTTTCCTTGTTCTGCTATCCTAACAAAATGAGTTGGAGACCATTTCCTCTTTTAATACTCTACAAAGATTTTGTCAATTTGATATAATTTATGTCTTAAATATTTGATGGAAGTTACTGTTGAGCTCTTCTGGAGCTGGAGTTTTCATTGAGGAAAGGCTTTAGATTATGGATTCAGTTCTTAACTACATAAAGAACTTTTTAGAGTTTTCATTTGATTTTGGTAAATCAAGCTTTCCTTTGGGTCCATTTCATTGAAGTTTTTGAATTAATTGGCTTAAATTAATAATAACTTATGATCTTTTAAATATCTGTAGGGCCTGTAGTGATGTCCTCTTTTCATTCCCAATCTTATTTATGTCCTCTTTTGCTCTCTCCTACTCCCTCTCTCTCTATCTCTCATCTTGCCAGTGCTTAGCTGTATCAGGGGTTGGCAAATTACAAAGAACCAAACCCCTTTGCCTTTTTTTGTAAATAAAATTTCATTATAACATGGACACACCCATTCATTCACTGTCTATGGCTGTTTTCACACTACAATGGCAGAAATAACAGAGACCATGTGGTCTGCAAAGACTAAAAAAGTTTTCTGACCCTGATCTATGCTATTAGTTTATTGAAAGGAGCAACTTTTGTCTTTGTTTCTCCTCTCTACATATGTATTTCAATAATTTTGTTGCCTTTATTATTTTCTTCCTTCTTTATTTAAATTTAATCTGCTATTCTTTTTTTTTAAATCTTGAAATGGTTGCTCAGATAATTGATTTTATATCTTTCTCCTTTACTAACTTATTTATTAGCTATAAATTTCCCCCTAAATAAGGCTTTAACTGCAGCTCATAAACTCTGGTTCATTTTCATTACTATTCAGTTCAAAATAGTTTCTAATTCCTCTTATTAAGAAATTTCTTATTTGATCCTTGAATTATTTGGAATTGTGTTTCCCAATATCCAAAAACATTTTTGAATTTTTAAATTAATTTCTAGATTAATTTCACAATGGTCTGGGAATATAGTCTGTATGATTTTATTTCTTTGAAATCTGTTGAGATCTGCTTGATGGCCCAGTATATGTTCAATTGTGGTAAACATTTTGAAAAAAAATGTACTTTACCTGAGATCATTATATGCAGTGTTCCAAATATGTCACTAGGTCAAATTTTGTAATCCTGTTGTTCAAATCTCTAACCTTAGTGATTAGTTGTCTGCTTGTTCTATCAATCACAGAGAAAGGTATGTTACAATCTCTTTATTATGATTTGAATTTTCATATGTCCTTTTAGTTCTGTCATTTTTGCTTTATATATTTGCATACAAATATAGATTAAGTGCATTCAAATCTAAACTATTAAATGATCCTAGTAGACTGACCATTTTATCATTAGGAAACTTTGGCAATGCCTCCTGCTTTGATGCATACTTGTCTGATAGTCACAGAGCTATATAACAGTCTTCTTTTGGTTAGCAGTCACATGATATATCTTTTTTATTTTTTTACTGTCAATATAAAAATGGCTTCTAGTTAGTATGTGTCTCTTGTAAGTAACATACAGGTGATTTTGGTTTTTTATCCAGTCTACAATCTGTATATTTCAATTGGAGTATTCAGTATAGATGTAATATATTTACTGATGTATTTGGATGGAATCTATTTTCCTACCCTTTATGTTCCTCTTTCTATTCTTTATTGATTCCTTTGAATAATTATTTCCTTGTTAATATTTACTATTCTTTTATAGTATCCTAAATTTTTGACTTATTTAAACATATAATACATTAATGCCTTTCATCATCCCCAGACAAAGTAAAGACCTTAAAATACTTTAACTCCATTTACCCTCCCCACCAACTCATATGCTATTGTTGTCCCTAAAAATTATTATTGCTGTTATTTTATGGAATCAACATTATTATATATTTAACCTTATATTCACCAGTTCTTTTATCTTCATGACTTCCTGCATCTCTTAGCTTAAGTCAGGGATGCTCAACTTTCAGTCTAAAAAAGCTCTTTAGAATTTCCTCTAGTGTGAATAAGCTGGTGATGAATTCTCTTAATATTTTTTATTGAAAATGCTTTTACTTTATCTTCTTTCTTTATAAGGAAAATCTCTCTTCCTGCCTTTAAAATTTTCCCCTTGGTTTTGTTTTCAAACTATAAATGCGGTATTTCTAGGAGTGTTTATATATATATATATAGCTTTTCTTTGGCTAATGGAGCTTCTTGAATCAAAATAATAGACTTTGTTTTGGAACACTCATAGTTACTATTTCTTCAACTATTGCTTCTGCTCTATATTCTCTCACTGGAACTCCAATTACAGATATGTTAGATTTTCACTGTGTCCCACATAATTCTTAAACTTTTTTCTATATTTTCTATCTTTTTGTCCAATGTGTTATTTTGAACTGTATCTAATCCACTGTTAAACCTATTCACTGAGTTTTGTTTTTTTTTAAACAGACTTATATAGATATATAGTTCATATACCATGGAATTCATCCATTTAAAGTGTACAATTCAATGACTTTTAGTATATTCACATATGGTGCATCTATCACCATAATCAATTTTAGAATGTTTTCATTACCCCAAAAAGAAACATGCAGCTCTCAGCCATCATTCCCAATCTCCTTTACCCTATCCCTGGGCAACCACTAATCCACTTCTGATCTCTACAGATTTGCCAGTTCTGGACATTTCATATAAACGGAATCATACAGTATGTATCCTTTTGTGTCTGGCTTCTATCATTTAGCATAATGTTTTTAAGGTTCACCCATGTTGTAGCATGTATCAGAACTTCATTCCTCGTTATGGTCAAATAATATTACATTGTATGCATATACCACATTTCATTTATCTATTCATCAGTTGATGGTCATTTGGATTATTTCCATCTATTTTTTTTCAATTTCACTTATTATATTTTTCAGTTCTAGAGTGCTGATTTGATTCCTTTATATATTTTCTGGTTTTAACTCTTTGTCTTGTGTATTTCCTTGAACATATCCATGTCTGATATTTACAATGTTTGCATTTGTTTTTGTTGCTCTGTTTCTAGGTCTGCTCTTTCTTGTTTTTGTTTTTGTTTTTTTTTTTTTAATCTCTTCTAGTCTTTTCTTCCTGTATACCTACTTATTTTTTGATTGCGTGCCAATTGTTTTGTATAAAAAGTGGTAGAGAGAATTTGTGGCTCTGTATTATGCTATCTTCCACCAGAGAGGATTTATTTTGCTGCTGGGAGACAATTAGTCTAGGGAATTGATCACTTTATTCCAATCAGAGCTTGGCATAAGTCTCTCTGAGGTATGGTCTATTTTTGGTTCATCCTTAAACCATGAGTCCTTTAGACTCCTAACCCTGAAAGCTCAGGGTGCTATCCAGGGCCCCTCCTTGTTGGTGAGTCCTGATCTCCAAGTTTTGACCCCTCAGCTTGAGACTGATGAAAGCTGTGCTCTGCTTTCTGCCTCTTAGCTGCTACTCTTTCACTTTCAGTCTTGGTGTGGTGGTTTGGAGCTATATGTACCCCCTGAAAAACATGTTTTTAAGCCTAATCCATACCTGTGGGTATAAACCCATTGTAAGTAGGAACTTTTGATGAGGCTACTTCAGTTAAGGTGTGACCCACCTCATCCAGAATAGGACTTAATCCTATTGCCGGAGAGAGAAGGGTGAGGGAGCACTACGGAAGCAAGAAGCTGAAAGCAATGAAACCCGGAAGAGAAGGGAGAGACCAGCAGATGCCGCCATGTGCCTTGTCATGTAGCAGAGGAGACAAGGATCAATGGCCTTTGGGAAGAAAGCATCGCCTTGATGATGCCTTGATTTGGACATTTTCTTGGTTTCAAACTGTAAGCTAATAAATTCCCACTGTTTAAGCCAGTATTTTATAGTATCTGCTTTAAGCAGCCTAGTAAACTAAAACAATCAGTAATTGTCTCTAGTTTAAAAGTGGCCCTAAATGTTAGGCCCACATTTCTTCTATTCTCTCCTGTAACTTTGCCTCACAAAGTCTCATTTTTTTGGTGGAACTTGTGTCTTCAAGAACATTTTCTTTAATATACTTTATCCTTCCTTTCTGTTTTTTGTTTTTTTTTTTTTCAGCTGGAATGCTTTTTTGAAATGATTGAGTCAGTCATTGCTGGCAACAGAAGTCAACACACAAATATGCTAAGATTCAATTCTCTTAAGTATCTGTAAAGCAAGCCTTCTTACACATGTCTGATTAGAGTGCAATTTAGTACACCTCTCTGAAAAGTGGAGTGTCAATTAGCCATAATCTTAAGCAAATTATACCCTTTGACCTAACAATTCCAATTCTGTGAACAAATCAGAAAGAAATTACTAGAGATGCAGAAAATAGATTTACATATAAGAATACAACATTTTAACAGAGAAAATTTGTTGTAAATTAAATGTTCAATGGCTGGGGCAATAATTAAATCATGGTACATCTATAAGATAAAAGAGTATGTGGTGATTCAGAACTATGTTTTGAAGGACATTTACTGATAAGGGAAAATTAAAAAAATATATAAATCAAGGGGAAAACAGAACACTATAGTTTTCATGTAGCATGATTCCATTTTTTTTTTAATGAAAGCTTGTCTGCTGAGAGAGAAAATGCTAGACTGATACAAAAGAATTTTTCATGTATTTTAACTCTGGATGGTGAGATTAAGGTTATTTTTTATTTTCCTCCTTATAGATTTTTGAATTTCCAAAATTTATTACATTGAGTATATACTAATTTCATAATCAAGTAAAAAGTTTGCAAAAAAGAAATCCTGTATGTAAAGGGAAGGCTAAGCCCACCTATAATTATGCCTAGGAGTCGCCTCCAGAGAACCTCTTTTGTTGCTCAGTTGTGGACTTTCTCTTTCTAAGCCTAACTCTGCAAATAAATTCATCACCCTTCCCCTGATGTGGGACAGGTGCCCCCAGGTGAACAAGACTTCCTGGCAACATGGGACACAGGTTCTGGAAATTAGCCTGACCCTGGCTTTGAGGGGTTAAGAATGCCTTTTTGACCAAAAGGGGGGAAAGAAAGGCAACAAAATAAGGTTTCAGTGGCTAAGAGAATTCAAATAGAGTCAGGAGGCTGTCCTGGAGGTAACTTCTACGTATGCTTCACCTAGATATGCCAAATGACCGCAGTATGATAAGCCCAAGTCAACAGTGGTCCTGAAACCTTAAATAACACCCAGATCCCTAACTGAGACTCGATAAAAGTTTCACTCACTAAGTTTATTCTTCAGAAACTTAAATCCTTCAGAGAACTCCTATGCTAGCTAAGTCCTGAAACCCAGAGGCAATAGCCTTTTCAAGAACGTCAATCAGATATGTCCCCTTTTCTCATAAAGTTGACACCCCTTTTCAATATGAACAAGTTAGGGTGGTCACTGCCTAGACATCCCTAAAGATCAGGAAAGTGATTAAACTAGAGGAAGGGGTAGCAACAGATAAGATGGAATTTAACAAAGGATTATGAATACTTAGTCTCTATATAATTTTTTTTTCTTAATTGCTAGGGTATTAGAATAGCTAGAATGAAAGAATTGAAATGGTGGAACTGTAACCTATAGCATCCTTTGAAATTTGTTCTATAGCTACTTGTTAAATTGTAACTTAAAAGATATCATCTTTTTGTATATATGTTATATTTCACAATAAAGACTAACGGAAACTACCATACTGTAACATAACAGCTTTGGAAATTTTCTATATAACGGCTTGTTAAATCATACTTTGAAAGATATCACCTTTTTATGTATATATTATATTTCACCATAAGGAAATAACTGAGACTGTTGAACTGTAACCCATAATATTCTTTGAAATTTGTTCTCTAACTAGTTAAATTTTACTTGGAAAGTTATCACTTTTATGTACATATGTAATATTCTAAAATAAAAAATATGATTAAAAAAAAGTAACCCTGGAGCTCCCCTGGAATCCAATGGATTATTTAAACAATTCCTTTAACATGTAAAAAGAAACAAAACAAAATGTTTCTATGGCTGAGTGGATTTAAAATGGAGTTGGGAGGTCATTCTAAAGGTGACTTATGCACATCTCAGCCCAATATCACCAGCTGCCAAAACAGGCAAAACCTCAAGCAACAATGTTCCTCAAAACATTGAATACCAGCAACAAACCACAAGAAAAAGAGCTCAGTAAATTATCTAACCCAAAGGACATTTGGAGCACTCAGAATATTCACCAATCACAGACAACTTATGTAATCTTTTTCTTTTTCTTTAAAAACCCTTGCCCAGAAGTGCCAAGATGGGACACTATTTGAGTTGCTACTTGAATCTGTGCTCCCCAAATTTGCAATTCTAAGACTCCAAATAAATTCCTTTGTTGCCTTGCTGCTTCCTTTATTTCTCAGTTGACAAATAGAAAGCCTTTAGCAAGCTAGAGTTTCTTTACATTTTTAAAGATTTGTTTCTTATATTTCAGACTAGGAAGTTAAGACAACAGCACTTGCAGGAGATGATAAATAAGGGTTCTGGAGTGATGACATTGAACATCTTCATGGTATTTCAAGGCACTGTCTGCTCTATAGCTATCTTTTCAATCGTTGACTAAGGTTTCAGCTTTTAACCTTTGCAGACGTGGTCATCTTCAGAGTCTTACTGATTGAATCAATATTTCTTTATCTACACAGGTGCAATAAATTTAAAAAGTCCTTTTTCATGATGAGAGGAATGTATCTAATCGGATTTTATTAACTTCAAATTTTGGGTGGGGAGAAAATGGAATATTTTGTTTGAAAAGCAGCTGGGTCATATTAGTGGAATTTTTTTTTCATGAAATTTTAAATTGGCTTTCCAAAGAACCTATTTCTTTCCCTGCCCATTTGAAAGCAGTTCATTTATAGAGGGGAGGTCAAAGAAGGGTAATTTGGCCATGTGACTGATTTCATAGGCACTCCCTATGGGATGTTTCTGTGCATTTTCTTGCATTAATCTTTAACCCTTTTTCTCATAACTGACCTCTGTTTCCTTTGAAATGTTGATGAACTAATCTTCTCCCACTCCCCACCCCTCACCCCACTTCCTTCCCCAGCTTTTTGGAAAACCGGCAACCTTACTTTGTTTATTGTTTCAAAAAGGAGGGTTTGGGAACTTTCCAAAGTTCTTCGTTGCTCATCTTGGCTAATAATTTTCCTGCTGTCCCAAGGACCTGGAATTCTGCCCCCATTCTGTGGAATGGTCTGTTTATGTATGTAAACTTTGGCATATAAGAATAAGACTTTCTTGACACAGCCAGGGGGTCAACTACCCTGAACTGTTGCTCCAAAGCATATTTCAGTTTTACTTGGAAGCTTTCTTTATGTTTATTCCCCCAAAGCACCTTAGCTGAAAATCAAATTTCGTTTTAGGGCTTTTATCCAGACCAATGTCTCTTTCTTGCCTCCTGTACAACAATAAAATTGTGTATTTCATTTTAACCGCAATCTGCCTGCGTTTAAAATATAAAGCTCTGGTTAAGGGCTTTCACCACCAGCAACCCCACCTGGATGTCTCAATTTCCAGATAAAACCTTTTACAGAGGACATTTTATTGGCCCTGTGACACAGCCCTGCCATATATGGCAGCTTATCTAATTAATCCTTGGCTGCCTAAATATCAGAATCATTTACGAGCTGAAGTCCACAGCAGCCTTTTAATTTGCAGCGCTGTTGCAGTGCTGTTTTGGTCTGCTGGGTTGCTGGGCTTCCACTGGTCCTGTCTGAGGAGGGCAGAAAGAGTTTCTTCAGAGAATAGGAGGGGACCGTGGATACCAAGGGAATTTGGAACTGGTCACCTGCAAAAGCCTGGTGTTGCTTCCATATCTCTCTGCAGAAAAGGGGAGTGTCAAGCCTGTGGGGAAGGAGAGTGCCTCCCCTGGCTGCATATTTCTAGCACTGCTCCTGATCCAAGCCCTGGCAGTTGGTGTTGACAACCCTGGTGAGAGGGACTCCCTTTTTATCAGGGAAGGAAGGAGCCTGCTTGGGTGGCCTTCCTGGGAAACATCGGGTCTGATGCCGGCCACTGTGGGGTCCTCGAGTCCCAAACAAGCCCGCCACCTTCTTACCCCCCGACTCTCCTTTGGTGTCTCTTGGGTCGTTTCTAGGGCTGACAGTGGTGCTTAGTAGAGAGGAACAGAGAGATGTGGGTCTAGGCCATCTCACCTGGATTGGCTATTTTAACTGTATAAAAATCTTTTTAAATTCAGACTTCTGTTCTTATTTTAAAAGACTCCCAACTTTCAGAGACTGCATGTGATTTTCATGTTGGAAGAATTCCAGGGCTTCTTCTCTACTCATATCCAAAACCAATGATTGGGTTGTGATGCTGCAGAATCCATGAAATTCTGTCTGGACCAATTCTGCACCCGGGACTCAGGATCTCTTATTCAAATGAGCTGGGCACAAACTTTTGAGTAGTGTTGGAATTAAGAAGCTGGAGTCAATGTCATGGTTATTTCTGTCCTTTCTGGGTAGACAAGGGAACAGGAGAGTCAGGGATCTTTATTACTTGGAAGATTTTGCCTCACCTGGGTCCTTGCAAAGCAGGGATTTCTGGTTAAGCCTGGAGATTTCCACCATTGCACTTCAGGAGTGTCTGTTGGCTCCTGGAGAGCTGGAGAAACAGAACGGAGAGCCCGAGATGTCTCCTGGGAAAGAATTTAAGGCATATCCACTGCAGGGGTTCAGACAAACATGTGCTATCCTTGACTCCTCTCTTTCTTTCATGTTACACATAAAACCCATCCACAAGTCTTTTCAGCAGCACCCTTTAATGTATCCAGAATCCAATAGCGTCTCCCCATCTCCATGCCCAGGTGAAACCTTCTCAGTGGATGACTGCACTGGCCCATTAACTCATCTCATTCCACTACCAGCAAAATGCAAGTCTGATTATGAAAACCCTCTGGTTAAAAACCTCCAATATTTTCATCTCCTTCAGTGTAAAATTGAATTTCTTCAGGGACCATAGGACCCTACAAAGTCTGGCTGTGGTATGTGACCAACCTGGTTTCCTTCCACTCTGTGCCTTGCTTATTCTCCTCCAGCAATGTTGATCCTCAAACACACCAAGCCTTCTCCCACCTCAGCACCCCTGTGCCTAGAATCCCCTCTGCCTGTACTGCTTCCCCCAGCCACTTCTGCCTGGATCACTCTTGAACTGCTCCGATGGCCCCTTAGTTGCCAGGTCATCCCCAACCATTCTATACCACATGGCCTTCTCTACCCCTGGATGGCTCCTACTCCCGCTATGCTGCAAAATTTTTCTTCATAGCACTGAGCATCACCTAATAAAGATATGTGTTTGTTTGTCTATTCTCCCCTCTTTAAAATGTAAACTCTTTGAGAGATGGGACTTTGGTGCATTTACTTCCGTGTGGCCAGAACCTAGAGCAGAGCTTGGCACGTGACAGGCTTTGACTGTTGAACGAATGCATGAATGAATGAATGAGTCAGTGGATGCACAGAGAATTTCATACATCTCTTGGAGGTAGAATTGGGAAAGCTCCCTCAAGAACTCATCATAGGGAAATAAGACCAGGAATAGGATCATCACAAAATAGCTGAGAGGGGTAATTCCAAAGACCAAGTAATGACTTTTTTCAGGGCCAATGCTCTTTGGACTTGTGTCTGATCTTTGGAAAGCAGTGAGGCTGTAAATAAAACCAGAAAGATCCTATGGGTGAAGAGACACTACCATTCTGTAGCCATTGAACATCCCTCCCCTTCCATGCTATATTAACTTTGTTTCTGTGAACCAAATTACCACAAAGTTAGTGGCTTAAAGCAACACCCAGCTATTATCTCACAGTTTGTGGGTCAGAAGTGGAGGCTGGCTTGGCTGGGATCTCACAAAGAACCCAGGAATTTGTTCAGGCTGACTCTTACCTGGAGGCTCTGGGGAAGAATCTTCTTCCAAGCTCTTTCATATTGTTGGCAGAATTCAATTTCTTATGGCTGTGGGACTGAGGTGTCTGCTTTCTTTCTGGCCATCAGTGGGGGGCCACGCTTGGCTTCCAAAGGCCACCTGCCTTTCTCTTCTTGTTGCCCTGTGGTCTTCAAGCAAATAAGGGCATGCCAGATCCTTCTTGTGCTTCAAACCTCTCTGACATTCCCCTCTGCCAAGAGCCGGACAAAACTCTCTGCTTTATAAAGGGCTTGCCAGGTATCCACCTGGATAATCTCCCTTTTGCCACGAAGGGAACATAAACATGGGAGCAATATCTCATTATCCCCACAGATTCCATCCACACTCAAGAAGGATGGGATTCCCCAAAGGCGACGGTCATGACAAGTCATTTGTAGAATTCTGCCTAACACATCCCCTTTACTGCATGTCACAGGGCAACTTGGCACTGTGAGTATCAGGAACTCTACCTGGCGGAGGGGAGTGGTACCCACTATGCCAGGGAGACCAGTAGAAGGACTGGTAAGGACCGTTCCACCCTGGGCAGTGCTGGGGAAATGTGACACTTCCTGGAGTGGCACATCCCTTTCAGCCTGGCAGGCCTGTGACTCCAGCAGAAATGAGAGCTACCCTGTAGAGACCTACAGAAAGACCCAGAAGGAGAAGTGGAGAATTTCCAGTGAGCAGGTGATCTGCAGCAGCAGGTGGGACCCTCTGACTAATTAAGCCAACAGGATGCTGTGGACCAGGAAAATTTACCCCTGTTCAGAGGACATGTTAGTAACCCAATCTGATGCGGTCCTGAAGATCAGATGGATGACCCCAATCTGGCCCTGTGCGTTCAATTTCCAAGATTGCAGACCTGGTAAGCAGTTAAACCAGAAGTCAAGCACAGGCTGCCCAAGTCCAAAAGTCCTGTGGATTCTCTCCAGGTCTCAGCCAGAGTTGGGGAAGTGTGCTGTTTTGAATATATTATGTTCCCCACAAAAGTCATATTCTTTTAATCCACTCTTAGAGGGGCAGACCTATTTGTGGGTGGGATCTTTTGATTAGGTTGTTTCCATGGAGATGTGACCCATCCAGTTGTGGGTGAGAACCTTTGATTAGATTATTTCCATGGAGGTGTGACCCTGCCCATTCTGGGTGACACTTGATTAGTTCACTGGAGGCTTTAAGAGAGCTAAGAGCCAACAGACGCTTAGGGATGCAGAATGAAAAGCCATTTGGAGATGCTAAGCTAAGAGATGCAGCCCAGAGTTTGCCCCAGAGAAGCTAAGTGAGGACCCCCAGATGCTTGGAGAGAAATGCCCTGGGAAAAGAAGCAAAGATGCACAGGAGCTGAGAGAAAGAAGCTAAGAGAGACAGAAGCCCAGAGACATTTTGGAGGAAGCCTTTTGGAAACAAGAACTGGGGAGCAAAGGACCAGCAGATGCCAGCCATGTGTCTTCCCAGCTGACAGAGGTGTTCTGGACGCCATCAGCTGTTCTTCAGGGAAGGTGTCCTCTTGTTGAGGCCTTAGTTTGGATCCTTTTATGGCCTTAGAACTGTAAATTTGTAACCTAATAAATCCCTTTATAAAAGCCATTCCCTCTCTGGTATTTTGCATAATGGCAGCTTCAGCAAACCGGAACAGGAAGTATTGCACGCTTGCTAGGGCTGCCCCCAACCCGGTGCCCATCACTGGCTGATGACACGTCTCCTCCCTGCCGAGCCCAAGCAGCCTCAGAGTCATCAGTACTCTGCTTCCAGCCTAGGACAGAACTCATTTCCCTTCCCTGGACTATGCTCTACCTCAAATTCCTACAATCCCAGAAACAGAAATATTTCCCCCTGTTTCTTCCTCTGGCTGCAAAATTGCATGTGGTGACCGGCAGAAGGACACCTCGACTCCGTCTCTTGTGTACCTTTAGTTGAATCTGACAAGGAGGAGGGAGGTGGAGAGAACCAAATTCTTTTATACATTTTTTTAAGGGCTATTACTCATACTTACGTGAATTCTGGGATTCTCCTTTCCTAGCATTCCCTTTTCCTGTGTTTCATTGATTGAAATGAACGATAAAGGCATTAAAATGATTAAATGGCAGGGATATAGATGCAAAGAGAATATACTGAAGCCATTTGTGCTATTTAACCTCCTTAAAAGCAACTGATGGCATTAACATTAAAAGGTTGTGCTCTGTTCCCACAGAAAGGCAGGGCAGCCTTAGGTGAGCTGTCAGCAAGCTCAAGCTAATGGAAGTTACTGGAAGCTCTGTATTCCATTGCCAAGAGGGCAGAGGGTTCTCTTGGGCAATGCTGCAGCTCTGTTTGGAGCTGGGAAGGTAGAGGAGGGGCTACCAGAGCCTTGTTCGGTCGTGTGGTTTGAAACTGGAAGGTTAACATTTTTATATTGGTGCATCTACGAACGATCCAGATGTCGCAGCCGGCTCACACCGCTAGAGACTGGGTCTTTCTTTCCAGGTGTTTCTAAAAAGGACAACAGAGACAGAGAAAAACCGTGACCCAATCTACAGGATAGTCATCCATGGTTAACTTTAACTCGACTTTTCAGAGCCTGACTATGTAACCCCACGAGTGGAAGCCATACTGCCCTCAGGCTTTCTGTGTGGCTGTTCTCTTTTTCTGGCCCACTCTTTTCCACCTCTTTGGCTGGCCAATGCGTTCATTTCTCAGGGCTCAATTTAAATGCTGTGCCCTGCAGACCTGATCTGCTGCCCCTGTTAACACCTGCCTAGAACCCTGTCCTTCAGCTCAGTAATGCTTGTTGTTCCTACTTAATAATGATTAGTAGGTAATGGATTAATTGTGCAGTTATTCGTTTAATGGGATGGTTAATTCCTCGAGGACAGGGACTAAATCTTGCTTGTTCACTGCTGCATCTGCAAAGCCTGGTTCAGTATTTAACACTCAGGCAGGAGCTCAGTAAATGTACAGTGACTGAATGACTGAGTAAAACAAAAAACCGGGACATGACCTTGGAGCACCAGCTATAATAAAAGCATGCTGAGGGTGTTTTATTTTTAGAAGACCTCCTCCCTCTTTTAGCATCTCTCTCCCTGGAAACATCCACACTTCTCCAGGCTCATGTGCATAGGATTTAGCTCTCAGTTGCCTGTTAGGTATTTCCTGGATTAAAGAAATGAGCTGACAATGACCAGAGAGGGTTCCTTTAAGCTATTTTTGGAGAATCAGAAATAACAAGATGTTACTAGGGTCCAGCTGTGTGGCAGATTTGAAATGGGCAAGCAAGGTGCTCAGGCACCTCCCAAATCGGGCCACCCGGCCAATGGTATTTCGAACAGTTTTAATTTTTCACCGACTGCAACAGTTGAAAATGCCATACAAGACGCTGGGCATCTTTATTAAGCCTGTAGCAAACTAGACACCTCCATAATGTGTGCTTTACAGGAAAGAGCTCTTGCTCCGCTGCTTAGTTGCTTGCTTGCTTTGTTCTGGCCAACGCTTGAATTTCTAATTGCTTAACAAAGTCACGAGACCTCCATGACCTTGCCCGAAATAGGCCTTTCTGCTCAGAGTGAATCACGTGTGCTTTTGGGAGCTTCCAGAGCTGTTTTATTTCATTCTGTGCTCTCCCCAAGGGACAGCAGGCCCCCAAGGTCAGACATCCATCACCCAGCTCTGTGTTGACAGCGTCAACCATGGAGAATTGCAAGAGTCAGTCCTCAAGACAGGTGCACTGAGTTAAATCTAATTCAATGTATTAAAGCAACCACTTGGCCTGGCCTCTCCATGATAGCAAGCCTGGGTTGGCCATGGAGAAACGTCTAAAGCATCTGACCACCTTTTCTTTTTTTGTGATACTCCTTTCTTCCCATTCCCATTCCTTCATCCTCACTTTCTTCCTCCTTCCCTCTCTGTCCCTTTCTCAGTTTCTGTTTCTCTCACCGTGATTCTTTTCATTCTTCTTTCTTTGTTTCTCTCTTCTGTGTGTGCCATGTAAGGGTTTGCAGGTTGTTAACTGCACAAGGACACCTTGCCAAGAGGAGGATTGAGGGTGGCAATGCAGACTGTACTCACTGCTGCTAGAGGCATAAGCTCAAGCATGGGGTTTTGTCTGCCCAGAAGGGGCATCTTTTTCAAATTTACACAAAAGTGTGTTTGGGGCTAATGGCAGCCTCCCTGCCGCCACCTCTCCCCACCCCCATTCCCTCCTTCTCTAGGCTATTCCCAGGGGAGCAGTCACCTGTATTTCTAAATGTATTTACTTCTTTTTCAAATCAGCCTGGCCATTTTTAAAAAGTCTTCTGTTGCCTGCTCGTTTTGTGATTTTTATATCTTTTTTCTTTAAACATATGCACAGATATGTTAGGTTCTGAATCTTGTCATTCCAATTTGTGACGTCCTTGGGGGGTGTAAATCTGCTTGGTGTTCCTGACTCTTATGTTGATCTCTGATTAAGAGCTCATGTTTGATAGTCTTTAATTTTCAGAAAACTTGGGAGCTCCAAAGATAATACAGCCACACCAGCTTTTTTATGGATAGTGTTTTGCACATTGTACCTATCTTTCCCATCCTTTTACTTTCCATCTGTGTCTTTAAATCCAAGCATATGTCTCGTAAACAGCATATAGTTGGATCTTTTAAAAATCTAGTCTGAAAATCTCTTTTAATCCAAGGCTTAGTCCTTCTATATTAAATATCATTACTGATTGTATTAGTTAGAGTTCTCTAGGGAAACAGAATCAGTGAGAGGTATCTATGAATGTAAGATAAAAGTGACTCACGCGACTGTGGGTATGCATGAGTCCCAATTCTGTAGAGCAGTCAGCAAGCTGTCAACTCCAAGAAAGATGTCCGATGAATTCCTCAGGAAATGAACCGGCAACTTCGACGAACTCCTCAGGAAACGCTTCGCTGGTCAGCTGAGGAAGAAGTGAAGGTCCTCTATCTGTTTCACTTGTAAGTCTTCAACTGATTAATTGGATTAAATCCAGCCAATTGCATTCTCTCATTGTGGAAGACATGCCCTTTGGTGAGTCATCAGTCACAGCTGCAGCCAACTGACTGATGATTTAATAAACCAGCGTGTTGGTTTATTAACCAGCCACAAATGTCCTCGCAGCAATTGTTAGGCCAGTGCTTGCTTGACCAGACAGCTGGGTCCTATCACCTGTCCAAGTTGACACATGAACCTAACCATCACACTGGTACAATTGCAAAAGAAAAAAAAGAAAAAGAATCTGCCTCTACCAATCTCCTCTTCCCACCTGTTGTTCATACCTCGGCACAGTGGAATTGCATTTGTGTCAGAAATATACCATTTAAAAGGTGGCTTTTGTTTTGGGGTTTGTTTTGTTTTTTGTTTTTTGTTTTTTTTTTTTTTTGTAGTTTTTTTGTAATATCCTAGTGCATTCATCTTTTTCCTGTTGATCCTTTATTTTTGTTGGGGCCCTTTTGAGTTGATGAGTTAACCTTTCAGTGATTTGCTTTAGACATTTAAACCTACTTTTCTCTCCTTAGTCGTCTGTATAACTAAACCCTCCTAAGCACTTGTTGCTCCCCTGGCAGAGAAGGAGATGTCTATTTAACAGTGGTGGTTTTTCCAGAATCTCTGACTGGAAAGGTTGAGGGTGGGACTCCCTTGTTCTGAGAGCTGCCTGGTAACCTGAGACCTGTGGGCTGGAAGTTCCAGTTACAGACCACTATTGAGATTGAGGCCATTTCTTGTCTTCCTTTATAACTGGAGCGCCTGGTCCAGGGCTGTTGACCTCCATACAAAATAGAGAACCGAGGAAAAATCAACCCATCTCTAACCACAGGCTGTCCAGGAGACCCCGTGCCCCAGTGCTAAAAGCAGCCATTTCAGCTCACGTTGGGCACTGACCCTCACCTCCAGCTGACCTGGCCTACAGCTACATGGTGCCTGTGTCAGGATCTTATGGGATGCAAGAAACAGGAAGGTGCTAAGGCTAACCTGGTTCAAAAGCAGAAGGTCCATGGGGGAAGGAAGGGAGACTGGAAACCAGCTGTATAGCCGTTTAGCAAGACCTCATGCAGGCCCTCTGGATGGGGGCTGAGGGGGTGGGCAGGAGAGACTGCTCCCCCACCTCCTGCTCCACCAGCTTGCCTCCAGCCTCTTGCGATCCTCCAACCTCACAGCTCCTGCTTGTTGCCTGCCCTTGGGGTGGCTCTGGGCTTCTGGGGCCTCTCCTTTCTGATGGCTCTCTTGGTGGGTCCCATAGCCCAGCTTTGGAGAGAGCTCCTACTGGGTGGCCAGCCCTGTCCAGCAGATGCCCAGCTTTGGCCTGTGGAGCCTCCCTCCTGGGTGCAACAGGGACGGCAGCTGGAATCCAGGGAGCAGCTCAGACTGGAAGGGACTGTGGGGGACAGGCGCTGGAGGCTTCCAGAAGTGGTCAGAGTTCCCGGCCCGTGTGTCTCAGGAGGATTGCTGCCAAGTACAAGTGGCTTGAACCAAGGAACTCTCTGTCCCTATGACTTGGAGACTCCCTTGGCTGAGAGCCTCAGGGGTGCACCCTCTACCCGTCAGTCTGTCCATCCATTACCATAATGGATTTCTATGTGTATCACAAAAATATTCCTCACCCCTTTTCAATATGAGCAAGTTAGGGTGGTCACTGCCTAGACACCCCTGAAGATGGAGAAAGAGATTAAACGAGAGGAAGGGGTAGCAACAGACAAGATAAGATTTAACAAAGGATTACGAATAATAAATCTTTATATAAATAAGCATAGTTTCAGATGCTAGGGTATTAGAATAGCTAGAGGGAAATAACTGAAATGGTGGAACCGTGACCCATAACATTCTTTGAAATTTGCTCTATAGCTCCTCATTGAATTGTACTTTGAAAGTTGTCACCTTTCTGTATGCATCTTATATTTCTTAATAAGGAAATCTGTGGAACTGTACCCCATAACATCCTTTGAAATTACCTAACTTCTTGTTAAATCGTACTTTGAAAGTTATCACCTTTCTGTAGGTAGTTTATATTTCACATAAGGAAATAACTGAAATTGTGGAAATGTAACCCAGAACATTCTTCGAAATTTGCTATTTGTTAAATCGTACTTTGAAAGTTATCACTGTTCTGTATATATATTTCACAATAAAAATGTACAAAAAAATTAAAAAAAAAATTCCTGAGACAAGAACACCAAGTATGAAGGTAACCTTTAAAATCATTCTGGTTTGATCCTCAGGAGACTCAGAAGCAATCCTCAAGAGAACGTGTTTTCCTGGGGTACGTACAACTTCCAGCCACTGCAGGGGACATCGGAAAACCCAGTGCAGCTGGGACAAGGGATCGATGAGAATATGACATCGGAAGAAATGATTGTTGGTGCTTGTCAAACTTCTGGGGATGTGAATAGAACCATTGTCTTCTCTAAGGTTGATGGAATCATGGCTGTTGTACGTCTCTGATTTAGTGGGTGCTCTTATTTGGGAAAGGCATTCTCCCCAGCCCCTTGCCATTTCCCAGGAAATGAACACAAGCCCAATAACCAGGAGAAAAGCCCAATACCCCCCAGCCCTCACACAACCTGCACTCACTAGTGTTTTCTCAGCCAACCCGAGGAATACATGTGCTGAATCTTTCTCTTATTCCAGTGAGTGTCACAAGGGGCCCAGGTACTGTTTCCTCTTTGGGGACTTGGCAGAGAGTCCCAGCCTCCTGCCTGGGATTGGGGTGGGTAGTGGGGGATGGAGGAGAGGCTGCCAGTTACTGTCCTTTTCGCCTTGATCTCTCCCCAAAAGCAGCAGGCTCAGTCACTGGTGCCATCAATCTAGCACATTTCATAAACAGTAAATTCATTTTAAAAACCTGCTGCTGAGCAGCCATCTGTCTCCATTTTTGTCAATTTGCTATTACGAAGATGCTACTGTACCGTGAGGTAGTCTTTCACTAATGACTCCTTGATCCAAAGGCAAACATTTTAAACATGGTGACAAGAGCTACGGGCCAACTGACAGCATTTCCACCCACCAGCCTTTCATCCCTGGAGCCTGGAATTTAAATCTTGTTTTTGACCCAAGGTGATGATATTGATCGTCTCTATATTTTGCTGTGCTTGATTTATATCTTTTAAAATTACAGAGTGTTCCAACATCCTGATTTATTGCTTATTAGGTAAGAAGAAAGCATGCAATTATTAATACCATTTCAGTATTGCCAGTGGGTAAACCGAGGCACAGAGTAGTTAAGAGCCTAAGGTCAGGTAGCAAAGGACAAGGGCTGGAAATGTGCTTTTGAGCTATGGTCTCTTCTAAACTAGTGAGTTGTATCCCTTTATCTAGTCTCTGTTCCATTTAAGTATTTCGTGAAAATGCTACACATGGACATTTCACTCTCTACAGGCCTGTCTGAGCATAGCAAAGAGAACTGGAGTCAGCTCTGCACTGAGTTATAAGAAAAAGCTGACACCTGGATCCTGAGCCAGTTTTTAATACATAACATCCTACGATGTGTTCTTGCAGCATAGAAGACCTCTCTCCACTAATCATTTTTATTAGGAGGGAAACATTAAACCAAACCCAAAAACCTCAGCAACATAAAATCCATGAAATCAAGCCAAGGATGGACCAAAAGGGTTTGTAGACAATGGAAATGCCCTCTTGCAAATGAAGCTTGTGAAACTTATGCTCAATCCTGATGGGCTTGCCTCCAGATGGAATGATCTCCAAGGGTTCAGAGTATATTTTCTGGTGCTTACTACCAATGAATGGCCTTAAAAGCAATTTTGGATGATGGAAGAGGAGTCTGGGTGGGGAGCTTTTCAAAATTCCATTATGTCCCTGACTGTGACACATTTATCTGTTAACACAAAGACGTATCTACAAAAGAAGTCAGATCTAATCTGTCAAGGAAGGAAGCCATCCTGATGTGTTCATTCTGACAGCACCTTCCCCTCCAGCTTCCTTAAGGAACGTGCTCAGCGTTGACACATTCCTTCTAGTCTCTGTGCTAATCCTCTTTGTGGCTTTTCCACTGCTGTGTTCCTTGTTGGAATCGAAGGGGCCAACTTCCCTTTGGGCAATCAGTGATGCCACGAATATTATTTCTGCCTTATTCTTGTTCTCTCCCTCGTTCCTTTCTCTCCAAAGGACTAGCAGGTAATTATTTAAGCCCGCTGGCGCTGTCCCAGCCCTGCCTCTTACTAGCTGTGAAAACTTGGGCAAGTTGCAGACATTTCTGTGCCCCTGTTTCCTCAATTGTGAAGTGGGAATAAAAAGAATTTACCCCTAGGTCGCTAGGAGAATTAAATGAAGATGTGTCTGGCCCACAGTAAACATTATATGTTTATTAGATTAAATTAGTATCAGAGAATATCGATTGGTATTGTAGGCATGAAGGATGTTCCTGTGTGTACTGCTATGTGAGGGGGGTTGGGGGGAAATGTGGAATGCACTTCTTGGTGTTTCCAAATCACTGTCTCTAGTTTATCTGAAGCAATGTGGTTGATGTGGTGGAGAAGGAAAGAGCACCTGCCTTTGAGTCCTGGGTCTCTGAGATACCTGCTACCTTTGCGATTTTAAGCAGATGATGTTAAGTTTTTGAGACTAAGAATTTTTTAAGACTCTCAGTTTGACCCCAGCCCAATAGAGATGGAAGTGGAGGTCTTGGGATATATATTTTAGGTGGGTCCACAGAGAATTCACCTTGAAGAGGGAAGGAATTAAAGCTTTGGAGTGAACCCTTGTTGATTACCGTTGGGAAGTGAGGCTTCCAAATGTGGCACCATGTCACGCCACTGGAAAATTCCCCAGCATTGCCACTAAATTCATCCCAAATTGCAAAAGAGTGATGGAGAACAGACTCCTTATGGGATGCTTAATAAAGAGCATTAAATTCTGGTGCATGGAGCAGCAAATTTGTGTTGGGGAGTGGGGGGGTGCAAATGGAATAGAAAGAGAGTGCTGCTGAAGAAGGGAGTTTGAAACACTGACAGCTGCTGAGAAGTCTCAGCTGCACACAAGGGCAGGGATATGGAGGGAAGTTTGGCAGCCCAGGGACGTTCCTTGTTGGTGGTAGTAGTGATGGGGGACCGATTTTTAAGAAAAATTTTTTCTCATTCTCTAAAGCAATGGTTCTTAGCTGGGGGGTGAGTTTGTCCCCCAAGTCCCCTGCCCAGCAATGTCTGTAGTTGTTTTTGGTTGTCTTAACTGGGGGTTGTGGGGGAAAGGGATGATCTTGCCATCTTGCATCTTGGGCATCTAATGCTGCTAAACATCCTACAAGGCCCCATAACAAAGACTTGTCTGGCCCCAAATGTCAGTAATGCCCAGGTTGAGAAGCCCTATTCTAGAGTCCCCCAGAGCCCTTTGAAAGGCCATTGTCACCGGGAAGCAATTCTAGAATGTACTGTTCCACGGGTGGCAATAAAAACACAGGAATCACATTGTTTCTTGTAGGGGAACTAGAGACTCAAATGCATTTCGGGTGCTTCCTCCAGCACGATTCAGTTCTATCAATCACGCTCACAAGGTTGTGCTACCACCACCACCATCTGTAAAGCAACTGACACGACCTCCTATTGTTTCACGTTTTGTCTCCCCGGTTAGAGTGCCAACTCAGAGAGGCCATGGGCTGTGGACTCTCCCTTTCCCGGGCCTCTCATGGTTTCCAACAAAGGGAAAGCTGTTGAGAAAGAAATTTTTAAGAAAGGCAAGTCAAGACCGAGCTTAATGTAGTTCAACAGGCTGACAACCTGAAAGAAAAATTAAGACTAGAAGAAGAAAACCATCCTTGGTGATGAGTGTTCTAAAATCAGAGTCCACAGTGCAGGTTTTGTATTTCCTCAGAATATTAACCCACTCTCACTGGGATACCACTGAGATTTCACTGGAAAATTAGTAGGGGTGAGGGATCCATTTCAGGCTGGAAGGGTATGTTAAATACCATAAGTGATTGAAATAATCAAATTTAAAAATAAATTTGTTGTCTTCAGGACCAATTTTACAGCAAGGCTGTTTTAGGTCCTTTTTATTATGACTGGGTGGGGGCTCCTCAGAGAGTTCTTGAGTTCCAAAGAGCCCTTCACCAGAATATTTTCTAGAGCCTTTGAACTGCAGGGGGCATATAGGAAGGTGTTTCCAGTTTCTTCTGTTTAAGAGAGTCTGTGACCTGCTCAAGTTCTTAGTCAGTGGCAAAGCCAGGACGAAAACTTTTCCCAGTTACCAGTGTATCTCTCTGCACTGCTTTGCCTGCCATTTGTCATGTATCTGACTTTTCACCATTGACAAGTAGCAAGATAAAAGGTTTTGGCTGCTTGGAATACTGTTGGGTATGCATCCCAGCTTGGCTACTCCCTTTTATTTGAGGCTTGCTTAACTTTTCTGACTCAGTTTTCTCCACTTAGAGTAGAGTTTATTTCTTTGTGCCATGGAAGTGTCTGGGTCTCTTAAAGTTCCTCATTGTGATTCAAATATCACGAGACATTTTCACTACTTAGACTAGTGTTTCTCAGACTGCTTGCTTCAGGAAACACTTGTTTTGCAAGATGTAGTACACTTTTTGTGATTAATGTGTTTCTTGGTTACATAAGTGTGGGAGACACCAGGTACACCACGATAAACTGACACAGGACTTCTCAGAGTCTTTAGTAGGTTAATGTATATTGTGTCTCCACAAGAGGATGTAATAAGCATCATTTCATAAATTTCTATGACCCCAGAACCCTTTTTTAGTGAATAGATGATAATTTCTTGTAAGATGCTAGTTTCCTTGGACCACGGTTTGGGAATTATGGTAGGCTCATATGGAAGTTCCAAGCCCTTGTTTCTGGGCTCAGCCATGTCACTTATTTCAGCCAATCAGTTGTTAGCAGGTGGATGCAGGCATAAGCTTGGAAACCCCTGGCACAATGAGGCTTGCTCTCTTGCTGCTCCTGTGCCTTCATCATAACGGTGAGAATATGCTGGGGGTAGCCTGCTCGAAGGGTGGGAGGGGCATGTGTAAGAGGTGGGATCATTCAAGCACACCTAGCTCCTACCAGCCAATCACCCCCAGAAACCTGAGCCCTAGCTCACAGCCAGCTGATAGCCAAGATCCAAGATCAGGAGCAACTCCCAGCTTAAATCACAAACCTGCAGATCTGTGAGTTCAGTAAGTGATTGTTGTTTTAAGCCAGTGGTTTTTGGGTGGTTGTTATGCTACATTGTGTGTGGCAATACAAAACTGATGCAGAAATCAGAATGGAAACTAATTCAGAAGTGGAATATCTATACTCTGTTTTCATTTATTCATTTATTTCTTACATGCAAAATACATTCACTCTCTTTATTAGTCAGAGTTTTCTAGGGAAACAACTGACAGGAGATATCTGTAAATATTATGAGATTTTATAAAATTGTCTCATACAACTGTGGAGATGCAGAAGTCCAAATTCCATAGGGCAGACTGCAAGCTGGGAACTCTGATGAAGGTTTTTGATGGATTCACCAGGAGATGCTGGCCAGTTGAAGAAGAGAAGGAAATTCTTTCTTCTGACTGCTGAAATCATCACTTCTTTTAAAGGCTCCAATGATTAGATGAAATGTCGCTCATTGCTGAAGGCAATCTCCTCAGTTGACTGTAGGTATAATCAGCTGTAGATGCAATCAGCTTAATGGTGATTTAAGTCCATGAAATCTCCTCTCAGTAACAATTAGGCCAGTGCTTTCTTGACCAAATAACTGGGTACTATTATCTGGCCAAGTTGACACATGAACCTAACCATCACACTCCCCTTCACAGTCCCTGCAGCCCCCTAAATTTTTCTTCTAAGCACAGCATCGGGCTTAAGGTCCAGCATTTCAACTCAAAATGTGTATCAAATGTGTATCATTTTGAAGAAATAATGACCAAAAACTTCCCAAATTTGATGAAAAACATGAATTCCACCCATCTAAGAAGCTCAATCTATTTCTAAGGATAAACTTAGTATAGTCAAATTGTCAAAGGAGAAAACCCAAGAAAGAATCTTGCAAGCAGCAAGAAAGAAGCAGTTTGTCACATACAAGCAGTCCTTGATAAGATTAACAGCTAATTTCTCATCAGAAAGCATGGAAACTAGAAGGTGGTGCTGAAATAAAAAACTGTCAACCAAGAATTCTATACCCTGCAAAACTATCCTTCAGGAATAATGGAGAAACTAAGACATTCCCAGAAAAACAAAAGCAAGAGGGGTTTGATACTAGTAGACCCACTCCACAAGAAATGCTATTTTTTTTTTTCAGGCTGAAATGAAACGACTAGACTGTAATTCAAAGCCATGTGAAAAAGAACACTGGGAATACCTATATTTAACAACATAGGTAAATATATAAACCAGTTTTATCAGACTTTTGGCTTATAATTCTTTTTTCCCTATATTATCTAAAAGGAAAATGCATAAAACAATAGTTATAAATCTATGTTAATGTACATACCATGTATCAAGATGTATCAATGACAATCACAATATAAAGGGAGGTGGATGAAGAGGACAGAAACAGTGTTTGTAAACTATTAAACTAAGTTGGTAATATTCAAAATCAGTTGTTATACATTTAACATTTTAACTGTAATCTCCAAGGTAACCACTAAGAAACAAAAGAAGGCAGTAATAGAGGAATTGAGAAATAAAAAAGATATGAAACACACAGAAAACAAATAAATGGCAAAAGAAAGTCCTCATCGGGAAATTCCTTCACATGTCAATGGATTAAACTCTCCAAGTACAAGGCATAGAATGGCAGAATGGATTTTCAGAAAAAGATCCATTTATATGCTATCTACAAGAGACTCACTTTAGATACAAAGACACAAAGAGGTTGAAATTTAAAGGACAGGAAAAGATAGTCCATGAAAATAGTAACAAAAGGTGGCTAGGTGGCTATATGATTATTTTAAAAAGTGCATCAGGTCCAAATCTGGCTCCTTGGATGCAGTTCCTTTGAATTGGAGACCTATGAATGAAAAAGACAAACTATTTGCCCTCTAAAGCCTAATGTACTAGGGTAAGAAAGAACAGAATAATCATAGTAGACAATCTCACTCAAAAAGGACAACAGAAGGCATATAAACATCACTGACTCATAGCAGTTTTGAAATCTGGCTCTGCCAATGTTGCCAGACTTCCTACTCCAGGGGAGGGGAAGGTTTTTCATTTAGGTGCCAGCCTCGCTCGCTGGACTGTGTGCAGCCCCTCAGGATGAAGTTCTCAGTGTTGACTCTTGCTCCACCTTCTGTGATGTCTTTACTTTTCTACTCTCTTGACCACTTCTGTGTCCTTTGAGCAAAGTTCTCAGCCTGCTTCCTGGGGTAGAAACTGGGACCCAGACAGAAGTCGTCTCACATTTTGAACAGTCTCTATTTCTTTTCCTACAAGCTTGCAGGTCTTTGGCCAGTGTTGGATCCTCAAAATTTTTGTGAGTTTCTCATGAATCCAAACTGCCTAACACAGCACCCACAATGCTTTCAGAGTTCTATCTCTTTTTAAGCTTAATAACCGTTACTGGGGCAAGTCAGGTTGCTGTGGAGCCAAGTCAGGTTGGTGTGAAACAGTGCTCTTAAGATTTCTAATAGCCTGCTTGTCTAGTTTAGAGGGTTTTCTAGGTTCTGCTTTATTTCTTTCAGAGGTTCTTACTTAAAGGCCCAGAAGATAAATCTTTGATTGGATCCTTGCCCCACCCTGTATTTTACTTTGAGAACTTCTTGCTGACTGGAGAAACTAGGCATGAGAAACAATTTTATTTTCCATTCAAGAAGTCCTAGTCCCTCTATAGTCCCTCTAAGTTTGCTGACAACCTGGCCAGGTACTTTTTTTAACTCGTCTCTTCTTTGTAGAACCTTGTCAATATGCAGATGTTATCTCACAACTCTAACAGATCTTCTGAATTACCACAGGTGACAATTTTACCAAATTTTTTTCACTACATAATCCATGGTGCCATTTTTTCCAACTTCCTGTAGAAGTTTCCTGACTTATTTTCCCGCCCCTGCCCACTGCCTGCTCTCAAAGTCAGTGCCACATTTTTAAGTTTTTTGTTTGCTTGTTTGTTTTTTGTTTTGTTTTGTTTTGGTCCCAGCAGCACCCTAACTCCAAAATAACAGTTTTTCCATCAGTAGTCTATTGCCACAAATAATGCTGTATAACAAGTCACCTCAAAAGTTAGTGCCTTAAAGCAGCTATTTATTTAGGTTACAAGTCTGAGGCTGAGTTGTTCTTGTCTCTGAGGTGTTCTCGTAGGGATCAACTGGCCATTGGCTGATCTATGATGGCCTCCCCAGGGGGCTAGCCCAACGTGTTCTCATAGTGGTGCCAGAGTGCAAGAGTGTGCAAACCTGGTCATGCAAGAGGCAAGCAGCAATGCACGTGTGTGTTTCAAGTTTCTGGTTTCAAGCTAACACCTCAGAAGGGAGAGAATTATCAAATTATAGGGCAAAGGGTGTGGCTATAGATTGGCCATCAAATGAAGCTGTTGATAACATCCTTTTACCTTGGGAACTGTTTCCAAGGAAATATAAGGATTAATGAGTTCTGTTTCCAAGGAAATATAAGGATTAATGAGTTAGAATCTTGCTCTGGTGGCTCCCTGGAGCAGGACTTACTGATGCCCTCATGGGGTAGCTGTCTAAATTTCATTGTCTTTTCTAGCTCTTTCATAAATTTCATAAATTTGTTTGAAATATTTACATTTCCTGCTCTTTCCTGCATTTTCTGCCGTTATCTTCTCTTCAGGTAAGTTCTACTTGTTTATTACTCACAGGATTGAGTGGTACCTTCTCTATTTGCCCTAGGCTAATCATCCTACTGAGAAGAGTGAATAGCTGTTCAAAATAGAAGGAGGAGAGGAATGAACCCAAAGGAGCAAAGAAGATTGCAGAAAGCAGAGTCATTTTTGTGCTAATGAACTGTGAATGTAGCTACACGTGTCATATGTCCGTTTTCTTTGTGTGTTCCATGTGCACAAGTGTGAACATGCATTTTTACTAGTGTGGGTACGTGTGAATAAGTGTGAGTGTAGGTGTGTATTTGCGTATGTATGTACGAAAGGTGGTGGAAGTTCCTTCCCAATTTATTAAAAAATGACACTACACTTGACCTGATAAATCAATGAGCCAGTTAGATGCATGTTCACAAGGCAAAGCCCAATGGGAAAAGAAGGAAATAAGAAATAGGGGTTACAAAAACAAAGCAGGAGTTGGGGGCTGTTCACCCTCCTGCACCCTATCCTACACTTCCAAGTCTGAGAAAATCCAAATAGCATTTCCTATCCCTTCTCCTCCTACCCCCTGTCTCAGACCTGGCTGTTGGGGAAACATGGGGTAAAATATTCATGTTGTCTTTCCATAAAGTGATAAGAAACAAAGAAGACACAAGCCAGCTTTTATCTCTTTGATTCTCCCACCAAACTGTCCCATCCTCACTGGGGAGAGCATCAGGGGGAAGATATCTAACCCCTTCTCTGTTGCAAGAGTGGGACATGGCTCTATCTCCTCTCAAATATTTTATATTTGAGAAAATATATCTGGTTTGTCTTTGCCAATACTGTTTTCCAAGAGGCCTGGTTTGAGTTAGGAACTTGACATGTTATTTATTGACTTCATGAGTGAGACCACAGGAATCTGGGGTTCTTAGGAAGTCCCAGTTCTTGCTCCCCACTGTCCACAAGTCTCTTGGGACAGGTGGGGGTGGGAGATTTCCTGTTATGTTGCATTAAAGCAGTTGTTGTTTGTTCCAGGGAAGAATCAGGCAGCTGATTTCACTTGCTAGGTTAGTGGTGACCTCTGATGAGAACAGCTTTTCCATTGTAGACAACCTCCCAGGACCCAGTGAGTGAATAAAGTTACAGAGTGATTCTCTGAGACGGATGTTAGTGTTATCCCCATTTCGGAGATTTAATCTCAGAGATCAAATAGCTCACCCAAGGAAATATATAGAGAAATATTAAGTGGTAAATGAGTACAATGTCTGCAATCTACTCTCAATGTTTAGAAAACATATAGAATGATATAACAAATGTGGCTAAATGTTAAAAGTTGATAAATCTGGGTATCTTGCTGGAGGTATGTTGGAGTTCTCTGAACTGTTTTGTATTATTTTTGCAACTTTCCTGTAAGTTTGAAATTATTTCAAAAGAAAAAAAAAAGAAAAAACTTGCCGAAGATCATTCATTTTGGATGATTCCAGATGCTCTTACATACTATACTAAACTGCCTCTATGACCAGGTGATCTGTCGGAGGTTGAATCATGTCCTCCCATGATCTGTTTCTAACCCCTGGTCCTACGTGTGTGGACCCACTGTAAATAGGCTCTCTGACAGATGTGACTTTAGTTAAGGTGTAGCCTAACTGAATCAGGTTGGGCTTTAATCTGGATCACTGTAGTCCTACATAAGCAGAAGGAAATTCAGATATCAAAAGAGAAGCCTCTGGGAGTGGCCAGAGGCTGGAAGTCAACAGATCTTGAGAAAGGAAAAAACACTGCCATGTGATGGAAAAGCAAAGGAACCCCGAGGATTGCTGGCCAACCAGAAGATACCGACCCTGGGAGGAATCAAGCCTTCTAAGCCTCTGAGGCCAGAGTGAGCCAATGAATTCCTGTTGTTTCAGCCAAACCATTGCCTGGTATTTGTTTTAACAGCCAGGATAAAACATCTACCCCATTTCAGACCAAAATGCTGGAAACTTCACTTACCATTCCCTGAAGTAGTACAGCAGCAATATGGAGTTCTGGATTTAGGTTGGCTGGGTCTAGATTTTAAAGCCTGTCCTTTACTACCCAGTTCCACTGAGCCTTTGGCATGCATCAAACCAAAGTGCTCAAGGAACAGATAATGAGGCACTTGCAAAATCCTACCGAGTTGTTGCTCGACCCTAGGAAGTGACAATTATCCTTACTAAGAATTCATAGCACTTCATATTTCCAACTTGATTTACAGTGATTGTGTGTCATAAAAAATGATGTAAGATATGCTGATTTGATGTAACAATCAGTGTCTGTTTAATAAACGCTTCTCATCTTTTCCTACAGCATCTCCACTTGAAGACAATGTTTGACTTTCTAGCCCATAGTTCATGTCCTGTCTCAAAAAATGCTAGAGAAACACATCCTCACTTAGGCATAAACATATTCAAAGGAAAAAGAGTTATTTATTGATGAGGACTCAAATTGACTATTTTTTATCTCTTTCTTTTGAAAAGAAAAATGCTTTCCAAAATGAGATTGCTACCAGGTGTAGTGGGTTACACAGCATTTGCTCAGATACGAAAAGCAGATTAAATAGAATATTCTCGTTTCTGATTCAATCCTGTTCTTATCTACACATAGCTCTTCTTAAGTGAATTTGACAGTATTGTGGGCTGATATTAAGATAGACTACTTTAGTAAGCAAGAAAAAAGGTTTCGCTCCCCACAAGAGCAAATGAGCTTTATAATAGAAATTTCTTTGTGCAGGGGAAGATATTACAATTTTCAACATACAATAAATATATTTGGTAGACAAAAATATGCATTTCATTACATGCAATGTGCTTTCTCTTGTACACTAACCACTTTTTCCTTTGTACAGAGAAGTACCATTTTCTACTGTAAAATGCCTGCAATTTATTTTTATGAGTCTGTATTTTCCATGAAGCAAGAACATTCCATTACATAGGCCTGTACCAATAAATGTACATTATGTAAGAGATGAAATGTGCAGGGCAAACATCTGAGCTTCATTACTTGAGTATTTGTATTGTTCTGAGCATGCAACAGAGTTAGAGTTAAAATTTTGGACCAGAATAGCTAATTTTATTAACACAACTCGTCTGTAATTACTAGATTTACTGGAGTCTTTTACTTTTTTACTCTCAGCAACTATAATAGATGTGTATGTTCTCTAAATAATAGTATTGCATGCTCCGACTGCAACTATAATTTTCCCTGACAATGTCTCTGCTGGGTTAAAAAACAATGTAATTAATACTTGATTTAATCCTGGCATATTTTATCCCTAGTTGATCATCATTCAGTGTGGCAGTTGCCCGAGCCATACAGTTTCTTCACAGTTGAATGTATTTGACCATAATTACTGTTTATTGGAAATATACCCAATAAGAGAAAAGGAGCTGCAAGAAAGAATTCAGGTTCGACATTTTCTGAGGGCAACTGTGACAGTGACTGCTTATTTGCTTATCGGAGTTGCACACGGACTTAGAGATTTACAATTTCCCTGCTTATGTCAGGTTCCCACATGAACATGTTTCACTGTTTGTGGGTTGATGCTGGTCTTATATTTATTTTATTTTTTTAGAAATATATTATTGACTGTTTATTCCTAAGGACAGGGAAAAAGTTTGCCTACTTTCCTTGGGCTGACTTATCGAAAGTCCTCTTTTTGAAAAAACAAATGCCTGCGGTCCACCTGGCTCTGCGTACAATATCATTTAGTTGTCACAACCTGCCTAGGAAGCAGGAAGGAACATTCCTGCACTGTGAGTCTGGGATTAGCACGCCTCTGTTTTTAGGTAACATGCCGTGGTCACAAGGCCAGTGAAGGTGAGGTTAGACTTCTGCTACACAGCAGTAGAAGCTTCCAAATGTGTGAAACCCAGGAACAGAAAACCAAAATCCACTTGTTGAAAGCAGAAGCGGAAATCTGGAGTTGATGGAATGGAGACACAATATGTTAAACACCTTCACTATATTGTATTTACTCTGAAATATTCATGTTCAGTGCACTATGCATAACGGTATAGTTCATTCAGATACTAATGATGGACTGACTGAAAAAAATGGGTGAGCCTTTTAGTATTTTGACATAAAGTGAGCCAAACTATAAGCTTTTAGGAATTCGACGTCTCTTTATTTTCTCAGTTTATGAGAAGAAACCATGAGGATTATGGTAAAAAGAATTCTTATGTTTGAGGGATAAACTACACTTTATCAAGTCCAACAAATAAACACAGCAGACATTTAAAGAAAGGGCTCACAAAAATATCAAAGTAAAACATCCTTGACCCTTACCAAGAAAAATATTTGTTGCATATCACATTTCGTTATGGGGACATTTGTACAGTCTTGTTTTCTACACAATTGCTACCAACTTTTTCTACCATTCTCATATCATTTTTGATGGAAACATGCTTCTCCACACTTTCAAATATTGCTTTTGATTTTAATAAAAGTGTTTTTAAACATAGACTGATGACTTTTCCTTGCTGTGATAGAGGATAGCTAGGCCAGCAAGAAGGTGAGCATTCTGCCAATATCTTATAGCTGAGGGGCAGGAAGCTCTAGCCTGTATTACTGGAACTGATACCTGAATATGTTCTGATTCAACAGCTTCAGAAAGTTCCTGTGCATGCTCTTTTCTTCATTCATTTAAAAGTTGTATTTGTCATGTCAAGCCCTAAGGGACTGAAGAGATGAGTTAGAGAGTTCACCTGACTCTAAGACTGGGAGAGACAGCCACATGCACAAACAATTAGAACAGTAGAGAAGCTACAGTAGAAAAATAATGGATAGTTGTGGGAACACAGGAGAAGGGGTTCCTAAAAGAATCAGGGTTCCATTGAAGAGCTGACTTGAGTTGGGTTTGAAATTTGAGTAGGAATTGGGTTGCTTATTATGTATTTCAGTAATATGCCATACACTATCACTTATATATTCTTCCTTGGAATCATGGATCTAATATATTTGCGGTCTTTTCAAATGTTGTGTAATTTTTTTCCCTGTGTATTTAGAAGCAAACTGGTCCCTGGAGGCAGAAAAACATCTTGGTTCATTCTCTGTCTGGCTTTCTAAATATTTATAAGTGAAAGCACTTTGAGAAATAATTCAAAGTAATGGAGACATGCTCGGGCCCCTCAAGGAACGTCAGTGTAAGGAGGGTGATAAGGCTAGGACAGCTGGGTGGGCAGTGCCTTGAGAAGCCATCAGGGTGGGATGGCCGAGCAGTGGGGGAGAAAAGCCTTCTGCTGGGGGATGGACAAAACTTCACGGAGGATGGGGTATTCCGTCTTTCCTCACAAGGCAGTGTAGAATGGTAGTAACTAGACGTGGGTAACTCCATTTGAATATCAAGATACAAGGACAGCAAGGAAAAAAACAATTAGTCCTGTTCAGGGAAGCAGTGAAAATGCAACTTGGAGAAGCTGGTTGGAGCCAAGTCACAAAGCTCTCCAAACCCTCAATGTTCTGCTGCTTCTCGGAATCTAAGAACCATGATGATTCAATCCTGGGAGAGAAAGGCCTTAAGAATCATCACACCTCTACCCATGTACATGAAAAGGAGGTTTACTCTATACTCACAATGTCTTTCCAGGATTAGGAAGAGAACTCGGAGGGACCTCATATTAGATAGGACAGGCAGCCGTCATTTCCTAAACACATAATTCTGGGCCCTAAATGGCAACTCGGAGAACTGAAATGGTTGATGCCATTTCCAGAAATATTTCGGCAATTCCCAGAGATAAGCTTCTATACTAGAAGAGTTTATTTTGGCTGTGATGTCTTTATTTATATTTAAAATGAGTTGTTTAGATAATTAATATTAATTATGTTTATTTCCACTTCAGTCATGCGAATCACTAATTTGTGGACAAAAAGATTCCTAAATTAATTCATTGACTCTTGGGTTCCTTTGGGAAGACTTCACAGATCACCCTGTGAAGGTTCCAGAACCAACATCAGTGTTTCAAGGGTCATCTGGAATCCACGTATACTGCTCCCACATCCTCTTTAATCCACGTGAGCACCCAATACAAAGACAGTATTATTATCCTCATTTGTCACACAAGCAAGGAAGGTGAGGTTTGGATATTTAAGTAATTTGGTCAAGTTTGCACAGTGAGTAAGTTTTCAGTCTGGGATATCTTTGTGGAATTTCAAAGAAAATTTACTGCTCAGCTGTTTTCCTAAAAAAAACGACTCATTTAAAATTGACAAATACCTTGAACAGTAGTACTTTTTCAATTCTCAGGTAAGAAAGTAGGAAGGAAATACAATTTTAAGCTATATTTTACTTGTAATCAAAGGAAAGAGGGGCAACCTAAATTCTTTCTAAACTGTTGGTCCAAGTGTGAATTCCATAATTCCTTTGCTAACTGGTATGTTTTCCAGCAAACTTGCAAATAAATAAATCCAGGAATTGATAAGATTAACTAATTGACTATACTGTAATTGCCCATTAGGATAAAAAAACAAAAGTAAAATTTATGTTAGTTATATCTGGATTCGATGTCTTAGTATTTAAAAATAATATCTACTCTAATGCTATGTAAACTCCTTTCTTGGTACTTTCCACTCCAAAATTCTTATGTATTCCCATGTAAGAAAATATTTTCTTTCTTAATGTCAAGTTCATGCATTTAGACATTTTTAAATGATAGGATATGGGTAGGATTAAATAATGAGATTTCTTAAGGAAGAAATAAAAAAAATCAAAGAACCATTTGCAAAATCAGTATGGTAGAAGTCATATTTATTGAAAAAAATTAACATCTTTGCTATAAAATTTGTAACAGGAATATTTACCGAATGTTTATTTTGATGCATGAACCTGAACGTTACATACTGAGTACAAGCCAGTGGCACTAGTTTCTCCTTTATTTACATTTTATGAAAACTGTTATGCAGTCCATGTTAAAAGAACTTACGATGGAGAATTGTTACATTAGAAAAATAATATTCTTGATAAAGCATTCTCAAGGAGTCCAATCACATTTTCTGCCCCTTCAGTAAGGCAAAAGTCCCTGGAACAGCATATAACTTAATTTACAAAATACCATAACTTCAGACACAACTTCAAGTTTTCTTTTGGTATGATTTTTCCTCAGTGTAAAATTACTTTGTTGTTTTGTTACTAAAACAGGAAGAAAGACTTTTAGGAAAATGTCGTTTAATGATTTCGGCTATACATTACATACACAACTCTGTAGCCTAGCAACAACCATTGCTACACCATCATTAACTTTAAATATTTTGCTTGGAGAGCTATTCTCAAATGCAGCACATTTTAAGATTTTGCCATCATTACGACTGTGGAATCATCGTTTGGTGTTCATAGGAAACAGATCTGTCACAGTATGAACCTTATTATTATTTTTTTTTTTTTGTTTAAGGAACTGGTACACAATTACATTTCCACTCACAAGAGAACGCCACGGATGTAACTAAAGTCAGGTTCTGATGGCTCTGCAAAGGTGCCACTGCTGGGCCAGCCCCAGCCCTCCTGCGAGAGCCTCCTGCCAGACGCACGGCCCCGGCCGGCCTCCCATGGTTGCATTTCCAGAGGTTCTTGGCTCTTCACAGTTAGGTAGTTTTAATTCCTTCAAAGGCACACAGCTTCCACCTTTTTTCCAGTGTCGCTCCTACGCCGGTGAACTCCTGTTTAAACATGCGTGGCAGCCTCATCAGAAGCATTTCAATTTCGTTTGCAGATATCTGTTGGAGAGAAGAAAGGTGACTTTTGGAAAAGGAACTCATCTTGCCCACAGAAGGGGGGCGAGGGGTTGGGTGGGGACAAACCACATTGAATTTTTGACTTGGCTGTTAAGTCATGTCCATTTAAAAAGAGAGAACGAGTTAAGCACCGAAAGTAATTGTCACCCTGGGCCCTGTGGGCAGCTGGTGGAGTGGGGCATGAGATGGACGTGGGAAAGGAAGAGGTTCACTCCAACTAGGGGTGGAGAGTTAATTTGCTGGCAGTGCGGTGTCTGCACACTCATCCCATGATGGGTGATGGGAAGGGGACTGTGCCGGTTCGGATGTATTATGACCCCCAAAACACCATGTTCTCCAATGCAATTTTGTGTGGGCAGGCGTATTAGTGTTAATTAAGTTGGAATCTTTGGATTAGGTTGTTTCCATGGAGATGTGACCCACCCAACTGTGGGTAATACCTTTGATTAGATTATTTCCATGGAGGTGTGGCCCCGCCCATTCAGCGTGGGTTTGGATTAGTTTACTGGAGCCCTATAAGAGCTCAGACAGAAGGAGCTCAGTGCCACAGCCAAGAGAGGCATTTTGAAGACTGCCATTGGAAAACTAAGAGAACACCCCCTGATGGCTAGAGAGAAACATCCTGGGAGAAAGCCATTTTGAAACCAGAACCCTGGAGCAGATGCCAGCCACGTGCCTGTGCCTTCCCAGATGCCATCCGTGTTCTTCAGTGAAGGCACCCGATTGTTGATGCCTTAGTTTGGACACTTTTATGGCCTTAGGACTATAACTTTGTAACCAAATAAATCCCCTTTATAAAAGCCAGTCCATTTCTGGTAACTTGCATAATGGCAGTGTTAGCAAACTGGAACAGGGACTAAAGAAGGCTCACAGAAAATTTATCACCACTCCTGGAAAGCTACTGGCACCTTTGTCTTAATCCCAGAGGGGCAGCATTTTGACTCTAACTCAGCCGAGGGCAGGGGGTATGTGGATAGATTTCTTGTCACCCTAACTTCTTTCTCTTTAACTTTCACAGGCACTAGAAGACCCTAGAGGTCTAGGAATGGAAACGAAACCCCAAGCCTACAGTAATAAAAGGCTGGACTTAACAGTCATAAATTCTGGTAGATTTTTTTTAACACAACCATATCATTCTTTCAGTTTTTCCTTCTTGCATGGATTTTTACATCAATAATTCATTATATTTTAAATGAAGAACAAATCATTCACAATCCCTCTCTAACCCAGTCATTGCTCTTGTTTTCCTGTGTTTTCCCCCCGAGTCCATGTGTGCATGGGGAGCTCATAAAGTGAGGTGGCTAAGATCCTGGGATTTGGGGTCTGACACTTCTGTTTGAATCCTGGATCAACAATTATTACAAGTTAAATGACTCTTAGCCCCCAAAAATGGCAATAATGCTTCCGAAGGATGTTGTGAAACCTCCTTGTTTAGCACCGATTTGGGCACGTAGAGATGTTCAATGATTCAGAGCTAATATTATTTTTCACGGTATCATCACTCTATAGATACCATTTCAGAGTTTACATTTTCCATTTAACACTATTAAGATTCATTTTAAAAAGAGGCCAAACAGACCAGAGAGTCAAATCAACTATTCATTTAATGTTCACATGCAAAAGATTTCATGTGACACATTCAATAGTCCTCAGCCTAGGATACAAAACTTCTAATTAGATAGAGGCAGTACTGAAGTTGAAATAAATTATGTTCTAAAATTTTTTAGTGAATTATTTTGAAATCTGAATGCAACTTTCCCATAAAGCCGTGTTAGAAGGATTATTGGCTTCCCAGGTCAGCCCACAAAAGCCTATTTAACAGATTATTAGAAGGCTCAGAGTGATTTTGAAAAGTACATTTCCTTTTGAAGGGTGCGGTGCAAAGCTCCTTTCACCAGTATTCTCGTTTCATTCTCACAATACTCTGATGGGCCATACATGGCAGAAGTTATGATCTGGCTTCGTTTTGCAGCTGAGAAAACTGCATGAGCTTCAGGAGGGCTAAGGGTTTTGCTGAAGACAGAAGTGGGAAATGCCCCGCCACATCTGGGGAGGGGGCTGGCACTGGAGTATTTAAGAGCTCCGGTGACTGTCACCTGCTGGGGGGTGGTGACTACAGGTGGGGCACTTGCTTTCCCAATACCAACTTTTGGGGCACTGGCTGGAAAAACCAATTTCCCAGCCTCTTCTCTGGAGACTCTGACCCCAGGGCACTGGGGGGTGGCCCCATTGACAGCTGCTCCAGGTAATTCTTACGAACAGGCAGCTTTGGGTTAAGAATGAGAATTTAAATCAGACAGGCTTTGGGTTTTAATCCGGATCAGTCCTTCTACTAGCTGTGTGACGCTGAGCACGTCACTTCCTATCTGTAATTCTCGGGTTCTTCACGTTTGGATGGAAATAGTTATCCCTTCTACATTGCAGGTGTTAGAGGCCCCTGCAATCTGGAAAATCCATGTAAAATTTTTTTTTCCAGGGTTTTAGGAAACTCCCTAGTTGCCTCTTGATCGGGAGATACTGCTTCTCCTGTTACTTTTACATTACGTAGGCTAAATCTTTATTTAAAATTTTCAAACCAGCCTTTGCTGGCCTGAAAATTCGTAGTGGTAGACCCTTCACCTTCATTTTCCTTTAGGGAATCATATAAGGACTTAACCTTTTCTCATATGATGCCAGAGTCTACTGGAATGCCTTTTTTTAAATAACAAACCTGCACATTCCTATCTTTTGTGTTGTCTGCTTGCCCTCTGTGTCATCTGTGGCTTCTGCAAAACTCCCCCCAAATTCCCATTTAATTTCTTATGCTGACCTGCAATAAATCAAAACTGTGATGGGAAAGTTGCACACATGGAAGGGAAAACTGTAATCATCTGTCTCTCAGTGTATTTGTGAGGATTATATGTAAAACCCAGCCCAGTACCTGTCCCGTGGCATGCTATCTGTCTGTCTATCTATCTGTCATCTGCCATCTATCCATCTGTCTGTATTAGGCAACTCTAAAAGAACACGACAATCTAACATTAAGCTTGTTAGGGGGCTCTGCTCTGAAGCCACAGGAGGTAAGCCCAGAGAACAGTGTGGTCAAACCATGTTTTTACTTGGCCCTGGAGGCAGTTTTCCTTAAGCTTTATGAGGCCAAGATAACAAGTCTCATCTTTCCTTAGGAGAAGGCTCTGATGTGCCCCTTGGGTCGGAAGGCAGCACAGGCAGTCCAGGGTGGGCTCCCAGCCCCAGCCTAATTGACGTTTCTCCCAGGGATGGGCCGTCCTTCCCCAGGTCAGAGGTCACTGAGAAGCAGACAGGCCCCGGTGACAGCCAGCTCACCACGTGCTCATTTCCACCAGCGCTGTCACCTCCCTTGGAAACGTGGGGAAGACTCTTGTGCTATTAGTTAGGATGGAGAGCAAAAGCTGAATTCTTGAGGGTAAAATAAATATCTGACCTAAGGATAACAGCTTTGCAGAAGACGGGCTGGGTCCGCTCAGGCCACCACATCCAGCAGCCCTGCAGCTGACGGTAAGAGTTTGGACACCTCACAACCTCTCAGAGCCTTTTCCTTGCCAGACTCTTTGAAAATGCTTTTGTCTAATTCCCACAACTGTCTCATAAATATGTAATTTACACAGGAGGAGACGGAGGCCCAGAGAGATGGAGGAACTCATGTGGGGTAGCTGGGGTAGAGACCCAGGCCTTGGCCTCAGCCCCTGTGCTGCTGATCTGTTGCCGACATCCAGAGTGACTGGGTGACTGAGGAGTGAGAACTGGAAGTAATCCTCTCCGTGCTGCTCACTGCTCATGAGTGGGAACCATGGGGGAGGGGTCATGTACATGGGGCCAGGGCTCTTCTGTGATGAGTAACTTTTAGAGGGAAAACACCATCAACATCCTAAAACTGAACATTCCTAGCTCGACTGGCTCATCTGTGCACATATGCTAATGCCAGAGCATCCCCCATGCCCATTTGCAGAGAGAGCCAGCAAATCGGGGTGAATCCTGGCTGACACATATTGAGGACCAGCTACATCTTCTTTTCCATGGAGCCTTCTGTCCTGAGCCTTGATTCAACCCCAAAGCAAGCAGAAGGCAACCCACAGTGAGGAGAGGTGGCCTCTGGGTATTGGGCCTGCCTCGTGGACCAGGAGGTGTAAGTTCTTCCCTGCATGGTTATCTCATTAAAGAAGCAAACAGACCCCACGCTAGCTGGAAGAAGGAAAGGTAGATGCCAAAGATTTGGATTCTACTCATGGAATGACCACTAACCAGTGTCGCCATCTTGTCTAAGTCTCTTAATCTCCTGAAACCTGCTGTGTGCTCCAAGGATTTGGGCTGAGTGCTGATCTTTGGGCAAACCATTTTCAATTCTTCTGTCCACTGGGCTGTGGCAAAGATCTCAAAAAGGGGGAATGGGATGGGGCTTTTGTGCACTTTAAAGTATGAAACAAACGGCAACCGACAGTAGCACTTGCTGTATTAACTCATTTAATCCCCACAAAAACCTCTAAAAGCCCACTTTACAGATGGTGAAATTGAGGCATGGAGAAGTTGTCCCAAGTCACACAGTTACGAAGCAGTGAAACCGGGATTTGAAAGTCTTCATGATTACTGTGTCAGATTATGACACAGCCAGAAATCAGGATAATGGAAAATAATCTCTTCAAAGTTAATTTTAAGTTGTTGTTGACGGTGAAAGATAACCACCTGATTCTGCCAGACAGATACAGATAATGTAGATAGGATGTGTCACAATTACAGAACAAACGACTTCAAAAGAAATCTTATCTAAAATATGCATTTAAAGAGACACACAGTTAAATTCTAGAAAATGTCCTTAAAGATGTTCATATCTCATGCCAGAAAAAAGGTAAAGGAGAAACTGCTTTCAGGTTAGTTTGGTGGCTCTTGAGCCTTTTTCCTCCACTCTGACAAAACAGCTCTTATGACATGCTACATTTTGGTATTTTCTGTTTAAAAACTGAGAAGAAAACTGGTTTTCCTTCCTTTTCCACCTGTCCAAAGAGTTCTTACTTTACAAATATCTTCACTAACTTTAATCCTGCTTTCTTCTCCTCCTCATAAATAATGTGTCAGCCCCTGTCATTTTGCCTTCACAATATCCTTTACCTTCCCACCCCAAATTTCCTGGTCTTGAGAACCGGCAGAATTGTGAACTCATCACATAAAACAAAGCATCCAGACCCCAGGGGCCGGGCTGCGGAAAGTTAGCCATTTCCTCATCAGTTGTGCAGAATTCCCTTCCCTGGGTCACTTCTGAGATCAGGGGTCTCTCTAAGTTCCTGTTTTCTGTAGATGGAGCCCAGGTGGTGAGCGGCGGGACTCGAACTCGGGCCAGGGCTCCTGACAGGGAATCCAGCTCTGCCTCCACGGCTGTGCATTCCCTCTGCTACGAGGACAGCGTGGGGAGACGCAGACACTTGTGGGTGACAGCCTTTGGAGCCGCATTATGGGACAGGTCAGAGAAAGGGGCTATGAAATCTCACTTTCCTGTACATCATATATCTGGCTCTCTAGGAAATGGGGAAGATTGCCATAAACCTGGTGCTTTTATTACCCTCTTATCACTTGCCTTTGCTTCAAGAAATGGGTGGTCTGTGCATTTTCCATCCTTGATGTTATCTGTGGATTCTCCCAACCTTATTTTGTTTAAAATCCTCAAATTCTAAATCTTACACTTTTAGAAAGGACTGATCTGCTATAATAAAATTTAAAAGAAAAGAAAAGGAATAAAGGTTCCAGGTAACCAAGGGGTTTGTGTGGTATTAACACCGCAGAGGTAATTTACAGGGCCTGCTTGGTTTGGTTTATTTTCTGATTTGCTGCCTGCAGTCTGAGCCCACTGCCCACACCCTTGTCAGCCTTCCAAGCGCAAGTACACACTGACACCAGCAGACCTAAATCAATTTTATTATTGAGGTGTTCGGCTTTATACCCCATATCCACCAGGCAAGGGAAGCCAAGGGAAGAGGGGCTCTTGCCTGGGGCACAGAAAAGATGGTGGTATCGGCTATGCTGGGGCTGGAGAGTCAGGGAACCAATTGCAAACCCAGATTTCCTTCCATAGGATTTATGGGCTTCCAGCCTTTAATGCACATTTGAATCTTGTGCATTCTTGGCATCCCTGGGCAGAGCATGGCCCCAGCACACAGACGCCTTGCAATAAATATTTTCAGAGAGAAATACAGAATGTAGGTGGGGAGGGAGAGAAAGAAGGGGGTGAGGGAGAAAAGAAGGAAGCAAAGGAGGATGAAGGAAAAGAAAAGGAAAGAAGGAGGTAACAGAAGTAAGGGATTAGAAGTGGAAGGAGGAGGAAGAAGGAGAGAGGGAGGGAGAGAAGGAGAGAGGAGGAAAAGAGAAGAGGAAAATAGACATGAAGAACTAGAAGGAGTAAAGGACCGAACTGGAGGGAAAACAAAGGGAAGACAGGAAGGCAAAAAGGAAGGAAGGGGAGAAGGTGGAGAAAAGAAGGAACGTGGCAACGCCAGCTGACGCATCCCAAAGGGAAGCCACCGGAACACACATGGGCTCGCCCTTCATGAATTCCTATTTCACTAAATACCTGCACGGCCCAACTTGGACTTTCTAGTTCTCAAATTATTTCCTAAATATTACACCCTTTCTCCAACTAGGCTACAAGCATTTTTGGGGTGCAGCGTTGTTTCTTGGTGAGCCCTCGTGCCCTGGCCATCCTCTGTTCTCCCCTGGTGCCAAGGAGAGTGCTGGTTACATAAAAGGCAGTGCATTCTCCACGCGGAGCATCTGTTGTCCCCGGTAACCTTGTAAACTTCTGTTACAGTGGGTTAGAAGCTTCCTTTTTGTTATGGAGCCATATAGAGAGTACTGTTACTTCCACTATCATCATATATACCATTTAGAAGTGTTGGGATATCTAAAAATATATATATTCATTTTAGCCTGCGTAAGCCCTGGCAAACTCACCCACTTAGTACACTCTGACAGGTGGCTCTTCAGGAGAGCAGCAGAATATATGGACTATGACAGATTATTCAGGTGGGCAACCTTACCAAGCCTACTCAGAGCACTTCACTGTCCTCACTATGCAGCTACAGTCTGGGAAACAGCTAGAGGATGTTACCCAGCTAAAGTGGGGATTGAATCTCCTTGGAATGGACAGATGTTCTGATTTTGTGTTGCCAAAGGCATGCGTTTATTAGCACAGAAAGGCAAATGGTTTGGCCATATGGTGGGAAATCCACTCATGCCCATGATCACCCAAGCTGGTCACCCAACCTGGTGGTTGCCAAAACAGCAGGTCATTCTAGACCCTCCAGCCTCGGGGCCACAGCACGTCGAGTCTAGCTTTCAGAGCAAACCTTCTACTCAGGCCTTGGGAAGAGCCTGCAATTATGTAGAGGAGGGCAGTAAACATACGTGGAGAACTTGGGCCTCAGTCTCCTGAAGAACACAGAAATTGGGGGAACAGCAGGGAGACCCCTCCTCTCTTCTAAACGTACAATAGGAAAGGCCCACTTTAATGCTCAACTCGAATGTGACCCCTGTGCTGTTGGGTCAGCAGATTGGTGGGCTCTGGGCTGACACGGGTGGTTCTACGTATTGATCAGAAACCATTTTTCAAGATAATATTGCTTATCTTAAGGAACTTCACTGCCTGAGCATGGAGCACGATTTTTGACTCATCAGAGGCTTCAGGAAGCCGTGCTTCCCCCTCTTCCTTGCCCTGCCTTCTTCTGAGCCAACTGTTTTGACTTTGTCATATGTTTCTAATACAAGAGCACTGGACGAATGACAGCAGGCGGTTTAGAAGAGGCTGATTAGAGAAAACTATGCAAATGATCATTCTCCAGAGCCGGACTAGCATTTAACTGGAAAATGGCCCATTATTGGGCTACACGGTTTTACAGAGCCATGTGCAATTTATATGCCCAAAGTAAATTAATTCCTCTGTCTCCTTCCCATCCTAATCATTCTTGTGGCCATACGTGGCCTTTGAGGAAATCCTAATAAAACAGCTAAGGCACTGGGCAGGGGCTGAGGCTGCTTTCCTGTTCTCCTAGGCACTGAGGTGGGCAGAGCCTAAACATTATTTTACAACAATGTGGTAATGATGCTGCTGCCCAATCTCAAACGAATTGTGTTGTTCTAAGCGGAATTTTTTAAAAAGCCTTCCTACTAGAGTCAGAACCTCCCTGGGTTGTGGAAGAAGGAGAGAATCCACGCCTCAATGCAACCCTAACCAAAACTCTGGGGGACACGTGCATCACCCTTCACTCCGATTAACCGGATGTAGGCACCCAGGCCGGCTGCTCTGGAGACCCTCAGCCTCGATGGGCTGCCTGCAGCCCGAGGATTATGGGTCTTTTGGCAACTGGTGCAGGGACAGTTGCAGATACTTGGGCAGAACCTCTCATTATTTTGTTTTCTGCTTAAAGCCCCGAGGATCTGGAATTCTAGCATAAGGCCACCATTTGCTGTCTGGATTAAAAAGTCAAAATATCCTCTCAGCTTAACTGGGCTAGAAAAACAAAATACATGGTCCAATCCCTGGCACCAAAGGGTTTGTGTCACAACCCTTTCCAGACATATTTTTGCCCTAGGCAAAAGGTAAACTTGACAGCTCTAGAGGGCATTGGATCCAGGAGCTAGAGGGCTTGGGAGGTGCGTGTGGGTGGGGTGTGGTGGGAGGGAGACCCTGTGCATTCCTTCTGCGAGGGCAATATGTCCTTCAGCTTCTCAAATAAAAGTATCAATATGAGACAGGAAGGAGTCCCTCCCTACTGACTCGCTGTCAGAGAGGCACTTCACCTCATGGCCAGGGACCAGGCGCGTGAAGTTTTTGTCCCTATAGACTACCCAGGGGGACTGCACAAATCTCATCTAAGCAAATGGGAGACACATGCTCCATTCTGAGGGAAAGAAGAGAACAAGAACTCGCACCCTCCAACCTAGAGCAATCCGTTCTTTAGTCAACGACCCCCCACTCTCTTTTTTGCACACAACACACACATTTCACATTTACAACCTGCACAGATGGGACAGACAAGAGTCTTGAAATTCTTAGATAAATAACACATAAATTCATTGGGCATTTCAGCTCCTTCTGGAAAAAAAAAAAAGCAAAAAAACAGAACCCAGCTGCTTCTAAACAAAGGCTTCCCACTTGGGATTTCTGAGAGGGGAAGAGAGAAATGTCAACTACCCAAGGGAAGGATGATGGCAACAATAGGACCCGATTCTTGAGGGCTTCCTCTATGCCAAGCACATCAGTGCATGCAGTATTTTATGTAATCCTCTGGCAAAGGTAGCAGGGATCCTAAGGGAGAATGAGATTGGTGAAGGGAAAAAACAAAGAAACCCTTTGCAGCTTTAGTACGATGAAGTGACATCACATAACACACCCTTTTTTTGGGTTGCATTTTCTATGAGCTCTGCATGGAGATGAGCCCTCAGAGAAGATGATAATATGATCAAGACTCCTACAATCTAACTCCTTGCTTTTGTGTCCTTGTCAGCGGCTGTGAGAGAATAAAAGGGTATGAATCTCCACGGTGGAAAAATACATTTTGTTCCAGATGATTTCCCTCAAAGGGGGCATCAGACCCTTTTAAAAGGTCAAGCAGTTCTGGGATCATGCACATGTGAGATCACTTGCATTGAAATCAGAACATGGTGTGGTGATTTAATCAATATGAACTACTGAGGTTTCAGAATTTCTTACATGTATGTATTCAGGGTCATAGAACTGCTGGCTGGGGGTCTGATCCCTGCTAGTTCTATGGACTTTGTTGTGCTCTATGGAGGAGGGTCTTACTTATTTCCCTTTTCCAGCCTAGCAGGAAATGTGCCAAGCTACTCAGCAGCAGAGCTGGCTTCTTGGTTTTGCTCCATCACAACCTTCGTCCTGGGTGTCCACGGGCAGTGGTACCCTCACTTTATGTTGTTCACTCACATTTGATACATAAACTGAGCTCTTTCTGTCTCTTCTCTTTTGACACACAGATCCTGCAAGGGGCTAGGAACAGAGCGTATATGCAGATGACAAAATCAAGAATCGGGGAGCTGCATCCTTACTGTGGAACTTTGCAGCTCCTATTTTTCCCATGTAGAGAATAATGCTGAAAAACAGCATTCCTACAGTTTCCTTGAGGGTCTTGTCAGATCTTTACGTTATTTGAGGTGATTTTTCCTCTCTCATGTGAAGTCTGTAACATAGAACCTTGTGAGAATCTGGCTTGGTTGCCCTGAGCTGATTTCTTCCTTGTTTTGGGAACTTTCAGGCCAACCTGCAATTTTAAATCCCTCTTAAATTTTTCTAAGTAAATTGGCATTTGCTGAGGCGCTGCCATTTTAGATAACAGCTCTTCTTTCTAAAAGGAAAAGCGGGTGAAAGGAGGAATGCCTATCCATCAAAAATTGGGGGGTCTTGTGAAGGAGAGGTGCTGCTACATCCCCTTTCCCTGCTGTATCCCTACTTCAGTTCACAATAGGGCTGCCTGCAACCGGCCATCACAGCATGCTAAATGTCCGTGACGAAAGTCCACTAGAGAAAAAGAATTTACCTTGGAGTCCAGCTGTTGCATGTATGACCAAAGGTATTCTATATTGGCTCCAAATGGATGGACATGAAGGAACGTGGATATGATGCCTGAATTAAAAAAAGAGAGACATTGTAAATTACTCAGAGGCAAATAAGAGCCTCAGTCACATAATGTCATTTCACCGCAGTCACTGTTTTGTCAGGGTGAGTTAGGTCCTGCTACTTCAAACAGCACTCAGCAAACATTAGATAACAGCACATTCAGCCGCCAGTAATAGTAACATGGCAAACAGAACACTCTGTCTCCTGGAATGATAGTAGTTAGCAAAGCTAGACTCCAAGATGATCTATAGATGAATAAAGGTATTTCTAAACAGAGACTCCAGGAAGCATTTCAACCACGAATTTTATGCTTGATTTACCAATATAAAATTGCAGTCATTGGAGGGATAAAATTATGCCTTTTCTTTCCCTGGGTGGACTTTGCAGCGTGAAAGTAGCTCACGCAGCTGTGTCAGAAATCACGCTGCCTCTGATTTTTCTGATAATTACAGTTGCTACTTAAGAAGAGTGTTCAATTCATATTTCTCTAACTGCCAATGAAGGAAGCCCCCATCCTTCCTGAAATGTTTGCTGTTTTCCCTCAGTTGTCACTGTTTAAAGGCAGCCAGCTCGTGCTCTCCTTCTCCCTGTTGTAATTTACAGGATCATTTCAAAAGGTCTGGGAATGAATGGTTTGGCCGGAGTCTGACCGTAAATCAGAAGGCTTTTTTCCATTGTGAAAATCAGCTGTCACCATTGTCCTGATGCATGCAAACCTGGGTGTGGGTGTCAAGAGTGAAATAAAAAGCATTACCTTCCTACCTTCCCTGCTCCTTTATCTCAAATCAAAATAATGAAAATAAGGATGTTGACCCTGTGAACCGCTATTTGTTCAGGAGTCGGTTTCAGGCTGATGTTTTGAGTTCTCTTTTAAACTGGTTTGGGAATGAATTAAATCTGAGGTTAAGTTCTCACGTTCCCTTTACTGTGAACCATGAGCTTTGACCCCTGAGACTCCAGAATCAAAGAAGCCCCTGGCTGGTGATGAAATGCCATCAGGACGAGCTTGCCACCCTCGAGCGAAGGCATCCAAGGATGTGCGGGGCCACCTGGACCCCCAACTCTTCGCTCTCTTGCGCGGTGCTCGGGCTACTCCAGGACTGGGGGCGGTTTAAAGAAAATTTCGCCGTTTACCCAGAGGCCAAGTCAGCAGCTCTCCAAGGCCCGTCCTCAGATAATTGCTTTTATGAGGTTTTTATTGGTTCAGAGTGAAATGAGGAAGAGAGAAGAAATTTATGGCATTTTCCCATAAAGCTAAAAATCTCAGTTTTTAGAGACTGATCTGTGTTTTTTCCTGAGAAATAAAGAACTACCATTTTATTCTGAGTTGATGTCCTTCCTATTCTTTTGATGTTGTTGTTGCTAAAATGTCCTTTCTTTTATAAAATAACGGTGATGGTAGAAGGTAACAAACATTTTTAATATCTTTAAGTGGCCAAACCGACATTTTTAATATACGTAAGTGGCACTGTGTTGTTCCCCCCACCCCACCCCTTTATTTTATTTTTAAATTTTATAAGCCTGACAATTACTGCCCTGTATCTGAAATTCTCAAATCTGGTGAGGCTGCATTGCAAGTGATTTTGTTACTGGTTAAGAGTTAAAATATAGAAGTTTGTGAATGATTGACTTGAAAGATAAATTAGAAGTACTTAAAAAAATCTCACTTTTCACTTGTATTTCTCAACTTGGAGCAAGGGGGGAGAATTACAGCTGTGTGCAGGGAACGGCCCCTGTTTCAGATGGTGGGTGGGATGTCCCCTGGGTCCCAGGGCTGAGGTCCGGGGTAGCACGCCCACACTTTCTGCTGCCCACCCCCTCCCCAGCCTATAAGGGGAAGGAGACGGGAGGGGAGAAGGCATGCTCAACTGCTGGTTTGTGAGAAGGTGGCCTCTCTAGTGAGATGCCTTTTCTCCTCTCCCAAAGTGTCCCTACTGGGGAAGGAGGGAAGGAGAAAAGTCTCCAGGCAAATGACCTGGAGAGACTGGAGATGGTTGCAAGAGGGGGGCCCAGCATTCCCTTCCTTGGGGGGCTGCTTAGGCTCCAGACTTCTGACCTGACCTCGTGCCCACCCAAGCACAGGTGGGATAAAATTAATGTCTTTTCTTTCCCTGGGTGGACTTTGCAGCGTGAAAGTAGCTCACGCAGCTGTGTCAGAAATCACGTTGCCTCCGATTTTCCTGATAATTACAGTTGCTACTTAAGAAGAGTGTTCAATCCATATTTCTCTAACTGCCAATGAAGGAAGCCCCCATCCTTCCTGAAAGGGTGGGGTGAGACCTGGGGCATGGTGGCACTATGTGGTACACTCTTTGGGATGATATGGACGTGTGTCTCCCGTGGGCCGAGTGGGCATTTCAGAGGGTAGAAGGTCCTGAGCAGTCTTAGGAATAAATCACTCCAGGCCCCCCCTGGAGACAGAGAAACACTTTCCACGTTCCTGAGGCACTGGCCTGAGTCTCACCATTTCTGGATAGCCCATAACCTCTCCCATAAATGCCCTGGGTGTGTGTGTGTGTGAATTTAAATGTTTTCAGCAGAGCCAGTCAGAGGCTGGTAACTCTTGGTCTAGGAGAAGTAGTGGTGGAACAGGAAATTTGGGGATACCAGAAATAGGAGGCACTGGAGTCACCCCTTTTGCTGCGTTCGCGACTCTGGCAGCCCTCTGTGTACAGGAAGTTGCTCCCTCACTATTCCTGCCCTGTAGCTCTAATCCTTGGCCCGGACCCCAAGGGAGACTGCTTTTGGTCTCTGGTTGCTCCAATTCATTACTGGAATCATCATATACCTGAACAGTAAATGTATGTTGAAGCAATGTATCCTTTAGAACTGAGAATAGCCACTGTACTTGTTTAAAATTTCTATTATTCTATTACTGATGAATGGGGATTCTTAAGAACCTTAGCAATTCCTACCAGTCCTAACCAATGATTTGATAATACTCAACCAGCAGGTACCTTTGGGGGCACATTCCCTGGCTATCCCCACCCCTGTTTCATCCTGTTGTGGATTCAAAAGAGCCGAGTATCTATCTTGGATGCTTGGGGTGTGGGAAACTTTCAATGAAACTATTTTGCTGACAAAAATAAGGGAAAATGCTCCCTAGCATCCTGGGTGATTTCTAAAATCAGCTTAGAAATCCTCATGCACACTTGAGTGTTTTTCCTTAGGAAGGCGTTCAGAGCCCCTGCAGTAATAGCTGATAGTAGCAGGCCACAAACTCTTCCTTATAAAAGTTAAGCAACTGCCACTCCATGATTGTGGGGCAGAGCTAGACAGTTAAATAAAAGTTTCCCAAGTGTTTCTGATGGACAACAAGTTATTCAGTGTTGCTAGAGACATAGCAGAAATGGGAAGTGTGGTCACTGTCCTGGAGGGTCCCTTGTCCCTCTTTGCCCCCCTGGGGCATCTCAGAAGCATCAGCCATGGCACCTGAGAAAATGTAGCTTCGAGGCCCTGGTCTTGGATCAGATTCATTTTGGGAGAACATCTTAAATGAACAAGGAAAGCCTCTTTGCAGCTCCTGTAAGAGAACTGGAATATTCCCTGGGAATGGTGAAGGACTGCTATATCTCAAAATCTAACAGTGCTACAAACACCAGAAAATGGAGACTCTTTGAAGTCCTTGGGAGGGAACTAAAGACTCAGTAAAAGGAAGGTTCAGAATTGAGAGCAAAGGATTTAGCCATCACTGAACGGGTGGATCTCCAAAGGGATGGGCTGTTTCCATGAAGAAGTAGGAGGTTGCCATATTTAAGAATGGGTTTCCCAACACTGGAGAACACAACTGGAAGCAGGCAATGTAAGAAAACAAACAAGAAGTGGAAGAGATCATCAGTACTATTGGGCTTTTTGTGTGTGTGTATATTTCAGGGCCTTAAAATCTACTGTAGAAAGATACAAAACCCAGCTCTGTACAATCTGTGGCAAATTGCCCTTTAGAGAGACCCATTTAAACAGGTTAAATAAAGGCAAGCTGAACTTTTCCCACCTAAATCATCCAGCTGTTCTCATTATTGGACATCACTAAGACAAGAGGGCAGGATTAAATTAAATAGCACTAGATTTTTACTGCTTCATTCACTCTTGTCTACCAGACAAAGAGCCATCCACAGAAAGTCTGTTTCAGATTCAGGCAATTGGGTAGTGCCAAGGCCCTGAGGTAGAAATGAGCTTGGCAGGAACAAACTTGGCTGGAGAGCAGCACAACATGAGTTTAGAGGTGGGGGGTGGTCAAGTAGGGCCTTGTATGCCAAAGGAAGGGGCTTCTACCAAATCCTAAATGTAGTGGGATTCCAACAGAGGGGGTCTAAGCAGGGATCTGATAGGATCTGAATTATATTTTTAAAATCTCATTCAAGCTGCTGTGTGAATAGACTGAAGGGAAACAGGGAGACCATTTAGGAGCATTTGAATTGACAGAGAAATGGAATCCTACCAGCATATACTCCTCTTTCTCAGGCTGCCTGGAGTTTTCATTTCAAACTTTTGGCATCAATTTGTTAGAGTTCTGACGGAGATTAGCTTTCCCCGCATCTACAGGGGTTGAGAGTCTCCTGGGAAATTTCCAAAAACCCTTGGGGCCTATCAGCTTACTGGGGCATCCTGGGAATCTCCAGGAACCTCAACTCTGCAAACAGCAGCTGTCTCTCTGGACAGTCATGTCTTGCTGGGGACTGGCAGAGCCTCATCATAAACCAGCCTGAAATATTGCTTCATGTTGCAGCCCATACAAAGGTTCCATGGTTATTGACCTGGAGAGCCAGCAGGGAGAATGCTGGGTGAAGTCTGGGTCTCCCACTCAACCATGAGGGGTCGATTGTCTGCAGGCAGCTATCAAATGAGGAAGCATTTATGGGAAGTAGAGAAAGGCAAGGCTATAAGTGGCAGGGAGAAGACTGATCAAACATTTGTGGTTTGGGCTGATGCTTCTCAGCACCTTGAGATTTTAAGAAGCTTTGATTTTCTCAAGAGCAGTGTGGTCCATTTATTTGATGAGTATACTATCTGATACTGTATGGTTGGTTAGTTTTTGTTTTTGTTTTGATATCTGATTCTCTATGTCTGCGTCTTCCGATGAATTGCTCCTTGACTGAAATGCCCATGATAACTCCCTTATTTATTCAGCAAAACCCTATCCATCCTTTAGGTCCAAGTCAACTGTCCTTTCTTCTGCTAAGGCATCTGTAGCATAGGTAGCCCCTTCTCTGTGTTTCTGTTTTAATACAAATCACATTTTATTGAGACGAACTGCTTTCTTTCTCACTAGTCTACAAATTTCTTGAGGGAAGAGATTGTATCACAATCAGCTAACACAAGTCTTGGCACACAGCAGGTCAGTATTTTTCAAAACATGCTCCCAGAAGAGCCTGCTTCAGAATCACCTAGGATGTTAATTTTAAAATTAACAGAATCTCTGTGGGTGGGGCCAGTGATTCTGTCTTTTAAGCAGGCTTCCCAGATGATCTTTTTGGGCATTGAAAGTTGGTAATTCTTATAGTGGGCTTTTGAGAAATGTTTGCTGATTTACTGATATGGACATTTGCACCCTGGAAACAAGATTTAGGTCAATGATTCATTCTTTGTGGTCCCTAACTTTCAGAGAGGAGCACACTCCCCAGATCACTCTTCTAAGATACAACCTAAATACAGCCTCAATTTTATTCACCGAAAACACTAAGAAGTCACTACCCAACCTTCTTTAAATGCTTTTCTTTACACTTCATGGGTCTTCTTCCTAATATTCATGTATTTGGGGGAAAAAAATCAATTCAGTTATAGATTGGTCGTGTGTGTGCGTGTGAAAATGTGACAGCGATGGAAATGGTGGGAAAGGGGGGAGGACTGGAAGTAAAGCAGCAGCTTGGTGGCCTGTAATTCTTATGTCCTGATTTGCAGAGATGTCAGGACGATATGTAAAGAAGTTCGCTTGGTCATTAAGAATTTGGACACAGCTCTCAGGGAACCAGGGAGGTTTTGAAGAAGAGCTACTTTAAAACAGTTCTAATTGTTGTGGCAGCTGTTGTCTGTTTCTCTAGGGAATTTACATGACAACAGGTATTGACAAGATGCCAATCACAGATGCTGAGATGGAAAGCTATTGTGTTCATATTAAAAAGCAAAAGAAGATGGAGTGATATGGACCCAGAATTATATCGTCAAATATATTCTCAGAGCTATTAACTTAACAAAAATTTTCTGATCCATTCTTTTTCACAATACCCAGTGGTTTCCAGTCAAACACTGCTCCAAGCCTTTGGTCCTAAATCAAAAATTTTGATTTGTTATATCCTACACAACTTTAATGTATGCCAAATGTAACATGAGGGCCACATGTGAAACGACACAGGAATTATGGCATCGACACTGGGCAAGCTGACCTAATGTGATTACAACAGAATTGTGAGACAAAATGCTACCCTGCAATGACCCATAAAAATCTAATTCTTTTAGTCCAATTATATGTCAACTTGTCTTCACAAGGATTGATTGCAAAATAGATAATCATCAAATCACAATAATAAAAACCTTTCTATGTCTATATCTTCTTAAGTTGGAAGACAGCAATCAATCCCCATTGATTATCAAGAGGAAATTGAGCTGAATGGTTGAATTCCCAAAGGACTATGGGTCCAAATCTGCAACCATCCCAAATGCTATCAATGAAATCACTCTGATCTTGTATAATAGATACCCAACTTAAATGCCTTGAAAGAAGGTTGAGTGGTGCTTTTACAAAACGGTCATGAGAATACCTAGAATGATTCTATAGTTTGCCCAGATAAATCAATATCACAACCAACCAGGATTATTTAGGAAGTTCTAGCCTCAATTTTATGTTCTCCATAATAGGAATCTGTTTGAATAGCTTATTTCTCTTTCTTTCCCCTTCTCTTCCAGGCAATCAGGATTTGTGGCAATGTGCATTTCTTACGTAATATTTATGTGTCCCAAGGTGGGTGCTGGGTCATCTGAACAGATCGGCATGGAGCATATAACATGTGCACCCAGATGTGCTGAAGATTTTGCCAATGAGCATTTTCAAGTGAGTGGAGGGAGATGTGTTGCTGTGTTCCTGGCTTTCTAGGCTGGCTTTGAGCCTACTTTGTCCTCTATACAGGTTTAATTTTTCCAAGAGAACATTTCAGGGAAGTTGCCCACTGTATTTCTGACCTTTTCAAATGTATCAGAAGCCTGGAGGACTCTCGGCATCATTCTTCCAGCAGGAGCTCTCCAGAACAGCAGCAGCCCTGCCTCCACGGACCCCTTCTTCTTTCTAGTCTGGTCCAGAGCAGTTTTGGACCCAGAACCTGCCCTTAGATTCCAGAAGTTCAGGAGAGTTCTTCAGGTATTGACAAAATGTGACTAATGGACCATACTCAGTTAGCAGAGAGGCACATTTAAAGACACGGAGTAACACATCCTTTAGCAGTGCCCATTTTGCCAATTTCAGTAACTTTTCTGCACCATGGCATTCTGTTAAAGGATTGTTCTCTTTGACTACAAAAAGAGTGTAAGTACATATGCACTCTGGGGGTGGGTTTGAGCAGGAAGTTGTATCAGTTGCCCAACATTTATTAAGTAGAATAAAATAAATTATGGAGAAAGGTGAAGAAATGAAGGGAAAAATTAAATTCCTAGGTTTATATTAATCAAAAACTTAAATCTCCAGCCTCCCTTCTACTTGAACATTTTCACATATTGATTCAAAATGACAGCTACCTTTATTTCCCTGTTTGCACACCCCTGAACTTCAAATGCCACCACAGCCAGACTAGTTCAAAAGACCAATAGAGAGGACAAAAGTCCTAGAAAATTTATGGCTGGATATGCCTGTTTTTTTTTTTAATTGAAGATCCTTCACTTACTAATATTTTTTGTTTCTAACACACTTGAATTAACCAATTTTTTTTTTCCTGGTACTTAAAGCCCTCAGCATGGGGGCATGTTTTAAATGCAACCTTCTTAGCTACTCTCATTAACCTACAGCATGTAAAGCATATAATTTTTTAAATTGTGAAGTAGCAGATTGAAACACTATACAAATACATCATCTATATAAACGTATATAATTGAATAACTATAAGGAGGTGCTGTAGGTGAACTATGTTCTCCAAGTCAAACATAAAAGGGGATGCAATCTGTATTGAGAGGTAGGAAATAAAATACAGAAAGAAGAGAGCCTTTCCTGCTTTTTTAACCTTCAAGTGGTCTGTATTATTTAGACTTAAACAAAGAGGGAAAGTTTACTGCAGATGGTTATATGCTTTGTTCATCCACTGAAAGCATCATTGGTTGAAATCACACCTTTGTCATACTGAGTGGAAGGAAAACAGTTGTCGGTGTTTGGCAGGTTTTCCAATAGAAGAATAATCCAGTTACCAGCTACATATGGGTTCATTTTGGGTTCCTGGAACTGATAGCAGATCAGCATGTCTTATGAGACCTGTGCATGGCATGTTATTACAGCTGTATATCATCAAAGAGAAAAAAAAATAATTGGTTTTCCTTGGAGTATCTCTAAGTCGATGTCATATTCAATAACTCTGTTGCTGAAAAATCTATATATGATGGATGAAGTTTGGACTATCTTTTGAATTTAATTCCTTCTGTGGCAGCTTCTGAAGGCCCTGGTGGACCTGTCATTTTGAGGTGAGCACACGCAGTACTTAGAATGAGCAACCAGGTGCCATTCCTGCCAGATAACTAACTACGGAAAAATAATTTGTCTTACTTGTACAATGGTACAAGGGCCTCATTCTTCACTCTTAATCATGCTATGGAGGAGCTAGTGTTAACTTGGAGCCCCACACTGGGGTCAGTGCCAAGGCACGGCTGGAAGCAATGCTGTGCATCACAGATTGAGGAGAGGGGCTCCCCTTTTCTTTGGATTTGGGGGCTTCTGAGAAAGCCTTAAATAAACAGACTTCTAAGGTGGGGTCCCAGGCCTGTTACCAGTACAATCTCATCAAGAACTCTTGCTTGTGAGGATAAGTCCTACTTTTGGATCCACTGATGATGATTTTAAAAAGAGAAGATTCAGAGCTTTGTCTTTGATCCAGACAAAGGAAAGGGCAACCCCAGTATCTTTTTGGGAGGGAACTGAATGTTTTTAGGTGAATAGCAAATTCCTCCCCTCTTCTCTCCCCTTTCTCAGTAGCTAGCTTGTTTTATTTACCTTGGATGAATGGATCCAAACGTGTGGATCATGGGGGCAGCCGTGATTAGATTGTCCTGAATTAGACTAGCCCCAGTAGCCTAGCTGCCCTTCATAATCAGCCTTGAAGGGCCGGCCGTGGGGCTCAGCTCAGTGGTTGGCTTCTGCTAAAAGACTTAGAAGTTAATCTCAGGGTTCAGAGCTGCTCTTGGCTTGGTTTGGGACTGCTGGACTGCACCCATCCCGGCCTCAGGTTGGAAGCATGTGTCCAGGTTTTAAAATTCGGATTTTAGCATGAGCTAAAATTAATCAGTCTTCTTGAACTCAATTTTATGTCAGACAACAAATTAGTGTATGGTTAAAGAAGAACAAAACCCCTGGTAGTTTGCATGCCACTGATTTGAAATGTACATAATATAATCTTAAAACCAATTACACCTCTGATTTGCTTTTCAAATTAACAAGTTGGAGGTGAATTACTTAAATATTTTTATAGTGAATTACCTGAGGATTATTTAAGAGAACAGATGAGGAGAACAGAATTTTACTTACCTATTAGCAGAGCTTCTTTCTCTGATTTTAAGCCTTGGCTTCTTTTCTCAATATTGTTCTCACGGTCTTGGTTGACCAATGCAACTGTCAACACATTAATTTCCTACAAGGTTAAAAAACAAAAACCATATATGTGCTTATGTATATTCTGTGCATTTCAATAAAACCCGCCAGGTCTCTTAAAAGCTGTAAAAGAGGCCATGATTTCCGTTTATAACTCAGGACCAACTCTTTTAAATAATTGATGTATTTGCCCAACAGCAGAATAATAATTCTAAAACTTGGATTCCTAGCTACTCCTCCCAGCAAACCAAGTAACTCTCTGCACAAGTGGCAAATTTGGCACATCTTAAATTTTTGTCCATGTTTTGATTAAACTCTGTTAGCTATATTTAACTATAGCTGGTGCTACTTTAACATGTTTTATTTCAAATATAAATGGAGAATTCTCCAGAAAAGCATTCAGCAGACTGATTTATAATAACACTACCATAGTAATTTGAGTGAGTTTGTGGGGAAACAGGCCTATTGGGCAGGTGAGAAAGAATCGTTGTTAGGAGTGTTTAAGTTGAGTGGGCATGGATTTTTAGACACAACTGCAAAAGGCAGATAAAGCAAAGGTTGGGAAATTCTTTTCTTAAGAAACTAAAAATGCACACTTGTACAACAAGCCAATAACACATGGAACACTGAGGCTGGATGATTTTTAGTTCTTTCTATGGACTTTGAAATTTAAAAACAGAGACAAACCTTAACTCATAACCTCCCAGACTTGATATTGGGACTAAAATTGGAAAGTGATTTTAGTAGAAAGTCAAATTTAATGATCAGAGAACTGTATATATAAGACAGCAGAATCATTAGGGTAGTTAGGTCTTGTTGGAAGGCAGTTGTTCATTGAAAGACAGGTGTGAAAGAAGAACTAATAAGCAAAGAGTTAAAAGAGTAAGCAAAGAGTTAAGGATACTGTTTCCTTTAGATGGGGCTGGGGGGAAGGATCTTTTGGGAGGACACAGAATAAGCACAGAAGGCAAATACAAAGGAGAACTTAGAAAGCCTGGACAAATGGTTTGTCACATTGCCATGGCTGACTCTGGTTATAAGACAGATACTTAGCCAGTTAATGTGAATTAGCAAAACTGGCCAGATATAATTGTTGGGACCACGTTGAGCACATAAGGAGCACAAACCCCATCTAAAGGCATTCAAACAAAAATAATAAACTCAGCACATGCCAATCAAAATTGACCTGGGAGCTAAAGTTGACGTATGGGACTACTACTTTGTAAATTAGGGATAATAGAAATTGCCAGGAAAAAAAGGCTCTTCAGAGAAATTGCAGTTGGTAATATTTGGTGTGCATTTTGGAAGCTCCCCAAAGGTCAGATTTATCAGCTGAAGACAGAGTGATCAGAACCAAGTGAGGGGTGAAGGTGGGTTCGGTAAAGAATGACAGTGATGTGATAATAGAGCAGAGGGGGGATGCTGGTTGATGAGACATCAACTGCGTCCTGAGGTTGATGGCAAGGATGTGCTCAGGAACAAGGATCAGAATTGGTTGAGGGAATGGACTGTGGCAAGGCTGGAGCTGGCTGGATGTAAAAGTCATTAGAGATAAAGGTGATTTTACACTTCACAAAATGAATCTTAGGAAGCTGTCACGATGGAAACGCAATGAAGAGCTACAGAAGACAACAAACTCAAAGGCTGGTGTAGAGAGGATTAGCATGTTTCGTAGAAAGGAATTGCAAGGAAGGGAATATGGTGTTTTCTGATCAGGCTGTTTCAGTTAGAGGAGAGAAGGGCTGTGTGTACATCTCATCTCTGTCAGTGGGTCAAGGAGCCTGCTGAGCTCTGGTAGGTCCCACACAGACACAGCGCTGGACTTCCATGCCTGGGAGGGCAGGAGGGTTCAGGCAGTGGCTCCGTAAAGTTCTCCCAACAGAGGCTTAGTATGAAAGAAGATGGGAGAACAGTAACTGGGAAGATGAGTGCATCATTTAAGAAAATACAAATAAGGAACCCAAGCGCTGAGTGGATACACTTTCTCCAAGATAGGGTGATCTGTCCACAGCCTGGATGATAACTAGGGCCAAATGAAGCTGCTTAGAGGAGTTAGCAGACAACAGGCCCAAATGAGTTACTAAGACTGAGTAAGGTCTTGGGGCCATATCACAGGTAAGGGTGGCAGGGTTAGTAAGGGAAATGGACCTGAGAGGGCAGGCAGCACTTAAGGATCCTGCAGGGAATGGAAATAGCCAAAATATACCGAGACCACTCAAGGGTGCTGCCAGGCATGTGTCCCCATGTCCACAGCTGGATCAGCAAAGAAAGGGGGACTCTGAGTAGAGCCCCAGTAGATGCTACTAAATCAACAAATGTCCATGAGAACCAGATCTGCTCTGCCCACATCTGTTGCTCTGATGATGTTTTAGGGTTGGGCAAACAGGGATGGAAAGATAACTAAGACCATCTTTCTGTGGAAATATTTCCTGAATTGAGTATTGTAGCCTGCGCCCTGCTAAGCACAAATGGTGTGTAATCACACGGTTGTCACAGTGACTCTCGAGTAGGACATACCTGTCTGCAAGCCTCCCACAACAATCCAGCAGTCCCTGGCCTGACAGACACCCAAGGCTTGGAAAAACTTCCACCTCTGGGTATTTCTGTCCAGGGTGGAGACAGAGCTGCTCTTCTGACTTTTCCAGGAGAGAGAGGAGGAACTAAGCTGGGAAGTGTCATAGAACCTAATGTAGCAGATCGGTCTAGCTCTAAGGAGTGCTTGCATATTGTCATGAACGGACCTCAAGTATCTCCCAAAGGGGAAATATTATTTCCATTGTAGTCCAAGGAGTGTCCAAGCATACAGATCCTAGAGACTGGGGTCTATAATGTCATTTAGTCAAGTTACTACCAACTAAGCTCCCTGGAGCCTAAACCTACCTGCCTTGGGCATGATACAAGCTCAGGCTCTTGTTAACAATTTCAGAGAGTTAATGAGATGGGTGAACTCTCATATAATACAGTTGTTTCCAAAGACAAATAAAATTTAAAGTTAATATCGATGTGTTTTAAAGGTTAGAAGACAGGATGGTGATTTTGTATGCTGTGCTTTAATCTTTTCCCACTATAAAAAAAGGGAGTGGAGTGTTTTAATGACCCATGAATCATGGGTTCCTTAGAAAAGTAAGGTTAATTTGATTGATTTGGCTGTATCAGTTGTCCAACTGAAAAAGAGAGTAGTCTGCAAGTTTTGGATAGTCTCCGTGTTTTTGCTTGGTGCCTGTAAATCTAAATTACCATCCAATGTTTGTCAAAAGAGCTCCATCCTCATGACTGGTTAGGGTGAAAGGAATACAGATATGGACCTCAATAATTCCCCAAGCCAAGCCCTTGTTGCATTCAAGCTATACCTGTTTTTACTTTCATCCACCTAATAAATGTTTATGATACATATGAATATTATGTGTCTACTATATGCCAAGGAATTATAAATTTTTAGGGATACAAGGTTCAAAGTGGCAAGGAGCATGCATTTATCCAGAGGCCAGCAAGTGATTTGTATAAAAGGTCTGCAAGAAAGCTTAAAGGAAATGTCAGATGATGAAGGTGGAAAAGTAAGTAGACCATGATAAAGAGTTAGAAGTTGGATTTTATATGGAAAGCTTAATTAGTGAAGTGTATTCAGTAGAGAGACTACATGAACGAATCTGCACTGGAGAACATTGGTTTGGAGGCAGGTAAAACTGAAGGCAGGTCTAGCAGTAGAGGCTACTGCAGCGGTCTTGGTTTATTATCTTTTGATGATGAGGGTCAAAACCAAGGCAATGGTGTACAGAGCACAAGTTTAAGAGGTACTTAAGAGGTGGAACTGAAAAAAATCTGGTGACTGGTGTATAAGGAAAATGTTGAGGATGAGTAGGTGCTTTGGTGAATGGGAAAAAAGGGAAAGAAGCAACTATGGGAGAAGATGATGAGTTCAGTTTTAGAAATGTTGAACTTAAAGTACCTACGATATCATCTTGTCACAGTATGTGGGAGGAAATAGGATGTACAGGGCTTGAACTTAAACGCAAGGCCCCTGTCAGCTCTTTACATGAGCCATTTCACAGGTTTGTGTTTGAAGCAAGCAACCTTGAAATCTTCTGCAGGTACAAGGAGAGGGCTTGCTTACTGCTTGCTATATAAAAGGTGGACCCCACCCCCACCCCGTAATGCAACCCACTGCACATGCAGCTTGCATTTGGACCCCTCTGTGTGGTCCCTTGTGGGAAGCAATGCAAACACTGTGCTCCTGCTGTTTGCTATGAGTCCTTTGTCTCTGACCCTGGACTCGTATGTCACCTGCAGCGTTCAAGAAATAGTAACAGGCTAACATATTAGCTTGCAAGTAGAGGAAAATCATATTCCAGATTCTTACAAGTTCCACCCCTGAAAATCCACCAATTCCTGAGTCCTGAAAACCTGATATAATGTCAGCAGTCTCCTCCTGTCCTCCACTCAGAGAGTACCTCTCATCTACCACAGTTCTCATCTACAGTAAGTACGCAATGAAAATTCATTTTTGTGCTCTTCATTTCAAGTATTGAGTGACTATCCTTTGGAAATTATGGGGTTCTACCAATGTTTTGAGGACTTCTTTGGCAGCATTTCAGGGAACTCTCAGAGTGGCAGGCACATTTACTGGGTCCCTTTTGTCCTGATTTGCTGCCATTTATACCAGTCTTAAAAACAATTAGATCCCTGGCTGTTTTTATTAAAATCTTGTTGTTAAATTTATTTCAGCTTAGAATTTGTAACCACATAGATGTTTTCAGAAGGTAATTAAGGTAATTAGAACTTCTGGTTTCCAGGTACATCATTTGGTAAATATTTTTTTTGTTATTAATAAGCATTCTCCAGCTGCTTGCTTTGCTTTTGGTCTTTATTATCTTATAGAAAAAATTCTTATCTCATGTGTTTTGGTTTTCTTCTGGATTGCATTGTTTCTAATGAATATATATGAGAGTGCTCCATGGAAAATACATGGAGGCAGAGGCCTGTTAAGTCTCTAACCCAATTCCAGCTCGCTCTGAGGACTAACAGTTGGAGGTTTGATAGACTGGTGACCAATTCGTACGAAGGTAAAATGGTTAAACTTTGCCTTGGGTTCCCTTTAAAACCTCTATAAAGGTAATCCCTACCTTGTCAATTTGTGAAAAAAGGTCATTTTGTTTGGTCTGAATTTCACGGTCAGTGGCGGTTGAGTCATTGATCACGTATGGCCCCTTGTTAGCTTCTGTCTGCTTGAGAAACTCAAGCAACTATATATGAGCACACAGTTTTGACCAGTCATGGTAGCACTTTCATTTTTATGGGTTTGTTTATGTCAAAGTTGAAAACTCCTCCTGACAAAAACCTGGTTCTTATTTAATGTTGCACTGTAATTCTTGCACTTACCTTGGTAAATGGAAAAAAAAAAATAACTTAGAAATAAACTTGGCCATTTTGGGGGACATTTTGGAATATTAGAATAGATTAACACTTAAGAAGAGGAGCGCTAGAAAAACAAGTGAGAAATAGCAAAACAATCAGATTTTCTAATTGATAGGCCAAAGCCTCAAAACAAATTTCAAATAAAAATTCAGTCTCTCTTAAAGACTCTCCAATCTTCTGAATCCTACCTCTTTTGTAATTCTCTCTTTCTACACAATTTTATCTGCAGAACCCGCTTTAAACTCCTTCTAGGCTTTCTCCTGACCTCCCAAATGAGTTACACAAGGTTTTCCCTTATTCAGGAAAAGAACAGTCACATTTAAAACTGCTAGAGCAGAAGGCATTTAACCCCGACTTGAAGCTGAATTAAGACCTATAATTAAGGATTTCCCTAAACCTTAGAAAGATACGCAGAACGTTTCTGAAGAATTTCTGATTTTCTTAGACACGTATGTCCTCAACTGTCAGATATACACTAATTCACTCAATTGTTAGTCCTTCTCAAATTAATAATGTGGCTAAAAGCATCAAGGTAGCAAAAAGGGGATTTAAGCAATCCAGCTGTGTAAGAGTTTTACAAATTGCCTTGAGAAGGCAAGAAAAAGAGGAAGTGTAATAATAAGCTACTTTCCAAGACTTGCCCTTAAAGGCACAATTGACAAAGATGCAAAATTGAAAACAAAGTAAAGCAAAAAAGCAGACTTTGGGAAACTTTTAAACAGTATTCTTGGGGAGACCCAACAGTTAACTTAAAGGAGACCTCTTTTCATAAATGGGCATAGACCTGAATTAAGAGACTTAGAAAAAAATAAATAGGAACAGGAAATTGTCAATTGAGAAAATAGCCCATATGTGGCTGGCCATTTTCAGAGAGCCTTAAGAAGTAAACAAGTCAGAAATATAAACAAAACAAAACAAAACAAAAGAAAACTTGTGGTTCTTTAGATAAAACCAAATGTCTTCTGTCCTCTTTAATTGAAAGATGTGTAAGAGCACCTGTAGATGCCATAAACAGAGGTCACTGGGAGAATTAACACCCCATACTGGCTAAGAAAAGAAGGACCACTACCCAAAATGTATCCAACCATGCAGCTCTGAGAGAGACACACATTAGCCCCCAGATTCTTGCCTCTTGAGTTCCAAGAGGAATTATAAACAAAACAACTCTCTTGGTGATACAGATTTTATTATATCTACCATTAATACCATCAATATTGAACATCAGGTCCTTTCAAGAAAATTTTTTAAGTATTTGACAAAATAAAAAGGAAGGTAACTTAACTGGTTTGAAATACAAAAGAAAGAAAAGAAAGAATAATTATGTCTTACAGTAAAAAAAAAAAAGGCTGTTTGCCAAAATATGAAAAAAAAAAATAGAAAAACACACACTTGAAGGTATTCAATACACTGTAGAAAACCTGAGAAGAAAGGAACTATATTCCTCTGGGTTCACTAGAATCATTTCAAATAGTGTTGAGGAGGGTAGATTTTAACAATCTTAAGTTCCTTTCCCAGTTCCAGCATGTAGCTTATTTTAAGACTTTATCAGAAGAGTTCTCCTTTCTTCTCTGTGACACAACTACAATTTAACAGGTCAGATCTACTTTGCAAATAAAACTCCCATATAAAATGTACTATAAAAGGATTACTTTTAGAAATCCTTTAAAATTCTCTTGCACATGGTTAAATTATAGCTGATCTGGATATTATCTACAGCTATTGTTGATTAATAACCAAAAAAACCCAAAACCTTAGCTATCACCTTAGAATTTCTAAAGGCAAAACACTCCATACATCTAGGCAAAATTATTGAAGCAGAGCCCACACAAGTTTAAGTTGATTCTTTCTAAATTATGATAAGCCTACTAAAAAACATGGCACACCTCAAAGACCCACTGCCTTTTATAGTCTATTCCTGGATCCAATAGCTAAGGCCTATCCTTCCTGCTTCAGAGCAATTGCAAACTCAAGTAAATTAAGATCTTCAGCTCCCTTACTAGTATCACAATTAAATTTGATGTTACCACATGCACCACAATCCACATTGCTAACAAAACACCCAACACTTTTCTGCTATCATTAATTAATTAGAAATATGGTTATTTTCTCTTTATATTTGCTACCATTGATGAAACACTCTCAATCCAGCAACTCTGTTATCCTTACACAGTGAAAGAGAACTTCATACTTGTGTTTTTGTAGTTCAGGAGATACTGACACCCACAAGAGATCCCTTGGCTGTTCCAGCACCAAATTCTGACTTAATATTATTGTTTTACTTAGTGGTTTTTATCTTAAAAGATGAAAAGACATAATATCAGTCTAGATATACAATAGCTTCTTATAAAATCCATTTCTTCACCGGAAGTCAAATTGACTCAAGTGGCCAAATTTGTGGACCTCTCTAGGGCATGTCAAATTGCTAAAAATGAAAGGGTAAATATATACAGTGATAGCTGACATGCTTTTTGAAATAATTATTACTTGATGTCCCCATACTGCCTAATAAATTGCTGTCTTAAAGGTAGAGGCCCACAGTCAAGAAGATACTAAAGAAACTAGGGAAAACACTAGAAGATCATCATGTTTAAAGGTCTACAGAGTCTAATGTCTTTACGCAAGAAGTGCCTACAGAACAGAAAGACAAATTCATAGAGAAGTTCAGGGATTCCCTTATAGATGCACAAAATTTGGATCCAATTCCTAAAAAAAGAGTGGCAGGGGGTTGATGATCAGGTTGTAAGATCCGTTAGGATAAGTCCGGCAAGGCCAGGATAGCTGTCTGGTAGCACATGATGAGACCTCAAATGGATACTTGCTAAAACCCTCCATGAGACCAGCCCAACACAGAAGGGACAAACTGACCATGATATAAATACTTAGGAAGAACATTTTCAAGGCAATTAAAGGACATATCCAGTTTATGCTTCCTCTCTAACTCTGGAAAAAATTAAGGTAGGTCATAGACTGGAACCATGCCCTAAAGGATTCTTGATTTATTTGCCGCATGGGTTAAAGAATTACTTTGTTAAAAAACTTTAACAGTCACAGAGGCTAAAAAATCAATTAGATTTCATATTCCATACCTAGGACGTTTCAACTCATCTACTTAGTAATTAGGGAATACATTTTACTGGGATATTGAATCATAAATTACGTAAGGCTTTAACCTTTGCTTAAGAACTTTGCTGTCCATTTTACTTCCTCTCCCCAGAATCTCTGGAAAATGGAAGGGATCCAATCAAAATGGGGAAGTGTCATCATAAGAAACATTAAAATGATGCTCTCCAGAGAACCTCCAGAAGTAGGCTGGCCATGAAGTTGTCTGGTAACCCAAATCCTTGGAACAAGCTCCTTCCTAACATCATCAGAGTAGGTTCTCTTAAGTGCCCAAATTTACTCATTGTCCTTCTTTGTACATTTTGTTGATATACTTCCTATTTAGAGTTTAAGACTATGCACTTCTGACATAGCCATTATTTTCTTGTACTAAAAATTATAAGTTGCTTAATGTCTAAGCTTTATTAGGGACCACCCCTACCCCATTTCTATAGTTCAGTTCTCCCAGTTACTGTTAGCATAACCCATTTTAAAGACTTACTAAATATATTCTGTAGGGATATTAGTTAGACCAGGACACACATATGAATTCCAAACACCCTCAATGGACTGTATCTTCTTACCAAGAGTCCAAAGGGATAAAACCTTTCTTGGAAAAATAAAAAAAAAGTAACTGGCAGATCCAACTCCTGAGTTCCATAGGAACAGGGCAAGTGGAGGTAGTCATCAAAAATGTGTCCAAAAAGGGACTGACTGCCTAGAACAAAGACTCAGTGGATGGCAAGGATGTGGCAGCAACCACAGCTTACATAACAAGGGACATGAGGTGGGAGAGACTTGAGCTTTGGATTTTGTTTTATGTTCTCAGTGAAGGAGGCTGGGGTGAGCAGGAGGCCTGGGAGAAGCCTCATTTGGTAAGAAGGATGCTATATTTTGTCAGGAAGTAAATGAATGATGGTTATGGATCAATACAAAATGCAACTGAGCAAGGGACATGGAGTTACAAATGCTTCTGCGCGATAACTTTATTTTGTGAGGTAGAATGCAAAGCCATTCACTGAGACTAAAGAGGCTTGAAGAAACAAGTGGGGGGGGGGTCTTAGAAGTTCTGGAGAAATAAGTGGTAAGCAACTGAGGAAAAACAAAGGAAGACTGCCAAAGAGCGTGCTCCCACAGCCCAGCCAACAGAAGATGCAACAGCAAAGAACAAGTCTAATAGGAATAAGAGTGGGGAAGATAGAAGAAGTGCCTGAGATTGGCGAGGGGGGTGAGGGACGTTTAAATTCAAAATTTCAGAGCTAGAACAGTTTGTGGGATAAGATTGTCCATGATGTAGCCATGGGGTTTGGAAACTGAAGAGGAGAGGAGGTGAAAGTCACGAAAAGGCGAGAAGGTTACAGGACAATTGATTGGTTTCCATAGGAACTGTGGTTTCAAGGAAACAACAGAAGGATCTAAAATGATTAGAACTGTTATCCTTTGATCACATTAAAGTCCTTTACCCTGAAAGATGCAACAAGCTCTGAAGAATGATGTGTCTATGGATGTTCTGGAAAAGACGTTCCAGATGCATGGAGATTGCAAGTTGGAAGTAGATAATTATAGATGGGGGTGGGAGGTGGAGGTTACTGAGGGCCAAGTGATAATGGTATACAAAGCGTACAGCAGGAAGGAAACATCAGGTTGGCGATCAAGAGCTTCCTCACAGTGAGATTGATTAGATCATGATACAGTCTTCCTAGGGAAGTGGGGAGGACACCATTCACTCGAGAGAGTACAAAGCACAGCAGACTACAAAGTGCACAATGGATAACAACTCTGCCCTGGGGGGAGAATGAATGAGATTATTTAATAAATCTTTTCTCTGTCTACCTTGTTACTCCAGTTTCTGTGATACTTAGAAGGAATCATTAAAGGGCTGTGTGCCGGTTTGAGTGTATTGTGTCCCCCAAATGCCATTATCTTTGTAGTTTTGTGGGGCAGACGTTTGGGTGCTGGTTAGATTTGCTTGGAATGTGCCCCATCCAGCTGTGGGTAATGATTTTAATGAGATGTTCCCATGGAGGCATGGCCCCGCCCATTCAGGGTGGGCCTTGATCAGTGGAGCTATATAAATGAGCTGACTCAGAGAGAGGGAACGGAGTGCAGCTGGGAGTGATGTTTTGAAGAGGAGCAAGCTTGCTAGAGAGGAACTTCCTGGGAGAAAGCCATTTTGAGGCCAGAGCTTTGGAGCAGACGCCAGCTGCCTTCCTAGCTAGCAGAGGTTTTCCGGATGCCATTGACCATCCTCCGGTGAAGGTACCCGATTGCTGAGGTGTTACCGTGGATGCTTTGTGGCCTTAAGACTGTAACTGTGTAGCGAAATAAACCCCCATTTTATAAAAGCCTATCCACCTCTGGTATTTTGCATTCTGCAGCATTAGCAAACTAGAACAGGCTGGAAAACAGATACCATGGACTTTTAAAAAACTTCTTAAAGAATAAGTTACTTGAAGGCAGAAATTTCCCCTCTAAGAGACCTTATTAATTACTTTAAGAAATAATCAGAAATGACGTGACCTTATTATCCACTTAGAAAGCTCTTTTCAATAATTTACCGAGCTAATTGTGGTTTGTTGTTTTGTATTCTGTTCTCCCACAACTCTTGAAGACTAACAATGTGGCTTCCCCAGTTTATAAAATCCTTTTAATATTCCTTTGGCCTCCCTAGCTTTAATGTTTTCCTTCAACTACAGTTTCTTAAACACATAACATAGGGTACACCCACTGTGTCTACTGCCTCATCACCTGAAATTTCAGCTTTCTCATTAACTGCCCCATGAAAATGCCTTCTGGAAGGTTTTCAGTGACTTACTTGCCAAATGGTATTTTCTCAGTTATTTGACATCTTTGCTCGGCCCCTGTTAAACCATCTGCTTCACTCACTTATGTTTGTTTTTTTTCTCCTAAGTTTTTGTTTAGTCTGCACTGTTTTTTCCTTTTCCTGGCCCTCCCAGAGTACATGGAGAAGGTTATGCCCTTTCTCTTCTTATACTCTAACTTTGGAACTTACCAAAGTTTAGTCCCCATGTTTCCTTTTTTATTCCCTTTTATCAGAGTTCTTTCATTCTCATGGGTTCAACCACCACCAACTTAACTCTTTAAGCTTCTGTTCCACCTTATCATCAGTGGACTCCTAGGCTTGCCTGCTTCAATTTGACCCAATTCAAATTCAAAATGGTGGAAGAGACTCTGCATGCTTGGGTTATCTCCCACCAACAACTGGTTGACCTTGGGCAAGTTACTCAACATTTTCAAGCCTCAGATCACTTGCCTAAAATTGAAGGTGCTAGGGTCACACATCTTTGAATAAAGCTCCACGGAGCCCCATCAACTCTTTAGATGTGACATGGAAGTTCCAAGGGGATCTCTGAAATTCCCACTCATCCATTGTTTTTATCTGTTTCATAATACTGGGCTTCCACCTTCATCTAAAGAAAATTTTGTACGTGCATTGTTTTATTGTACACAAAACTGAGCATACCACAATTATTATAAGAGCAAACAACAAACATGCTGAGCATTTTCAGGCCATTTTGAATGGAACCCTGTACATGTACATAAATAAATAACAAATACTGCTTTTTTTTTTTTTTTTTGTTAACTTGAAATACAGTATGGCAGTATGGCGAAGGGTACCCCCCCCCCCCAAAAAAAAAAAAAAGTCCAAATCCAGGTACTTTCTGATATGGTTCATTTAAACATCTACAAGTCTATGTCTGAAACTCAATGCATCTTTCCTGTCAGACTGTATCCTCTTCTAACTTTTCTCTTTTATTAGTAGCACCATCAGTCTTCCACTTGCAGGGACTTGAAATCTCTGTGTTATCTTTGATTCATTCTGTTTCTATCCCTTAAGTGCCTTTAAGACCTCTATAAAATCCAAATTTTATCAAGTCTCTGTGACATGCCACTTACGTCCCTTCCTACCTGTCCATTTCCACTGCCAGGGCTTTAGTGTCAGATCTCCTAGTTTCATACTCAGGGCACTGAAAGAACCTCCCACTCTGTCTCTGCCTCTTCCATAACGATGGCATCAGATCAGTTTTCTAAATGTCACTTTCATCCTGTCCATCTCTGCTTTAAAATTTCAGATGATTTCTTACAGCCCACAGGAAAAAGTCAGATGTTGCTGCCAGGCATTTCATGTCCGATCCTAACAAAACAGCTTCTCTCCTTTGTATGCCATGTTCAGGTATGTTCTTAGAAAGCCCTTTCTGCCCTTCTCTCACCATATTATGTATGTTTAATGTATGGCACAAGTCCTGTATATCCCAGACGCCTCTATTCCAGTCAATTTGCATGGATTTCCTTTTCTGGACACATTTCCCAGGCCACTTATGAGGCAGCTGAGCAGTGAAAAAAGTTGATAAAACCACCTTTTATCTGTGTTTGTTTCCTCAACAAAAACCAGGGACCCCTTTAGGGAGGTCAGCAAGAAAGAGAGGTGTGTGGCTGAGTGGCACCTGGGTCCTAAATCTGTCACCATTATTTATGGACTGGAGAACTTCAAGCAGGGCATCTCTTTAAGCCTGAACTTTCCCCTGTGTAAACCATGAATATATCCTTTGTCTCTCTCCCAAGTGTTGCTGTGAGGATCAACATATGTGAGAAGGCGCTTTTGGAAACTAAGCTTCTAGGAATATATTGTGGTGTTATTATCATCGTCGGTATTCATTTTTATTATTCACAGGACTCAGTGGATACAGAACAGGTGTTTAGAACATACTTGGGGAACTGAATCTGTGCAAGAATTTAGTATAGGACCTTAACTGCAATCATATAAAAATATGCATGCAAAAATGTTAGCTGTTGTTGTGTTTGAACAGTTTCCTATTTTCTATATTTTCTGTGGCAATGTTGTCATACTGTTATCCTTATAATTTAAAAAGGAATAATACAAAAAAAAACTGCAACACAACAGTGACATATGGGTGTCATTTTGAAGAGCTCTATGTAAACACAGCTAGTAGCAGGACACTTCATTAAATGATGTACTGAGTACCCTGCCGTCCTCCAGACACCCTAAATAGGGGGCCACAACGATGTGACTTCCCCTATGGCCCTCCAAGGGTTGGCACCTCTACGAGCTACCAGTGACAGGTAAACAGGACAACTGACAAGATCTACATTGTGGGGTCACATGTCACTGCCACTCTGCCCTCACCACCTGACAAGACTCTAATGCCTTCTCTGCCCTCCTTGTGTCATCATCTCATTTTGCTGTTTCTTTCTAGGCCCTAATTTTTTTTTCCTTGCAATTTTATTGAGATATAGTCACATACCACATAATCATCTAAAGTGTACAATCAACTGTTCACAGTACCATAATATAGTTATGCATTCATCACCCCAATCTATCTCTGAACATTTTCCTTACATCAGAAAGAATCAGAATCAGAATAAAAAGTACAAGTAAAAAAGAACACCCAAATTATCCAGCCCCCCATCCCATCCTATTATTCATTTGCTTTTTGTCCCCATTTTTCTACTCATCTGTACATACACTGGATAAAGGGAGTGTGAGCCACAAGGTTTTCACAATCACACTGTCACACCACGTAAGCTACATAGTTATATACTCATCTTCAAGAATCAAGGCTACTGGGTTGCAGTTCAACAGTTTCAGGTATTTCCTTCTAGCTATTTGAATACACTAAAAACTAAAAAGGGATATCTATGTAATGCATAAGAAGAACCTGCAGAATGACCTCTCGACTCCGTTTGAAATCCCTCAGCCTCTGAAACTGTGGTTCACTTCTCTTCAGAAAGGATTTCTCAATCCCATGATGCTGGGTCCAGGCTCATCCCTGCTAGGCTCTAATCGTAAACATCCTACCTCATGAATTCAGCGGCCCTGTAGACTACAGCCACAATGCCAATCAGCTACTTTCTTATCCCCCACTCACATTCTCTCAAAGTACCAAAACAAACCATCAAATGATGTTCCAGTCACAGGTAGCCTTCTGAGATTCCTCATGAGATTAGAACTTTGGTTGGGGGAAGATGGAGAATGCAAACACTCCTCAAACTTTCCTTTATGATCCAGCGACTAGCACAGAGCAGGTGCCCACTGGCCAATAAAGCAAGGAGTGCCCCACAAGCAATGGCTGGGGCCGTGGGGAAAGGATGGATTTCAACACACAAGACTTTGGTTCTAACAGACTCTGACTTCTGTGTGCCCTTGTTTCGTTGTTTTCTATTTGTAAGAAGATAAATTTGAAGCAGATGATCTCAACAGTGTCTTCCTACTCCAAAATTCTCTGCCTTCTCTGGGCCCTTTGCCCTGTCTTGGAGTTTTCCCGCAGATAAAGGAGTCTGCTTGGTATAGACAAATGTCCTCATACTGGATTTCTGGTTCCAACATGCATTAGAGAGAAAGGGGGAAGCAGAGGGAGAAAAACAGTAAAAAAAGCAAATGGATGAGAAACGGAATAATGAGAATGAATGGCTGAGTAAGCTTCGTAATTTCTAATGGTTCAAGGGAACGTAAGGAAGCCTCAATCCCCCAAGAGCAAGGGTGACCTCAGGAGTTCTTGCTAATCTAATCAGCTGCTGAAACTTGGCACTGCTGGCGCTGAGGGTTGTGGGCTCCCACCCACCACTGCCCCTTTTCCGGCAGCCTTAGATATTCAGGGTCTGCATAAGGAGGTCTCAGAGGCCCACTGGGCTGCAGCTTTAGAGAAACTATTTGAAAGCAGACATGCGGGGCTCGGCTAAGGTGCAGTGATTCGTCATGAAGTGCCCACATTTTACATGCTGAGATGTTCTACCTCATTGGTGTTCAATTGCTGGACCTGGAGCACATGCGCTATGTCCTTAGACATCTCTTAAGAAACGAGTTTTTGAAGAAGATTTCAAATTGTAAAGATTTAAATGAGTGAGAGCTGCTTTAAAGAAAGGCAAGTGGAAAACTCAGTGTAGTTTAGGTGCTGGAGATATCCAGATACAGCATTTCTCCTTCTGGCCTTCTTTTTAGGCCATCTTTGGTTATTACACTGATTTAACACACACACACACACATGGTGCTTACTATATGGAGGTGCTTTTGTAAGTGCTTTACAGATATTAACTCATTTAATCCTCCTAATGTCCCTGTGAAGTCAGTCCTAGGACATTCCCATTTTACAGATGAGGAAAATGAGGCACAGGGAGGAGAATGACTTGCCCAAGATTGTAGAACTAGGAAGAAGTGATGCGGGATTTGAACCAACGCTGTCTCACTCCAGAGTCTCACCCACCGTGCATGGTTGCCTCTCTGGAAGGCCCTCCTGGCACCTATTACCATCCTTGTCAACTGAAAAATGCCTGTGGAATGAATGTGGGGTGACTGTGGACCCTGGGACCGAATCCCACTCTCAGGGCTGCCTGGAGTCCCGGCTCAGTTGGGATCCAGTAAGGTTTCCAGGTGGACCTGATGCACAGTGGTTCTTACACAGTCATGAAAGCCAGATGGGAGGCAGGCAGCCACCCAGGAGCCTGACCCAGGGGCAGCACTAGCAGGGAGGGTGCCTGGCTGCCTGCTGCTTAGGTGGTAACGATCTCCCTTGGACAAGCATGACTGGGATCCACAGTCGGTGCAACAGGGAAGGGTTTTGGAAACCAGTGAGGATGTTGCGGTGAATCCACTCTCCTGCTTTGGAAGAGGAGGACATGTGGATAGAGGAAAGCAGGGGTCAAAACAGCATTCGAAAAAGACCAAGGGTGGGCCATGTGCAGGATGGGCTGGGCTAGGGAAGGGGCTCAGCGGGACCCATATGAAGCTCCAGTCTCCCCACAAAGAGGTGGTAACAAAGAAGAACGACTGTGGTGATGGGGACAAGAAGGAAAAAAGCTGACGGGGAACCACTATGAAGGAAGAATGGCCAGATTCCATGTGTGAATCAGAGGAAAGAGAAGAGTTAAAAAAAACTTGGAACAAGTCAAGCCCGGACAGCTAGCGGGACAGTGATGCTAGAATCAGAGATGGCAAAGAACCAAAAGTAAGGGCTTCTGAGAAGACTCCTATTTCAGAAAGACTGGATTTGAGGTCTTGGGAATATGGGGGAACAGACTCAGGAGAGTATTTGGGTTGGAAGTGTTCCCTTCCTAGCCCACCTCCCAAATCTCTCCCTCTTTCTTAGTGGTCCCAGTGCACTCCTGTTGTTCAGCCGAAGTATCCACAATGCTCCCCCAAAAGTGTCCTGTTTGGACTTTAAACTATGCGGGCATGCTACCTGTCAACACTTCTCTACACAGCTTCAGTGTCCTCTGTATGAGCTCAGCACGCTGTACACGGGAGGTGGGCAACTGCTAATTTTTGAAATAATGAATAGTAGACTCAAGGCAATGTTTATTGCATTGAGTTGAATGGATCTGTTACTACATATGGGTGGAAAAATTTCATGGGTGAGACTGGCAATTGTAAGATGTGGCTGGTACCCTGGGCCTGGAGTGATTTACAAGAAGCCTGTGGGAGTACGTAGAGAATATAGCGAAAAAATCAATTTGGTTGCTTGGGTATATGACAGCATTTCAGTCTCTAAGTGCATTTGTGCTAGCATCATTTTAAAGTAAATTGATTTCTTTGCAGTCTTAGACTGAAGAAAGTAGAGAGTTAATTTTATAGTTTGTATCTTTATTAATATTTTAAATTTTCAAAAGGGTCAAATATTTAAATATTAACTTTTATTTTTTCTGGAGACCAAAATATTAGCCTTTCCCCTTTTACATTTCTCTACTTCACTTTAATTCTTAATAATAACTTTTATTGGTTTTCTTATTAAAAAAATACATATATCCAATGTAGGAAATTTACAAAATGAGGTAAGCAAAAGAAAGTTAAAATTATCTGAGATTATACTACCCAGATATGGGCTCTTTAGCATTCATGTATTTACATATTTTATATAACCTTCTTCACAAATCTATATACCTAATATACATATGTGTATTTTATATATACACACACACACACACACACATATGTATGATTGCTCTTTAGTGCCTCTTTGAACAATAGGATTATGCCACATACACTTTTAATAAAAGAGCAGAGACTTTGGTAGGAAAGGGTAATGTCAATTTCTTAAATGTTTCCCATTAAGTACTAAGAGCATTGCACTGCCTGCACCACAATTTAATCATGTCCATCACTGCTCAGGCCTTGCTTACACTGTGATCTCAAGCTGGCAGTTAAATGATTTTCTTTTGGCATATTTCTGTGATAGCCTTTAGAGTAAATAAAAATTATCTGAAAAAGAGAAAAAATTCCTTTGTATTCCCATAACTCCGTTTATTATTTAAACTCTAGATTGTAGTGTTTTATTTTTAGTTTTGTCACATGCCACTGTAGACTTTACCAAGTGAAAAATACACTGTGTTTCTCTTCAGTATGTAACAAAATTGCAACTCATATTTATACAGGTCCATACCCCTTCTCGCCTGAAAACAGTACTGACATGAAAAATCTCCTCTACCAATAAAAAATAAAAATGGAGCAGCAAACACAAGAAACTGAAGTGAAATACTTTTAAATGTATCTGTGTGCATCCAAAATTAGTCTGTTTGATTTATCTTGTATGATACTGACTCTATTGCTGGTAAAGATTAATTGTATTATGGTGTTCTTGGCATGTTATTTTCCCAGTCCATTTCTCAGTATGACATTTCTTATTTTTCTCGGTTACACAGCACCCACTATCATAATTTTCACCTGCTGAGTTTACGTCACTAATGATAATATAAACCTTTAGGGTTTCTTTGACCTTTATAGTGGTAAATTAGGTCAGGAGAACAGGATACAGACTGGTAAATGGGAAAGAGGGACATTTGATTATTATTAAAGTAAAATCAAATTTCACAGGGTTTGCCTGGCATAATTAGTCAGCCCACTCCTCCCCTCCCCCACCCCGCCCCATGAAAATCCACTTCCCGCTCTGCAATGCCTTCCGGCACCATCCCTAGAAGCCAGTGCTCTGGACTGCTGATACATGTGCATGGTGGATGCTGAGTTTGAAGTCCTCTGAAAAAAAAAAAATAACATGAATGATGGTGACGTTGGGGATGGTGATAACACTAATAGTTAGTCCTGACTGAGTGCTTACTAGGTGCCAGATACTGGGACTGTTATCCTCCCCACTTTACAGATGAAAAAACTGAGGCACAAATAAGGTAAGTGGATTCCTTAAGTTCACACAGAGGCAAAGCAGAGGAGCCAAGACTGGCAACCTAAGAGGTTAGACCCCAGAGCCTACATCCTGCTACTACTTTCTCTACCACCTTCTGCATGAGTCCCACATTGGGGAATCACAGCTCTTCCACTCTCTTCAAGGCCCTAATCCCATCAAAGCCCTCTTCTTGATTGAGAGGTCTGAAGCCAGTCTCCCACGATTTACCTTTTCAGGTACAGGATGTCTCAACGGGCTGTGTCAGCCTCGAGGGCAGTGGCTGCGCGGAGGTCCATGTAAGGCCCTGTGGAGAGTACCACACCTGCTATGCAGCCGTGGACTTGGATGGAGATGGGGAGGGACGGCTCGTTGTGGGTCCACCCATCATTTGTGTAGTCTCCAAATCCACGTTGATTTCTTATGGGCCAAAGTCTGGCAATTACTAACTGAAGGTGTTCTTTTGTTTTTGGGTGGAAAAGCAACAAAGTTCAACATTTGGACTAAACAAAGAATCTGAACACTTCAGTTCAGTTTAATTTGATTGAGCTTTATCGATCCCCACTGCTCTTCCGTTCATCAAATATTTATTGAGCATCTACTATATGACAAGCTTTGTGCTAGAAATAAGGTTCAAAGACGCATAGTAGCAGTTTCTGTTCTCAATGAACTAAAGGATCTAGAGGAAGGACAGCCATGTAAAATATGTTAAAATCCAGTGTGACATATGCTATGACAAGGGAAGGCCCTGGGTGCCGTGGAAACCTGGAGCAGCTCCCACCACGGCATGGGGTGGAGAGCAGGTTATGCTACTCAAGGAAGGGTCCACAGACCCTCAGCATCAGCATCATCCGGAACTTAATAAAAATGAAAAATTTTAATAGAATTTATACTGAATCAGAAACTCTAAGGTGGGGCCTGGCAGCCTGTGTTTTAATAAGCTCTCCATGTTGTCCACTGTTGCTCACTACAGTCTGAGAAGTATTGACTTCAAGACTATTAAGACTCGCAGGCATGTGATCATTAGACAAGTAAACATATACCTAATTGAAACTCTGTAAAATAGGAAGGTTGGATAAGGGGATCCCTAACACCTCAGTTCTAACTTCAGTAGTCTACAAGGCTTCTGCACACATCTTGATGTTAACTAGAAAGAAATGTGTTTATCTTCAAGATCATCCACAGATAACACACAGAAGGAAGCATTTGCATCTTGCAACCAACCAGGCTAAACAGATTCACAGAGCTGTTTGAGGCTGTTGGAATTTCTGGTAATCAATATCAACCATCAATCAATAAGTATTAGAAATGCACTTCAAGTATACCTCACAGACACAGGCTTATTAGTGTTAGGTCTTATAGGGGAAACATACAAATTCCCTGACCCTAAGGAACTTAGGCCTGAGTTGGGGAGATAAATCTATCATAATTGGGTTGTTCAAAATGTTTGGAAGGATGATATATACAATGGGAACTGGGGAAGATGGTATTGATTTGGGCTGGGTTGCTTAGGGAAAGTCCCCAAGACATGGGAATTGAGCTGAGCTTGAACACACGGGTGGGATTTGCACTGCAGGCACAAAGGATATCCTGCCAGATGGACGGAAGATGAACCATCAATAAAACTCTCTAATTCTTTAGGATTTTTAGGAATGGTGCACCTTGCTGAATGAGAGCTGTTAATGAGAGCTACACACTCAGTATACCAGGCCAACAGCTACCCTGTTCTTATCAAAAGGACTAACTTGAATATTTCTATAGAAAGTGGCCAGGAGCAATACATAAGCTTGAAGTTGTGAGACATACATGGTATGTTTGTGTGTGTATGTATGTGTGTGTGTGTGTACTAAGTAAGGCAGGGTATTGGGGTTTTGCATAGTTTGCACTTGCAGACCTTTTTTGTACTTCAAGTCATCTTTCTCCAAGTTGGTATGGAAAAAATTGCCTGTGCAAATTAGATTCTGAATGTCTCATAAACACAAGCAGCTCATCAGCATACACTGAACAGTCTGGAAATTGTCCAGAGAAAGCCACTCTGTAATCTAATGGGCAAACTGACATCATAAAAAAGACGGTGAAAGCTGCATATCACAGCCACAAATCTCCCCTACAAGGGCAATTTTTTTTTCTCAAAAAAATTTAAAAGAACAGAAATCTGAAAAAAAAAAAAAATGATTAAGTGATCCAAGGCTGCTGGAGTATTTTTCTGGGAAAACAGCAGAATTTTCGGAGAACAGCGAGGGGCTGCTTACATCTCCCCATGACTCCTAGTATGCTTACAAGCAGGGTGTGCCAAGAGAGGGGGACAGGCAAAGACCCCTCTGCCTCTGACATCTGCACAGCTAAGATCTGCAGCCTCATTTTTTTTCCCCCAAGAAAAACAACAACAAAAAATTAAAATACAACATCTCCTTTAGACAACCGTTTTCATTCAAGTTCAACTTTTGTCCTGCCTGAATTAGGAACTCTCAGAGGGTCTTTAAAGTGAGATGCAATTTGCTGAAGTTCTGAAATTTTGCAATACTCCAAGTTAGCTTTAAAGCCACAAGTGTGAGGTTTGCAGCCTCCTTGGAGGTTTGAGTGACAGGACGTTACAGGCCGCATGCAGGCCGCACGCAGGCCGGCCGCCCGGGCAAGCAGCTTGGCTGGGGGTTCCTCTGGGCCCAAGGGCAGGCCAGGAAGGAGAGTGGGTGCCACTGTGGCCATGAACTCACAGCCAGGGACGATCCCCCAAATATCAGGCCCAGAGAGGGCAGGGAGGAAATGAGAGAGAGAAGCCTCCAGCAGAGAGGGGAAGAATCTGAGGCTGGCAGGATTAGGACCAACTTTGGTTGTGGGTAGTTTCAACACATTTATCTCCAGGTCCATCCTTAGTAGCTTCCCCCCACCAGGAAGCCCAGTCATATTTTGATGCCTGAGCTTCCAGCTTTCATTGCCAGCGTCTTATTTTTGGGTAAACTTTTCGGTGAGTATATCCGTGTTGATCACAAACACATCTTTCGTGAAGGCAGGTCATGTGTGATGGACGCCACCTGCCAGGGCTGACTTAGAAGCATGGGCTGGCGGGCAGCAGAGAGGGAGGAAATTTAGGAAAACTCTCCCTGTCGCTGTCATTCCCACCCTTCTCTCTCTTTCTTCTTCTTCACATCTTTCCACCCACTTTTCTTCTTTGTGATCTTCCTATGTATTTCCTCAAAGAAATGCCACAGTCCAGTGAGTTACGGAGCAATAGGAGGGATGAGGTCTGCAAATGAAAGGAGGGTGTAGAAATAGAGAACCGAGGCGCTTTGCAGCACGGCAGAGCTAGAGAGAGCTGGGGGCGGGGGTGAGGGGGAGGAAGTATGCAGCAGGGAATCCAGCGGGAAGACAGGTGTCACAGCTCCTGATGTGACTGATGCGGTCACCCCTTTCCTTCTCAGCCTCTGATGTGGTTAGCAGACACGAAGGGGTGTGCGAATCACCAAGGACATTTCATATTCTTAGCCATAAAAGACAAAAATCTAGGAAGTGCATAAAACAGAGAGGAGATGTTCACTTATTGGTGATTCCTTGTTATACAGACAGCTAATCCTGTTGCTTGCTCAGCAGGAGCTGGAGCCGCTTGGGTGAAGGAGGCACCCACTACCCCCTGCTTGTCTTTGTGAGGCGAGACTGCAGACTTCTGCTTCTGCCTTCCTTTGGGGTTGCTGGCCCTTTCCACAATATCTGCTGAACTTCCTGTGCATTCATGGTCGGGATTGGTAACTTTGGTAGATCCAACATACATGCATATAAATATACATAAATACTCTTACGTTAAGAGTAGCTGAGCCGTATCTCACGTGAGGAGGGATGCTGGGGTTGAGCACGTTACGTTTGACTAACGATATCGCATGCATTCAGGTTCATCTCTGTATGTTTGTATCTCTGGTTGACTAAATCATAATAGGGTTTGTAGCCTGCATGTGTTTTTTTGGCTATAATTAAAAATGAAAGCTTAACTTCTTATTCTGGGCTGGATCTCAGTCTGTTCTTTTAATTGCTCACTCTTCTCATCCTCACCCATCCTCCGGGAGGAGGGACAAGCTCATTGGGATGGGGACCACTGAGTTCCATTAGCCTTGGTCTGAGGACCACACAGAGAGCAGGTTCTGCAATTCCTGGACCACAAGGATGACTCTGGCTTGTAGTTCACAGCTGAAGACCGAAGACCCCAAATAACTCGTCTAAGCTCTGTTCTACTCATTTATTTTATGAAGTATATTCAATTTTGTCTTTGTCTTCGAATGCACATATTCTAGAGAGCTATTTTCTTCTCCTGGTGAGGAACTCAGAATCCTCTAGTTATTGTTATTGACTGTTTATTTTCTCAATTATCATGTGGTAGCCGAGATTTCATCTTTTTAAAGAATCAGTGGCTCTCCCTCTAGCTCCCAATCCCAATCAAGTGCAAAGTCTCCCCATTTTACAAGTGCTTAAATGGTGAATGAATCAACCATTATGTTCTTAAAGAACATTCATTGCATACCTCCATAATAGGAAAAACAGATAATACTTTAAAGTCTCACAGCAGGGACTGATTCAATAGAGTACATCAGCAGCATGAAATATTAGGCAGCCATTAAAAATCATACTAAAAAGCCCTACTTAATGACACAGGGAAATGCTCATGCTTTATAAGGAAAAATGTAGGCTGTAAAACTGCCCATAAGATATGCTGCAGGCTGGGCTAGATCACAAACTGAGGGCCTCTGTATCGGCTGAGGGCAGCGTGAGATTGTGAGCCCTGAGAAGAAAGGCCATCAGAGAAAGATCCAGAGGGAGCCAGAAGAACTGTGATGTCTTTGGTACAACACTATAGATATAGAAAAGATGAAGGCAATACAAAGAAGCGGGAACACTACTTTCTGAGTAGTGAGAGTGCAGATGGTTATTTTTTTCTTTGCGTTTTTCTTATTTTCCAAAATGTCTAGAATAAGAAAATGGCATTTTTAACATGAGTATTTATGTATATTTATATGCATGTATATTGGATCTACCAAAGTTACCAATCTTACATTCCAAACAATTGCCTTTGCTGTTACACAGGGTAGGATTATCACATTTAGCTTTTTGGGGGAAGTATATTCATTCAGTCTCCAAAATTGATAACTTTCGTTCAGATCTTGATTTTAGCTACACAGGTATCCACATCCACATAAGACCGTTTTTCACACAGAGATGAATTTATGTTTCCTCTGCCTGTTTTTCTCTAATCTGACCTGGGGGTGGGGGGTGGGGGGAGGTATTTCTCTTCTCTAAACCCAACCCTTCAGTTCTATTAAATGTGTACTAATCCTGTTACATGCTGCAAATTCCACTAATGGCCAACTCTTGTCCTTACAAAAAGGGCAAACTCCAGCTGCAAGCTCCAGCTATGGAAACACGCAGTCTCTTAGCAGTGAGGCCCTTGGTAAAGAGACGTCCCTTGAGAGTTCACTGAAAACAAGGGCACTAAGAGCACTCAATGGGGAGCCAGCTCCTGACTATTTTTGACAGTAGTCACCAAATCCCTCCTTGGACTTCTGAACATGCTGGAGTTGGGGTATAGGTAACAGAGTCTCTTCCAGCCATTGACCCTTTCCGAGGGTGCTGGGTGGGGATGCATGGGGGATGGTTCAGATGGAAGCATGAGTCTCACAGCCAACTGTAGGGGGTGTGGTTAATTCACAGGGGAAAAAGAGGTAAACCAGCTAGAAGAAAGCAGAGCATGGGGCAGAGGGTCAGGAAAGAATCAAGTACAGGAGAAGAGTATTAATGTTACAGGAGCTGTAGCCCGAGGGCAATGTAGGTTCTGGGTGTGGATATTTAATACGCATGAGCATTAAATTCAAGGGGTAAGAAATGGTGGTCTCATGAGAAGTCCACCTCCTTCAGGATGGATCTCAGGCCACTGCAGAAGGGGATGGATCTTCACTGAAGGAAAGGTCAAGCAGCTACTTGTTTCACGGTTGAACACTTCAGGGTCTTAAAGCCCTCCATGTACCCACACGTGGTGCCCTACTCCCTCCAGACTCCCCTTCCCATGGGGCCAATTCTTCCAGTCAAGGTCCTGTCTATGCAAATAAATTACCTGATGCCCTTTATTTCCCACTGTAATACTGACCTGAAGGTGGAGAGTGTGTCCTGATGGAATGAAGCAAAGGACAAGCAAGTTTGGAAAAGGACAGGTCACCACAGGGAGCTTAGTGCTGTGTGGGACAGGATGAGGTCTACATTCTCACCGATGCATCTCCGGAACCTGGCACAGTGGCCAACACAAGGACTGCTAATACTACCTAACACTCACTGATCACGTCAACGGCACCAAGCAATGCTCACAAACACCCTCTCAATGGGTGCACTTATTCCCCTTGTCTTAGAGGTGAAGAAAATGCAGGCACTGGGTTTTAGTACATTGCTTGGGGTCGTCTTGTCGGGAGGTGCTGGGCTGGGGTTGGAACCAGCCCGTCTGGCTCCGGGCTCTGTTCTTAACCACTACACGCTGCTGCTTCCCTCAATAAGTATTTGTTGATTTACTGGATAAAAATAGGCAGAGCAGACTGAGCTAGATCACAAACTGAGGGCCTTTGTATTGGGCGAGGCAGCGTGAGATTATGAGCCCTGAGAAGAAAGGCCATCAGAGAAAGATCCAGAGGGAGCCAGAAGACCTGTGATGTCTTTGGTACAACACTAGTTTCTGCAAAGCTCAGTTCCCCCCTACATAGGTGCTAATTTTCCCTGTGACTGAGCTGCTGGGATGGGGTAGGGGAGTTGCAAATTCTGACGTTGAGGAGACCCTTACCGTCTTGTCTATTCCTCTTCCAGTTCACGACTGAGGGCCCCCGAGACCAGGCAGCAAAGTTGTCATGCGAGGCAAGGAAAGAGCCTTGGTTTTGTTTTCCGTCTCAGAACATGGTCTCACTTCCCTGTGGGATTTTTCTTTTCCTTTCTTGCTGTCTTTAGTACGTTAGCATGTATGCTTATCTCTCATACTTACCTTCCAAAAGATGGAAAGCCTCATTCTGAAACTGGCAGAGGCTTAGCCCTTGCTGAGGGAGTTGGCCATTAGTGGAATTTGCAGCATGTAACAGGATTAGCACACATTTAATTAAACTAAAGGGTCGGGTTTAGAGAAGAGAAATACTTCCCTCCACCCCCACCCCCAGGTCAGATTAGAGAAAAACAGGCAGAGGAAACATAAATTCACCTCTGTGTGAAAATGGTCTTATGTGGATGTGGATACCTGTGCAGCCAAAACCACGATCTGAATAAAAAACAATTTTGGAGACTGAATGGATGTACTCCCCCCAAAAAGCTAAATATGATAATCCTATCCTGTGTAACAGCAGAAGTAATTGTTTAGAATGTAAGATTGGTAACTTTGGTAGATCCAATATACATGCATATAAATATACATAAATACTTGTGTTAAAAAAAGGGGATTAGCAATAGCTTTTTCGGGGTTATACTAAACTCGAAGAATATTCTCAGAGATTCTTTTCCATACACTCCTAACATCTTATCTCTGAAAGATTCAACGACAACTCTGAGGATTTGCTTTCTGTTGGAGGCAACATGAAAAACTGAAAGGCTTTTTTTTGTTTTTGTTTTATTGTCAGATGGAGGTGGTGTTCTACTTGGCAGTGGTAACTTTCTGTGTCACAAATTAAACCTTTTTATAGATTGCAAATGATTTTTTCTAACCCCATTGTGTGAGCCTAGATTTAGTAAATAGGGGATAGGAGCTGGCGGCTTTCCTATAGCAGAAATAAGGATGAAAGGAGAGAAAATTCATGTAAAATTGTGAGACAAAATTGTTCTTCTATACACTGCAGCCTTAAGGGGCCACTTCGTTTAATTCCTCCTGTTTGTCCACCCATCTCCCTTTCCCTCCACTTTCTCGCCAAATATACACACATTGGTGATACTTCTGGGAGAAAGGACATTGAAAAAACATGCAAAATGAGGACAGGTAATCTCTTTCTTTCCTTTTTAAATTTAAGATTTTAATATCTGTTATACATAATTACCAGGCCCCGAGCTAACTGTTCAGCAGTCCTAGGGATTAGAAGACAGCTCAGAGACAGAGAGCAAAAGAAAACTCATGGTTCTGCTTTTTTCGAAAGAAAATTGGGTCTGGAACAACTGAAATCTCTAAAGGAGCTGGGATAAAGGCTAGTTTTAAACTTGGGTACATGTAAAAGCTTGGACTGCCCAACTGTCATTAATATAGCCAGTTCCAAGGACAAATTAAAATCTATTTTTAAAATCAATCTGTGCAGTCCTCTTGGAGAGCAAGCCCTTCCAGTTGGCCTCAGTTTCTGGTTACAATGATTTTAAATTTGCCCTCAGAAAACTTCCATCATGGGTATGGGCTTGCAGAAGATCTTGTAATACAGGGCAAGAGCCGGGTTTTTTACGGGTGCACCTGTTTGAGGACCCCAAGAATATTGTTATTGGTCAGATATTGCTATTGCTCAATAAAATGTAAAAACCATAAAAAAGTCATAGTAACAGACCAAATCTAGGTGTGGCCAGCATCCCCTAAATTAGGAGGCTCTTGAGATTCAGGCAAAAGAGCTAGTAAACTGCGTGAATCATATCTACAAGTGGAAGCCCTCAGGACCACTAACGGTTATCATGCAGGGGCACGTCCACCGCACTAAGATTCTGGATGTCAAGCTATTCCAGAAGTCTAAGCTCTGTGCCACACTTTGTGACACAACTATTAGTATACTGAACCCCCCAGAAAGAAATACGAGAGATGCAGACCACGATTTACGGACATTGCAATTATAGCATTATTTATTATAGTCAAAAAAAGGGAAGTTAAATGCCTAACACATAGGTACGTGGTTCAATGATTTCGTACCTACATTACACAGCCATTAAGAATCATGTCTTTGGGTAATGTTTGATGACAGGAAAAAACTTGTGATAGAATGAGAAACCAAAAAAGGTATAAAACCGAAGACATTTATACATTTATTTATGAGGTTTTCTCTCTGGTCACACAAGTGTACACGACTGGGAAAAGAATTGAAATGCAAGGTTCACAGTGGTTTTCTCTGAGTAACAAGATTATTTTTCTTAACCTCTGTATTCTTTTCTGTATTTTTTGAGTTTCAGATAAACTTTTTACTTTTATGATCAGACATGTTGCTTCTGAAACATGATTGTCAACCCTTACAAGAATGCCCAGTTGAGCCTGCTCCTGCCCACTGTTTGTTATTAATAAGTGATATCATACAAAATTCCTACTGCCACCTGAAAATTATCGTGAGAATAAATTTATATGTCTCAGTCAGTAACATCAGGGCCAGAGTCTTTACACCTCATGCTCTGCATTAAAATTCACCCTGCAAGAGCACTGCATCCTAAGTTAAGTACTACTGATGCACAAAAGGGAATTAGTACTTGTTGAGTATGTACTCAGGGCCAGGTGTTTATTTACATGGTTTCTCTTAACAGACTTACAGATGAGGACAGGGGAGTTCACAGGGTCAAATAATTTGCCTTGGCCACATTGCTAGTCAGTGATTGAAATGGACACAAGCCCTATGGGTCTGGTTGAGACGCCTTGTCTCTTTCGACATGTGGTAGCTGCAGATGAGATGCAGACTGCATTGCAGACATTGGAAAACATCTTTGTGAAATATCTGGCTAGAGCTCCTAGTGTTGGCGCGAAGCCATGATTTTTCTTTTCTCTCACATGGCCCTAATAGAGGTCCTAGGGAAATTGCCCAAAGGAAACCACATAAAGACAGACAAGAGGACAAGTGATCAATCCATCTACTGGGAAGCCCCTGAAAAAAAACACAAAGCAACAATAATAACCAGCCTAGCCCCCTGCCCAGCCTTCCACAAACATCTCCCTCTCTTTCAGTTGGGGTGCTGTTTCCTCCCCTCCTACTTGGCCTGAACCCCACCTCTTAACAGTCATTTCTTTAACTTGATTCAATGCCCACACCATGGACTCTAAAGAGGTATATTTAAAAAGGTTAAAAACTACTCCAGAAGAGACAAAGTCCTCAGAGCTTAGCCCTTCACCTTTCCCATCTAATGTACTTTTTAACATTTATCAAACAAGCGCCCATGAGCTAGATATTGTGTCAGGCCTTTCTGTGCATTATGTAATTTAATTCAATAGATGAGTTCAGAGTCATAACAACTTCTTACTCAGATGGAACCACACAATCGCAGTGAGTCCAATCCATTATCTCATTTGCTTATAGCAACAAGCCTTAAGGAAAGGAAGGCAGGTAACATCACCCCCACTTTACAGACCAGGAAACTGAGGCACACCAGTGCTCTGTCGGAATTATTGGATTAGACAACAGCCTCCGTGGGAGGTACAGAGGGACTGACCTGAGTAAGTCAAAAGACTTGGCTGAGAGTGGCAGCCACGTGTCCCTGCAGGACTGAATGCGGTGAGCGTTTAGGGTAAGGATAGGGATAATGAAATATTGGAGTGGGAAGATGAACTGCTTACAATGTCACCATTGGAGAGCTCTGTATGAACGGCTTCTTCTTTAAGTCTTCTGCTTTCTAAATCCTACCCATCCTTCAAAGCCAAACCCACACCCCACAGATCCAGGAAGCCTTTCTTGATTATCCAGGGTACAGAAACCATAATAATAACACCTTAGGGTTTTCTTGTGACAATATCGTGTTAAGTTTATGAGGTGTCCTTTTTACAAACAAGGAAAATGAAGCTCAGAGAAGTTAAGCGACTTGTGAAGCTGACAGTTAATAAAGAGCAAAGTTCGGATTTTAAACTACATCACATCACAACTGCCTCACATTCCTATTATGATCCCACTGGCTTGTATACTGCCCATGTGTTCCTTGAGGGCAGACAGTAAGTCCCTTCTCCACAAGGTACGTAGTAGGGCTTCAGCAAACATCATCTGTTAAATATCTATGTGATAGGAACAGTAATTCTTCTAAGGGATTTTTCTTTTTTTTGCATGTGTGCATTTTGAATGTCAGGCTCTCTGCTGTCTATAATTAAAACAAGAGTGAACATGAAACGTAAAATTTCTCCTTGCTGTAGTGTAACTAGGTATCATTACCATGTGTGATTCTGTGTTATGTGAGAAGAACTGCTTAGTAAGTATTTTCTGTGATGAGGATAATCAAATACATACACATGTTGGAGAGATTAAAAAAAAAAGACAAAAACAAACCCATCAAACATATGGAAAGACAATGATCTGCAGGACATAATATTCCACCCGAGACCAAAGAACTTCCAAGGTAAAAAGAGTAGTTGGCCAAGTCCTGACTATTGGATATTCAAGGAACACTAACAGTGGAAGGCAGTGTGCTAGCTGGGATCTTGCACCATTATACTCTCTCCAGAAGCTGGAAGAGTCACGTTATTGCTCTGGCTCAGAAGCAGAAGAGAGATAGGTTGTCAAGGGCTATTTTTGGGGGGAGTTGCTCTAAGACCCTCTTCAGCATGTCAATCATTTCCTCACCCTCTTCACTGGCAGGAAAACAATATGTACACACAAAATATACAACTTATTACCCTGTAGGGTCTTGTGCCATTTGCCCTCCCAACACACCGTTGGTTTACAGTTTTGGAAGGGCTCAAACAAACTCACTGAGATTAGAATTACTGATGGTGGGAATTGCTCAAGTTCTTCTAAATTGACATTTGCAACATAAGCTAACAGTAGCAATGTCTATTCACCACGTTTTATGGCCAAACCATACATAGTAAACAAAATAAGCCACTGAGAGGCACGGCTTCTGATCGCCTTTATGTTACAAATAAAGTCCCCCACTCCCTCCACGGGACAGTCTACCAACATCAAGCAAGAATGGCAAACACTGGGCTTATGGTACTTACATTTGCATCGTCGTGGCTATGGCCGTTGGTCTCGACCAATTCCTTGGTGCCTTTTAACTGCAAATTTTAAGGAAAAACAAACAAACAAAAAAACCCACAAATAAATAAGCAAGCAAATCTGTTATGTATATATCATCTTGTTAACACAGATTTATCTGAGGTTGCGCTTTTTCTTTTTTTTTTCATAAAACTTCCAATGAGGAAGGACAGATGGAGCACATAATTCTAACGAGTCTTATGGAAACCAGTTTGAGACCGATATTTTATGAAGTGTGATGGCTGGCAAAAAATAAATGGGTTTTGGTCATTATTTTTTAAATAATAAGATTAGAAAGCAGTTCCATAGGCATAAAACGTATAAAATTGGTTCTTAAGAATAATAAATGATTCAATTTCCTAGTCGTATTGCTATTAATTTAAACTCTGCAGTGTTTGCAAGTTGCCACTAGCTAAATGATGTTATACTAACCATTATTCATGACTGATGTGTTTTTGGCTGTTTAATATGCCGCAGTGCTACTGTACATGTCCTCCTTGAGAACGTATTTGAATGACTGACATCGCTTCTGGAGGCCTAAAAGGGGAAGATTATTCCTTCTTTTTGTGAGGGAAGAATTGGGAAGATGTCTCCTTGGCCACTGAAGCATTAGAAGAAAAGCTCTTTCTCAAATGAGATTTTTAACAGTGAACATTTGGAAGCACTACTCTCTCTCTCATAAGGCTTAGAAGTAATCAGTTATCAGGAAATCTCAGGAAATTTTTAATTGGTGTTTTATCCTAGCCCGACTCAAAGCGGATATTTGGAGGCAGAGAGCAAGCGAAAGAGTGAACAGGCCTTCCAGCTGCTCACCAGTATTTCTTCCTAGAAATGCTTAATCATCTCCTCTATCATTGTCTTTTATGCCAAATATAAAGCATTCATGGTGGGAAATTGATATTGAAAGAAAACAAATGCACCAGTGTCTTTAGTTTTTTAAGGCAACCTCAGACTCACAGCAAGAAAGCCATACCCTCTCCATTCGTTTGGTTTTGCCAAAGAAAGGTGACTTGACAAAACAGAGTAGGGGACTAATGACTCTTGGGCTCATTTCTATATCACTCTTGCTGAAGAAAAACAATTCTGCCCAGAGTTCTTTGGGGCTCCATGACTGAGTTCCACATGCAACAAATACCAGGGGCAGGGCAACATGAGATTTATATGAAAATTAAAAAGTGCATCGTAGTGATAGGAACACAAAAGGACTTAAATAAAACCCTCTATGCTTTCCTATCTGAAAGGTTTCTTTTTTGTGGGTGCTCTCATCTTCTTCCCATAGGTCTGTAACCTGTGCTTCTGTGAGATTAGCTAAGGTTGGCTCAGAAGGAGGTTTTGCTATTATTCAGAAGTAAAAAGACTGTTGTGTGAAAGCCTATTCCACCTTGACCTACATAAAAAAAGATGCCCGTGGCTCGCCCTCCTCCTAAATAAACTTCAGTCTTCCCACCCCACACATTATTCTCCCCCTCTGCCCTCTCTTGCTAGGCTGCTCATTTGCTCTCACCCCACTGCCCGTCTACTGGTACTGCCTGCCCAGCTCTCGCCTCTGGAAGTGCCACCAGGAACTCCACCTTCCAGTGGAAGCTTCCTCTTCCTTGCTCCAGCCTGCCCCTCTTCTCTTGGTGGAAGCCCCAGGCCAGCTCCTGCTTTGCCCCTAACATACCTGCTCCCTGTTTCTCTCTCCTCTGACTGCTCTGCGGAGCCTGGGGGGCTGCTCCTCTCCCCGAGATAGAGGGATGGAACATCTCATCTGACAATACCAGAGTTTGTGAATAAACTCTGGATGCAGGAAGCTAGCGCCTTTGTGAAGGAGATGGAAGACAGGAGCCAGTGGGGACCGGGGCTGCCTGGAGAAGCTGCATCTCAGCAAACTGGCTTGGCTGGGAATCTCTCAGAGCAGAGGAAGGAGCCCGCCCTCCCTGGGGGTGAGCGGCCTAACGATGCTGAGGGGTCTGTCCTCACGTCCTCACAACCATGTCTAGCCAGGATTCCCATCAAGGGGCGGTTGCTTTGAATAGCGAAATTCCAAGTCTTCAAGGAGAGGGCATATCTTTTCCAGAGGGGGCATGCAGGATTCTCCGCCCATACAGGGATCATTTAGGCCACGGGTTCCCCTGTCTGGCTGAATCAGAATCTACAGGGCGGAGGTCAGTTGCTTTGGCCATATCTATGAAGGCACTGAGAAAGGGTTTACACACACCTCTACTGAATCCAAAGAAAGCAGCATGAAGCCATGTTCTTGGAGGCGAGAGGTGCGCTTTTACTTCTGTGGTAGGTGGGTGGCTGCATGTCCGTTAGCTGGTACCAGGACAAAGGACCACCGGGGGCATCTGGCAAGGGGCTCCAGCAAACAGAGCCTGGTGTCGGCCAGAGCACCCAACTGCATTTGACTGCTGTCAATCACTGAACCCCCTTAGGCTTCTGTATTCTCGGTGTCTTTGCTTGCAAAGAGCCATTCCATTTAAATTAGTATTGTACTTTTAAAACTGCTCCCTTCTCAGTTGTATTCCCCAGGTCTTCAATGATTTTAGCTTATTTTAATCCTATTCAAGTTCTCCTATTTTTTTTTTTTTTAAGTAATGTAGAGTGGAGTGTGACGTTTTATCAATGTCTGTGTGCTCTTTGCTCTTTAAAAATGAATGCCGTAACAAAAATATGACAATACTTTCTGCAAAACTCAGGATCTGTTTTGATGACTGGGGTTTGGACTTCAAATCAAAGTAAAATATTTGGATCACTTATAGAGAGGAAAAAAAAAAAGGAATCTACCCCTCCCCACCCCAGTTAAAGTTATCTAAGAGAAAAAATCAGGGAGAGAGGGAGCATAAAACAGCAAAAGCTCACAACTATGTCATTTGGTCATGAGCAAATTTTGAGCAAACCAGCTCCACTTTCCCAGGAGCCTTTTAATGTATATAAAGGAGGAGGGATAGTAATTTCAGGTTTCCTAGATAATAGATTGTTGTGAATTAAGTCAACTAAATTTTCGGTACAATCCAAATCAAAATCATACAGAGTCTGCCTCAGTTTAAGTGAAGCAGTCTACATTAATCACATAAGGATAATGATTAATTTTATAAAACATTTTCTTCCAAAGCTCTAAATTATTTATAGACATCTTCACTTTTCCTTCACAAATTTTATGCACTTATAATTTTAGGGGAAAGTAACCAAAAACATATTTTCTTTATCCCAAACCCTTAAAAAAATAAAAATCACTTGTAAAATAACTGATTCACAGCTGACTCGGGTCACCTCTCCCCACTTGATTTATATACTTTTAAAAATGTCTCCTTTATGTTTGCATAAATAACCTTTTCAAAGACCATTGTGTGTGAGTAAAAAAATTTTAAACAATCGGAAGGCCAGGGCTAGGAAAGCATTTCCAGAGCCCTCCCCAGTCCTGCCATGCGGATGCAAAGCTTAGATTTCACCCTGCTGCTGAGTGATCCATCTTGCCCTGCTGTAAGAGAATACTTTCAGACCCACTTATCAACGTCAGCTGCACTTTCATATCAAAGAAAGCCAGAGTGAAGCAGTCAGATTTACAAACTTCATATAAAAGGCTTGTTGCTCACTATGGTTAGATAAGTGTCCTGATGCACAGGGAAGATATTTTTTTAATGTGGCTATGAATCGGTCCTTCTCATCCGAGTGTACCAGGGGTTATGCTAAACTCATTTTCCTCACTATTAGACAGAAGAGGAAACGGGCGGCTTACTCTGAAATATATCTGCCTTGCCAATATTTTAAAATTTTATTAAAACTCATTTCTTTTCTGGAAGAAACTCTCACACATCGCTGGAAGGCTCGGGTAGTCTAAATAGGTACAGGGGTGAAAACAGAGCTGCCAGGAAAGAGATGGCAAATTCCACCTGACCAAGCTGCTATGAGGTTTGACAAGACACAGGCTAATTATCCTGAAGATTAACTTCAGTAATGTTTGCATATGTGCAGCGTGAGGGAGGCCACGCATCAGGGTGTTTGAATTGACTCACAAACCAGAGCTGTTTTCTTCACTTACTTGTTCCTGGAGGACTTTAAGTAACGCCTGTGTGTGGGACTGTTCTTCTTTTGCTTGTTCCAATTCTGATTTTTTGTTGTTTAGCTCCTCCTGGATAGTCAGCAATTGCTGTGGAATTAAAGGACATTTAGGATCGTAGGATGGAGGCCAGGTGACTGTAAAATATTCAAAAAGTCTCCTCATAATTAAGATTTTTACACATCTTAAAGCTTAGTCCAGTCTTCAGCTGGAAAACATTTCTGTGTTTTAACCCCCCACGTAAATGTGTCGAGTAATGCAGTTTATGATACATTATACTATTTGTGATATTGACGCATAAAACCTGTTATAGTATTTGTAAAGGTGTCATTCTAGTCCTTTGAAGAAATGTATTACAAATATACACAGAGTAGTGTTACTAAACAACAGATTGAATGATAAAGAAATTGCATAATAATAAAAAAAATAATTAATTGATTTGCCCAAGGTTACTCCATTTTACATATGACAGTCACGTTAGCTTTACAGGAGCCCTGTAAAGCCACTTTGCCAAGTGGTTGGGACCACAAAAAGATTCCTGTACTTTCTCTGTTATGATGGTGATGTTTTATTAGATCAGCAGGACCGAAGTCCAAACTGCAGTCAATATATCAGCCGAGAAAACTGCTGATACAAGCTGTCAAAACACTAAGCTGTGGCCTGCACTGCTATTTTTAAGCAGGGATGCTGAAGGGAGCTGGGTAAGCCTTGAGCTTTCCTTGCCCCTTCAACTGAAACTCACACGCAGGCTCACCTTGCCTGCTGGAAGCACAGAGCTGCCCAGCACTAATTCATTCGGCTTGGGGTTATATGTTAATATACACGCAGACTATAGAATATTTCTTGACAGTCCCTGCAAATGACTATGTCTTGTCAAAGCTTCTTGACAACAAAGGGCTAGTTTGAAAAGACAGAAGTGCATTTCTTTTGCTGCTGTTTATCATAAATGCTTCACCAATGACATGGAAATGCTAGTGCTTTTCTGAGTCTCCAGCATCCAGGAGGCTTTTTTGGGGCCTTGACAAGCTGGCTGCAGGGCTGCCCGGTGAGTTCTTAACCAGCAAGGCTTGAATAAACACGGATTTCGGATGCTTAAATCCACCAACTGGAAGGATTAAATCAACTCTCCGAAACTACCCGTTTTGGGGTAGAGTTTTCAGAAAAACACACCATCCTTTCCCATGGGCTTGCTTGCTCTGGTCCTTAGTCCGGCGATGGGGATAAATTTAAGAACCCGCTTTGCCCCCCTAGCATAAACTGATTTTCTTGCAATTTTCTAAAAACTCAGGGCATCCTATTTCAGCACGGCCACATCATAATCACATGTGAGGTAATACACACCTCCCACGTTGATGCCTGTAATAGTTGACGTGATTTAATTGTGTATCAACTGATTCAAGTGCTGAAACCAGGGAGGCCATATTGTATTTTGGCACAATGACAAGTACCTAAAACTGTGTGCAAACAATGCAGAGGGTCCCTGTTCCTTCATTCCCATTCATGGCTGGCCCCAGAAGAGTTCCAAGGGGATCTGGCACTCTGTCTTACGTGAAGCAGAACAAATTTTTAATTCATTAGACAATTTCAAATCCAATCTTTAAATCTCTTTTTTGAAATGAGTCAAATTAAGGACAGAAAATTGTCTTTGAAGGTAGGTATCTTACATTTGTTCACTGCAGTGCGTGAGGCAGCAAAATTTAGAAGCTATTCATGTCCAACAGAAGAGGGAGGGTTAAATTAGTGATGGTGCACGTATACAGTGGAAAACTAGGCAGCCATTAGAAATGGAAAAAGAAATCCATGAAGCTGCACAACACAAGCAATGAACCCTAAGTTAAACCATGGACTATAGTTATTAGTGCAATTATAAAAATTGTGCTTCTATCAACTGTAACAAATGTACCCCACCAATGTGAGCTGTTAATAACGGGGGAGGTATTATGGGAACTCTGTACTTTATGCATGATTTTCCTATAAACCCACAACTTCTCTAATTAATACGTATTATTAAAATATACATACATATACACAAAGAATGCACAAGAATCAACAACAGAGAAACACCAAAGAGGAAGAACTGGGCAAAAGGCTAAAACAGCTAAAACAGGTACAGTCGATTCTCATTGTTCACAGTAGTTACGTTCTATAAAGTGCTGCAAACACTGAATTAGCAAATAAGGAACCACTGCTCCCAGGGAAAATACAGGGTAGGCTCCTGCGAGCCTCTCATCACACTGTCACCAATTAATCAATATATAACTTTGTTTTATGTGCATTTTGTGTTCAAAGTCACCTTATTTTATTTGTCTTGTTGATTCAATAACACTGAACTCACGGCCAACTGAAATATGACTCATACCTGGATGTTTATCTAACTTATTTTCTCTGTAAGGCACATCACAGTCATCTTGTGCTTAGGTAAGCACTTCAGAAGTACACTTTGAGGCCATTTTAAACAGTGAAATCACCAACAAAAAGTACAAAAATGTGAAAAACGTGGTACAAAAAAAAGTGGCAGAAATATCTTTGAACATAGAAGATGTTTGCAACACACTGTTTGATGGGGGAAAAAAGTTCAAGTTACAAAGGGGTATCATCTAATTTTGTAACATGTTCATAGAAAAGGATATGGATATTCTATCTGGGTGGGTGGGTTTATGGATGTCTTTCTGTTAGTTTTATACATAAATTTCCTGGTCTGCATGTAAGAAGCATGCATCACTTTAGTAGTGAGAAAAAAACGAACTTAAGTTCTTTAGGGATAAAGAGAGGAACACTACTCGGGCATAACTCTTAGCTGTTATTAGCAATACTGAATAAAGAAGTGGGAAAGTGTGATCTCCCGTAGAGTCTTCCATTTCATCTGCACATGCACATCTCTTCTTCATTCTATTAAAACATACACACAACCTTCCCTTGACCCTACTTACTACTTAAACTTCCATCCTATCTCAAACTTCCTTGGAATCACACTTTGTAAGTAAAATGCCTTTTCTTTCCTCTCCATATTCCACTCCCTTCTCTTCTTATGCACCAACAATCATTTTAATGGTTTAGGGTACAACCTTTTTATTTGAATGTGTCTTTGATTAATATATATTGTCTTTATGAATTTTTGCATAAATTATATGACAAAATTTTCTGCCTTTTTACTAAGCATTATATTCTTAAGATCCATCTGTGTTATACACACACCTGATCTATTGGTTCTGACGGCTGCCTGATACCCTATGAGGCACATCACCCCATTTTACCTAATCCACTCTCCAAGTGAAGGCCTCCCAGAACATCTCCAATTCTCCTCATCCTGTGTGAGGCTGCAATGGAATATCCTAGTGCACGTTCCCTTATGGACCTGTGGGAGAATTTCCCTGGAATGCATTACCAGTGGGGGAACTGCTGGGTCACAGAGCATGTCTAAGGAATTAAAATTTCTCAACATAATGCTCTACCAGGTTACCCACCCACGAGTGGCATATAAGAGTTTCTATGTTCCACATCCACATTAACATTTAGCATTATCCAGCTTTCTAATTTTTCCTGTCTTATAATAATATTAGGTTCCTCACCTTTGAAAAATTTTGCATGTCTCTGATTCCCTATAATTTTAAACATCTCATCATAAGTTTGCTAGCTGTTAGGATTTATTCACACTTCTCAAAAGACTAGACAAGAGCAGTAGTTCCTAATTCTGGCTGCCCATTGGTCTTGTTTGAGGAGCTTTTCAGAAATACTGATTCCTGGGCCCCACGTAATACTGCTTGTGGTGGTTTGGAGGTCTGCAGCCCAGAAAAACATGTTCTTAAATTTAATCCATTCATGTGGGTGTGAACCCATTGTAAGTAGGACCTTTTGATGAGGTTACTTCAGCTAAGGGTCCCAACTCAATAAGGATGAGTCTTCATCCTGTTACTGGAATCCTTTATAAGTGGAATGAAATTCAGACACACAGAGAGAAAGCCATAGGAAGTAAGAAGCAGAAGGGCAGTGGATCTCAGAAGAGAATGCAGAAGCCAGAAGAGGCTTCCATGTGCCTTACCATGTAACAAAGGAGCCAAGGGCCAAGGATCCCCGGCAGCCAGCCCTAGAAAGCCAGTCTTTGGAAGAAAGCATCACCCCGTTGAGGCCTTGACTTGGACTTCCTCTTATTCTCATTAATTAATTGGCATTGTTTAAGCCATCCCATTGCATGGTATTTGCTTGAGCAGCCCAGGTAACTAAAAACACCAATTAACTCAGAATAGCTAGGTGTGGGACCTAGGCATTGATAATTAAAAAACAAATCAAAAAACAACCACCTTCATGGATAATTCCAATGTGCATCTGGGATTGACAACCACTGTTTTCTTTAATACTTACTTAATCCTCAGTCTACTACAATTTGACTTCTATCCCCAGCACTCTCCCCAAACTATTTTCACTAAAGTCAACTGATGCTTTCTAGTTGCCAACCAGCATGCCAGCCTGGTTCTCTTTTTCCTTACTACATGTTCTCTCTAGGTGATCCTACCCACGCCATAGCTTCACTTACATAACTCATGAGCTTATGCTTTACAAAGCTGACTTAACAGCCTCTGCCTGTCTCCAAAAATAGCCACCAGATCCTTAACTCACCATGTTTCAAACTGCTTTTTATCAGTCCCCATACCCAAAATGACTTCCCTTCCTCTTTTGGTTGCTGGGTGGGATATTCACCTGGTATCCAGAGTTATAACCTTGATGTCAATTCTTGCCCTATCATTGCCCTCACACCTCCCTGCCTACACCCCTACCTTCTCCCAACCCCATCCTTGCTGTCATAATCAAGGGCACCATCTCCTCTCCTCTGGAATTTGCCGGTGCCCCTTGCCATCACCCTATACTCCTAACGGTGCTGACCACTAATATTTAAAGTGCTCCCACACTTTAAATTCTGTTGGTTCCCCAACTCCAACTGGATAAAATTGAAACCACTGAACTTTCCATCCTTCCCCAGACATTCCGGATTCTTTCATGACTGTATGCCAAGCTCACTACCCAGGATTCTACCTGGCAAACTCCTGCTCATTATTTAAATCCCTACTCAAATGCTGGCTTTGGGGGCCACCAAGACACCATATAATGGTGTCTTTGTGCAAATGGAAAAGGCTCCGTCCTCCAGGCAGACACCACCCTGTACCAGGGCACATGGTTGGAGAGCAGAGTGTGTGCTTGATTTCAGTCCCACTTAACCACTTTGGACCAGTGCCCTTGTCCAGGGCAGAACTGGCACAACTCAATAGAGTGGCCTTGGGTACGGTGCCAGTTTGAATGTATTATGTCCCCCAAAATACCATTATATTTGATGCACTCTTGTGTGGGCAGACATATTAGTGTTAATTAGATTGTAATTCTTTGATTATTTCCATGGAGATGCAATACACCCAACTGTAGGTGATAACTCTGATTGGGTAATTTCCATGGAGGTGTGGCCCTGCCCATTCAGCATGGGCCTTGATTAGTTTACTAGGGCACTATATGAGCTCAGACAGAAGGAGCAAGCTTGCTACAGCCACGAGGGACACTTTGAAGAACACACAGTTGCTGAGAGCAACTGAGAGTGACATTTTGAAGAGCAGCTGCAGCTAAGAGAGGACAAAATGCCCCAAAAGCAACATTTTGGAGAACACCATTTTGAAATGCAACCTGGGAGCAAGCAGACGCCAATCACGTGCCTTCTGGGCTAACAGAGGTTTTCTGGATGCCAATGGCCATCCTCCAGTGGAGGTACCCGATTGTAGATGCCTTACCTTGGACACTTTATGGCCTTAAGACTGTAACTTTGTAACCAAATAAACCTCCTTTATAAAAGCTAATCCGAGGATTCTGGGAAGATGGCAGCATAGAAAGAAGTGGAAGACTTAGTCTCCCCCAGAACAATTCATAAATGAACAAAAAACCAGTAAATAACCTGGAATAACAGCGGGGAGACAAATGTGACTGTACACTCAACATCCACTGACATGAATTGGGAGGAATGCCCGAGATCACAGCATAAAATCTGTAAGTAAAACTGTGGACCTGCGCTGAGGGCCGAGAACCTAGAGCTGAGAGCCCCTCCCTCGCAGAAGCCACGCCGTGCACTTTCTCAGCCCAGCTCCAAGGGAGGTTTTTTTTTTTTTTTTTTCAAATCTTCATTTTATTGAGATATATTCACATACCACGCAGTCATACAAAACAAATCGTACTTTCGACTGTTTACAGTACCATTACATAGTGGTACATTCATCACCCAAATCAATCCCTGACACCTTCATTAGGACACACACAAAAATAACAAGAATAATAATTAGAGTGAAAAAGAGCAATTGAAGTAAAAAAGAACACTGGGTACCTTTGTCTGTTTGTTTCCTTCCCCTACTTTTCTACACATCCATCCATAAACTAGACAAAGTGGAGTTTGGTCCTTATGGCTTTCCCAATCCCATTGTCACTCCTCATAAGCTACATTTTTATACAACTGACTTCGAGATTCATGGGTTCTGGGTTGTAGTTTGATAGTTTCAGGTATCCACCACCAGCTACCCCAATTCTTTAGAACCTAAAAAGGGTTGTCTAAAGTGTGCGTAAGAGTGCCCACCAGAGTGACCTCTTGGGTCCTTTTGGATTCTCTCTGCCACTGAAGCTTATTTCATTTCCTCTCACATCCCCCTTTTGGTCAAGATGTTCTCCGTCCCACGATGCCAAGTCTACATGCCTCCCTGGGAGTCGTATTCCACGTTGCCAGGGAGATTCACTCCCCTGGGTGTCTGATCCCACGTAGGGGGGAGGGCAGTGATTTCACCTTTCAAGTTGGCTTAGCTAGAGAGACAGGGCCACATCTGAGCAACAAAGAGGCATTCGGGAGGAGGCTCTTAGGCACAACCATAGGGAGGCCTAGCCTCTCCTTTGCAGCAACCGTCTTCCCAAGGGCAAGTCCTGTGGTAGAGGGCTCAGCCCATCAAACCACCAGTCCCCTATGTCTGTGGTCATGTTAGCAACCATGGAGGTGGAGCAGGCGAATACCCCTGCATTCTCCACAGGCTCCTCAAGGGGACACTACATCTTTTTTTTTCCCCTGTTTTTTTTTTTTTTTTTTTAAACTTTCCCTTCTTTTTTAAATCAACTGTATGAAAAAAAAGTTAAAAAGAAAACAAACATACAATAAAAGAAATTTTCAAAGAGACCATAACAAGGGAGTAAGAAAAAGACAACTAACCAAAGATAACTGCTTAATTTCCAACATGTTCCTACTTTACCCCAAGAAAGTTACCTAATATAGCAACATTTCTGTGAACTTGTTCCCACTATATCCATCAGAAATTAACAGACCATAGTCATTCCTGGGCATCCCCAGAACGTTAAATAGCTTATCTGTTCTTCTTGGATTATTGTTCCCCCTTCCTTAATTGCTCTCTATTGCTAGTTCCCCTACATTCTACATTATAAACCATTTGTTTTACATTTTTCAAAGTTCACATTAGTGGTAGCATATAATATTTCTCTTTTTGTGCCTGGCTTATTTCGCTCAGCATTATGTCTTCAAGGTTCATCCATGTTGTCATATGTTTCACGAGATCGTTCCTTCTTACTGCTGCGTAGTATTCCATCGTGTGTATATACCACATTTTATTTATCCACTCATCTGTTGAAGGACATTTGGGTTGTTTCCATCTCTTAGCAATTGTGAATAATGCTGCTATGAACATTGGCGTGCAGATATCTGTTCGTGTCACTGCTTTCTGACCTTCCGGGTATATACCGAGAAGTGCAATCGCTGGATCGAATGGTAGCTCTATATCTAGTTTTCTAAGGAACTGCCAGACTGACTTCCAGAGTGGCTGAACCATTATACAGTCCCACCAACAATGAATAAGAGTTCCAATTTCTCCACATCCCCTCCAGCATTTGTAGTTTCCTGTTTGTTTAATGGCAGCCATTCTAACCGGTGTTAGATGGTATCTCATTGTGGTCTTAATTTGCATCTCTCTAATAGCTAGTGAAGCTGAACATTTTTTCATGTGTTTCTTGGCCATTTGTATTTCCTCTTCAGAGAACTGTCTTTTCATATCTTTTGCCCATTTTATAATTGGGCCGACTGCACTATTGTCATTGAGTTGTAGGATTTCTTTATATATGCAAGATATCAGTCTTTTGTCAGATACATGGTTTCCAAAAATTTTTTCCCATTGAGTTGGCTGCCTCTTTACCTTTTTGAGAAATTCCTTTGAGGTGCAGAAACTTCTAAGCTTGAGGAGTTCCCATTTATCTATTTTCTCTTTTGTTGCTTGTGCTTTGGGTGTAAAGTCTAGGAAGTGGCCGCCTAATACAAGGTCTTGAAGATGTTTTCCTACATTATCTTCTAGGAGTTTTATGGTACTTTCTTTTATATTGAGATCTTTGGTCCATTTTGAGTTAATTTTTGTGTAGGGGGTGAGGTAGGGGTCCTCTTTCATTCTTTTGGATATGGATATCCAACTCTCCCAGCCCCATTTGTTGAAAAGACCATTATGACTCAGTTCAGTGACTTTGGGGGCCTTATCAAAGATCAGTCGGCCATAGATCTGAGGGTCTATCTCTGAATTCTCAATTCGATTCCATTGATCTATATGTCTATCTTTGTGCCAGTACCATGCTGTTTTGGCAACTGTGGCTTTATAATAAGCTTCAAAGTCAGGGAGTGTAAGTCCTCCCACTTCGTTTTTCTTTTTTAGAGTGTCTTTAGCAATTTGAGGCATCTTCCCTTTCCAAATAAATTTGATAACTAGCTTTTCCAAGTCTGCAAAGTAGGTTGTTGGAATTTTGATTGGGATTGCATTGAATCTGTAGATGAGTTTGGGTAGAATTGACATCTTAATGACATTTAGTCTTCCTATCCATGAACATGGAATATTTTTCCATCTTTTAAGGTCCCCTTCTATTTCTTTTAGTAGAGTTATGTAGTTTTCTTTGTATAGGTCTTTTACATCTTTGGTTAAGTTGATTCCTAGGTACTTGATTTTTTTAGTTGCTATTGAAAATGGTATCTTTTTCTTGAGTGTCTCCTCAGTTTGTTCATTTCTAGCATATAGAAACATTACTGACTTATGTGCATTAACCTTGTATCCCGCTACTGTGCTAAATTTGTTTATTAGCTCTAGTAGCTGTATTGTCGATTTCTCAGGGTTTTCTAGATATAAGATCATATCATCTGCAAACAGTGACAGTTTTACTTCTTCTTTTCCAATTTGGATGCCTTTTATTTCTTTGTCTTGCCGGATTGCCCTGGCTAGCACTTCCAGCACAATGTTGAATAACAGTGGTGACAGCGGGCATCCTTGTCTTGTTCCTGATCTTAGGGGGAAGGCTTTCAGTCTCTCACCATTGAGTACTATGCTGGCTGTGGGTTTTTCATATATGCTCTTTATCATGTTGAGGAAGTTTCCTTCAATTCCTACCTTTTGAAGTGTTTTTATCAAAAACGGATGTTGGATATTGTCAAATGCTTTTTCAGCATCTATTGAGATGATCAATTGATTTTTCCCTTTTGACTTGTTAATGTGTTGTAATACATTGATTGATTTTCTTATGTTGAACCATCCTTGCATGCCTGGAATAAACCCCACTTGGTCATGGTGTATGATTTTTTTAATGTGTCTTTGGATTCTATTTGCAAGTATTTTGTTGAGGTTTTTTGCATCTATATTCATTAGGGAGATTGGCCGGTAGTTTTCCTTTTCTGTAGCATCTTTGCCTGGTTTTGGTATTAGATTGATGTTAGCTTCATAAAATGAGTTAGGCAGTGTTCCATTTTCTTCAATGTTTTGAAAGAGTTTGAGTAAGATTGGTGTCAGTTCTTTCTGGAAAGTTTGGTAGAATTCCCCTGTGAAGCCATCTGGCCCTGGGCATTTATTTGTGGGAAGATTTTTGATGACTGATTGGATCTCTCTGCTTGTGATGGGTTGGTTGAGGTCTTCTATTTCTTCTCTGGTCAGTCTAGGTTGTTCATATGTTTCCAGGAAATTGTCCATTTCCTCTACATTATCCAGTTTGTTGCCATACAGTTGTTCATAGTATCCTCTTATAATTTTTTTAATTTCTTCAGGATCTGCAGTTATGTCACCTTTTTCATTCATTATTTTGTTTATATGGGTCTTCTCTCTTTTTGATTTTGTCAGTCTAGCTAGGGGCTTGTCAATCTTGTTGATCTTCTCAAAGAACCAACTTTTGGTGATATTTATCCTCTCTATTGTTTTTTTGTTCTCTATGTCATTTATTTCTGCTTTAATCCTTGTTATTTCTTTTCTTGTACTTGGTTTAGGATTGGTTTGCTGTTCATTTTCTAGCTTCTTCAGTTGATCCATTAGTTCTTTGATTTTGGCTCTTTCTTCCTTTTTAATATATGCGTTTAGTGCTATAAATTTCCCCCTCAGCACTGCTTTTGCTGCATCCCATAGGTTTTGGTATGTTGTGTTCTCATTTTCATTCGTCTCTATATATTTAGCAATTTCTCTTGCTATTTCTTCTTTAACCTACTGATTGTTTAGGAGTGTGTTGTTTAATCTCCAGGTATTTGTGAATTTTCTAAGTCTCTGATGGTTATTGACTTCTAATTGTATTCCATTGTGGTCAGAGAATGTGCTTTGAATAATTTCGATCTTTTTAAATTTATTGAGGCTTGTTTTATGTCCCAGCATGTGATCTATTCTGGAGAAAGTTCCATGAGCACTAGAAAAGTATGTGTATCCTGGTGATTTGGGATGTAATGTCCTGTATATGTCTGTTAAATCTAATTCATTTATCAGATTGTTTAGGTTTTCAATTTCCTTATTGGTCTTCTGTCTGGTTGATCTATCTATAGGAGAGAGTGATGTGTTGAAGTCTCCCACAATTATTGTGGAAACATCAATTGCTTCCTTTAGTTTTGCCAGTGCTTCTCTCATGTATTTTGTGGCACCTTGATTGGGTGCATAGACATTTACGATTGTTATTTCTTCTTGCTGAATTGCCCCTTTTATTAGTATGTAGTGGCCTTCTTTGTCTCTCAAAACATCCCTGCATTTGAAGTCTATTTTATCTGAGATTAATATTGCTACACCTGCTTTCTTTTGGCTGTAGCTTGCATGAAATATTTTTTTCCATCCTTTCACTTTCAGTTTCTTTGTGTCCCTGTGTCTAAGATGAGTCTCTTGTATGCAACATATTGATGGTTCATTTTTTTTGATCCATTCTGCGAATCTGTATCTTTTAATTGGGGAGTTTAATCCATTTACATTCAACGTTATAACCGTGATGGCATTTCTTGAATCAGCCATCTTATCCTTTGGTTTATGTTTGTCATATTTTTCCCCTCTGTCTATTAATATCCTTTATTGTACACATACCGAATCTCTTTAGTACTGAACCTTTCTCCAAGTCTCTCTGTCCTTTCTTTGTTTCTCTGTCTGTAGGGCTTCCTTTAGTATCTCCAGTAGGGCAGGTCTCTTGTTAGCAAATTCTCTCAGCATTTGTTTGTCTGTGAAAAATTTAAGCTCTCCCTCAAATTTGAAGGAGAGCTTTGCTGGATAAAGTATTCTTGGCTGGAAATTTTTCTCACTCAGAATTTTAAATATATCGTGCCACTGCCTTCTCGCCTCCATGGTGGCTGCTGAGTAGTCACTACTTAGTCTTATGCTGTTTCCTTTGTATGTGGTGAATTGCTTTTCTCTTGCTGCTTTCAGAACTTGCTCCTTCTCTTCTGTGTTTGACAGTGTGATCAGTATATGTCTTGGAGTGGGTTTATTTGGATTTATTCTATTTGGGGTTCGCTGAGCATTTATGATTTGTGTATTTATGTTGTTTAGAAGATTTGGGAAGTTTTCCCCAACAATTTCTTTGAATACTCTTCCTAGACCTTTACCCTTTTCTTCCCCTTCTGGGACTCCAATGAGTCTTATATTTGGACGTTTCATATTATCTATCATATCCCTGAGGTCCATTTCGATTTTTTCAATTTTTTCCCCATTCTTTCTTTTATGCTTTCATTTTCTATTCTGTCATCTTCGAGGTCACTGATTCGTTGTTCAACTTCCTCTAGTCTTGTACTATGAGTGTCCAGAATCTTTTTAATTTGGTCAACAGTTTCTTTAATTTCCATAAGATCATCCATTTTTTTGTTTAGTCTTGCAATGTCTTCTTTATGTTCTTCTAGGTTCTTCTTGATTTCCTTTGTCTCCCGTACTATGGTCTCATTGTTCATCTTTAGTTCTTTGAGTAGCTGCTCTAGGTGCTGTGTCTCTTCTGGTATTTTGATTTGGGTGCTTCGGCTTGGGTTATCCATATCGTCTGTTTTTTTCATATGCTTTATAATTTTCTGTTGTTTTTGGCCTCGTGGCATTTGCTGAACTTGATAGGGTTCTTTTAGGATTTGTAGACCAATTGAAGTCCTTATCTCTAATTTATCAGATCTACAGCTTCGTGGAGTACACTTTCTTTAACTAACCAGCGGTGTTGTCCACGAGCCACCTGTTCTCCACAAGCCAGTTCTCCCCTTCTTAGCCTTTATGGTGAGTGGGGGAGTGAGTCTTGTGGGGTCCAATTGGTGTACCAAGCTTGCGTGTGTAGTTGGTGTTGCCTGCCCTGTATATGGGGCGTGTTTCTGGGCAGTCAGGGAGGGGGGGGGGGTGGTTCTAACAATCAAATCTCCCTGGTGATCCTAGAGTTTTAAAGCTGCTGCAATAGTCTAATCCTTCAGTTCAGTCCTGCCACAGTTTGTCTCTGCCACTGACCCACAAGTCCTTGGTATTGGCATATGGCTCCTGAGACTTGCAAGTGGGCCCCTCTTCCAGGCCGTGCACCCCGGGTCCTCTGTTGAGGGATGACTGTGCTATGTCACAGGTGAGTGCCGTCCCCCCAGGGCAGTTCTGGGCTGCTGGGCTGTGTAGGGAGGCTCCCAGTCTGCTGAAATGATGGCTGAATGGGGCTTTGTTAATTCACACTGCTCTACCTTCCCAACTCTGGGACAATCAGCTGAGGTTGCAGGGAAGGCTAATGTCCACGCCCAGTTTTGTGGTGTGTGCCTGTTATTTGAAGCACTTTCGTCACACTGGGTTGTCTGGGGCAGTTCTGGGCTATGGGGCTGGCGATGGGCAGGAGTGTTTCCTGTCCACCAGGATGATGGCTGTGAGCGGACACCCCCCTTTTCTTGGGAAGTTGTGGTGTTTATAGTGAATTTTCTCAGCCACTGGATTATTGCGTTTTGTCTCAGAGCTCTCCTAGTTCTGCTCTTGACTTGACCTGCCCAAATTGCAAGTCTTTGAAGCTTTCTGTATTGGGCTTAGATTTCGCTGATCTCAGCAGTTCCAAGTTTTCATGAGTGTTGTATGAAGTATACCCAAGGTCAGATTGCTCTGTGGTGTCCACTCCATGCAGTTCCTGGCTTTCTACCTACTTTCCTGGAGGATTAACTAAAACATACAGCTCACCAGTCTGCCATCTTGCCCCGCCTGCCAACGGAGGTTTTAATATTAACTGCTCAATACAGACAGCGAATCCTCAACAAGCAGACAGAGGCTTTTGGTGACAACTGACCTTGGGAGAATCGCAGGATAGGGAGCCCAGAGGATTGGGTGCTATCTGGCTGACGGGTGAACCTGGGAGATTTTCTGTCTCTCACTCTCTCTCTGTGGAGAAAACCTCAGCTGCTCTCAGCCCGCAAGGCATTGCAGTAAAGGCAGCCTCACACATTCAGCATTCTGAAATGAGCTGAGAGCCCCGCAGCGCGGCCCGGCGGCCCGGGGCTTCCCTTGGGGGATGGCGCACACTGATGATGTAGCACAGCATTTTCTCTCGGCTGAGGGAGGATCGCGGCTGGGAGGGGGGATCCGCTCGGAGAGCCCGGGGGTGCTGCGCCGAGTCCGGTGGTTTGTGGGACACTGAGAGAGAACTGCCGTCCCTCCCTGGCCACCCGTGCACGAAACCCACATCCAGGGTGGACGGCTCCAGCGGCACACCCAGGCTGAGTTCTCCAACTGAACACACGGGAACTGTTTCCCCACACTCCGTGGAAAAATGGTTCAGAACTGACTTGAGGGATATAAGCGACTCACAGATGCCGTGTGCTAGTTAGTTAGAGAAAATGTATATCACCAAATTGTGTCTCTGAAAAATTAGATCGATATCCTTTTTTTTTTGATACAACTTGAAAGAACCCTATCAAGCAAAACAAATGCCAAGGGGCCAAAAAGAACAGAAAATCTTAATGCATACGATAAAACCAGACGATATGGAGAATCCAGCTCCAAACACACAAATCAAGATTTCGGAGGAAACATTATACCTCACAAAATTAATTAAAGAACTACAATCAAAGAATGAAAACATGGCAAAGGATTTAAAGGACATCAAGAAGACCATGGCCCAGGATATAAGTGCCATAAAGAAGACCCTAGAAGAACATAAAGAAGACATTGCAAGAGTAAATAAAAAAATAGAAGATCTTATGGAAATAAAAGAAACTGTAGGCCAAATTAAAGACTCTGGATATTCACAATACAAGACTAGAGGAAGCTGAACAACATCTCAGTGTCCTAGAAATCCACAGAACAGAAAATGAAAGAACAAAAGAAATAATGGAGAAAAAATTGAAAAAATCTCAATGGATCTCAGGGATACGATAGATAAAATAAAACGTCCAAACTTAAGACTCATTGGTGTCCCAGAAGGGGAAGAGAAGGGTAAAGGTCTAGAAAGAGTATTCAAAGAAATTGTTGGGGAAAACTTCCCCAACCTTCTACATAATATAAACACACAAAGCATAAATGCCCAGCGAACTCCAAATGGAATAAATCCAAATAAACCCACCCCAAGACATATTCTGATCAGACTCTCAAATACTGAAGAGGAGCAAGTTCTGAAAGCAGCAAGAGAAAAGCGATTCACCACATACAAAGGAAACAATATAAGACTAAGTAGTGACTACTCAGTGGCCACTATGGAGGCGAGAAGGCAGTGGCATGACATATTTAAAATTCTGAGAGAGAAAAATTTCCAGCCAAGAATACTTTACCCAGCAAAACTCTCCTTCAAATTTGAGGGAGAGCTTAAATTTTTCACAGACAAACAAATGCTGAGAGACTTTGCCAATAAAAGACCTGCCCTACTTCAGATTCTAAAGGAAGCCCTACCAACAGAGAGACAAAGAAAGGAGAAAGAGATATAGAGAATTTTAACAGACATATATAGTACCTTACATCCCAAATCACCAGGACACTCATTTTTCTCTAGAGAGCACAGATCTTTCTTCAGAAGGGACCATAAGCTGGGACATAAAACAAGCCTCAAGAAATTAAAAAAAAAAAAAAAAAAAATTGAACATACTCAAAGAACATTCTCAAAACACAATGGAATACAAATAGAAGTCAATAATTTTTGAACTATAACTCCACTATTTACTTCCTACATGATAAAAAATGCACAAACAAATCAGTGGTTTTGATCTCAATGTAAAATACGTAATTTTAGACAACTATATAAAGGTGGGGGAATGAAGGAGTATAGGAACATAGTTTATGTGCCCTATTGAAGTGAAGGTGGTATCAAAGAAGAACAAGATTGATATGGATTTAAGAGATTAATTTTAAGACCCACAGTAAACACAAAGAAATTATCAGAGAATATAACCATAGAGATGAAAAGTAGAGTTTGGGTTAAGAGAAATGGGGGAAGGGGCAATGGGGAGTTAAGAAATGAGTGTAGGGTTGCTGTTTGAGGTGAAAGGAAATTTCTAGTAATGGATGGTGGGAAAGAGCATAACATCATTCTAAAGGTGATTAATCCCACTAATGGAAGGCTAGGGAGGTGGTGGAATGGGAAGATTTAGGCTGTATATATGTTTCCACAATTGAAAAAAGAAAAAAAAAAAAAAAGACAATCTAACTAGACGACAATTGAATGAATGCTAAGGATGAACTTGGATGGGATTGGAGGGTGGAGGACAGGTGGCTCGAAGGGACACAGTTGAGACATAAGGAAAATGAAATATAGAATGTAAGCATTGTATCATTGTTGAATCTCTTATACTTCTTAGCTGTGCTTAATGAAATTACATAAAAGAATGTTCTTGTTCATGGGAAGTACATATGTGAATTATAGTGTCTGTTCAAGGATGTGTGCAGCTAACTCTCATATGTTCATAAGACAGAGAAATATATGATGGATGATAGATAGGGAGGGAAAGAAATAGTGATGTGACAGCATGTTAAAGTTGGTAGATTGAGCTATCGGGGGAGGGGGTCAGGGTATGATGGAATTCTGTGTATGGGGCTAGCATTGTTTTTGCAACTATTCATGTAATTTTGAATTTATTTCAAAATAAAAAAAAAAGAATCAAAAAAAAAAAAAAAGCTAATCCATTGCTGGTATTTTGCAAAATGGTAGCATTAGCAAACTGGAACAGGTACTTCCTAATGAAGACAGCCTCCAGTTACACAAACTAAATTAGTTCCTTGACTTATTATGCTCTCAAAGCACTTAATATGGTGTATTACATGTCATATCTATCTCCTCAGCTAGACTACATCAGTCAATGGTCAATGATGAGGTTCTGTCTAACACACCATAGGGTAGTTGCTGCATGAAAGAACAGAATGAATACCTGCTCTGGTTTCCCCAGTTCCAAGGGATTGAAACAAGATCTCACAGAACAAGCAAACAAAAAACACACTACAACCCAAACCTACCCAAGGATCTATCTCTGGGTAATTTATTGTTCTAGACATATGGATATATAAAAACTTCAGAGGAAACAGCAGTTCCATTTAGCACATTTTGATTCATTACCCTGGCAGTTTGGATATGGCAATCTAATCAATGAACTTATAATCACGTAATTTCTTACTCATGATCCACCAAAAAAAGAACAAAATCACCACTAGAAGTAAAATAAAGTCAATACCCCTAGACTTTTTTTTTTTTTTTTTTTTGCATTCTACAAAATTAATACTTCCTTTTGTTCACAAAGTATAAACTCAGGAATCTAAAGTCCACGTGCTCCAAACAGTAGTGATTCAGAACTGCTATTCTTTATTTGACTAGGTGCCCTGAAAAACGAGATAGTCTGCAGTTACATAATTTAAGTCAGCCTTTCTGGTCTTTTTCACTTGAAATTTATGAGACTGCATAAAATTCTTCCTAGTTTGAATTCTTAAGTACCAAAGTGCCTCAATTGCAGAAGTTTACAGACAGCTAGAACTTAAGCAGAATAGTATTTTGGCTGGATTGGCTGACTCCAGCACAATTCTAATTTAATATTTGCGAGCACGGCGTTAAACAGATGCATTATTTCATTTTTTGGTGGTTACAATTCAGTGTGCTCCAATTAGACAATTATCCATCTGTCAATCAAGTGGAAACACTCTGGCAGATGATAAACAGGTAAATAAATGCCGTACCTGATGCATCTTACTGTTTCTAGGCCACTGATTTAATAGGATCATTTGTAATGCTCTTTGGGGATGCAGACTTCAGTGTGTAATGAATCTTTCTCTCTGACACATTCAAAGAACATTACAAATGTTATTTGGAGCCCCAGAATAAGTGAGGTCACGTTTTCATTTTTATGGATGGGAAAATCACGGGCGCACAGAGGTTAGGTCACACATCCAAGGTCATGCTGTCTGGGATTGCTTGCATGTCTCAATTTTCCTGCTTCAGCCAGCCGTTTCTACCCTGGAACCATACTGCACTGTCAATTTGACATGGAAATCAGGACATGCCAAACTTAAAATCCTCACAGCCACGCCTTCTACGGAGGCACTCGCCATTCCCATTTATGAGTTAGGCTATCGGAAGCGTGCTTTTGAGGACACTTCTGTGAATGGTGTGGTGGATTTAAATTTCCTTTAAAAACTATAATCCCTCCCTTGTCCTTCTTCTCCTTAAATTTTATAATTTTTTCAGCAGGGTGAAGTTTCTAACTAGCTAACAGGTTATATAAGCTAAGATTTCACGAAAGTCACAGGCCACAGTGCAAATTTCTTGTATGAAGTACACCAACAACATCTCATTATAAGCTGACACTCAGAGAATTGTGGTAATGCAGGCTGATGGGAAGCTGGGGGATGGAGGCAGTGGTTGTGTCTTTAACACTGACACACACACACATACACACACACACACACATGCACTCACACACCTATTTTCTCTCTCGTCCTCCCCCTCTCTTCAGCATTTCTCCCAGTGCTTGGCTCCATGTTAAGTTCTTTAAAACAGTCTACTAATTTTCATTTATTCATTCATTCAATCAATAATTCATTCATTCCTGCAATCAACACTGAGCTCTTATTTTGTGCATAGTGCTGGCCTAGATACTATGAAGGGTACAGATGGAACAGGGCACTAAGTATCTTGTCCCCAAGATGCTGGGTCACCAAGATACCACTAAGTCCACTGCAATTAACTTAGGGCATAAAATTCTCTAATGGCTACAACCATTCCGTAGGAATCCAGAGATGAGGCGGGATCCCTTTAGGGGTTTGGAGAACAGGCTCAGGGAATCCATCTTGAATTAGAACTTGTCCCACTAATTGGAAATGAAGCACTGAATCCAAATGCACAAAAGACTGGAAATATTTGACCCCATGGAGTATCATGAATTTAAATTTAATGTGTTATTTGTTCTTTTGACTTAGTTTTCATAAATATCATTCCATCTCCACAACTCTGCTATAAAACAGATGCTTTCCTCCATGGGATATGCCTTTATGGCCAGCAGTATATTACCTAAGAGGCTGGGGCCCAGGGACTTCCAAGGAGAACTTTGCTCCAAAGGCGTTGGTGGATGTGGTTTTGGGTGGACCAAACCCAGAAGCTGTGTTGAAATTGGGTCTGCCTGGCATCGCCTGCCAGCATCCAGCCTCACTCAGTCCATCCTGATTTCTGAATATTTCAGTCCGGGATCTGAACCCCAGCTGTGACCAACTCTGCCAGGTCCTCGTCACCCTGGGTCCTGAGTGCAGAGGATGATCTGCCACCCAAACCCACCATTTACTGCTTCTTTTTCCTCCATCTCCTTCTGACTGCAGAAATGCCAGCCTTAGGTCCCGCTAAGGAAGTCCAGTGTCTGCTTTAGCCCATCACCGAACATTAGGGAAAAGTGGAGAAGCTACAAACCAAGTGCACATCATCACCACCCGAGGGCAAGCCTTTGCCTGAAGGCAAACACATCTAACAGTAGTCCCGACCACGGAGAAGTCCAGGGAAGGACAAGCATTTACAGCAATGTTCACTTTTCTCCTTGCGAAAAGAAAGACGGAATTGAACTAGCTTGAATTTTCTTGTCACCTGAGGTGGTAAGACTACTCCAGATCTAGTCAACATTTTAAATGTCATCTGCTCCCACCTGGGGATGAAACTGCGCTTCGATTAACACCGCGGTACGAGGGCCACCAAGCTGGGGGTACAGGGCACAGTCTCCCCCTCTCCTTCTTCCCCAGGGTGACCCCTGGGGGAGAAACGTCTCTCCGGGAGAAGTCCCCATTCTGATGACTGATCACAGGAACGCCGCATCACAGAAATGAAATTGTGTTCAGAGCCTAATATCCTATTACACCAGGCTATACATATTTAATAACTTGGGTCTTTCCTCATAAATCAATTCCTCCAGGCCCTTAATCTCGTCAATATCTTTTCTGATATTGCATTTTAAATGCCATTCTCATTGCTAGGCAGAAAGGCAATCTCTTGCCTGTGATGGGATCTGGCTCCATTTACAGCCCGGAGCAGGGCCCTGTTCCCGGACTCCCTGTGTAGGTCCCAACACCTGCCAGAGCCGCCCTGCCCAGGTGCGGGCCTGACCCCTAGGAGAGGTCAAGGCCACACACCCTGGGGTCATGCCTCTTGGTGCCCTGGGAGTCTGGGACAGCTGGGGAGGCTGGTTGTGAAAGCAGAAACGAGTGCTTTCAAGGGCTGAGACATGGGGTACCCACCCACCCCCCAGGCTGGCGTGCCCTGGTGAGGATCTCTCCTGTGCAAGGGTGACGAAGGGCCCGGACCAAACGTGAGCAGGATCTCCCAGGGTGAGAAGTGCAATGTAAGAAAACTTCCAGCCTGCATTTCTCTCCCGGCCATTAGTATTATTTATTTCATCTAGTGATTATTACCAAAAATAAATCTGTCACTGAGAGGAAGGGGATGCTTTAAAGGATACATTCTGAGTGTCCTATTACACTAGGTACTCCTGGCAGGCATTCCAGGGCCTACGAGGGGGAAGAAAACTCCAACATCAGCCTGTTGGCAAGGGTGGCGATGGGGACTCTTCATCAGACATGGTTTTAGAAACCCATTTCCTTTCCTTGATTATGTACCTGGAAGGGACTCGTGGGAAAGGCAGATTTTTTTTTTTCTTTTTTTGCATTTGTATAACCCATTGGAGTTACTAATCATGATCTGCTATATCCTGATAAGGCAACATTATTATGAAAAGACATGCAGCCAAGGATTGACAAAAAAGCACAAAGTAAGCCACGTGTCAGTATTTCAGAGGTTATCTTGGTCAGCTCTGTTGTTGACTTGCTGTGTGACCTTGAACAAGCCACTCTGTTGCCCTGGTCTCTTCCTTCCTCCAAAATTTCTATCCTCACAACTATATCATGAGAAATAATTCCAAATATGTAAAGCAACGCATCTATTCATTTCTTAAATACTGAACACAAGAAAAGCAACTGCCAAAGTGCTCTGAAAGTTTCCCAAATGTACTTTCTCCTCTTTAGACGATTTTTCATGGTGTAATTTATAGGGTCATCTTGACTTCCTGTTTTTTCACTTTCTTCACATGTTAAACAAAGATAACAATACCTCCCAGTGAGATATTGTGAGGCTAAAGAACATCCCTTAAGGGTATGTGGCTCCTTGAAGGGCAAAGGGTACCAAGCCAAATGAAAGTGCCATCATCATTCTCTTTGCAGACAACAGAGAGACTAAAACTCAGCAAAGTCAAGTGACTTTCAACTCCCATGAGCTGGTAGTGCTGGGGATTAATACTCAGAGAGAAAAGTCTGTTCTTCAGCTCCATTCTAGCCATGCTGGGCTGCCCTCCTTTAGCCAGTGTTCAGAACACAGAGCCAGCCGGCCTGAATTAACACCATTCATGCAATCCACAAGAGAAGGTGGCAAATGCCTTGTTGAAGTACAAATATCTATCAGTGACATTCTCTCCACTGCCTTTGCTGGCAATTCTGCTGCAAATGGTAATCCAATTTGTTGAGATTTATTTATTCTTATCATTTTTTTTTTTTTTTTTTTGCAATTATACGAGGTAGTCATCACCCCAGCCTCTGGGCACATGTACAGCTGTTAATGTAGAAATTTAAAATATTAACACGCTTTGCAGCCAGGTTGGCCCATTTACTTCAATCAAACAAGAATCCAACTGAACAGATGGGTCTTGCACCGGGCCCCGAAGGCCATCAGAGATTTGTTCTTTCTTTGCAGGGTTTCTAACCCAGCCATGATCAGAGTTTATAGCTATAAAGCGGTTTATGGATGACTTGTGACCAAAATCCAGTGACCATCTTTAGAGGAGGCTTTAGCAGAGTGATATGGGCCTCGCTCCATTTAGCCACTGGAGAGCCAAACTGTAACTTGTTCTAGCATCATTAAAAATAGAAATTACCACCGTTGCTGACCTTCTTGGTTGCTATTTCAGGAAAGCAGCTTTTGACTTAATGGTTATGGAAAAAGAACATGTGTTGGGGTCTTGGGAACTTTCAGTTGTATCCTAACAGTGAGAAAGTTGTAATGATCTAGCATATTCTGCAGATAAATGAAGAGACAACACAGCTGAAGATTTGATCTCTACATCAGTCAGATTGCTGACTAAGGATGGAAAGCTCTGTCTATTACAGACTGATAAGGCCCTCGTTGCCCAGGCTACTTGACTCCTGGTAGGCTACAGAGCTAATTTAGCCATTTCAGTATTCTCGATTATTCTTTGTTAACACAAGTCAACGTTTTTTGATGGAGAGAATTAGACACCTAGCCCTGCACTCAGCTCTTTTGACTTTTAGGTGCCTTTGGAACAAGCTTTGGAAATGAAAGGGCTCAATCCTCTCTCACAGGGGAAGTGTTAGGCAGAGAAAGTCAGCTCATTTCCTTAAAGTTCCCAAGTTACTTTAATAGGTATCCGCTGGCCTGGAACCCCACACTTTGGGGGATCTCAGAGTATGCAAAACCTCCTGTAGAGCTCCCATTTGACCTATTCCCTAAGCCAGGGCCACCCCTGGGTGGATACGGGGGACCTGCAGCACAAAAGATCAGTTTCCCTGGGGACCTTTAAGAGTCTGCAGGTGGCCTGGGTGGCAGCTGCTCAGTCCCTGGACCTGCTCAGGTCTGCCCTGACTTTGATCTGCAGACTGTCTTTAAGGAAAACTAACAGTAGGAGCAGCAACACACAGAAAACCCCAACAAACACAGACATTGGGAAAGGCCCCTGCATAGTCTTCATATCTGGAGACGTGTAACACGGCACCACCCATCGTGCACAGATCTCCAAAGTGCAGACAGTAACCAATCCGCTTTGCTTCAGAAACAGTAAATGCAGGGAGCATTGAAGAAGTGGGCTGAACTACTCAGACCCTTTACAGAAAATGGCGTTGGCCTGGCCAGGATGCTAACAGCAGACAAGGCTCCCAAGGTATAAAAATTAAGAGAGCTCAGAGCTGTAGCGTCACACTTAACATCAGCTTCAGCCCACCCTGCGAGGACGAGCTTCTCCGGCCTTGGCCATCCCTTCCCCTCGTGAGCGCTGACCACATGCATTTTAACATTACAAGTGTGACGTCTACACACGTCCTTTCAATGAAAATTTCCATCGCCAATTTGCGGAAATCAGCTGAAAGCCCAGCTCCTAACAATGACGGCCCAGAGATCATCCTCATGATATATAGCTACTTAAGTTTGCATTCTAGAAACAGGAGATAAATTCAAGGTTCCTATGGATGACTCCCAAGTTTTCAAAAGTAAAGAACAGGAGAAGCCACATTTTTATGGTCTTCTGGTAGACTTTGTACAGCAATCTTTTTTTTCGCTTGCAGATGATAATTTGAAAATGTAAATCATGATACAAAACAGTGACATAAAGCACTTACATTCTAGTCCAGGAGGATTCTTTTGGGGTTAATCTGGAAGAATTTTTATAAATCACATTATTTTGCTAGTGAGTTCACTGTGGAGGAACTTAAAGTTTTCTTCTATTCAATGTGTTAAAAGTTTTATTTTTAATTTGCTTGTTTGCTTTTAGTTTTAAAACATGAATGGACGTTCTGTAGCTATTAAAATGGTTGCATTATTCTGGTTTACCCTGCTGCTAATGGGGTATATTACATTGGCAGACTTTTCTAATGATGAACCACCCTTGCATTTCCGGAATGTATCCAATTTGGTGGCTTACAAAATGCCAGGTTAGGCTTTTTTTTAATATATATGTATATAAAAGAAATTTTATAAGTGAGACTGGCCTCTAATTTTTTCCTTTTTTTGTACTGTCCTTTTCTTGTTTTGGTACTAAGGATACTAGACTATGAATGAGTTGGGAAGTGGTTCCTCCTTTTCTATTCTCTGAAGGAGTATGTAAAAGGTCGCCATAATGTCCTTGAATGTTTGGTAGAACTTGCTGGTAAAAACCATGTTTGGTCTACTTGCTTCGATGTATGATTTTTTAAATTCATTTTTTTAATTGTCATTCCATTTTTCCTTAGAAGCCTATGGCCAAAGTTCAAATATACTTTCTCCTTCTCTGTCTTCCCCAGAACTACTAGAAGATATGGTGGTTGTGGCTATTGTGTGTGTGCACGTGTGTATGTGTGTGTACATGAGTGAGAGTTGGGGGGGGGGACAGAGAGAGAGAGACAGAGACACAGAGAAAGCACATAACTGGAGTAGCAATTACCAAACTAGAAGTTGCATCCAGATAAGAACTTTGGGCTGCAGGGCCTTTTCACTGATCATTGAATGAAATGGGTGGTCTATAAAGTGAGCTCCAGAATGGGCACTCACTTTGTTTAAGTTTCCCTGGATGACTGTTAGGGCACTTTGTTAAACAGAGGAGAAAATACAGTCTTTAAGCAATCATTCGACATCTTGGATCTGAATTCCCAATGCCACACTTTGGTTACAATTCCAGAAACTTTAACTGATTAGGTTTGGCTGTTGAATTGATCAATATTTAGAAATAAAATTAACACTACATATGTATGTGTACAAAGGGAAAAAAAAGGACTGGAAGGAGATATGAAAATGTTAACAAGTGACACTAGGAATGATTTTCTTTTTTGCTTCCTTTTTAATGCTTCTTTCATGTTTCCAAGTTTAAGCATATCTTCTTTTGTAAAAAGGAAAAATAAGAAAAAAATTAAAATGACAAACCTAGACCCAGGAAAAGTGCACCCTCCCACCTGTGTTTCTATTTACTTTCTTGCTCAGATTAAGAGGCTCTTCCTTTCTCTTATTCATTCTTCTCCTTTTTCCTTTATTTCCATGTTATATTCTTTGCCCCCACTGCACTTCTCCCTGCTTTCTCTTCTCAGCCTTCATTCGTAACGAGAAGGAAATTGGCTGGTCTTCCCAAGGCCTCTGCTTCCTCTCCTGACCAGAGGCATGGAGAAAGCTCCGAAGCACAACTGCCTCCCAACTGCAGCCCAATTTGAGAGATGGATAATTACATCATTTAGCTGGAAGCGTGACACCTGCTAGACACAGGCAGTGGTGTGTGCTGTCGGGGTGCAGGGCTGCAGCCAGGACAGGCTGCTTCTTGGCATTGCCAGACTATAAAGAAATGAAGTCAAGGCCATAGCTGCAAGGATTCATTTCAGCGTTCATGCCTCAAGAGAGAGATGGCAGTGGGCAAACGGAGCAGAAGGTCAGTATGTGTTTGCGGCAAAGAGTCGGTTTTGATTTACTACATTTAAGAAAAGATCCTTTCTCTATAAATCTGTTACTCAGGATGTGATATGGCCTATAAGTCAGGAGGCAATTTCCAAAAGGGGAAGGTCATTCAAAGGTCAGCCAATGACTGTCATTGGCAAAGCATTGGGGAAAGCAGAATTCCCATTTTCCCTGGGAATGGTGGCAAGTCTACTGAAGATTTCATATTTCCCATTGTAGATGTGGGAAGCAGTAAATGGAAGAAGCCAAATGATCTTAATGATCTACAGGGCTATGCCATTATTTCTACCCCTGACTCCTACGTTGATTCATCTGCCAGCCTCCTTATTTTTAGAAGGAATGATTACTAATGAGGGTGCATTTGATGATCAAATTTGTTAATGGCAGAGCAGGATAACTAATCATGGGATGAAGCGTCCCACATTTGAACTTTATCAGGGCTTCCCATTCCCTTCCCAGAACTGTAGATAATTATTTCACAATTTGAGTGTAATAAACAAGAGTGGCATGTATGCTCTTTTCTTTTTTGCTAGCTCTTTCTCTGTTAATGCAAAGACCAAAGTAAGGACTGCGACACAGAGAGTCAGCAAACAGGCAATAATATCTTGAGCAATCAGAAAGCACACGGTGCTTAGCGCCTCCCAGGCTTCTGCTGCCAGATCACTGCAGTTCTGAAGCTCCACTTGCAGAGCACATTTGAGAAGTGACACTGGAGGGATGACAAGAGAACCCAGGGGCTGTGGACAGACAGGCTGGGCCTTGGGCAAGGCACTGGACATCTTGCGGTTGAGGTTTCTTACTTGAGGAACTGGGATAGGCAAGTATTCCCGAGCTGCTGTGAGGATGAAATGAGATGAGTGATGTGGAGAAGGCTTTCCAAGTTGCCTGGAAAGAGTGGGCCCTCCTGTTTTCGGGGTGTGGGAGCAGCGTGGGTCACAACAGGATCAGAAAATCTGGATCTGGATTTGTCTAAACTTACCCTGCAAATCCTGAGTCTTTTCTTAAATCTCCACATTCCTTCCTATCTTCATCTGCAATACTGCAATCATGGACATTTAATATATAACAATAACATTAATGACAGTTGGCATTTGCAGGATAGCCTCCAAAATGTGTTCATGTACACAATCTCATTTTATTATAATAAATGCTGACTGAGGGTGGCAAGGCCGCTTTCTCCAGATAAAGAGCCTGAGGTTCAGACAGACTGACTTTCACAAAGTTGTACAGAAAACAGTCAAGCTGGAGCCACCTCTTTCTTCTACTGGTTGTGTTTTCATTTTACTGTGCAAAAGCTTGGCACTCCTTGGTTCTATGAAAATAGCAAGACACCCAGTGGCCCATCGTCTTTTGAAACTGCTGAAAAACCGAGGGAGGTTTCCTCTCCATTATCTTTACTTTTGGTCTTTGTATCAGAAGTCTAGATTTGGTCCAGAGTCAAATGGGAAACTGCTTTGAAGACTCCTAAACTCTGTAATAGATGTCAAGTGTGATCATTTCAAACATGTAGGGCTTTGCAATGTAAAGGCCTGGGTCAGGGATTGCAAAATTGCTTTCTATTTTTGGTTCCAAGTGTATCCAACAATTCCTCCAAGAATTTCATACTTAAGTGGGATACATACCTTCTACAGATATGTCAGGGAATGCAATCTGCAAATGTTAGAAAATGCACATGCTACCAGCAGGAGCTCTACAAATGACTTGGAGCATCTAGGGAAGGATGTCCCTGAATTATCAGAGTTGCTATTATAATGCATCATCCAAGGGTGGTTGACTGGAGTATGGGTAGAGAACAAAATTACAAACTCTGGGATAGTTAAATGAAAAGTAAAGCAGGCCCCAAATTAAGCAACTCTTGGGAACTTTCATGTTCAGTCAATGAACCTTTGTAAAGCATCTGAGAGATGCATGTGTTTTATGATTTTTTTCTGATTTTAGTAAAACATCAGTGCCTTTTAGTAAGACTGTGGGAATTGTGTGCATTGTTTCTTATTAAGAAAGAAACTTCATCTGGGTAGTTGAAATGGAATCAAATAAGCATAGTGTTCATCTCTGTAGCCATTCCTAGTCCGAGCCCAGATTTTTATGTGTGTGTGTATGTGTGTGTGCATGAGTGTGTATTTATACATACACCTATTTTTTTTTAACTTTTTAAAACCAAAGTCTTTACACTTGTACCTAAAAGTAAAAAAAATTTCTTTTAGTCTATATCTGTAAACTGTAATGTAATTTCCTTGCCCTGTCTGGTGATAATGAATTAGTTTTTGCACTTACATACGATTTTTATATACCAAAGATACGATAATGTTATTGAAAGCTTCTTCCTGAGATGAGTCTATAGTCAGATCATCATGTATGTGCTATTTCTTCCTTCCAACTGAACACTGTTGAGGTTCATGAACCCTACTTGGAAGGAAGATCCTCTTAACATGTTGCAACTTAAAATTCCAAATAAATAAATCTTTTATTTTTTCAAATTCTACATCTAGTTCATGTATCTAAATATTTCATAAGAGCTCTTAAAATATAATCATTATGAAAATGTTGAACTTTTTAAAGAGAGATTTCAATTTCCCCTTTTTTCTTGTTCTTCTATGCTTGTACCATTTTTCTCTCTTATTTTGCTTTCTGTAAATGACAGAGCGAGAACTGTTTGTTCTCTCCTCTGCATCTTCCATCATCCCTGCATATCCTTCTCTGTCTGGAACAGTCTCTACTGTTTCCTGCTGCACATCCATTTGAACTTAGGCCAGCTCTCCTCCAGTCTTCTTTCCTCCCCCTGCCTCCTTCTCTCTTCTAGGATAAGGAAATAGTAATACAAAAGAGAACAAGCAAACCATTTCTCTATCTTTAATACATGTTTCAGTCCCTTTGTGTCACATTTTCCTGGCTACTTGTCTGCTATTCCCTCTCTAGAATTCTTCTGCTTTGTGCATTTGTCTCCTTATCACGACATAGCCAAAATAGGGTGCTTTAAGTCCTACATTCCTTCCTCTTAGACATTCATAAAATTGGTTGGCTATTCTTTCTATTCCCATATGATTCTGGACAGCCAGAATAATTTGCAGTACCCTTTCTTTCTTTGATTCTTGCAGCAACATGCTCACCAAGAATTCAAGGGCTGGACTAGAGTTTAAAACCCCTAAAACAGGTTCCTGTTGAAGATGTGTTACACAGTACAGGTATTTTTCTTTCCTTTCTCCAGAGACTCAATTAAAATATCTGTCAATGAATAAACTTACAAGAGCAAAGAGAATGGCAAGGGAGTTTTTGGTGTATGTCAGTTTTCAGCGTATGTCAGAATCCCTATAATGGAGTGTGCTAGTTAAGGAAGCCAGCCCTGGTTCTCCTAGCTCTTACTAAAACCCCGCATGGGAGAAAAACTCCGCAAGTGGGGGAAGACTAAGACAGCCAGCAGTGAGGAAACCAAGCTCCCCAGAAAAGTAAACCAAACTGTTCTCCCCTAAACATAAACAGACTACCAAGCATTACTATACATATGAAGAAACCTGTAGCATAAAAGAGACAGAATGAGTTATTTAAACAAACCAATCAATCCTGGCATAAATGGAAATGATTCAGAAACAAAAGTTAAGTAAAAAATTCTAACTGGTACACTTAAAAGATATTTGAGAAGTTCTGCAACTGTAAAATAAAAATAACATTGAGTGAAGACATGATGATGAGAAAAGCAAATAAACTTTTGAAGCTAAAATAATGTAATTAACAAACAAAAACATTTACTTGTTTTTATTTGATACTTTTTATTTAATTTTTTTTGACTAAAAGTTAAAACAGCAAATACGAGAACAGGATAAGAGGCACTGAGCATCACCCTTGTAAGTCTATCATCAGACTGATGGTATTTCAGAAAGAAATAAAGGAGAAAATGGAAGTGAAAATAATTATGAAAAAAGGGAGATTCCTATTGCAAACTTCTGCTACACTGTCTGCATTCTTTTGTCTGCTGCACATTTCTTTAGTTCCCTGTTACCCCTACCATTTAAAGTCTGCTCAGATCATTGGTCCTACTGGGTTGTCTAGAATTTCAGAAATTTCAGGGGCAAGTTTTTTTTTTTTAAAGCAGTTTTATTGAGATATATTCACACATCATACAATCCACCCAAAGTGTACAATCCACGGCTCTCAGTATATTCAGAGAGTTGCATATTCATCACCAAAATTTCAGAACATTTTCATTACTCCAAAAAGAAAAACCCCATACCTCTTATACCCCCTTATTACTGACACTTTGCATTGGTGTGGTACCTTTGTTACAAATGATGAAAGAATATTAAAATATTACTGTTAACTATAGCCCATAGTTTGCCTTAAGTGTATCTTTCCCATATGCCACCCTATTGTTAACACTTTGTAATAGTGAAGTACATTTGTTCTAGTTCAGGAAAGAACATTCTTATACTTATACTATTAACCACAGTCATTGTCACAACAAGGTTCACTATGTTATACAGTCCCATGTTTTATCCTCTAGCTTTCCTTCTAGGAACATTCACAGCCTTGAACTTCCCCTTTCAACCATTCTCAGGCATAATTCTGTGCTGTTAATTACACTCACAATAACATGCTATCAGCACCTCTATCCATTTACAAACATTGACAATCAACCTAATTAAAAACGCCTTGTCAAAAATCAATTGACCATAGATGTGAGGGTCAATTTCTGAATCTCAGTTCGATTCTATTGGCCGACATATCTATCTTTATGCCATTACCATGCTGTTTTGACCACTGCAGCTTTGTAATATGCTTTAAAGTCAGGAAGTGTGAGTCCTCCAACTTTGTTCTTCCTTTCCAAGATGTTTTTGGCTATTCAAGGCCCCTTACCTTTCCAAAAACGTTTGATAATTGGCTTTTCAATTTGCAAGATAGGCTAACGGAATTTTGATTAGGATTATGTTGAATCTGTAAATCAATTTGGGTAGAACTGACATCTTAACAATATTCAGTCTTCCAATCTATGAACACAGAATGTCTTTTCATTTAGTTAGGTCTTCTTTGATTTCTTTTAGCAATGTGTTGTAGTTTTCTGAGTATATAGGTCTTTCACATCCTTGATTGAATTTATTCCTGGATGTTTGATTCTTTCAGCTGCTCTTGTAAATGGATTTTTTTTTCTTGATACCCTCTTCAGATTGCTCATTACTAGTGTGTACAAACACTACTGATTTTTACGTGTTGACCTTGTACCCCAGAACTTGGCTGCACTCATTTATTAGCTCTAGTAGCTTTGTTGTAGATTTTTCAGGACTTTCTATATATGGGAACATGTCATTTGCAAATAGCGAACATTTTACTTCTTCCTTTCCAATCTGGTTGCACAATGTTGAATAACAATAGTGACAGTGGGCATCCTTGTCTTGTTCCAGATCTTAGAGGGAAAGCTTTCAGCTTTTCACAATTGAATATAAGGTTAGCTGTGAGATTTCATGTATGTCCTTTATTATGTTGAGGAAGTTTCCTTCTATTCTCATCTTTTGAAGTGGTTTCAGCAAGAAAGGATGCTGTCTGATAAGTCTAGTTCATTTATCATATTATTCAGGTTCTGTTTCCTTATTGATTCTCTGTCTAGATGTTCTATCTTGATGAGAGTGCTGTATTGAAGTCTCCAATTATTATTGTAGAGACATCTATTTCTTCCTTCAGTTTTGCCAGTGTTTGCCTCATGTATTTTGGGGCACGCTGGTTTGGAGCGTAAATATTTATAATGTTTTCTTCTTCTTGGTGGAGTGCCCCTTTTATTAATAGTGTCCTTTGTCTCTTATAACAGTTTTGCACTTAAAGTCTATTTTTTCTGATATTAGTTTAGCTACCCCAGCTGTTTTTGGTTACTATTTGTATGGAATATCTTTTTCCAACCTTTCACTTTCAACACATTTGTGTCCCTGGGTTTAAGGTGAGTCTCCTGTAGACAGCATACAGATGGATCATACTTTTAAATCCATTCTGCCAATTTGTGTCTTTTGATTAGGGAGTTTAATCCACTAACATTCAATGATATTACTCTATAGGTAGTACTTACACTTCAGTACTTTTATCCTTTGGTTTCTATATGTCATACCTTATTTTTGTCTCTCTAGTTATCCTTTTAGTTACCCTACTGATAATCTTCATTTCTACACTCTCCTTCAAACCTCTCTTTCCTGTCTTTTCCTTTTACCCTGCAGAACTCTCTGTAGGATTTCTTGTAGGACAGGTCAGTCTCTTGTTGAGGAATTCTCTGTTTCTGTTTATCTGTGAATATGTAAACTCTCCCTCGTTTTCAAAGGACCATTTTGCCAGATAAAGATTTCTTGGCTGGCAGTTTTTCTCTTCCAGTACCTTAAATATATCATACCATTACCTTCTTGCCTCCATGGTTTCTGATGAGAAATCAGCACTTAGTCTTACTGCATTTCCTTTGTATGTGATGAATTGATTTTCTCTTGCTGCTTTCAGTATTTTCTTATCTTTGGTATTTGACATTCTGATTTGTATGTGTCTCAGAGTAGGTCTATTAGGATTTATTCTGTTTGGAGTACACTGACACTGCACTTCTTGAACATGTGTATTTATGACTTTCATTAGAGTTGGGAAATTTTGGGCCACTATTTCTTCAACTATTCTTTCTGCCCCTTTTCCTTTCTCCTGCTGGGACACCCATGATGTGTATGCTTGTGTGCTTTGTGCTGTCATTAAAATCCCTGAGACCCTGCTCTTTTTTTCTCATTCTTTTTTCTATCTGTTCTTCTGTATGTAAGATTTCAACTACCTTGTCTTTTAGCTTGCTGGTTCTTTCTTCTGCCTATTCAGATCTGCTTTTGCATGCTTCTAGTATATTGTTAATCTCTTTGATTGCATTGTTCATGCCCATCATTTATGTTATTTTTTTTCATGTTTTCAAATTCTTCTCTGTGTTCACACAGTGTCTTCTTACTATCCTTTATCTCTTCTGTCATATTTTCTTTCATCTCCTTGAATTGATTCAGGAGATTTGTTTGAACATCTTTGATTAGTTGTTGCAAATTCTGTCTTCTCTGAAGTTTTCATTTTTTCCTTTGACTAGAACATATCTTCTTGTTTCCTACTATGGTTTGTAAATTCTTTACTGGTTTCCAGGCATCTGGTTACATTGATGGGTTTACTCCGGAGGTCAGTTTCTCTCTCTTGCCTAGGGATTTTTTTTGCTGAATTGCCTTGTGCTAAGCCACTTCTTTGACACTTGGTTCAGCTTATTACAGACCTTTAGATGAGCTTGAGTTTAACTGATCAGATATATTCAGCTCTTATTCATCTGATTCTTGCCCTGGATATATGGTACAATTTTTGACATTGCACTATTTGTGCTATTTTTTCACCCCCAGGAGAAAGCTTCCTTTCCCTGCTCCTTCTCTGGGAATGCTCATCTGCTCTATTTGTTTTTGATTTGTCTCTATAGTTTTTTTAAATACTCCTTTTATTGACTCTAGCTGCTTTTGCCTGGAGGGCAAATTCTGGGAGAAGAGTCACCCTGGAGAGGACTAAGTCAGTATTTCCCAGTCAAAACGGAGCTGGGGACCCATGAAGGGGCTGTGGGTTGGTTCCAAAGTGCCCTGAGGAGATCTGGAAGGATGCTAAACTTCTCTTTGATGGTGTGCCAGTTTGTATATATTATGTCCCCCAGAAAAAAACATATTCTTTACTGCAGTCTTGTGTGGGCAGAAGTATTAGTGCTGATTAGATTGTAATTCTTTGAGTGTTTCCATGGAGATGTGACCCACCCAACTGTGGGTGATAACTCTGATTAGATAATTTCCATGGAGGTGTGGCCCTGCCCATTCAGCATGGGCCTTGATTAGTTTACTGGGGCACTATAAAAGCTCAGACAGAAGGAGTGAGCTTGCTACAGCCAAGAGGGACACTTTGAAGAATGCACAGGAGCTGAGAGAGGAGCTTCAGCTTACAGAGACATTTTGGAGACGGCCTTTGAAAGCAGACTTTTGTCTGGAGAAGCTAAGAGAGGACAAATGCCCCAAGAGCAAACTAAGAGTGACATTTTTGAGGAGCTGAAGTCTAGGGAGGAATGTCCTGGGAGAAAGCCATTTTGAAACCAGAACTCCAGAGCAGATGCCAGCCATGTGCCTTCCCAGCTGACAGAGGTTTTCCGGACGTCACTGGCCATCCTCCAGTGAAGGTACCTGATTACTGATGTGTTACCTTGGACACTTTATGGCCTTAAGACTGTAACTGTGTAACCAAATAAACCCCTTTTATAAAAGCCAGTCCATTTCTGGTGTTTTGCATTCCAGCAGCATTAGCAAACTGGAACAGATGGCTCCCTAATTCTGTGCTTTCTTGACCTGCCCAGCAGATGGTGCCCTAAGGTTGTATTGTGCCTTTACATCTCCACCGAGTCCACCCCTGTGGGTGGCATGGTTTAAACAGCAGCTGCCAGCTGCTTTTGTCCAGGGCAGTTTGAAACCTAGCACAGAGCTGGGACCCAGGGCTCTGAATTCACTAATCAAAAACTGTGATTGGTGCTGAGCTATGCCCACCCTCCCTTTTTTGGGGTAAGAGCCTCCCTTCAGCAAACTGTTCCCTGGAGCCCCAAGAAAGCACTGTGTCTCTAAATTCCCCCTGCTTCCACCCCTGTCAGGGACAAGGTTGAAATAGAGGCTGCTGGCTGATTGTTGTCCCAGGCTGGTTGAAAATGTAGCTGCCCTCAGAGCCAGGACCCAGTGTACTAATCAAGAGCTGTGATCAGGGCAAAGCCATGATGCCTTCCCCCAACCCCTTCTTAGGGAAGAGGACTTTCATTTCCAGTTAGGGACTGGATCCTGGTGGCCGGCCATGACAGTGGGGGATGGGTACCAGCCTCTGGAGCCCCCAAACAGTTGCTTCAGACAGTTTCTGGCTGTGCTGGAGGATGAACCTAGTCTTGAAGCTCCCTGCCCCATCGTCTTACCCTGAAACTGCCCCCAGGGATGAGTTTTTAAGATACTTGTTTAAAATTTCCTTGATACAGTCTTTTTGTCTGTTGTTCGCAAGTATTTTCTAATCATCAAAAGCACCACCATAGACACCACGATCATGTACAGCTCCACAGTCTCCTTTACCATCACAGTCACCATCAACACCACATCCACCAACGCCACCAAAGCCACCATCTCAAAAATGGTCACCCTCACCTCTACAGTCACCTCCACAACAGCCTCTATCAGCACCACAATGACCATCACCAGACACCCTCACCTCCACAGTCACCATGACCACATCCCCCTTCACCAATACAGTCACCTTCACTATCACAGTCACCTTCTGCCCCCTAGCCACCATTATCACCAGAGTCACCTTCACCATCATCCTTACAACCTCACTCACCTTCTTCACCACAGCCACCATCAACAAAGACACCTTATCTACCTCAGCAACATACCTCACCAGAGTCACCATTGCAACCACAGCCACCATTACCAACAGAGTTAAACTCACCAACACAGTTGCCTCTCCCACCACAGTCACCTGGCACCACCACAGACACTATCACTACCACAGTCATTGCCACCACAGTCACCTGCACCATGGACACCATCATCACCCTAGTCACCGTTACCATCCCAGGCCCTTCACCTCCACAGTCACCTCTCCTACCACAGCCATCTTCAGTGCAACAGCACCTTGAACACCAGAGCCACCTCCACTTTCAGAGTCTCCTTCTCCACCAGTTACCACCAGCACCACAGCACCCTTAACCACCACAGCCAGCTTCACCTCCACTCAACGTGGAGTCACCTTCACCAGCACAGTCACCTTCACCAGCACAGTCACCTTTTCCACCCAGTCACTATCACTGCCACATTCATCTGCTCCACAACAGTCACATTCTCCACCAGTCACCATCACTGCTGTGCCAGTTTAAAACTATTATGGGTCCCAGAAGAGCCATGATCTTTTAATCCAGTCTTGTTGGGTGCAATCTTTTGATTGCTTCCATGGAGATGTGACTCACCCAATGTGGGTGAGACCTTTGATTAAAGCATTTCCATGGAGGTGTGGACCTCACCCTTTCAGGGTGGGTCTTGATTAGTTCATTGGAGTATTTAAAAGAGAAGCTAAGAGTCAATGCTGATGCTTGGAGATGCTTGGAGATGCAGACAGAAGGACATCTGAGATGCTTAGCTAAGAGAAGAAGCCCAGAGTTTGCTCTAGAGAAGCTAAGAAAAGGCCCCCAGATGCTTACAGAGAGATGCACTGGGAGAAAGAAGCAAGGACACACAGGAGCTGAGAGACAGGAGTGAAGACAGAAGCCCAAAGACATTTTGGAGAAAGTCATTTTGAAACACAACCTGGGAGCAAAGGACCAGCAGACACCAGCCATGTGCCTTCCCAGCTGCCTCAGTTTGGACACTTTTATGGCCTTAGAACTGTAACTATGTAACCTAATAAATTTCCTTTATAAAAGCCAATCCATTTCTGGTATTTTGCATAATGACAGCTCTAGCAAACCAGAACAACCACAACAGCCAAATTGACCACCAGAGTCACTTTCATCACATTAGCTATCACCACCACAATAACTATCACCAATGACTGTCACCACCACAACCAACACTGCCCAACACAACAGCCACAGTGCCCTACACAACAGCCACAACAGCCAAATGCACCACCAGAGTCACTTTCATCACCATATTAACTATCACCACCACAATCAACATTGCCCTACACTGTACCTTCTCAGCCACAGTCACCTTCACAACTGCAACCACCTATAACACCACACTAATCTTACCCACCACACTCATCTTTACCACTAGAGTCACTTTCTCAACTACAGCCATCAACACCACAGTCACCTTCTCTACCGAGGCAATAACAGCAACAAAATCACCATCGGCAGTATAGCCACTTTCACAACAGAGTCACCTTCACCAACACTGTCTCCTTTACTACCACAGCCACTTCGACCACCACAGTCACCATGACCACCAGATTCAACTTTAGAAACACAGTAACTTTCTGCTCCATAGCCCTCATCACCACCACATCAACTTCTCCACCTCAACTGACCATGCTACATAGGTCATCTTCATCATCACAGCCACCATCACTACCAGTCACCTTCAACCCCAGGTCACCTTCTCCACCACAGTCATCTATTACAAACAATCCCTGTTAACACCGCAGCCACTCCTGCCACCAAAATAACCATCATCAACACAGCCACCATCATCATCACAGCCACCTTCTCCACTAGAGTCACAGGCACCAGCACAGCCACTTTTACCACCCCAGCTACCATTACCAATATCGTCAACTTCACTACCACAGTCAACCTTCATCACCACAGCAAACTTATTCTCCACGTGATCTTCTCTCCCCCCAAACCACTTTCTCCACCATAGCCTCTTTCACCATCATAGCTACTTCTGTCTCTCCACAGCCACCATCACCACCATAGTCACCTTCACCACCATGGCCAACTGCCCAGCAAGTCACCATCAGCACCACAGCCACCTTCACAGTTACAGCCACCATCTCCACCACAGTCACAACAGTCCCACAGCCACCTTATCAACCACAGCCACCTTTACGACGACAACCACTTTCACCACCACAGACATATTCTCCTTGAGACACTTCACCACCACAGTCAACTTTACCACCATGCGCTCTGTCACCACCAAAGCCATCTTCACCTCTATAGTCACCTTAATTCCACAGTAACCTTCTCAACCACACAACCATCACCCCATAGTCACCTTCACCACCACAGCTACTTTCATCACCACAGTCAACATCATCAGCAGTGACCATCAAGAAGACAGCCACTTCCTCTACCACAGCCACCTCTCTCTACCACATTCACCATATCCGCTGTAGCCACCTTCTCAAGCACCACAGACAGCTTCAACTTCACTGCTACAGCCACTTTCACCACCATAGTTACCTTCACCACCACAGCCACCATCACCACCACAGCCCACTCCACCACGATGGCCACCTTCACCACCAACACCACTATCACTTTCACCATTGCACTCACCTGCGCTACCACATCTCCTTCAGCAGCACAGTCACTTCCTCCACCTTCTCAACCACAGTCACCTTCATCACCACACCCACTTTCACCTATACAGCCCCCATCACCACCACAGCCCCCATCACCAATACAGCTACCTACACAGTCATTTCACCCCCAGGTACCACCCCTCCCGTCGGTACCACTCCTGCTGACACTATGTGTGAATTTTTGGGAACAACCGATCTCAAGCTTTTTCTCTGTCTAAAAAAAAATGTACTCACTAAGCAATTGAATAGTTTTAACAAGATTACAAAGAGACATGCTTAAAACTTAAGTGATCTTTAAATTGGTTATCAGCACTCACTGATGTGCTAATTCTAAAACATTTTTTATGGGTTAATATATTATATATCTCTCCAAACCAACTCTTGACCAATAACATGTGGTCAAACTGAGGTTACTTTCTATTTTAAGAAAGCAACAACACTGTATTTACTTGTCTTCTTCCATAAAATCAGCCTGAGTTAGTGAAATCTTGCAATACTTACGCAGAAATTCACACAGATGTTCTATTTAGAATATAAGGAGAAAAATACTATTACTTATAATACATAAAATGGTGCCAGTAATAATAATCCTCTTTCTCCTATTTATTTCTGATTTTCTCTGGCTGAAAGTTATCAAGACAGCTGATGACCAAGAGTGTTTGAGAGCTATGGTTCTGCATGAACCGATGGTGTTTCAGCCTGAGAGCTGGGCTTCAGACTAGATTGGCTGACACTATTAAAAAACCTTGGCTTCAAGTATTTATGAAGAAGCCCTCTGAAATAACCATCATTAGTTACACACAGTCTTATGATCAGCAACTTAGAGTGGTAACCTACGGTTTTCTGAATTTTCATCAGTCCTTCAGAACAATTTACACAAGTCCTGGAAAAAGCTTCTGATGTTTAAATTGTTTATTTAAAAATATGACATAGTGATCTATTCTCACAGTTGAGAATTAAAAAGATTGCTTTAATTCTGTGGTGGTTAAAACATAATGTGATATTACCACACACTTACACGAGTGGAAAACAAAACAAAACAAACTGCTGACTTGTGAGGACACAGAACAGACTGCCTCTGAGTACAACATATATGGACACTTCAGGGAATAGTTTGGCAGTTTCTCAAAAAGTTAAATAAACTTACCATATGATCTAGAAAACCTACTCCTAGGTACATGCTGAAGAGAAATGAAAAAAAAAATGTATATATCCAAACAGAAATCTGTAAGTGAATGTTTATAGCAGATTTATTCATAATCACTTCAAACTGGAAACCACTCACTTGTGCATTAAGAGGTGCCTAGATAAATAAACTTCTGCAATTGCCGACAATGGGGAACTACCCAGCCTAAAAAGGAACAAACTATTGATTCCTACAACATGGACACATCTCAAATCCATTACGGTAAGTGAAAGAAGCCAGACTCAACAGGTTACATACTGCATGATACAATATTCTGGAACGATATTCATATGATATTCTAGAAAAGGCAAAACTATAACTGGTTGCTGAGAGTAGGGATGCAGGTGGGGTTGACTAAAAAAGGCCATGAGGGAATTTTCTGGGATGACGGAAGTTTTTAACATTGATGCTGGTGATGGTGGTTACAAGATGGCATACACTCGTTAAAAGTCATAAAACTGTAAACCTGAAAAGAATATATTTTACTGTATGCAAATTTTACCTCAGTAAACCTAACAACGAAATTTCAGTGTGGTAATCTGAAGATAAGCAAGAGTTCAAAAACAGTGTGTTCTTTCCTTGTATATCTAAAGATACAACTGAAAGCTAACGACCTCACCACCCCCCGTGGTGGAGAGAGGTTAGCTTCACCTGCAGCAGGGAAAGGTCCGGAAAGGGTACCAGGTTACCATGGATACAAGCTATTATTTCCCTTTGTGTGAAACCTCTGATATTAAATTGTGACATGCGTAATGCAGAAGCAAACTCAGAAACATCTAGAAAAGTCACCCAAGGTTTTTTTTTCATTTTGGGGAACTCTGCCTTTCGCGTTTTCTTCATGGATACCTGTAGAAACTGTGATGTCAGAGAAGACACCCTTCAGGGATTCAAACAAGAAGGGGGAGATCCTTATTGGCTCAACTTGAACACAATTGTAAAAATTATCAGCTAGTCCCAAGGCCATTAAGGCCCTTTCTTTTCTTTTGTTTGTTAAAGAAATAACCCCCCAAACATAGCTGATTGCTAAAGTCATGACAAAGCGAGGCTAATCCCTCCTTCAGCCACTGACATTCACAGGAAACTGGGATTTTCCAAGTTACAAAACAGGTAGATTGAGAATAGATTTTAAAATCAGGAGAATGCTTTGTGGTGGGACTCAAATTAGGAAGTTGTGGCAGTTTATTTTAAGTGACTTTCAGTTAGAAATAGGACTGTTCAAAAGCACAGATATTTAAACCAAGTTAAAGTTCATTTCCTACTGACAAGGAGATTTTGTAATGGTGAGAGAAGCTCAAAGAACAACACACTTCCTTCAAGACGGCTGCCACTCGGGGTGGTTTACACACACGGCCCCTTCGTGGACCAGCCACAGGGACGTCCTGTGTTCTTCACTGCTGAGGCGCTGACCCTCACGTCCTCTGATTTAGGTTTGAATCTTCAACAGTCTTTAAAGGCTTTATCTACTTTAAAAGCAAGCAATATGATCTTTTCAGGAGGAAAAGAAGCTCCATTGCATGAGGTAGACAAGAGTCTGGTGTCACGGTCTTTGGGGAAATCGACGGACTCTCCTCTGGCGGGGGCTTTCACAGACACCCGCAGTTGGGGCACATGAACAACCCCAGGAGCCCCACACAGCAGCTGCTACACCGATTCCTAAGTGCAGGGACCCGGGCAATGCCTATGCAGACATTTCCTGGCTTGTGCTGGCCTCTGAATCTCGCTGATTTGTCCAACACACACTGTGAACATCAACCAGTGGGACTCAAAGCCAAGACTTGAAAATTGCTTTACGATGACTGGAGATGCATAAGACACAATTTCTGATGCATTGGTCATTAGCTTGTTCCCATCCCAATCTGTGAGTCCTTTTTATTTTCCCTCCCTCTCAAGTACTGTTCCCTGCTTGGCAAACATTTCCATAACAGTTACTTTTAATCATTAAGACATTTTTGTAGGCAATTCATGCTTAAGGAGCAGTCAATATGGATGGGAGAATTTGTGGAAAAAAAATCTTACTTTATATTTTAATTTCCCCTTATCCTACCCATAATTCTCTTGTTTAAATAAAAACAGTCCTTTTTCAGAAAATATTGATGGGATTTGTATATTCAGAAGGATAACCAAAAAAGGACTCACAAGTGATAATTTATGCTATATTTTTCTAAGAAAATTCAAAGGCTTGAACATTTTAAGAACATCAAGTATTATCTGGTAACTTCAGATACGAATCCAGCTTACGACTCTTCGAAATTTTACTCTCTTATCGCCAATGTTCAGCCTTTCACCTCCCTTAACCCTTCATTTCCTATGGTCTACGTTCCCCTCCTGTTCTCCAAAGCCCATAGCTTCTGGCTCTTTTCTAACAATTGCCAAAAATACACATCTCTAAGTTCCATGTGCCAGAACGAAGTCTGGCTCTCTTCCACAAAAGCACAATTACTGTCCTGTTTCTCTAAGTTAACTCTCACCAAAAACTGAGGCTTCGTTTATCCCATCAACAAACATTTCTTACATATGTAGTGTGTTCATAGAACCTGACTAGATCTTAACACCAATTCAGAAGAAATGGAACCAATATAGTTTACATTTACACTGACCTTGAAAATAAACTCCCCAGGCTTTCTTAAAATCAGTCAGCACACTTTCCATTTAAAAGCTCTAGGGTTAAAAAACATTGCCTCGTGATTGGCAAGGAATTTCTGACCATTTGCCATGAGTCCCGATCTTCCATTCAACCTTTCAGTGTCCTCACTTCTCTGTCCTTCCTGCTTTGAGGGTACATTCCTTCAACACACTTCTTTGTGTTGGCTCATCTCCAGTTTATACCCTCCTGCAAAGTCATTAAACATTTGTCTTTCCTATCAATACAGCTTTTCTGTTGTCATCTCTTCTCCTTCACCCTTCCCAGCAAATGGCTGCAATTCTACTTCCATTTTGTGCATGCACATCCCTTTCTCCTGAAAACAAACAAACAAACGAGCAAAACAAACCCGAGCTTGGGTACCTGTTGCATGCCCTGCATGGTCTGCTGCAGGAACTGCAGCTGCTGGTCCTTGGTGAGGCTCTCCTCTGTTCGGAAGAGCTGCTCTTTTTCCTGCTTCAGCAGCTCTACCTCATTCCTGTAGGCGTCCAGCTGCCAGCGGAGGCTGTCGTTCTCCTCTTTGAGAGCGTAGGCCTGGGCGGCCAGGGCTGAAGGAACGACAGAAGGAGTCTCGGTGAGTCACCTGCCTGCACACACTGGGGCTTAGGTTAATGGGGCCTCCTATGGGAAAGGGAGCCTCTCCCCTGAAGTCTCAACATTCGCGCCACCTCAGGCCTAAAACCAGAGGCCTCACCCCTGGCTCTTCCTTTTGCCCTTTGTGTGCAGGGCCTCTTTTGGAAGTTTTATCTATTTGTCTTGTGTCGGCTGTGAATGTTTCTCAGGGGCACAAGGATGGATGCCTTTCAAATTCTCCCCTCTAGACCTCTCCTCTAGGCCTAGGCAACCTTCTTAGAAACTGGTACATGTTGCTAGGTGGTGACATTCAGAATTCCAGGCAACAGTCCTTTCTATCACACTATTGTTCTCTACCCTTCTACAGGATGGCTCAACTCCTTGGTGTGTGGCTTTAATCAGCAACCCCACCGGTTGAAGCCTGCAGAAGCATCCCAGGGGGGTGGAGACATTTATATATGCACTGTCCCTTCCTGCTCTAGTGCTGGGACAAATTATTTTCTCTAACTCCTCTTCGGAATGGTAACATAGTTCCATCTGTTTCACCCACAGATTAAAACTCTTTTTCTGTACGAGGCTGAGTGGTTATTCTAACACTCCTTCCTGAAACCTAACGCGCTCTATGTGTAGCTTCAGCCCTTATTCACGTCTCCATCTTAGAGAGAAACCAAGACAGTTAATTCGGGACCTTAAATTTCTTCGAGGCTTCAGGAACAGCTGAAACCAAAAAAAAAACAGGGGAGGAGGAAATCACTTCCCCATTGTTTCTGGGTTATTGCTTCGCAGTCCTCTGGGGTGACCATAAAAGTGGGCTGAGCACTCGCCACCTCACAGGCCCTGTTCCAAGAACTTTGGGTGAACCAACCCCTTAATGCCCCCTCTCAAGCCTAGGATGCAAATTCTATTACTGCTTCCATCTTTACAGATGAGAAAAATGAGGTACAGATTGGTTATATGCCTCGCCCAGTCCCACAAAGTTCTGTCACAGAACCCCGGGTCTTCAAGCCCAGGCTACCGGCTCCAGCATTTGCCCTCGGCCACTCGGCTCTCAGTCGCTCCAGATGTGTAACATCCTTAACAGACCGTTCAAAATCAGTCTCCCATCCTCTCCCTCTACTCTCTCATCAGTTTCCCATCCTTTCTCCCTACCACCCACCAGAAAATCCATTCTCCAATTTTGTAAGCAGGAGAACAGTGAAAGAAAAACAAAGAAGCTCGTTATCAGAGACTTCTTCAAAGATGTCACTTCTGGGAGGTAAGGGCCCAGAGTGGAGCCGACCACACAGCTGGCTCTCAATACATATGTGTTCATGTCCGTCTCCTGCCCCTCCCAGTCCTGGGGCCAGAGGCCAGACCTGGGCCAGTACTCCCAGTGTGTCACCCGCACCTTCCAGAACCACCACACCAGATTTTCACAGAGGTACACTGAAACCTCTGTGAATTCTCTCCACAAACGTCAAGCATCAAATTATGTTAACAGTTTCTGATAGTTGAGTGTTTTACGATATACATCTTTGCAAAACGAGAATCTAGGTCCAGTACACTTTGAAATGCTCATCAAACAAAACATGTGACTAAACAGAAACTCCCTACCTCAAACCATTAGGGATCAACTAGTCAACAAGCATTTACTGCCTGTTTACATACTGGATCACAAAAAGAGGAGACAGAATGCCTCTTTTCTCAAGGAGCTTATTCTAATCAGGACAGGCACATTTGAAAGGAGATCAACAAGTTCAAAGGAATAAACAACTGCAGGGCTGCCTGGCATATACGTAGTGGGCACTCAATACATGTTGGCTGAATGAATGAATGAGTTACTTAGCATCAAGGCATATGACAAGGGAATATGTCCTATAGGATTTCAGAAAAGAGAATGAAAATTGCAGCCTGGGATAATCAAAGAAGGTGTTGAAGGACAAATGACCCAAGAACTGGGGAAGGGCATCTTGGTCAAGGGTAAGACCAAGGGTATAAGCAAAGACCCAGAGATGAGAACTGAAGGTAGGATATTCTGGGGCGGGAAGGACAGAAGCTTGACCAAAAAGGCATGGAGGCTGTGAGGTCAGGCTGCAGAGCTAGGCTCAATAGGGCAGCTAGTTGAGAACCACTGAAGGTTCCTGGGCAGCAGCAGGACAGGATGAAATTGGTGATTTAGGAAGATAAGTTTGGCAATGGCGCGTGGAATGAACTGGAGGCTGAAGACAGTGAATCACGGAAGTTTTATTTGGTTTACACGTGTGTGCAAAACCAAGGAGCAGCCAATTTTACAGTTTTCAGGGACTTACTCATAAAATCAGAAACGATCTAGAAGCATAAACTAGTGCTTTGAATATTTTGCAGCCCAACTTCAAAACTTGTCCACAACTTGGGATACCGACTCCTGGCAATTCGGTTTACCGATCGACAAGGAAATAGTTAAGAGGCATATTTTGAGAGGGGTGCTGTAACGGGACAAAATTACAGAAAATGCAAATGATGAAAAAGTGTTGGCGCTACACGAGCGCATTACTACATTTAGTAGCATTCAAAGATACTTAAGTCATTTCCTTAGGAAGCTCTATTTGGCCCTTTTTCAATTCAGAGTGGCATTTTATTATCATAACTGATAGCAGGTGTTTGTGAAGAAATCGATTAGCATGCAGGGATGGAAATTACATTTTCCAAATGAATTGCACAGTCTGCAAGATATGCTGAAATCTGTGTAGCAAAACGCAAGCAGCTATAAAGCATGTGCCAGCAACACTATTTAAATAAATTTTCTGAACATACATACGTATAGGAAAGCGTACCATCCATTACTTTGGGGGGTCTCTTATAAGCCTATGGAATTGTGTTGCCAACAGTTCTTATTCTTGGCTCAGCCAAGTGATCACGTGCCTGTCAAGCAGGATTCAGCGCTGTTTATGCTCCCGGAATAGGAATATGTACCAAAAAACAAAAAAACAAAAAAACACCACAGCTGTTACTACCCAAGCCCCTCCAAAATCAATACCATAGCCAATCCAATCAACATTTTTATAATTGGGGTGTATAACTGATTTACATTCCTGATTAAATGATTTCAAGCTTGATATTTACAAAAAAAATTTTTGGTTACTCATGTGGCAGTACAGTGGCTTTCTAAAGGGTGAGAAATTGTATATTGACTCCACTTAACTTCAGGCTGCGTGCTAGCAAACACTATTCAGCATTACCTTACAGCCCCTCGGACAAAGCTTCCCAAACCAGAGCTCTATCCTAACAATTCTGACTTCATATGCTTTTTTGGTGTGTCAAAACTTCTTTCAGAAACTTGAAAGGTCAACCAACTGTTTCCTTTCTCTCGTTCTCTTTTTTCCCTTTAGTTCTTTCTGGGATATTGCACTAAATTAAACAGTTTTGAAAAACACATAATCAAGCTTCCAGCAAAAAATTTACCCTTGAGAGACTGCACAACAATTTCAAACAAACATAAGGATTAAAAATAAACTATAGCATATTATCTGTTTGTAAGATCCTGGAGAAGAGCTCTGTGCGCCAATAAACGGGGTATTTAGCTAAGAGTCACTGTATGGATTGCCAGTTTTTATAAAAAGAACTTTAGGCATAAACTGTAACAAACATAATTAAACCTTTCTTTGGTAATTTTAAAAGTAATTCTGAATCTAGTGGTGCCTATGGATTATCAATTATCAATCAACTGTTTACTGAGAAATAATGTGCAAGGAATACACAAGGAAACTATTACATGTCTCTGATTTATACTTGCTCACTACTTTGAAAAATTCTGGTTACTTGAATTTTATGATTTTATAAAAAATGAAATAATAACCTTTGAAAAATTTTGCTAAACAAGATTAGATTACATTTTAAAAATGAACAGTAGGCTAGTAAAACTACCACAAGGACAACAGTGTGTAAAAATTGATCCCAACCTTAAATTGCACTGCTGAAGAAAAGGTGTAAAAGTATTAGGGTACCTCCTTGTATCCTTTACTAGATTCTACATAAACCATTTTCCTTTACCTTAATTATGGTCAAAAGAACCTCCTCCTTTGTCTTGTGTATTACTGTTTCCATGGGAACTGATAACATTGTGCTTAACTTCTTGAAGTAAATAATCTGGTGAAGGCCTTGAGATCTCTGTCCTACCATCCTAAGCCCACCTCAGAAAAATAATTAGCACTCTATGAAAAAAATATGTTATTTTGGGGTTATGTCCTGGTAAGCTGACAATATGTTAATGTCTGTTTCATGCTCGGGCAAGATGAGACTAAGCAATAAAACACTTTAACATATTGTTTCTAACAATATCTGGATTTCTCAGGAACTGTTAGTCTGTGTCTTAGGGGAACTCTGTGTTTCTAAAATTCTGCCTTCACATTGCCAGATGCCCTCCTGGAATGTGGGAAGAATGGGGGCTGCACTGTACATTTTCCCACATTCAAAGAAAGCCATTACCTAGGATTTCAACGGCTGCAGCCCAGACAGGCAGGTGGGCAGGTATCTCTGGGAATAGGAGGATGGGCATGGGCTCGAGCCCTGAGAACTATCACCGCAGTATTCGTGTGTCTTAATAGCTCCTCTCTGACCATGCTGGTGGCTTCCAGTCCCCTGCAAGAGAGGGCTGCATGTGGCCCGGGGTCTCGGAGGTTCTCTCCAGCTGTCTCCCACCCGTCTTTCTGAATCGTCTTGCAGGGTGCCTGGGCTCTCCAGGGTCTATCTTGTGGACCAAACTTCCTGCCTCCCTTTGTACAGTGTGTTGTTCCTGAGAGTTGACCTCCAGGTTTCGTCTCCAGTGGGGTGTGAGGGGATGTGTCCTGCACCCTCTGCACACAAGATGGGACTGGTTTGGGTCTCAGGAAACCTGGTCTTTCGGAATACCTGCCTTGGACTGTTCTGTGCCCAAGAAATAAGCTGTTGTTGTTGCTGCTTAGTCACTGAAATTGGGAGTTTATTTGCATAGCCGCCAGGGTTAATTTAACCCCGCGCGTCACCAACTTTGACCTGCATCAGAATCCCCTGGCAGGCACGTGAAAATACATTTCCGGGCCTGATCCCCAGAGTTTTCCAACGAGTGCGACTGGGTGGGGCTCGGGAATTTGCAATTTCATAACTTCCTGGGTGGTGCCGACCCTTCTGGTGCCGGGACCCCACTTTGAGAACTGCCACCCTAAGCAGCACACATTCATCACCCGGCCATCGATTTGCTTGTTTGGACAAATACTTCTGGAGGAGCCATGCATTTGGCTTCTCATTCTGGTTTTCTTCCTTGACCTTTGGTATGATGCTCAGCAACACGGTCTGCACCTGTGAAGGCAGACGGGTTCCATCCCCATCCCCAGGCCCCGTGACCTCAGCCCCCTCCCCCATGCCCTCAGTACAAATAGCCAGCAATTTTTGAGTTTTTCTGTGTGCCAGGCACTTGCTAAACATATTACATGCACAATCACCTTCAATCCTCACAAACACGAAACCAGTAAATATGCCCACCATTTCTATTTTTGAGGTGCTGGATGGGGGTGGCCTCGGTGCTGCAGCTCGGCATTGGGGAACCAGGGACTGTTCTGCTGACAGAGGTAAAACATTCCATTTCTAGCTCTGCTGGGGAGGCTGTTCGGCTGGAGACAGGCCCCGCCATGCAGTGGAGAGGGCGGCCCTATCTTAAACAAGTATCCGTCTTCCACAGGAGAAATCTGGGGATGATCCATATGGGAATTAGCCTTCTGGAAGTCTGGAGGCCCGAGTCTGGGACTCTCTGGAAACCACGGAAGGACCCCTCTTTGTGTCCCGGGTCTTTCTCCTCTGAAATGGGCCTGCTCATGTCCACTGATCCCTGAGCCTGTGAGGGGGGCATGGCCATCAAGCTCCATGGAGGGATCCGTGCCAGAGACTCACGCTGACCTCAGGGAGGGGCCTCCTGAGGGACCCCAGGTGGATGCCACCCAAGCCTATCAACTCACCTATGTTTTGCTCTTAGAAGTGTCCTATCCTTCAGTGACAGCACAGGTGGCAGAAATGCTGCCCCTCCCCCCCATTGCTCCGGTGTCTCAGGAAGCTCTGCCCCCCACTCCCCAGGTCTACACTGAAGGGGCTCCTGAGGTCCTGAAGCCATCGGGGATCCCCACTCTCAGCAGATGAATAGAAGGTGCTGGGTCCTCGGGCTGCTGCCGCTGTCGCTGCCTCCCAAGGAGCTGGAGAGCATCGAGTGTGTCCTGCCAGATGCCTCTCGCGGCTCCAACAAAGGACAATCGATCCGTTTTTCAGTAACAACTGTATCACTGCTGAAGCAGCAATCTTCTTCAAAGTGCTCATGGAAATTCCTTCTGCCACGGATTATTGTTATTGCCACTCAGCATTGACATAACGCTTTATATTTGCGGTGTGCATTACGGCCCGCACATTAGCTATTATTAGTGAGAGCTAAACAGAAGCACAGTGCAGCGTCTGTTTCCATCGTTGTGTGAGGCCAGGGGGATAAGGGTAATTTGGGGAGTGCGAGGAAGCCAGAGCCTGCTATTACAATGGCTTAAATGTGAGTCTGGAGGCACAGCCAGCAGCAGGGGACTTAGGGAAAGAACCTGTCTGTCCCTCCCTCCACACAGCGCTGCCTAAGGAACGGTCTGCATCAGGGTCAGGGACTACGAGGTGCTGCTGGGCTCCTGTCACTCGTAAGGATGCACATTGTGCCTTACTGTGTTCCATGTACCTGACATTCCTCAGATACTGCCCCCGACCTCTGCTTTCCTCAGAAGAAAATCAGCAAAGGAAAGAAGCATGCTCCTTTCTTTCCACAGCAGGGTAAGCCTGCCAGGTAAAATGTGGTGGAATGACACTATGTCAGGTGAGGGATGCTTTCAGCATCCTCAGGGAAACACAAAAGTGGATTTCTGCAAGCATTAGCTGAGTGCCCACTCTCAGCCAAGCCTTGGGTGGGCCTGGTCCTAACTGCCCTTGGAAGCCCCCAGCCCAGCAGCCAGGGGAATGGTAGCTATGGAAGCTGGTGGAAGCAGATCAGAACTGTTCCCACAAAGTGCTGAGATAGTTACAGGAAGGGAAGGTGGATTCCGGCTGGGAAATCAGAGCTGGGAAGGGCTATTTCTGGAAAAAGGTGGCAACTGGGCTGGTCTTGAAGCAAGGTTCACACTTTGATAAGCTGATGGGAAGCAGGAGTGGCACTGCCACATAACAAAGGATAAGGAATCTCCAGAATGGGAAGGTGTCAAGCCAGTAGGGAAGGATCATGAGAGGGAGACAAAGGAGGCTGGATTCTCAGATTGCCTCAAATCCAGATGGGAGGCAAATTGAGAGACGAACATTTTTTCCCCCTTCACTCTCCTTTCTTTGGATTAGAATTCAGCTTTCTTTTTCACTTTCAATTCCTTTTTCTATTTTGGAGACCCAGAACTACCTTTTCCTATCCTCTGATGGCTCTGAAGACTTTTTTTAGGCAAGTCAGAATTGGATGGACCAAAATAGGTCACAGAAGGAAACTTTTCAGGAATAGTACCCCCAGCTTGGCCGCGTCACCCCACCCTGGCAGACAGCCTCCTGCCCTTGGGACGGGGGCTCCACCACTGGGTTATCCTTCGTGTGACTTCACCCTGGCTAGTGGTTTGTCTTGGCCAAAGAGAGAAGCTTTAAACAGCAACCCCCACCCTGCCTCGCAACAAATCACTCCTCTGTTTTCTTCATTGACCTGCTATCTTTCTCCTTCCAACTTGCAAATTACCTTCCCTTTTTTCAGATGGTCACTTCTTTCTAGTTTTCTTCAAGAAACCCTCCTTCCAAGAAGTGATGTTTTTCTTCTTCTACTATCCATCTCTACCCCCCCCCCCTCACCACATGAACCGGTGGTTTCTACCATCAGAAACACATCCACGCGCTATGATACATGAAACGAAGGTCAGCAGAAACCCAATGGATGCTCTCAGTTCTAGGCATGGCCCTCTGTAAGGAATAGAGACCAACTTTTTTCATAAAGCTCACATCTTATAACACCAAATACTAGCAATAACAAAGATGAGCTGAATAGAAAAGCTTCTTTCTTCTCTCAGTTATATGCACCTCATGTAAACCCCAACTATTCACACTGCTAAGTGGGAACCAGGACTTCACTCTCAGGCTTGGTGGAAAATGGTAGATGGTGACGATGCTGGGGCTGCTCATGAAGCCCCCTCCCCGCCAACCACATCACAAACGTGGATGGAAATTGATATATGAACCCTTATTTGCATTGGGCATTGGGACAAACAGGATCCCTGTGCTCTCTAAATGTGTAATTACGGTAGGGGGTGCTCCTGTCCTCTCTAAATGTGCAATTACGGTAGGTAGAGTGACACTGGTAGGAACAGCTGCCTGGGCTCTCCAGACCCACAGTCCTCAGCGTGTGTTGCATAGACAGCCTGCACCAACTTGGTTACCTGTTACACGAGAATTCCTGGATCCAATCCAAATTGCTCTGAATCTGAATTTCTGTGGATGTAGCATTTAACAAGTTTCTAGGGTGATCCTAATGCATGCCAAAGTTTTACAACCACTTCCATGGCCACTGGGGACCAGGATCCCTATGTCCAAGGCTTCCTTTGTAACTTTCTTTCAGTCCTGGATTTCTTTCATTGTTTTGCTGACACATGCTTTCTTTGCAGCCTTTGCAAGCAACTTCTCTGTCAGTAAAAAGCACCTTCTGCTCTCCAGCTTTTACCACCCAGCCTGGCCTTCTTGGCTTCTCTGCTTTCTGCCTTGTCTTTTTGCATTCCATTATTCTACTTACCTGCTCCTCTCTGGATGCTCACTGACTCTCCTGTGATGATGGTGTGACTGAATGCTTTCATAAATCCTCTGGGCAGTGTCTGCAAGACACATTTTTCCAATCTACTAGATGTTGTGTATTATTTTCCTTTGCAGCCGCGTATTTCTGGAGAAACTTTCTGTTGCAACAGCTTTGTGGCCAACACACAGGGGCAGCCAGGCTGCACATCTGTACCCTGGGAGCTGGACACCTTGGCTGAGGACCCTTGGACCAGCGTCTTTACTGTAGGAGAGGAGACCCCTCCTGGATCCACACCCTCCCCAGACCAGCCTCCGGATGGATCCTCAGAGCTTCTTTCCTTGGCCAATGCCCAGGCGTCTGTTTCTCTCTCTCTCACCACTGATGGATGAGCAAACAGTCCCTGGCTATTCTCCCAGAGTCAGAGAAAAGCAGGAACTCCTCCATCCCTGCTTCTCATCATATTTTTCTGCACCAAGCTACTCTCCTCTTTTTCTCCCCAATTAGCCTTTCTTCCAAGCAACAAAAGATTCTCCACACGCACCTGGCGTATCAGGATGCTAGCCTGAAGCTGATACATGACTTCCCTCTCGTTTCCTCTTTCTTTGGCCCTTTATTACTGCATTGGTCAGTCACTTGTTTTCCACTAAACATTTTTATCTTTTATTCCATTTTAACTTTTACTTTCTTCTCAGTCTCCCATTGTATTATCTGATCTCAGCCTGTTTATTTTCTTCCCCACCTATTATTGACAGCCAGCCCCCAATTCTCAAACTGGTGGTTTCTAATCCTTTGTGTATCAGAATCACTGGGGTGTATTTTAATAACATAGATGAGATGCCTGAGCCTTATCCCCCAGTTATCGAGCTGTGTGGAAATCTGCAGGTGAGACACACCTGCAGTCAGGTCCGAGAACCACTCACCTGCACCTTCTGTTACTGCTCGCCAGCATCGGCTCCACACTTTCACAGGATCTGGTATTTGCAAAACGCCGCAGAATTCCTTCATTGGTTATTTCTCACAACCTCATCAAGGAGATTCTTAGGATGAACCTCACGTTATTGCTGAGAAGACTGAGGCTTGGATGAGGGACCTCATTTGCCAAGCTATGCTGGAAACATACCTCGAGAGACCTCTGATCCCACTTGGTTCAAAGTTATTTCTTTACTTTTTCCAGCGACTGGAAACTCTCTCTACCAGAGACAGCGATTCTCACTCTTGTAGGCCACTTTCCCTGAGCTTTCCTTGTGACCTGACCACCAGATGACCCTTTCTTCAAAAGAAATCATCACGCTGAGTTTGGCAGACCTCAGGCAGCCCAGAAACTGGGATGGAAATGTGGAAGGAAGCCGTTCAAAGGCTTATTTTCAGAACTCTTGATTTTTCATGCCTTCAGATGACTCCAATCCACATTCTTCAACTGGACACATCTTCTCATTGCTTCTTTTCACCCCCAGAGTTTGAGTCCTACAAAATCCTGCGTTGACAAACTCAGCATTCTTCTCTGAGTCTTTGGGCAGGGAAAAGTGCATGTATTTTAAAAACTGTGTGCATGGCTAAATTTTAGCAATTTTTTTCCCAGGGAGAGAGTAGTTCAGATAATTAAAATCCTCTGTATTGAGCATGATAGTCTTCCTCCCATCTCCACCAAAAGCAGTTTTTGCTTTGCTCATTAAAATGATTTGTTCTGAGTTTCTGATGAGTATAATTTTTCAGGTAGTAATGTTTTATTCTTACTAGCAACTGCTTAAAAAGCATCTGCAAGGGCTAAAGCCCTAGTTAAGCACTATTAATCAAACACTAAATGCTTTTAAGCAGCTCTGCCTCTTTTTCTAATTGAGAAATAGAGCTGTTTGAGCAGGTTTATGGGGCGACCTTGATTGAATTAAAGAGGTCATGGATGAAACAAACTTCAAACCCACATTCAATGATTTAGGAAAAAAAAATGACTTCACTCCAATTAAGCAAGAATTAGCATGAGATATTTTGTTTCTGAAAGGTTAAAAGAATTACTCTGAGAAAGCAGCTCTCTCCTTACTAGCTTTTTACTGAACACGAGAGAGAAGGCACTACAGATAATTTTATATGCAGTGCTTTCTTAACGCAGCACTGAAGATGCAGAATCAATGGCAACGTTCACTAGGAGCTTAAACTTTATATAGAAGGGGAAAAAAGTCTAATTTAAATTTTAATTTCCAGGTTAAAAGCCCAAGGATCTAATAATGATCACTAAATTCCTAAAAAATTCAAGATACCTTCAGTATATGCAATCATTTCTAGGAGAGCTAGGAAAGTTCTAGGAGAAAAAGTTTCAAATGCTACCATTTTTTTTTTTTATTTATTCTCTCTGTCCTCTTGGCTTTACCCTTCACCTTGACACAGTCTCCCATTTTTTACGACCTGAAAGGACACTGCATTCTTCCTGTGCTAAAGAGTAACACGTAGTCTCTCTGCCAAGAAAGCAGGAAAGCAGGGTTCCAAGAGGAGGAGGGAGGATTGGACATATGTGGTAGTTTGGGAATTACCAGGTATTTCTGGGTAGAGGAGGAACAGTAGTCCTCAGAGGAACACCAGACTGCAGCTTTGCATCCTGCATTCCTGCGCCAGTCGACCTCAGAGAGTCGTGTTGACATAAATTATACACAAGAGGGGGCCGAGGAGTAGTAGAGAAAGACAATGAGCTTTGAGGCCAGGCAGCCATGGTTGATCTTCACTCAGCCACTCTCCAACTATGAGACCTTGGGCAAGTTACTAAACCTCCATGAGAGCTCAGTGTTCTCATCTGAAAACTGCAGTCAATAAATATGAGGATTAAATAGATACCAGGTATTAGTTTTGACCAAAGTGAAAAACAAAAATATTCCCCAGTAGATAACAATGAGTTCTTTCTGGTTCTACTTTTCTACTCATTCATCTAACACATTCTCATCCACCTACAATGTGCAATAATGCAGTGGACTGGGCACAGTAGGGACCTTCCAAGAGGAAAAGATCCTGAGACGGTCTTTAAGGAATATATGGGGTGGAAGGTTGTCCCATTTCAGAATATTTCTCACCCCTGTTTGCTTAAAAGGCCAAACAAACCAATCAACCAAATGCAAAAACCTTCTCCAGGGCTAAGACACGGCTCAGATCAGCAGGTTTAAACAACTTCTCAGATACTCTCAGCTCCTGTAGTTCTCTATGTTGGAGTTCACCTGCTTGTTTTAATCTGTGACTCCTGAGGGCATGACAGTGGAGACTGTGTGCACCCATGATCCAATGCTGCCCCAGGAAAAGAACTCTGAGGACAGGCTACCGAGATTTTTAAGAATAAACAACAAACTCAGGTCAAAGGCTTTGTATCCATTAGTAGCATAGGACTTAATTTGCTCTTTTTCCCCCTTGGTCTGGCATTGCATGGTCCCACTCTTACACTATAAGAATTCACTGAATATATTGTTTTAATTTTATCATTGCTTCACATTACGGCATTGCTTAAGACAACTCAGGGAGGCAAAGAGCTAAGGACAGAGAAATAGATGCTTTTGAATGTCCAGAGTATGTAAACTGTATTAAGAAAGTCTAGTATGGCAGGTGGAGACATTTCACAAACAACTGATTAGTAAATCATTAAAAGCAGGATGAAATCTCTCATTTCTCCCTCCAAAAGATTTGCCAAAAACGTTGTTGCTTCATTTGTGCCCCAAAACTTAAAACAAAACAAAACAAAAACCCTATAAACTTAAAAGTATTGACTCAGCCTCTGATTGTATTGTTATTGAGGGATACCAAAATTATTTTTTCTCATTAATTTTTAAAATAGGGGAAAGGAGAAATACATTACTTCCAAGATCTCTTCCAGAGCAAAACTTTCCTGAGTCTGGGAATCTCAACAAGGTTGATATTATTGTAGATGTTCTCCCTCAGACTTCTATTTTTAAGATATATTGAGAAGTATCTTATAAAGAAAAGCCTCAAAAACAAGGAAACAGGGAGAGGCAATTCAGTAAGTTTTGAAATTAGTTGGAGAGTCAATAAACTGGTCAACTTCAGGTTAGGATCTCCCAGTCTTCGGGGTGCAGATGAAACGTGGAATGAGATGGGAAATCAGCAGGTGGATTGTGTAGCTCAGATCATTCCAGATCAAACATCAAGTATGTACCTGTGTTTTGAGAAATACCTTTGTTTTTTCAATTTACCTTTTGGAGAGGTAAGAACTGAAGCACACGGGTGTGACAGTGTTTGGTTTACCAGAGGAACGCATGACATGGCACTGCCCGCTCCCACTGCACATCACATCTTCAAAGCATTTCTTCTCCTTTGACTAAAGCCTTAGGGCAGACTCTATTTTGATGAAATAAATATCACTCATCCAGAAGAGGGATTGTGTGAATTTCTTTAATATATTTTTTTAAAAGCTGGCATTTCCTTCTGGTGGGAAGAGCTTAAAAACAGTTTGCAGGGTGCCCTGCTTCTGTGGAAGGAAATCTTCTTTTAGTTAGGAAACACAGGAAATGATGGAATGACTAAGCAGCCAGCCCCAGGCAACTTTGTCTGGATTAACATTTTACCGTAATGAATGACTACAGTCTATTTTTGCCTCCAAATGGTCTTAGTATGCCACCCATGCACCCAGCAGGCATTCAGCATTGGTGGTTGGCTGGATTTAGTGACTGACCCTTATGATGCTTCCTAAGCCATTTCAAGATAGGCTGGAGTCTACCTTCCATAAAAATCAGTAGTGCCATAGTCTGGAAAGAAGCAAACCAATATGGAGTTCTAGCCTCTCCACTCACTGTCCACACCAAACTGGGCAAATAACATAACTTCTCCAAATAGGACTGCATTCTCCTGTTTGTGGAAAATGGAGGAGGTTGTACAAGATGATTTCTAAGGTCTTTTCTATATCTAAAAGAGACTCATCATTGCAATGGCCTTGTGGGTGAACTCAACATTTCTGCTTGGTTCAGAACTTGAATTATTTCTTGGATCCTTTATTCAATAGACATTCAAATATCATCTGTCCTTGGAGGAGGAAATTGTAAGACAATATGGTCTAGAAACATAAGTATATAATGCTAAAATGTGGAATTTCCCCTAACTTAAGAGTAAAAGAAGGATACTAGTTATTATTCATTGCTACTTTTCACTTGTCCAGAATGACTGGAAACGGTCAGGTGGTATTTATCAACCAACATTAATTCTACCACAGATTCCCCTATGCTAATTTTTATTGTAGTTTTAGTTAAATATACATACTATTGACATTTTTGAAAATGAATAAAGTTGAAAATAAAAATCACCTATAATCATACCCTCTAGAGATAATCACTATGAATATTTTGACCTATATCCTCATAGATTTTTCTCCAATATATAAATTGTGAATATAACTTATACATACACACACAATTGGAATCATCTGTACATGCTGATTTATAACTGTTTTTTTTCACTTAGCAATATATTGTGAATCTCCTCTCCTGGTGTTTTAAAGTCTTTTAAAACATGCTCTTTTAAAGCCTGTTCACGGATACACCATTAGTTAATCAATACCTCAGTGTTAGACATGTATTTGTTTTTAAACCAATTCTGATAACTGATAATTTAGGTAACATCTTCAAGTGGCAATGATCCAACCTGTCTCAAGTGAAAAGCAAGGACCGCCAGGACATGGCCCCTCTAGAATTACAGTGAACTCAATAAAGAACCTGCCACAACTCCTGATGAATAGATTCCATCCTGCAACTTTTGCCCCAGAAACTTTTCTCCCTATTTCCCTGCTAGTGACAGGGAGTCTAAAATAAAATTTCCCTTCTGCAGCTACTTCTTAGCAGGCTTCACACATTGTGCCCTGGGACAGGGGAGAAAAGGTGCTGAGGGCTTAGTTTCTCTCCTAAACCAAGGACGTTCAACTAACTAAAAGAGAAGACTCTCTAAGCCATTTAGATACGGGAGTGCTTACAATAAATTTTTTTTTATTGCTATGAACTTCAACTTCTAGGGCTTCCATGTATGAGATATCATATCATGGCAGGGGGAATTTCTGAAAAAGGGAAGTTAGTAATTATGTCTTTCAACTTTTTTTTTCCATTAGTTACACGGCCCTTAACTGTCTACAGCAACTGGGATTGTATGTCTTTTGTCCTCACTTTCTATATTAATACAGTAGACCTGGCATCTTTGGTCTTTGATTAATGAAGTTTACGGCCAGTGCAGTTGGGAGTCAGGATACAATAGCCTTGAAGAACCATGCAGTGTAAAAGCAGAGGGGAATTAGGACAAGGAGGTTAAAACAGTACATCAGAATGCTAAGAGGGTGGTAACAGCATATGTTTTAATATGGTCTGGTATTGATTTTTTTTTTTTGGCCAATGTCCCACTTTAATGGTGTTATAGTCACACTTCAAGATTTTAGATGGAGAAGTATAGAAGAAAATCAATAGATACTATCTTTCCACTACCAATAGCCATGATATCTATAGCTCCTCATATTTAAGGGAACTAAGAGATGCTTTTGCAAGGGCTGGTTCAGTTGTCAGGATTAATATCCTCAGGTGACCGCTCTGATCACCTCGAAGATTGTAGCTTCGACTCCCAACAGTTCACTCCAAAGAGACTCATTTGCTCTGTATTTCCTATTTCACTAATGTATTTTATAAAATGAAGCTTTTACAAAAAGTTTGCTTATTACACAAGGAGGCCTATCTGAAAACAAAAATCATATATGTAGGATAACAGATATATGTAGAAAAAATACATAGAAAAATGCTTATATAGTTAAGCTCTGCAGAAAAAAAAAAAAAAAATAGAAACCAAAACATTGTTTTGTAGTGTTGTTGCTAACACATTTGTACTTTCTTCTTTCTTCATTATGCTTGATCACCAGATTTTCTAAAATGACTAGGAATTATTTTTATTAAGAAACAGGTTTTAGTTTTAAAATGTTATATGCTGTTAGAGGGCAATCAGCTTACCTACTAACAGCACTTTCTGTAAGCATCTACTAGAATCACTGGTGAGCACTTGACTAAATACTTCAATTCTGAAAAGGAGTATTTGTCTTCCATAATCGGATTCCTACTTATTTCCTACAAACTAAAAGGGAAAATTAAAAATAAATGCTACTAAAGAATTATTTCCTATGTTTAGGAAGGGGAAAAAAAATAAAAGCTTACAAACTTACCCAGATTCTGCCATCTAAACTACCTCCAAAATATTCTCATCTCTTTCCAGAAATTGTGCAAACCACACTTAAATCCCAACAACACTCCGTTAATTTTGCTCAAACGCAAGCTGAAAACATATTTTAACATCCTGTCAGAATGAAATACTCCGAGTGTCGATAAAACGACACTAAAATAAATGTAAATTTAGACTGCTGTTACAAGTGGCTGCTTGGCTCTGGGAAGATGTTAGGTTGCTATAGTATTTTCCATAGCAACTTTGCATCTTATTACATAAATAATCCCTCAGTGTCCTTAAAGCCTGCTAAGAAAACAGGATTAAATCTATTCCTCAGTGTAATGATCCTGCATCAAACCTTATCAGAATAAAATGCCCAGAAAACATAATAAAGTATAACCTACATGAAAGGGACCCTGAGAGTTGAGGGGCACTTGTGGGGGCAGACGGGGGGCAGGTGCCTGCTGCTTATCAGCCCCGTCTAAACCCCTCCCAGGCCAAGGTCTCTGCAGTCTCCCATTCTGAAGACTGGCTGTTAATTAACTTCCTCACTTTTCTCCTCTGCCTGCCAATTACCCGTCAGCCCAAGTCAGGTTCATGAGGCTCATGTCACTAGGCAAGAAGCCAGGGCTTAGTACAGCGGGAATCTGCCCCGCAAATAGTGCTGGGAAAACGTGCGGGGCTGTCACACAGGAACCCATTCAGAGAACCCACCCACCTTCAAAGCCAGTACTGGCCAGGTCTGGTCTGTTCAGGAACCTCATCTGGGGCTCAACTGGGTTTTATGGAGGCGCAGCACAGTTGGAGAAAGCATCTGGGAGAATCCTTGATCTCCTAGCCGCCACGCTTTTTCAGCAGCATGGATTCATTTTTTACGAAACGTGATTATGGAAAGTTTGAGAATATATGATGGATGCCAGGAATCTTGGCATAAAAATAGGATTATAAGGGGCTAAGCTTAGACAGTTCAGGCTAGAAATGTGAATTTACAAAACAGATCAACACAGACTGGGGAGAAAGAGCGTTTCTATTAAAAAAGTAATCCTTTGCTACGGGATCAATTTAACAGTATCTGTCCTTGCATTTAAAAGGTAAAGCAATTTACAAAAATAAATGATTTCCACACTTTCTGGAAACACGTCTGTTATAAAAAAGGGAATCTTAACGGTACATGAAATCAGAGAATTGAAAAGTCTACCCCCAAAAAACTTTTATTTGAGTTCCTTTAGCAAGACTAGCAAAATTAAAAAAGAGAAAACCCTGGATCCTTGCAAATGAAAGTCTATATCATGAATTTAGGAATGAAGGAGGCTACTCAGCCCATTTTGGGAGATTTCTTTCATCGTCCTTAAGCCATATTAGTTTTAATTGATCCCACTGTCTTGTTGGCACTTGGGTTCCCAAAAGATGTTCTGCTGTGGCTGAAAACAAAATGTTCGCTTTTACCTTGGAGGTCGCTGATGGACGTCCGCCACTGCTCTCCTTCTCTTGCAGATGATAACTTGCCAGGTCGCCAATGTTCTCCCTGCCCGAGGGGTTAGACTGAGCCGTCTCACTTTCCGTGACTGAAAGGGCTTGTTCGTCTGCCAAGCTCTGAGCAGCGCCAGAGTAAGTCTGCTTTGGATCATATTCCGTGTTTCCTAAAAGGAAGCCTCTACCAGCTGTGGGTGACACAGCCCCTCTTTCTCCCATGCCCAGGCTGGTGCTGGGGGTGGTAGTGAGCCCCTTCTCAGGCTTGTACCCACTGAGGCCTTCCTGGTGGATATCCTTTAGATTGTTCAAGCACTACCACGCAGGAATAAACTAGATCAGAAAACAAAGGCAGTCATGGTGCTCAAAGAGGATAGCCAGTTTAGTACTATTAGGTATGAGACTATATATGATGGATGCCAGGAATCACGGCATAAAAAAAGGATTATAAGGGGGCTAAGCTTAGACAGTTTAGGTTAGAAATGTGAATTTACAAAACAGATCAACAGATCAACGCAGACTGGGGAGAAGGACTAGCCTCAGTGCTACTGGGTTTTAAATCTAAAGTATCCAGTTACATATAAAACTATTCAGACAGACTGAGTGCAGTTAATGCCAACTGAACTTAATTGTGAGTCCCTAATTTATCTCCGTTGGCTGAAAGGTATGGAAAATCCTTGTTTGGCTTCTTACTGGAATTAAAAAAAAAATCTTACCTACATATCCAAGGAAAATTAGTCCAAAAAACACTTCATAATTTAAAGATTGTCTGCTCCTATAAAGAGCTCAGGTTTTAAATGAGGTGTAACTAAAAAATACAAATATATATATATTTGCCTGTTTTTTTATGGAATGCTTTAAGGGTTGACTCTTAAGCAGAGGTTTCTGGTGTCCCTTTACTAAAATTTGCATTCAGTTCTGCATTCCACCAAATAGTGGATGAAGTCCATAAACTGTGTAGTCATATTCATTTTGGTTTATACTAAATTTAATTTTCTAGCTTTAGAACATACTGGTCATGAGGTATGGAATTTTTATTAACTTAACATGTTTATTTTTCTTTTCAAAAAGACGCTCCCACACTCGAGGGCAGGCTGCGACTGTATCGCCTGGGACCAGAATGCCTTGTCCCTGAAGAAGGAGCTAGATGGGTGTTTGTTGATAATTTGAATGGAGCTTGGTCCTGGTATCTGGGCTGTGACCCATTTGGCATATGGCATATTTTGTACGTATAATGTTCTGAACATTTTGGGGGAAATGAATCATTCTTATTTCAGCACGCCTCTTGAAAGTTAAAAACATTAACTTTAACTAAAGGGAATGTTCTCAGGGTTGCCATCTTCCTATCAACTTACAGGACAGAGGCATCAAAAACAGAAAGACCAGAAGGGGAATGGGCAATTCAAGTTGACAAACATTATCCAGCAATTACTTGGTGAAAGGTCCTGGGTGGGTGCTGGAGGATGGCTAAGATAAAAAGCTGAGCCAACATTTACGGGGTGCTTAGTATGTGCTCAGCAATGAGTCAAGTCCTAAGTGCTTTACTTGGATTGACTAATTTAATTCTCCCAATACTAAAATCAGTATGGTTCTGCTATGGAAGGCCTTATGGCCTAGAGCAATTTCCTCTTTTATTTTCTCCCCTTTCTTCCAGTGCACTCCTGCCCCATCCCCACTGCCAACCTAGAGGGAGAGGGGAGGGGTGTGAGACTGAGAAAGAGAAGGTGAGGGGGCACAGGGAAAGGAAACAACTTAAGAACAGATCTGGACTTTAGAGTTTGGCTTGATTCCAGAAGGAGGCAGCCTATGCAACAATCAATTTGAGATTTCATCAAAAATTATCTTTGCAGGCTCCAGAGCCAGATGCCAATCTTCTTGAATGAATGCTTCAATAAATCTGTCCTGATTTTCAAATTTAATAACAAATTCATTTCTATCAATTGTATTAGCATCTTAGTTTTGCTCCAGCAAACATCTTTTTCCTTTTAAGATCCAAATGGTTTGGAAGAGTGAACCACCTGCCCAGAATTATATTGTAGTTATAAGAGTACTGGGGAACTCTAGCCAAAGATGCATTGTGAAATATTATGCATGTGAGAGTAAAAGTACAATGAGATATTCTTTATAACCAGAAAAGCAGAGATTTACTGAAAATTTTTTTCAATAAGGTATCATAAAAGTCCTTACATACTAAATTGTACATTTTCTAGAAACCAAACCCTTCTAGAAACCAAATTAAACTGTACATTTTCTAGAAATCAAACCTTTCTAGAAACCAAATAAAGTCAATTCTCTCTGTCTTGCCCAAGAAATAAAGCCTATGCAGGTTGGATAGGTTCTTAACACAGGTTTTTGTTCTGGATGGGAAATGAAAAGCAACACCAACGCGGTGCAGGAGCTGAGGACCTCCCCACAGCTCACCTTCTCATCAGGGAGGCTCCACCAAGGACCCCTCCGGGATTACCAAGGATCGGTCAGCTGCCACCCAGGTCTGAGGCAAAATCTCACCGTTTCAGCCGAGAGGAACAGAACAAGGCAGTCTCCCCAGGACAGAGAATTTAAGTTCTATTTCTGCACTTGGCAATTCTCCTGTCAGTGAAGTAAAGTGCTGGGTTTGAGATGGCTGCTAGTAGACAACTGACAGAGGCAGATTTGTACCTCAAAATGAGTGATGTGTCACCTAACCAGATACCATGGAGAGGTGTGCTTCCCACAGACTATGTGTCTGTTCTCTCTCTTCAAGGAACAGTTAGCGGGGATTTGTCTGTGGCTCCCTCAAAAGGCCACAGGGGAGTTCCTGCCTCAGAATACGCAGGCCTGAAAGGACAACTGCCTACATTTTGGCAGGATCTTCAGGATCCAAGGGAATTTAAAGAAAAAAGGCTAAGTTGTGTCTATTCCCTTCCCTCTAATTCCGGGCTGTCATCAAAAACCCCATGCCAAGTTCCCTGGTCCATCTCATTTTAAAAAAGGAGGAAAATGACTTTGAAATGCTGGAGGCCTGGCATTCGAACTCTAGTTCTTTCATCTCTCCCCTCAGCACCAGAATAGAGCAGGCACTGAGTTCTGTTCACTCATGCCAATGACCAAGTGACAAACCCGGGAGAAGGTTTCTAAGGGTTTGTTATATGCCTATATCCTACTTCATGGTTTCCTCAGCTGCCTGGGGGAATAAACCAAGAGGGGCTCAAGAAGAGGGCCCTCCCATCAAACTTCAGAGAGGACGGTCTGGTCCCCATCGAGGGCAGAGGTTTGCGACACCCCAGCAATATCTGTGGGACGGAGGTCAGGTGCCAACCCCCCACACGTGTGCTCTCTGCCACAATTTTTAAGAACCCCGACCTGAGAATGCTGTTCAGGGTAATCATTATTCTGATCCATCTCCTAAGGAGGCTATGAAGTTATGCACATTCCTCAGTCGGGAAATTGACAGGTTGTTTAAAAAAGAAATGCCACCCCCACCCCCACCCCTCGCAAAAAAGCCACAGGTTCAAATCGGAATTTTTGATTGACTCAATTCTTTCCTCCTCCACCTACCTTATTAGGATGCTAAGAATCCAAGTTTCATGTAAACTTGCCCCCTTATCAAGAAACTTCAAAACTGATGAAAGCATTTCTGAGATAAAGATAATTTGATTTATTTATCTGAAGAGCTCATTGAATTTAAGTAGATCACACTAACACTTGCTCCTTTTTATATTTTGATATCTGAGGGTTGGTAGAATAGAGATGCTGTTAGAAAGGTGGTCTCCTCAAATTAACAAATCCAAACCTGATAGTAAAGCAGCCCTGAGAAATCTGGTATCAGCTTAGCAAGAGACATTTTAACACATAAATGCAAGGTTCATTTTTCAGAAAGTAAATATATGGCTTCAGAACCTGGTGGCACGGTGCCCACTTTTATGCTAAGCTTCTGAAAGATTTAAATGACTGGAATTGGAGGATGAAAGGGAAATTCTCTAAGGCACTGCTTTCAAACTTTAGTGAGCATAAGAATCCCCTGGAGGACATAAATTACAGATGGCTGGATCCCCCAGAATTTCTGATTCAGTAGGTTGTAGGTCTTGGATGGGGCTCGAGAATTTGCATTTCTGATAAGTTCCCAGGTGAAGCTGATGTTGCCGGACTGGAAACCACACTTGGAGCACCACTGCTCTAAGGATATTAAAACCCTTCTGGAGATGGCTGGATACTGAAGGTTTTCTTTAAGATCATCATTTATGTCTTCCAGCTTTCTCTTCTGAAGCCCTGGAAAAATGGAGCATCCCAACCACCCTGGCATCTTGATTTTGGCTTCTGCAACCTATTAGCAAAGATCCTCTATTTCTGGTCACTTGCAATCTTTCTGTTCCAAAGCCTGAGAAAAGTGTGCATTTTCTCCTGGTACATACGGGAAGACCGATGGAATCTATGCCCTCCCTCTAATTTTCTTTCTTGCAATGGAGGAAATTGTGGTGCCTCCCCAGTCCTTTAGACAACACCTTGACCTCAGACAAGCAGTTTCCCTAGGAGTTCCTGGTTTCCCCCCACTTTTTAGAATAAACTTTATATTTCAAAATAATTTCAAACTTAAAAGGACAGTTGTAAAAATAATACAAAACCAACATACCTCCCACTCAGATACCTGGGTCCTCCAATTTTTTACATTTTGCCACATACGCCAGTCTCCTTCCTTTCTCCGTCTTTCCTTCTCCCCTTCTCCCCTCCCTTCCTCCCTCCCTCTCCCTTCCTCTCTCTCTCTCCCTTTCCTTCTCTCTCTTTCCATCCATCCATCCAGTGTTCCTATTTTTGAATGAGCATGTCTCTTGCCTGCTTTCACATTATCAAGGAAGGGACTGATTCGAGGAGAGAGTTTTAAAACACCAAATTAGAATGAGCAGGACGAGATTTGTTCTAAGTTCTGTTGCTTTTTAGAACTTTAAGAGTGACGCCCCTTGCTTGGTACAAAATGGGGCCACATTTGATTACAGGTTAGGTGAGCTAAAGTTTATTTGAGCAAAGTTGACCCGTCCAGCACATCAGCTCAGAAGCTGGAAAGCTTGTTTAGGGATTAAACAATTCCAAGTAAGAAGTACACTGACTGAAACCAAATTTCATCTATATTTCAGCACCTGCTGTGGCTGCCATACTCTGGAAAAGGATTTTTTATGGGACTAGGCAAATACCCCCGAAGAAAGTATAATGGTTCTAGATCTACTTAGAGAGGAAGAGAGAGAGAGAGGGAGAGTGAGAGAGAGAGAGATAGAGAGAGATAGAGAGAGAGAGAGAGAGAGAGAGAGAGAGAGAGAGAGAGAGAGAGAGAGAGAGAGAGAAACTGGAACATTTTAAATCACTGTGTTCCCAAGAAGGAGTTTAAAGTTCCATTAATAAAAGGCAGAGTCACTCAGAGATGAAAGTTTAGTGTAACTCAAATGGAAGCGAGTTATATGCCCCTTTCCCATTACTTATCCTCCACCTGAGCTATGGAAGCTCATCACGATACTTCACGGGCATGTGACAGTTATCAGCATTACCTGATTCATCAACTCTCATTTTTTTAGTGGGGCTGTCACAATTCTCATCATCCGACATTTCCATTTCTTCTTCGCGACGGATGCCCATGAGCTGCTCACTCTGAGCGTTCCGGAGCTCCTGAAATTAGAGAGTACACAAATGTCAGAGTGAGACACATGTCAACAAACCTTTCTCCCAATGGGTGTTTGGCGTGTTACGGATGACACATCAACATTTAGAATCTGAAGCTTTTACCTGCCAGACCTAATCTAGAAAGAAGTTGTGTGTTGTGTGGGGCAGTGGAAAGACCAAGGGCTTTGGCATAAATCTTTGTACAGCCAATAAATAATCAAGGGCTCTTCAGCATATTTTTTCATCTTTCTTGGGTCTGTCTCAATATCCTCATTTGTAAAAAGGGAATAAAGGTTGATGAAAGGACTGCTGTGGTTGGACATAGGAGGGACAACTAGTGCAGTGGTTTAAGAACCTGAGCAATGAAATTCAAAAGGGCCCGGGCATTCTCTGTCCTGCTGTGTTACTTTAGGAAAGTTTCTGCACATCTCTGGGCCTCAATTGGTTCACCTTGAATATTGTGATAATTCTGAAGATTAAATGAGTTAATGCACATAAAAGACTTAGTGTCATGCCACACCCTTGGTTTGCTAGGTTGATAATGTTGACCATAATTATTCTTCATCAAATTCTGTGCTCTGTGTGTGTGTGTGTGTGTGTGTGTGTGTGTGTGTGACTCATGCACAGAACTCACACACAAACCATTTTGGATATCAAAATTTTAAAATCTGAAAAATGTTGAGGGACAAAATAAAAACAGATGCCTTCTCATTTGGTTGTGGTGGTGACTGTTTTGGCAACACTTTTGGAGTTGGAGATTTTAAAATTGTACCTTACTTTCTCCATTTAGTAGGGGAGTGACCGCAGTCATTTAATTTTTTTGAGCCTTTGACTACTCACCCATAAATAGGAATAATAATAATACAAGGCTGCTTGAAAGCAATTGTGTATTAAAATCATTGTGAAAAGTAAAGAGGTACAAAACAACTACTTTTTACTACTGTCACTAAAATCAGGACATTGTACTATTGTATGTTAAATAATATTGTTATTTGGTGTCCACCGTATACTATGTTGTGAGTGCTTATTCTCTCTCTTCTCCTACATGCACTTTTCTCAAAATGACTTAAAACAGGGAAAGGGATGTAGTAGTCTTTGTTTTCCTTCGTTCAAATTATGTCTCCAAATAAAAGACAAATAGTTAAAATAATTTCATTTTGAAATAAACTGACCCAGGGGTAAAAATAAAATGATACACAGTACCTCATTTATTAGTAGCATGACTTTTAAACATACTTGCAGTGCCTGTTTGCTGGGTGTGCATATATTACCTTGTACCGAATGTTCTCTCAATTCTCTCCTCTCCCCAGCTCACAGATTTTAGGCTGCCGCATAATGGAAAGGAAACTATCTAATGCTACCTGTATTTGCACTGTCAACTCTGCAGCCTGGGGGTCGCTGTTGCAGAGGACGGGGAAGGAGGGACACAGGGCAGTCTGGAGTGACCGTGGGGACAGAGCCTTCTCCTCTGACCACATCACCCAGGAGAAAGGGGTGCCAATTCCATCTTAACTAACACCACCAGGCCCTGGAGATGGATGCTGCTCGTGATTAGTGTGGACATTTTTAGGTTGTGGACCGCTAATTTTTCTACTGTTGGAAAGCCCAATTCCCTGAGTACTGAAAATGGTTGAAACAAGGAAAAGTCAGGTGGAAAGAATAAATGAGGCTGAAAGGGCCTGATGCTTAGTCCCTACAATTAACGACAAACTGTCATATGCTGGCTGCTCTTGCGGGGAAGAGTGACAGAAAGGAAAAAAATTGGGGAAAAAAGTGCTGAGGGTGTTTTCACAGGGTGCCTCTGGTTCAGCAGTAAATCACTGGTACACTCTAATAAATCTGTAAAGGTGTTGCAGATAATTAATGGATGCTGTCCACGGGAATGTAGAAAAATCAGCCAATTATCAAGCTTCTACGCAACTGAGAAATCATCCACAATGTTAAGTTACCAACTGGTATTTAATCAATTAAGCAACGTGGAGGAAAGAAAATCAAAGGTAATTTAGAATTCTATTTCCTGGGGTATATCAAAAGAGGGGGTGAGGGGCTGGGGAGGCATGGAACCTGGACAGGGCACATTTCAGGACTGCGTGTCATCCAGCTTATCTCCCATACTGAGCAAAGCAAGCAGGATTCCTGGAGGGATGTCAGCCGCCTTAGCGTGTCCGGATCAGCCGTGGAGAGGATGGCACTGGGGAGGTGGGTCTATGGGCAAATGGGCAGCGGGCGCAGATATGACAGGAGGCCTGACTTAGGTGAGCACTTAATGGCTGCTCACACTCACGTGCGAGAGGCAGCATTTTTATGCTCAGGTTTATGGAGCATGATGCCATCTGCCTTTCTCTTAACATTTCTTTTCATCATGTCTGGCTTGTACGTGCAGGTAAAAGAAAGAAAAATAATGCATAAATCATTCCCAAATCTGAATCATAGTTTAGAGATTCTGATTTGTGCTTTCATAACCCTGATTTGTATATTTCATCGTAAATGAGCAATCTTTTTTTTTTTTTTTCCTCCTGAAAAGTGACCTTGATTTGGGTCTTAGGTCAGGGTGTAGCAGGGAGCATCAGACAAGCGCCCTTCGTTTTTTTCTGGCTCCTAAAAAATTAGAGAGAAATCTCACCTCCTCCTTACTCATAATCCTGAGCAGGAACAGAACTGTATCAGTCCCCAACCACCTTCTTAGGCGTTTGTGAACAAAATTAAAAAAAAAAAAAAAGTCCTTCTTAACAATAAATTACACTAGCATTTTAAGTGTCCCATTATTGTGAAGTCATTCGGTATTCACGATAGTAACAGTGACAATAAAGAATTCATTTGGTATTCATGTGGATGTTACATTGAGTGCCATTGGTTTTCAACTGTAATTTAGCATTAGTTAATAGGCACTTAAAATGCTACCCAAATGATTGATACCACAGTACCCAGTGGGTTCTCAAACTCCATATAAAGCAGTGATTTTTACAAGTGTATGCCAAAAATCATTAAGGAAATACACCTTACCTTCTATAAGTTTGGGATTTTGAAAGAGGGGTATATCATTCAGAGAACTTTAATAATAACATGCTAGAGATGGAGAGGCATCCAAATGAAAAGCATTCCCTTATTAAAAAAAGAAGCAAAGACAGTATACTTACTTTTATATTACGGGTTCAAAGCGTACACTACACTGTGGGATTTAAAAAATAGCACCTGGATGACCAGTGACTAAGGAGACATTTTGGTCCTTCTGGATGTCAAGGAAGGTCAAGTCTGCACTGTTTCCTTGGAGACAGATACTCACACTTCACACAGGCAGTGACGCTAAGACACTCGGCTAGCCTGAACCTTCACTCCCCTTGGGGCAATGACTCTAGCACAAGGTGTGCTATAACCCAATGGCTAGCACAAAGGACCAGGGCAGTGCTTACGAAGAAAAGCCATGGAAGGGAAGACATCCTTGCCATCTGTGGCCCAAAGAGCAAACTGTAATCATCACGAACACGGAAGAAAAAAATCTGTATTTATTCCAAAACTAGTTTTCTATGTTGGATTACACTTTTGTGCAAAGTGATTTATTAAGCAAAGCATCTCCGTTTATTTCTGAAGTCTTTCCTATGAATGGGAAAGATCATCTTCTCCCTTTACAGGGGAGAAAAGCACTCTCTCCTTTAAGCATGAAGTGTGCCGCTTTTCTAGACAAGGAACAAATCTGAGCTGGATTTGGAGCCCAGAAGGAGACAGCGCCATGGCGGGAGGACTGCCCACTCCAACAAAAACCCTATCAGCAGAAGGCGGCCACACTATTCTCTGCCAATCCAGCTGTGTGATGGTGGTTAAAAAGTAATAATAAAATCACCAACCTCAGAATGCTTTCGCCAAATGTCTATGTTCTTGCGCTGAGCTTTCGAGAAATGGTCCCAAGCTTTTTGTCTGGTAGAAGCGTTGAAAACGGCCACAATCTGCTCAACTTTGGTGAACAAGGAAGTCAAACAAGACAAGTAATTTATGTTGTGATCACTCTAGGGAAGCAAAGCCAAGACACGAGGAGTCTATGGATGATGTCACAACAGAAACAACATCATCGATAGCCATCCAATCTGTGCCTTTCGTACTTACATGTTAGCAAGGTTGGGGAAGTCTCCCTTCAAGTCTGCCTCCACAACTTTAGGTTAAAACAAATTCTAAATAGGACTGGAAAAAGTTCACGGGCCGCTGCTCTGAGCATTCTTTAGCTCTCGTTTCAAAATGGGGTTTGGTATATCTACACACCTAGATCTATAGATCCACAGGCGCCAGTGTTGGCATACAGATATAGATACACAGACAAATGATGCCTGGGTTGGGGGTTTAGAAGTGAAGCAGGGGTGGAGTGGCTGAATGCAAAGAGCCAAACATACAGTTTTTTATGTTTTTGATCCCCATCGCAAGGACTTCAATTGTACCCCTCTGAAGACACTACCATGTCCAAAATTCAAGTTGAGGCAATAGAATGATGGTGTCATATCTCCCCTCAGTTTCAAGGGCCATTTTTTTTTTTTTTTTTAATCCCTCGGCTCCTTTTTCTGCTCCTGTTGCACCCCCTGGAGCCAGCCCTCCAGGCAGGGAAAGGGAGCCATCACGTCCATGTTAAGAAGACAAGGCTCACCCAGCCAGCAGCACTGGGCTGCAGATCTCATTTCAGAAGCACAGGGCACCCTTCATAGTTCACCACGACATTATTCCATCAACACTTTCGTAAGGCTCCCCTTCCTGTGGCTCCTAACCCAGGTGAAGTTCTAATTCGACCACCTGGACTTCATTTAGCACATCTGTGGCTTCCAGGCATGGTGCTCTTGGAATGATACATGGTGAGTGGCTGTTAACAAAGCTACACAGAGAACCGGGATGGGCTCTTAGTATGGGCTCTTAATAGTGGGTTAGTTAGTGTAAGACTAACTGACAGCTGACTCAATCTTGCTTAACAGTTATTGATCTAGTAAGTGTGGAGATGAGGACATTGTCCTGCACTAATTCTACCATATGACTGAACTGGAACTTCTAAATGTTTAGTTAGGAAGCACAGTTAAAATATTTTTTCATGGATGCTAACACCCTATTTAACATAAATCTTTATTAAGTGATTCCCAAGGCTCTATTATAAAAAAAGGACACAGAATATTTTCCAAATCTGCTGGTGTGTAAAAAATGCCAAAGAGTAATATAATAATTGCCATGGATGAATAACACTTGTTGCCACAATTTTCAAAATGAGCAGGCATAATACTCACACAAGCATATGATGGAGCAAAGGGAAAAAGCAGATTCCATTCACTTACCACATTATAAGGCTAAGCATCTATGTACCAGTTTGTATATATTATGTCCCCCAGAAAAAGCCATATTCTTAAATGCAATCTTGTGGGGGCAGACATATTAGTGTTCATTAAGTTGGAAACTTTGGAGTAGGTTGTTTCCATGGAGATGAGACCCATCCAACTGCAGGTGATAGCTCTGATTAGATTATTTCCATGGAGGTGTGGCCCCATTTATTCAGCGTGGGCCTTGATTAGTTCCCTGGAGCCCTATAAAAGCTCAGACAGAAGGAGATCACAGCTAGCTGCAGCTGAGAGACACATTTTGAAGAAGGCTGTTGGAAGCTGACACTGACATTTTGGAGAAAGCCATTTTGCAACACAACCTGGGAGCAAGCAGATGCCAGCCCCGTGCCTTCCCAGGTAACAGAGGTTTTCTGGACACCATCGGCAATCCTTCAGTGATTGTTGATGCCTTACTTTGGATGCTTTATGGCCTTAAGACTGTAAGTTTGTAACCAAATAAACCCCCTTTATAGAAGCCAATCCATCTTTGGTATTTTGCATTCTGGCAGCATTAGCAAACCGGAACAAACCACTTCTCAATCTTGGCAATTTTCATAGAGGCTTTTATGTTTACTGTTGTCTACCTCAAGACAATCCCAACTCCAAATCTCCTAATTTATTAAACCATAACAAGTCACACGATGAATTCATTCCACTCAATTTTAATGGGAGGACTTGCTGCTCACTTGGCTCTAGATAACCCTCTCACCAGCTTCTTCCTCCTGACCTTTCACCTGGAAGCAGTAAAACCCCCAGTCTAGTTTCCTGTTAGCTGCTCTAAATGCTGCCCATCACTGACCATGGTCTGGGGATGCTCTGCTCAGGTCCCCTGCAGCATGGCTGCTAGGAGAGAGGATGGTCCAGCTACAAGGCCTGGGTTTCCTGCTGGCTTTGTCTGCAAACAGGCTGGGATCTGGAGCCTCAGCCGCCTTCTGGCAAGGCAACACAGAGCAGTCGGCTGCCAAATACAGCCACCATCAGATGTGGTTATTTGGCAGGGGTTGTGATCGTGTGTTTAGGAACGAGAGATAGGTCCTTCTGCTTTCAGGAGCAGAGCTCTTTGATTCATATCATTCAGAAGAGGGTGACTCCACTGTCAGGATGGTGCTGTCCTGACACCAGCCCTGAGGGGAGGCTGTTAATAAAGGGGATACACTAAAGATAAAACTGCATATGTTCATATATGTGGGAGTGGGGTGGGAGGTAAGACAGACCAATAATGCATATGGAGAAGCATAGAAGAGATAAAGCACTTACAAGAAAAGTGTCCAATGTCCTAATACTGCAAAGGTGTAAGGGCAAGAAAAGATCATCTCATATCTTCTTAAGCATGTGCTATTACAGATATTCCCTATTGAGTGCTAAGTGCCTGATTATATCCCAGGGCATTCGTTCAATTTATTCGTGGATCCATCCGTTCATTCAACAAATGCCTGAGATTCTACCAAGTGCCAGGCACATGGCTGATTGCTGGAAATACAAGATTAAGCCATAGTCCCTGCCTTTGATGAGGTCACAGTCTCTAGGGAGAAAAAAAAAAGGCAAGCAGATAATAATCTTATGAAAGAGAGGTATGGATGACAACCTTGGGACACAGAGGAGAGAGGAACTAACTGGGTGGGTGGAATCAGCAAACACCACACAAAGAGACAGCATTTTTGGCAGGTCTTAAATGGTGAACTGCCCATCACAGAAGGCAGGGGTGGGCCAATTTGAAGGCCAGTACAGAGTCACCACAGGATTTTGTGTCCAAGAAACAGGTGGGGCTGGGGGCTAATGCTGGTTGAGAACAGATCAGGAAGGCCTGTGCATGCTAAGCCAGAACTGTGAGCTTTATACTGTAGCCCCAAGAAGGCACCTCTGGGTAGGGTTCATTTGGGAGGAATGACGAAGGCTTGAAGTCAGCAGAGGCTGTGGAATGGAGGGGTGGACAGGGAGTCGTCTGACACGGAGAGTTGATAGAAAGTGGTGGCTGGTTGACAGGAAACAGATGAGGATGGCTCAGCTCAGGAATTCTGTGATAGATCAAGAGAATGACTGTGAGTGGAGGTTTGAGAAAGAAGACAAGGAATTTGCTTTCGGACATGCTGAGTTTGAGATGACTACAGGCCATCGAGATGGAGCTGAAATATTGAATGGGGGTTCAGAAAGAAGTCAGAGTTCAAAGAGATACCATTCAGATTTTTCAGGGCTGTTCCCTTTTTCGTGTAATTTTACTCTTTTCAATAGGTTAAAGCATAATTAAATATGATTTAATTTCATACTCCTTTTCCTATGAAGTTTATACTTTTTTTCACATATTCTCAAATAAAATAATCTGTGTAATTCAGTTTGTGCTTGAAAAATACCTGCAGAGTATTTACAGGGTCACATTTACTTCTCTCATGTCTGCACAGACTGCCCCTGAACCAGCCATTTGTCTTACAAATTAAAGTTCCTGAGCACACAAAAGGACTCTGAAAGACTGCTTGAATCAGCAGGAATTCATCATCATTAGGGAAAAACCACCTCAGACAGCATGCCCTAATAAATGTGATCCAAAGACAGCATATTTTTATAAGCATAAATCAGGATGACCCCCAGCACTGATGTCAAAGTTAGAGACCTTCCCCGATTCATTGTCTACAGCAGGGAACGCCAAGATTCCATCCGTGAATTACACTACCACTTACTACTTCTCTAGTACAATTCATATTACTTATTCTAACTATAATAAAACCACAATTACTTAGAACCCAACTGAACGGAATCTTCATAACTCAGAGAAAGAGATAAGCAGCAAAAAAAGAGAGATGACATCAGCTTTTGTCCAAACAAGAGGCTCACAGAAGCTGTGCTGCAGGTAGAAGTGACTCAGATCAACACTCCCCTTGGTGTCCTCAGCGCTGCTGGTGGTCTACAGGGTGAAGACCCCACAGGATCCTGTCTCACTCGGAAAGGACAAATTCAGTTTTGTGACTGCCATGTTCTTATTCAAGAGAATATGCCTACAAGTGTTGGAAGCGTTAACAAGAGAAAGAGCTCTCGATCAGAAAATTTAACTTCGTCCCCCACAACTTACAAATTTTCCCCTCCAAGTTCTATGTTTTAAGTGTTTTGCCTAAACTAAGGTTATTTGCGGCTCATGAAAAATATGTAAGGCGATTTAAAATCAAAAGTATGCTTGACTGTCCATCTGAGATGTTCTAAAAGAGTCCCTAGTTTATCCAGCAGCTATAAATGAACATAGCAGAAGGATAAACACAGCCCTGATGAAATGGCTAACCACTCTTTACAGCTACAGACCCCTACTAGGAAATACTTATTAGCTTACATGTATGTGTACGTGGAGAACATAAAGACACATACACAGCTACCTAAATATATATGCATGTGCATGGATATCCTTAAATATCTCCCCAAACCCATAAACTAAGTAACTTAACAGCTTTTTTTTGCACATAACCCATCCTGGAATGTTTGGACATCTGCTGAGTACAGAGCACATTTCTTCCTTGAGAGAAAAAGAGACCTTTATAAACTATCTTGAGTCTTAGGGAAGGAAAGCTCAGAGCAGGACATTCATTTACCCAGAAATAAACCACCTGCAAACAAGCTGCCTTGGAAAGAGTAAGGCACAGAGGGGAAAACCTCAGCTTTCTGCGCTGCCTAAGTCATCTGGATTTTGCGTGCTGGGCAAAAATTCACTGGAAATATTAAAAGAGAGTCCTTAAGTTCCTCCGAAGACCACAAACGCAGCCCTTTTTCCTTCCACATCCTTCTGACTGCTTTCTTTCTCAGAGTCCCTGAATGTCTCACATCCCTCGTTCCAGCTAAAAAGCTGTGAAGGAGCCTGAAATGCATTCCGTGTCCCAAATAGCTGAAGAAACTGATTAAGTCCTTACAGGCCGTAGGTTTGCTGAAATAAAACACCTCACACACATCTCACAAGCTTAGTTTTTGTTTTTAATGCTATCTGGGCTCAGGATAAAGCCTTAACTCCATAGGATTCAGAGGAATTTTTTTCCCTTTAAAAGATAACATTTTTCGAAATCCTCTATGAATAGCTCCTAAGATATTTTCAAAGGCATATAACAAATGAAATAAATTGACCTCCCCCATCCATGCTTGTTATTGTTGTTTTTAAACACTAAAAGCTGGGGTTGAATTCTTTTTTTTTTTTCCAGGGGTAAGAAACTAAAGAAAGTATGAGCCTTTAGATATAATGCTGGAATTGATGAGCTGTGGCCGGAAATGCAAGTATAGCAATGGAATGCAATAAGTGATGCCAGCTCTCAGACACCCACGGGAGCAGGCCAGGGTCAGCGGGAGGAGTGGTAGGTGCTGGACAGCAGGTGACCTGGGAGCCTGGAAGGAGATTCCCAGGCAGACCTCTGGGCCCTGAGCAAGTCTGGTGGCAAGGCCAGGACACAGAGATATACCAGTCAAACCCATCCATTAAGGAGGCCCCTGGACTGGAATTTCAAATTGGGGAGGAGAAAGGGCACTCTGGGACTTTATCTTAAGATGGGTAAAAGGACCACTGAGTCACACCATGAATCTGCTACAGCCCTGTTAATCCTGGGGCCAAAACACTAAAATCTGATGTTGTATTTCTGAACTTTCTGGCTAGATGAGGCTAGGAGCTTGCTTCTTTTAGGAATGGGATGAGGGCAGAAATAAAGAAAAACATGCCGATCAAACGATGATAAAAGAAAAAGGATTTTTCTTTTTTTTTTTTTTAGCAAATTTCAGGCAGGCAGAAAATGATCAAAGTGCCCAAATAAATATGAAGGCATCAGGTGAACAATGATTTTTAAATATTGGAATAAATCTCATAACATTTTCACAGAGCTGCAGTTATCTGTGTGATTAGGATGCACGCTCAAGTTTGAGGACCTCCAATTTGAATCCTTATCTCACTTAGCTTTCCCAACAACCCTCTGAGGCAGGTGCTATTATTATTCCCATTTAGCTGATAAAGAAACTGAGATGTGTAGACGAGTATCATCACCTGTTCAATTATATATTCAGCAGGTGGTGAAAGTGGGAATAGAAGTGACATCTGTGCAACTTTGAGTCATGTATTTATATCCATTATACTTGGGGTCCAAGTCTTGGGGATACTGGGAATGTTATCTCCAGGCATTACTCTCCATGCTGGGGATGGAAAGATCCAAAGATGAGGTTGGCCCTTGAGCTGCTCGTGGCCCCGTAGGGACATGGCCATATACACCCACTGAATAACAGCATGAGAACTGCTAGAGGGGGCTGTGTGCGGGTGTAGAGGCAGTGCGGGGGGAGAACACTGTTTACCCAGGGGAGGCAGAAAAGTCTTGGACGATTCCTGGGTAGCAACTTGAAGGCAATTTCCTGTGCACACAAACCGAGCATGTGAGGTTGTGACGGAGCAGGAGGCTGCATTTACCGCTCTCTAAAAGTTTATTGAGGAAGCTGAACCATGGTGAAGAAAGAAGTGTCTGGAAAAAGGGCTCCCACGGCTGGTGTCCACCAGGCTGGAAGTGGCTTCTCTAAGTGCGTACCCTCAGCCTTCTCACTTTAGTCTAAAATGCACTGTCTTATTTTTGTTTGCTTCTCACCGTGAGTAATAAGCCTTGGCAGGGGAAACTTAAGGAGGCGGAGCTGAGGGAGGATGCTTTTGAGAATCAAATGCACACAGTTAAGGGGCTGCAGGTGAGACGTGCAGGACAGTCGGGAACCTGTGTTGGTAAAGCCTTAGCTGCGCTACTAACCAGCTGTGTCCCCTGGGGAAAGCCTTTATCTGTTTTGGATACCAAGGCAAAGGAGGAAGGACTAGACAATCCCGAATCTCTTTCCTAGCTCTGTGATCCCATAGAATGGGGTTGGCAACATATTTCTGTAAAGGGACAGGTAGTAAATATTCTTGACTTTGCAGTGTCATACAACTAGGTACTCTGTTCTCGCAGTGCGTGGGCAGCCAAAGACGATTTGCAAACGAGTGGTGTGGCCATATTCTAACAAAACTTCGTTTACAAAAACAGGTGGGTTTTGGCCCTAGGATTATTATTTGCCGACCTGGCTACAGAAGACGACTATATGCCTAAGCCATTTGTCTCCTTAAATAGAAATCTTTCCACTTTGCCTGTGGCTACTCTTTCATGATTCTTTTTGGGTGCATTTTCCTTTCGTTAGAGCTTGAAGAATAGTTTTGACTCCTTTTTCAGTTGCACAGAGTCAAGAAGGCATCATCTTCACCTTAAAGTAACTTTACTGACACCTCATTTTTCTTCTGATTCATTTTGAAGTTGTGGTAAGTGGAAAAAACTTTTGTGGGAAAAAAGCCCACAGTTTTTGTGGATTTTTTCCAACGTAACTCAGAAACTGTCTCCTCATAGACGCCCCCACCCCCTTAGTTAGCAATGGCTCCTTTTCTAGGCTCTAGAACTAAGCTCATAACAAAGCAGCAGGGTTTTTCATCCTTAGTTCCCCTAGTTTATATCTTTCCTGAATTGCTTTGTTACACTCAACATCTATGATGTTAAGTCTTGACATCTAGCCTCCTGCAATTCCTTATTGTTTCCGAGTGTAGACTCTGAGTCTGTCACATTTTGCTATCATTAAAAAAACAAATCTTTAAAATGCTACTATCATAGTGGTATTACTTGGCTCAATGTACATATTTCCTGAGAGCCTGAAAGGAGACAGATGCCAAAAAAAGGTTCTACTCAGCTCTAGCAGGCTTCCAACATCCTCTGCTATCTGCCTTGGTATCTTGTGAAAAATAAAATTCTGTGCTCATCCCTGATTTGGAAATTTTTAATAAATATTATTTTCTCTAAACATTGATTCCCTGAGACCAAAGAGCCAAAGAGGTATTTTTTTTTTGGTGGAAATAATGTTTCCAGCATTTAAAACATTGGCACAGATAGCCATCCAGCATGATTTTGAGGAGAAATAGAAAACCTGACGAACTGCTAAAGCAGATATGGGGATTTTTTTTCCCTTCCTACCTGCTGTGGCTGAACTATAGAAATGACTACCACAGGTGCGGGAAAACATTTTAACACTTCATAAAATTATTTTTCGACAGCAGGGGACATAGGAGCCAAATTTCCCTGGGTGGAAATTTTTTTAAAAATGTTTAGCTGAAAGGCTTCTAAAAAGTAAATGATTTCAGAACGAGCTTTTCAGACAGAAGAAATGTGGGCGAGGAAACTAATCTGCCAAAAAGGGGTATGTCAGTTCACACGGAGATCGGGGACCCTCACATTTCACTCCCATACTCAGCACAGGGCCTGGCATTTGATAGGGTCCCAATAAATATTTGGAGATGAATTTAATCATTCACTCAAATGCCTGAGGCTTTTACGATTTTAGTTAAAAAGACAGATGAGGACGTGACAGAGGAGAGCTGTCAGTGAGTCACGCGGCCGTCCGTCACTGGCGTTCTGTCCAGCCTTCAGCAGCTGCAGGGTGCCAAGCACACACTTGCAGGGGTGAAATGTGGCTTAAAACTCACAGCGCAGCCACGAGCTCCACAGCAAGGCAAATGCACCGTGTGTGCGTGGGGGAACGGCCACTCCCCTACTCTGTGATTAGCTTGTGACGCCATGGCTGGGTGCTGGCAGACACTTGACATGTTCGGATATTCAGAAATGTTACAGGGGCTGCCTCAAAGGACAGCAGAATTTTTAGAGTGGGAAGGGACCTTAGGGGCTTATCTAGTCAAACTCCTTCACTGTAGGGATGAGAAAACTTGAGACTCAGGGAGGTCAAATGACTTTCCTAAAGTCACGTGACTAGCGACTGGTCATGCTGGATTAAAACCAGGATCTTTTCAAGCCGGTCAAAGGTCTGTTCACCGTTCGCTGAAGATGAGTTGATGTCACTGCCAAGGAGAAAGCTGGTGGTTCCAGCCTTTCCAATCTCCAGGTTGACATGCATGAATAATAGTACTGTACTATTGTGAAATTCTCAACAAAAGCCCATCTGTGTGTTCTACTTTAAGGCGAATGGCACGTTAAAGCAAAGTTTAGTCAATAGGCAGCATTTGGAATACGTTCTGCAGTTATTAGGTTTCAGCTCCATTTCCAACACCACGTTCATTCCCATCTGTGTTATTTGGTCAACGGCTAACATTTGTGCTGAGGTCTTCTCCGTGCCTACAAGAACTACCCATGTTGGGAGTGGGGGAAAAGAGAACAGTAAATGGCCTCTGTCTCCATTTAGCTCAAACTCTAGCTTTACCCCTAGCAAAACAAAATCAAAACCAAAGCAAACAAAAATCTTGATACATACACAATAGAGACTACAAAAATGTTCAAGTAGGCAGTATTCACAGGTGCTGAAGAAGGTAAGAGAAAGGAAAGAGTTTTCAGCTCTAATGGATGGGAAAGGTTTCATGAAGGAAGTGTGATCAAAAATGGGCTTCAATTCTGACACAGGCAGAAGGGGAAATTTTCAGACAAGGGAAGTAGCATAAAGCAAATACATGGAGGAGGGAAAGAGGTTAGGGCTAGAGGCAAATAGTTCATTTCCTAACTAGAGAGAAGCATGTGCATTCAGATGGATGCTAGCACTTCCTTTCAACTCAACCTTTAGTAAAACAGTTAAAATATCCTCCTCTGATCATCATCATTTCTTGTAAAACACACACACACACACACATGACCACAGAAAGCAAACTGTACTGGGAGCCAAGAGTCTTGGGTTCTAATCTGCCCATAAATTGCCTAATGACCCTGACCCATAACGTCTGCTCCCTGAGTCTGTTTTCTCCTCTGTACAATGAGAGCGATTGGATCAATGGGTTTCTGAGGTTCCTTCTAGAGCTGACATTCTACAGCTTCTACTTTTCATTCATGTTCATTATATTTATGGCACGTACTCTTAAATTAATATTAATAAACCCTTCTCTATTGCCTTCTGCTCTCCCATGTGTCTTTTCCCCACTTAGCTCCTTTCTCTTTCTTTTCTCTTAGCAGGAAGCATGTTGGGAGATTGCCAACATGGGAATATCATGGAGTGTTTAAATTTTCATTAGATCTGTATGCGTTGTAACAAGGCATGCACAATTGATCATCTTGGCATGCATATTAATAATTGAATGCCGCAGCACATGCTTCCTGAACTTTATAAACACCTCCTGTCTGAGCTTTGAAATGACAAGCCTAGCTCATAACTGAAAAGCTGAAAGTGGGGAGGCCTATGGGGAATTCCTGTACAGTATAAATGTTTAAGAAGCAAAGAAGACCAAAACCCCAAAGTCTCTGAGACAGAAAATTTGGAGAAGTTTCTGCCAAACAGTAAGTCAAGAAATAACATAAAAATGAGGCAAGGATGATAAGATTGTATAAGAGTAAGTCACTTGTGCTGAAAAATTCTTCTTCTTCTATATCTAGCAAATGAGGACTCTCCAGCTGGCATACAAAGGAAAGTCCCAGGTGCTACACCAGGATAACTGATGTCCTCCTCTAGCATCTTTGATGGTGGCACGTCCATGGTCAGAAGTGAAAAATTATCCCCAACAGAAGTGAATGGATGGTCTACTCCCCAAACCCTTGGCTGGGTTTAGTTGCTTCCCTTTGGCAACCTAAGCTGAGGCTCAGGTGAAAACAATGCCTATTTCATTAGATTTAATAGCTAGTCCTGGGGTGAAGACCAGAGTTATAAAAATGATAGGGACTTCTACAAATGTTGGCAGAACAAAAACACCACCAATGCTGGACTTTGATGTGGACCTTGCAAAAAGTCACCACTTTTCCTTCATGTTATTATTAATTCTCTTGATTTTTTTTCTTTGAGAAACTGCTATTTGCTCATATATGAAATGATGGATAACTCGGGAAAGCAAAGCATCAGGTGCATACAATACAGCTGAAGTCCCCCTTGTCCTGTTCAACCAGCTGGCTATTTCCAGCAACATGTACACAGGAACCCACACGTCTACCATGACTTGAGCTTTGCAAATTGCACCTGCACTTTCATGAAAGTTGTGAAGAGCCCTTTCTTTAGGACCACAGATGTGCCACACTTGCTATAATAAGCTAGATCGTCAATATCCCTGCTTCTGAGCTGCCTCAGCACAATTCCCAGACATGCTTAGCTTTCTAAAGGGGGGGGCGCTGCATGGGATGCTGTGGAGGGCTGCACTGACACTGTGGGGTTTGTTTACATGGGAGGGGGCACTTGGGGCCATGGCTGATGAACCGGGAGATATCCAGGCATCCTGGAAAGCTGGGATGCCTTTCCTGAGGTTTGGTGCTTAACACTCCTAGTCTCCTTACTAAGTGAGAAAACTAAAACCTGGTATTTCCCAGGAATATTAATGCAGATAAATGGGGGCATGATTGGTGCTGCTTCTGGAAAATGTAGCAAGTATGCCAAGCCTGTGGACTTCAGCAGTTATGGTTTCAGAAGCAGCCCCGCAATCCTGATACCAAAATCACCCCAACACCCTGAACTGAGCTGGGAAAGCAGAAAATGTGATTGAGATAAGCAAACATAACTCCATCAGAGAGAAGGAAACTCACATCTGGCAAAGACAGTATTTCAAATTCAAAGGATGATGAAGTGTGCACATATCTACCCACTGCCAGGTTACTGCTAATATTTTCATGATGAATGTTAGAATTTGGGCCCCTTCACACCTGAGGAATAGTCATCTTTGTAAAAGCACATGGAAGAGAATGGAAAATTCTGAGGGTGCTCAGTGACATCTGCAATCTTCCGGTTCTACTCCAAAGGCTCAATTCCAACTCAGGCCCACATTTAAGGTGTTTCCCATCTTCGAGTCAGCATGAAGGATCTGGGCCAAGAAGGGCACATGTGATCGTGGCTCCTCAGACACTCCATAGCTGGGATGTGTGCCCTTCCTACAGCACAGTCCCTGTGATATCTGCAAGCTGCTGAAATACTTCCCAGAAATCAAACTTCAAGGCTTGAGCAGTGATGGTTAAGACAGGGTTGTCTTATTAGTTGCAACTGGGGATAAGTCAACATGAAATATTCTGTTGACTCTGCTAATATCCTCTAGCCTGCTAGCAAGGGTCTGGTAAAGGGTAGTGATTTTCAGTAAAAGCATAGCTAGTGAGCTCTCTGATTTGCTTGATCACACATGCAAGTTGAAACCTATCACCTGCAGACAGGGCTAACCCCGATGCCAAACTACTCTGTGAAGTTGCCGGCATTTTCTGAACTCATTGTCTCACGTTCCCTTTTTTCCTATTTAATCTCATTCATTCACTCACTCATGCAGCAAATATTTGTTGCATATTTCTACATTCCAGACACTTGATACATATTGAGTACTAATGAGTGTCCTTTGTGATATTTAATCAAATAATCAAGAAATACAAATCATTAAATAAGGATGCATTTTGACAAGTGCTGTGAAAAACCTGATATGGCACAGTACAGTGACAGCAAACCTGCTAGGAGAGGGTGGATAAAAAATGCCTCTTGGGGGCGGTTGGGGCAACTTTGCAGCCAAGATCTGAAGGATGGAAAGACTTCAAGCATGCCAAGAGGAGATGGAGAGGGTTCCAGGCAGAGGGAACAGAACACGTAAGGGCTTTGAGGTGGAAAGACATATGGATGGAGTCAGCAGGAAAGAGGCCAATGGGGACGACACAGAATGAGGGAAAGACAGGGTGGAAGAAGCAGGTGTGGGAGCTTTGCTGGCTACAGCATGGGAAGTACTACTCAAGGGATTTAGGTCGAGGGAAAGCATGATCTGATTTACATTTGGATAAGATTAATCTGGACAACGTGTGAAAAATAGATTGAACTGGAATAAAAGTGGCAGGGGTGGGGGGTCCTATGCATGGTGGTTTGAAGCTGTATGTACCCCAGAAAAACATGTTCTTAAATTTAATCCATTCCTGTGGGTGTGAACCCATTGTGAGCAGGACTTTTTGATGAGGTTACTTCAGTGAAGCACTGTGGATCACCTCAATCAGGATGGGTTTTAATTCTAATACTGGAATCCTTTATAAGGAGAGTGAAACTCAGAGAGAGAGAAAGCCACAGGAAGGAAGAAACTGAGATGAATGAGAACACAGAGGTCTGGAGAGGCCACCATGTACATTGCCATGTGATAAGCTAAGGACCAAGAATTGCCAGCAGCCAGCCCCAGAATGCCAGTTTTCTGGGAGAAAGCATTGCCTTGATGCTATGATTTGGAATTTCTTTTGGCCTTAAAACCATAAGCTAATAAATTCCCATTGCTTAACCTGACCCATTTCATGGTATTTGCTTGAAAAGCCTAGGAAGCTAAAACATAAACTCATATTTTATTCTGGATATAAATGGACCTAGTCAAAAAATTATATTTCCAAGTTTCCTTCTAGCTAGGCATGTCTATATGCAATAATTCCACCTAGTGAGACATAAATGAAAGTCTACTGGGAGAGTTTTGGGCAAATTTTGCTTTCTTGCTATAAAGGTACATCTCCTTCTCCTCCTTGTTTCTTCCTCTCTTTTTTATATTATTCCAACCTGGGGAAAAAACTGTGATGGCAGGAGGACCAACAGCCATCTTAGACAACCAGGAAAAGCAAATAGCCTCATAGAAACCTCAGCTGTGACAGCCTCAAAACACTGAACCATTCATCTCTTCATTTTACTGTGATGAAGAGGAAAAACTCCATTTGTTTAAGACACAGTTTGGTGGTGTTTTCTGTTATTTACAGCATAACACACTACCTAACTGATACACCAGACTATTCGGTAACTCAGGTGGCCAGGACTTGAGTGGTGGCAGTTAAAATAAAGTAGGCCAATGGGGGATATATTTTTGACCATAGAAACAAAGGGACTTACTGAAGGCCTTGATGTGGGCGTTGGTGGTAGGGGATTACTTACAGGATTTTGGCCTGAGAATGTATTAAAGTGGTTAGGAAAAACCAGAAGAGGAACAGGTTTGAAAATTAACAGTAAGAATTCCATTTTTGACATTTTAAATTTTAGGGGCTAAAGGAGTATCTACTGTGGCACTCTCTGCTCCCGTGGTTTCTATAAGATGGGATTTCCCCCCAAAGCTCCTGGTCCTGCATCTCCCCTCCCTCCCTTCTTTCTCAGGGGAGCAAGTCTCCCCATCCTGGGAGCCAGCCTGCTGCAGAGAACATGCATCCTGGTCTGCAGTTTCCTGTGATGACTGCACAGGGGCAGGACCCACGGCCAGGGGGCTCTGGTTTTCACTGCTGCGTCAGCATAAGGCAGCCCATCCTGGCTGCACCTCTAAACCTCATTCGGCTTTTACTGGTAGTAAAAAGCTGATATTTTGACTCCCACATGCTACCGCTCTTAATCTCTCTCTTGGTGGTTTCGAACCTGGACCCGCTCAAACCCGTGGAGTGTCAGAAAGGCATGTTGTGTTCTCCCAGCCACATCATAAGGGCCTCGTTTTAATAGGTAGCTCTTGCAATAGATATTGCCGAAGAAAACTAAACCCACCCTATTCTAACCCGTGGCTACTGTCTACCTTTACTATTAGAGCCAGGGTAGAGTCTTCTGCCAGTGGCACTCTAAACTACACGTGATGAGAAGGCATTTAAAAGCATGCAACTGTTTTTCTTTTGCAGGAACTGTGTTATTAGAATCGTGCTGTCTTGCCCTCTCTCCACCTACCAATCCACCTCTACCCACTAAACCATTCTTTAAAAGGTAGTGTCAATATTAGTTTTCTTTATCCCATCCCTAGTAACCCTAACTTTAGAATTTTCAGACATGCACAGTTGGATAAAAGACTGGTCCTCAAAACTGGAAAATCTAGGCAAGGTGGTCTGTTTTTCTGTTTTTGAAAATCAACTGCTCTGGCTTTCTGGTTCCTGTACCATTTCCATAGAGATGGGCATCTTGAATAGCTCTCACACTGGATATTTGGTCACTTATCAGAGTTTATGTCTGGAAATTTCTCAAATGACACCCTAAACTACTGCAAAAACTGTCTTTTGACCACAAAGCCAGACAACACATTTCTTTTTTTTTTTTTTTACATTTAAGATCCTGGTTTTCTATGCCTCTCTTTCATGCCATCTTAGCAGATACATTCTCTCGGGCATTCTACATGGATGAAAAGCAGTGACAGGCATTTTGACACATTGCATCCTTGGAAATACCACTTATTCTCAGAACGAATATGTAAATCGCATATGTCACCATTCTGCCTAGGACGCTGCACCTGGCAGGGAGTGGAGCAGGTCATTGTCACAGTGTCATTCAGGGGGTTTTACAAAACCAGAGGGCACTGGCAACTTTGATGAATTATACTGTTGTGATGTGAGCTGCAGACACAGATATAGCGTCCATAAAAAATATACATATGCCCTTTTTTTTTGAATAGAGCCCTGGGTAATTACCCTGACTATTCTTCTATGAGAAAGACCCATTTACACCCCTTCATCATTTAAGATCTGGACAAGAAAAATCACTGGCATGAAGTAGTTAAGGCAATTTGCCTTTCCAAATGAGGAAAGAACAGAGTATAGTAATGCAGAAAAATCTCTCCTCCCCATTTTCCACATTTGTAGCCAAAGCTCACCTCAAATAAAGGATCCTAAGGGGGAAGAGTTTTTTTTTCTGATGGCACCTTCCTCCTAAATGGAGCTCAAGGACAGTGGGATCAGGCCCTGCTGCCCACTGCCAGCACTGGGAGGATGTGCGTGTTTGGGTGGACTGGCAGGGGTGCTACAGCCTGCGGGGGCTCCAGCGGGCACAGGTCCACCCAGCTGCCCTGCCCCAGCGGCCAGGCATGGTGTTCTGAGGAAAAGCTACAGAAACGTTGCTCACCTGGGAGAAGCAAGCTCTCGGGGCAGGGTCCTTGTTCCTCCAAGTTTGCCACAGAACATGAAATAGGTTATGAGGTTTGCCATTCAGTATGGAGTAAAATGGGAAATCATCGAACTACTTACCCCCAAAATTGAATAAAATAAAACAAAGTACAATGAATAGAAAAGAAAAGGCCAAAATCACAACAGAAGAGATGGCCCCCGAAATTTTACTTACATTGAGTGAGGATCCCGGTTAAGGCGTTTTTGAAGCTCTCCTTGGCCTCCTCCATCTCCTGCTCGTGGGTGGCCTTCTCGTTCATCAGCCGGCGGACGTGGCTGTTGGCCGACTGGACCATGGAGTAGAACTGGTTGGCAGAACGCCGGTTTACTTCCCCTCGCTCAATCCAGGAGAGGAGCACCGTGATGGCATCTGAAAACTTGCTATCGTCTGGAAATGTAAAACCACAAGGCACAAATCACGCCGAGGCAAGAAGAGGGACTTGACTCTGGTTTCCTTTCGAGAGGCCGAGTGTGGTCCGCACTAAGGGATACATTTTCCGAACTTGACAAAGGAGTATGCCTGAGACTGACTATCCCATCTCTGAATGTCTTCCCTCTCATCCAACTCCATGGTATCCTGGGACCATCCAAGAAACAAAGGGTGACTCACCCTCTCATCTACCAACTTGCTACCAACAGCCTCCTCTTTCCCCTAAACCCTGATGTTGCTTCCTCAAGATTGGCTAGAAAAATTTATTAACCTATTTGGCTCCCACTTCATTTCTCCATTCATTTATCAGAAACGTTATACAGTGATACCATTTGTTTTTCTGACTTACAGAATCAGCTCAGTTGGCATCAAAGTGAGGACAACAGATTAAATTGCTTTCAAGCTGGTTGTAATGCAAGATATTGTTCCCAAGGCAGAGAGTAGGAGTAAGTCAATGCTTGTTCTATGGCAGTTCAAAACTAATTTCATTTTAGGTTTAATGTAACATATTTGATTAGGCTGAAAAACAGGATATTTCTTTGTTTTCAACAAAAGAGGGCATGCTTCCTGGGGTGGTCAGTGTTTGCTTTGGAGGCTATTAGAAAACCCATTTGAACCACATATGAGGTTTGTTTGGGGGTGGGAGCAGTGTGGGCTGGGGTGTGGAACAGGGAGCCGTCTGTAAAAAAGTAAGAAAGTTTATTTCAAAGAAAACAAATAGACTTGCCCATCTGGGAATGGCTACTGGAACAGACTTGGGTTACATACCCTGGAAGTGGAGAGAAAGCAAGTTCGGGGGTGATTAAGTTAATTAGAATTGGAAGTTGCACATTGGTTATTACAACGTTCATTGATCCTATTGCCAAAGGCTTGCTGCATATTTTCCAATATCTCCCATATTGAGGGGAGAAGCCTTTCAATTATTTTTTCTACCCCTAGAAAAAAAAGGATTTTAAAAAAATCCTACATTTTCTTCAAGTAAAATAGGTAGACTCTGAATTCCAAAAGTCTGGAGCAACATTCGACGGGAAGATGCAGATTCTTACTCATTCGACAAACATTGTGTGCCTACCAGGTGCCAGGTACTGTCCCTCCAATGAAGGTACAAAAGAGACGTCCTTATGCATTTTTTTAACATGTGTGTGCATTTACATATATTCACCCTAGATGGATAGACAGAGCATGATTCATGTTTGGTGAAGGAATTTTATTTTATTTTACTCACCGGATGTCTTCTCATCAACCACTGTTATTACTGTTTTACACATTATACACAACCTTCCATGTGTAGAGTGCTCTGTAAATTTTGTAAAGTGCTGTATGACTATTCTTAGTGCCCTTTCTCCCAAAGGCCTCCCTCCAGAACAGGGTGTAGCACCCTTGGTGCCTGCTGCTTGCCCGGGAGCTGTGTGCATCGAGGGAAGGCAGCCCCTTGCCTAACTGAAAGCCACGTGGGGCGTGGGCTGCCTTTCCCGGGACAGAAGCAGCTGCGACCCACGCTGCAGCAGTGACAGCCTGGGCTTGGGGATCCAAGCTGCTTTCTGTGCAAACGTGTCCTCTCCACCCTCACACTTTACCCAGAGCAGCCAGCCAGCCAGCTCAGGGTTGCCCACAGGGCACCCTGCAAACCAGACACTCAAGCTTCCTTAAAAATCCCAACCTACAGGCACAGAACACACACGAGCTCAGCATCACCGCTGGCTCAGACGATTTTGTTAACTCCAGAATTTCAGTCTGAGTTCAGCCCTCAGTGAACTCCAGCCGTAGTGGTTTCTTATCTCGTTTCATGGACCGGAGCGGCTTGTGTAAGATAAAATCCATCATACAACTTAACATTACGTTCAGCCATGGAGAAGCTCATAATTTAGCATTATGTTTGTGAGAGGCCCACTGCGACCGTTAGAGCCGGAATAAATTTTGCCTCCCTCACAAGCACTGCCTCTCTCCTTGCCAATATGTGTTAGGAGAATGGACCTCTGAACAGACAGCAGAAATAAACTTAATGCTTATAAAAAATCTTTTTTTTCCTCTTAAAAAAATAACAGTGAAAAAAAGGGAACACTGACTTCCTGTACCATGTTTCCCCTTTGCCATGACTTTCATCTCTACATAACACAGAGAAAGAAAAATCTCAACATTCGTGTTATTGAGCTTACAAGGAGAGAGAAAAGCATTGTCCGTCTTTCCTTACCTTTGCAACCTGATAGTTTTTTCTTCTCTCGATTGTGGTCACTCAGTTCATAAATACACTAACTTACTGTCAGGAAGAACGGACTTAAATTTGAAAAATACGTGTTTGTTCAAATGATCTGAAAATCAAATTTTCTTGTTCTTCACATCTGGACTTAGAGTATAAGTTCATGGGCAGATTATGGCTAACTGATAGTTTTCAGGAGGAGGAAACCTCATTCCTGAAGATTAAACAACTGAAAACATACTATTTCAAAAGTAATTCAGGCAAGAGATTTTCCTAACATTTTAACACATTTGAGTAGGCAGAATTCCATTAGCTTAAAAGATGCATATGGTTTCGAAAACTCCCAATTTCATCTTCATTTCTGAACTTTCTGAAATTGGCAGGCCCATGCATGATTGATGCACCGACATTCAAATTAAATTAGAAAAACATTAGTTAAGGCATGATTAGTAACTCTAGTCAATATATGCTGCCTGTAAGAAGTGACTTCAATTTATATTAATTAGGACTAAGCAAGTAACTCTCTCTGGGTGGCTATGTGAGCGCACTGGGAGTGGTCATTCTCAATACCCAACTCTGTATATTCAATTTCGTATTCAGTGGAAAGATCGCTGAGAAAACCAGAAAGCCCTATCAACTAATTTAAACAGGATTTAGATTGCAGCCGCATTAAAGCTATTCATGTGGAAAGAAATGAATGCTGCTCATAAGAATCACATCAAAGAACCACTTAGACAAATTCCAAATACTTCCCATGAACATGTTTGGGCGTTAACTCTGAACTCGGGTACCATTTAGAAACTTGAATGGTTGCAGATGTGCTTTTTCCATATTAAAGACGGGAGTGAAGATGCACCATACGCTCAGTGAAAATTGTCCAGTGTTTTCTAAACAGGGTCCTTGCAAAGTCTGGCCTGGGTTACTCCAGTTCTTGGTGAGCCAGTCTCCCTGCCTGGTTTGCATTCTCCCCTTCGATCCCTCCTCCATTCCTTTGTCATCCTCCTTTGTCTGGCACCACAGCCACACCAACCTGCTCTTCATATGCCCTCTTCCTGGGCACCCTCACACCTCTAGGCCACCCAGCTGTTTTTCTTCCTTCAACATCCAGGGGAAGTGTCCTTTCCTAAAGGAAGCTTTTCTGCAACCCTAGGCTAAATTACGTGTCCCTTTTGCTGGGTGCTTCTGATAGTCTCCACATCTACTGCTACTAAAGCATTGATCACGCTGTAAAGTAATTGTTGGTTTATGGATTTGTCTCCAGTTGCTGAAGAACCCAACGTGAAAATAAAATTTCTCAAACACATTTCAGCCTGCTGCTCGCTCTTTCAGTTTTTCCCTTGTAGTTTATCTATATTTTATTACACTCTATTTCTAATAGATGGGCAGGGATCCATGCTAGATGGCGACAAACTCTAAGGTTAAAAGTTGGGAAACAACATGGTTGATAATGAACATTTTAATTTCAGGGTGAACAGTATTTCCACCAATCCATGGTCTTCCGGAGATAGATGTTCTCACGGCACCTAAGTGGGCGGGTCCTTTTATTCTTTAGGCCTCTGAGGTTACTATCATTGGGGAAGGAAGTTCAGAGTGATGAAAAGTCATCACACAAAAGCAGAGACTTCTGCAACAAGACTCTATCCACCTTGCCAAATAACTCAAACAATATTTTTGAAAGCACTTTCCATTCCGGAAAGGTGATACCATTTACTTAGGTTTGTGAGGAATAAATAATACTGTAATGATTCTCTATCACCCCTCAATGTCACCACATAAATTCATGGTCTTCTCATTTTGTTTCTGGTTACATCAGACTTTGTCAACCTCCCTCCCTCTCTCGCTCTTGCATGTTTATTCAACACCTGGAACATAGTAGGCATTCTGAAAAAACTGCATATGTAATAAACCTTTACTGCTCAAAGTCCACAAGCAAGAGCATCATTTGAAGTCTTTTTAAAACTGCAGGCTCAGCCTCACCCAGACCTCCTGACTTTGAATGTGCATTTTAATTCTAGGTAATTTATGTACACATTAGGGTTTGAGAAACACTGGGATAAATGACTCCAGGAAAGCCAGGTAAACGGGTTGGGGGCAAATCTAAGTGGAGTTCACAAAAGCCTGAAATGGAAAGCAGCAGCTGAGATAGTGGAGAACATCTAAAGGATTTTGATGTGATTCTTAGGAGTCCCTGTTCCCAACTTCCCGAACCCTAAAGAAAAAAGAGCTGCTTAAATGTCTCAGGAAAAAAAAAAAAAAGTTGACGACCTGAAAAAGTGCATGGAGATTGCTGCAGACCCTTTTAATGGTTAGTGGTCACTGATTAGTGGAGACCCCCTCCCCAACCATCCCTGGGAATTTTCGGATTCTTTAGGGGTGTGTACCTTTGCTTGTTTTTGACCAGGCTATTTTTACAAATTTGTGGGGACAGAACGTAAATTAAGAAAGACTGATAATGGTGCATATAATTCCTTGCCCTTACAATGCAAATGAATTTTATCCAGTAGGGAATATAAATCTCTATAAGGCAAGTTCTCCTCTGAACCAGTTTTAATGTCATACTGGTTCCCTCACTGATTCCTGAGTTAAATAAAGTCTGTGGCACACGTTCATACATTCCTAAGACAGTCGTGATCTCACCAACATAGTTTTCTTTAACAGCAACTGGACCACAAGCCCCTCAAAGGCAGGGTCTCCTCAAGGACCCCAGAGTGGGACACACAGCCTAGGGCTCAGCAGGGGGTTCTTGAGGAGCTGTAACCAAATTGACAGCTAGATAATGATGAGCAAAAGGAACCACATGGGTAAGTCTGTTTCTTGCCCCCTTTGGGTGCAGAAGGAGATGCAGCCCTGAATTTCAGGATAAAAGGTGGGATAAAAGCCAGCCAACAGCACTGAATATGGAGAAATTAGGTGAGCTGGGCCCTTATTTACAGCTGGTCTCTAAAGAAACAATAGGTGGGGAAACTCCATGTTTGAACCAAATGTCCCTAGAATAAGAAAAATGAAGAAAGACACTTCACACACTTTTCTTTCCAAAGAAATGGGGACACGGACACACATGCACACATGTGCACATGCAATTAAGTTCCTGTAAATATGAGAAAATTAAGGCTTCACAATGAAAATGTGCTGGTTATTCCTGCCTTGCGGTTAAGCAAACTGTTTCTAGACAAAATGACCTCTCCCACCTCCATATAGGACCTCCAATAGGGCCTGAGGAGCTGATCCTCAAACAAGCTTACTGTGCTTCACGTTTCCGTCGCCCCGAGAAGGAAGCCTGGCTTTAGCTAATGGAACCTCCACTTGGTTCTTAGCACTATTGATTTTTACGTCCCTGGGAACATAAATATTGACAACCCTGTCAGCAAAAGGCCGGCGCCCCTTCATCTACCCTCCTCCTTCTGGCGGGTGGACACTGGGCCATTCTGTATGCAAATCAGAGCCTAATCTTCTGGAAATTAAGAGCACCGGTCCTAGGAGGACTGAATTCTCGAGAACATGACGGGAAATCCTAAGGGTCCTGCTCGAAAAGCACTGTCAGAATTTCACCTGATGCAGAGAGAAACTCTTCATTTCATCAGACAATGAAAGAGGATGTGAAGCTTTCCAAAGGCAGAGAGAGAGAGTACACAAAACTTTTAAAAGCTCTTGCCAAGAGAAATCTCCAGTGATTTACGATATAATCCTTCCTCGCTGTCTAATCAATCTTTGTCCTTCCACAGTCCAAACAGAGGGTTCCTCCAGGGGTGGACGGTCTGTATAGACACACAGAAATTCATTATCTCATCTGCCTGGCGCCACTGTTTCCAATAAAGTGTAATTATGCCGCTATCGAGTGCCTTCTCTCTTCCTCAAAGCTGCGCTATAAACTTTGGGTCCACCAGCAGTTACTTCCCAGTCAGTATCCATTAAGCTGAATCGTCTCAGAACGATGTCTATTTAACCAGCAGGGAGTCTGCTAATTTTCCTTTTCAGAATTTGTATTAACATATCAGACTTCGGGTGACTCTAGGCCTCAGATACCACACAATTTGGAAACTCAGTGTTTCCTCTGGTTTCAGAGGCTAAGCGGCTGCTGGGTGGGGTTGCCTGGTTCCTGGAGATCCCCGTCTCACCCCACCACTGCCCAGCTATACTGGGTGCCTGTTTGTGATATCACCTTATACTTCCCATTATTATAACATCAATATGATATATTAGTTATAGATCAGTTATAACACTGGGAAGGACTTTGTAATGGCCTCTATCACTCGAGATACATAAACTCTATGAGGCAGGGTCTTGTATGCTGTTTTCTTACTCTTGAGTGGCTAGCATAAGGTAGAGCTCACTCAATACATGCTGAGTGATTGAAATAATGGCTGGCTGAACCTCACTACCCTAAACCCATGGTCAGGCTCATTGCCCATGGATCCTAATAGCTAAGGAAGATAGAAAAGGAATTTACTGAGCACCTACTATGTGCACCGTCTTCACATAGAGAAAGACGGGGAGGGCTTTGAGGATCATAAAAATGACTTGGCATATACAGATTTTGCTGGATAAAGCCGACCTTCAAAAAAAAAAAGGCCAAGAATAAACAAGAACGATATAAAATGATATAAAAACGTCTGTCAGAAACCCAAGATAGCAAAGTTTCTCAGGGGAAGAAAAAAAAAATCAAATCCAATTAGGCATTTTCAGATTGCATTTCCATTTCCTTTGTGACACAGGCTTCTGTACCTTAGCTCTTGACTACATTTTATATCCCCACATCAATGAAATCATCTTCAGGCAACAGTTTCCTTGGCTCCTCCTGTCTGGCTTTGCACTACTTTGAGGAGCATGGAGTCGATTTCCTCTCGGAGGCAGCCAATTTCCTAAGCAATTAAATGCTGTTTATATTCCAAACTCTGTGCTGGGGTTGAAATTGTCAAGCTTGATATTACCTGACTCTTCCCTGAGATGTATCTCCAGCTAGTTCATTCTACTGTAACTGCCATCTATTAAAATTTCCAATCTGTTCTCTCCTCAAGGGATCGCATCATACTTGGCAAAGGTGCAGCTTCTGAATCCTGCAAATTATACTCATCTATATAAATATAAATTTTTGAAATGGCAAGGCTTGCGAATTGCTTTACCAAATTGACATCCCAATCTGCTATCCTCTAAAAGGAGAGGTAAATGCTGTGCATCTCTTATACACATAGACATTTCAGTGCTGGTTTCTTAAAAATAACATAATGTAGATGCCAGACTCTTGTGAGATTCCTGCATGAGGTCACAGAACCAATGCGCTAGATTTTGTCACTCCCAGATTGAGGCAAGACTGAATACCGCTGGGTCTGTGCAGATCATAAGCTGAGTCCACCCATCACACTGTGTGACAATAAAGAAAAAAATAATTTGTTCCAATTAGCATTCCTGCTTGAGAACTTTGCTCTTTTTCATCCAAGGCACTCTTTATGGTTTCTCAGCTGAATGGAAAGTTAAGAAAATGTCTGTATTTATATTATTATCATTTTTTTTTCTTAAAGGGACAGCTGCGCCTATAAGTATTTACATCTATAAGACACCCCTTCTCAAGCAGCATATCCTGCCTCAGGAGCACCAGCAGCAAGCAGTCTCTGGTGCAATGGGGCCATTTCAGTTGCCAACTGTGGCGGTTGAGGAGGGGGTTCCCAAGACCGGACAGGGGGTGGGGCAGGAAGTGCAGCCTTTTTTTTTTTTATTTTAAAGACCTAGAATATCAATTTCTTATCTTTCAAAAATAGGTTTTGGGCAGCTTTTCACAAATTTCCTTTACTAAAATCATCCACTCCACTTCACACATTGCCAGCAGTATGCTAGGTATACCCTAAAACACTCAAAAGATTAATCACATCTTTCCCCTCATCAGGAATCTTTAATGATTTCTGCCAAGCTAATGGAATACATCCCAAATCCAGCAGCAACCTTCGGGGCTCCACCTCCTGCCCCCCAGACTACCTTTTCAGCTTCACCCGGCTCTGTAAACTTCCAAACAGTTCTCGTGTCCCTTGGAGCAGAGGACTTACCCTTCTCTGCCTGTGCCAAGTCCCTCCCTGCTTCCTTGTCTTATTCCTTTATTCCTTTATTCTAGCCTCTGCTTAGAATGTTTTCATGCCCCTTCTTCTCCTGGAAAAAAATCCGGTTTATCCTGCAAAGTTCAAAACCTGCCTCCTCTATGAAGATTCTCACCAACCTTACTCTCGATCACCCCTGAGTTTCGAAGGCATGTTGCTCCTAACTTGGTTGGCAAACCTGCCATTCGGCTTTGGACTCCAGTTAATTGTTTAGTTTTAGACACCAGCATGTGGCCAGCAACAGTGATGGGCTTTACCTGTGTTCTCTCAAGTAATCATCATCCCAGAGCCCGATGAACCATGTACAGTCTAACCATCATTTGCCTGAAAAATGTGCAGATATGGATCAGGCCAGGCAACTTTTGTCAATAAGAGAATGGAAATCAGATCTCTCTCTAACTTCATGATCAGGGTCCTCCCCATTCATCACTGTCCTTTACTGGGGGCAGGCACCAAACCCCACATACGTCTTTATCTCCCATGGCATCAAGCACAGACGAGGGGCTCAGCAAACACTGGAGGGAATGAAATACACTCTCTTCTACCGCTGGTTATCCTATAGGTGTTAGAAGTGGCCTGGCAATTCAGTCTCTGGGGACAGAAACCCCAGCTGGTGTTTCTTTCCCATCCTCCATGGACCTAGTACAGAGTCTGAAACGTGTTAAGTAAAGCTTTGTTTGATGGTTGTGCAAACTCTTTACAGAGCTCCAAGACGTTTGTCTGGCTCATCAAACACTGGGCTAGAAGATAATAACCTACTTTGGGGTTAGTGCCACTGCCCCTCTGCCCCTCACCAATGAGTTATGTCCACAGGTACATGCAGAACACAGGTGAGTCTAGGAAGGGGCGGTGCTTGCCCCAGGCAGGATGGCAAGTGCCGAGCTCCGCTGCTCTCTCCTGCTTCCAGGTGAGCCTTGCTCATATGCTATCGGCTGAAGAAGGGATGAGGGAAACCCGCAGGCCCTCCGCATTTGGGGATCACCACGTCTCTACTTTAGCAGGGAATGGCTCGCGCTAGGGAAACAGAGCCGGCCCGCGTTGCCACGTACCTTTCAGCTTTTCGGCCAGCAAAGCGGCTTCGTGCTCCGAGTAGTGCATTATGGCCGGCGGGGAGGGGGGCCGGAGCCGGTCCTCCTCCAGCTTGCGCCGGTGCCGCTCCTCCCGGGCGCGCATCCTCTGCTTGCACTCCCACTCATAGAAGTCATCTCTGGCCTGGGCAAAATCCACGTGCAGGCGGCCTGAATCCTTTTTGTCCGTGCTAGACCCTAAGCGCATCCGGTAACCTGAAACCGAGGGAAAGGCTCGTCACCCCCCAACAGATTCTGAACACACAGTTGGCCCAGGCCCTTCAGTGTGTTGGGTGAGCTCTCACTTATTTCTTTGCCCTCATGACAGAAATCCTTCCTGTAGGAGGTGGGAAGCAGGTATCCTTTTCCTTAGCAATCCTGAAGCACCGCTAAGGTAAGCCTATAGCAGATTTGGAGATAGAACACACCTTAGAGAGGGTCACCTACCCCTCTTTCAAACCACCACTGACAACAGAGAACAATCTCAAGAACTGGAGCTCTAACCATGATTCCTTCTTCCCTCTGGCTTCCAGGAAGCTCAGAAACAAATCTGGCATGCAGCATTTCCCCTCCCACCTTTTTTATGGCCTTGATTTTATATTTTTGATTTACTGTAGCTCTTTTCATATAAGCTCTCTCAACTTCTATTTTATAAAAAGTAGGAATAAACAAAGTCTATTTATGATATTTAAAGAGCTCCACCAAGTAAATTCTACAATACCTCGCTCCCGGGATGAAGCTTCAGTCCCCTGCTCGATTCTTTTTCAGCAGCTGCAAGGGCCATAATCACAAAAGCAGTTTTGCACTGCTGTTTTATTTCCACTTCCCCTCTGCAGGCACAGAGGAGGGTATTTTACCTTCCATTGAGAGGTCTCACTGCTAACTCCCTTGCGGCACATCATCTGGCATGCAGCACCACACACGCGGTACGCACAATCTTTTGAAAATCACAGGAGCCCCATGCAAGAGCCAGAGCCAGACCGAAAAAAAAAGGGCCTGGAACTCTTTGGGGGATTTATCATGAGCCACCCAACTTCTAAAGATTATCAGCAGAAACTTGATCTCAGAGATCAACACAAACAGAACTGAAACCAGCCAGGCAGCCTAACTTCAAATGCAGAAGAGTTGGCTTTGAGGTTGCTCTTCGGTGTGGGGTAACTCGGATTTTGCAAACGTAAGTTCAGGTCCCAGCAGAGGCAGAGCTGTCAGGGCCTGCCAGCAGAGACAGCAAAACGAGCACTGTGCTGTGCAGGGGCTTTGCAAATGAGGCACAACTGCAAAATTCTAGGCTGCCCCTTACGGATGTTCAAGGTGTCATGGCAGATTTCAAGGGATTATCATAGTATTTGGGGTTGAAACTCATCTGAAAATCCCCCCAGAGAGGCTGATTTCTCCCCAGCAGAGCACTTCACACCTTTGAAAAGTTACAAATGAGGCACCCATCTCACATTTGATTCTTGCTATGCCCCTGAAACCTTCTTGCTTCTAGGTTTCCCCTGCCTGAGCTAAAAATGGGAAGACACAGCAGTACCTGTCAAAAACACATGCATCCAATCAGAGATGAGCAGAACTAATGCTACAGCAAAATGTATCTCGGCTGTGGGCCATGTAAACATCCCAAATTATATATATGTAATGGCCAGGCAGGCAGGATGGCAGACACTTGTCAGCTGTCCTGACACGCCAAGCAACTTCCCCCAGCTCACATACAGAGGGTCACTTTTGAAACATCCTGGTTCCAAAAGCAACCCTCTCTTAAACCAAAACATCCTCATTAGGGCCTTAAAAAGAGACCCTGATGAGGCCGTGTCTAAAATCAGCTTGGCTTCCAGCAAAAGCCCTCCTAAAATTAGACAGGCCTTCCAGCTGGACCTGGGCTGGCAGGAGCTCACATGCAGAAGGGCAGCCTTGCACCCTGCCTGCCTCCCTAATGGATGGGCCTTTTGGATCTGCACTGGGGGCTCGCAGGGTGGCCGAGGCAGGGCTGGCGGCCACCACACTGTGCCCAGGCAGGGAGGCCTGGGGTCAGGCACTGGCTGTCCACGACTCCTGCTGCAAAGAGGGTGGAGCACACTGAAAGAAACATGACCTGGGTTGGGGCTGGGAGAAGCAGAGATAGCATCAAGACAGAAATAAATGAATACCTTTCTTATGCCTAAATCTGAGTCTGTTCCTCTTTGGCAATGTGTAATGGGGTTTTCTGATTGGACCTAAACATAGTGGTATGTCAGTGCTGAAAAGGACTTCTGATCTATACTAACACTCTTAGTTAATTAGGTGGGGCAAAGTAACAGCTTTTTTGGCAGATCCCTTGATTAGAATGCAGGTCTCCAGTGTGGGGTTCCTGAGAAACAGAATCAGGGTTTCTTTATTATTGGCAGGAGATCCGGGTTAAAAACCACCACTTCCTGAACAGTTCCAATGTTGCAGGTGCCTGCCAAGCACCGAATATGCATTATTTCACTTATTCCTCTCAACAATCCTATGTGGTAGTACTGTAACCAGCTCCATTTTGCAGATGCAAAAACAGAGGCTCCGAGGGAGGTTAATATCTTGCCGATGCACCCAAATTGTTGAGCTGTGCCCCTCAGCAGGATGCTTGATGTCTGATAGAGGCTACATACAGCTCAGGAACAGACAAAAGGTAACACGTGGCTGCTTGCATGCTGCAAAATGTTTTCATTCTGTGTTTCGTTTCCTCTCCCTTTTCCTTCTCCATTTTGGAATGCGTACAGATTTTTTTTTTTTTTTTTCACTTCTAAGATTTTATTGGCGTAAGAGTTTTTAAGTTCTCCAGATTATTATCTAGCTCAGGAAAATCTCCATGGTGCTGGCATAACCTCAAGGCTTCTGGGATTTGCAAAAGAATTTCATGGCAATAGGGGCTGGCTGCAGAGATTAAGTGAAACCTGGCAGTGATGTTCAGGTGTGCTGCTTTGTATTTTCCTGTTGTTTTCCCACCTCCCCCCATTAGCTTTGCTTCAGAAATAGGCAGTGGTGAGCAGAGAGTGACAGATTGAAAAATGCACACGGAGGGAGCGAGTGACTGGCAAGGAGTCAAATCAAAAAACACGTCCTTCTAAAGCCACGTAACAGTGCCAGCCTGCTAATTCTTAGATTTGGCAAAGGCCTTGTTGGTAGACTCCCTGCATTTGCTCCAACTCACAGAGAGAGGAAGGTGGCATTAGGTATAATTTCAACATCTGAAAAAAATCCCCTGTAACAATTGACACCAAGGAAGTAAGAATCATGGGCAATGACATCAGACCTCACCTTAGGCCCCATGGACTGTTTCCTGCAAGGAACTGATCTGATGCCTAGAAAGTGAAACCACTTCTGAAAAACTGAAATTATTCTGAGAGAGTACTTTACTCCCCCAGAGGATTACATCCAATAATAATAATGGTCCTCGGTACTCATAATATTGCTTTTCATCTAATAAGCACTTGAGAACATTAATTAGAAATTAGATGGAATTCCTAAAGACCCGATGGAGGGAAATGGTTCCTGCAGCGAGGTAAGTTCACAGACTTAACACAGAACTTCTGGCGGCCAAGAAAAAGGCAGGGTTCTTCCTTTTCCACCCCCTAACTGTGAGAACTTCATTGTGCAATAAGGCAGAAGGGAATAAGCTCATATTAGCATCACAAGATATAACAAAATGCCTAAAAAAAAAAAAAAAAAAACACTTATGCACAATGCAAAGTACCAGAAAGGTAAATGGCTTTATCAACCATGAATTCCTCTGCAAAGCGAATGTGACAAAAATTCTTCTTGCTTTTCCGAATTGCCGTGATATCACCGCACTGCTCAAAGACTTCTTGAATAATCTCCTCAGTCGCATTTTCTGGTAATCCTCCGACAAACACAGTCTTACACCCAGGAGGTCGTTCTCTTGTGGAAGGAGGTGGAAGATCTAGAAATCACAACAAAACAGAGGGATTTTTGTCTTTTATGTACTTGCTCTCTCTTTCTGGTTCAGCTGGCAAAAGCAAAGCTTGCAGAGGAACTTTTTCCAGAGTAAGCAGTGATAAATTTCTGTACCAACTTCACATTTATCTTCAGCTGTCTTGTTTTTAAGTTCCTCTCCCCTCCTCCCAACCTTTACTTTCTGTGTTCATTTCTACACGGAGTGGCTATGCTTACTCGTGAACCAAAGATAAAGCAAATGTTTGCATAATTTCATTTCTCCTTCGTGATACAGAAGCCCAGCAAATGGAGAGGAAAACTTCGAAAAGTATAAGACACGATGAAATGACAACATGATGAAAAACCTCGGCTCGTTATCTGCTTTGTCCTGTTGCTAGATAATGGAGCGGCAAGGCAGAACACAGGAAGCATAACCTAATAAGAAGCACAGTACTTAACTGGGCTGTGAAACACCCGGCTTGGAAAAAAACACTTTTTTATCATTCACATTTAAATGAGCAAACTATTAAATTTGGGGGCGGCTGTATAAAAAAGATAAAATGTACACGGTCACAACATTTTACCTAGTTTATATGTAGATTACTGAAGCAATTTCCTGAAAAGTCCACTTAAATCAGGCAACACTGATTAATATGAATAATAAAAAATTAAGTTATTTAAGCCCATAAACTTAGTATCTGAAGTTAATTTAAAAAAAAAAAAAAAACAACAACATTTCTGACCTATTTACCTCCTCAAAAATTTCCTTCACTCAGATGCAACTTGGTCCAGACACTCTGAGATGCAGGCTCTCTCCGAAATTGCTAACTGCTAAATTAATTCCATTTTCCATCTAGCAAAAGACATTTTGGAGTTTTTCTCTCACATTTGTAAAGATGGATGAATGTGCTCACGTATTTCACACTGTGTTTGGCAGCAAATGCTAGACTTTGATGTGGGCGCTCACGGTGGATGTGCATCCCCCAATCTCATGTACTGGCTGCACTGTGTCAACTCAGTCCCTGCATGGACACATGGACACGTCCTTCTGTATTTGTTCTAATTGAGGGACACAGGCCTCTCTAGGAAGGATGCCCACTCTGTATAACTAGGTGGTAGAATTTGAGAGTCACATCTGAACACGAATGTGATGCTACTTAAAAAAATTTTTTTTAAATGAAGAGCAAATATTTCTCACAGGTGTCACTTACTTGGATTTTGAGGGAAGAGGGTACAGCTTTTGCAGTGGATTATTTCTTTGACGACGGCCACTTCTGTTGGGGGTGGGGGTGGGACGAGCCCCAGTCCCGGTATCATCGGGTTAATGGGGGTGATTCCAGTCATCATGTTGAGGCTGGGGTCAAAGCCTGGGACACAGATTGAGTCTGGAAAATACAGAAGAGAACAGCTTGGCTGGAGGATCTCGAATCAATTTCCATTGTTGTTTTCACTGTTCTCCTGCAAAGATTATTAGACTTTATGCTTTCTACTTTTCCAGAACTTCTCTTGGCAGAAGACGTAGCATTACTAAAAGTCATTCCAGGAGGGTAAAGGGAAAATAGAAGAATGTGTCTATAACTCCACATAAGGGAAATTATATTACTTAAAATATTAATATGGCAGAACAGAACACAGCATATGAAAGTGTAAAACCATGCACCATGAAGTGTTGCTATTATTGTGAATGCAATTTTCTGTTTCTTAACATCAGTGTACTGTTTACACTGCCTTATGACCAAGAATGTGGGAAGAAGATCATTTAACATGGAAGTGCCCTGTGAATCTCACTGGCAAGCTGGTTTTAGCAAAAGAGCTTTCATACCCAACTGACCTAGATTTAAGAGCATTCAAATTTTATGTGCCTATGTGATGCTTTCAGATCCCACCCAGCCCGTTTCCCTCAGGAAGAGAAAAAACAGTGAGTGAGTCTAATGGCTTTGGTTGGGTTAGGTAAGAGCGGGCATAAAACTGGCTATATATGTATTTCTGAATTGTCGGAAAATCACACTTTCTTCCTATAATTCAGTCAACGCACAATTGAGCTACCCTTCTGAAACCTTCATCCCCTATATAAAAGCAGAACTCAAAAATGGCAGGGAGCAAAAAAGCATAGCTTTTCCAGTATAAATGCTGATATTTATTAATTTATTTATTTTTAGTGTGATAATGAAGCAAGTGATTTCAAAGGTGATATCCAGAGATTTATTTTTCCTGTAAGTGAGACCTTTCTAAGAGCAGGGACTGTTGAAATACTGCACTGAGTTCCTAAGACTTTGCAGAGGCAATAATGTTCCCACGAAGACAACCGACAGCAGAGAGCCAGCAACCCTGCCCTACTCCTCTCTTTTCATACTCGCTGGTCTTTTCCTCCCTCCTCATCGTGGCTCTTGAGGCTCTTTCCAGTTCTTCCTCCACTCCTGCAGCCTCCACCTCCTCTCCTTTTTTCATTCCTGTCTACCTCTGTGCCTTAGCCCGGTGCGTGGCCTCGCTCACTGCTTACCTGTGGGAAAGGTAGCTCAGCCCAGAGGCAGGAGCAGCGAGAGAGAACTACATCCTTGGCTTATGAGGAAACGTCAGAGGATGCAGAAGGTCCTGCAAAAAGCTTCCCTTTCTGGGAGGAGCTTTATAGCACTCCTCCAGCTACCTTGGCCATCTTGACTTTTCTAGGTTGAACAGAATAAGCAGGGCTGATCTGTAACCTCCCCAGGACTGCTGTCCCATTTATTAGAAAATCCATTAAATTTGATAGCATGTCAGATTTTTACTGCCTTTAGGAAAATGAGGCTTTTTTTACCCCCCCAAAAATATAAAATAAAATAAATGCAAATGCCAAGTAAGCATTATTTTACAGAGTTGTCACCTCAACAATCTAGGCACTTCTAAATTACGGTTCTCCATTTCTTCATCTCTAATTAGGGATCATTTGACTGGAATATTTCTTGGAGCACTAGCTTTCCAGGAGTCCTAGATTTGGGACTGATATAGCCCAAAGCAAAGTGACATACAGAAGACTAGAAGTCTGGAAGTGACAGAGACCAGACTCAAACACAGGTTAATTTATTTAATCTTCATAAAGTTTCATAAGTCTTATTCCCATTTAAAGAGACAGGAGCTTAAAGCAGTTAGGTTAAAATTTTCAGGTCACACAGTGTGATTGTGAAAACCTTGTGGCTCACACTCTCTATCCAATGTATGGATGGATGAGTAGAAAAATGTGGACAAAACTAAATGAAAAATAGGGTGGGATGGGAGGGGAGTGATTTGGGTGTTCTTTTTACTTTTATTTTTTATTCTTATTTTTATTCTCTCTGGTATAAGGAAAATGTTCAAAAATAGATTGGGGTGATGAATGCACAACTATATGATGGTACCGTGAACAGCTGATTGTATACCATGGCTGACTGGGTGAAATGTGACTATATCTCAATAAAACTGAATTAAAAAAATTTCCAGGTCATAGTGCCAACAAACGGCAGGGGCAGAAGCAGAACCTGGGTCTCTGGCTCCGTATGTAGACATGTCTCTTTGACTCTTCCAAAGTTTTCACCTAGAATGATTCAACTTGATTATTCACCTTATACATGTCACTACTGGTGACTTCATATACTGCAACTTCTAAAAATTAAAAAAAAAAAAAAAAAAAAAAAAAAAAATCAAGATTGGTGCTACTGAGCCAGATGCCAATTCTCATAGAGAAGTTCCAGAGCAGAATGGTTTCAACACTGGCTCCCAAGGTCAATATATTAGAAACAGAAGTATTGGCAGTGGGAATATTGGCATGCTTATGCTTTTATTTAATCTCATTCTGTACATAGAATTCATCTGTTTCTTTTCTGGCCTGGCCTTCACTTACTGTTTGCCAACCCAGGATGATTTAAGGCTGAAATAGCCCAGAACTGAAAACCCTGCAATGAGAGCCCTGAGAATTATAACCAGCAGATGTTTCCCACAAATGAGACGAGAAGCCCAGTGCCTTGGATTCCCATTTAGTTGTAAGGGACTTTTGTTTTCTTTCAGAAGGCCAAATAAATACATCTCCAGAAATGGGGACAAAACACACCACTCTTCAGCAAAATATCTTAATATACAGTAAAAGTTACTTTGCTTCTTTTGAGACATCAGTATGAGAAGACTATGGGGTTTAATGAAATTTGCATGGTGAGTACAGTAGCTTGAAAAGAGCTTAGAAGGGAATTAACACTTAAATTATATTGGACTTCAAAGGATCTGAGATTCAGTATTTGAGAGGAGGAAGTGGGAAAGGATTAGGCCTTTTAAAAATATAAGAACCCATTACATTTTAACAATATATGAACAGAAGGAAATTGTTTTCTCAGCCAGTATAGGAACCTGTTATGTGCCAACTCATTAACGCAAATGCACAAACTTTGGAAGTCTGAAAAAGACATATGCACAAGACAAAGGTGAGCAGAGAACGTCAACTCTATCTTGCTTAGAAGAGCTGCCCCTGTGAACTTTGGAGATAATGAGTTAGAATTTCGCTGAGGGAAATGAGGAAGAAAGCCTAAATCACAGCAAGAAAGAATCTGATTAAGTATACAGTAAAATTTTCTTTTAGAAACTGTACTTATACGAGGGAAAGTGTAATTTATTTCAAATACTGTAGCCGCATCAAACTCCTCCCTGTATCGCCAGCTCCCAGCACAGTGGCTGACAGGGCCATGGCTCAGAAAATGTTTCTTTTGCTTGCCTTTTCCTAAATGGACAGGACAAAAACGAAAGCAAAAATCCTGTTTACTGACTCATAATGCAGTGTTTCATAAATTAGATGAGGATTTTTTTTTCTTGAGGGGTAGGTGGGATTTTGTGGCTAGGATTTTAGAGGCATGGCAGTGGAGTTCATTCGTTCGTTCGTTCATTCATTCATTCATTCATCTATTCAACATTTACTGGGCATATAGATTGCTGGGATCTGGAGTTACAGAGATAACTGTAATTAGTCCCCAACCTGGGAAAACCACAGGGTCTGAGGACAGCATAAAGGACAGGCACCAATCTCAGCAGAAGAGCTGAGAAATGCAAGCTGAAGGCTCAAAGGACAAAAAGAGCAGTCCAGGAAGAGGCCCCAGGAGAGAGCCCTGGGAATCCCAAATAATTTTCCCTGGCTACAGCATGGTAGGCATGCGATAATGTGGCCACGGATGTCCTGAGGGGCCATGGGAGTCAGATCCAGATCAGAAGGGATCTTGGCAATCAAGGTGGTGAAGTTTGGCTTTGTCCTGATTGGAACGGGGCACTGAAGGTCAGGCGCGTGCCCCGCCAGGCCAGAGGTGGCTGTGGAGCCCGTGCTGCTCACATGATCCTTCTTTTCTCTCTGTCTGCTGCCCTTCTCAGTCGGTCAGTACCTCAGTCGAGAGTCTCATATTTAAGGCGAGAACTCTGTCCTGTTGGAAAGAAAGACAACAGGGGCCTATTTCCAGTCCAGGCTGGACGTAACTAGGTCCGCAGTGGACATGGATGCTGTGCTGGGACTGAGAGGATGGAGATAAGTGGTCAGTGCCAGGAACAAGTCCAGCCCAGAAGGCTAAATGTGGCATTCCAAGGAAATGATGGGAATCAGGTCAAATGGTAGCGCTGCAAGTCTAGCACTAGCCCCAGGGTGTGCTGACAAAACTGCTGAGCCCAGAGATTGTCAGTAGGCTGGCGGTACTGGGGTCTCTGCCCAAAGCTCACAGGGCCCTCCCCACCCCGGGCCAGGGCTCAGATTCTGGTCTCCAGGGGGACCCCACTAGACCAGGTATCCTGGTTTGCTACTGCTGCCATTATGCAAAACACCAGAAATGGACTGGCTTTTATAAAGAGGATTTATTAGGTTACAAATTTACAGTTCTAAGGCCGTAAAAGTGTCTGAACTAAGGCATCAACAAGAGGATACCTTCAATGAAGAATGGCTGATGGCATCTGGAACACTTCTGTCAGCTGGAAAGGCATGTGGCTGGTGTCTGCCAGTCCTTTGCTCCTGGGTTGTGGTTCAAAAATGGCTTTCTCCAAATTGTTTCTGGGCTTGTCTTCACTCCTGTCTCTCAGTTCAAATTGTTTCTGGGCTTCTGTCTTCACTCCTGTCTCTCAGTTCCTCTGCATCCCTGCCTCTTTCTCCCAGGGCATTTATCTCTAAGTGTCTGGGGGTCCTCTCACCTTCTCCAGGGAAAACTCTGGGCTTAGCATCTCCAAACGTCTTTCTGATTGCATCTCCAAGCATCTCCAAGTGTCTCCAAGCGTCAACGTCTGTGTCAGCTCTTGAGCCCTCTTAAGGACTCCAGTGGGGACCCACACCTCCAGGAAAATAATTCAATCAAAGGTCTCACTCACAGTTGGGTGAGTCACGTCTGCATGGAAACAATCAAAATGTTCCACCCAACAAGACTGGGTTAAAAGATCATGGCTCTTCTGGGGTCCACAACACTTTTGAACTGGCCTACCAAGGCTTCAGCAACAAGATAAGGTCAAGATAAATACTTGGAGTCAGGCAGGTTGCCCACACCAGGACCCAGGCTGGAGAAGCAAGACAGGGGTCTAGACAGCAGAACTGAAGCAGATTCCCAGTCAGCAGACCTGGGCTCAGGTCAGAACCCGACAGCAGCCAGCCTGGCTGGATGCTGGATCCCAGACAGCAGGCCTCTAGGGCCCCAGTCCTCGGCCTGAGGCCAATGGGACCATAAGACCAGGGAGAGGCTGTGGGGTGGGGGCTGGATCTCAAGACTTCTGCAGGGTAGAGGGACGGGCAGCAGGGGCTCTGATAAACATGCCCCAGCAACTCTCCTTTGTCTAGAAGACCCATTGACTTAAAATATGATCTTTTTGCAATCTACAGAGAAGCCGCATGATAAATGAGGACAATCTGTTCACTGGCAGTTTAGGATGGAGACAATCCCAGTTTCTTAGACCAGGGTCCAGCTGCAATTGACAAGCCCTGCTCTTTTATAATGCCAGCTAAGTTCGTGAACTATTACAGTCCTGCTTTTTTCATTCCATGTTCTCCTCCTTGTCAAAAATTCTTAAAAATCCTTTTGTGAGTGACAAAGGAGAAGTAGTTTTTAAAAAGGCAGGTAGCCTTAAAGCCGATTGGCCTCTCAACGTCTCTGGGTTTCAATATGTTTGAAGGGTGAAAACAAATACCAGATCTGCCCACACAAAATGGGTGTATCAAGTAAGACAATCTGTGTGAAAGTGGAATATCGAAGTATTAAGAGCCCAAGTCTGCAACCAAATATACCTGAGGTCAGGTCCTGGGTTTCCCACACACTGGCTGTGTGAGTTCAGGGAACTTAATCTTTCTAAGCCTCTTTTTACCATATCTGTAAAATGGGGATATGAATATCTGCTTTTGAATGTTCTCATGAGGATTAAATGGGATCCAAAAATGTTTAGCATGGTGTCCAGTACATGGTAAGGACCCAATAAATGTTAACAATTATATACCGCATTAATAAATACATATTTATATGTATAATCCATATAATGCAACATTATATAAAGGATCATGAAGATGGCGATGGAGTGCTTCATTTGACAAAACATGTTATCTACCAAGGGTCAGATATTTCTTTAAGTACTATGCAAGCAAAGACATTATAAGACATGAGTCCCTGCTTCATGGGGACAACTATCCAGTGGCAGAAACAGCGAAACAGAAAATGTCAAATACAGTTAGATAACTGTGGTGAGACATTAAATATGGAGTACTTTCCAAACAGAAAAGGGGGAAGGGGTAGTGTCAGAGAAGGTATCCTAAGGGGTTGACATCTGACCTGAGTCTTAAAAAGCATGACGTCTATACATGCAATGGACTCGTTAAAAAGGTATCTCCTAAATATATTTACTTGAGATCATAAACACAAAGATATTTCTAAGTGTTCTCTTAGAAGAAATGTTCAAAACCAATCCCTTGGAGGCAGAATTGCTCTTAGGTTTTCTCTTCATAAAAACAAATAAACAAACAAGAATCACTGAAGATTGCTACAGATTTGTTCAGAACAAATCAACCACATAGTAGATAGATAAGTTAACATAATAGTGTACTTTCTAAGATAAGTGAATGCCTACAAGGAGAATCTTCAAGAAAATAAACTTGAAAATGCTTTTGTGATCTTTCCAGAGAGATCCAAAGGCAGAGAGATGTGTTTTCCATTTAAACCCAAGATGTATATCCAGTTGAGCTCCTGGAGCCCCGCTGTGCAAATTTCATAAACAAAGACCTCATTCCATCCTCATCCAGTCTCCTTTGATTGGGGATGTAATGCTAGCAGAATGGAGGAATGCAGCTGTCAACAGCTATTTGAGGCACGGTTGGCTTGGGTGAGGAGATTTTGTCTGTGTTTGAAAATATGACATGACACAAAATGAAGAGAATTTCAAAACTTCTGACCAAAGCAGAGAACTGATGGCTAAAAGCAGTCTGTCAGATCTTTCCAGAAACCTATGCACAGAGAATGCCCTTGAAAACCAAATGTGTTTTGAATGAACAGGAGGTAAAAGTCTATCAAAGGTTTTGTGAAATTCACTCACAGGGGGGTCAGGTGATGTGAATTCTACACCAGAGCAGTTTCTGTAAGAGGCCTGAACTGTGTCACACTCAAAGTAAGCTGTTAGACGGCTCCTGAACTTACTGGAACACTCTTCAGGCACCACGGGCCTCACAGCTGAGGCATAAAAATCATGCTGGCTCATGGCCATCAGGCTTGGAGGGGTTTGCTTTGACCAGAATGCAGAGGACACCGGACATTACCAAAGATCATAAAATTTCAAAGCTGGAAGACAATTGGGCTTACCAAGTCCTACCCTCCTGGTTTATAGATGGGAAAATTGAGGCCCAGGGAGATTAAGTGATTTGACCGAAATTACATAACTAGTTAAGAATGGAGCTGGAATTAGAATCAAGAGTCTTGCTGCTTCATTACTGTGCATTTGAATTCTCCAGGATCTCTCCACCCTGCCTTCATGGGAGATACCTCTAGAGACAGAGCAATCACTGCTTCCTGGGGGTATAAGCCCAAGGGTCCTCCACAAAGACATGCCCAGGTCCTAACCTTCAGTCCTGTGTGTGTGAACCCATTTGTAAACAGGAGCTTTGAAGATGTGATTAGTTAAGGTGAGGCCAAGTTGAGTGAGGGTGGGCCTTAACCCTATATGGCTGAGTCCTTATATGTAGAAGAAATTTGGATGCGCACATAGAAACCTAAGGAGAAGCCAAAGGAGGAGAGAAAGAGCACCATGTGATGGAGTCAGAGATGCATTTACCCGCCAAGGATTGCTGGCAAGCCATCACACGACTCCGGGAGAAAGCACGGCCTGATGATACCACGACGTTGGACTTCCAGCCCCACAAGCTGTGAGATGCTAAATTACTATTGTTTAAGCCAAGCAGTGTGTGGTGTCTGTCACAGCAGCCAGGAAATTAAGAAACCTCCCAAGACAGACCAGTTTGTCCCATTTTCTAACAGTTTTGACAATAAGTAATTTATTCCACTTATATTGACTCAGGATCCGAAATTCTGTAGTTAAATCCATGGTCTTTACTCTGTACTCCTGGGTGACTAAGAGCTCTAATTTTCTTCCCACCGTTACTGGTCAAAGTCATGAAGATAACTTACAGGTATGCCCGAGCAGACTCAGGGCTTCGCTTTCTTTAGTTCTTCCACATATGACCGACGGTCCTTCTCTAAAGATCCGTCTTTCCTGAGGTCCTCTTTAAAAGGTTATCTCCAGAACTAGGCCAAGGAGAAGCTGACCAACGGATAAGCGGCCATCTCCGCCTTTCTTAATTCCAAACTCTGTATTGTTCACTAACTTGATACGTTATGATTGAAAAACAATAGTCACGCTTTTGAAGCCTGGCTTTGGGCCGGGCCTGTGCTTAATGCTTCACATCATCTCATCGCGTGAGTCTTTCTGGCAGTCACATCACACAGTTGACACACGTTGAATGACCTCAATCAACTAAAACCCATATGTCGCATCTCTGCAAGATGCCATTATATAACTTTACAGCTGACATTTTGAAACTAAACAAAAGATTGTGCATTTTCCATGGCATTTTTCAAAAATCTGTCTTCCTATGTCCTCCTCTTGTCTCAAATGTTCACTCTCTGACTCTCAGTAGCTATGAAATGGCCAGACAATTCTTTCTTAAGGGTAGAACCCCTTGTACTTCACCACAAAATTTCTCCCTGAAGGTTAGACTCAACCACAGAGGAAGGTGAAACTATTAGCTGCCCTGAGGTGACCGGGGGCTTTCCAGCAGATGCCTGCTGGGTGCTTGGGGCTTGGGGTTGGTGGGTGGAGCGTCTCCTCACCAGTTTCTTCCATCTGGCTGTGTGGTTAGTACTTCGCTTCCCCCAAGATTTTGTTTCTGTTCTTCTCCCGCCGCCCCCACCCCTTACCTTCACCCAAATGTTCATCAGGTCCCTGCACCCTCAGGTTTGTGAGGATTTAGGAAAATCCACTTAGACTCTCTCCCACTAAAAGATTTATTTCTTCTGAACCCTATGTTGTTGATTTCCAGTTTTGAGGGCCATTTCCAAGTCTCAGAAAAACACATGGGTTTACTCTCAGTTCTTTTTATTAAAAGCTCATTTGCTATCCATGGATCCCTGGTACCTTCTCACTTGCTTCTGCATCGATTTTTTTTTAAATCAAAGTACTACTTTATTAAATGAGTTATTTTACACAATATGAACATCAATACAATTGTAATTGTAAAAAAAATTATAACAAGGATGGACTGATTTTCAGATTTCCAAATCAGAGTTGACTGTACATTTACACAGAATTATTACCTTCACATGAAGCTCAAAAGGGAACAGCATAAAAATGAGTGTTTCTGCAGCCCCTTTATCTTTGCTGATCAACAGCTTGTTAGGAAAGCAGCTGCAGGTTTGTTATCAAGGTTTGAGACAGTAGAAGAGCCAAAGGTGACAAGAATTCACCTGTAAACAACTTTATGTCTGAACATCCGCCAGCTCTGGGGGAAGTGGAGGCTTAGGCTGCTTGCTCTCAAAGTGCTGCTTGAAGTTCTCAGGGTTGGCATCTGTGCCCTACAGACAGTGCAGGTACATATGAAGGCAGCTTTGGCAGCAGCCTTGTGGCCATGTCCTTGTTTCTTCTTTTGTCCAGCCTGCTTTTTGGCATTTTTCCTGCTGAGAACGAATCTTCTGCTGGCCACGAGCCACATATTTGATGAACAGGATACGAAACTGGGCTCACCTGCATCTTTTCCCCCTAGGCATGGTTCTGGGTCTGGCCATTGGTTTAGGAAGCTCTCTGGTTGTCTGATGTTGACGATAAGCACAGAATCCTACATCTGGAACTTTGTTGTGTCTGCCTCAAGGGATCCTTTGATGCAAGGCTGAGGTTGGACGTAAGAGGACAAAGAGCCGGGACCCCACTGAGCTCTCTGAATCGAATCTGAATGTGCTTCACAGCAAACCATTTGCAGGTTCCTGGGCATACCTCAGACCCCATTTCTGTTAAAGACTCTGGATCAGATTAAGTGCCTTCAGGGTTTGCCTATTTCTTTCAGTGGTTTCCACCCTTCCTCTCAGTTCCTAGTTTAAAACCTCCAGGTTACCCTCTTCCCTCGATGACCATCCAGTCACGGACCTCAGTCATGTAACAAACCCTTGAGAAGGCACCTACCTTTGAAAGGTTTTCTACATCATCTTTTTTGTTCCCATTGCTAATTTAGGTTCTCAGTAGCTCTCATCCAATTATTGCAAAGGCTTCTTTGTGAGCCTGAGAAGCTTTAGCCTCTGTATCTTCCTCCTGCTCGCTCTTCCCTTCTCCTACCCCTGGCCCTATAAGCAGCCAGTGATGCTCAGAGGACACCCATGAAGACAGATCCTAATTGGAGCCTCTGAATCACCTTTTTCCAATTTCTTTTCATATCCCTATCTCATTAGCTGATGGTTAATTTTCTCTCTGTCTGATGTTCTGTGTCTTTGTACAGCAGGATGGTTATATATATATAATATGGTGGATTGAATCGTGTACCCCAGTTTGGCCATGCTCATAGTCTTGATCTGTATTCTAATGGGTGTGGCCCCATTGTAAATAAGAGCTCTTCAAGATGCAACTGCAGTTCAAGTGTCACTGAATCAGGTTGGGCTTTAATCCAGATTTCTGGAGTCCTTTATAAGCAAGGTGGAAGTCAGATGGAGAGAGAAACCACAGGGAGCCAGAAGTCAATGGAACATGGAGGAGAAAGGAAAAGTTGCCACCATGTGCATCGCCATGTGACGAAAAAGCCGAGGGACCCCAGAGATTGCCAGCCAGCCCCAAGATACCCACCCCGGGAGGAAGAAAGCCTTCTAGCCCCTGAAACCATGAGAGAATAAATTCCTGTTCTTGAGCCACCTTATTGTATGGTATTTGTTTTCACAGCTAGGAAATTAACATACATAATGATAGGCAGAAAGGAATGAATAGGCTCTTGATGTTCTCTGCTTTGTCCTAACTGGCAAGCTCATAGCAGAAGGAACAGAGAGGAGAAGTGAAGAACTATTGAATCTTGAGAAATGTTCTTTAATATCCAGTCATCCAGTCAAGCACATTAGCAGCAGGACGCCTTAATTTTTTCATATCTATTTGTCTACTTATCTGTCTATCTTTCTAAGGAGTGGGACACTCCAAGTATATGCTAAAAGATTAAATCATTTATTTCAACACTTTTCTTTCTGGTATTCAATGCCTCCTCACTCTATAGAGTTATTTCCTTTCTCTGGAATCAGGGTAATAGCCTGGCATCATATTTATATAAAAGCATGCTTAAGTCAGTGATCACGATAGCAGAGCTGGTATCTCACAGCACGCAAATGTCTTTAGAAAGCTCTTCCATTTGATACTTGCCTCTCTCTGAGGCAATATGCAGAGGCTAACCTTTTGATTTTATTTATCAACCTTGTTTTCGGTTTACAAAGCCATCTGAGAGATAGGTAACATCTCATAACTTTAAAATAAGAACAAAGGAAAAACTTATTCAATATTTAGTTTCAAAGAAAACATTCATATCATATTATTTTAAACCGTTTATGTAGGTTTCAATTTAAACTTACTGTTTGAAAGGGCTGAAGGAACACAGAATTGGTCTCTTTAAATAAGATCAGTATAGAGCTGGGGACTTAGAGGGAAAATAGAGCCTGTTTTAAAAAGTAAACAGATCATGCGTGCTCCTATAGGAAATCTTTAATTCCGTATTACGGTCAATTAAGCAAAAATAAGGATGGAGAAAATAAGGGATTATGGATGGAAATGAGGAAACAATGGCAAGAAATAGAGGCAAAGATGGAAAGAAAACGAAATCAGGGAGAAATGTAGCAATAGATGGAGGGAGAGGCAGTGTGATTCCTAGGTTCAAATGTCTCACTAGCCTACATGTCCTCCGTTTATTGTGAGGAATAAATGAGTCAAAATATGTAAAGTGCTTAGAAGAGTACCTGCTGCATAGTAAGCACTCAATACATTTAAGCTATCATATTGATGGTGGATATTATATTTGTCTGTGTGTATATATGTAGGCATGCGTCTATCACATGGTATACATGATATGGTACTACCTTAGTGTCCTTCCTGAAAAAATAAAAAGCCATATCCCAATTGTTTGCTGCTTTTTAAGTTAATGTTTTATTATTACTCCTAACTTCAAGAAGTAATTCTTTGGGTGGAAATCCTTTGGAGGCTATGCGGTGCTGTTTCCCCACTGGGAAAATTTCTCCAAGAATTTAGTATTAGAAAAAAGCCTTTTCCTCTGAGTAGCTAGGAAGTTTTTTGAGGCTGGAAATGAGAATTGTGAATTCAGAGCCATTTCTTCCCCATTTTTTTTTTTTTTTTTTTTTTTTTTTTTTGCCAGATTAGGTTTTCTACCCCATCACACCCACCGTGCTCATTCATATGTTTGGCATATCTGCTTTCTCCTTAAACTCAGGCTTTTGCCTTTGTAATCCCATTTTATTAATCTAAATGAATACATTTTTTAATTAAACTGCCTTACACATACACACACAGACACACACACATATTTTTAATAAATTAAAATCTGGCATGACTAGATTTTAATTTAAAAATACTTTGTTATATCTGAGGCCCTGGCCGGGCTTAATTATTCATGAACTGATGTGCATTTTAATTTAGGAAACTCCAATGCCAACCTGTACTCTCTGATAGCCTGTTATTTCTGGTAAAATCCTGAGCCATTCCAGTGGCTAATTTTACAGAGAAGTAAACTAAGGTGGAATAATTTCACTAGTGGATTGCAATTGAAAAGTAATTTAGCCTTCTGGGCTGAATGCAGTGTACTTTTGAGCTTTTTTAACGACTTGTTTTGCTAGTGCTTTCCTCCACTGTATCAATCGCTCAGCATTAAAATCTCAGGGAACTAATAGCCTGTACGAAAACATACCCCAAATATATATATTTTTTGGTGAATTCAAGGTTAAAAGCAAAGACTATCAACCAAAATTTCATTTGAAATTATTATCTGTCCAGTTGTACATCTAAAGAATGCTTTTGTTCTTTATTTGGGGTTCTGCATCTCACTCGCATTCTCAGAAGCATCGAGTTTTGAACTGCTACTCAGCCTTTACGCAATATTTTACTTTCAAAATCCCTTTTCAGTCATTTATTAAGTTAGACCTCCTTACATCACTCTAGGATTGTTTTTCCACCTTTACAAGTGAATGAGTAAGTGAAGGTCTGGAAGACTAAAGACATTTCCCCACTGCTTTGCTGGAATCAGTGGAGCAGTGGTCTGTGGGCCACTGTGTCTAGACCACACTGACAATTCATCTGTCTACAGCCCCAGGGAGCCACGTGGCAGAGGGACAAGACTGGGGAGCCACGACATTTGGGGTTTAGCTCCATATCCACCTCGAGTTCATCTCAGATGAACGACTAAACCCTTCCCCGGCTACTTCACATTGCTACTGCAAATGCCAAATTACATGATGGGCATTTAGGTGCCAGCATTTTACAAATGAGAAATCAATATGCAAATGTAAAGGATGGTTAGGACTGATTTTCTCTTTCAATGGCCTCTGGGGCTCCACCTGGATGCTAAGAATTCAATATGTTATTCAACATATAATTGTGCTTTAAAGAGTAGACAGAAGCATGAAAGGGCTCTCCGAGAGATGGAGGGAGGGAGGAAGAGATGGAGGGAGGGAGGGAGAGATGGAGGGAGGGAGGGAGGGAGGGGGGGAGGGAGAGGGAGGGAGAGGGAGGGAGGGAATGAATACGAATGAGCGTCTTTCTTCTTCTCCCTGATACTCCAGCTGCTCAGCAGAACCTGGTGGTTCCCCAGGTTGAGGTCATCCCCCGAGTCCTGTAGCTGGGAAAGCTGAGGAACTGGGTGCCATATTGCCCCAGGCCCCTGTATTGGTTCACTGAACACTGACTAGCTGTCCCCAAGATGCGAGGCACTGAGCTGGAGCTGGCGACTCCACAGAGCTAAGTCGGGATCCCCGGTTAGGCGCCAACTGTCCTCTGTGGTGCACACACCTAAGCACAGCGCTGGTTGCATCACAAAGTGGCGGCATCATGAGGGAGGTATATGCCAGATCTGTGCCATCATCTCGAAGAGAGCCCGGCCACGCGCTCAACTGCAAGTCGTCTTCCTTTGCAACGCCCACCTGGCCACAGCAGCACTTTGTAAATGCACGCCCAGCTCACAGGGTGGCTGCCCCTCGGGGCCTGAGCCCCACTTTCAAGAGCGGTCTTTTTTAGTGTATTTGTCAAACAGCTTTATTGGAGGCAGAGTAAGATTGGGTGCTTGATTGTTGATCTATCTCTTCTTGCTAACTCAGAGGCTTCCTGGATCAGCTCGCCTCCTTCAGGCAGAGTTTACATCAAAATTGCCCAGGGTGTGGAGGGCTGAGGTTAAAAGTGCAGACCCATCTCTGAGACAGGGCACACGGGCTGGCTAATCTGTATCTGCTTATCCCAAACCCAATGGAGAATTTGCATTGGCCAGAAAAGCTGGTATATAAGCGTTAGCTTGGACATTCTTGCCTTTATTTAATAATGTTATTTTTTTACTGTAGCAAAAACAGATCTTTACTTTTTCCCCCCCCAAATACATTTGGTCAGTCAGTAAAAAGAATTTGAAAATCAAATCATAGGTATTTAGCTTCCTCCCATCACAGAGTGACGGGTCACAGAGACACGAGGGAAGCAGATTCTTTCGATATAAAGTGTTTGTTAAACGAAACCGAAATAAACCGGGAGAATGTATCGAGAGTGTCTCGTGGGGCTTTATCCTGAGGCCTTTTCTGTTCAATATCTTTGCTACCATCTCGAACAAAGAACTCTGTAATAAACTCATTACATATTCACTGTCATCAACAAGCACTTGTGTTGAAGGCACGAGTTAGGTGCTAGAGAACGCAAAGAGGTTGGAAACAAGCCTTTGGGCTTTGCCCATCAAGAGTGGCAGAAACTTTCATAGAAAATTAAAGTGGCAAACCCAGAGTATCTTCATTGATTGAAAAACATCCTAAAATGAAAGGAGAGGGCTGCCAGGGCTAAGGGTTCCATGGCTGACACAGTCACAGTGGATGAGGCAAGGAAGTCCATTGTGGAGAAGAGAAACGAGTCCTGCAGAGTCCCTCTCACTGTCCCCGCCCCCAGCCACCATCTGTCAGGGGGCTGAGCCAGGCCAGCTCTGAACTGGTGCTACCTCAAGGAGCAGAGTGGTGGCTGTTGGAGGACCCAGGTCAGGCACTCCCACCCCACTCTTCTCCTGGCTGAATTCTGGGCACTTCTCCCCTTGCCTCTTCCCCCCACAGCCAGTGGGTACTGGTCTCCCTTGGACTTTTCCTGTGGCTGTGGGCAAGCTCCCTCCTAGGTGGCCCTCACACCAGCCGGACTGGGGAGTACTCTCAGCTCTGATGACCACTGCCCAATTTCCACCTCCTCCCCTATCTCCTGGTTCTGATTCTTTCAGGCTTCCTTTCTCCATAGACAGTGCTCCTTGGTAGGATGCCTTCTTTTTCTTGGGTGAACTGACCTCTGCATAAGACCCTGTGGCCAGCAGAACACTGGGCTAGCCTTGAGGAAGGTATGGAAAGAGGAAGGTTGCTGATTTTACTGAGGAGTCTAGGTATGCAAAGTGCAGATCTAATATGGACATGTATTATGCTGGGTACTTACACATACTTTATCCCACTTACTCATCACTACACCAGTGCAGAGGAAATTAAGGAAAAGAAAAAACTGAGGTTAAGTGGTTGGCTAGAAATGGGAGAGTCAGCATTCAAACCTGGTCAGCACTGTGGCAAAGCTCTGTTTGTGTCACCAGGACTGTCAAGGACAAAAGCATGGGCTGCATGTGCAATGGGTTTTGACCAGTAGACAGGACTGACCTTTAGCTGGTAAACACCAGTGTGGCCAGATCGTTGTTTTAGGCTGGCATCTGCTCTGTTTGGTCACTTCCCAACCGTTCAAACATTTTGAGTATTACTGTTGCCCTTATCAAAGTGAAATAGGTGTCAAATAACAAGTGTTTGATTTCTACTTCTGGCAAAGAGAGAGCAAGAAGGATCGGATTTACCCTCCCTCCTGAATCAACTGAAAAGCCAGATAAAATATACGAAACGTGGTTTCCAGATAGTGGACAGCAGACACTGCAAGACAATGATTCCTGAGAGGAGGGAAACAAACAAAGTAAGCCATGTGACTGCTCTGCTTACTACCCCTAGAGACTTCCCAGGCTGCAGCAGGGGAAGCAGGAGGCCTGGCGGGTAGAGGCAGAGCTGGCATCTGGGAAGCCAAGGCAGCTGGAGTTTGCAGGGCAGAGTGACAGAGAGGAGAGAGGCGGAGAGAGGGAGGGAGGGCGTGCAAGTGTGAGTGAGTCTATAAGCACTAACTAGCTCAGGCATCCTCAAAGGCTCCACTCTGAGTCTTTTTTTTTATTATTAACTTTATTTATCAAAATAATAATAATAAAAAAAAAACATTTCCAAAGGAATAAAACAAACAAAACAAAATAAATACCCTAAAATAACCACCTTGAGTCTTCAACTGAGACTTGACCAACGTAGGTATGTGAGGAAACTACCCAAGGCTGGGAAAAGAACCACCCAAAAGGATTAGAAGGAACAGTTCTTAGAGCTCACTAAGGGCTGGGAAGAGTTTTGTGTGACCATCAGCTACAGCAGAAAGAAACTCATAATTCCCAAGGTAACAGGCAGGACACTCAGAAGGGCATTACCTCATCAGCACAGCAAAATTAGCCCTAGACTAAAGACTGCACTGATTTCTCATAATAAAAGCAAGACCCAAAAGGTTAAAACTATTCCCAAGTAACTTAAATGTTCCCTAGAGCAAACCTCAAGAATATTTATAGGATTACAAAAATATCTACCTCCTAAAAGGTAAAATTTACAATGTCTGGCAATGAATAAAACATTACCAGGTGATCAGTTTCATCCCCAGAACTTGTGAATATGTTACTTTTTATGGCAAAGGGGAGCTAAGGCTGTAGATGGAATTAATATTGCTAAACAGATGAGTTCAAGATAATAGATTATCCTGGATTATTCAAGTGAGCCAAATGTAGTCCTTAAAAGTGTAATAGGGAGGCAGAAGAGAAGGCTGGAGTGATTCGGTATGAGGATTCAACAAAACATTGTTGGCTAAGGAATGTGGGCAGTCTCAAGAAGCTGGAAAAGGCAACGAAATCGATTGTCCCCTGGAGCCTCCAGAAGGGAAAGCAGCCCTGTCAACACATTGATTTTAGCTCAGTGAGACCTGGGCCAGACTTATAACCTGAAATGTAAGATAATAAATCCATTGTTTCAATCCATTAAGTTTGTGGTAATGTGTTACAGAAGCAATAGAGACTAATACACCAGGCAGGAAAGTATAATACATAAGGGGAGAAAACCCAATCAGTGTATAGAGAAACAGAAAAGACACAGATGATAGAAGTAGTTAGCAAGGATATTAAAACAGTTATAACTGTATTCCATATACAGTGGAAGAAAGAGGGTAGAAGAAAGATTGAGCATGAGTGCAGTAGAGACATGGAATATTAAAAAATATCCAAATTGACCTTCTACAGATGAAAACTGCAATGTAAGAGAAGATGAAATGCACACTGCTTAAAATTAACAGCAGATTAGACACTGCAGAAGAAAAAATTAGTGAATTTGAAGACACACTAGAAACCATCAAAAATGAAACCTATAGAGGAGAAAGGCTAAACAAAAAGATGAATAGAGCATTGTGGCAACCCATGGCCTGAGCAAAACAGGCCTGCAGATCTTTGGGGCACTAAATGACCCAGGCAGCTAAATGTTTAACCTATTGTCTTTGTAAGCCAGTAAAGAGAAAAAGTGTAAATTGACCTTAAAATGTAACTTTATGGGAAGCAGGCAGGAAGTGAGAGGCTCTTAGTCTCACAAAAAGAGCAAAATGTAATTGTTCAAGTGTTATTCTAGTCCTTCCTGCACCACCGCCCAGGTCAGAGTGACCTGCTCCTGCATGTATGCTCCCCCCACCCTTAGGAGGGCCTTTGTCTTAAACCCTTATAAAAGGCTTTCTGTCCTCTTTGCATTGCTCGGTCATCTTCCCTGTGAACACAATGCCTGCCTGGCCTGAGAGAGCCGTCATGATCTCTCCACGACTTCTCACCCTGTAAGTAAGCCCTGAATAAAAGTTCACATATCAGGGAATGCTTGTTGTCTTCTTTGGCCTCTGGACTGACATGGCCCTCATGGGCTGCGACAAGCACAAAAAGGGCTGTGGAATAATTCAAACAGCCTAATATATGCATAATTAGAGTCCCTGAATGAGAGGGTGGGGTCAGAAAAGTATTTGAAGAAATAACAGCTAAGGATTACTCAAATTCAATGAAAACTATAAACTCACAAGTCCAAGAAGATCAACAAACTTAATGCACAAGCAATATGAAGAAAAGTATGCCAATTTCATAATCAAATTACTTAATACCAGCGATAAAGAGAAACTCTCAAAAGAAGCCAAAGAAAAATGACGTATTACACACAGAGGAACCAAGTGAAGACTGAGAGCAGATTTCTTGTCTGAAACAATGCAACAGAGAAGTTGAAGTAACACCTTTAAAACACTGAAAGAAAAAAAAATCTTGTCAATCCAGAATTCTATATACATGAAAATGTCTTTCATAAGTGAAAGTGACATAAGGACTTTTTCAGACATAATAAACTGAAAGAATCCATCACCAGCACACCTATGTTATGAGAAATGCTAAAGGAAGTCTTTCAGGCAGAGGAAAATTATATGAGAGGTAAATCTTGATACACACAAAGGATTGAAGAACTTTAGAAATGATAAATATTTGGTTAAATATAAAATACATCTGTTTCTTATTCTTAAACTCTTTAAAAGAAAAGTATTATCAATCTATTTTGGGTCTATAGCATATGTAGAAGGAAAAAGTATAAAGCAATACCACATAGGGTAAGGCAGGGAAATAAAAGTATACTGTTGTATGGTTGTTATACTATACATGACATGGTAAGCCAATAAAGGGGATAAAAATTGGAATTACAAAAGATAATCCTAGAAGAAGGAATAAAAATAGGAAAAGGGAATAAAGAACAGAAGAGACAAATAAAAATCAATTAGTAAGATGATGGAACTAAACCTAACCATACTGATAATCATATTAAAATGGAAATGGTCTGAATCTCCCAAATAAAAGGCAGCTATTGTCAGATTGGATAAAAATGCAAGACCCAATTTAATGCTGCCCACAGGACACACAGTTAAATATGAAGTCATAAATAGGTTAAAAGTAAAAGAACAGAAAAATACACATCACGCTAACACTAACTCCATACCACCCCCCCCCAAAGCAGGTATTGGGGGGCCTTTAATAATATTAGAAACAGTAGATTTTAGAGATAAAAAAGTAATTTCATAATGATAAAGGGTCATTTCATCAAGAGGACATAGTCCCAAATATTTATGCACTGAATAATGGGACTTTGAAATACATTAAGTAAAAACGGTTAAAATTGAAAAGTGAAGTAGAAAACTCCACAATTTGTCAGAGATTTCAATAATCCTCTCACAATAATTTCTAGAACAACTAGACAGACAGAAAATCAGTAAGGACTTAGAAAACTTGACTAAAACTTGAATAAAACTATCAACCAATTTGATCTAATAGACATTTATGGAACACTTCACCAAACAATAGCAGAAAACATTCTTTTCAAGTATGCATGTCACATTTACCAATGTAGGTCATATTCTGGGCATAAAGCAAAACTCAATAAAGTTCCAAAGATACAAATCATACAAAGTACATTCTCTAGCTACAATGGAATTAAATTAGAAATCAATAACAAAAAGATATCTGGAAAATCACCAAATATTTAGAAACTAAATAACACCATTTCTGAAAAACTCATAGGTCAAAGAAGAAATCAAAAGAGAAATTAAAAAGTATTTTGAACTAAATGAAAATGTAAACACAAGATTTCTAATTTATGGGATGTAGCTAAAGTAGTACTTAGAGGAAAATTTGTAACACTAAAATGCCTGCCTTAGAAAAGAAGATCTCAAATTGATGACTCTGGCTTCCACACTAAAAAAAAAAAAAAAAAAACTAGAAAAAGAAGAGCAAATTATACTCAGTATAAGCAGAAAAGAGAAATAATAAAGGAAAGAGCAGCAATCAGTGAAATAGAAATCAGAAAACTAGAGAAAATAAATGAAACCAAATACTAGTTCTTTCTTTGTGAAGATCAATAAAATTGATAATTCTTTTATCATCCTTAGGAAGGAAAATAGAAAAGAAACAAATTACTAATATTAAGCATGAGAGAGATATCATAACTATAGATCCTATAGAAATTATAAGTATAAAGGAATATTAGGAAAAAATTATGTCAATTTGACAACTTAGATGAAATAGATTTCTTAAAAACACAAACCACAAACCTCACTAAAGAAGAAACAAATAACCTTTATAGCCTCAAATCCATTAAAGAAATTTAATTTGTTGTTAAAAATCATCCCCACAAGGAAACTCCAGGTCCAGGTAACTTCTACTGGGGAATTCTACCCTAGAAAAAATTAAATTTTAAAGAAATAATGCTAACTCTTCCAGAAAATTGAAGAGGAGGGAATACTTTCCAATTCATTCCATGAGGCCAGTGTATTGTTAAAACAGACCAGACAAAGTCAATAGAAGAAAAGAAAATTATAGAACCATATCCCTTGTGAACTTTGATGCAAACTTCTTCACAAAATTTTAGCAAATTGAATCCAAAGATCTATAAAAAAGGATAACACATCATGACCAACTAGGGCTTATCTCAGGTATATGAGGTTGATTTAACATTGAGAAATCTTGTCACCATAATTGACCTAATTAACAGACAAAAGAGAAAAAATATATGATCACATCTATAGGTGCAGAAAAGCACTTGACAAAATCCAACATCTGTCCCTGATAAAAACCCTTAGCAACCAAAAATATAGAAGATTAACTTCTCAAACTAATAAAGGGAGTGTACTTAGTGGTCCTTTCCTCGTAAGATCAGAAACAAGGGAAGGATATCCACTCTTGCTACTTCTATTCAGTCAGTGATAGGCAATGAAATGGATACATTTCACAATAACTATACTGAGTTAAAGAAGCCAGGGGATGAGTACATTCTATTTGATTCCACTTATACAAAATTCTAGAAAACACAAATAATTTGTAGAGATAGTGGTTGTCCATGGATGGGAGGGTAGAGAGGGTGGAAGGGAGAGATTACAGAGGGGAATAAGAAACTTCTGAGAGTGGACCAAGCTGAATCCAGCCAAAGCCTTGGTTTCAACTAGGAAGTGTATTGTAAGAGAACACGGTTGACCTCCCTGACAGCAACTTAAAAATATCAGGTGTGCACAGGGAAAACGTTATAGTTTCTCTACAAGAGACACTAGATGCCAATTTAAGCAAAAGTGGTTATTATCATGTCAATTCTATAGCCTCAGAAGTCAAGAAGTATATGAGTTCACAGCTGAAGTGAACAAAATTTGGCATGGGACCATGGCCTGAGCCCTCAAAAGGTTCTGAAAATTGTAGATGACTTGGAAAGGTTAGAATAATTCTCACTCTCAACTCAATGCAAGCGAAAAAAGTCTCCCGAGTGACATGAAAACTTGCAGGGTTTGAGAATTTACTCCACAGAAATTCTTCTCCCAACTTGTTAAATTTCAAGACTTCTCCTTAGATCCCTGAGCAGAATAAGAAAAACACCAATGACTCAATCTCATGGTAGTAATGATTCAAAGCAAGCAGGCCTTGAGCTGTTTGTATTTCAGATTCAAATAGAACTGAGGAGAGAAACATCATCATCCTGGTGCTAAAATGAATATTAAGACAAATCGAGTTCAGCTATTGTTAATTTTGCAAGACTATTATTTTAGGTTTGCAATCCATGGGAAGTTCACACATCCTTCTATTGCTTCCCTTGGAATGAGGTGTTTTTAAATGCATTCTCCATGCTCAATAAATAAGGCCTATTTGTTTACTCACAGGCACCAGACCTCATGGTACTATCAACAAAGACTTCCCTTGTGGGCTCCTGCTGCTGATGTTTATAGGACTGCAATTACAGAAAAGTGTTCTTGGCAAAACAAGAAATGACACCATTACCATCACTTTGAATTCTTCTAACACTGAGGAGCATTTTTGCTGAAATAAATATAAAGCCAGTTTGTTGTCAGCAAAAGGCATGCATTTGCTTGGCAATGGCTTTGCTTCTTCTGGACCTCACATTACAGGTGCACGACACTCAGCTTTGAGCATCCTTCTCTCCATTCCAGCTGATTTCACACCTTTTTTAGCTAAGTGTCCCAGAACCAGAAGGCTGCCACTGCAGGGGGGCAGCACAGCACAACATGTGGGACCTGTGGAGCCACATGCACGTGTTCACGTCCTGGCTGTGATGCAGTATGGATGGCTTAGTCTTTGTGCCTTGGTGTGCTCATTTGTAAAATGAAGCAATGATTGCACCTACTTCGAGGGGGGAGGATTAGATGAGATAATGCCCAGCACATACTACAATAAACATGGGCCATTATTATCACGAAGGCAGCTTTGCTGGCAACAGCAATTGTGGGGAAGGAATGACAGTGGCACCCCTCAGCTGCCTCCCCGTGACAAGCCCAGCAGGCATACAAAGCAGAAGTGCATCCTCTAATGATGCAGCAAAACCTTCTGGGAAACAGCACAAGATGAGACCGGCCTATTAAATAATAATAATTATAATCACCATCATCAATTACTAAGTACCTTCTGCATACCCTGCAGCATAAAAAAGGCATCATATACATTCCCACAACAACCCCAGAAAGTAGATGATATAACTCCCTGTTTTCCAGACATGGAACCCGAGGGAAGTTTCGATAATTTGCATGAGCTCACATGGCTGGTAAGAGAATTTCCGGACAGGCCTGTCTGGCTCCAGCCCATGGCTTCCTAACCACGCCATGTGGCTTTTCAATCCAAAAGCTAGTGGTGTGTTCTGAGCAAAAGCATTCAGGAGGAAAACAAATCTGTCAGGGGGCAGAGTTTCAAACAGTGTGCAGAGTCTTTGAAACCATTAACAGAAGGACAGACTTAAGTACTGCTGGGTGAAACATAGTTTTCTTGTCAAACCTGCCCATGGAGACAACAGCCAGGTTGGTGAGTCATCTCTGTGTAGCAGGATAATATACTTGAAATAATAATCAATTCTTTCCGGTTTTTCCTTAGCCCTGACCCCATACTGTAATTCAAACTAAGTTTGAATTCAGTGCTGTCCCTGAGGGAAAGATGTTTTGCAGAAAGTGCAGAGAAAGAAATCTGTGGCATTGGCATCGTGGTGTCTGGGAACTAGGGTGACCCATGACATCAAGATTTAGAGTAAGCTACCCTGCTTCCAGGAGAGAGGGAAAGACTCTCTGGTGTTTAAATGAGTGTATTTTTCTGTATGAGTTGAGTATTTCATGATTAAGAATCTGAAGGTAATTATTTTTAAGCAGGAGGAAAAAAAACCGTATCTTATATTTTCAATAAGCACAACTACCAGGAAAATATCAAGACTAATTTTGAAAGGAAACTTATCATGATTAACTTTTATATTAAGTAGCATTTCTATAAAAACACAATAAACCAAATTAAATTCAAACCGCCAACCACTAAAAATATTTGCAACATACATGACATAAAAATGGTCAAAATCCTCAATTTAAAGAAGCCTAATAAATCAACAAGGGAAAAAAAGAGAATGCTTCAATAGAAAACAAGTTTAAGAAAACAAACAAGGACTTTACAAGATTTGAAAAGGTTCAAATAAAAACAAAACACTTTTTACCCATCTCAACAAAGATGAAAAAGACAGGAATAGCAGTTTTAGCAAAGATTTTGGGAAGGCACCAATAATATGCGTTGTGGAATCAATTATTAGGCATTCAAGGAATATTTAATGACATGAGAAAATTGTGCCAAAAGTACTCCTATCTTTTTAAAAATAAAAGCATTTGTTTATTTTAAGAAAATGTCCAGAATGATATATATTAAGGTACAAATAGCAACAAACAACCTGATTTAAAAATGGGCAAATGACTTGAATAGACATTTCTTCAAAGAAGATATATAAATGGCCATAAGCACATGAAAAAATGCTCAACATCCTTAGGCATTTGGGAAATGCAAATCAAAACCACCATGAGATACCATTTCATACCCACCAGCATGGCTATCGTTAAAAAAAGAGAAGAGAAGGCACCAAAGACCTATGAGGATGGTTCTGGTTGAATTCACCTCCTTTAGCTTCACCTGGACTCCAATTGTGAGCACAGAGAATGTCCTTATCAAGAACTCTTGTTGGAGAGGGGCAAGATGGCGGAGTGGTGAGGAGCAGAATTTCGTCTCTCCCCTAGAGCAGCCGGCAATTACCCAAGAACTACATGAAACAGTGTTTTTGGGGTCTCCAGTAACCAGTCACACATTGGACACAAGTTTGGAATTGGAGGAAAAGCTGAGATCGCAGCGAACATTGTAAGTTCCCCGGACCAGGGGTCTGGCGCCCCTCCCCACCCAGACCTCACAGACTGTCGTGCTGCCGGCTCCCTGAAAGGGGGGGGGGGAGAAAAACACCAAAACACAGCAATCTGCTGAGGGCAAGAAGGGAGGCTCAACCCAGCCTCAACTGCAGAATTAATTAACAAATTAATTAACTAACTTTGGGAGCTGGGGTGCTAAAGAAGGGCTGGGCTCCGAGAAGTGGGGGCACGTAAAAGCGGGCACCCATTCCCAGACTCCAAAAAAGCCATTTTTTTTCCCCTACATTTTGTCCCTTCTGGCTTCTCACTGATCCCTTATCTTTTTGCATGTCAGTAGCCCCTGGCAGGGGTGGAACTGAAGCTGTTGGAGAGTAATTATCAGACAATAGCCCAAAGCATATCTTTAAATGCTCTGACACTGACAAAACTTCCAGGCTGGGGAAAGACTTTTTTTTAAAAGAGACTCTTTTTTTTTTTTTTTCCTTTTTTCTTTTTCTTGATTTCTTTTCTTTTCTTTTCTTTTTTTTTTTTTTAATCTAAAAGTAATATATGTGGTTCTTTTCTATCAGAAAGCCCAGGTTGAGGGACTAGGCTGGGCTTGGGGGAGACAGAGTACCCACAGTGTCTTTGAATTCCGTATTCACTACTGAAGGCCTCCACCCCCGTCTTTAATTGGCAACTCAGGCTGACCAAGGAATCTACCTGGAGAGGCCCCAAAGAGGAGAGGGGAGAAGGGAATAGTGCCCCTGAGAGACAACTGGAGTTCTGAGGATTGGGAGAGTGGAGGGAGGTCCAGCTCAACTGGCAGTCCTCCTTCTGGGAATTCAGACCCCAGGGGCTGGAATTCAGATTCCAGCTTCAGTCAGCCACGCCCCCGACAGGATCAGAGTCACCAGGAGAACTAAAGTCTCCACAACTCCTTACACTGGTAGGGGAGCTGCGGGCTGGCCAGCGCCACCTGCTGGACAGGAGAGGAAAAGCACCAATTCTAAAGGCCTCATAGGAGGGTCTCATTCTCAGGAAAACTCCATACCCTCCCAGTGAGACCTGGGCCTCACTAGACTGGGAAAATCTGACTAGGGTCAACCATATCTGAGGAGACCCACTCACAAAAAGGTTACATAGAGGCAGAGCAAGAAACAGAAAAAACAAGAGGGGAAAAATTCTGATCAACTAAATAGAACCTAAGTTAGAGGTCTAGAATAAGTTGAACTGAATAACAGAGGCCAGAGAACAAAGCCAACCAACAAGAAAACCCTTAGGTAAAAGACAGAAAACAAGCTCCAAAATAAACTAATCAAGAAAACCAGATGCCTAGACAACTTAAGATAACAAGCCATACCAGGAAACACGAAAACATGGATCAGCAAAAGGAATGAACTAATAGCTCAGCTGAGACACAGGAGTGGAGGCAACTAATGCTAAATAAATTTGATGAAATGAAGGAAGATATAGCAAAAGAGCTGAAGGATATAAAGAAGACACTGGCTGACCATAAAGAAGAATTCATAAACTTAAAAAAACAAATGGCAGAACTCGTGGGAATGAAGGCCGCAATGGAGAAGATGAAAAACACAATGGAGGGACACAACAGTAGATTTGAACAGGCAGAAGAAAGGATCAGTGAACTGGAGGACAGGTCATTCGAATTCATACACACAAAAGAACAGATGGTGAAAAAAATGGAAAAATATGAGCAGGGTCTTAGGGAGCTGAGTGACAACATGAAACACACAAATATATGTGTTATGGGTATCCCAGAAGGAGAAGAGAGGGGAAAAGGGGCAGAAAGAGTAATAGAAGACATATTCACTGAAAATTTCCCAACTCTTATAAAAGACAGAAAATTAGAGATTCAAGAAGTACAACGTACCCCAAATAGAATAGATCCCAATAGACCTACTCCAAGACACTTACTGGTCAGATTGTCCAATGTCAAAGACAAAGAGAGGATTCTGAAAGCAGCAAGAGAAAAGCAATCCATCACATACAAGGGAAGGTCAACAAGACTATGTACAGATTTCTCTGCAGAAACCATGCTGGCAAGAAGACAGTGGCATGATATATTTAAGATACTGAAAGAGAAAAACTGCCAACCAAGAATTCTATATCCAGCAAAACTTTCCTTCAAAAATGAGGGAGAGATTAAAACATTTTCAGACAGACACTGAGAGAGTTTGTGAATAAGAGACTGGCACTACAAGAAATACTAAAGGGAGTGCTACAGGCTGATAGGAAAAGACAGGAGAGAGAGAGTTGGAGAAGAGTGCAGAAATGAAGATTATCAGGAAAGGTAAAAAGGAGAGGAAAAAATAAGATATGACATATAAATTCCAAAAAACAAAATGGTAGAAGAAAGTACTACCCTTACAGTAATAACACTAAATGTAAATGGATTAAAATCCCCAATAAAAAGACACAGACTGGCAGAATGGATTAAAAAACAGGACCCATCTATATGCTGTCTACAAGAAACTCACTTTAGACACAAGGACAAACATAGACTGAAAGTGAAAGGTTGGAAAAAGATATTTCATGCAAACAACAACCAGAAAAAAGCAGGAGTAGCTATATTAATATCAGACAAGTTAGACTTCAAAAGCGAAACAATTAAAAGAGACAAAGAAGGACACTATATATTAATAAAAGGGTCAATTCATCAAGAAAACATAACAATCATAAATATTTATGCACCAAGCCAGAATGCCCCAAAATTCATGAGGCAAACACTGCGATCACTGAAAGGAGAAATAGATACCTCTACAATAATAGTTGGAGACTTCAATACACCACTCTCATTAATGGATAGAACATCTAGACAGAGGATCACTAAAGAAACAGAGATGTTGAATTGTATGATAAATGAACTAGACTTGACAGACACTTATAGAACACTACATCCAACAACAGCAGGATACACTTTTTTCTCAAGTGCTCATGGAACATTCTCTAGGATAGACCACATGTTGGGTCACAAAGCAAGTCTCAACAAATTTAAAAATATTGATATTATACAAAACACTTTCTCAGACCACAATGGAATGAAGTTGGAAATAAATAAAAGGCAGAAGATCATAAAATTCACAAACATATGGAGGCTAAACAACACCCTCTTAGAAAACCAGTGGGTAAAGGAAGAAATTACAAGAGAAATTAGTAAATACCTCGAGGCAAATGACAATGAAAACACAACTTATCAAAACTTATGGGATGCAGCAAAGGTGGTGCTGAGAGGGAAATTTATTGCCCTAAATGCCTATATTAAAAGAGAAGAGAGAGCAAAAATTGAAGAGTTAACTGCTCACCTGGAGGAATTAGAGAAAGAACAGAAAACTAACCCCAAAGCAAGCAGAAGGGAAGAAATAACAAAGATTAGAGCAGAAATAAATGCAATTGAGAACAGGAAAACAATATAGAGAATCAACAAAACCAGAAGTTGGTTCTTTGAGAACATCAATAAAATCGATGGACCACTGGCTAGGCTAACAAAAAAAAAAGAGAGAGCAGATGCAAATAAATGCAATCAGAAATGGGAAAGGAAATACAACTACTGACCCTGCAGAAATTAAGGAGATAATGAGAAGATACTATGAGCAACTATATGCTAATAAACTAGACAACTTAGATGAAATGGACAACTTCCTAGAAAAGCATAAACAACCAACATTAACTCAAGAAGAAATAGATGACCTCAACAAACCAATCATAAGTAAAGAGATTGAGTCAGTCATCAAAAAGCTCCCAAAAAGGAAAAGCCCAGGACCAGATGGTTTCACATGTGAATTCTACCAAGCATTCAAGAACGAATTAGTACCAATCCTGCTCAATCTCTTCAAAAAAATTGAAGAAGAGGGAAAGCTACCTAACTCTTTCTATGAAGCCATCATCACCCTAATACCAAAACCAGGCAAAGATACTACAAAAAAAGAAAATTATAGACCAATTTCTTTAATGAATATAGATGTAAAATCCTCAACAAAATACTCGCAAATCGAATCCAGCAGCACATTAAAAGAATTATACACCACGACCAGGTGGGATTTATTTCAGGTATGCAAGGCTGGTTCAACATAAGAAAATCAATTAATGTAATACACCACGTCAATAAATCAAAGCAGAAGAACCACATGATCATCTCGATTGATGCAGAAAAGGCATTTGACAAAATTCAACATCCTTTCCTGATGAAAACACTTCAAAGGATAGGAATAGAAGGGAACTTTGTCAATATGATAAAGGCAATATATGAAAAACCCACAGCTAACATCACACTCAATGGGGAGAGACTGAAAGCTTTTCCTCTAAGATCAGGAACAAGACAGGGATGCCCACTATCACCACTGTTATTCAACATTGTGCTGGAAGTTCTAGCTAGAGCAATTAGGCAAGAAAAAGAAATAAAAGGCATCCAAATTGGAGAGGAAGAAGTAAAACTTTCACTATTTGCAGATGACATGATTCTGTATGTAGGAAATCCAGAAAAATCTACAGCAAAGCTACTAGAACTAGTCAATGAATACAGCAAAGTAGCAGGCTACAAGATCAACACGCAAAAATCTGTAGTGTTCCTATACACAAGTAATGTGCAACAAGAGGAGGAAATCAAGAAAAAAATCCCATTTACAATAGCAACCAAAAGAATCAAGTATTTAGGAATAAACTTCACCAAGGACACAAAAGACCTTTACATGGAAAACTATAAGAAACTGCTAAAAGAAATTGAACAAGACCTGAAAAAAATGGAAGAACATACCATGTTCATGGATTGGAAGACTAAATAGAGTTAAGATGGCAATTTTACCTAAACTGATTTACAGATTCAATGCAATACCAATTCAAATCCCAACAACTTACTTTACAGAAATAGAAAAACCAATAACTAAATTTATTTGGAAGGGTAAGGTGCACCGAATAGCCAAAAATGTCTTGAGAAAGAGGAATGAAGTGGGAGGTCTCACACTACCTGACTTTGAAGCATATTACAAAGTTACAGTGCTCAAAACAGCATGGTACTGGCATAAGGACAGATATACTGATCAATGGAATCAAATTGAGTGTTCAGAAGTAGACCCTCACATCTATGGACAACTGATCTTTGATAAGGCAGTGAAGCCAAAGCAACTGGGAAAGAGCAGCCTGTTCAATAAATGGTGTTTGGAGAACTGGATATCCATTTCCAAAAGAATGAAAGAAGATGTCCGTCTCACACCTTATACCAAAATTAACTCAAAGTGGATCAAAGACCTAAACATTAGCACCAAGACCATAAAACTCTTAGAAGAAAATGTAGGGCAATATCTTAAAGATCTTGTGAAAGGAGGTGGTTTCTTAGACCTCACACCCAAGGCACGAGCAACCAAAGAACAAATAGACAAATGGGAGCTCCTCAAAATTAAACACTTTTGTACATCAAAGGACTTTGTCAGAAAAGTAAAAAGGCAACCTACACAATGGGAGATGATATTTGGAAACCACATATCAGATAAGGGTTTAATATCCTGAATATATAAAGGAATCCTGCATCTCAATAACAGAAAGACAAACAATCCAATTAAAAAATGGGCTAAAGACATGAACAGACATTTTTCTGAAGAGGAAATACAAATGGCTCAAAAGCATATGAAAAAATGCTCAACTTCACTGGCTATTAAGGAAATGCAAATCAAAACCACAATGAGATATCATCTCACACCTACCAGAATGGGCATTATCCAAAAAACAGAAAATGACAAGTGCTGGAGAGGATGTGGAGAAAGAGGCACACTTATTCATTGTTGGTGGGAATGTAGAATGGTGCAACCACTCTGGAAGACAGTATGGAGGTTCCTCAGGAAGCTAAATATAGATTTGCCATATGACCCAGCTATTTCATTGCTGGGTATATACTCAGAGGAACTGAAACTTAAGACACAAACAGACATTTGTAAACCAATGTTTATTGCAGCATTATTCACAATTGCCAAGAGATGGAAACAGCCCAAATGTCCATCAAACGACGAGTGGATAAACAAACTGTGGTATATACACATGATGGAATATTATGCAGCTGTAAGACAGAACAAAGACATGGATCATGTAATAATGTGGATGAACCTTGAGGACATTATGTTGAGTGAAGTTAGCCAGAAACAAAAGGACAGATTCTGTATGGTCTCACTAATATGAACAGACATTAATGAACAAACTCTGGGAGTTAAAAGCTGACAACACAGGCGACCAGGAGATAGAAAGAGGGCAGAGATCAGCCATTTGATGCTGAAGGACTACAGAATGTTTAGGATTGATTGCATAGATCCAGAAATAGATAGCATAATACTGTGTGATGGTAGCATGGTATTGTAAGTACACTGAACAAAGATGTCTGTGAGTAAAGCTGAAAGAGGTGGAATAGGAGAATGTATGACACCAGAGGTGAAGACAGATGATAAAGACTGGGACTGTATAACGTGGCAAACACTGGAGTGGCCAATGACTGTTATTAAATATACAAATATAAAAATGTTTTTGCATGTGGGAAAGCAAATGATTGTCAACCATGTAGAAATCTGAAAAAGGGATGGTATTCAGGAAAAAACATAATCAAAGCAAACTGGGGTCTGTGGTCAACAGTAACATTGTAATATACCTCCATTAAATGTAACAAAGGCAATATGCCAATGCTAAATGTATATGAGAGGAGGATATAGGAGAGTAATATGGGATTCTTGGTAGTGGTGTTATTTGCTGTCCTTAGTAGTATATTGTATTGTATGACAAAAAAAAAAAAAAAGAAATAAAACAAAGAAAATAACAAGTGTTGACAAGGATTTGGCAACTGGAACCCTCACACACTGCTGGTGGGAATGTAAAATGGTCCAACTGCCATGGAAAACAGGTTGGTGGTTCCTCTAAAATTTCAAAACAGAATTACTGTATGATTCAGCAATTCAACTCTTAGGTATATAACCAAAAGAACTGAAAACCGGGGCTCAAACAGATCCTTGTACAGCAGGGTTCATTCAATGGATACTATTTGCCCATAGAAAGGCATGAAGCTCTCATACATGCTATCACATGGATGAACCTTGAAAACATCATGCTGCATGAACTAAGCCAGATATAAAAGGACAGATATTGTATGATTCCACGTATAAGAAACAACTAGATTAAGCAAACTCATAGAGACAGAAAGTAGATTACAGGTTACTGGGGGCCTGAATGGGGTAGGGAATAGGGAATTACTGCTTAATAGGTACAGAGTTTGAGTTTGAGGTGATGAAAAAGGTTTGGTAATGGATGATGGTGATGCTAGCACAACTTTGTGAATGTAATTAATGTCACTGAATCATACACCTAAAAATGAAATGGTTAAAATGGAAAAGTTTATGTTACTTCAATAAAATAAAAAAAAATACAGCTGGTGGTTATTTCTGAGTCCTCAAATTCAACAATTTTTGTTTCTCCTTTATGTATTTAAGGTTTTCATAATAAAAATGGAAGCTTTCTTCTGTACATTTCAGGATCCTTTTCTCTAAAAAAATTTCTAATTCTAATGGGAAATGAATGAGACAGGATTGGGGTTACATATCCCTCCATGTCATTACAGAGGAATTTTGGTAATGGTATAAAATTTCTTTGTAACAATGCGGTGGTTGTTGTTTTCCCAAGATGATTACTTAAAATTGGATGGGTAGGCTCATTGAAAAATTTAACTTTCTGTAAAATAATTTTTAGAAATAGAAGTTGCATAAAGCATGGGCAGAGTCTTCGATGATAAAGAGAAAGTATTTATATTCTTATACTAATGTTATTTTTCCCAAGCAAAGGATGTGCCTAATAGCTGCTTTCCATTTAGTATAACCTTAAGAGGCAGCGAAATGTATTGAAATAATGTTCAACAATGAATAATATTAGAAAACGTTTTCATTTTTTACCACCGACTATTAACTTGGATATAAACATTTTAGCTTTTTATTTGGACAATCAAAAAAAAATCAGAAACAAAACTACTTTTACAATCAAAATGGTACAAGAGCAGGATGTCTTGGTGATTCCTTTTGAGAAAATAACTTTGAAAATGTACTTCCTTTAGTAAATAGAGATTCTCTCTAGCAGCTCTTTTAAGATTGTTATAACTAATTTTAACATGTTAGTTCATTCTTTGCAGTAGCCTTTGACCAAAAGCTTTCAAAGTCCTGTCAGGATTAGAATTCAGCTGTCAAAATTTGACTTGATAGCATAAACTGTAAAAAAGACTTGTGAAACTCTTTGAAAAACAGAATGTTAAAAAAACAAAACAAAACCCAATGAATTAAGAAAAAGGAGAAGAATATTATAGGAACGTGTCAGAGCCCCTTGAAGCTAACGCGCTTCATGTACAGGAAAACCCCAACCCACCCAGGACAGCTGTGAGTCACTGCCTTCCCCCTGGGACAAGACAGACTTGCTCTCTATTCCTGTGGAGCTTATCTCCTAGTGGGGATTAACAGAAAACAAACAGTAAATAAAGACGTTACTTTCAGACAGTGAGTAGTGGCATCCCATGGCGAGGCTGCTCCAGAAGGGCCTCTCTGGAAAGGTGACTTTTGAGATGACAGCTGAATAAGGAGGAGTGCTGGGAAGTGGGAGGATCTGGTGAAGAGATTCTAGACAGAGGGAATGGATGCAGGGGCTCCGAGGCAAGAACAGGTGAGCACGTTCCAGACCGAACCGAGGCCATTGTGGGGGAGCCTTGTGGTTGGGGCACAGGGAAGGGGGGTGAGGGAATGCGGGCAGCGGGTCAGAACACAGTGCATGGTTGCTGCTCCCAGAGCCTCCTCGCTCCACTCTTCAACCAAGTGGGCGCCATCTTTTAGGCCTATTGACCTTCCGCTTGAGCAATCTTTCATGTGTTCTAGGGCTAAGGAGAAGGACAGGGAAACCTCTATAAGTGGTTTGAATTCTGTGCTAAGTGCTAGTGGAAGGGTGAACACGCAAGCATACACACACGTGCACACACATGTACATATAGGTGCAACATACACAAACGTACAGGTGCTTTTTAGCATCTGACAAGGATTCATACCAGAGAAACAGGCGGATTGTCAGTCATGGTATAGGAAGTAAACTTGAACATTAATGATTTGCAGGTACTTTAGGATGGGGAGGCAATGTGAGCTTTTCCCCAACTGGAGAAGCTCGGTATGTCAACGAAACCAGAGATTACTAATAAAAGATGCATGAATGGCATGAACAGGTATATTCTGAAAATAGCAGAGTTGGAAAACAGCAACATTAGAGACAGTCAATATTAGCCAGGAAGGCTGCCAGAATTAAGTCAATTGATGTCACTTAAGAGACACGATCTAAATAGGGAAGAAATTCAAGCCGCTGTGGAAGAATGTTAAAGATATTCTGTTTGAAGAGAAGCTGATCTTGCTCACTGGAATAGGCTGGTTGACCAAACAGGGAAAGGCCATTAGGGAAAATACCCAAGTAGCAATTCAGAATGATATGAATGTGCAAATGTCTGAAAGCAAAGTGTAAGAATAAATTTGGTTGGTTGGTTCAGAGTCCCAGAAATGCATGTGAGTAAAGAGTGCAGTGTTTCTTGTGTCCCATTTCTCTTTGGGGTAAAATCTGCAGGGCAGGGGATTCAGTTCAGTGTGCCCAGTGTTACTAAGTATGCGCCATGTGTGGCTGGCATGGTGCTAGGGGCTGGGAGAGGAGGGGGCTCTGTTGGGAAGAGCAGAATCCCAAAGAGAAAAAGGTACAGTGGTAACAGCACCTGGCAGGTGGAGCGTGTCCATTTTACAACATCCTATCAGAGAGTAAATAATGGAAACACACTGCCTTCCATCCAGGGTCAGTTCCCAGGGTTGGAGCAATAGTTGCTTTGGGCTGGGTTGGAAAGGGAAGGCTGTGCCAATGAAGTGGGACTTGGGGTTGTCCACGGAGGAGCAGGTGGCGGGGGGTGTTTTTGAATCACAAACAACCAAGCCAGAGCAGTTCAATCTGCAACAACCCTGAGTCTGGAAATACTGCCTAATGATTAACTAGCAGGTGAAAGAAGAGCCAGCAAACCACTGGAGTCAGCCTCAGGCTTCCATCTGGTTGCTGTACTGTTAGTGCTAGGAGGCCTTTAAATTATCCCTCCTGTGCACATAAAAAGAAGGCAACATCTTTTACTTACTAACTTAGCAAAAACAATTTAAATCACACCCAGATTTAGCAAGGATGTTAAAAAAAATTCAGGTCTCTCTGATGAGAATATACATGGTAAAACCCTTTGAGAGCAATTTTGTGATGTCTCAAGAGTAACTGAACTGATCATGTCGTCTGTTGACCTGGAAACTGATCTTAAGGAAATATTCCAAATGTGAAATCAAAGGTGAAGGATATTAATTGCAGAGTTATTTATACTATTTGAAAATTGGAAACTGCTCAGAGACCACCAACAGAGTAGTCAAAGAAATGGAAATAGACGTGAGAGATCATTTTTCACTTGAGTTAGTAAAGGTTAAAATGATTTTAAGTATCCACTATTGCTGTGAGTGTAACATGGGCTACACTTCTATAGAGGACAATTTGGCCGTGTCAAAATTTAAAATCTGCATTCCCTCTGAGTCAGTTCTAGGAATCTAGAGTAGAGAAATGATTGGATAGATAAAATACGTGAAGTGTGTAAAGGGTTTTATTGACTCCAACACATCTCCTGATTTTTAAAAAATTACATTCAGACACAATACATTTCATCCTTGGAAGAAAGGAGAGTGCTATGGATATTCTCGATAGGCCCATTTCCTAATGAGGATCCTGAAGGTCAAAGAGTAAGGGATTCATCCTCACAAGCTCTAAGTGCACATGCCTAGTCAATAAAAGTACAATATTTTTCTAGTTTTCCATGACGCAACTGCTCAAATTTCACAGGGCTAAACAGTCAGCTTGTTGATGTGAAAATCTCTCTGTGTTTGGGCACAGAATCCCATTTGGTGGACGCAGACCATGGGAGCTGGGAAAACAAGGGCTGGTCTGTTTTCTCCTGGGGATGATAATGGTGTTCCCACTGCACTTGTCAGAGAGAGGGAGAGAGAGAGGGAGGGGGGGAGAAATGATCTGTGGGTCCTCTGACCTAGCATGTGTGAAAGAACAAATAAAAATAACTTACATGCAAATACCATAAGGTGCCATGAAAATGATTAAAAGGGGGCAAGGACTGTGCGAGATCCATTTTTCGTAAGTATTGCGTATACTTGGAGAGCAGGTTACAAAAGGGAGGTGAGGCATTATTATTTCACAGCAGAAGGAACAGTTTCCATGAACTAAAAGCAATGTGGACTTCAATGGGTTTCACGATCACGAAAATAAATATTTAGAATGAGTTACAGCACAAAGATGAAACCGAGGCATATAAATGAGCTGTAGACACAGAAGCGTACTCTTCAGGAGAGGTTACTCAGAAGGGAGAAGTGCAATACTTCTGTCTCCATTAATAACATCAATGGACACATAACTGTTCTATTATCTATCAAGGAAATGTCTGTAAAACTTCAGTAATCATACAAAAATTTTAGCAAGTACAAGACTGCATTGGCCAACGATGCATTTCATTTTTGGTTTTAAAATTCCCCTTCTTGGTGGCTCATTATTTGATCTTAGGCCAAGGATTCATTGTGTCTCTCTTCCTCAGTTTCACGATCTGTCATATGGACTGACAACCTTTGCTCAAATAGGTATTTGGGATGCTCTCTCTTCCCAAGGACTTCACCTCTTACATTACCTCCTCTTTCCTGGGTCACATACTTCTTCCTATCAAAGGGGGCATTTCCAAAAGTGCACTGTCACGATCTAGTTTGTCTTAATTCTCTCTTGATCCCATATCTCTCTTAACATATCTCCCAATTTACCCACCCCTCTGCCAGTCAAACATCTCCAAAGAGTTGCCTATTCAAGCTGTTCCTAGTTCTCAGGACTCATTTTCTTTTTTGTGCTGTTTGTTCTCTGAAGGGGTTTAATAGTTGGTACAAATTTAAATATAAAACAAAGGTGAAAAATAGTGACTCCATTAATCTCACTTGATCCTGATAATTACATTATTCAAATGTAACCCATCCACCTGGCTTCCACCCCCACAACTCCATAGAAACAGCTCTTGTTATGGTCACCAATGGCCCCCTCTGTGCAGCCTTTCTACTGACTTCTCAGAGGAAATCAACCCTGTTGGCTGCTACGTGACTTAGAAAACTTTTACCTTGGCTACTGAGACATTGCACACTCCTGTTTTCTTCTAATTTTCTGGCTACTTGTTCCTTCTCAACACTCTTTGCTCTATTTCTACCCTGTTTTCCGAAGTGTTGGAATTTTTCAAAGCCTCCTCCCCCTGTTCTCTCTATACGATGCCCCACAGGCTCCTGCTGCCAGCTGTCTTCTATATGCTGATACGTACGGATACCCCGATCTGTATAGGTCTCTGGCCCTCGTGTCTTTCTTTAGACCCATGTGTCCATATGCCTACTTACTATCCACTACTGAGACTTCTCTTAGGAGTGCAAATCTGAGAGGTACCGCACTCAACCCATGATCTCTGCCTCTATTTCCTCCTTCTGCATTTCTCATTTCGTGAACTGTCACCACCATTTACCTAGTTGCTGTAGCTGAAAATGTGGGATTCCTCTTTCTCCCTCATTTCCCTCTTGTTGAAGCCATCACAGAATCCCAGGTCTCTCCCTCAGAAATGAATCTCCAACCTGTCCTCATCTCTCCAACTTCACCGCCATCCCCATAGTCAAAGCCACACTCTCTCTTACCCAGATTGTCATAACCTCTTTACTGATCCCCTTGCTTCCCTTCTCACCCCTCCCCCCCAGCCCTCCAATTCCACTCTCTTTTAACATTTAAATTGGATTATGGAATTCCTCTGTCAAATGCATACATATATAAACACATAATACATACATAAATGAAACAAACTTCAATTAATCTCAGAACTGAGTCCAAACTCTTTTCCAGGACCTACAGGGCCCCTAACTGCCTCTCTAAAATCTTTTCATAGCAGTCACCACTGCATCCACCAGACTGCTCCCCTGGTCATTCCTCAAGTGGGTGCAGCAACTTCGGCCTTAAGGGCCCTCTCGTACGCTCTTCCCCCCACCCTTTCCAGGACTGGCTCCTTCTCGTCCTGCAGGACCTTGGCTTAGGTTTGGCCTCCACAGACAGGCCTCTTCTGATTATGTGGACATGGGTGGTAGTTCCCCACTTTATGCTCTATCATTGAGGCATCTTATCATCTCCTTTATAGTAGTTATTACAATTTGTAATCATATACGTATTAATCTGTTTACTTGTTTACTATCTCTCTCTACCATCAAAGTATGAGCAACATGAGGACAGAAATAACTTTCTTAATTCTTCACAGTATATGGTGGTGAATATATGTGTAAGGAAGGAAGGGAGGGAGGGAGGGATAGATATTGAGAAACTAAGAAATCAGAAATCCCACAGTATACTTTTGGAGACAAATATACTATTAATTTACTTTTCTTGAGAATCAAACTTAAGCTTCAGCATTTGCTACATGTTTTGGCTTTATTTATCCACTTAAACATTAAAAAAAACCACAATATGTTTCCCTTGTGTTTTCTTCTAAGAGTTTTATAGTTTTGGTTCTTATATTTACATCTTTGATCCACTTTGAGTTCATTTGTGTATACGGTGTGATGTATGGGTCCACTTATTTTGTTTTGCATATGGTTATCCAGTTTTCCTAGCACCATTTGTTGAAGAGATTATTCTTTCACCATTGAGTGGACTTGGCAGCCTTGACGAAAATAAATTGGCCACAGAAGGGGGGGTCTATTTCTGAACTCTCAATTCAATTTCATCAGTCTATATGTCTGTCCTTGTGCCAGTACCATGCTGTTTTGATTACTTTAGTTTTGTAATAAGTTTTAAAATCAGAAAGTATAAGTCCTTCAACTTTGTGTTGTTGTTGCTGTTTTCTCCAAGATGTTTTTGGCTATTTGGGGCCCCTTACTCTTCCCTATGAAGTTGATGATTGGCTTTTCCATTTATGCAAAAAAGGCTGTGGGGATTTTGGTTGGGATTATGTTGATCTGTAAATCACTTTGGGTAGAATTGACATATTAACAATATGTAGTCTTTCAATTCATGAACATAGACTATACTTCCATTTATTTTTAGATCTTTGATTTCTTTCAGAGATGTTTTATAGATTTCCTGGTACACATCCTTTATACCCTTGATTAAATTTATTCCTAAATATTTGATTCTTTTAGTTGCTATTGTAAATGAAATTTTTTTCTTGATTCCCTCTTCAGATTGGTCATTTCTAGAGTACAGAAAAACCACTGATTTTGGTGTGTTGATCTCGTACCCCACCACTTTATTTAATTTGTTCATAAGCTCTAGTAGGTTTGTTGTGGATTTTTCAAGATTTTCTATATATAGGGCCATGTCATCTGTGATTAGGGAAAGTTTCACTACTTCCTTTCCAATTTAGATGCCTTTTATTTCTTTTTCTTGCCTATTTATTCTGGCTTGAACATCCAGTATGAGTAGGCCCCAAGGAGTTTGAGGCAAAACCAAATACAGAAATTCTGATATTTTACATTTTAGTCATTATAAATAGTTGATATAAAAAAGGTGAACCACAAATAGAGAGAGAATGTGAAGCTTTGTGTGTTTTGAATTGCTGCTGGAAGGAAATTCATTTTCAGCAAAACACAACAGTACTTCATTCCTCTAACATGCAGTTGGCTGGAAGTACAAGCCACTGCTTTTAAGAAACTTATATAGCTACCTGCTGTGGTGCCGAGGCCTAAACCTGAGAAAAGATAATCACAAGCCTTTAAAGAAGGTACTTTTTAATTTCTTCTTTTCAAGTTGGAGAAAAAAGAGGCGTGTGGTTTGTACCACTCTAATAAAAAAAGAGTGAGTAGGAGAGGCAAAAACTTACAGGCAAAAGGTTCTATTATTTGACACACATTTATCGAACACCAATATATGACAAGCACTGTGCCGGGTAGCACAGGGGAGACGATGATGAGTAAAACATTGTTCTTACCCTTAAGCGGCTTATCATTAAGCAGACAATAAGATTACACAGGTGGGTGAATGGACAGATGGATGCACAGATAACTACAGCATAAGAAGAGGATGAAGGACGAAGCATGGTCTCAGCAAAAAAGAAAGGTACAAGAATTAAAAATGAAACAAGGAAGAGTTATGGAGGTTCTGATTAAGAATGAGAAGAAATGAACATGGTACTTAATTTCATCCATATCTTGGCTGCCCTGTGAAACATCAATAGGCTTTGCCTTTATTTTAATGTATAAAAATTTCTGTGAGTGAATGAATGGAAAATGTCTTCTCCTCTTGGTTAAGTCTTGGGCTTCTGTGGCCAAGGCTGGGGTTTAGTTGTTCCTTTATGAAATGTCAATTTCATTCAATGGAAAACACAATGGCATTCCCAAACCTGGCTTGCTGTTCATCAGGCAAGAAAGGGAATGGGTAAGAGTGCCTGGCATTGTCCTCTCAAACCCATCAAAAATGAAGAAAAACAGTCAAGGCATGTGTTCTGTAGAAATTAACTAGACCCTGTCCAGACCACTGTCTCCTCACCCATAATATAAAGGGGCTGGACCAAATTAGGATTAGCAGAAAGATTTCTCCCAGTACACTTTCGCATTGGTTCCTTGCAGTGCTCTGTTGAGATGTGAGGATGTGTCCTAACTCATTAGGAAAGGGGACCCCGATAGAGTAGCAGCATCTTTCCTATGAGCATGGGGATAGCGTGAGGCACATTTGCCAACTATGGGGCAGATCACTAAGGTGTAAATGAAATACTGTATCTGAAATCTCTCTGAAAACTATTAAAGCACTAAATACCAATACAAGATGTGACCATCTAAATTCCTTCTAGCTCCCAACTCAAATGACTTCTACTAACACTGAGTTGGAATTATCTTCTCATAGTATGGATATGATAGTACATTACATTCTTAGTTATGCATATTACAGATCTATTTGTTGCAAATCTTGCCTCCAGGCTCTCACCAGCATGATCAGAACAGGCAAAGCATGGAGACTGGCAGGCGACCATTTAAAACAGAACATTTGGCGACTCGTTCAAACAAGGAGCTGGGGATGGAGACGGGCTGGGGACTGTGAAGAGGCTATGATGACTCTCTTCTTTGGTTTGAGCAGAAGCTGGGGAAAAACATGAGGAAATGCATATTTCTGCTTCCTTCCTACTGACATTTTCACGAAGCTCCTGCTTGTCTTTAAAGAACCGTAAATGCAGAAATCAGATACGGCCATGATCAAAAGCAATGATAAACAAAAACTAAGCAAACCCACTCATGCAGGATTTTAGATAGTCTGCCCTAGTCACCTTACACTGGAATGGACTGCTGAGATGGAAAACTATACTCACACTTCTCCTAAGATAGCTTGACTGTGACTGTCTGATTTCTAACATGTAAATTTCTTCTTATCTTTGCTTTCCTCCTTGGTTATTTGGTTACTCAGCAAATGTTGCTATGCCCCAAACTGGAAAGAAATATGCCTTCCCTCTCTTGCAACCAGCGTCTGCAAAACCTAAAAAGATTACATTTCCTTGAGATGCTCCTCTTGCATGTGTACCTACTGCCGCAGGTGTTCTCTGGGTCCATTAAAGAACAAATACCCAAAAACACAAACAAAAATACCATTACCACCAAAAAGATTACCTTAATTATAAGCTAAAGGGCTTGTTAAAAGCTACCATCTCCCTTTGCTTCCTTACTTATCAGGATCAGGGTGTTAGCTGGGCACTAGTCGTTTTAGCTTTGTGCATATGGACATCTTATGTTCCTGATTGTGAGGATTTTTTCCTCTAAATCGTGGGATTTCAGAGCTTCTAGGGTGCCTTGAACCCCCAGCTTTCAGAGGTGGGCAGGGCCAGGCCCTTGGGATCTGTGCAACCTTTCAGCAGAAGAGTGACACCCAGTCCCCAGGGCTCTGGACTCTCTGCTTCCCCTATTTTGTACTGATTGATTTTCCTGCATGCACATGTCTTCCCTCTGGATGATCAGGAGCTGGTGCAACGCTGGACTTTCCTGCTGCCCCCAAACCTTGCCCCTGCCGAATCTCTGGGCTGCCCCTTTCTTGGCCAAGTCCCAGCAAGGATTACATAAAAAACCCAGACAAGGATGAAATCATCATTTCCCTCTATTATTTCTTCTAAACTGCCTTTCTTCCTACCCATGACTAGGCAGTATTTTCTCGCAGCTGGGGATGAACAAATTCGAAAAGATGTTCTCAAATACATGGTTTCCAAGAGAGAGGCCACGAAGTCTTGAAAATGTAAAATGAGCATTTTTGAGTGATTGCACAGCTTATAAAAATGTCTCTGGTTAGAGCCTCATCAACAATGATTCACTCTGTGCAAGGGGTCCCTGTGGAGGCTTTAGTTGCCTCTCCTTGGGGAGCAGAGGTCTATTTTTCCTGCCGAGATGGAATAGATGGCTAGGACGCATCAACTGTCAGAGGTCGCAAGGTGAGGTGGAGATTTCTTTAAAGGTGCCTCATGCTTGGGAAGACTCAGTGGAACCTGCAGACCACAGTCTGTCTCCTTCTCCTTAAAGACAGACATTCCCTTTGCCCTGGGGGCAAGAACTTTCGGAAGTAAAGTCTCAATGCCAAACTGCATCTTCCAGGATAGCAAGCACAAGTCCCTGATGAAGAGGAAAACAAAGTTTATTCTAGTCCACAGATCTATGTCTTGATGTCAAAGACCTCTTTATACAAGATAAAAACGGACTGAGATTATATACAGAACTTGAACGTAGTAATCTACACCTGCAGTCACCTTCCAGGTATTTTTTCGATTCAGTTACTTAAAAAAAAATCAGCTAGAAAATTCCATGGGGGGCACATCTGTTGCCTCCTCATGTTATAGGCACATGGCTTGTTGGAGGAGAATGGCTGTCACTGCTCCTAGAACAGAAGAAAAGTCAGGACAAAGGAATGGTATTTTCACAGAGGCCAAGTCTTCCTTTTTCATTCCCTCATTATGGGAAGTTATCCATGGGTCACTGTTCTATTTTGCTAATGATGCCAGAATGCAAAACACCAGAAACGGATTGGCTTTTATAAAAGGGGGTTTATCTGGTTACACAGTTACAGTCTTAAGGCCATAGTGTCCAAGGTAATGCATGAACAATCAGGTACCTTCACTGGAGGGTGGCCATTGGTGTCCGGAAAACCTCTGTTAGCTGGGAAGGCACGTGGCTGGTGTCTGTTCCAAGTTCTGGTTTTAAAATGGCTTTCTGCCAGGACTTTCCTCTCTAGGCCTCAGCTCCTCCTCAAAATGTCACTCTCAGTTGCTCTTGGAGCATTTGTCCTCTCTTAGCTTCTCTGGAGCAAGAGTCTGCTTTTAATGGCTGTCTTCAAACTGTCTCTCATCTGCAGCTCCTCTCTCAGCTCCTGTGCGTTCTTCAGTGTCCCTCTTGGCTGTACCAAGCTCGCGCCTTCTGTCTGAGCTTATAGAGTGCTCCAGTAAACTAATCAAGGCCCATGTTGAATGGGTGGGGCTACACCTCCATGGAAATTATCCAGTGAAAGATCTCACCCACAGTTGAGTGATCACATCTCCATGGAAACATCCAATCAAAAGCCTCCAACCCAATCAACACCAGTATGTTTCCTACCCACACAAGACTACATCAAAGATAATGGTGTTTTGGGGGACATAATACATTCAAACTGGCATAGTCACTGTTTGCCTTTTCCCTCATCCACCCCAAGCTGCTCTCAAATGGGAATAAAGGAAACTAAGAAGTCTGGACCCTACAATAGGTTCCAATCTTTATATTACTGATTCTGGTCACTGCAATGATTCTCTGATTTTGATATTATTCCCTCAGTCTTCATACTCAAGCTCACACAGAGAAGGTAAATAACTTGCCTAGGATTACACAGCTAAGGGAAAGATCCTAGATTCAAGCCCAAGACCTTTAGGTTCTAAAGCCATTATCTACTTTTTCGAGAGACAGTTCCATAATTTCTAAGGGAAAAAAAATTCTTCTGCAAATACAATGGACAGGTTCCCATCTATAGAGGTTATCAGTTAATGCCCCTCTCTATCCCTCCACCTTCCAGTTTGCCCTCATCACTTCCTCCTATCCAGTTACCCCCAACTTTCTGCCCACTCATCAGCCCCCCCTGATTTCACTGCTCCCACCCCCAATCTTGTAGGATTCTGTGGTCCGGCTGTGCAATCCCTCTCCTGCAAATGCCCATGCCTTCTTTGTGCCCCTGTCCTTTCCCAGCCACCAGTGACACCCAAGCCTGGATACACCCCAGCCTCCCTCTGTGTGCCTGCCCTCTGGGAAGAGCCAACACTGCTGGAGAAAATCCTACAGAGTCCTCAGCTGTGTTAAGCAATCTCGCTGTATTTCTGCAGTTGGTTCCCTCTCACCCTCTGCCTCTGACTGCCTTTGAAAGTTCTCCCTTCTCAAAGTTTCAGTTCCTCATCAGCCACTTCTCCTCCACAAAAGACCTTGCCTTCTGCTTTTCTGGGAAAATATAACCCATCATCCAGGAATTCCCTCCACCTCTGTTACCAAATCCACAAGCCCAGGGTTCTGCTCTGGATTCTTTCCTGAGGATTGATTATGTAAGTTGACCTGAGTTTAGTTTATCTATGTTAATCACTAAAAATTCAAAGATTGTTCACTCCTTTGGGAGAGTTTTCTTTACTTATTTTAGGGTGAAATGCAGGTATTCTCCTTGTGATGGCTGGGTTCATGGATCAACTTGGCCAGCTGATGGTGCCCATATGTCTGGTCAAGCAAACACTGGCTTAACCATTACTGCAAGGACATTTCATGGCTGGAAATAAACCAGAAGGCTGGTTTATTAAATCATCAGTCAACTGATTGCATCTGTGGCTGATCACATCTACGATCAATGAACAGAGTGTCTTCTGCAATGAGAGAATCCGATCAGTTGGATTTAATCCCAACAACTGAAGACTTTTAAGGGAAAACAGAGAATGTTCATTTCTTCTTCAGCCAGCCTCTCCTGGAGAGTTCATCAAACACCTTCATTGGAGTTGTCAGCTTGCTGCCCGCCCTTTGGAATTTGAACTCGTGCATCCCCACAATTGCATGAGACACTTTTATAAATCTCATATTTACAGATATCTCCTGTTGGTTCTGTTTCCTCTGAGAGCCCTTACTAATACACTCCCCATATTTATGACATTTTGAGCTGCAGTCCTGAGCCGGAGGGCACGATGGCCATGGTTTCTTACTCATAGGAGTCTACTTAATTTACTAATCTATTTTGGGTTAAACTTTAGCACAATTCTAGATCACTGGGCCCAAGTTCTATACCCTTGAGATGCCATGGAAATCTCCAAATTACAAGTATAATAAAAATAGCATGCATAAAAATTAAATAACTGGGATATTTTTTACTTCAATATAATTTGAAAATGTCTACTATTACTCCCTCCCCTCCAAGTGATATATTTCCAGATAAAGCATTAATTTTTTAAAAATAGAAATGTAGAAACAGGGCTGGTCTGAGGCAAAAATATAAAGTGGGTGAGATCTTGTTTTAGTCATTTCCCCCCAAATCTTGATGTAATGGAAACATTTGAGGCAGACAGACCTGGATTTCAATTTCATGGCTAGCCCCTTCTACCTGGGTAACCTTGGGTAGGTTAATAAATGTCACCCAGACTCAGTTCCCTCATTTACGAAATGGAGTTAATAACAGTTAATTAGCAGAAGATTAAGTGAAGCAAGATATTTAGAGTTTTGGGCACCTATTAGGTACTCAATAATTGACAGATTTTATTATTATGCTTTTCAGCACTAATAAGGTCATTCGTATCATAGCTTTATATTCATATCATTGATTTAAACTGATTACGTCCCTAGGGAATACATACATTTAAAAAGAGATTATTTGGAAATGTCTACCTCCAGCTGTGAAGAAGCGACAGGGATAGAATTGATCCTCCTGCCTTAAAGGACTAACAAATAGACAAAATACATGAAACCACAGTCTTCAGACATTGGACACCAGGCAGCACAGGACAGTGATCACCGAGAGAAGGGAAACAGATGAAGTGAACCCTAAGATTGTCCCGGCTTACTGTCTAGAAAGTTCCCAGCTTTAATGCAAGAAGAGAAGTCCACACAGAGCATGGAGGTCCACCTGAGTTGAAGAAACAAATTCTGTACTTGCAGAGGCCAAGGGGGCTGGGAATTGCAGGGGGGAGCACTGGAGAGGAAGGGACTAACCGGAGGAATAGCTCTGGAGCTCTTCAGAGAGTCCCCCTGAGTCTTTGGCTGAGTATTGATCAGCACAGGTATGTGAGGAAAGTACCAAGGATGAGGCCAAAACCATGGGAAAGGAGCTGGAGGAACAATTTCTGAAGCTCACTAGGGGGCTGGGAATAGAAAAAGCTTCCAAGAGCCAGAAAGGACGAATGTTGTAATGCATTGGGGTACAGGGCCCAGGAGTGTCTTGCCTCAGGAGTGAGACAAAATTCTCAATAGTCTAAAAGCTGCTCTGGATCCACTTCCCAAAGATTAAAAGCAGTGAAAGAATCAAACTGTTTCCAAGTAACTTAATTGCATCTCAGAACAAACCTCAAAAATATTTAAAGGAGTGTAAAAAAATCTAGCACTTTAACAACATAAAATTCACACTGTCTGGCATCCAATAAAAAATTACCAGGCATGCAAAGGAGCAGAAAAATATGACCAGTAATGAAGGGGGAGAAAAAACAATCAATAGAAACAGACTCAGAATTGTCACAGATAATAAAATTAGCAGACAAATACATGAAAACATATTATAAACAAACCTCATATGTACAAGAAGGTTGATGGAAACATAAACAAGATAAAGAGAGACTTGGAAGATACATTTAGCAAAAAGAAGGAAAAAAGTAATGATCTGGAAAGACAATGCTTAACTATGAGGAACAAAAAATCACAGATGTCAAATAAGGGGGCTGAAGGGTGTAGTCCCTTTGTATCTACCTATGGTTGAGGACATAAAGCTATGCTTTATCATAATCTAAGGACTGGGTATAAAGGTGGCTTTTCCAAATATTATACATTTCTATATAATTGTCTATATAAATACATATAAGAATGCATTCATACAACTGAATGATTATTGAGGATGCATGAGATAGGAATATTCAAAGCAATTTTAGTATGGGGATTTAATTGTTTGTATTATATTATGTACGTATTCAACAAGGAATTTCATTTTATAACATCTCTAGTCATGAAGAATACACTCTGTTGTCTTTCGTGGAGAACTGAGGACAAGCCTTGATTTGTCTTAAGAAATGTCAATTACTTTGTATAGCACACAGTATATGCAGAGGAAGTATGTTTGGGAACAGTTTTCTGCATAGTCTCTTATCTCTGGAAATACAGCAGAGCACATGAAGACAGCCCTGGAACGAAAGCTCCGAGAAGGCTGTGGGCCCCAGCACCCACAGCAATGCCTAGCTCACTATTCTAGTCTTTGTGGACAGATCCAGTCCATCTACCCTGCACCATCTTCACTACTGACTGCACACTTCCAGCCTCTACCATCTTTTTTTGGACGTGCAGCCACCTTCTAAACATCCAGCCTCGTTCTTGCCATTCTTCAATCCAGTTCTAACACAACATGGGTGATTGAAAACAAAAAAACCTAAGTCAAAGATCACTTCCTTTTTCCAAAGCCTTCATTAGCTTGCACTTCAAATAAACTCCACAGATCCCTTGGCAGGCATGATCTGGCCCTGGCCAACCTCTCTAGACTCATCTTAAGCATCAACCGCTCACCCACCTCATCCCCAACCACTACCATGTGCCCAGGTACGCTAGCCTTTAGCTTCCTTCAAAGAGCCAAGCTCCTCTCACCTCTAGGCTTTGCACAAGGCCTTTTTTGTCCTTGGGATGCTCTCATCTTCCTAAATTCTTCCTTTCTTCTAGCTCGATCCTCCTGCTAAGTGGCTACCTCACCCTTTAGGTCTTAGCCTAAAAACTACTTCATTATAGGAGGCCCCCCTCCCGCCACCAACACCACCTGACAAAGTGAGGCTCCCCATCCCACTTATAAGACACTCCGCTATTGCAATTCAATAATCAACTGCACAATTATTTGGATAAACTCTGCATCTTTAGACATATGTGTTGCTCTAGAAGAGTATCAGCTCTCGGTCACGAGTGGCTGCTTCTCTAGTGCCTCGCAAGGTAAGTTGTGCGTTTTAAACCCTCTATAACATTGTGGTGAATGAATAAATATATGAATGTATGGTCACAATGACCTGGGGGAAAGGGGTAAATAACAGAGGAAAGTGTCACAGAACTGTCAAAAATACATGAAATCAGATACAGAAATTGTGAAACACAGCCTGGGGCCTATTTGTTTCCTGGCAATTGATAAAGAGAAATCTTTCAACCAAATGGAAAATAAAGACAAAGGAGGACTAGAAGCACCATTTTTCAGAGGGACTGTCCTCTATACACTGAGCTGTCGGTACCACTTTACTGTGCCTGTAATAGAGAGAGTCGCTGTTAATGCTGGAAAAGACTAAGGAAAGGAAGTTTGCTGGTTTGAGTATTATTTTTATTTTAAAAACAAATATGTAGGATGGTTTAGCAAGAGGCAGTCCTTCCGAGTATCTCTGTAGGCTGATGAGATAGTTTCAGGCATAGATTCATGTACTACACTTTTTATCACCCATGACTTCTCTCATTTCAAACCCTGAGGCTGTGCAGTAGACAAAAGAGGGGAAGCAGATGGAGGTTCTGGAAACCCAAGTGGAGGCCAGGCTGCTGCCCGGGTGAGAGCTGAGGTGCAATTCCTAACCTTGCAGCAGAAGCATGGCTGCGGCGCACGGTACCCAGGGCGTCAAAAACCTATGTGTCTGGGACTGCCAAGCTACAGCCCCATCCAGCCTTCTCTCCTGAGTGCTAAACCATAAACCTGACTGTTCACCTCACGCTTCCTTCCAACGGGTTCTTCAAACTCAACACATCCAAAAGGAAACTCACCATGTCCCCAAACTGCTACTCTCTCCTCATCCAGCCTTCCTCACCTTAGTAAATGACCCTACCATTTACCTGCGTCCCAAGGCTAGAAACCCAGGAGGTCATTGCTGATTTTTCCCTCTCTTTACATTCTATGTGGAATCAGTCATCAATTCCTGTCGTTTCCACAGCTAGACGCCGTAAGGGCACCTCTTCACTTCTCCCCATCTCCATTGCCATGATTTTAGTTATTGCCGTTATTCTCTCTCATTGGGGTTATTGTTACAGCCTCCTGTCTCATCTCTTTGCCACCAATCTTTACACACTCCCACTAGTTCTCTAAGGGACTTAAAACAAATGTTCTCAGTAAAAATACAACTATAATCATATCACTCCCCTGCCTGACACTCTTCAGTGACACACCATAGCACTCTTGATCTAACCACTCACCACGGTGATTTGTTTTTGCTCTATTTACACCTTTACATTCTTCACTAAACTGTAACACATGAGAGTAAGCTCTAGGTCTCATATTCCCAGAATGCAGCACAACATCTGGTTCAATAAATCCAAGTTAAAAGACTGATGTTTGAGGAGATGAACAGATTTGACACATGTCTCTTCATACTTGGGCTTATTAAAGAAGATAAGGCTGTTCTTGGGAGGATTAAACAACCCAGGAAGGAAACTAGAAAAAAACATTCTGAAGAAGCAGGGAATTAAAATGAGTGGAGGCACCAATGAATGGGAGAAGGTAATGGACTGCACAGAGGGGAGACTGTACTGTGTAGGTCTTAACCTCTACATGACTTTGTTATAAAACTAAGCTCATCTCTTCTTGGCAGGAAACAGGAGGTGATGGTGGGGAATTCAGAGCTTCTCAAGAAGAGACAGCAAGTTATGATTCAGGGATCAATTTGGGAGCTGACTAACATACACTTGTAAGGGGAAGAAACCTTTCATTGGTTCCAAGTCAATTACTGATAAGGGATGTGGCGTTATCCTGTTTATACCCTATACATAACTAACAGGGAGGGGCCTTTTTTGGAACATGTATCTGAAAGGTGACAAATGGCATGCTAAGCAACTTGGTGAACAAGTTATGCACCAATGTAAAGTCAATAAGAGCTAAAGAAAGGATTGCTGACGTTAGGAATGGAGATTTCAAAAACTTCAGAGAAGAGCAAGGTATGATCTCATGGCCAAAGTAGATTCAGAAAAGTATTACCAGTCCCTACACAGGCCTGGGCAAGAAACTTAAAACCTGTGGGGTACTCAGCTGTTGCTTTTCAACTCTCTTCCAGTTGATTATAACTTTGGAAAAGAAACCAGGGATGTAGGAAGGCAGCAGCTGGTCACACAGATGGTGACAAAGCTTAGGAGTTGATATTCTGGATTTTGGTTTTTGACACCAGAAGCTGGGGCTCCTGGGAAGGGACAATGTGTATCATAGAAAACTTGCAAAGAAAGTTTCAGGCAACACCTGACCACAAGAGAGTTAATTTGAAACTTGAGATAAGGGAGTGACACGGTTCAGCAAAACCACAAACAAACTTTTGTTTGTGTAAACTAGATAATATGGAGGAATGCCATATATGGCCTAGAAAGATGGGTGGATGTGGAGAAGGAGCTCCACAATTGACAGGGAAAATTTAGTTTAGATGGCTACAGACTAATGTCTCACATGTTGCTAATAAATACATATTTAATGCTAAATAAACTTTGGGAAATCCTACATACTAGATCCCACTCTTCATAACTGGACATTGCACATTAGCATCTTAAAGGTTACAAAGTGAGAAGCCTGATTTTGTCCTATCTTAACTAACAACTGTGGGAAACTAATGTTCCAAAGCAAGAGTTTGGAAAACCTGGAAGATGAAAGTGCAACAATAGTTCCAGTGCTTAGAATAGTACAACTTTATTGATGCTGATGATCTCAACAATAACAAAGATAATTTAAAAGAGGGAGAAGGGAGAAGAGAAAGAAGCAAAATTAAAGAAGAAAATAAAAATGATAAAAATGAGATCCGTAAAACACCTACCAACAGAGCCAACCAATGGGAAAAATTACAGTTTTTGGTAAATTCTTCTCCCACACCCACTTTTCTTCTGCTAAATTATTTCATTCCAGAGATTTCTTCATGGAGGCCCTGAAAGGGTTTTGACCATAACATGACAGCCCCACTTAAGAATGTATCCTGAGATATTTGGGGGCCAAGTCATATTACTCCCCAAAGAGGGTGGACTGGGGAACGCCCATTGTTATTTGGTTTGTGGCTCTCTTGGACTTTCTTGACGGTGAATTATTAGTTTGAGCCTGATGACTTTTTCTAGCTAACTAAATTTAGCTTTCAAGTTTGTCAAATCACATTTCTACGTGATTTGGGTGGAGGAAAAGCCTGTTCAGAGCTTGTGAAGAACAAAGAAAGCATCTAAGGTCCCTGTTTGGGAACAGGACTGGATTAAAAAGCTCAAAAAATGAAGACTCACATATAAACTGATAAGAAAATCACTGAGTATCTGAAATGATTACAGTATGAAAGAGAAGAAAAGGAAGAGAAAAAAATGAAAATAAAAAATTAAACAAGGCTAGTTATAAAAGGATTTAAGGTAAACTAATAAGAGTTCATCTTTGCATACCAAATTAGTAAATTTTAAATACATAAGTATATTCTGGAACTTTATTGCCCAGTATTTAACAAGAAATTTAAAAGCGTTCACTTCTTTTGACCTACTAAATTCTATACTTAAGATTCCATCCAAGGGAAATCTAAACATTGAAAAGCTGTATGCATGACAACATTAATTGTAGAATTATTTGTGAATTTAAAAAAAGAGAGAAAGAAAGGAAGGAAGGAAGGAACAATAGCTAATATTTGATGAATGCTTACTACGTGCAGGCACTATGCAATTATTTCATGTAAGTTATATTTAAATCTTACAACAGTACCATGAAATAGATCCTATCACCATTTTACAGAAAAGGGAACCTGCTCAGCACAATTAATTTCTCCAGAGAAACATGACCAGTTAGCAGGAAAAATTGGAAACCACCTAAACATAAATAGGAGAATGATTATGATTAAGTAAACTGGGGGAGGTTTATTTGATGGCTTATTAAAATTTTAAATATAAAACTATAAGAGGAAATGGAAAATAATTTAGGATAAGATAGTAATAAAAACGCATTATAGAAAACTTTATATTTAATATGGTTAAAAAATTTGCATAGAAAAAAGACTAGGAGAAAATACACAAACACCAACAAAACAAACAGAACCTGACCTTGGGATAGGATCAACAAATGCCATTAGCTGGTGCCCCTGAGAACAAAGCAAGCACAGTTAATTGGCAGGTTGGGAAAATGATGAAGGTAGGCCTGACAGGTTCAAAAGCAGTTTAAGCAGTTTGGCCAATACAAAAAACAGAGAATGTAACTCAGGGCAGATACGGTAAATCTTCTATAATGAGTAGGGCTGTAATTCTCCTCACGGTTAAGTTGCTGGGAGAATCATAAATTGGTCATGGCTAAAATGTCAGAAGACTCAAAACCATAAGGAAAAATAATGAATTACTGTGGTCGTGGCTTACTCTTGAAGTTAGACAACATTTTCTGGGAGAAGTGGGAGGTGGAGACAAGGAGTAAAGTAATTTCTGCTTTATGAATATTTCAATTGGACAGCTAGGAAATTTGGGTGGAAAAATAAAATCTTTACTCTCAAGTTATTAGAAGGCAACATCTATTTAGATTAGCTGTAGGAAAAAGGGGACTGGAAAAAGGAGACTGGATAAACACATGTTCTAACCTTGGAAAATGTTTATGTGCATACATACACACACACATACACTGTATATTCAACTTCTAAATTTTATAGCATTTTGGAGACTTTTACAAATATCCTGAGTGTAATGTTTTGGAACTCAATCTTTCTGCCTTTCCTTTATCTCTGTCTCCCCCTCTCCTCTCTCTCCTGTCTTCTCTTACGTTTTGTCTTGTTATATTAAAAAAGAAACTATACATAATGGGTAGATATACATACACATACATATATACACATATATACATGCATGTGCACATGATTTACTGCACTAAGGTTATAATTTTCATCTATGGCCACTATTAATAACAAAAGGAAATCAAATGGTTGGTTAACTCAGCATGAAGTCTGCACAAGTCTGCACATATGGAACTCAGAAACTCTCCAGAGGCAATGGGTTTCCATTTAGTATATACCATCTGCCCTCACCCAACGTGAAGGACAGAAATGAATTTTTCTTCCCCCAGCATATAAATGATCTTACTATCATAATTGACAGTCCACCCCTCCAAATACACGACAGTTTTTGAGGGGCAGGGACCATGCCTGGAGCCCAGCCCACATATCAGCACAATATCCTGTCAATGTCATTGAATGAATGAGTGAATGAATGAATGTGTGCATATGCAAATCCAATTATTTATCTCTCTCTAGACAAAGCTCAAGTCCCACCTCCCTGACAACATCATCTTCTCTCAGAGCCCCAGTGATTGAACCTTCTGGAAGTTACTATATTACTAGTCTGCCCTGCTACTTAACACCTGATTCTTTGCATTGCCTTTGTTGCTATCTAATTGTTTTCTGCTGCCATGTTTCTCAATTTAGGGAGACTGGTTCCTCCAGGACACTTCTATACATATTTATTTATTTTATTTCCCGAAGCATTTGTCACAGGGCATGTGAAAAAATCCTCAATAAACACGTTAAATTAAATTATGAAATATATTGAATATATTAAGTGATCTTTTACTTTGTGAAATTTCTAAACATTTTATCTATCAGTGCACTGTATTACAATTCCAAAATGCAGAGGAAAAGGAAATGTGAGATTTAGTATCAGTTAAGCTGGGTTTCTAGCTCTGACACTTGGATGCTGGAAACATCTAAATCCTGGTTCTCTGTTTCCCCATTTGCAAATGGGGACAATAAGAAAAGCAGAAACAACAACAAATACCTACCTCTCTCAATGGAGGACTGGGGAATCAAATGGGATAATGCACATGAAAGAATTTTGCAGATTAGAAGGCAAATATTAGCCATTCTATTTGCCAGTTTTTAAAAATGCAATGGATGTTGCAAAGCTACGGAAGCTGGAGATTGCACATGGTAGTGACAGTTATGGGGCTTTATTTCCCCCTGAGAACAACAATTGGGCAGGAGACCAAGGTGCTGAGGGAAAAAAACTCCAGGAGAACCTGCCAAACATGCCCCAGTCATAAATCAAAGACCATGCTCAACAGTGGCTGGGCGGACAGATTACTGGGCACCTGTAACCTCAGGCCCTCTGGCACTGCTGCCAGCATCTCCCAATCCAAGAGAGAGCTTACCAGACACGAGCTGCTGCCCGGGCAACCCGACAGGAACCATGCCTAAGTTATTCATGGCTGTGGCCCACGCAGCGGGATCTGTCACGGACATGGCGAGCTGGGTCGTGTCTATCGCTATGCTCCCCAAACCATCGGCTGCTGTGGGGACAAATGATGGCTGAGCGTCAAGGAAATTATGTTTCCGGAGATGTGAAGCTTCATTTAGCACACTTCCCAAATCACACACACACACAAAATAAAGCACTATAATCTAGAGCAATGTTTCCTCCTGACGTAAACATAAAGAGTTTCTGCAATATTCTGGGAAGAAACTTAATGACATGCCATTTGTATTATACACAGCACGCTATTAAGGAGGCATCCCTGGAAAAAAACCCCCAAAGAACTGCTTCTTTCTCCCAGTGAAACGATATTAGTTAAGGTACAAGGTTGAGAGGCGAGGCTGGGATATTCTCTTGATAAAACAAGCAGACTGGCTGAAATAAATAAATCCATCTGTTTCCAACTGTAATTCTGGAGCAGGGATGTCTTCTATCTAACAGAGTTTCAAAAAACAGTTGTCAAGTGGTGAAACTGTGTAACAGCATTCCCTCCTTTACAAACTTTTTACATCAACACATTAAGGAAACACAAGTATATACCTAAAGTGACTTTTCCAAATATTTCTAAGGATAAGCTTTCATCAAAACAAAATAAACCAATAAATAATTAAAAAAAAAAACAAAAAAACAAGAACAAAACAAAACAGCAGAGTTGAGAACTGCATAGTGTATCAAATTTGACCTAACACTCTCATTTTCCCTAGTTCTACGGCCTGATTTCTTTAAGGGCCCCAGATTCCTGGTTCGGAGCGCATGGTCATGGCTGGGCAAGCTTTTCCACAGAAAACCGAGAATGCCTTGTCCGTGTCCTGCACTGGCCAGTGATATTTACCTGCAGCCATCATCTGAGGAAGCTCTTGGGGACACCGAGTGATGCTTTCAACGCCACCCGCATCTACTATTGAATTACGACGATCCTGAGGGGCAGGGGCACGTCGATGGCTGAGTGCAGCGTCCCCGTGGAGGTCATCGGGTTCTGCAAAATGGGAAAGGAGTGTGATAAGAAACCATAATAGCTAACAGAGGGAGCCTTCAAGGGACAAACTGTTGTCTATTCAAAAAGCACACAATACAACGAAACAGAACCGCCCACAAAGAACAACTCCCAGTTGCAGGCAAAGAGTGCACCGCTCTTTGCAGCCGTCTAACAGCTCAGTTTCGGGGTCCGGAGGGATGAGCGGGTTGACCCACCTAGGGCCTGGGCAGGCTGCATACACAGCGCTGTCCGCATATACAGCGCCGGCTGCATGCGCAGCGGCCTTTGCTAGCGTACCAAACGCCTCGCCCCCACCGAACAGACTTAGCAGTATCTGCACAGCCTCTTCCGCGGACTACACTTCAATGGAGAGGGCAGACTCGGGGCCAAATACGATTTTTTTTAAAGTTAAAAATTAATTGACATTGTTACTTTGGGAGAAGGTCATCTGTGAAATGTATTCAGAGAGAAAAGAAGTAGGGAGAAGGAAGAAAAAGCAAGAACGGGCTGCCCCTGAGGCTGGTAAAGGAGTGCGATGGCATTACAATAGAAGGCAAAAGGAAAGAATGGTGTGTTGCTCATGAAAGAAGATCTACAGGATGTTGGGGCTGCAAAGGGGAAAAAAAATGTGTTTTTCAGCTCTGCGGAAAGGTAAATGTTACCCAGCACAACTTGATTTAATCGAATTTTCCCCAGAATTGCACAGTATATATATATATATATATACACACACACACATATATGCATATATATATGCACACATATATATACATATACATATAAGTATATATATTCAATAAAAAAATTAAAAATATATATTTAATAGCCCTTTAAAAAGCACTTTTCTAATAAAAAATCAGTAAAATATTGAATAAAGTTACAAAGATCCCCTCTAAATCACACTATTTATAAAATGTTCTTTCTGCCTTCTCTCCACTCTTAAAAATGCAAAAACATGTAGCATTCATGCATACATATTTTAAATGTATTTTTAACAGTTCAAAAACTGGGAGACAGAACCTATTACTTAAATGGGTCACCCGATATGCTTGAATTTTAAGTAGACTGATAGAACAACTGGGTGAAAATATTTACTTTTATTTACGTGTAATTTTAGAAATTTTTCTAAACCGTATCTCTGTTCACCTGTCATGGTTATTTTAAAATTAGATGTTATGTTATGGTCTGTTTGTTAGCATATCTGATGTAAGCCTGCTCCTTCTATGGTACATTATTTTTGTATTTTTGATTTCAGGTGCACAGATCAGTCATACGTTTGAGCACCGTACGAAGGAAGAGAACTTACTGACAGTTGAGAAGTTTAATTCAAATGGAAGCTCAGGCTTCAATATCTCAAGTTTAGATAGATAACCAGCAAATTGTTTCTATGATCCCAACAAATCCCCAGCCCTCAACTACAGGGACATGTGAGACAGTGGGGAATAATTTCCCACAGCCTGTAAGGAACTTGAAACATCTTCATCATTCTGCAGCAAATGATTCCAACTTTGGGAGCAAACTCAACTCAAAGCAAATATTTTACATCTTGCAATTAAACTCTATTACCCAAATTAAAAATTCAGAACCTGCTTATATAGTGTGCATCAATCATCTTAGGCAATGAATGCCATCAGACAAAGAGATTCTCACGGAATAAAACAAATTCGGTAACATAGGAAATGTGTTGCTGAACTAAGTGTCTGCCCTTTAGCTATCCCCAAACACCAGCAACATTTCTAAGATAAAAATCCCAAAGCACTTTCCTCTCTTCACTGCCAAACTATCCCAGAGCTCCAAGACAAAGAGTGAGGCTATGATTTGTTCATTCCTTTGTGCAAATGGCCCTGTAGGAAAGCCCTTTCAGGTCACTGCAAGATCAGTACTTGTCTTACTTATCTCTCCAAATGAAGTTCAGTTGGCTGGCTTCCTTCCAGCTTAGGTTCTCCCAAAATAGGCATTAATCACAACTTTCTTTTCTGTCCGATGTGTCTGCAGCTCTGGAACACCAGATTCAGAGAATATCCCTTTACTTTGTCAGCTTTATGTCTTGGGCCTGACCAGCTGCTACCATGTTTCACCTTGCCCTTTTGTTACCGTGTTTTTTATGGATGCAGTTGGCTTTATGAGATCTATGAGATCTGTTCCAATGGTAGTCTTCACCTTAGTGATTAGAGTTTTAAAAACAGACATCAAGTGTCCTCGAGGCCCACACCTTCTACCTGTATTTTCATGTCCATCTATGATGGTGTCCAGGTGTCTGGTCAAGCAAGCACTGGCTAACCATTACTGCCAGGACATTTGTGGCTGGTTAATAAACCAGATTAACCAAATAAAGATTTGTTTATTAAATCATCAGTCAATTGATTGCACCTGTGGCTGATTACATCAAACAAGGGACTGTCTTCTGCAATGAGAGAATTCAGTCACCTGGATTTAACCCAATCAGTTAAAGACTTTTAAGGGAGAAGAGAGAGAACTTTCATTTCTTCTTCAGCCAGCCAGCCTCTCCTGGGAGTTCATCGAAGACCTTCATCTGAGTCACCAACTCGTGGCCTGCCCTACAGAATTTGGACTCGTGCATCCTGCTCTATGAAATTTGGACTCGTGCATCCCCACAGTTGCATGAGACACTTTTGTAAAATTTCATATTTACACATACCTCCAGTTGATTCTTTTCCCCTGGAGAACCCTGACTAATACACCATCTCAACAAACGGCTGCTGTTTTATTGAACAAAAACACTATTCTACTGGGGAGATGTGGCTGTAAACCTGGATTTATCCCCTAATGGGACTCTGTGGTGTTCCATTTATTACGTCTTTGATCTCCCAATCCAATGTTCAATGACATACAATTCCACGTGGCCACCATGTGCCTTGGATGGTGACTTGAAAGAAGTTCTGTCACTTCTTGGGCATTTCCAATAGTCTCTAGGATGCCTTGATATTCTTTGCAAAATTTAATTTGACCTCTTGACTTGGAAGAAAGGGAATACTTTTAATTAATTACTGCCTAATTTATGAATAGTTACAAGGGCTATTTATGTACTCTACTAAACATCTATTCTTTCTGTTGAATACTTGCCTTTTTAAATGATTCAAGACCATAACACCAAACTTATCACTCAAATCAATTTCTCTTAGTTTTCTTATTTCTAAAGTATAGAAAAGATTAATATTCTTAATGATGTTTATTTACACACAGAGATGTGGGGAGTTTAAAAATTGCAGTTAATAAAGCACTTAGAATACAGTAGGTGCTAATTATTATTATTTTACTTGGAAGTGTACTGTTTCCATTAAGGTACCCTGGGATCTTTGTGTTCTGGTAGATAATTATGTAATTAATTCTAAAACAGTGAATAACACTTGATATTTCTAAAATAAGTGTTGCCCTAGTTTTCTGTGCCACACCTAAATTTTAGCAGAGGATTTCTTCATTTTTCGCAACCCTTTTATAAAATAATCCAAAATAATTTAAGAGATGTATGCATTTTTCTCCTTTTTTTTTTTTTTCTTTTTGGCCTGTCAAACCACAAAAGCTTTCAAGACATTCATGATGAACTGTGAAATCAGCAGTTCCTATTTACAGCTTTTAGTGAGACATGATCATCACAAAACAACTGGATGTAGGAAATGCCAACTTTGTCCAGGGTTCTAACTGAAATCTAATCCTGTTCTTACAATGTATTCAGGCACAAAACCTCATACCTCATAACTAATATCATACTTGTTCAACAAGATATATATATGCCCAGTTTTTCATTGGGCTATATCTGTGGGGCAAATAGAAACTCACCCAAGCCCATGAAAATACTGTCTGATCTATAAAAAATGGCACTAGCTGTTCCCATACTTAGTAACACAATCCCTTTTAATTTTTCCAACTTTACAGGTCCAACTATACAGTGAATAATAAAACCCACCTGTAATGGTGTGCAAAACATTGATTCATATTAAAAGAGGTGGAGATGAGTTAGGTATTGAACATCCTTTTTAAAAAAAAAAAGAATTATTTTGTTTGATATAAGTCCTTAGTTTCATGCCTACTTCAATAACAAAACTACAGTGAGACCATCAGATGTGCTAATGTTTATAAAGAGTCAATACCAAAAAAAAATTTCATATGAAATCAGGTTTGATATTTAACCATGTTTTTAAAAATTAATAGTCAGAAACTCTCTTACTTCATAGGAAATATTCATTACCAGTATCATGCTTTATATCTACAGTAAAAATGAGAATACATTTCCATTAAGGCTTCACTCTCCTCTCCAATCATTAGGAAATCATCTTAACAGAGGCTTAGTAAATAGGCTTTTAAGCAGATTGGAGCCATCAACTATCGAGTCTTTCATTTTGCTGAGGAATGAGATGAGTAGAGCCTGCGGATTTGGGGGCAGAGTGGAATTGCTCTGCACCATGTGGTTAGAGGGTCTGATGCTTTGAGGGGAGAAAGGAGGGCTCCCTGGTGGCCACATATGCAGAGAAGAAAAATCACTACAGCAGGTTTTCAAGTGCTTCACTGGGGAGTGTACAATGTAAATAGTTCCTCTGTCTCCTCTACAAAAATGACAGTAAAGTCTACATTGCTTCTTAATTCTTAGTAGAAGTAAATTTTTTTTGGAGGTGGGGGATTGGGAAGGAAAAGAGAGCACTTCAAGAAGATGAAGTTGAAACAGCTATTAATAGAGATTAGCTAAGATTCTACATAACACCTGATTAGGCTTTCAAGTTTGTTAAACATACTGGATGCAGATTATTCATGAATGGGCAACATTGCTTATGAATGGAAACTAATAAGATTAAGTTTGCAAGAAGAGATTTAGACCAGGTATTTTAAGGGGAATTCCTGATGAGAGGACTATGATAGCAAATAAAGCTAAAAAGCTCCTTCTCAGTGATAGAAAGAAATGGAAATGGTGTGGTCAGAGGATGGAGTTGGGCAAAGATCGTTGAGTTAGGGATGAATCCTAGAGCACTTTATATCAAAGCTAGACGTGAAAAGGTCCTCAGTATCCAACCTGTTACCCATATATTTATAAAGTCACCAAACTCTTTCCGAAAGGATGAACACATCACAGTGGCACATGAGAAGTGCCATTCCTATTCTAAGTATTTGTTAGTTTGTCCTTTAGGAAAAGAAGACAAAAGAGATATGTATCCCCCTATGCTCCTAGAGCCCTCTGTGTCTTTCTCTATACAGGGACTTGTCACTTCATACCGGAATTCTTTCTTTATGGCCATCTCCCCGCTGAACTCCACACTTAGGAAGATTATAGAAACTAGTCCTCTCTGCATACCCTGCAGCCACACAAAGCCTGGAACATGGCATATGCTCAATATTTTTGTCAAATGAGTTCATGCATGGAAGGAAGGAAGAAAGGAGGGAAAGGGGGGAGGAAGGAAGGAAAATATAAGGAAGAAAGGAAGAAAAAAAAGGAAAGAAGGAATAAAAGGATAAAGGAACAAACTCCAATGCCAAGATCCAGTTCCAGAGCTTGGAGTTTGAAAGCTAAAGAAGAAAAAGGAGAAAATTGCTCTTGGAAACTAGAGTACAGATGAATTTGAAGTGTCAAAAGAAGACAATTTAAAAAAAAACTGTTGGATCTTTCAAGATAAGCTTTTGCTGCACTTAACAAGCCATCCTGCAAGATTTAAGATCCCATACCTCCCTGACAAACAATGTAGGGTCATACACAGGTTACAGCGATGCTCTCCTTTTTGTGAGACTTCTTGCATATGCTCCCTGAATGCGTTGTAATCTATAAATAACTACATCGCCAGATCCATTAAGCAGTACTTGGTGTAACAAAGACATATATGTACAGTACTAAAAAAGTGAAATCATCGGAAGAAAGGAAATGTTTCAATTTGGCATGCACCGCAGAGGATGAAAAGCAGATCTGGCCATTTTTCAAATACAAAATGCCATTATAGGTCTGGGATTACATCTTCCATTTTCCCACTTTATGTAGCAGCCAATTTTAAACTGCAAATCATCTTCCCTTCCATCTTAGGGAGGGAATGGTTATTGAATGGATGATAAGGTTTTATCCAATGACATGTCAGTCTTCAAAAAATTCAACATGAGAGAGAGAGAGAAAAAGAAAGACAAGGCTGGAAGGTCTCCCTCTGAAATAAATGCAATCCAATAAAATGATAAAATTTGCCAAAGAGACAACTCAATCAGCCTGGGCAGGATAGTAAATAAAGCCAATTATCTTCTGATACAAAGAAAAATACTATGCAGCACTGCATATATAAGTGTTGAGAAATGACAGGGTTAATTTTTTTTTTTCAGGAAACCCTTTACTTTTGAAAAAATTACACTTTACATTTCTAAATTGAATGAAGTAAGAAGACAGCAAGTTTGACACCTTAGGGATGAAGTACTTCACTTTCCATTAAAAGGGAAAAAGAAAAGAAGAACAGCTCTGGGTGCTACTATGATACTATAAATTTTCAAAGTCTTTGTACAGAAAGATTTTAAAATATAGGATCTGCTACATTTTAACAATTACAGATTTTCTGAGAAAGGTAATATTACACTGGAAGACTGATGATGAAATACATAATGGCTCAATTGATTTCCCTTATTAATAGGAATCAGTCAGCCACACGCACATATACAATATATTGTCATATGTTGTTTTCTGCCTTCCAAAATACATCTATCAGAGAACAAGTTATTATTGTTTGACTCTGCTGGTGAGTGAATTATTGAAGGAAGCAATCTCATCAGTAAACAAAAGCCTGGATCCATTAAAACCACGAGTATCACTTTAAGCAACACATTTCTAAGCCCCTGGGATTCAGGACAAACCACTCAGGTTCATAGAACATCAGGGTTAGAAGAATTGGATGCAACCTGAGAGTTCAACAATTCCAACTTCTCTCAATACAGAAATCCCTCAGCTGTTTCTGACAGGCCTGCTACCGACAGGCATGGCAGCCCACTGTTTCAGATAGCCTTAATTCTTCACAAGTTCTCCCTTTGGCCGAGCCTGTTTCTGGAGAATAAGAGATGTGCATTCTCTCCTCTCTGTAGTGATGTGTGGCCTTGGGAAAGCCCCTCTTCTATCCATGGAACAGAGAGACTGGGCCTTAGCTACCATCTAAGTAAGTGGCAGACAAATTTACAAAAGTGAGTCAGGGCATATCAGAGAATTCTTGTCTCCCCTTGTGTTTGCACTCTCTCTGTCATCGTTCACACTGGAAAAGTGCCACAGAGTAAACAGAATGCAGTAACTAAATAAAAGCTTCACCTGACATGGCAAAGCTATGGGGTTACTGAGAAAGAGTGACTGAGACAGAGGAAACTGTCCTTCTGAGAAAGGATTAACTCCTGTGAAAGAAAGACTGGGTTGATTTCAGGCTTCAAAGACATGGCTGTCAGAAGACATGAATTCTAAAAACCATGGCTACAGCCATAAATCAAAGAGCAATTTTTTGATGGGTGCACTGTGTAGAAAGAACCCATTGGTCGCATGCTGGCCTTTTTGGCGACACATACACAAGAAGCAATTTCTCTAAACATTAGGAGCTTCTTAAAGGAAAGCAGACAATATATAATCCGATAATTTGTGTTATTTTGCACTTAGCTGTTTCATTTTGTACTCATTTTACACCTTGACCCAATCATGGAAAATGTATTAAGCTACAAAGTGGAATGTTTTAATTATAGGGGGGGAAATAACTGACCTTTAAATGGCTGCAAACCCTGGTAAATGAGTTACCTTTATTCCAAAAAGCCCTGCTTAGAGCTCTTTAATCTATGGAAATCTACCTCCAATAAAACCCAGATCAGACCCTGACCAGCCTGAACCAGATGCACCTTCTGGTTAACATTTCTCCTAGTAGGGTCACAAAGCACACATAAATGACTTTTTAAACTAATATGCTCTTAATGAAGCCATTGTAACAGGATGAATAAAGCATTAGCCCTGCAGTCAGGATCACCCCAGGACATACAGACTTAGCATGACACCCCCACCTCCAATTTGTTGCCCTGGGCCAGAAGCCATGCTTTCCCTTTCTCCAAATGATCACCCACAAGGAGGCCTCATGGCAGTGACCCAGAAGACTCCACGAAATAGTTGGGGGAGGGCTACTGAGGGACAACAGCCCAGCGAAAAGGCCTGTGCAGCACGGCATCCAGTTGGAGAGTTTGAGGCTGGCAGGGAGCATGCTGAGGAAATGGGTCAAATTTTGGGGCTACAGGTTGTGTGCAGCACCATTCAAATGGAGGAGCTCGGTGGCCAAGCACTCAGACCGGAGGAAGACCGGTGTGGCCCAGAGGCTCCTAAATCTGGGGTCAGAGAAGAACACAGCCGGGTGGTCCTAGTTTCTGGGGACACATTTCGATTCCGAAATCAATAGAAAGGAAGATTGTCTTGGTTCTTTCTTGGGGGAGGTCTTTAGGATCTAGCTGCTATGGAAGTCTGGGGTCATCAGAAGTGAAGAATGGCTGCAGACAGTGATCTCAGTAAGGGCCTTATAACCCAGAAAACTTCCATGGAGTTTCTGGTACCCAAAGCCGTGGCGGGTGGGGATAAATGCTGATGAGAAGTCACCAGCACTTAGAAGATGAGGTTTGAAGTCCACACTTGCTACTGCTGGAGCTATAGCTCCTTCTCCACTCCATGTCCTGGTCACAGATTTCCATAAGAAGCTGTAAATGCTCTGTCCTCCCACCCACCCTCCTCCAATTAATACTTATTCTCCCCAGTCAATAGGAGGAGATATTTGCCTCCTAAGGGTGCCACATAAAAATGGTTTCATATGAGAGGATGAAATTTGGAGGACTAAGCTCCTCAAATAGAATCTCTGTCTTTACTATAATCTTCCAGGTCAGAGGGCCCATTGGCCTCTGGGAAAGCAGCTTATTTTTCTAAGTGTTACCAATTAGGCACTAGAGATACAGAGATCTACAATAATGTTTGAGATCTGAAAATATTTCCTGTCAACCTAAAATGAAAAGTGCATTATCAACAACAAATGAGTATTTAATTAAATATCTATAAGTTTTGTATTATGACAACTTCACTAATTACTAAATTTAATATTCATATATATGTCATTGTAGTTGAGAATCATTTGTCAGTGGGCTTTCTTACTTTGCAAAAGTCCTGAGTCTGCGCAACTGGAGAGAACACAGCCAGTTTTAAATTAAAAGAGTAATGTGGAGGCACATAATTTCAAAAGCAGTATCATAAAAATCCTTTCAAGGATTCTTGTAAAAAGCATATTTAATGGGAGATGTGACTGCATTTCATATGTTTGGTAAAAGGTGGAGCGAGGCCTCCAAAAGGAAAGCAGCCTGGTGCCCTACAAAAGTTTTAAATGGTTGTGTTCCGAGACACTGTCTCTTTCTTTCTGCCTACTATGTGTGAGATACACAAAGATGTATTTCCTCCTCTAATTCACCAAACTCAGTTCAGGATCAAATGTCATCCCCAGTTATTTACTCACAGATTTCTTTAAATATACCAGGAGAAGCCGGGAGAGTGAGCAGAAATTGACCCTAAAGAACACAGATATGAGAGAAAAACATCTGGCCCACGGTACTAAATGTAATTTCATGTAGGCTTAGAGTAATCGTATTTATTTATGGTTTTATTATTTATAAAAAAGAAATTATGCTGAATGAGCTTTGTGGGACTTACAGCATATTGCTATTGCTACCATGGTTTATTATTTTTCACAGCTAGAAAGCTTAAACCCAATCTAAGAAAATAGTTTAAAAGAATTCCCACAAGCATTATCACATTTTTTTTCCTTTTCTAGTCTTAATGAAAAAGATCTTCTGCTCTTCAAGTCCTCCAATATTCCGATTTTTGAGCAATTCTAAATTTTATCGTTTATGATGAGATAATATTCATCATAAAATAATGACTGAAAATAACCACCCACTAGTGGTGTTTTAACAGTGCAGTACATGAAGTGATGGTGTTTGATAACTACAGTGGCTGTCAACTCCACATATACGTCAGGCTATGACTATTACAGCTATCAGAATAATGATTTTATTAGTTGCACAGTGAGGTAGACTATATGTTCTACTTATCCAACTTATAACTTGACACAGTCTCTATAGCACAAAGAGTTTTATTGTGAAGGTAAAAATAAGGTAGATACAACAGTAAAACATATAATCAGCATAAAGCAAAGACAGCATAATTTCCAGATTTCCCACACTGCAATTTCTAACACCAAACCTTTACTTTAATAGGAGTCACTGCTTCATTCAAACACGCTCCCCAAACCCCCACCAGCGATTCAACTGCCTTCATCTTTTTTCTAGTGAAAGTTGCATGGTAATGCAATGGCAGAGTTCACTTCAAGCTGGGAGTAAGCATCAATATATGTTAGGGAAAGGGGAACTAATACTTTTATAAGAAAATATTTATTTAAAAAGTATTTGCCACTGGAATTGTGGGAAGATGGTGGAGCAGGAAGCTCCAGGACTCAGTCCCTCCACCAGAACAACTATTAAACATGCAGGAACATCTGAATCAACTATTTTGAAACTCCGGAGTGCAGTGGAACACTGTGCAGCATCCAGGGAAGAGTGGGAGGAAGAGGCTGGTAAATTACGGTAAAGACCAGGAGATTACTTTCCCATGGGGTGGTTACTGTTGCCCAGCCCCCACTCTTGCAGCAGGCAGCAATGGGGTCTGGCCCCTGGTATAGCTCACTGGTACCAGAGAGGGACATAAAAATCTACTTCCCCAAGATCTAGGGTGAACACGGGCAGATCGCTGATCCCTGCTTTGGATTAGCCACTTTGGATCATGGGGAACCCGTGCTGAGAGTGGCCATTGTTGTTCCATCCTGTCCCAGACAAAAGCGGCGGAGGAGACTAAAAGACACCACACTTCCTCAAGCTGCAGAAGACAGCTGAAGGGCTGCGTCTGCTGGGCAGGGACCGAGTCAAGAAAGCACAGCTCTGGGGAGCCCTTTCCGGTCCTTTCCTCATCTCCTCTCCAGGACTGTTTGGAGGCAGCCTGGGATCCCTTTGTGGGTCCCTGGCCTTATTCCGGCTGGGAAATACTGACTTGGGAAACTCCTCTTGGCGTGCCCCTCTCCCCACCCACCCCCAGAATTTGCCCTCCAGGCAAAAGCAGCTTGAGACAACAGAAGAGGTGTAAGAAATAATTGAGGAGGACACAGCCCAGGGCAAAGGCTTACCTGCTTTAAGTCCTCAGAGGAATACCAGGGAGAGGAAAAAGGTCTGTTTCCTGGGAAGTAGAGGGGGCGTTCAAACTCCCGTAAACAGGGGAACCCCTAAGGCCTGAGCAAGAACAAGCCCAGAACAAGACACAGGCCCAGAAAAGACAGGGAGGACTCTGCACTTTGCATTCATCCTGGGCTGACCTGCCTGGTGGGAAGACTGAACTCTGACAGAGGGCACCAGCCCATGTGATGCCAATTCGCAAAGATGGAAGACTCATTCATCGCTGGTGGGAATGAAACATGGTGCAGCTGTTGCTGAAGACAGTTTGGCAGTTCCTTCAGAAAGTTAAGTTTAGAATTACCATATGACCCAGTAATCTCACTTCTAAGTATATACCCAAAAGATCTGAAAGCAGAGACTCAAACAGATATTTGCACACCGGTGTTCACAATTGCTGAAAGATGGAAGCAACCCAAGCATTCATCAACCAATGAATGGGCAAATAAAACGTGGTGTGTGTTTTATACACACACACACAATGGAATATAAGTCAGCCATAAAATAGGAATGAAGTTCTGATACATGTGACAACATGGATGAGCCTTGAAGAAATCATGTTGAATGAAATAAGCCAGACATACAAAGACAAATATAGTAATGATCTCACTGATATGAAATAATTACAATAATCAAACTGACAGAACTGGAATCTAGAATATAGGTTACCAGGGGATAGAATGTGAGTAGAGAATGGGGAGTTAAGATTTAACGATGTACAGAGTTTCTATTTGGGACAATGGAAATGTTTTGGTAATGGATGGTGTTGATGTTCACACCTAATGAACCTAATTAACAGCACTGAATTATAAATTTGAATGTGGTTGAAAGGAGAAATTTTACATCGTATATATGTTATTAGAATAAAAAAAAAACCATGGAAATGCACAACACAAACAATGAACCCTAAGTAAAACCATGGACTATAGTGATTAGTACAATTACAAAAATGTGCTTGCATAATTGTAACAAATGTACCACACCAATGCAAGGTGTACTAATAGGGTGGTATATGGGAACCCTGTATTTTATGCATGATATGTCCATAAACCCACAACTTCTCTAATAAAAATTAAAAAGTACTTTCACTAAAATAATACACACTAGTAATGAGTTCAAAGCTAAAATGTATAAAGTAAAAGGGGAACGCCATTCCCTCATTCCTTTCCTCCAGCCAACCACACTCTTTGGAAGTACCCACTGGGAGAACAGTCCCTGGAAAACAGCTCCTGTGGTACACAGTTAACATCCTTGATCTTGTGGAAAACCGCAACAACCTATGGGATAGATGTTACTAGAAACTTTTTACCAAAGAAAAAGAACCAAGGTTCAGAAGTTAAGACTTTGGATATTTATCCAAGATCACAAAGCTAAAGAACGGCAGACCCAGGATTCAGTTTGTCTTATCCAAGATCTCTGTTTTTATAGATTTGGGGACCTGAGGTTTTTGTTTTTTCTTTCCTACAAAGGGCCAGACTAGGTGTTCCCTCTGGGTTTAGCTGGCTCCAAAGACAGAGAAGTCTGGCATAAAGGTTTAGCCCCATCCCTGGGGGATGCATTCATTCAACAAATCTTTATTAAACACTTACTGTATGCAGATCATTAAGCTCAGTATCAGGAAAATAAGGGTGAGCAAGATACAGACCATGTCTACAAAGAGTTTTCAATACAGTGGGAGAAAAGAAGCAAATTAAAAAGCATCAGCAGACTTAAGCTTGCTGTAGTATGACAAACTCATAGGAGTCTGTCCCATTATTTATACACACACACACAAATGCACAACTAGATTCTGGATAATGCTACTTATTAATATATTAGAAGACTTGTAGGAAGAAGGAAAACTTTCTAAGATGCCCCCCTCAACACCCCCCACCCCTCAAAAAAGAAAATAATATACAGGCTGAAACCAGGAGGGGCCATGAACAGAAAGTAAACATGAAGCCAGAGTTGCTCAGAGGCAAAACGCCAATATCAGGACCCTGAGGATGTTGTTTGCTGGAGTGAAGCAGAGCTGCAGCCTGAGGCTCTCCCGTTAGTCAGGATCCGGAAGCTTTTTGGTGTCTTTGCTTGGCCCTTTCCCAGTCCGCCATACTGAATTCTCTACTTCAGTCATAAAATGCAGTCAGAGAAAGAATCTGAGCAAATCAGCAGAAACCACTGCTGGAAAACAACTCAAGCCCCATGCTCTACAGAGAAGAAACTATTTCTCAAACGTAACAATATTAATGGTGTGTGTGGAGAAAAGGAGACAGAGGTAATATATAAGGTCAGGTTTTATCAGAAAGTTTCACAGAAGCCTTAGCCCGAATTGGCAACTCCCAATTTGGCAGTTGTTCCCCACCTGATGAAATGTAATAGAGAGAAGACTGGCAAGATGGAAAGGCAGATGTGGGCCATACGGTTGGGAAGGCTGGGAGATAAAGTCAGGTTACTATTTATGGTGGTTTGGAGCAACATGTACCCCAGAAGAACCTGTTCTTAAACTTAATCCATTCCTGTGGGTGTGAACTCTTTGTAAGTAGGATCTTCTGATGAGGTTCCTTCACTTAAGGTGGTGGGTCTTAATCCTATTACTAGGGTCCTTTATAAGCAGAATAAAATTCAGACAGAGAGGAAGCCACAGAGAGCAGCCAGATGAGGCTGTTCTGAACATCAACAGAACCCACAAAAGAAGGAAGAGGCCAGATGAGGTCACCATGTGCCTTGCCATTTGACAAGCTAAGGACCAAGGGTAGCCGGAAGCTGGCCCCAGAACTCCAATGTCTTCAGGAAGAAAGCATTGCCTTGATGATGCCTTGATTTGGACTTTCTTTTAGCCTCAAAACCATGAGCTTTTAAAATTCTCTTTGTTTAAGCCAACCCATTGTATGGTATTTGCTTGAGAAGCCAAGGAAACTAAAACACTTACTTTTCCTTACCTCACCTCTCTGCCAAAACCCCTTCCAGTTTGACTTCTCTTATATTTCCTACCCAATACGTTGTCTTCAACACAAACTATCTCATTACACTGGCTGCTAACTAGTGGGCAGGGGCCTGGAATTCAGTTCTCCTTTCAGCTTGCTACTATGAACAAGAGCTACAGAAACCAGGAAGAGGAGGTGCCATGGAGCTGGGTAAAGCCAGGAACTGAATAAACCAGACATCCCAACTTCCATTCCTAATTCCCAGTGATCACCAGTATTTGGAAAGCATGGGGTCTACTTTGGTTATTTTGTGAAGCACAACAAAATCAAAATCTCACTGGGTGCTCATCGGAATCATGACCCACTGCGGCAGTTAATTTTTCATTCCCATTGAAGATAAGCCCTGAGGAAATGATCTGGTGACTCCCTTTCCTGCCTCTCCTATGCAAATGTGCAAAGCGGTTTGGCAGTACAATTTGCATATCATAGGAGAGCTCCTGTGTCACAAACTGCCCATGGGCTAGTTTCCTGAGCTTTTCCACTTTATGTTTTCAATCTTCGTTTCCCGAGTCAGCTGAGGGGCTAACACATACTGCCTTTTTAGGAAGAGTTGATAGAAATGAAATGACACTGGAAAAACCAATAGATATTTTGTTAGTTAAAATCCAGATCCCTTCGGATAGGCATTCATAAGGAAATCCTTTCAATTAAAACAGCAGCAAAATCTCCACTAAGGACAGCTTCATGCGTTTAGCTTGACACGAACCATTTCGCCCCAAACATTACATATTGGCCCTGCTGGGCTTTTTCCTACCAGTACCCGCCACTGTTGGTATGCATGAGAGCAGAATAATAAATTAGCTGGTTGGAGCCTGTGGATGTGGCCATAATTTGGCAGCAGCATCAGTGATTTGGCCTGTAAGCTCCTGGGGTTGAGCAGATCAAATGGCAGGAAAGGCTTGTAGTGTAATCTTGATGTCTTAATCAGGCACAAGTGATGGCCAGCAATGGCGGGAACTTTTTGGATATGCAATCCGGTGTTAGATCACGCACCTGGGAATCAAGGGGTTGAGTAGGCCATGTTAGGAAGGGCAACAAATGAAAGAGAAAATGTGAGTTGATGCCAAAAACGTGATGCAGAATAAAATTGAGGTTATAGTTGGCATCCTTCCAATCAGGGTTGTATTGAGCTCAAATTGTTTCTGAATTTGCAAGCTCCTTGCTGAGTCAAATTGCAAAAATAAGTTTACGTGAAGAAAAAAAATGGTGATTTCTGAAATATATTAAATGTAATGCAATGGTTTTAAAATTTAAATATGAAATTTGGAAAAGTTTAAGATATTTCTTCCATGCCATGTGATCACAGTTTCGTTATATGCAGTTACATGTTCTTATTTTATGCTATCTAATAATTTCCTTGCATTTGTATATTCTTGACACAAAGCAACAGAAGCAAAAGAAAATAAGCAACAGGGGCTTATTGTGGAGGGTAACTACTCAAAGTATTTGACTGCACAGTGCTGCTCACCTTGCTCACTGACAAAAGCAAGTTGCAAAATATTGTGGCACGTAGTTAAGGCTGGGCAATGCGGGTGGAGAGGCATTAGACTAGGACAGGGAAGAAGCTAAATCCAATGTCCTACTCTGTGGTTTTCCTAGCATCACCAAAAACAGAACAAAACAACGACAACAAAAAAAATCAAGCTACTGGATAATACATTTAAAGCTCACGGAGAGGAAGAAGTTAATAGTAATAACAAGATGGAGCAACTAAGAACGCTTGCTTCTGTCCATTTACCCACACAAATCCTGGAATTCAGTCAGGAAACTGCAGCATATTGACATTCATAATTTCTCTTGTCTTTTCTTTTTGGTTCTTCAGGCAACACCTCTTTAGATACACAAGCTTTAAAATTCTGATCGGAATTGGCAGTGGGAAAAGAGCTGGGGAAATAATGGGGACTCCGGTACTAAAATAACAAATTCACAAACCCTATGAATGTTTAATGAAGGAACAATGTCCACAATTAGATTTGAAATGAGGTTTTCTTTGCGGGCACTATTATAGCAAGTAGAGTGTGAGTGGTTGTTACTTTATATTCTATAAATGATACCAAGTGCAAAATATGCCACAATTTAATAGAAAATAAAAGCAAATTGTTGGTTTGTTCCCTAGCTCTTTTTTCTTCCCTCAGATTTTCAGAACTGCCGCAGTTTTTTTTTTTATTGTATTTCATTTCATTTAGACTCCAAGGAGCTCAAAATGGGACAGAAAGTCATTTTCAAACAGTCATGACCTAAAGCTGTCATTTCATATTGTACAGAGAAGTTTTGTTTGATCTGTTTTAAACTGTATAAAAATTCCGAATGTAGAACTTTGGAGAAAAAGATATTGAAGCTGCCCATTTGTAAACTAGGCAATCTCAAATGAATATTAAAAAAAATTATTAGTGTAGAAAATATAGAAAATAGCATGGGGGGATGCTATGTCATTTGCATTTTGAGGCTAAAGCATAACTTTTGTATTTACTACTTCACATGGCTTAAATTTCTAGAATCATAGAAACTCACGCGTACGGCTTCCCATCAGTCTTAGGCGGCTTGGAATCCGGCTTCTGGTCACTTTTCTCACCTCATTTCCTACAACTTTCCCTTCTCTTGAGCTTCACCAACATAGGCCTTGTGTTTCTTCAACATAAGTCCCTTGAACTTGCCAAGCATGATCCTGTCTCAATGACTTTGAGCTTGTACTTCGTCTAGATACCTGCACTGCCCTGGTTCCCTCACCTTAGCCCTTCTCTGCTGAATGCCACCTTCCCTGAACTCTACCTAAAATAGCACCTCCTGTTACCGTCTATCCTCTCCCAAGCCCTCCTTTTCTCCATAGGATTTCTCAGTATCCAATGCTACATTACATAATTACTTCTTTGATAAATTGGTTCTTCATAAGCAAGGCTTTTTTTATTTTCTCCTTATGTTTTTGCTGCTAAATCACCAGCAGCCAAAACCGTGCCTGGTTCATAATAGACGGAAAGCCCCCTTTCCCACAAATTCAGCAAATAAACATTGAGTATCAGTGCATATATACACATGTGAGTGTATAGGCACTCACACAGATTTGTTGAATGACTAAACAAATGAAGTCACTGTATCTTCACAGAAAATGAAATATAATTATTTCCAAAGTTATGGCTTCCCTGAGGTCACAAGAAATAAAATCACTGTGATATTTTAAAGATATACATGTTATTCGGCCTCCATCTCAGACTTGTGGTTAGATTATGGGTTGCTTTGGTGTTTATTATCATTGGCTTCTACTTTGATCTCAAGCCTTTTTCAGATCTAGATGTTATTAACTCCAGGGATCAGCCCTGCCTTGTCCGTTTTGCCAGACACCAATGAGTAATCCTACACACCCAACACCAATAAATTATCAATAAAACACATACGAATATATCTGTTTACTAATCTCTTTAAGTACAAGGAAATAATAAATCCTACCCATAATTCCCTAAATTATAGCCAGCTCTCAAGTATTAAGGGCACACCTCCATGACTTGAAGCCTTCGGCTTTTCAACACATTAGAACACAGTTGTTCTCTTTTCATGCCAGGAAAATGTAGATGTCCATGTTCTTCCGTGACCCATTGGTCAAATGCTTCAGTGTTCTCAGCTGGAACATGGCTCAGGCACGCCTAAGTCTGAGCCTGACCGGGGGATGGCAGTCTTAGAAACCGATCCTGGGCAACCACCCTTTTGTAGTAAGCCCAGAGGATGTGCCGGATGGTCAACTGTTACTTGCACCTGGTACAGAAGATGGCCTGATGCTGGAGTCTTCAGCACAGTGGGGCCGGCCAGAAAGATATAATGGTGTCTATGTGAATGGCAAAGGCAGCTTCTAGAAGGGACTGCAGGGAGCCTCAGCCCAGTCGGCTGCTGGCTTTGGCATTAGGACCTTCCCTGGGATTTGGTAGCCGGATGTACCGGTTCGTATATATTATATCCCCCAAAACACCATGTTCTTTGATGCAGTCTTGTGGGGGCCGATGTATTAGTGTTGATTAAGTTGGAACCTTTGGATTAGGCTGCTTCCACAGAGATGTGACCCACCCAAATGTAGGTGATAACTCTGACTGGATAATTTCCATGGAGGTGTGGCCTCACCCTTTCAGCAAGGGCCTTGACTGGTTTACTAGAGCCCTGTATAAGAGCTCAGACAGAAGGAGCTTGCTGCTGCAACTTAGAGACATTTTGAAGATGGCCATCGAAAGCAGAGTTTTGCTGATGCTTTGGAGATACTAGCCCCAAATTTGCCCTGAGAAGTTGACACTGACATTTTGGAGAACGCCACTTTGAAACACAACCTGGGAGCAAGCAGACGTCAGCTACATGCCTTCCCAGCTAACGGAGGTTTTCCGGATGCCAGTGACCTTTCTCCAGTGAAGGTACCATACTGTTGATGCCTTACCTTCACACTTTATGGCCTTAAAATTGTAACTGTGTAACCAAATACACCCTCTTTGTAAAAGCCAATCCATTTCTGGTGTTTTGCATTCTGGCAGCATTAGCATTCTGGCAGAATAGATTTTGGTACCAGAGAAATGGGGTGCTCCTGTTGCTGAGTTTGCAAATACCAAACATGTTGGAACAGCTTTTTAAATGGATAATGGGAAGATTCTGGAAGAATTGTGAGGAGCTTGAAAGAAAAGGCCTAAATTGCTTTGAAGAAACTGGAAATATGGACTCTAAAGATACTTCTGATGAAGGCTTGAGCAGAAATGATGAATGTGTCATTGCCAACTGGAAGAAAGGAGGTCCTTGTTTTAAAGTGGCAGAGAATTTGGCAAAATTAAGTCCTGGTGTCGGACGGAAGGCAAAATTTGAAAGTGAAAAGCTGGAATACTTAGCTGACAAGATCTGTAGACTATGTGCGGAGGATATAGCATGGCTTCTACTTGCAGCTCATAGTAAAATGCGACAGGACAGAGAAAAGCTGAGAAATGAACCAGAAACTGATAGTTTGGAAAATTCTGGGCTTCCAGAAAGTGAGACCCCAGAGGCTACAGTCCCACGTGAGGATTTAACCAAAGATGGAACCCAACCGCCATTTCGGTACAAGCCTGGAGTGGAGATGGAGTTATCCAGAAAGGATTTAGGAAAATCCTGTTGTCTGATGGTTTTGACCCCCGTAAACTGCATGCCAAGCCTGCAGAATTTTTGTGAACTCTGTATAAATGAACCACTGCTGGTGTGGACTGGAGGGGATGGAGAAGGAACAAACTGAAGGAAAGACTGTAGCTTTGTAACCAAATAAACCCCCTTTATAAAAGCCAATCCATTTCTGGTGTTTTGCAAAATGGCAGCCTTAGCAAATCGGAACACCAGGGGAGCTCTCCTGTCCGAGGGGACGACAGCTCCTGGCCTTCTATTCTATGCCCCTGTCTTCATGCAGTAAAGTTCATGCTTCCTTCCCTTACCTCACAGCCCTGAGGACAACCACTTACTCTCTAACGGAAGTGCCTGACTCTGCATAGGGTAGGAGTAATAACAAGAGAACAGTTTCTTCCGAACACTTCAGAAAGGTCCCACCCCTGTGCTCACATGCTCTCAGAACAGGTCTGTCAGATAAATGCAAGGATTGAGAATTTGCATCAGAGGAGAGAGGAGTCTATTTCTCTAGTCCATCAAGTGCTCTCCGAGTGCTGGTGTACAGTGTCTCTTCCGGTGTTCACAGCTTTCTTCTGAGAGTCCTGTGTTTCCATCTCTTCCCTGGGCATCCTCCATTTTAGGTGCACATCAAGGCCCACCTTCTCCAAGAAACCTTATAACAATCAATTCTTCATAACTGCTTCCTCCCCCAAAGTCCAGGGTTTCCCAAGGATGGTATGTCAGGGAATTTAATATGGGACATGAAACCATTATTTTAATTTCTAAATGCTTTAATCCATGTCTATAATTTATAAATTATAAAATTTTTATAAATATATAACTATAATATTTATGTTGCGTCATGTGGAATTGATGTTTTCGTAGATAAAAATGCTCAAATATCAGCAGTTTCTTATAGTTCAACCTAATATATGTGTCAGGAAAGAATGGATTAGATGTAAACCATGTAAGATTTCACTGGTATTATTGCTTAGGATGAAGCTAAAATGGGTACTAATCAACTCATCTATAAATAAATAAGTAAATAAATGTTCTGCTGGTAGATATGGCAAAGATTCATAAGTTAGTACCCACCATTCAACTACAGAACTGTTGTGTTTTGAAAGCCTGTGGTCTCCATGCCCCTTTCGCCACTGAACAGAGCCCATTTTCTTGTGGTTACTTTCCTTGTGCATATATGGGTTTGTGTATTCTTTCCAACTAGTTTCCCATACATTAAGAGGCAAGGGCCAATCTGAAATGACCAGCCTCTTAGCAAGGTACCATGTACATGGCAGACAGGACCAAGAAAAGGATTTGTTCTGGTTACCTGCGATGATTCTCTCTCACCAGGAAATACAATCTGTTTCCCTTTTTGTTCATTTTAACCCAGGAAACTGATGGGCCTTGCAAGAGTGTGCACTGACCTGGTCAGGAAGCCTAATCTTTGGTGCAACTAAAACTCAGGGCTCCGATGTAGCATTCCCTGTTGGAAACTGAACTCATCACAAGAAAGTGTTGCCAGGTGGCGTGGTCTGTGCGACAGAACATGAGTTAAGCATGTGGACTCATTCTATTTAGCAGGATAGTGTGCACAAGCTTCCTCCACTTCCTGACCTCAAATGACAATGCCACCATCAGGTGAGAGAGAAGACACTGTGGTAAACCAGCTCCTTCCTTGATATCCTATTGGTCCTGTCCTCCGTACCCTGCTACTGACTGCTATGACCCCCATCAGGTGAATACCATCCTTTAAAACATGATGCTTGGATCTTCTGGAATGTGTGAGGGTAATGATGACTCCTATGATTTGAAAAATAACTAATGCTAGTCATAAAACCTACCTATTTCTGTTTTCTTTTAGAAACAAAAACTACATGCACTTAGTATTTTGAAAGGTTTTGCAACTTATGCTTTTTTATACTGTGATTAAGAAATAAGACTTCTGCCTACTAATAATTCTTCATTTCCATTCTTAGAATGACATGTCTCCATCCTCAATAATAGCTGGAGGCCAGTCACTAGATTTTGAATCCAGTATGATTAAAGAAAAAAATTATCGCAAGTGTGTGGTTAGGAGAAAGGAAAGACGTTATTTTCATCTGGGATGTTAGGGAAGTACCACAGAGAAGAAGAATATGGGCTGCATCTTGAAGGATTAAAAAAGGACCTCTGGGAGAGAAAGAGGGAGAGTGGTCAGCTTAAGCAGGGAATGATAAACCTACGTGTGTGAAATTGGAGTGCTGGACACTGCTGGATGGACAGAGCTGCCCCTCTCTTCACTTCTATAAATTCATGTGAAGTTATTCAGAATACATTGGTCTCTGAATCTATATAATGAAAATGGTAGTCTTACTCTCAAAAATGTTGCTTTGTGAAAAATGTTTAAGGGATTTAAATTGATGCTTCCCTAATAAAATATTTTTTCAACTTAAGACGCTACCTTATCAGCTAGAAAACTGAAGTGAGGAAGGGTATGCATCAGTGTCTTTATAAAAGACTAACATGATTAGGAGAGTCTTGACAAGGTAAACATGCATTTACTCATTAAATCACGAGAAACCAAACCTAGGAAAAGAGATCATTGTAGTAGAAAGAAAATGAAGCATAGAAAGCAGTCTCAGAATTCATTAACCAAAGAGACCAAAAAATACACAAAATATCACACATTTTAAGAGCATCTTAAATAAATTCATGGAGATCAGATTTACCATGGTTTAATTGAATCAGGTTAGGGATGGCAGGGTCTGTTTACAACCTTTGATCACAGAGAAGAATGATATAATAGCTTTAATATTGACCAGCTGCAAAAAAGTCAATAAGAACATGAAAATGACAGAACTCTCAGAAGAAGGTTACTAGACCATCCTGGAATTCATAATAGTGAGGCTAGAGAACATTAATTCTAATTAGATCCACACCACTGACTGAGGAAAAACATTTTTTAAGTTCAGAGACAAGTATGATATGAACACAAAGATGCCTGCTTGAATAAGAAGTATAAGTCAAGGGAGAGTCTGAAAAAGAAAACTTTGGTTATATAACTGTATAGTCACAATCATAGTGAAAGGAAACGAGGCAGGCAGCTCTAGAAATCACTATGTCTTTCAAGAACTTTTTACTGATGAATTCTGATTCTAAAGAGACAAGAATAATAAATGGAAACCGGGACACAAATGTAAAGACAATCATAAAAATGCAGGAAGAAATCATAAAAGAACGCTGGAGAGGCTTAATTCCGGCAGGACTGGGATCAAAAATTTTGGAAGAATGTCAAAGGCAAAACATGGAATATATTTTTAAAAAATAGCTGAAGAGGAGAAACAAGGAAAAACAGCGACACTGCTGGGGAAGGCTGTTAAACAACAAAGGTAATAAAACTGTTCAACTCCTATGTTGTAAGTCTCCCCACGCGAGCAAAGTAATCTACAAACTGAGAGTGTAGAATAAAGAAGACAAGCATGGAATTTCAGCCCAAGGTAATGGTGACAGGGTGTGGAGGGAGGACGTTAGGGCTAGCTACAGATAATCTCAGAACAATCAAATGGAAGACCCAGCTCTGGCACCAATGTGGAATGACACTAGGTTTATTGCTTCCTACTTTCTTCTCTTAGAAACCTGACTCTAAGGAGAGTTTATTGGAATTAGGTCATTTGACCTTGAGGATCTAGTGCAACTTTGGAAACTACCCATAAGGACTACTAGAATTCCAAAGAGTTGGGGCCAGTTTTGGAATGACAACTCACTAGCCTTGTGACCAAGGGAAAGGAAGATAAAAGGATGAGGGTGATCCTTACATATCAGAAGGAAAATGAATATACTGTAGATTAGTTAAGTAATGCTCGAAAGAATGGGATTGGGACCGAAGGGTAGGTGTTTTAGAAAACAGATTTCAGGTTCATTGATTATTTTGCAATCCTTCAGTAAGTATGTAAACTCCTATTGGTGTGCCCTAACATTTTAAGTTCTAGGCACATAAAGATCAACATACGAGTGTTCTTTCTCTTAAGAAACTCACAGCAAAGGAGGAAGGTGCAGGTAGATACTTCAGTATGTAGGTAGTTATGCAGATGCATGAGTAAACTAATTAAACCCTAGTTATTATAAAGAACACAGAGGAAGGGCCAACTGGCTGCCAGTGAAAGCGATTTTTAGGTTTGCTTAAACAGACAGATGAAGTTGAAAGTGAGGGTGGGGATTAACCAGGGATAAAAAGGTGCTTTGGGCCCCGACAACACAAAGCAAAGGTACACAGCTGTGAAAAGTGTATGGCATGGTATAGAAAGTGAGTATTTTTGTTTGACTGGAGCTTCAAATAGTGTAATGGCGGGGAATGGTGCTGAAAATACAGGCAGGGGCCTGAGGAGATTTATTTCCATAGACAATGGGGATCCAATAAGGTATTTTAAATTGGGAGTGACAGGGTCAAATTTGTGATTTAGAATAGTAATTCCTTTAGCAAAGTGGAAGATAAGCTCCAGAGGGAGAGAAGCTCAAGGAGGGTAACCTAAAAGAGGCAGCGGCAGTTGAGATGGAGAGAGGGAAGAGATTTGAGAGATGTTTCTGAAGACAGAATAGATAGGACTTGGTGAACAATGGGATTGGTGGAGGGAAAAGGGAGTGAGTGACAAGTGTGATGGTGAAAAAGTTAATATTCAAAAACTATTCCCAGATTCCTGGCTCGGGGGACTTGGTGGATGAAAACAGGGAATATCTGTGGCAGAAGGACACTTTCAATATGCCTTCAGAGCCATTCATGAATATATTATAGTCCCAGAAGATGGTTTCAGAAATAATCAAAAACATACAGTTAACAGACAAGATATTTTTGGAGATTTTTTTGTTTTGACCTTGAGGAAACAGTTGGCTTCAAGAATTTTGATATCATACAAGGCAGCTCCCTACCCAAAATAAATCAAATTAAAAACGGAGAATAACTATCTACAAGGATCAAATAGGCACAGGTGTATAGCCTGATAAACACTATTTCTGTTCCTTGTCTAGGTCTGAGAAGCCTTAGCCTCAAAGCCAAAGGAACCTGAAGCTTTCATATGGTTTATCTTAATGATCAAATTCAACAGTTGGGTTCAAAACAAATGAATGAATGAGAGAATGAATTAACAAGGAATAAAAAGTTCACATTAGCAAGGAAATTAAAGAAGTAGAAACAGTCGGCCAACTTGAAGAGCCAGAAATGTCAAAAGTCTCCATACTTATTAGGGTTTACCCATGTGCTCCCGTATGCTAAACAGCTAAAGATTTTCAATGTTATTTATTAAAATATTTAACTAACTCATGACTTTTTTTTTTTTTTTTCCTTGTTTGTCTTTTTTCTTTTTTTTTTTTTTAACTTTCCCTTCTTTTTTCAAATCAACTGTATGAAAAAAAAAGTTAAAAAGAAAACAAACATACAATAAAAGAACATTTCAAAGAGACCATAGCAAGGGAGTAAGAAAAAGACAACTAACCTAAGATAACTGCTTAACTTCCAACATGTTCCTACTTTACCCCAAGAAAGTTACATACTATAGCAACATTTCAGTGAACTTGTTCCTACTACATCCATCAGAAATTAACAGACCATAGTCATTTCTGGGCATCCCCAGAACGTTAAATAGCTTATCTGTTCTTCTTGGATTATTGTTCCCCCTTCCTTAATTGCTCTCTACTGCTAGTTCCCCTACATTCTACATTATAAACTATTTGTTTTACATTTTTCAAAGTTCACATTAGTGGTAGCATATAATATTTCTCTTTTTGTGCCTGGCTTATTTCGCTCAGCATTATGTCTTCAAGGTTCATCCATGTTGTCATATGTTTCACCAGATCGTTCCTTCTTACTGCCGCGTAGTATTCCATCGTGTGTATATACCACATTTTATTTATCCACTCATCTGTTGATGGACATTTGGGTTGTTTCCATCTCTTGGCAATTGTGAATAATGCTGCTATGAACATTGGCGTGCAGATATCTGTTCGTGTCACTGCTTTCCGATCTTCCGGGTATATCCCGAGAAGTGCAATCGCTGGATCGAATGGTAGCTCTATCTCTAGTTTTCTAAGGAACTGCCAGACTGACTTCCAGAGTGGCTGAACCATTATACAGTCCCACCAACAATGAATAAGAGTTCCAATTTCTCCACATCCCCTCCAGCATTTGTAGTTTCCTGTTTGTTTAATGGCAGCCATTCTAACCGGTGTTAGATGGTATCTCATTGTGGTCTTAATTTGCATCTCTCTAATAGCTAGTGAAGCTGAACATTTTTTCATGTGTTTCTTGGCCATTTGTATTTCCTCTTCAGAGAACTGTCTTTTCATATCTTTTGCCCATTTTATAATTGGGCTGTCTGTACTATTGTCGTTGAGTTGTAGGTTTTCTTTGTATATGCAAGATATCAGTCTTTTGTCAGATACATGGTTTCCAAAAATTTTTTCCCATTGAGTTGGCTGCCTCTTTACCTTTTTGAGAAATTCCTTTGAGGTGCAGAAACTTCTAAGCTTGAGGAGTTCCCATTTATCTATTTTCTCTTTTGTTGCTTGTGCTTTGGGTGTAAAGTCTAGGAAGTGGCCTCCTAATACAAGGTCTTGAAGATGTTTTCCTACATTATCTTCCAGGAGTTTAATGGTACTTTCTTTTATATTGAGATCTTTGGTCCATTTTGAGTTAATTTTTGTGTAGGGGGTGAGGTAGGGGTCCTCTTTCATTCTTTTGGATATGGATATCCAACTCTCCCAGCCCCATTTGTTGAAAAGACCATTATGGCTCAGTTCGGTGACTTTGGGGGCCTTATCAAAGATCAGTCGGCCATAGATCTGAGGGTCTATCTCTGAATTCTCAATTCGATTCCATTGATCTATATGTCTATCTTTGTGCCAGTACCATGCTGTTTTGGCAACTGTGGCTTTATAATAAGCTTCAAAGTCAGGGAGTGTAAGTCCTCCCACTTCGTTTTTCTTCTTTAAAGTGTCTTTAGCAATTCGAGGCATCTTCCCTTTCCAAATAAATTTGATAACTAGCTTTTCCAAGTCTGCAAAGTAGGTTGTTGGAATTTTGATTGGGATTGCATTGAATCTGTAGATGAGTTTGGGTAGAATTGACATCTTAATGACATTTAGCCTTCCTATCCATGAACATGGAATATTTTTCCATCTTTTAAGGTCCCCTTCTATTTCTTTTAGTAGAGTTATGTAGTTTTCTTTGTATAGGTCTTTTACATCTTTGGTTAAGTTTATTCCTAGGTACTTGATTTTTTTAGTTGCTATTGAAAATGGTATCTTTTTCTTGAGTGTCTCTTCAGTTTGTTCATTTCTAGCATATAGAAACATTACTGACTTATGTGCATTAATCTTGTATCCCGCTACTTTGCTAAATTTGTTTATTAGCTCTAGTAGGTGTATCGTTGATTTCTCAGGGTTTTCTAGATATAAGATCATATCATCTGCAAACAATGACAGTTTTACTTCTTCTTTTCCAATTTGGATGCCTTTTATTTCTTTGTCTTGCCGGATTGCCCTGGCTAGCACTTCCAGCACAATGTTGAATAACAGTGGTGACAGTGGGCATCCTTGTCTTGTTCCTGATCTTAGAGGGAAGGCTTTCAGTCTCTCACCATTGAGTACTATGCTGGCTGTGGGTTTTTCATATATGCTCTTTATCATGTTGAGGAAGTTTCCTTCAATTCCTACCTTTTGAAGTGTTTTTATCAAAAACGGATGTTGGATTTTGTCAAATGCTTTTTCAGCATCTATTGAGATGATCAATTGATTTTTCCCTTTCGAGTTTTTAATGTGTTGTAATACATTGATTGTTTTTCTTATGTTGAACCATCCTTGCATGCCTGGAATGAACCCCACTTGGTCATGGTGTATGATTTTTTTAATGTGTCTTTGGATTCGATTTGCAAGTATTTTGTTGAGGATTTTTGCATCTATATTCATTAGGGAGATTGGCCGGTAGTTTTCCTTTTTTGTAGCATCTTTGCCTGGTTTTGGTATTAGATTGATGTTAGCTTCATAAAATGAATTAGGTAGTGTTCCATTTTTTTCAATGTTTTGAAAGAGTTTGAGTAAGATTGGTGTCAGTTCTTTCTGGAAAGTTTGGTAGAATTCCCCTGTGAAGCCATCTGGCCCTGGGCATTTATTTGTGGGAAGATTTTTGATGACTGATTGGATCTCTTTGCTTGTGATGGGTTGGTTGAGGTCTTCTATTTCTTCTCTGGTCAGTCTAGGTTGTTCATATGTTTCCAGGAAATTGTCCATTTCTTCTACATTATCCAGTTTGTTGCCATACAGTTGTTCATAATATCCTCTTATAATTTTTTTAATTTCTTCAGGATCTGCAGTTATGTCACCTTTTTCATTCATTATTTTGTTTATATGGGTCTTCTCTCTTTTTGATTTTGTCAGTCTAGCTAGGGGCTTGTCAATCTTGTTGATCTTCTCAAAGAACCAACTTTTGGTGATATTTATCCTTTCTATTGTTTTTTTGTTCTCTATGTCATTTATTTCTGCTTTAATCCTTGTTATTTCTTTTCTTCTACTTGGTTTAGGATTGGTTTGCTGTTCATTTTCTAGCTTCTTCAGTTGATCCATTAGTTCTTTGATTTTGGCTCTTTCTTCCTTTTTAATATATGCGTTTAGTGCTATAAATTTCCCCCTTAGCACTGCTTTTGCTGCATCCCATAGGTTTTGGTATGTTGTGTTCTCATTTTCATTCGTCTCTATATATTTAGCAATTTCTCTTGCTATTTCTTCTTTAACCCACTGATTGTTTAGGAGTGTGTTGTTTAACCTCCAGGTATTTGTGAATTTTCTAAGTCTCTGATGGTTATTGACTTCTAATTGTATTCCATTGTGGTCAGAGAATGTGCTTTGAATAATTTCAATCTTTTTAAATTTATTGAGGCTTGTTTTATGTCCCAGCATATGATCTATTCTGGAGAAAGTTCCGTGAGCACTAGAAAAGTATGTGTATCCTGTTGATTTGGGATGTAATGTCCTGTAGATGTCTGTTAAATCTAATTCATTTATCAGATTGTTTAGGTTTTCAATTTCCTTATTGGTCTTCTGTCTGGTTGATCTATCTATAGGAGAGAGTGATGTGTTGAAGTCTCCCACAATTATTGTGGAAACATCAATTGCTTCCTTTAGTTTTGCCAAAGTTTCTCTCATGTATTTTGTGGCACCTTGATTGGGTGCATAGACATTTACGATTGTTATTTCTTCTTGCTGAATTGCCCCTTTTATTAGTATGTAGTGGCCTTCTTTGTCTCTCAAAACATCCCTGCATTTGAAGTCTATTTTATCTGAGATTAATATTGCTACACCTGCTTTCTTTTGGCTGTAGCTTGCATGAAATATTTTTTTCCATCCTTTCACTTTCAGTTTCTTTGTGTCCCTGTGTCTAAGATGAGTCTCTTGTATGCAACATATTGATGGTTCATTTTTTTTGATCCATTCTGCGAATCTATATCTTTTAATTGGGGAGTTTAATCCATTTACATTCAACGTTAAAACCGTGAAGGCATTTCTTGAATCGGCCATCTTATCCTTTGGATTATGTTTGCCATATTTTTCCCTCTCTCTATTAATATCCTTTATTGTACCCATACCGAATCTCTTTAGTACTGAACCTTTCTCCAAGTCTCTCTGTCCTGTCTTTGTTTGTCTGTCTGTAGGGCTCCCTTTAGTATCTCCAGTAGGGCAGGTCTCTTGTTAGCAAATTCTCTCAGCATTTGTTTGTCTGTGAAAAATTTAAGCTCTCCCTCAAATTTGAAGGAGAGCTTTGCTGGATAAAGTATTCTTGGCTGGAAATTTTTCTCACTGAGAATTTTAAATATATCGTGCCACTGCCTTCTCGCCTCCATGGTGGCTGCTGAGTAGTCACTACTTAGTCTTATGCTGTTTCCTTTGTATGTGGTGAATTGCTTTTCTCTTGCTGCTTTCAGAACTTGCTCCTTCTCTTCTATGTTTGACAGTGTGATCAGTATATGTCTCGGAGTGGGTTTTTTTGGATTTATTCTATTTGGAGTTCGCTGAGCATTTATGATTTGTGTATTTATGTTGTTTAGAAGATTTGGGAAGTTTTCCCCAACAATTTCTTTGAATACTCTTCCTAGACCTTTACCCTTTTCTTCCCCTTCTGGGACACCAATGAGTCTTATATTCGGACGTTTCATATTATCTATCATATCCCTGAGGTCCATTTCGAGTTTTTCAATTTTTTTCCCCATTCTTTCTTTTATGTTTTCATTTTCCATTCTGTCATCTTCCAGGTCACTGATTCGTTGTTCAACTTCCTCTAGTCTTGTACTATGAGTGTCCAGAATCTTTTTAATTTGGTCAACAGTTTCTTTAATTTCCATAAGATCATCCATTTTTTTATTTAGTCTTGCAATGTCTTCTTTATGCTCTTCTAGGGTCTTCTTGATTTCCTTCATATCCCGTACTAGGGTCTCATTGTTCATCTTTAGTTCTTTGAGTAGCTGCTCTAGGTGTGTCTCTTCTGGTCTTTTGATTTGGGTGCTTGGGCTTGGGTTATCCATATCGTCTGGTTTTTTCATATGCTTTATAATTTTCTGTTGTTTTTGGCCTCGTCGCATTTGCTGACCTTGATAGGGTTCTTTTAGGGTTTGTAGACCAGTTGAAGTCCTTATCTCTAATTTATCAGATCTACAGCTTCGTGGAGTACACTTTCTCTAAGTAACCAGCAGGTGGCGTCCACGAGCCACCTGTTCTCCACAAGCCAGATCTCCCCTGCTTAGCCTTTTTGGTGAGTGGGGGAGTGAGTCTTGTGGGGCCCAATTGGTGTCCCAAGCTTGCGTGTGTAGTTGGTGTTGCCTGCCCTGTATGTGGGGCGTGTTTCTGGGCAGTCGGGTAGGGGGGGTGGCCCTAACAATCAAATCTCCCTGATGATCCTAGAGTTTTAAAGCTACTGCAATAGTCTAATCCTTCAGTTCAGTCCTGCCACAGTTTGTCTCTGCCACTGACCCACAAGTCTTTGGTATTGGCGTATGGCTCCTGAGACTTGCAAGTGGGCCCCTCTTCCAGGCTGTGCACCCCGGGTCCTCTGTTGAGGGATGACTGTGCTATGTCGCAGGTGAGTGCCGTCCCCCCAGGGCAGTTCTGGGCTGCTGGGCTGTGTTGGGAGGCTCCCAGTCTGCTCAAATGATGGCTGAATGGGGCTCTGTTAATTCACACTGCTCCCCCTTCCCAGCTCTGGGACATTCAGCTGAGGTTGCAGGGAAGGCTAATGTCCACGCCCAGTTTTGTGGTGTGTGCCTGTTATTTGAAGCACTTCCGTCACACTGGGTTGTCTGGGGCAGCTCTGGGCTATGGGGCTGGCGATGGGCAGGAGTGTTTCCTGTCCACCAGGATGGTGGCTGTGAGCGGACACCCCCCTTTTCTTGGGAAGTTGTGTTGTTTAGTGAATTTTCTCAGCCACTGGATTATTGCCTTTTGTCTCAGAGCTCTCTTAGTTCTGCTCTTGACTTGACGTGCCCAAATTTCAATTCTTTGAAGCTTTCTGTATTGAGCTTCTTAGAGTAATTGTTTTAGAAAAAGCAAAAAGGATTTAAAAAAAAAAAAAAAAAACGGCCCTCCTCAGAGATCTAATGGGTTATTGAAATGCTAATAGACAAAGCAACCAGGGCCATTAAGGAAAAGTGCCCAGGGCAGAGAGATCAGCCTTGCTTCGGGATTTGCATATGCGCCTCAAGGCCTGATCTCCGCCCTTCCCCTTTCTGTGTTCACCAGAACTCCAAAAATCCTCTGCTTTTATTTTGGAGTTTTTCGTGTTGTTTTTTTTCTATGCCTGTCTCCTCTCTGCTGGGCTGGCTGCTCTCAGAGTCTCTGGTGTCTGGCCTCAGTCTATCTATGGTTGGAGTTTGAATCAGTAGAATGAGTTTCCGGTAAGAGCAGCCACTGCAATTCTCCCTTCTCCTTCCTGGAGCTGACAGCCCCTCCTCCCCCGGGACTGAGCCTGGCAGGGAGGGGCGCGGGTCCCCTGGCCGCAAAAACTTACAGATTTCGCTGATCTCAGCAGTTCCACGTTTTCATGAGTGTTGTATGAAGTATGCCCAAAGACAGATTGCTCTGTGGTGTCCAGTCCACGCAGTTCCTGGCTTTTTACCTACTTTCCTGGAGGAGTAACTAAAACATACAGCTCACCAGTCTGCCATCTTGCCCCGCCTCTCAACTCATGACATTTTTTGCCCTGTGATTGAATGTTGAAATTTTTACACAAAAATTACTGAAATCAGAATTCTACTTGACCTGAAATTTGCCAGCCAACCACTACCTGTTGCTCTTTCATGGACATTATCTAATCTAATTCTCACAATGACCAGATTTTACACATTTGGAAAATGAAAAGTAGAGTAATCTTCGATGCATTCCTCAAACTAGGATACCATAAAAAGTATTAATTATAATAAAAATCACCGAAGGCAGTTTACATTTTAACGGAAATATCATGTAATGTAATATTTTAATCTGGGTGAAACTGTGTATTATATTTATAAAAACATATTTTTATTAAAGTATTAAATATAAACCTCAATCATTGGAATGATGGAAGACTATGAGATTCTGATTAATTATATAATTTGGCTATTAACCCAGAAGAAAATAACATAGTTTCAGTTGATGCTGTCAAAGTCATGTTGAAATTGGAAACAAGACACACTGTATCATGTGTCCCCTGACAGCACGTCTGAGCAGGGCACATCCCTTGTGAGGCATCCTTTACAAATTTGCATAGCCTCAATTTAACCATGAGAGAACATCACGCAGGCTTGCATCAAGGACATTCTACAAAATTCCTAGCCAGCACACCTTAAAAATGCCAAGGTCACAGAAGGCAAAGAAAGGTAGAGGAACTGTCTGATTGGTTGCAGATAGTTCTGGTGTTTTCAGGTCACCATTCTGAATACCAGCAGTCATTACCCAAAATTCTGGGCCTACAAATATAGGTTTAAGAAACTGGAAAAATTCCATACTGCATCCCGGGCATCAGCTAATGGATATTCCCTGATGCAAACTTGTTTTTACATCATTTGTAGCTTTCCCTAAAAGTTATAACCAGAGAAAGATTCCCATTGACTGAATTTATATATGTAGATCTTTCAGGGCTGTTTGTTTTTCTAAATCAGTATCTCTGCTCAGATTATTGGAATTATAATGGTTACTTAGATTGTCCAAAGAAAAGGGGACAGACAGCAGAAGTAAAACACAGGGAGAGGGGAGGACTGAAGAAGGAGGAGAGGAATGCAACTCCCTTGAAACACAGGGATTAACCTTGGGATACTACCAGATACTCCAGGCTAGAAGGAGCAGCTTGCTTCTAAACAGATTTTAATTTTTAAGCCAATGCCTCGGATGCAGCTCCACCACCTGGAGGCCCTGTCCCAGGAGCTACCCACCTTGAGGCAACACTGACGGCCTAGAATGAATCCTCAAATTTGAGTAAGTGCAACCTCCAATCAGCTCCTTGGTGCTGCAGGTTCTGATCCCAGAGGCCAGTAATAAAAGTTGAGTGAGATCTCACAATAAGGCTGGGATTTTCCCCTTGGAGACTTTTTAGGAGTGAGAAAAGATACAGCCAATACACATTAAGCAGAGATAAGAGAAGGGGGGATTTTTATGTTTGCAATCAACTTCTAATAAATAAACATCAGCTTTATTATGTAATTAAAATTGGGTGGAGGTATAAATGTTGGTCCAAATGCAATGCCCACGATTCAAATGCTCAGACACACAGAAGATCCCCTGGGAAATTAAAATGCCTATATGTAGGGAGAATTGAACAGACCCCAGAGCTTTCTTTCATGTGGCTAAAACAAGCAAAGATGAACCGAGTCCGACTGATTCAGAAGCTCTTCGCAGACCTCAGATTAGCTGGGTATTAGTGCAGGCGGGTCTCAGCTGTCCATGAAAATGAGAACACATTTTAAAAGCTGCATTTGAATTTTAAAAGTACTCAACATTTCTGGCATTGTTTACTGAAAAAGGTCAACACTCAAGTGTCTTTATTTACGCACTGCAGGTTTTTCCGCATGGCCTATGCTGAAAATGCGTTAAATGCATCGTTCCAGAGCCAAGAATATTATTTTTCAACTCAGCGGATCCATTATTAAAGGGCCTCTGCTGTGCACACCACTGGGAGGTAGAAGAGGCGGCTGTGACGCTGCATCCGGAATGCAAAGGGCACGTCAACTGACAGTCACTCACATAAACTAACAACAATAACCCCGAATCCACAGTACGCCCTGCTCCTCGCCGGTTACCAAATGGCCAAGCTAGCAAAAGGGAGAACGGAAACCTTTCAATGAAACTCATATAAAACTTCAGTTCCAGGCTCTTTGCTCAGATTTATGCCTGGTGCCTATTCCATATTCCGGCTCTGCACAGGCATTCACATCAGCCCTTGGTTCTTCCCGCAAATCAAGGGTATAATGCACTGTTGCCTCTGAAAAAGATTTATGTAAAAATCATTAAATGCCCACCCAAGTAATTTTTTATTAACCGAACCAGAAATAATACATAATACATACCAATTTTATGAGAGTGAGAAGAATTATTCACTTTAGCAGGCCAAGAATATCTTTGATATAAATTAGAAATCTTCTTAGGAGTAAATACAGTGTTTAAAATAAACTATGAAAAGTACAAAATTAATGCCAGGAGAAATCTGATTGGAATACAAGGAGTGCTTAATCATTCAAGGGAAAAATACAACTTTATGCTAGGCAAATTCCCTGATAAGTTCAGAGATTATTCATTTTATATAAATATTTTTCACTAGGGAAAATGCTCTCTTTAAAGTGTTCCCTTAGTGCATTTTAAGACATAATTTGATTTATAGAAGTTGGATTTACATGCAACTTTTCCAGTATGCATCTTTTGGGCGAAGCCGAGTGAATGTGTGACTAAATGTTCGACTCTCTCCAGGCGCGGGAAACAAATAACAAACCAGTATCCCCGTGTGTGGTAGCAACTTAAAATCAAAAATATATAAAAACATAGAAGTCTTCAGGAACTTTCTTCAGGACATTTCAGAAGACTATGACTTTTAAATTACACTTTCTTTGATAACACCTTCCAAAAGCTCAGAACATATATTAGAGGACCTGGCATTGACACAATTTGATTCAACCCCATCAGTATGTATAGATTCCTGGTGCACCCCATCCCCCAGGCTCTGTGCAGGTGAGGCAACACCACTCAGGCACAGGCCACAGTCCCTGCCTTCCAGGAGCTCACAAGTAGGCTTGCAGGGCATGCACATATAGAACTAGCTCTCATACTGGCAGGAAGTGCAAGGTTCTAGTGGTAAATGCAAAAAACTCTGGCTCCCCAGAGTGAGGAGTGAGGATTCTGGAAGGAGACAGGGGAACAGGGAGAGAAGAGGCTCTGCAGGGGAGATGACATTTAAGCTGGGCCTTAAAAGATGAGCAGGATTACATCAGGCAGACTGGAAGCATTCTGAAAAGGGGAAAACAAAAGAGGCTGTACATGCCACATTTTGAAAATCAGATTTTTAGAAGTGTTTTACTGTAGAGAGATTTTAAGTTTGCAATGCCTAACGTGGAACAAAATTACAAACTAGATGGTTTCTTTCTGATCAGTTGCCCTTCTTCCAAGCACCTTGGATGATTAGTGAATCCATGTCACAATAAGAAGTGAATTAAAGTGCCTTGGTAGACACAGAGAAAGTGGAATGCTTCCACGGATGAAATAAAAATTAGAATTAGCCCTGTACGTCTGTGTACGTCTGAGTGAGGAGTGCTACCATTTGGCGAAGAAATGAGAAAAAAATACATACAGCGGTCATCATCCTTTTTGCAGTCTGCTTAAAACACAGATTATATTAAACTTTTAAAGAAAGAGGGTCTGTTAAGAAAAAAGAAGTCTGCAAAGTGCTATCAGCTACAGGGTCTGTGGGATTTTGCTCTGTGCAGCAGAATAAGGAGAAGCGAGGCTTTTCTTTCAGTAAGATAACCACTCTGTTGTCCTAGGTGGAGACAATTCTGGGCTGCAGATTTCCTTTCCCGTGGACTGTGCATTTTGTATGAAGTTCCTCGTCTGCCTTGGAGGGGAAAGGAAGGGCAAAAGCAGAATTCCCTGGCTGAACTTGGAGAGAGAAAGGAGCTCATCTGGGCAGAGAAGTTCGGGGGTGGCAATGCCTCGAAGTCCCTGAGGATTCTAACACTCAAGCCTAGACAGCTGGGAAGAGACAACAAACAGGACAAGACTCTGATGCATTTCACAGTGCCTGGGAGCCAAGTGAACTAGGGTGAAAACCTGAGGGGGACTTAAATTAGCTAGAACCTAGATGTGTTAAGATTACATATACATATATTTTTTAATGTAATTTTATTGAGATATATTCACATACCATATAATCCATCCAAAGTATACAATCAGTGGCTCACAATATCATCACATATTTGCGTATTCATCACCATGATCATTTTTAGAACATCTGCATTACTCCAGAAAAAGAAATAAAAAGGAAAAAGAAGATCCCAAACATCCCATGCTCCTTACCCCTCCCTCTTACTGATCACTAGTATTGTACTCTACCCAATTTTAAGACTTGCAATAGAAGTAGAGTTGTCAATAGATATATACATCAGTGGAACAGACCAAAACATCCACCAGTAGATCCATATCGAACATGGGCAACTGACCTTAATGACATTTTTCTTTTTTTTGGCTGTATAGTTATACAATCATTATCAAAGATCAAGGCTACTAGATTACAGCTCAACAACCTAAGGTATTTCCTCTGGCTGTTCTAAAACACTAGATACCAAAAAGAAATATCTATATAATGAGTTAGTATCGGCAGTCATTTGTTAAACCAAATTCCCGGGTTACACCTCTTCCCTCTCACTTGATATTTTGTCTCAAGCTAAGTTTATATTTTGCTTATTAATTAGCACTTTATAAAATGAAGTTCATTCCTTCATATTGGTGGTTTTTAAAGATGTGTGCGTGTGTGTCTGTATGCGGGGAGAGGGGAGAAAGAGAGGTAAGGTAAAAAAAAAAGCAAACTACTTGTCCAGATTATGCTCATCAATTGTTTACTTTTCTTTGAGTCATCTACACATAGAGTCAAGTTGTAAGAGGACTGAATTTATGAAGCAGATTTCACCTTTTATTACTCTAGCTATAAAAGCAGGCAGTTTCTCAAGGTGAGCATTGGAGAATAGGTCCCTGGGTATTTGGCTCCTTCTCGACCCAGCGTGCGGCCTTCTCTGGGCTCAGCAGACTTGGGTTCTGGGTTCTTCCATTTCTGGGCCTGCCACCAACACACTGCGTGAACCTGGGCTGGTCATGGTTTTCCAGGTTAAACCCAAAAGCAAGGGTACATATTGGATGCTTTTCATGGCTGCATCCCACGCCAACACCCGGCGATTCCGTAGAACAATATTACGTTCTAAATGAAAGGTTATCATTTTTGTGTGTTCAATATGGTGACCTTCGCAGACACTGTAGTGACAGCAGTGCCCCATCTAGTGTCACATCAGGGAATGTGGTCATCAGGGCAGAGAGGCTGGGGTGCTCCACAGCCAGGGGGCTTGGGTGGGCTTTGCTATAGTTCCCTGACCCCACTTGTGACATAGGACATTTTTTTAAAAGACTGTGTTTTACACCTTTTCTGTGTGATGTGAAACACTAGCACCAGAAGACTTTTATACATGGTACATGGAATAATCTTTCCCATTATTTTTTCAGCGGTAGCAATCAGCACAAACATAAGAGAGCCCCCCATATGGCCACTGAGAAGTACCATCCCAAGAGAAGGCAGGGAGAGCCTTGGGGAAGTGACAAAACAAAGCAGCAAAATTCTGTCCTCTCCCTGAGATTTTCCCAGATATAAAACCTGGGAGGTCAGCTGGGTTTTAATCCCTATACCCTTCCCTTTGTACTTCTTTCTTTACTCCTGATGTTATTTAACCCAAGTCCAAATTACCCAGGAAGAAAATATCTCTGATCCGGTTAGCAGCTGACCACACAGTCTTAGAACTTTCTGGGTCCCATCCACTCTTACTAATGCCATCCCACAAGTAAAGAAACCAAGGGAGAGACAAAGGTAAATACTGGAACAATGAGCTATCGTTCAAATAATTTATCATCTTCCTCCTCACGCATTTGACTGCCCTGTGTTATTTTTTTCTTCTTATTTTTCATTAAGTGACAGGGAAATTTAATTGAGTTTTTATATTGCCCTACACAAATCTCCTCATTTTGGAACTTGCCTCCCTCCCAGAGCCCAGGCCAGTCTGATGAATATTTGTGGGGTGCTACATGCCAGGCATTGTCTTAGTGATGTCTGAGCTGAGAGAACAAAATGAGCCCAAACTCAAGAGATGCTCATTCTTGCCACTAGACTTGTTCAGAGCCTTGTCACCTCAACCCAGAAGCACATTTATTTCTTGTGACCCATGGCCTCAGTGGCAGATTTTTCTCCATGTTTTTTACATTATTTTTTTATTCTTAAACCTGAGTCTGCTGATGGTTTTAGCAGCTTCAGATTTCTGAATGCCCACATGCTGACTGAGCTGCCAGGCAGCTCCAACAACTCACTGGCTCATTCACCTGCTGTGATCTCTTCTAATCGGCTACACCTCTGGTCTACCTTCTGTCCTCATCTTCTCTTCAATCACTTGGAATTCTACCAGGCCCCAGTCCTTGGCAGCAACGGCCCCACATTGAGCCCCAATCTTGGCTTGCTAGTCAGATCTACGTCAACTGTGATCCATAGGTTCAGCCTGGTTCTCACCTGGGTCCCATTTGTCCTTGACCTCTGCTCCCCTCCATTCCACCTTCCTGCTCCAAGGTCTTCCCCACCTATCCACAGGGCCCTGCACGCGGTGGCCGGGTTGAGAGCAATGGTATCTGCTCAGTCCTGCAGGTCTAACCCCAATCTCCAACCAGAGCTGGTGGCTTGTGATAGTCTTGGGTAGAATTACTAACTGGTAACCAGTAACTGAGGTACCACAAACAGAAAACCATCAAGTGAGATCTGCCCTAGAGGGCCACCAAACACATCGGTCTCTCAAGAATATCAATAAAAGAAAATATCTAGTGTATTTATTGGATGTCTAGAATAGTGCCTGGTTCATGACGGGAACTCAGAGAAAACTGTTGAATGATGGAAAGAAAACTTTGGCATAACAAACTGCAAATGACTAGAAATACAAATGGATATTCTAAGTTCCTTCAGGACAAAGAGAACCTGTTTCATATTTCTATGCCCAGGGCCTGGGACACTGTCAATATTAGCATATTATCAGACGGATAAATTTTTGTTGGATTGAACTGACTATTTTTGAGAAAGTCTGTCAGATGGTTCTCTGTGGAGGACAGCTAATTCCCCAGGAGCGTGGGTGAGGTAGGTCATCTTAAGATGTCCAGACAAAAAAGTCAGACTGCTTGGAACCCTAAATCCATATACCACGGTGGTCCCTGAGGCACTAAAGGGTGTGAGTCTATTCCAGGGTATAACAGATCACCACAGGAAAGGAGCGGGCACCCTGCAGGATAATCTAGGATCTAAAATCCCATCCACCCAACCCCTTCACTGGCTTTCTGCTGGGATCCTCTCGATCTTCGTTCTTGGCCCAGGAAGGGGAAATCTTTTTGGACCTGGTCACTCATAAGTAAAATCAGGGTCTGGGTTTGCCCAAGCATCTCAGATGTCTGAAACATACTGTGGAGCATGAAACAGCCAGCTATGGACCCTCCAATGGAGCCAAAACAGTGCACTGGCAACAGGCTAAGAATGTAATGCTCTCAGTCGATGAGGTAAGGCTAGTAGTTTAGGAATGTTCCTTTTTTTTTTTCTTAATTGAAGCTATCAAAAATGTAGGGATCACTATACTTATGTCAATCAAGGGTGAGTGACTTTTCAAAGTATATCAAAATGTGTAAATGCTCCTTTCCTACAAAATGTAAATCATCTGTCTTTAAAATGTACCCAGCAATCAGTGCTTTTAATTGAGCGGAAGAGCCTACATGGATAATAGAAATGTTTAGTCCTGGCTGTGCTTCCTGACAGTCATCTTCAGAGATAAATATCCACCCTGGAAGTATCAATAAGACAGTAATATTTATTGAAAGGTAAACCATAAATGTATAGCTACTTGAAACACTATTGAACAAAAGTAATTTATACTGCCATGGGTGTACTACATTTTAGTGCTGCTTTGATTTTATCAGCATTTGTCAATTAATCAACGTGAACCTTGTAAAACATGTTCTCTTATTAGTGTGAACAGGCAATTGCCTGGCAGACTTTGAAGGAAAGGTCGCTTAATAATTTGCTAATTGTGTAAAGAGAGATTTAAATAAAAAATGGTAAACTCCCACTCCCATTCGGCCGAAAAAGATTTTTTTTTTAACGCTTAACCTTCCTAACTTAAATACGGTCAATGGATTTCTTTTCCTTTTTTTTTTTTTTCACTAGAGAGCAGAGAAAGATTAACGAAAGAAAGAAATTAATCTAGACTTGGGTCTTTAAAATTTATTTCAAGAGCTCCTTTTTGTTTTCACCTTTGCCCTTTCAAAGAGTTACCAGCCCTGAAGCTATGGTTATAAACAATTCAACTATATTTTCTTGCAGAAAAAATGAGAGGAAAAAAAAGGAAAAAGAAACAGGAAACGAGCATCAACAAAATATCCAAGCAATGGCGATGTTCCATTTTTTATTTGCCTCAACTCATCTTTTATTCAGCCAGAGGAGACGACGGCTGCCTACTTTTGACTGCCAGTTCATTTTAAATTCGATAAGAGGGAAAGAAGCTGAGGCAAGCCCTGTCTTCAGACAATCCAACCATCAGCACAGTCACCCTCTCCCCAGGTCACCAAGAAAACACTTTGGCATAAGAGCACCATCGCCACCACCAAACATTCTGCAGCAATCCGAAGGGCTCGACTTTAAGTTTAAAATGGGTAACATACCTCTGAGAGCAATTTCTACCCTGGGGTCTGCAGGGCTGAATCGAGAAATCCGCACCATCTTAGGAGTGTTAAGTTAAACCTTAAGATGAGCTGGGCATTGATAAGAGTAAGAATTGTGCACTGCCTTTACGTTCACGGGGACAACGCTCGTTGGATGGAGATGGGTCTTGCCAGATCCAGTGCAGGCAAATTGCTTTGTTGCAGTGCTCCTTTTATAAGAGGTATGAGTCCCAGGTTGCTTTCTGCCTGCTCAGACTGGCTTATCAATCCATTCCATTCCATTCTAGTCTCAGTTCTAAGCAAGTCATTATTTCAGGCACATTTCCCTAAGCAGATGCAAACACTCCTTTTCCTTCGCGAGACTCCCTTGGGCAAATTAGGCTTCTTGGAAAAGGGTCAAGGAGCAATCAAACAAAATACCTACTGAAAAACAAGCATGTGGTTTCAGGGGATGTTGTCATCATGCAGGCTACAAGTCAAGTGTTAGAGAGAGCTTGGGCAGTAATACTGAATCTGATAGGGCCACTTGTGGGTAGCAAAATCCTGATATCTGCAGCCAAAGTTTCTTTTTAAGGTCATAACAATGGATTTTTTTTTTTATGGGAACAAATTGATGGTCAGGAGAGCAATTAATGGACAACTTCTTTGTTTTTAAATATTTTAATCAAAAACTGCTGATAAAATTTGAATGCCTTAATAAAATTGTAGTAAAAGAGCTCTTATGGGGGAAAAGTTGCTATAAGATTGATATCTGTAATTCTCATCATCTTATCTAACAACATGGATTATTACTAAAATTTTAGGATACTCCACGATGTGTTCTTTTCCCTTTGAGTCACAGTAAGAAAAGCCCTTTTGGGTTCTTTTAATATTTGCTTTTGTTGCCCTTAGCTTCCATTAGCTCACTTCCATATATTAAGATGCTTTTCAAAACAGAAGAGACAAGAGGTAAATGCAAATGTGGGAAGGGAAGCTGCTTGGTAACTGAATACCTGTTCCCTGGCAGAAGTTATTTCTACCTAAAACATATATACCATATATGCTGGTTTGAATCTGTTCTGTACACCCAGAAAAGACCACGTTCTTTTAATCCACTCTTGTTGGGGCAGACCTATTGTGGGTGGGACCTTTTGATTAGGTTGTTTCCATGGAGATGTGACCCTGCCCATTCAAGGTGGGTCTTAATCCCCTTGCTGGAGTCCTCTATGAGAGGATAATAGGCAGAGACATTTTGGAGAGAGCTCAGAGGAGCTAAGAGAGAAGCTAAGACAGAAACCCAGAGACATTTTGAAGAAAGCTACGGAAACCAGAAGCTAAACCTGGGAGAGGACCAGCAGACTCCGGCCATGTGCCTTCCCATGTGACAGAGGAGCCCCAGACGCCATCAGCCTTTCTTCAGAGAAAGTCTCGTCCTGTTGATGCCTTAACTGGGACATTTTCATGGCCTTAGAACTGTAAATTTGTGAATAAAATCCCACTGTAAAAGCCAATCCATTTCTGGTATATTGCATTTCAGCAGCTTTAGCAAACCAAAGCACCATATTAAAAAGCCACGGGGAAAAGAATGAATGGATGTGGATGGCAGGTTTTCATTTGTTTCCTTGATATCTGAGGATACCAGTAATAAGTTTGTTTCAATTGAAATTGTTCTCTTATCTTGGAGGTCTTAATCATTTGTAATAGTTTCTGAAGTGTTCAAAGCTTGTGCTTAAGGAGCATTACTGAGTTTCAACACAGTCCTACTACATTAAGCAGATTTACAACCTTGTACATGGTTATCCCTGACCATCCTTAATTTGGAAGAAGGTTTAGGCTGATGAAGGGCTCAGCATCCTCCAGGTTTTGGCCCATTAATCATGGCCCACCGAACATCTGGCTCTGCTGGGGACCTTCACACTTCCCCAGATAAGCCCAAAATTGGCAAGTCTCTTGCAAAGGGGGAGATGGGGTGTTAATGGTGGGTGGAGTTCAACTAAGGAAAAAGAAAAGTTTAAAAGGGCAGCTTGTCTGAAACACAACTGTAAGAAGCATCAAACAGAGCTCCCCAAACTATTGTGCATAGGACTGAACAGGCATTTTGTTAAATTACAGATTCTGATTCATTTGATCTCAAGTGGGGCCTGAGAATTTGCATTTCTAATAAAATCCCCAGTGACATTGCTACCACACTTTGAGTAGTCAGGCATAGAAATACCACTAAGTATCTTCTCTGTGAGTCACTTTCTGCAGGGAAAAGGGAAGAACATAATGTATATTGAGTCCTGCTTTGAACCAGGCACTAAGTATCCAATACACACATTACACGTTGCTTTATTTGCTCGACACCCTGTGCACCCAGGAATAATTTTATTGTAGCCATTCATGAAAAACTGTAATTGGGATTCCTTATTAATGTTTTTTATTTTAAAAAGTGATACAGGCACATGGTAAGATATGTACAACAAAAAGTTAGTCACATGCCCCTAGCAGTTTATTTCTACTGCTCAGAGATAACTACTGTTAGGTTTGTGTAGCCTTCCAGAACTGTTCTCTGCAAATAATAAGCCATTCTAAAACACTGGAGAACAAGCAGTAAACAAAACATACAAAATCCCTGCCCCCAAGTATCCTACATTCCAGTAGGGGAGACAGACACTAAACGAACAAGTAAAATACATATTATGTCAGATAGGAATAAATGCTAATAGGAAAAAAAAGGAGGGGGGCTTGCAATTACAAATACAGTGGTTATATAAGGCTTCAATGAAAAGATGATATTTGAGTAGCGATTTAAGGAGGTCATACTATTAAGCACTTGCTTCTTCTTTCAGCTATATATATATATATATATATGTTAAAGGCTTCACCATATCAGAATTTACAGACCTACCTTATTCTTTCTAATACCTGCATCATACTCCACTCTTTCCATGTTCCGTGATGTCAATGGACATTTAGTTATTTCCATACATGGAATATTTCAGATTAATACTGTTAGGATTTTTAGGTGATCATTTGAGTGAATATAAAGAGATTTGGGGCTTGCAGTATAAAGCCTGATTAAATAGAAAAGGCTTAAATTAGGGGTGATAAGCTCTGGGACGAAGTCCTAGCCATGCATTCCCTAACTAGGTGACCTGGTCAAATCACTGACTACGGATGGGCTTCCTTTTTTATATATCAGTGGTCTGGCCTCATGAGAGGACTTCCCTTTTCCTTCCACATGTTAGGCTGTTCTCTGCAATTTATATACTATTCTACTTGTCCCAGGGTGATATCCACGGGCTTCTCTTACTGGAGGCCATCCTGCTTGAAAGCTGTACTCAGTCCTAGGCTACCTGTAACCAATGCAGAGTCCAATAATAAACTTTAACTCTCAAGCTGACAAGTCAAGCATATGCAAGAATTTTAAGAAGTCTACCCTCTGGGCTCTTTGCACGATCCTCCCCCTTCAAAGGAAAACACATAAATTTTCTTAAAACAAACGAACAACCAAAAACAATAATCCTTATTTTGCAGTGATATTTATTTATTTTGGACGCAGATGTTTAGTGTTGGGCCATCAGGCTGAACAGATTTCATGGTTAATGAAAGGCTAATTTATCCATTTAATTACTATGTTCGGCGATACCTGGCCTATGTCAACACTCTGCCAGGAGCTGTAGGAGGAATAGAGGAATAAATATCTATGCCACATGGTTCCTGCCTTATCACCTTTCAGCAACAGGAATGAAAAGAAAGAGGAAAGAGGGGTGAGTCTCTCACTGAGGAGCTGGGATCTGAGCTGAGAGGTAGGGAACTGTTTCAAGGCATGAAGATGGAACCAGGGGTCATTGTGTGTGTGTGTGTGTGTGTGTGTGTCTGTGTGTGTGTGTGTGTGTCTGTGTGTGTGTGTGTTGGGAGCATAGGTAAATGGAGGGTGAGTGATAACTATATTATAAGCAAAGGCCCAGAGGAGGGAAAATACAGGTGTTGTAAAGGGGTCATTAACCAGCCAAGTAGAGGTTAAACACAGAATGTGGAGAGTGGATGCAGATGGCAGGAAATGAGGTTGGGACCAGATTGGCAGAGGGTCCTTTATTACTAGGCATAAGATAAGTGAAAATATTTATTATTTTTAATTAGAAAGATTTTGTTTCCTGAAAAGCACCATCAACCTCTGTTTTTTTTTTTTTTTTGCTTCTGTTTTTTGGTGTCATGCACTTTGGCTTTGTATAACTTCTATCTGCAATGCTTTTCCGAGTCCATAAACTTTAAACCAATTTAATATTTATAAAGTAATATACATGTCATAGTTTGAAAAGGAAACCAGTACCATAAGGCCTATAACCCAAAGCAGCCATCCGCCCCCTCCACCTCTTCCCATCACCCCTTCCTGCTCCTCAGAGGAAACCACTTTTAACCTTAACTTTGATATTTGCTCCCACATGTTTAAATTATGTATTTACACTGATGTTTCTTAATTTACTACTACTCTGCAAAAATGAGATAAATTCAGCACTCTTATACTCTTATCACCTCCCAACAAACTTTCTTCCCCATCTTTCCATTGGTTAAACCGCAATTTGTGGGCTAAATCAATACTCTGTGTTTACATTACTATGACCACTATACTACTGAGTCAAGTAGTGTAAGAATACATTTCCTATCTCATTCAACATTTTTTTTTCCTGCTGTCTTTTTATTTGGGGGGAGGCACTTACTTTTTTTTAATCTATCACTAATTGTTCTTGAATTACCCAAAGGAACTATAAAATCCCTATTAAAGCATTTTTTTTTTAAACATGATCAACCCAATCAGTTAACCTATCCTCCATTTTTCCCTCTGGAAGCCTCCCATCCAGTCTGTCTGGTTTAGTAGTTTTTCCACCTGTGGACCTGGGGCTTCCTTTTAACACCATTTTTAAAAATCGGCCTGTCTCCTGTGTTGGATTCCCCATTGCCTGGATGCCACGGTTCCTCTTTCTTGGTCTGCATCCCTATTTTTGTAGAGCATATCCTCTGCTAGCTTCCTGAGCAAAGGTCCATGGGAGGCAAATTTATTGAGACCTTGCATGTCTGAAAATGTCTTAATTCTACCCTCACATTTGCTTGCTAATGAAGCTTGTAATTAAATTCTACATGAAAATTAATTTCCCATCAGAATTTTGAAGGTCTTGCTTCATTGTCATCTTGCTTCCAGTGTCGCAGTTGAGAAGTCTGCAGCCACTGGTACCCCTCATCTTTTATATGTGTTTTATTCCTCTGGAAGTTTCTGGAATCTTCTTTTTATTCCCCAGTGTTCTGAAATTTCATAACAAACTACCTTAATGAGACTTTTTTTTTTTTTTTTTTTTTAAATCCATATTCTGGGGACTTCCTCGTCCATTTAAATGAAGAAACAGTCGTCATTCAGTTTGGAAATTTCCACCATTCTTTTCTGTCTTTCTTTTCTGGAACTCTGATAGTAAATGCTGAACCTCATGGATTGATCCACTAAATTTCTTGCTCTGCTCCATACCTTCCTGCCCCACTGTTCATCTTTGCCTGTTCATCTACTCTCTGCAAGGTTTACTCGATTATCTTCTGTATCTCTGAAAAAAACTTTTTAACTGTAAGTTTAATCCCAAGATCTCTTTCTTAGTTTGTTTATTACTTTTTTATAGCTGCTTTTTAAATTTCATGGATATACTACTTTCTATTATCTTTCTGAAGATATCGTAGTTGTTTCTAAAATTTTCTTCAACCTCCTGAATTCTATTTTCTCTGAGCAACTCCCCCTCCCTAATTTTATATCTACATTTTATATTGGGGGCTATCCTCAATTATCTGGTGACCCCTGAATATTCATTCATATTTAAGAGCAAGTCTCTAAAAGACTGATTGGGAACCCTGAGTGGGGGCAGGCTGTGCTTATCGCCTGATGGGCATCCCTGGAAGGTAACTGGGTGGGGAATCTAGCCCAAATGCCAGGATCTACATACAGGTCATTTCTGTGGGATATTCAGTGTCTCCAGATAAGAATCCTTCAAATTCCTGCCTAAGGAGTCTATCCCTGGGTATGGGTGTGCTGGGAGCTATATTGGGGGACAGTCCCAGAAGGTCACACCTGTTCACTTTGTGGAGTCTCTGGCCTCACCTACCTCCCCTGGGCCTAGTGTCCCTGAGTGCAGAGCATCTCTGACTAATTCAGCCCAGGACTACCCCTTGATCCCCAGGCAGGATTGGGGAATTGGGACCAGTGGTGAGAGGTAGGGCAGGCAACAGGGCCAAACTACCCTATAGACAACATCTACTAACAACTACTAACTCCTCTACAACTACTTTCAATCAATCCCCCTTTTCCCAATCTCATCCTAAACCTGCAGGTTTCTGTTCAGTATACATCAGCTACACCTCCTCCCTCCACAAGTGTGCCATCTTCCCTAAATCTGCTGACATCTCCTGTTCAGTAGCATCTCTCCCTCTTTTCATTCATTCTCTCACTCTCTCTTGCTCACTCTCATTCTCTCCCTGCTTTATAGTTGTTTCTTTTTTAATTCTTTGCTGTAATTTTGGTGAGATTTCTGGAATAAGCAGCTACAAATGCACATATTCAATCTGACATAACAAGATGTTCCAAGTCTTATAAATTTTACTTAGTAGTTACATGTACTTATTATGTACTTCATTCTAGTCAAGTTTGTTCATTCAGAGGACTTTAGATGTTATCCAAACTCAACTAACTACCCAACAACTATTTTCAGGGAAGGTATTGCCAACCCACTTTAATTCTCTGTTATTTTTTAGGGAGAATCAGGCAAAGTGAAGTTGACCTTCTTCCATACATTTATCTTTACAGCCTCTCACTGTTATCTAGGCCAGTTTGAACCAATAATCAATTTGAGAGTGATGGTATGATATTTGATAACAGAAAGAAAGAGAGAGGGGGAGGAAAAGAGAGAAAGGGGAAGGAAGGAAGGAAAGAAGGAAGGAAGGGAGGAAGGGAGGGAACAGAAGGAAGGATGGAAGGAAACAGAGAGAGAAACAGAGAGAAAGAGGGAGAGAGGGACGATCAAAAGGAAAAAAGAAAGAAACTTCAAGAAAATGATTAAAAACTAGAAAAACAAGATTGACCCAAATTAATAATCACACTAAGAAAAGCTATGTACATTTATTAAATAAGATAAAAAATTGCAGAAAACCATCTGACTGTAAGATAACTCAAAACAATAATCACTCAAATGGAAGGTGGTTGAGCAATTTAGATCACTGAATGGTAATTCTGAAACTCCATTTAGTCATTCATTTGACATGTACCCAAAATGCATATAAAAAGCACCATAAGCAACAGAAACCTGTCCTTATAAGGAATTCTCACAATTACATGCCCGAATTACCTTCTAATTATGTACTCATTCTTTTACTGCTCTGAAAGGTGTCTATTTTTGGATTATGAATGTGTGGATGGATGTATTATGAATGTACATATGTATGTATTCCTCATCTTGTCCCCCAAAGAAATTTAAGCCAGCTTGCTGTTTATGCTTTTATACATTAATTGAATATACTCATATTTTTCCTGAGTATATTTCTTGCAAAACTGTCTATCTGAAATTATGTAATTCTCTTTATACTGTGCCATACTCAATTATGGGCCAATACAAATTTTAAATTAATTAGGTTGTCAACAAAATGTTTCCACTATAGCTGTGACCATATTTGGGGGTTTAAAAATATGGCAAATGTTGTAGTCAGATTGACATTGCTTTAAATTCCAACATTTCCACTCACTAGATATATGACCTTCAGGAAGCTAATAATATCCACCAAGTAGACATGACACTATCTTTCCTGTATGTTGTTATGAGGATTAAATAATATAATGCATACAAAGAACCTGGCATATCGTAGAGCTCCAACAAATAAAAGCTATTAAAATTAGAGTATGAGAAGATACTGAAACCTTTAAACTCTCTAAAAGCACATCTCTTTAAGTGCCTAGTTTTTCAGTTCCACTTTCAGGCATCACACTCCTGGTAAGCTCGTCAATTAGAAGCAATTATCAGCCACTGAATAGTGATGGAGAAAACTCTTACAAGGCAATTAGGGAGAGCACTATTAAGTGCGGGGGAAAAAAAAGGAGGTCTAGAAAAAAGTTAAGGAAAGTATTTGACTCTAATCATTTCTTAACCTCTTTGGGACCTAGTGTGCTGAACTGCAACTGGATTGGATTAAGTCCCTCCAGCTGTTCATGATAAAGCGTTCTGTGGTAACTTTGGAATATTCGTCCCTTATCTCATGCCTTCCTCCACCCCCATTCTTGAAGATTCACAATACATTTTAGTATATTCAAGGTACCTGTTTGATTTTGTTTTCCCTGGCATTTTACAAACTTCCTTGACTCCAGAGACTCCTTACTAACATACTGTGGGAAAAGACTGGATAAATGGATCTACAACTTCCCACTCTTAACAAATGTTTCTCTGAGTTTTACAACTTGGCTAAATGTTTTGATAAAGAAAAAAAAAAGGAAAGCATATTATATCACAATTCTTATTTATTGATGCTTTCTTCTGTAGCCATATAGAATTTTTAGAGTGGGCGAGAAATCCATCATGATTTCAATGAACCTTGTTATTTCTGAGTATAGTGCGATAGCTCTTTTTTATGTTCTACCATCAATATCTTTGTCGGCTGATCACCAAACCTCTGAACTGCTGGATCATTGATTTGATTTGGTTATGAGGGCAGCCTGATTTCTGAGACACATCTGGCAATTCTGGCGATCGATGAATGAAATGAGTCAACCATGTAGTGATCAGACTTCTCGGAGACCAATGTGACCTGAACAGAAAATAACTGAGGGATTCTCAAAGCTTTAGACTGTAGGACTACACTCTGATACCAGGATAAAACTCAAAAGTGCATTTGTGATGAAGGAAATTTTATTGCTATAATTAAAAACTAAACTATTAGGATTTTTTCTTACATATATGCTAGTTTAATGTCTACACATGCTTTTAAATATGTAGAAACCATCGTGTTCCATGCCCTGCTGCATTTTTTTTTACTGATTTTATTCCTGCTCTTTTCTTATTTTTTAAATTCAGTTTTATTGAGATATATTCACACACTATACATTCATCTGTGATGTACAATCAACTGTTCACAGTACCATCATATAGTTGTGCATTCATCACCCCAATCTATTTTTTGAACATTTTCCTTATACCAGAAAAAGTAAAAATAAGAATAAAAAATAAAAATAAAAAAGAACACCCAAATCATCCCCCGCCCCGCCCTATTTTTCATTTAGTTTTTGTCCCCATTTTTCTACTCATCCATTCATACTGGATAAAGGGACAATCACACTGTCACCTCTTGTAAGCTACATTGTTATACAATCATCTTCAAGAGTCAAGGCTACTGGGTTGGAGCTGATAGTTTCAGGTATTTACTTCTAGCTATTCCAATACATTAAAACTAAAAAGGGTTATCTATATAGTGTGTAAGAATGCCCACCAGAGTGACCTCTCGACTCCATTTGAAATCTCTCAGCCACTGAAACTTTATTTTGTTTCATTTCACATCCCCCTTTTGGTCAAGAAGATGGTCTCAATCCCACAATGCCAGGTCCAGATTCATCTCTGGGGGTCATATCCTGCGTTGCCAGGGAGATTTACACCTCTGGGAGTCAGGTCCCACGTAGGGGGGAGGGCAGTGAGTTCACCTGCCAAGGTGGCTTAGCTAGAGAGAGAGAGGGCCACATCTGAGCAACAAAGAGGTACTCAGGGGGAGACTCTTGGGCACAATTATAAGCAGGTGTAGCCTCTCCTTTGCAGTAATGAGCTTCATAAGGGCAAGTCCCGAGATAGAGGGCTCGGCACATCAAACTGCCAGTTCTCAGTGTTTGTGAGACATCAGCAGAATCCAGGTGAGGAAGCCCAAGACCTCTGCATTTTCCCCCAGCTCCTCATGGGGACCCTGCATATATATTTTTATTCTCTGCCCAAATTACTATGGGATGTGTCGCTATTTCACACTAACCTATGCAAACCTACCAGGTCTCACTTCCTATTCAAAGTTCCATGTTAATTATGGCTTGATTATTTTTAATTTAGTAAACTATTTCCCCTTTATTTCTATCACTCTACCGGTATTTATTTTAATCTGCAAAGAAGGAAATGTGCTAAAAGTTGTGGAGAATACAAGGATGTGTGGTAGCAGAGAGAATAAAGATCCTACCTGACAAAGATCTAGGAGCCAGACTTCAACTCTGGCAGTAACTTGCCCTGTAGCCTTATAAGAATTTGTTCCTTCTCTCTTAAAAAATAACTATCCTCAAGGAGATTATGGTTTAGTGGATTATATTTACAAATTTGGGATTTTCACTTAATGCCTCTTTACATTACAAAATCATTCTCTGTTTATCTAGACAGTAGAGATGAAAGTGAACAGATATATTGATATTCTTTAATTAGATTAAAAAGAAAAAAACCTCCTCCATCTTAACTGCAAGAATTCTACAAGAACCTGTTGGAATGTTCTCCCCTTTTCTCCTGATAAGTCTCTTTCCCCTCAAGGCTGGTAAGGTTTCAAGGATTCTAATTATCTGTGTGTTTTAGTTAAAAACTTTACCCCCCCAATAAACACATTTTTTCTTTTCCTCAAGAAACAACTCTGTGGTATAGAAAGATGAGTGTGGTGGTTGTAGGGTGACCAGTTGTCCAGGTTTTCCTGGTTCTGAGAGGTTTCCCAATATGTGGGACTTGCAGTGCTAAAATCGAGACAGTTCAGGGCAAACCAAGGCACCCTTGCTGGTAATTTGAGAGAAGGACGCCTTGGCCTCAGAGACCTGCAGCAGATTTTCATTTTAAGCATCCTATTAGACGCACTCCTCTTTCATTGCTAAACAGCTGTAGAGAGCAATGAAACACCAGCCGGGTGGACAAATCCATTGACCTTTACATTTCCTTTACACTGGTGGTTCTCAATTCCAGCTTCTTATTTGAATCACTGGGGTAGCTTTTTAAAAATGACACTATTCCCTGATTCAATCGGTCAGAAGGTAAATCCAGTAATTGGAATGTATGTTTTAAGTTCCCCAGCTAATTCTAAAGTGAAGCCAGGTTTGAGAAGCACTACACATTCCTTGGGATGCAAACTGCAGGTCCAGCAAGAGCTATTCAAAGCAAGGGGAAATTGCATTTCGTGATTTCTGACTTCTGATATTACATGCAAGTTTTCCCTTCACGTTTAAAACGAACCGAGAACCCACAAACTGACTTTATCAGCACAGGGATCATGACATGTACATTTCTCGTGGTCACCTTTGCATTCTGGCCATCACTTACCACCGCCAAATGACATCATCTTTTGGTGCAAAAAAGCTGTATTAGGCTCTGCGGGTCCACAAAGACTTTTTTGAAATTCAGGGTCCCTGCCTTCAGGGAGCTCACGACACAAATATGAGAAGTGACTAAATGACTAAGGCCAAGTGATCTCAAGAGGAGCTCAAAGAGTAGGGTGTATGGCCTGAGAGGATTCGGAAGCCTGCACAGAGCAGGTACAACGGGGTAGAATTGCAACCAGGGCATGAAACAGAGAGAAAAGCTTTTGGGGGTGGGGAAGCAATCAGAGTACTAAAATTAAATATATATGTTTGTATATACATATACACACACACACACACAGACTCCACACTCTGAACAAAATATCATGTAAATCGCACATGCTATCAGAGACGAAATGCTATGCAATTATTAATCATTGATTTAGCAATTATTCTTAGGATGCAAAGGCCTTTTTTTAAAAAATTGGATTTAAGAATTAAAACACCTCTTTCCACTTGTCTTTGCCTCTAAAAATGTTAATTTTCATTTTTATCCCAATATCTGGCCTTCAAGCAAGATATTAACTAAATACCAATGAATGATCTGGGTATGTGTGAACTCAGGAAGTCAGCTGGCAAAATTAACATTTAGAAGTAGGCACCACTGGCTATTTCACACATTATTAACTTATATTACAATTCAAATAAGCTTACAGCTGGAAAAAAATCTCTTCTGTAAAGTGATCTCAAACATAATAGGCTTAATCAAAGATAAATTAAATTAGGCAGCCATGCATACTACAGCATATTAATTCTGAGTAGTTATTAAATACATTTTCTGTTATCAGTGGTGTGAACAACATTATCCACAAACATTCTTCCAGAGGGTAGCAAATAAACTTTATGTTTGAGATGCTATTTGCCTGACATTTTCCCATGCCTCCTTAAAATGTTAAATAATCTTTTCTGCTAATAATGGAACTAGGGTGAATCCCCATAAATGAGTCAACTTCACTCTCAGGCAATTAGAACAGCAGAGAAAACTGCCACTGTGTTTCAGATTTTTCCAAAAGGAACTTTTCCATGGCAATTTATAAAAGAAGGCACTAGTGAGTCATAGCTAGAGCAAAACTGTCTAAAGAATAAGGTGGTGAACATTCGTTATGCTAAAAATGGATGCATTTCATTCTGTTTGGGGTTACCTGTGCTGCCTTAGATTGTTCAAAGAAGGAAATTATTGAGGATGAGTGCTACTTTGTCCTACCATTCCCTCTTTCTTTCATTAAATGGAGTAATCTAAGCCAGCAAGCCAGCACTCCGATTCCATACATTAGCAAAAAGTGGTTAGCAAATGGTGCTTTTGTGAAAGAAAATAAAAAAGACACATCGAAGCCTTAAAAAATTACATATATACATATATCTTTTTAGATCCTATTCACAATTGAGTCCACACCTTAACTAATAATAACATCTTCAAAGGTCCTATTTATAAACAGGTACACACTCACAGGAACATGGATTAAGACTTGGACATGTTTTTACTGGGGACATGATCAATGGCCAACACTACCCAAGACCATGGGAAGGCTTAACATACCACATCTTCCAAAGTGTTTAAAAATTTTCCACATAAACATTTCACACATTTTTTATTAAGTTCATCCCTAAGTATTTTAACTGTTTTATTGCTATTGTACATGGGGTTTTCTCTACCATATCTTATAATTGGTTATTATTTGTTTACATTAAACATATTTATTTCTGTATGTTAATTTTATGTCCTTCTGCCCAATGACTTTTCTATTATTTGAGTTAGTTTTATTATTGATTTATTGGGGTTTTCCAAGTATACTACAATAACATCTGCAAATAGAAATAATTTTATTTTTTTCCCCAATTCTTATGCCTCTAATTTCACTTGTCTGATTGCATTGGCTAGTACCTCAAATACAATGTCAATAATAGCATAATAGTGAGCATTCTAGTCTCATTCCTAATCTTAGTGGGCATTCCTTTAGTATTTCTCTAATATATAAGACTCTGGTTTTTGGATTGGGGCATATAAATATTTATACATAAATACCTTTTATACATATCATGTATACTATCATACTAAAATATGAAATAAATACCATCATATTGCAAAAATACTATAAAAATCTCTTAGTTTTTGAAAGTTTTAGGAATGGGTATTGAATTTTGTATAAGGCTTTTCAGCATTTATAGAGATAGTTAAGATATTTCTTATTTGATCTATTTATATGATGCATGATACTAATAGATTTCCTAATATCAATCAATCTATTATACCTGGAATAAATCTCATTCAGCAAAAGTACAATAAATAATACCATGTTGCAATTTTCTGTTTTTGCATTTTTAATACAAAGTTTGGGCATGCTCTGTATTCTGGTTATGCTGACAGTATGTTTTATGTGTAGTTGTATTTGTTCCTCTTGTTATTCTTTAGCTAGCTAGATAGATAGAGATAGATAGATAGATATAGATATCCATATATAAATGGATTTAGGCAGCCACCATTATCCTTATTACCAACTATCTATATTTATTTATAAAATAGTTCTAGCAGCCTTTGTACCACTATATTCAAATAGAAAAATTCTATTTATTACTCTATCCGGACCAGCAGTAGGGTAAAACCTGGTATGCAGGTCCTGCTGTTGTCAGTAAGCTTGGTTTCAGGTCTGCTGTGTAATGACATGGAAAAGGCTCTGTCACCAATGAGGTATGAAGTCTGAAGGGGACTCAGGCAGTTACTGCTTATGTTACCAGGGTCTCAAATTCCTAATCTTTCCAATAGGGCTCACAGGTTTGCCTCAACCTTTACATAGGATAATGACTACATTGAACTTCCCCCAGACCTTGACCCAAACACAGCATCCTTTCAATGAATTTTACCTTCTATCTTCACTTTCCATATTATTCATTCTCATCTCCTTCCTTTCCATTCTAAACATCAAAACACTTAGCACAAGGTTGTAATAGTTATACAACTGTTTAGAGCTAACTAAATAAAAAGTATCTTTAGGATTAGTTGTTTCTTTATTGACAACCTGATCTTATTTTAGATGAGGAATAAACTTCTCTTTATAGTTCATTATTCAACTTTTTTTTTTTTTTTTTTTTTTTTTTTTACTAATTTCAAACCTTTTTCCAATAGGATTAGAGACTCTAAATATCACTTGTTACTTCTTTGCCAAATAGGGCACAGATCTAAAAACTACATGGTAAATGGGTTAACTGAATGGTCTTTAAGAAAAAAGCAGCTCTGGATAAAAATTACAGCTTTAGAGATTCTGCTTCTAGTATGGCCCAGTAGTGCCTGACAGACCAACCTGTTTGCAGATCACAATCAAAACTCTGAAATATATAAAAACAACTAAATAAAGGAAATGAAGAATGAATAAATGCAGGCAGAAACTGAAGGAGGGCTGAACTTGTAAGTACAGGACAACACTGCATGAATTCTTCATTTTTCTGGCTTTTATTCTGACAGCAGTCTCCATTAAGCCCCACGAGGCAAACTTAGAACTCTGATGGAAATCCTTCTATCTAACCTGCTTGAAGAACCAGAGGATAAAGGACAGGGAAACCAGAACAGCTGGAAAGTAAGGGGGGAATTCTGGAAGGAGCAGAGCCATGGGGGACATCACAAATTCTGTGTATAAACTACTCATATCTTTAGCAGACTGCTAACTATGCATGTGTGGGGCAGACTACCAGCAGCCCAGTTAACCCGAAAACAGCTGAACAGAGTGGCTTGATGCCCAGTGCAAGGGAGACAGAGTCTGTAGTATGAATTTAGCCAGATTAACTGGATGTTTAAAACAAAGCAACAACAAGAACAACACAAAACCTCAACAAAGGAACAGAACAGAATTCAAAGTTCCTACACATTGTTATTTACAATGTCCATTTTACAATGCAAAAATAGTTGACAAACAAAGAAAGAAGAACTCATGACCTTTTCTCAAGAAAAGAGAATCAATGGGGGCCAACTACTAGATGTCCCAGAGGTTGGAATTAGCAGGAGAAAAATTTAAAGCAGCTATTACAACTATGCTCAAGGAAATAAAGAATATATACTCATGATTCATGAAAAGAAATTTCAGCAAACAGAAATATAAAAAGGAATTAAATGTCAATTGTATACATGAAAATGACAATATCAGAAATAAAAATTTCACTGGATGACTATAATAGCAAGGTGCAGATGAAAGAAGGGGTCAGTGACTGTGAAAATAGATTGATACAAAGCATCAAATATGAAAAAAGGAGAGTAGAAAAGATAGGTAACATTCTACTACCTGTATAGAAATGAAGCCCAGTAGAAACTTGGATCCTCAAAACTAATAAAGAGCACTGGAAATAGTGAATATGTAGGTAAACATAAAATAATATTTTTTCTTAATTCCTTTAAAATATCTATGATTAAGTAAAAAATGATAATGTGGGATTTGTAAGGTATATAGAATTAATGTTCATGGAATGATATGAAAAAGGATGAGACAGAGTAAATGGACCCTATATGGTTTCAAGATTTCTGTGTTTTAGATGAATTGGTACAATACTAAATCTGAGGGGACTGAAAATATTGTAACCTCTAGAAACCCCTTCAAATAGTGCAATAGATAAATCAAATAGAATTCTAAAAAATAATTAATTCAAAAGAAGGCAGAAAAGGAAATGCATGTAAGAACAAAAAGCAGAAGGCCAAACAGAAAACAAATAGTAAAATGAAAGACCTAAATTCAACCACATAAAATCTTCCATTTATCAGTATAAATGGTTTAAATGTGTCAATTAAAGCTCAGAGATTTTCCAGGATGAATACGAAAACATTACCAGACTAAACACTGTATTTTTATGAAACACAGATACAGGAAGTGTGAAGGTAAATGGATGGTAGGTAAAAGACACACTATGACAACATAGTAAAAGAAACACAATAAAGCTGGAGTGGCTAGAATTAAATGGAGAAATACACACTTCCCCAGTCATAACTGGAGATCTGAATACCCTCTCTCTCTCAACAAGTGAAATAAATAAAAAAAAAAAAAAAGCTGGGGCCATGTGGGGAAAGATCTGAACAACAAACAACACTGACAAAATTCTTAAACCAAATAATGATGAAAAGAGCATGTCAACATTCACAGGATATAGCTAACACAATTCGTAGAAAGAGATTTACAGCTATAAATATTTATATTTGAAAAGAATGAAGGTCTAAAATCAGTGCTCTAAGGTTCTACCTTAAGAAACTAAAAAGAAGTCCAATTAAACCAATAGAAGAAGATAGTAAAGATAAAAACAGAAGCCCTGAAATATAAAACAAACAATAAGAGAAAATTGCAAAGCTAAAAGATGGTTCTTAGAAAAATCAACAAAATTGTTACATCCCTAGTTAGATTCATGAAGGGAAGGTGAGGCACAGAGGAAGAGAAGTTGGGGAGAAGCTGAGTGGTCACTAAGATTTATATCTTCTTCTTTTACAGTTTTAGCACTTACATTTAGGTTTGAGTTAGGTTCAGGTTTGAGTGCATTTTTGTATATGGTTTGAGGTAGAGGTCCAACTTTATTCATTCAGATTTTCATATCCAATTGTTGTAGAACCATTTGTTGAAAAGACCATTCTTTCTTCCATTGAGTTATTTTGACACCCTTGTCAAAAATCCATTGACCATAAATGTGTGGGTTTTTTGCTGGCCTCTCAATTCTATTCCATTATTTATATGTCCTTATGCCATTACAATACTGTGTTGATTATTGCAGCTTTGTAGTAAATTTTGAAATCAAGAAGTGTCAGCCTTCCAACCTGTTCTTTTTCAATATTGTTTAGGCTACTCTGGCTCTTTTATATTTCCATACAAATTTTAGGGTCAGCCTTTCAATTTCTGCAACAAAAAAAGCTAGCTGGGATTTTGACAGGCACTGCATTGAATCTGTAGATCAGTTTAGGGAATATTGCTTTCTTAAAATCATTTTCTTCCAATCCATGTCTGTTGGCCATCTTTCCATTTATTTAAAGGTCTTCCTTAAATCTTTTCAATGATATTTTGTCATTTTCGGCAGACATGTCTTGCATTTCTTTATAAAATTTATTCCTATCTAGTTTATTTCTTCTTTCAGATGCTAATGGAATCAGAATTCTTTTCTTAATTTCATTTTTGGATTACTCATTGCTAATGTAAAGAAAAATAACTGGTTTGTGTGCTTACCCTATATCCTACAACCTTGCTGAATTCATTCATTAGCTTTACTAGTTTTATTTTGTGTGTGGATTCCTTAGGATTTTCTGTATCCAAGATCATGTCATCTGCAAATAGTTACTTTTATTTCTTCCTTTCCAATATAGATTTCTTTTATTTCTTTTACTTGCATAATTGCCTTGGCTAGAACCTCTAGTACAATGTCGATTATAAGTGGTGAGAGTGGGCATCCTTGTCTTGTTCCTGACCTTAGGGGTAAGATTTCAATCTTTCACCATTAAGTATGATGTTAGCTGTGGGTTTTTCATAGCTACCCTTGATGAGGTTGAGGAAGCTACCTTATATACCTACTTTGTTGAGTGCTTTGATCATGAAAGGGATTGGATTTCATCAAATGTGTTTTCTGCTTCCATTCAGACAATAATGTAGTTTTTGTCACTTACTCTATTAATGCGTGTACTATATTGGTTAATTTCCATATGTTGAACCAACCTTGTATTCCTTGAATAAATTCCATTTGATCATGATGTATAATCCTTTTTACATGTTGCTGGATTTGATTTGCTAGCTTTTGTTGAGGTTTTATATCTGCGTTCATAAAGGATATTGGTTTGTAAGCTTTTGTTTCTCCTTGCGATGTCTTTGACTGATTCAGGATATCAGGTTAATACTACAATTGCAATTTCACATATTATAAGAAAACAAATGTAAAATAAAAAATTAAATCTCATCTAAAATATGCCACAAAACATAAAATTCTTGGTAATAAATGTAACAAGAGGTATTCAAGACCTTTACACTAAAAGCCATAAAATACTGATGAGAGATATTAAAGATGACCTATATAAATGGGGAGATCATTTATATTCATGGGTTGGAAGGCTTAATATTAATACAATGTAAATTATTCCCAAATTGAGTTACAGATTCAATAAATTCCTAATCATAACCCCACAAAGCTAATTTTTTTAGGAACTGGCAAGCTAGTTCTAAAATCTATACATAAATTCAGAGAATCTAGAATATCCAAAACCAATCCTGAAAAAGAAGAACAAAGATGGTGGTTTACATTACCTGACATAAAGACCTTCTATAAAACTGCAGTAATCAATATCGTGTGGTACTGGCATAAAGAGGAATAAAACCAATGGAGTAGAATAAAGAGCTCAGAAATATACACATACTTAACAGTCATCAGATTTTCAAGGAAAGCACCAAAGCAATCCAGTAAATAAAGGAAAGTCTTTTCAAAAAGTGTTGCTGGAAGAATTAAATATCCATATAGAAAATAATGAACCCTACCCATATCTCACATTAATTCAATATGCATCATAGATCTAAACATAAAAGATAAAACTATAAACCTTTTCAAAAAAAAAACCCAAAGAAAATATATATATATATATATATATATATATATTTTTTTTTTTGCATGGGTATAAAGTTTTCTTAGGATACAGAAAATAATAATCATGAAAAAAAACCCAGATAAATTAGTCTTCCAAATTTAAATATTCTGTTTATCAAAAGACATCATTAAGATAATGAATAGGTAAGCCATAAATGGGAAGGAAATAGTTGAAAAATATATCTGACAAACACTGGTATCCTATACTCAACACCTCGATGATAAAATGACAAACAACCCAGTACAAACATAGTTAAAAAATTTTAACAGACACTTTACAAAGGAAGATATATGAATGGCCAGTAAGCCCATGAAAAAGAGCTAGACAAACCAGTCATGAAAAAAATACATACTAGATCACAAGGAAGTATCACTACAAATCCATCAGAATGGCTAAAATTAAAAAGACTGACAATACTGAATGGTGGTGGGGATGTAGAACAGCAAAAACTACCATATACTGTTGATGTGAATGTAAAATGATATGATTACTTTGGAAAAAGATCTGGCATATGTCCACAAAAAGACTTGTACACAAATGTTCATAAAAGCATCATTCATGAGAGCCAAAATCTGGAGACAGGATAGGTGTTCATCATTAGAAGAACACGTAAACAAATTGTGGTATATTCATACAATGGAGTACCACTCAGCAATAAATAAAAACGAACTCCCAGTAAGCTCAGGAACAGATTAATCTCCAAAGAAGCCTGACACAAAAGAATATATAGGGTATGTTCCATTTATATGAAATTCTAGAACTAATCTATGGTGGAAAAAAATCAGAGTGATTTCTGGGGGGTGGAGGGGAAGATTTACCAGAAAGGTGCCTGAAGGAACTTTGTGGGGTGATATGGATTTGGGTCACACAGGTATATATTTGTGACATAATGTATACACATTTGCATACATAATGTGTATACATTTTTCAGAACTCATGGAATTGTACTCCTATAACTACTTACCATATGAAAATTTTGTCTCAAGAGAAAAAGAAAGAATGATAAATTTTGAACTCTAGCAATTATATGCATGGTGAAATATTTAGGCCGAAAGGTAGGGATATCTATAACTTATTTGATATGCATCCAAAAATAAGATAGATTCATGGATGAACAGAAGAATGGAAGGATGGATATACAAGTGTTTACTGTAAAATTCTTTCCATTTTTCTGTATGGTTAAAATTTTTCATAATAAAAACTTGGAAAAAAAATTCTTAAAATCCGAGTCTTTCAAAGTAAAAATAAATATAAGGATTAAAAAAAGAGAGAGAGCGAGAGAGAGAAAGCAATCCCAGCTTCATAACTCAGTAGGTGTGTGAACTTGGCCAAGTTCTTAAATATTCTAAGTTTAAATTTCTTCATTTATAAAACGTAAATGATAAATAATAACCACTATACAGTATTGTTTCAAAGCCCAACTTGCTAATATACATAAAGAATGGTTCCTGGTATAGATTAGCACTGGGTAAATGTTTTAGCTGTTATTTTTTAGCAAGCATGGGGTACCTGGGGCCACAAACCCCAAAACATAAAATTTCTCAGAAACAATCAGAACAGGAGGATGCACACTTTGTTGACACAATTATTATGTTTGTTGCATAGATAAAACCAGATTCCCTGTGATTTTTCTCTATGCATGAATGCCATTAGGACACTTAAGTGAAAGAGCTAGTAGAAAATAAATGCATACATTTTTTTAAACATAAAGCATATTTTAAAAAATGGTATTTCCTTAAATTTAATTCCAGGAAAATGCTAGAATACTACACAGAACGCGCTGGGCCCAGAAAAGCAAGCTTGCCAGATGCCACAGCAATAAATAGAGGAGACCTTGGAGCCAAAACATAAAATGAGAACATGGAGAGTTATATCTTGGATACCCTTCCCATTTGGCACTCAGCCCACTGAAGTTATGGGAGTTTGAAAATTCACCTTTGTGGCCACCTTTAATTAATTTTATTTATTCAGAAAACATTTAAATCAAAGCCTGCCGTATGCAAAGTTCTATGCATGTCCTACAGGACTTTCTATACTCAAAGTTAGAAAAATGAAGCTTAGCAAGGTATTTTAGGGAAAAAAATGTTCTAAGTGCAGTATAATGAGAAGTTAATATTAGTTAGAGCTCGCCACCTCCTTTTGCAATGTTCTTTTGAAAAATACAATTTCAATGCTTCCAATCAATAGAGTAAGCAAAAGCTTGTTTTCACAAATGATGGCAATTCTAAGACAGGGAAAAAAGGTAGCAGAGTTTCTTATGTGGGTTATGTTTCACTTTGCAAAGAAGTGTATAAGAGAAAAAATGTTTTTTTTTATAAATTCTAATTTCTACAGTGCATATCAGTATCATCATTTGTATAAATAGATATTTTCAATGCAAGTGGAATTACTTGATACGATATCTTTTACTTTCAATTTGGTAATGTTTCTGATAAGAAAACTAAGCTCCAAAATGTTGAAAATTAATTGTTTCATCCTATTATGACTGCTGTCCTTTGGGATCTCAAATATATGTACTTGTGATTATTCTAAGAAACTGCGCTTAATGGATTTTTACCCAGGATTTTAAAACAAAAAAATAAAAGTTACTTTAAATTAAAGGAATAGTACATTCCATTCCCTTAGCCCATCTTTATTTCAGGATTATACATTCTCTGCTAAAATTTAGGATGGAATTTCTAACAGTGATGGCATTGTTCAGTAAATAGTCATCTTTGTGTGTGTGAAGAATATCAAATGAATGGAAATGGTCTCAGAAATTTTATCTGGAAAACTTTGGCCTACAGTATTTATTCGAGTGTTGTCCATATTTGCAGAAAAGAATTTAGAAAAAGTGTTTTCCTCAAAAAAAAATGTGTAGCTCCTTTGTGTCTATTTAAAAAGGAAACCCTCCTCAACCTCCAATACTCACACAAAACCCATGCTATTAATAGAAGCGAAAGATAAAATTAAAGAAACACTGGATGCAGGCCAAATTCTAGGATAATAGGGAAAAGATGGCTCGCTGGCTGTCACATCCCCCCCCCCCCCCCCCCGGCCCTTATCTCGTCCTCCTGATTATCCCTCCCGGGCTAGGGGTGCTGGGAGGTTGGTCCTCTGTGTCTTCTTTCTCCAGATGGACGCACCAGCTGTGAGTCAGGTGACTGCACTTCAGTGTGTTATTATCATTCCCCTTGAATTAAACCTTACTGTTAAGGGAAAATAAATGTGATATGTAAATGAGAATACTCAGTCACTTAGAAAACCTCTTTCTGGGTCTCACCGCCAGTACACATGTAATCTTAAAACCTTTCAATCTAAATAGCAATGAATTTGTCAGAGAGGTATATTAGGAGAAATTAAACTTACCACTGTCTTTCGGACTTGGACTTGGATTCTTTAATACAGAGACTGCTATGCAAACTTTAAAGATAAGCAATGCATTATTCCTAAAAATACTGATGCAAAAATTAAATTAATGCAAGTTGCTTAGGATGGTAAAAGGCTAAACTTTTAAGATTCTTCCCTGGGTGGATGATCTTAGTGTAAAAATATTAAGGAGAAGTTAGGGATTCATGAAGCAGGAGAGAGTTTTGTTATTGTAATGGTTGAGGTTTTGACAAACCACTAGCCTATATTACTCTGTATACTTGAGAGGGTATAATTGCCTTTGAAATTAAACATCACGTAAATTTCAACACATGTATTCTTTCTACTTCATCCAAATTAGGGAGGTTTCCCTATATTAATTTTGTCCCTTTCAGAAGCATCCTTGAGATTCTTTGTCCTTAATTATTTATTTGGCTAAGTATTAAGAGCACACTTGAAATTTAAGGTTTTTCTAAGTCCCAACAATTACGAGCTTTGCTTTCTGCCTAGACCTGTTGACCTAATTTTATCCTCCTCAATATTTTTAGGAATAATGCATTGCTTATCTTTAAAGATTGCATAGCAGTCTCTGTATTAAAGAATCCAAGTCCAAGTTTTGATTTATTCAACATGAAGCTGCTGATTCTCTAATCTGAATTATGAACAGTTGTTTTTTTTTCACTCTTCTCTGTTCCATCTCAAATTTTAACAGAGATTTTCTCAAATTTTTATTTGAAAACCTTATAATCCAATATCATGACTAATCATCCTTCTGCCAAGCCAGCAAGGGCCTAATTCTTTCTTTTTCTTTTTTAAAAATTCATATAGACCCTGCTATAAAAGCCAAGGGAAAAATGAAAAAGTATGACAGCAGGCCTGTTACTAGACAGATTTCCTTGTGTTCCTCTACAGCTTGACCTTTCTGGCTGGTTTCTGAGCCCAGCTCTACTCAAGCTCCCATGAGAATGGACCTACAGAAGAGGAAGAGGAAGGCAAGGAAGGCTGCAGATCAGGGGATAATCTGAGCTGAGCTCCAATGCAACCACTTAGAGGCAGACAGATGGACAGAGCTGCTCTTCAACGCATGTTTCTAAAGTGAAATCCACCAGGAACAAAGAGTGCATGATTTGTTGGAATTCCACCACACTTCTTAGCAAGCATGCCAAATGACAGCCCAAGCACATCATCAGACCTACGATCATGACAAATACTGATAAATATCATAAATTTACCACTGAGAAAGTAGCACTAATAATCACATATTGGAACTACCACTACTACCCCAGAAAAATTCTACTTAAAAACATGAGAGCTAAGATTGAAAAGCATTTCCTCGTTGATGCCATAAGTACATGGAAGACTAAGGAGTGTGGTGATGCCCAGTGGAACAATGCAGGGGAAGTGAGTCAGGATTTCTGACAGGAAACTCTATTTTCTGAGGACTTATACTTAGTTAGGGAAGTCTGCTGCAAACCAAACTTCGCATCAATCTTAGCTTAGCAGGACTCTGTCAAATATGACAGAAATAAAGATTAAGGCAGGGGGGTACCTTACAAACTTGCCTTTCAGAAAAGACCCAAATACTGCCTGCCAGAGAGACCAAAGGAAATTCTCAAAACTTATTAATCGTTTTACATCGGAAATTACATTTGCCAAGTGATAGGATCATTTACAGTCTAATAATTTCTAGGATCTTAGAGCAAATACATAGTTTAAAAGGGCAGGAATTGAACCCAGGAAAGGCTCTGTCAGTTCTAGAAATAATTGCTTTTACTCTTGAATTTTTCAAAATTGTATTTTTTTTAGTGGTGTCCAATGACTCAGCCCACAACCACATGCAAAACTATAATTGAGCGAATCAAAGTTTGTATCTTTTAGAATTGCAAAACAGGAACAGAATTTGAGAACAGTCTAAACTCTAAGATAGACAGCTAATAAACTTTCAAGGGAGTGAACACCTTTTGTAGAGCCCTAACAAAGCAGGGCTTTGATTTTAATAACTCCTGGGGATTTGTGACTCTGCTTTTTTATTTGTTTTGAGAACTTGGTTTTCAGTCACAGGAGTTCTAAGTGTTGAAGTTTGATGTTCTAGTAGATAAAAGGTGATTATTAGGAACTCTAAAATGCCTCCAAGTCAAAAAACCATGTAACCACTATAAATATTTCACTGTTTATTCATTTAATAATTCAACAAAAATGTATTTATTACATAATAGGCAAAAACCTCCATACAACCAAACTGAAATCTACTGAAGATACAAATATAGGTAACTTTGAGAATTTTTGATAGCTCCTGTTTTTCATCAAGGTTCCAGGCACCTAATAGTTGACTTGAGAAACATCTTAAAATCTTTAACATTGAATCAATTTTTTTAAAAATAATGTACATTTTTTTCTAAAGTTACTATGATGCAGAGAGACAAAAGAAACTTTTGCTTGGTCTAACAGCAAAGGCCTCTAAAATCAGCTGCCCTCTGAGACAACAGAGTATTAAGGAATGGACAAACATACTTCCAAAAGTCTCCCTCATGGGCACCAGTTGAACCTCAGCAGCTAAGAACTGGAAGTTACCCCTTCTTCCTTCTTTTATCCTCTCTTGTTACTTTTTTATTCTTTCCTTACTCTCTAGATATAATCATACTCAACTGAGAAGGAACTAGCAAAGATGCATCAGAAACTGCTCATAGGAAAAGGATAGTGGTATAGCTAACAGTAAAAACAAAACAAAATACAGAAAGAAAACATCTATATTGACAAGAAGGAAATAAAAAGTTTTGTAGCAGAATCTGAGGAACCAGTATTGCCCAAGTACTTCTTCTGTGGGAGGCAGGATACAGCAGCACCAAATAAACCTTTAATTCTACTGAGAAAGATGAGATGGGTGCAGGTAGATGGCTGTCCAGAAAAACCAAAAGACTGGTGAATGTTCTGTGATGAGAAAGTAGCATACTTCACTTGTGGAAGACACAATTAAATAAAATGAATGAACTACATCTTCAGATATTAACAGAAATAATTCTAAAAAAAAATGTTCAGAAAAAACAAGTGGCAAAGACATATCTTCAGTATGATCCTATGTATGTAAACTTAAAAATAGTATTGTATCCATACACACACACTTCCATTAATTGTGAATGTATAAAATAAGAGCAGAATAATTTAACAGCCTTATTATAGAGCTATTACCTATGGGGAGGGGGGAATAGGAAGGATAGTGAATTTTTTCAAGTTAGAAAAATAGAGATCTGAAGCAAATAAGATAAAGTATCAACATTTTAAAATCTGTAGGTGGATACACAGGCTTTATTTTTTTCTGTAGGTTTAAAATGTTTGATAATAAAAATTAATACATATTTAAAATTTGTTGTTTAAAAGAAGAAAGCTGTAAAATTTAGGTAATTAGAAGGAGTTATTCCAGGAAGTCAAATTTCCTTACTTCTGAGCTGGAAATATACAAGGCTGATTATTTTCCATCTTTAGCAAGAGGAACAGTGGGGAGTAAATGTAGAAGAAAAGACTGCCCAGGCTATAAATCTATGGAACTTTTGGCAAATGGGATGGTTGTTTCCAAATAGAAGTGAATTATCTGAACATTATTATATCAAATCCTCTCACTTTAGAAGAGTGTTTCTTCGTATGTGGGTTACTCTTTGTCTTCTTTATAGGGTATGAAAATGAGGTTTAAGGGACAAAGTTAATAGGTGCTGCATTTTCATTGCTTCTGAAAATGTATACCTAGACTCTGGATTTTGGGATAGCAATTTGCACACTTAAAGTGTCGATTAGCTGTGCAAGATCACAACTGGATTTTTCCCCCCCTCACAAAGACTTTTTTTCCCCAAACTAGCCAATAAACACTTTGTAATGTAATTCCCAAAGAGCTCATTCATTGGGTGCTGGCAGAATCAAGCAAGAAGGGAGCCCAGAAATATTTTATTTAATGTTGTATCATGTATAATCCACAAAATTAATGGCAAGGATCCAGAGAGTTTTTAACAAAGCATAGTGGAAAATAAGTCGGAAACATCTCACTGGTGAGGCAAGAATCATTTGAGATATACTGCTGACTATGAGGGCAGGCAATATATCACAGATACAAGTGGTATGACACAGCACGCATTTTTCTGATAAAGCAGTCTCCATGCATGAGCATTAGATATATACCCGCAATAAGAGGGCATATTGGTCTATAATTTTCAATATTACATTCCTGTATTTTTTTTTATTACATGCCATTTTTCAACTGGTATTGGAATGTGGTCTCATAGAGCTAATATTTATTCTTCCATGTTTATAGAGCTAGTAGTGCATTTCAGGAAATGAGAAACTCTGAGAAGTCAAACATCACTTCATGTCTGTGCACAAAAGGAGAGAGGATGGGAGAATCACCATGTTGTAAAAACCTGACTCGAGAACTCTGTCACAAAGCTTTGAATGATTGAGTAACACAAGATAATGGGAAAACTGTGATGTTATTTCTTCTCTCTCCATTAATGCTGGCTTTTTATAGATGAAAAATGGTGTCATGCAGGATTCCCTTTTTTATTAGAGAACACAGAAAAGGGTCATTTAGTCTAGTTCTCAGTTTTCAAGCTCCCTACTTACTGCATGTATTTTGTGGGAGCCAAGGCAGATGTTAAGTGTACCCCACCATAACAACTGAGGCACCCCTACTTAGAACTGTAACTTTAAGTCGGGAATTCTTCATATTTTGGTATTAGGTAACTTCTCTACCAGGGAATTAAATGATTTCTTTGGTTAAATCCAATACTAGTAAATGAGACATAGTTTTCCATGGTAAGGCTGTACCAGCATTAAGGTAAAGTTTCAAGAGAGCAGAGCCTTAATGAAGCTTTTGTGGGAGAAATTTACCAAAGTACAATTGTTTCTAAGATCTCTCCTTTTAATTTGTAATTTTGTTTGAGATGTTGGAAGACTCAAGAGAAACAGAAGTGGTTTCCCTACTCTTCAAACATGAAGAATGAAATGTGAGGCGGGAAGCAAAGTAAATGAGGGAGAAGACAGAAACTTTGAGGGCAGAGAGTAGTGAGAGCTGGGAATGGATGTCAAGGTTCAAGGGAGAAAGAAGTTCAGATCGAATCAAAGGCTCCCTGAGTTGTCCAGAAACTGATCCTTGAATTTCTGAGGAAACTGAGGCCTGGAGTAGAGAGGTGAAATCTGAGTGCCTAGGGAAAAGAGAGTGAAAATATATTCCTTTCCAGCCTTCCCTCAGATTTTCTCCTCTTCCCTCACTCAGTTCCTGACCTGTGAACCCCACCATTTCCCCCGGGCCCCGGGCTCTGCGGCTTCCCTCAGAGTCACTCTTTCTCTGCTGTTTCCCTGCCTCCCTCATTGCACTGTGACATCATTTTTCCATTATCCATGTCTCCGAATCAAACAAACCTGATCTGCTTTAAACACCGAAAGAAAAATTCTGGTTCTCCAACCAGTGCACATCTATATAGATGCCAGTGTGTTTCTAGACAGCTGAAAAATAAATGTAAGCTCAGAGTAGAAATATGATAGAAGGGAAAGAGGAAGGTACTCAGGGTTAAAAGACTGGAGTCTAGGCCTGGCTCTGTCCTTCCCTCGAGTCTGCCAGTTCTAGCATTCTCAACCCTCAAGTGACGGGCTTGCAGTTTCCCCTCTACAGTCCCATTTCTCCTCTGCTTCTCTGCAGGGAAATGCAAAGGAAGGTTTGAAGCTCATCATCACAGCGATGGGGATAGGGCTGTCACTGGCCTTTGGTTCTTGGGAACTGGGGCTATTAAACATTCCAAAAGGGTGGGAGAGTCTCACATCACAAAGAACCGTGCCCCTCAAAATGCCAGTGGTGCTTCCATTGGAAAACACCAATAGATGTTTTTAATTCCCCTTCAGCCAATCTGAACTCTTAAAGTTAAGAAGAATGCAGAGAACTTGAACAGCTCTGACAAGAACTGTGATGATAAGTAAAATGCGGGGAGGGGGCTGTTATAGTTTGCTAGTGCTGCCAGAATGCAAAACACCAGAAATGGATTGGTTTTTATAAAAGGGGGTTTATAAAAGGTATATGGTTACAAAGTTACAGTCTTAGGGCCATAAAGTGTCCAGTATAAGGCGTTAGCAATCGGGTACCTTCACTAGAGAAAGGCCATTGGCATCTGGCAAACCTCTGTTAGCTGAGAAGGCACGTGGCTGGCATCTGCTTGCTTCCAGGTTGCATTTCAAAATGGCGTTCTCCAAAATGTCTGCATCAGCTTCCAACGGCGGTCTTCAAAATGTCTGTCTCAGCTCCAGCTAGCTGTGCGCTCTTTCTGTCTGAGCTTATATGGTGCTCCAGTAAACTAAACAAAGCCCATGCTGAATGGGCAGGGCCACATCTCTATGGAAATTATCTGATCAGAGTTAACACCTACAGTTGGGTGGGTCACATCACCATGGACACTGAACCAATAGTTTCCAACCCAATCCACACTAATATGTCTGCCCCCATAAGAATGCACCAAAGAACATGGCTTTTTCTGGGGGACATAATACATACAAACTGGCACAGGGGATATCCAGTTTCACAGGAAAAAATTTTAAAATGGATTTATCTACTTTGAAAAGAAATGGGATGATTTGAGAACTGAGTCTATGATGACACATGGAGGCTCTGACCAACTGATTCTCTCTCTCTCCACCAAAAAAGAAATGAAATGACACCATAATATGAGGTCAGGAATTATGAAGAATGCTTGGCCACAAGGATTCTAAGAATGGAGAATATTAGGCTTCAAAAGGAAACCAGATATCTGGGTATGAAGGTTTGAAAACAAATGGATTCTTACTGGTTTCAGACTAGGGAGAGCACTTAGGTAACTTCTCAAGTACTTTCCAACCCTTATGTTTCTATGGATACCTTTCTTAGGCTCCAACTCATACGACACCCTACCCAATAGATGGCCTAGAGAACTTAAGTTGGAGGTGCCTTCCATCCTCCCATCCGCCACCTCCCCCAAGGCTCCACGCTTCCAGGTGAGGTCATCAGGAGGCCCAACTACAAAGGGTGCAGTGGGAAAACTGGAAGCTAGCCCAGGACTACAGTGAAATCTACCTGATTTCTCAGAGGAAATAAAAGAAATTAAAAAAAAAGAAAAAGAAAAACACAGTAAAGGGCTATTAAGGGAGAAAACATTTGTCACTGTAGACATAATAAAAGTCCCACCAAATGAAATAAATGCCTGTGGAAAAAAAATGCAACATTCCAGGGAAAGTGCTGTGTTCCTTGCACTTCATTTAGTTTTCTTCCACTCAGTGCACCATGCTTTATTCTATACCCTGTTTCTTTTTCCTTCCATGACGGATGCATGGGCTGAATTTAGCCTTTGGTTAAGTCTTTATAGGAAAGTACTTTCAAAATAAAAGTGTTTTACTTCATATTATCTCAAGAGCAAAACATGTACTTCCCCAAAAAAATTCTTGCATTGCTAGCGATCTTTTTCCTTGAGTAAGCAACATTTTTAATGATTTTTCAAGCTGTTAATATACATACAACATTAAAAAAAAACAAAGCAAAAAAAAAAAAAAAAAAAACAAATATCTTCCTTATCATAAATAATAGGGTGAGTACTCCCTAGCAGAACAAGAGGAAAATATTCTGGCCACTGAGACTTCGTAATTAAAACAACAGATTCTATTAGCTGATAATGACACTTGCAGTTTTTGTTTTCAATGTTTCAAAATATAGTTTACCCACAAGGTCTTAATTGATTGAAAATAACAAAATCTGCTATACATAGACACTCAATATAAATCTGTTGAATCTTTGAGTTGGAATTTATAGACATAGAAATAAAATTACTTTTAAGCCAATATGGGGGGATATTATATTCCTAATATCCTTATAACATCCAACAGCGTACATAGTGCTAAGTGTGAGAAGTAGCATATCAAATTTCTTTTCATTTAATCTTTCTCCCAGTAAAATCAAAGGATTAGTCTATGCACAATCGACTTCCAGAGTTCTTATTGAAACAGAGTGTGACTACTATCCATTTTAAAAATATCCCTCAAAATTAAAATCTTCAGTAAGAGAAATGAAAAAAATTAACACAAACCTTAAAACCACGTGTGTTCTCTGAGGACTTGATTGAAGCAACGCAGTCACAAAAGTCTGCCAAGTGGAAGCTCTTCAGAGAGGAAGTCCTGTGGAAGACGGTGTGGCTCTAACATGCCAGATCCTTCTAGAAGCAAAGGAAAAACCACCATTAGGAAATGTCCAAGGAACCATCACTGCCAGTCCCAGCCATTGTGGCCAGACAGTATTATACTGGCACCTACAGTAATTATTACCGTCATGTTATGAATATTTAACATCATTAAAAGCTTCTTACTCTCAAATGGCATGATGGGCCACTCACCTTTCAGCACTGTATTTAGAAATGGCTAAAGGTCAAGGGTATTTTATATCCAAGCAAACTTCTGCTTTTCCCCTTATCTCACCAGGCTGGGCGTGGAGACCGACTGACAGAGTATGAACACAAAGGCAATGCTATTCACTGGCTGCCTGCCAGGTGCTAGGCTCTGGGCAGGGGGCTTCGTATACACAGACGCTTTAATCTCAACAACAGCGTTGCAACCATATGGTACTGGCGCCATCTTACAGATGAGATGACTAAAGCATGTATTTCTGAGGACTGATTAGGACCCAGGTCTACCAAAGCCAAAGACCCCAGGGCTCACTCTTTGCCTCATTTCTCTCTGCAGAACTGACCAGGGAACAAATAATGCCACAATGATATGAAGTTAATTTAAATATTTCTAAGTGAAAAACAATTTCTTCCCTGATTTGCTTTGGTTTATATCAAATATTGTTTTCTGCAGCCAGGCCTCACAGAGGGTGAGGCACCTCGCTTTAAGTGGAGCATTTTTTCTCCCACTTTTCTTCCTTGTGCAAAGAGAGAGCTCAGGGTGAACTGAGCAGCTGCCTGTGTTGGTGTGGGTTTATAGGCTGTGCTACTTCAAGGGTGGCAAAGCAAATTCTTGTCCTCCTCTGGTCCCTCCATATGACCCATGCATCTTTCACTATTATGGTGAAAGTGAGCGTTTTGTTTTCCAGATGCAACAAGGAACAGATCCCACATCCTCTGTGCTATCACCGAGAGATATCCCTGTATCTCCTCATGGCTACGTCCAACTTAACGGTTGAGTGTGACCAAAAAGGGCTCGGCAAGGTTCCATCTGGATTTCTATTCTCATTTTTAGTCAAGTATCTCCATGTTTCTAAGCCAGGCAGCCGCACAGTGTACCCTCCACCAGGTGTCCCATCCCCCATTCTTACCCAGTACATTTGGGGGTCGCTGCCTACCAACTAAACACTTCAAAATTTCCCGCAAAGTGCTAGTTTTTAATGCCATAGACTTTTGTCCAAGTCTTGGAACTTTTAGCTATTACCACACTACAAATGGGAAGCTCGTCAGAAAGGCTTGAAAACAGTGGGAGCCAGGAAGGTCACTCACAACTTTTAAAAGTTTTATTCAGTTTTGTTTTTGGCAAGAGAAGCTTAAGTCATGAATAAAGAAGCAGGGGAAAAATGATTGATAGCATTTTCACAGTTCTGCAGAACTGGAGCCTGGGATTATTACACGGAAAAAAAGTAGAAAGCAGAGCCAGTTTATCATTGCATGAAAGAAGAAAGAAGATCTCAACAAAGAAATGGAGGGGGAAAAAAGTATTTGGACCATAGAATCTAACCTGAATGACAGAAACACAAAATAAACAGAAACTTCTTAAAGCCTTATACACCACCAATCCATATTCTTCACATCACTTGAAAGGGAAGCTTCAGGGTAGATGCCTAAATTAGCAGACCCTAATTTCTCCCCAAAAAATCCCAATGACAGTTGTGAAGCATTCACTCAGCCACTGTTTACTGGATACTTGTGAGTGCATCCAAGAGCCAGACAATTTCAGGAATACTAAAATAAGCAAGACAGTCTTTTTTTTTTTCTTCCTCAAGTATCTTACCTTCCTTTAGGGGGATACAACTAGATGTCAAAACTATAATGAGGTGGTATCAATCAGTGAAACCAGGCTATCTGGGAGTGCTCCTGTTTCAGCACTTACCAGCTGTATGATCTTGGGCAAGGTACTTAACCTCTCTAGCCCCAGCTTTCTTTCTGCAAAATGAAGACATGATACACTTCTGACACAGGTTGTTGTGAGGATTAAGTAAGATAATCCATATAAGGTGTTTGGCACACAGTACAAACCCAGCAAACGTCAGGAAGTAGTAGCAGTATTGTATGACAGCACATGAGTGACATAAATTTTAAAAATGTGCTTTGACACTTTAGAGAAATTGGAGATCCCAGCTGTTGGGGATGAAGAAAATCAAGAAGGCTTCAATGAAGCAGGTTTCATTTAAGATGGACCATAAGTAAAACAACAACAACAAAAAAAAAAACAAAACAAAACAAAATGCAAATGATTAGACTTTTACAGGAATCCTCTGATGAGAATTGATACCTAGAAAATGAGCTACTTTAGGAAAAAAAATAACATATGTCCATGAAGTTAGACATTATTTTCCAGGGTTTGGTGGGAAAATAGATATCCGTCATAACAATGCACCCAGAAAATCATACAAAGAAGAAAATCTATGTATTGCTACTAAGAAAAGTACAATATCCCAGTGGATCTGTTCTATTCAACTGTACGCCAAAATGACACCAGGGCTTTTATTGGAACTTGGCAAGCTCTAGATGCACCATTTTTAAACTTAGCCTCAAATTTAAATCACAGGGCTTATGACTCAGATCTCCAATGTGACCTTTTCAGGGTATTGTTCAAGAAAACACGTCTGTCACTGTGGAGAGAAACCATACGCCCCTTTCTTCTGGAGGGTATAATGAAAAGATGTACTGTATTGTTACAAGCACAGAGCCACAAGATGATTGTGGCTGGGATTCTCTAGAAGCAATGAAAACAAAGACTCTATTTGATTTTGTATTATTCACTTAGAAATGTTGTCATCACATTAACGAACATTCCGATTTCCCTCATATTCTGGGGATATCTTTGTATTAATTCAAAAGACGTTTGGCAGGAATCTCATCATTTATGGATTTAAAATACAGTCCCTCTGAAAACATTTCTTTTTCAAGGGCTTACTGAGCTTGGCTACTTTGTCCTTGCCAGACCCATACAACACTGTACACCACAGAATAGCTAAGAGCACACGAGGGATTGACTTCTCCCACACTGTCCTGCTTCCTAAATCTGGGAGCTCGATCAAGGAGAGTGAACCTGCAAAAGACCTGGTGTCATCAGTCATATCTCATCCTTCTTTATCCCTTCCAATGAATGAAGACATCCTATCAACTCCTTTCCCCATTCATTACAACTCATCACATCATATTGCATATACTGCCGTAAGCTTCTAGCTGGCTTTTCTTCTTGCAGTTCATTCTGAAAACATTTGAAAGGTCTATTATCCCCTTAGACTGGCCCATAGTGGTGATAAGTAAGTATCTGAATAAAAATGACAGCATGGTGAATGTAATTAACAGCACTGAATTATATAATTAAATGTGGTTAAAAAGGGAAATTTTAGGTTGTATATGTTATTTAAAAAAACATTAAAATACAGCACTGAATTATATAACTAAATGTGGTTAAAAAGGGAAATTTCAGGTTGCATATGTTACTAAAATAAACATTTAAAAACACAACATAGGGCTGTACAACACAAATGGTAAATGCTATTGTAAACAATGAACTACAGTTAATAATACAATTATAAAAATGTCCTTTCATGAATTGTAACAAATGTACCACACTAATACAAGATGTTAATGATAGGGTGGTATATGGGAGCTTTATTTTATGCATAATTTTTCTGTAAACCTGTAACATCTCTAATAAAAAAATGAATGAATATATGCATAAATGAAATATTTGATATTTTAAAAAATTACCTAAATTCCCTTCTAAAGAACCTATAATGGCTCTCTATTTTCTCAAGGATTAGATCTAAGTTCCTCTCCAGGACTAACTGTTCCCACCATCCTGTCCAGTCTTAAAACACTTGGATCAGAATGAAACAGTCTCTTTATAATATTATAGTGCGTCTTGACTAGGGATGCATCAGAATCACCCAGGTCTATTGATTTGGATCTCCCTGCAGGGGTGGGGTGGTCTTTCCATGTGCACTTTTTAAATGCTTCACAGGTGATTCTGATGCACATCTCTTGTTCAGAACTATTGCCAAGTATCCTCACCCTCTAGGGGTACCCAATCACATTCATCACCTGGCATGACACACTACGAGCTTCACCTCCTTAAGCGTCTTCCTAGACCAGAACAACATCGTGTCCCCTTTCTAGTTCTTCATCATAAAAGTTAAAATATTTTAAACCAGAAGGGACCTTCCAGTAATGCTCATGATCTGTTCTTACCCTCTTACTTCATAGATGTAGCTGGGATTATTTGCTTGAGGTCCCAAAGGAAGTTAGACACAGACATTCTCATGCGTAATTAATCTTTGACATGATTCTCCCTTGCATTCTCTTCTAAATGTTTAATGCTGAATCAACATTAAATGTAGGCGGAGCGGTAAAGAGTCTAATCTCCACTTTATCTTTTTTGTGGTTTCCCATCAAAAAAGTTACCCAGCTTCCCACTTCAGATCCTTAAATATGATGACACATGTTACTACTCTTCCTCATTTCTTCTCTTATTGAATTCCAATCCATCCTTGCATCATATATAAGAGAGCAGGACTTTGAAGAACTCTTTGCCTTCAGCCGTAATGAACTTCAGTTCCTCCTACTAGCCACGATCTTTCTCAACCCCAGGCCTGTGCACATGTTGTGCTTTGTGTTTGGAAAAGGCCCTCCCCTTCTCCCTCTTTTCCCCCAGGGAGTCTAAGTCACACTGATACTTGCTTACATAACCCTACTCACATCCAGACCCATGTAAGTCTCTTCCCTGGAGCAAGGACTCGACCTAGTAAGTTCTAATCAATAGAATATAGCAAAAGTGATGGCAGGTGGCATCGCTCCTGCCTTCTCACTCTGATGAAGCTGTTTGGTAAGGAACTGGGGAAAGTTTTCAACTAGTGAGGAACTGAATCCTGCCAATAACCACTGGGTGAGCTTGGAAGTGGATCTCGCCCCAGCTGAAATGATTGTGGTCTGGCCAACAGCCTGACCGAAGGCAGTGAGAGACCCTATCTGACCGACCCAGCCCAGGCATACCCAGATTCCCAACCCAGAGAGGGTGTGAGATAATAAATGCGTGTTGTTTCAAGCTGCTGAGTTTGGGGGCAATTTTTTATGCAGCAATACATAACTAATAGAAGCCTTCTCCCCCCCCCCCCATAACATTTAAAGACTCAATTATAATTACTTTTTAAATTCTTCTCTCATCTGCTAGGCCATGAGCTCTGTCAAGGCAGGGACCATGTCCATTATGCTTGAAACAAAATATACAGCTCCTAGCGCAGTGCCTGACATATGACAGGTTTTCAATACATATTTGTTAAGTGAACAAGTGAGCAAGTAATGACTTTTCAGCAGCAACGCCTTCATATAAGCAAAAATGACGGAGCGATTCCTCAACCAAATTCTTATCTACAAGTACAGGTGCTCTAGCAAAAGATACAAATGAATGTGAAAATTGTAAGATGACATCCACATTCCTTCACAATAGTGAGCAAAGCAGTAGAGATGAGGCAGATCATGACACATTTGGGGGCTAAGAGTGCAGATCTTATGGTGTTGGAGAATAAGACTCGAGTGTGAATACCAAGATAATACATTTGAAATTGAATAAATGACTTAGAGCTATTAAAAGTGTTTTTGTATCAGATGAGTCTTGACTGCAAGTGTTTTTATAAGATGAATGTGACATCAGTATATAGAACAAAAAAATTAAAAAGTAGGGGGCTATTGCTAAGAGGGTTCATTAGAAATACAAAGGGCTGGGTAGAGGAATTAAAAGAAATTAGTGCTTCATTAGATAGAATTGATGAGGAGACAAAAGTAGTAAATGGTTATGTGTATTTTTTGAGCTGGGGCCTGGGGAATTCTAAGAACACTAAGAGAATGTGGAAATCCAAAAAAGGGAACCGGTCTGTGAATGTGATGCTTAAAGGGTTGGAAGCAAAAGAAGTTTGCTTTGAGCTGTGCTGAGTTTGAGAAATGCCTCATCCTTTCCTACGTTTATGGCCATTGAAAATCCAAGATTTGATAAGTCTTTTTTCCAAAGACCAGTGGAGAGTATCAAAGATTATGTCTTTAATTTTTTTAACTGGGGTATAATTTACATATAATAGAGTGCACAAATCTGAAGTATGCAGTTTGAAGAGTTTTGTCAAATGTACACACCCAAGTAACCTGAACACTAGTCAAGACAAAGACATCACCCCATAATGTCCCTTTTCCAGTCAATCCCTCCCAAGAGGAGAGGTCCGATTTCTATCACCATAGATGGTTTTGCTTGTACTTGAACTTCATATATACACAATCATACAGTTTATATTCTTTAATGCCTGGCTTCTTTTGCTCAACATTTCTGATTCATGCATGCAGTTAAATGTATTAGTAGCTCATTCATGTGTAACATTTCACTGTATAAATGAGTAGTATGCCATTGCATGAATATCATCCTTTATTATCCATTCTCCTGTTGATGGGCATTTGGGTTGATTTAGTATTTGGGTATTATGAAGAAAGCTGTCATAAACATTCTTGTATGAGGCTTTTTGTGCTTTCATTTTTCTTGAGTAAGTAATTAGGTTTGAGATTGCTGAGTCATAGCATAGGTGCATGCGTAACTTTATAAGGAATTGCCAAACAGTTTTCCAAACATGGTTACATTATTTTACACCTCTACCAGTACTCTATGAGCATTCCAGTATTTCCCTGTCCTCACCAACTTTCGGTGTTGTCAATCCCTTTCATTTTAGTCATTCTAATGGGTGTGGAGTAATATCTAATTTGTATTTCCCTGGTGGCTAACGATGCCATTATTATTTTTTCAAAAATTTATTGGCCATTCTTCTTTCATGAAGCTTTTGTTCAGGGAACTTGCCCATTGGGAGAAGGATGTTATTTGTTTTTTATATTCAGTTGTGGAAGATTTTTAAGTATTCTGGATTCAATTCCTTGGTCATCTATACATAGTGCAGATTGTTTTCACAGTCTGTGGCTTGCCTAATTTCTTAATAATGACTTCCAATGAGCAGAAGTTTTCCATTTTGGTGAAAAGTCCAATTTTTTAATAATGGTAATGCTTTTGATATCCTAAGAAATAGTTGCCTTCTTTCTAAAATATTCTCCTACATTTTATTCTATAAGCTTCAAAGTTTACTTTCATGGGAAGATCTATGATACATCTTTTTTTTTTTTTTTTTTTTTTTTTAGAAACGAGTATTTGAATTTTATTTTTATTTTTTTGCTGTGGTAAAAACGGAAGATTGGGGAGTGGAGGCTGAAAAAATGGACTGGCAGGAAAATACCTAGTGACAATAAAATTATATTGAGAAAAGCTTTCCCACAGTGGAGGAAATATGAAATATGGTTAAGGATAAAGATTCTTAGTGTGACTTTTAAGTCATACTAATATGACTTTTATAATTCTCATGGCTCAATGAAATTTTTTTTTTTTTTTTTTAGTTCTCATAGCATAGCTTTATTCTTTTTTTTTATCTTCATTTTATTGAGATATATTCACATACCACGCAGTCATACAAAACAAATCGTACTTTCGATTGTTTACAGTACCATTACATAGTTGTACATTCATCACCTAAATCAATCCCTGACACCTTCATTAGCACACACACACAAATAACAAGAATAGTAATTAGAGTGAAAAAGAGCAATTGAAGTAAAAAAGTACACTGGGTACCTTTGTCTGTTTGTTTCCTTCCCCTATTTTTCTACTCATCCATCCATAAACTAGACAAAGTGGAGTGTGGTCCTTATGGCTTTCCCAATCCCATTGTCACCCCTCATAAGCTTCATTTTTATACAACTGTCTTCGAGATTCATGGGTTCTGGGTTGTAGTTTGATAGTTTCAGGTATCCACCACCAGCTACCCCAATTCTTTAGAACCTAAAAAGGGTTGTCTAAATTGTGTGTAACAGTGCCCACCAGACTGACCTCTCGGCTCCTTTTGGATTCTCTCTGCCACTGAAGCTTATTTCATTTCCTTTCACATCCCCCTTTTGGTCAAGAAGATGTTCTCTGTCCCACGATGCCGGGTCTACATTCCTCCCCGGGAGTCATATTCCACGTTGCCAGGGAGATTCACTCCCCTGGGTGTCTGATCCCACGTAGGGGGGAGGGCAGTGATTTCACCTTTCAAGTTGGCTTAGCCAGAGAGAGAGGGCCACATCTGAGCAACAAAGAGGCATTCGGGAGGAGGCTCTTAGGCACAACCATAGGGAGGCCTAGCCTCTCCTTTGCAGCAACCGTCTTCCCAAGGGTAAAACTTATGGTAGAGGGCTCAACCCATCAAACCACCAGTCCCCTATGTCTGTGGTCACGTTAGCAACCATGGAGGTGGGGTAGGCGAATACCCCTGCATTCCCCACAGGGTCCTCAAGGGGGCACTACATCTTTTTTTTTCCTTGTTTTTCTTTTTTTTTTTTTAACTTTCCCTTCTTTTTTAAATCAACTGTATGAAAAAAAAGTTAAAAAGAAACAAACATACAATAAAAGAACATTTCAAAGAGACCATAACAAGGGAGTAAGAAAAAGACAACTAACCTAAGATAACTGCTTAACTTCCAACATGTTCCTACTTTACCCCAAGAAAGTTACCTAATATAGCAACATTTATGTGAACTTGTTCCTACTATATCCATCAGAAATTAACAGACCATACTCATTCCTGGGCATCCCCAGAACGTTAAATAGCTTATCTGTTCTTCTTGGATTATTGTTCCCCCTTCCTTAATTGCTATCTACTGCTAGTTCCCCTACATTCTACATTATAAACCATTTGTTTTACATTTTTCAAAGTTCACATTAGTGGTAGCATATAATATTTCTCTTTTTGTGCCTGGCTTATTTCGCTCAGCATTATGTCTTCAAGGTTCATCCATGTTGTCATATGTTTCACGAGATCGTTCCTTCTTACTGCCGCGTAGTATTCCATCGTGTGTATATACCACATTTTATTTATCCACTCATCAGTTGAAGGACATTTGGGTTGTTTCCATCTCTTGGCAATTGTGAATAATGCTGCTATGAACATTGGCGTGCAGATATCTGTTCGTGTCACTGCTTTCCGACCTTCCGGGTATATACCGAGAAGTGCAATCGCTGGATCAAATGGTAATTCTATATCTAGTTTTCTAAGGAACTGCCAGACTGACTTCCAGAGTGGCTGAACCATTATACAGTCCCACCAACAATGAATAAGAGTTCCAATTTCTCCACATCCCCTCCAGCATTTGTAGTTTCCTGTTTGTTTAATGGCAGCCATTCTAACCGGTGTTAGATGGTATCTCATTGTGGTCTTAATTTGCATCTCTCTAATAGCTAGTGAAGCTGAGCATTTTTTCCTGTGTTTCTTGGCCATTTGTATTTCCTCTTCAGAGAACTGTCTTTTCATATCTTTTGCCCATTTTATAATTGGGCTGTCTGTACTATTGTCATTGAGTTGTAGGATTTCTTTATATATGCAAGATATCAGTCTTTTGTCAGATACATGGTTTCCAAAAATTTTTTCCCATTGAGTTGGCTGCCTCTTTACCTTTTTGAGAAATTCCTTTGAGGTGCAGAAACTTCTAAGCTTGAGGAGTTCCCATTTATCTATTTTCTCTTTTGTTGCTTGTGCTTTGGGTGTAAAGTCTAGGAAGTGGCCGCCTAATACAAGGTCTTGAAGATGTTTTCCTACATTATCTTCTAGGAGTTTTATGGTACTTTCTTTTATATTGAGATCTTTGGTCCATTTTGAGTTAATTTTTGTGTAGGGGGTGAGGTAGGGGTCCTCTTTCATTCTTTTGGATATGGATATCCAACTCTCCCAGCCCCATTTGTTGAAAAGACCATTATGACTCAGTTCAGTGACTTTGGGGGCCTTATCAAAGATCAGTCGGCCATAGATCTGAGGGTCTATCTCCGAATTCTCAATTCGATTCCATTGATCTATATGTCTATCTTTGTGCCAGTACCATGCTGTTTTGGCAACTGTGGCTTTATAATAAGCTTCAAAGTCAGGGAGTGTAAGTCCTCCCACTTCGTTTTTCTTTTTTAGAGTGTCTTTAGCAATTCGAGGCATCTTCCCTTTCCAAATAAATTTGATAACTAGCTTTTCCAAGTCTGCAAAGTAGGTTGTTGGAATTTTGATTGGGATTGCATTGAATCTGTAGATGAGTTTGGGTAGAATTGACATCTTAATGACATTTAGCCTTCCTATCCATGAACATGGAATATTTTCCATCTTTTAAGGTCCCCTTCTATTTCTTTTAGTAGAGTTATGTAGTTTTCTTTGTATAGGTCTTTTACATCTTTGGTTAAGTTTATTCCTAGGTACTTGATTTTTTTAGTTGCTATTGAAAATGGTATCTTTTTCTTGAGCGTCTCTTCAGTTTGTTCATTTCTAGCATATAGAAACATTACTGACTTATGTGCATTAATCTTGTATCCCGCTACTTTGCTAAATTTGTTTATTAGCTCTAGTAGCTATATCATCGATTTCTCAGGGTTTTCTAGATATAAGATCATATCATCTGCAAACAATGACAGTTTTACTTCTTCTTTTCCAATTTGGATGCCTTTTATTTCTTTGTCTTGCCGGATTGCCCTGGCTAGCACTTCCAGCACAATGTTGAATAACAGTGGTGACAGCGGGCATCCTTGTCTTGTTCCTGATCTTAGAGGGAAGGCTTTCAGTCTCTCACCATTGAGTACTATGCTGGCTGTGGGTTTTTCATATATGTTCTTTATCATGTTGAGGAAGTTTCCTTCAATTCCTACCTTTTGAAGTGTTTTTATCAAAAAGGGATGTTGGATTTTGTCAAATGCTTTTTCAGCATCTACTGAGATGATCAATTGATTTTTCCCTTTCGACTTGTTAATGTGTTGTAATGCATTGATTGATTTTCTTATGTTGAACCATCCTTGCATGCCTGGAAGGAACCCCACTTGGTCATGGTGTATGATTTTTTTAATGTGTCTTTGGATTCGATTTGCAAGTATTTTGTTGAGGATTTTTGCATCTATATTCATTAGGGAGATTGGCTTGTAGTTTTCCTTTTTTGTAGCATCTTTGCCTGGTTTTGGTATTAGATTGATGTTAGCTTCATCAAATGAGTTAGGTAGTGTTCCATTTTCTTCAATATTTTGAAAGAGTTTGAGTAAGATTTGTGTCAGTTCTTTCTGGAAAGTTTGGTAGAATTCCCCTGTGAAGCCATCTGGCCCTGGGCATTTATTTGTGGGAAGATTTTTGATGACTGATTGGATCTCTTTGCTTGTGATGGGTTGGTTGAGGTCTTCTATTTCTTCTCTGGTCAGTCTAGGTTGTTCGTATGTTTCCAGGAAATTGTCCATTTCCTCTACATTATCCAGTTTGTTGCCATACAGTTGTTCATAGTATCCTCTTATAATTTTTTTAATTTCTTCAGGATCTGCAGTTATGTCACCTTTTTCATTCATTATTTTGTTTATATGGGTCTTCTCTCTTTTTGATTTTGTCAGCCTAGCTAGGGGCTTGTCAATCTTATTGATCTTCTCAAAGAACCAACTTTTGGTGATATTTATCCTCTCTATTGTTTTTTTTGTTCTCTATGTCATTTATTTCTGCTTTAATCCTTGTTATTTCTTTTCTTCTACTTGGTTTAGGATTGGTTTGCTGTTCATTTTCTAGCTTCTTCAGTTGATCCATTAGTTCTTTGATTTTGGCTCTTTCTTCCTTTTTAATGTATGTGTTTAGTGCTATAAATTTCCCCCTTAGCACTGCTTTTGCTGCATCCCATAGATTTTGGTATGTTGTGTTCTCATTTTCATTCGTCTCTATATATTTAGCAATTTCTCTTGCTATTTCTTCTTTAACCCACTGATTGTTTAGGAGTGTGTTGTTTAACCTCCAGGTATTTGTGAATTTTCTAAGTCTCTGATGGTTATTGACTTCTAATTGTATTCCATTGTGGTCAGAGAATGTGCTTTGAAGAATTTCAAACTTTTGAAATTTATTGAGGCTTGTTTTATGTCCCAGCATATGATCTATTCTGGAGAAACTTCCGTGAGCACTAGAAAAGTATGTGTATCCTGGTGATTTGGGATGTAATGTCCTGTATATGTCTGTTAAATCTAATTCATTTATCAGATTGTTTAGGTTTTCAATTTCCTTATTGGTCTTCTGTCTGGTTGATCTATCTATAGGAGAGAGTGATGTGTTGAAGTCTCCCACAATTATTGTGGAAACATCAATTGCTTCCTTTAGTTTTGCCAGTGTTTCTCTCATGTATTTTGTGGCACCTTGATTGGCTGCATAGACATTTACGATTGTTATTTCTTCTTGCTGAATTGCCCCTTTTATTAGTATGTAGTGGCCTTCTTTGTCTCTCAAAACATCCCTGCATTTGAAGTCTATTTTATCTGAGATTAATATTGCTACACCTGCTTTCTTTTGGCTGTAGCTTGCATGAAATATTTTTTTCATCCTTTCACTTTCAGTTTCTTTGTGTCCCTATGTCTAAGATGAGTCTCTTGTATGCAACACATTGATGGTTCATTTTTTTTGATCCATTCTGCGAATCTACATCTTTTAATTGGGGAGTTTAATCCATTTACATTCAACGTTATAACCGTGAAGGCATTTCTTGAATCAGCCATCTTATCCTTTGGTTTATGTTTGTCATATTTTTCCCTGTCTCTATTAGTATCCTTTATTGTACCCATACCGAATCTCTTTAGTACTGAACCTTTCTCCAAGTCTCTCTGTCCTGTCTTTGTTTCTCTGTCTGTAGGGCTCCCTTGAGTATCTCCAGTAGGGCAGGTCTCTTGTTAGCAAATTCTCTCAGCATTTCTTTGTCTGTGAAAAATTTAAGCTCTCCCTCAAATTTGAAGGAGAGCTTTGCTGGATAAAGTATTCTTGGCTGGAAATTTTTCTCACTCAGAATTTTAAATATATCGTGCCACTGCCTTCTCGCCTCCATGGTGGCTGCTGAGTAGTCACTACTTAGTCTTATGCTGTTTCCTTTGTATGTGGTGAATTGCTTTTCTCTTGCTGCTTTCAGAACTTGCTCCTTCTCTTCTGTGTTTGACAGTGTGATCAGTATATGTCTCGGAGTGGGTTTATTTGGATTTATTCTATTTGGAGTTCGCTGAGCATTTATGATTTGTGTATTTATGTTGTTTAGAACATTTGGGAAGTTTTCCCCAACAATTTCTTTGAATACTCTTCCTAGACCTTTACCCTTTTCTTCCCCTTCTGGGACACCAATGAGTCTTATATTCGGACGTTTCATATTATCTATCATATCCCTGAGGTCCATTTCGATTTTTTCAATTTTTTTCCCCATTCTTTCTTTTATGCTTTCATTTTCCATTCTGTCATCTTCTAGGTCACTGATTCGTTGTTCAACTTCCTCTAGTCTTGTACTATGAGTGTCCAGAATATTTTTAATTTGGTCAACAGTTTCTTTAATTTCCATAAGATCATCCATTTTTTTATTTAGTCTTGCAATGTCTTCTTTATGCTCTTCTAGGGTCTTCTTGATTTCCTTTGTATCCTGTACTATGGTCTCATTGTTCATCTTTAGTTCTTTGAGTAGCTGCTCTAGGTGCTGTGTCTCTTCTGATCTTTTGATTTGGGTGCTTGGGCTTGGGTTATCCATATCGTCTGGTTTTTTCATATGCTTTATAATTTTCTGTTGTTTTTGGCCTCGTGGCATTTGCTGAACTTGATAGGGTTCTTTTAGGATTTGTAGACCAATTGAAGTCCTTATCTCTAAATTATCAGATCTACAGCTTCGTGGAGTACACTTTCTCTAACTAACCAGCAGGTGGCGTCCACGAGCCACCTGTTCTCCACAAGCCAGTTCTCCCCTACTTAGCCTTTTTGGTGAGTGGGGGAGTGAGTCTTGTGGGGTCCAATTGGTGTACCAAGCTTGTGTGTGTAGTTGGTGTTGCCTGCCCTGTATATGGGGCGTGTTTCTGGGCAGTCAGGGAGGGGGGGGTTGCCCTAACAATCAAATCTCCCTGGTGATCCTAGAGTTTTAAAGCTGCTGCAATAGTCTAATCCTTCAGTTCAGTCCTGCCACAGTTTGTCTCTGCCACTGACACACAAGTCCTTGGTATTGGCGTATGGCTCCTGAGACTTGCAAGTGGGCCCTTCTTCCAGGCTGTGCACCCCGGGTCCTCTGTTGACGGATGACTGTGCTATGTCACAGGTGAGTGCCGTCCCCCCAGGGCAGTTCTGGGCTGCTGGGCTGTGTAGGGAGGCTCTCAGTCTGCTGAAATGATGGTTGAATGGGGCTTTGTTAATTCACACTGCTCCACCTTCCCAACTCTGGGACAATCAGCTGAGGTTGCAGGGAAGGCTAATGTCCACGGCCAGTTTTGTGGTGTGTGCCTGTTATCTGAAGCACTTCCGTCACACTGGGTTGTCTGGGGCAGCTCTGGGCTATGGGACTGGCGATGGGCAGGAGTGTTTCCTGTCCACCAGGATGATGGCTGTGAGCGGACACCCCCCTTTTCTTGGGAAGTCGTGGTGTTTAGTGAATTTTCTCAGCCACTGGATTATTGCCTTTTGTCCCAGAGCTCTCTTAGTTCTGCTCTTGACTTGACCTGCCCAAATTGCAAGTCTTTGAAGCTTTCTGTATTGGGCTTCTTAGAGTAATTGTTTTAGAAAAAGAAAAAAGGATTAAAAAAAAAAAGGGCTGTCCTCAGAGATCTAATGGGTTATTGAAATGCTAAGAGACAAAGCAACCAGGGCCATTAAGGAAAGGTCCACAGGGCAGAGAGATCAGCTTTTCTTCGGGATTTGCATATGCACCTCAGGGCCTGAGCTCTGCCCTTCCCCTTTCTATGTTCACCAGAACTCCAAAAATCCTCCGCTTTTATTGTGGAGTTTTTCGTGTTGTTTTTTTTCTATGCCTGTCTCCTCTCTGCTGGGCTGGCTGCTCTCAGATTCTCTGGTGTCTGGTCTCAGTCTATCTATGGTTGGAGTTTGGATCAGTAGAATGAGTTTCCAATAAGGGCTGCCACTGCAGTTCTCCCTTCTCCTTCCCGGAGCTGACAGCCCCTCCTCCCATGGGACTGAGCCTGGCAGGGAAGGTCGCGGGTCCCCTGGCCGCAAAAACTTACAGATTTCGCTCATCTCAGCAGTTCCACGTTTTCATGAGTGTTGTATGAAGTATGCCCAAACTCAGATTGCTCTGTGGTGTCCAGTCCACGCAGTTCCTGGCTTTCTACCTACTTTCCTGGAGAAGTAACTAAAACATACAGCTCACCCTATGATACATCTTGAATAATTTTTGTGTATGGTGTGAGCGAGGCATTGATGTTCATTGTGTTTCAATACATTAATGGGTTATTGCAGCACCATCTGATGATGAGACTTTCCTTTACCCCAGTGAACTGCTTTGGTGCCTTTGTCAAAAATCAACTGACTACATATGTGTGTGTCTATTTCCTGAAAATCTATTCCATTCCATTGAACTATTTTCTATGTTTACCCAGTATCATTTTTTCTTAATAACTGATGCTTTCATAGCAAGTCCTGAAATCAGGGAATGTAAGTCCCCCAACATTGTCACTCTGTTTCTCCAAAATCACTCTGACTCTTCTAGGTCTATTTTCACAAAAATTTCAGAAGCAAGTTGTCAATTTCTACCAAAAATACCTTTGGCAAGAACTGCCATTTTTACAATACTGGGTCTTCTATTCTATGAACACAGTATATCTCTCTATTCAGGTCTTTAAAAAATTTTTTGCAAATTTTTAATAATTTTCACTGTATAGGTCTTCCACTTCTTTCTTTATATTCCTAAGTATTTTCTGCTTTTGATACTATTGTAAGTGATGTTTTTATTATTTTCCAATTCTTCCTTGGTGTATAGAAATAGAATTGATATTTTATATTGACCTTGTATCCTGAAAATTTCCTAAATTAAACAGAGTTTTGCTAAGCTCAAATAGATCTTTACAGATTCCTTAAAATTATTCTATGCACTCAATCATGCCATCTTTAAAGAGACAGTTTTATCACTTATTCCTCTCCAATATATATGCTTTTTCTTCCTTTTTTTTCTTTTCTTTCCCCTCTATCGCGTTGGATAGGACCTCTGGACCTCCAGTACACTTCCAATACAATGTTGAACAGAATTGGTGAGAGTAGACATCCATGCCTTGTGTTCTTGATTTAGGAGGAATACATTTATTATTTCAACATTGTTAGTTGTAGGTTTTTTATAGATGCCTTTTTTCAGATTGAGGAAGATGCCTTTTATTCCTAGTTTGTTGTGAGCTTTTATCATGATTAGGTATAAAATTTTGTCTAATACTGTTTCTGTATCTACCCAGAAGATTATACGGTTTTTTCCTTTACCTGTTGATGTGGGTTGAGTTTTGAAGGCTAAGGCATACTTGCATTCCCGGAATCAACCTGAGTTGGTGATGATGTATTACCCTTTTTTTACATCACTGAATTCTATTTCTCAATTGTTTGTTAAATTTTGGGGTTCTATGATCATGAGGGATATTAATGTGTAATTTTTACAGTGTCTTTTTAGTGTCCTTTCATGGTCTCAAGGTTATGCAGGCCTCAGAAAATGAGTTGGGAAGTGCTCGCTGATACTTTATTTCCTGTATTTGCTTATGATTAGTATTATTTCTTCCTCAAATGCTGAAAGAATTCACTAATAAAACCATATGGGTCTGGAGTTTTCTTTGTGAGAAGGCTTTTAATTTTGAATTCAATTTACTTACTAAATATAGAGCTATTTATATTTGCTTTCTTCTTGGTTTTATTCTTAGTAAAGTGTGCCTTCCTAAACAAGAAACACATCCATTTCATGGAAGATGGTTTTCTCTGTCTCTTACTGCTTCCCACACCCTATGAAAGCAACAGTCGGTGCCCTTATGTCTTTAACTTTTCCACTTCATTTGACAAAACCATATCCATTTCTCTGGGACTCTTTTCTTAACATTGTCAGCTCAATGTTATTTTTTTCTACTATGAGCTTCTTTAAGCCTTACTGATTTAATATTGTACTGCCCTCTATTTTTCATTATTATTCATTAGTTTATCTCTGAAAATAGATTATAGGACCCTAGAGGGCAGAAATCATATCTTACACTTCATTGTTCTCTACAGAATTTTGCATAGTCCTTTTAAACTCAATACAAATTTATGGAATTATTGATGTGTCCACTGTGGGGTAACTGAAACATCTATTGTAGATGAGCAGGGAAGTGTTAAAAATAATGATACTAATTAAAAACAAAGACAGTGCATGTCAAACGATACAGGAGTCAACCTAAATGAGTTCACAATGGCCAAAGCTGGGACAACTGGAGAAATAACATGATAGTATCGGACTATAAAACCCAAAGGTTACAATAACTATTCATGATTACATAATAATATAATTAAATGACTGAATAAATAAATAAATAAATATGAGAGAAAAGTCTTTCTTGCAGTATTCCAAATAAATATAGAAGGAATGCGTGAAATAGAAAATAATCAGAACACAGTGGTAACTGCTGCAGGCAAGTCACTGAAATGATTACTGAAATTAGTGGACAAAGCTATAGGATGAAACAGGAAAGTTCAATAGCCTCAGTGTAGTCCTCCTAAAATAAGTATTAAATACTGCGGTGGTTTAAACACATGTAAAAAATTCCTTAATAATCCTCCATCCAGGAAATGGAGCTTAATTCCTATTCCCTTGATTGTGTGTTAAACTTTGCGGATTGTTTAAAACAAATATAATATGGAAACAGTAAAGAGTAATTATAGTAAAATGTGCAGTCAGCATCTTAAACAAGTGGTCAAGATTAACATTATCAGTAAAAGTCACGTTCCTATCGTATGCCTCTGATGTGATGTGATGTGACGTGATGTGACGTGATGTAACATTATGTGACGTGATGGATGTGATGTGATGTGAAGAGCACGTCACTTCCTAAGAAGCCACACCCCTAGGTGAATGATGACAAAACAACTAGGGATAAAAAGAGAAATATTCTACAAAATACTGACCTACAAAGTACCTTCAAAACTGTCAAGGTCATGAAAGACAAGGGAGATACGAGGACTAAACGCAATGTGGTACCCTGGTTTGGTCCTGGAACAGAAAAAGGGCAGTGCAGAACAACTGGTGAAGTCCACATGAAGTCTGGAGTTAATGGTCCCGTACCGATGTTAATTTCATAGTTTTGATAAATGGTTACTTAACCGTGGTAACAAGGGTACCATTAGAGGAAACTAGGCAAGGAGTATATGGGAACTGTCTATATCATCTCTTGTGTAAACATAAAATTATTTCTAAATGAAGTTTTTTTACATTTTTAAGAATTTCCATTGGACCATTCCTCAACACATACCTATGGATTCACTGGAAGTCTATGTTCCTTGTGTTTATATTAATAATAGGACATATGCACTCATTTGAGAAATATATAAAGCAGTTTTGACTTTTAACTACAAATTAACAAATTTTATGAAATGGGCTGAACAAGTGCAATTTATTAGTAGCGGCATCAGTAATAGTCATAACAACTATTTCCATGAAGACAAAGGATATGTTAGAGAAGTAAATGATAAAGGTTGATATCCAAAAACCATTGTTACTCCAAAAGTACAAAACTATTTCACATTTTAATTTCTCAAGCAAACTGTAAATAAATGAGATTTATACTGATTCTTGACACCTCCAGCTCAAGATAGCCCACTGATCACATTAGTTTATCCCATGCCTTTCCAAGTTCCCATTAATAATAAAGCCAAGGATACAAGAGGCCATAAATCCACAAAAACAAAGAGAATAAAAATGGATAAAACACTCCAGCCAAACTCTGGAAGATGGAAATGAACAAAAGACTGATAAATTCACAACCTAGATACACACGGGGAGGGAAGATGTTCAAAAGAGCACAGAGGAGCTCTGGGAATCCTAGGGAAATAACCAGATTCCCAAAAAACACCTCAAACAGCAGGATGCCAGGCCATAATTACTGACTGTACACACAGAGTTCACAAATTTTCATTCTTATTATTGGAAAACGACTATTGATATTTGAAGTAATCTGGAAAGATGAAGGGAAAAGTTTATGATAAACAAACAAAAATTACCATAAAGGAAACATGAGTAATTCAGGGAATAGAAGAGAACTTTAAAGACTCTAAAACAAGAACAGGGTTCAACGAAAAAGGAACAATCAGAGAATAAGGAGAGTTTTAGAAAATTAAAAATAAAACAGTCAATTAAAATATCAACAGAAAACAAGAAAATATTGTTGAGTAAGTTTCCCACAAAGTTTTAAGGAAAAAAAAAGTTGAGAGAGATGGAAATCAGAAGGCCAAACTACTAATAATTCCAAGGAAAACAGAGGGGAGATAATAATCAAAGAAATAATTGAAAATAAATTACAATAAAAGTTCACACATTTTTAGAATGAAATGGCACATCAAGAGGTGAACACAATCAATGAAAAAAAGAACCATAACCAGAATTGTTTCAGTAAAAGATCCTAAAGATAAGTTTCTAAAAACTGAGAAAGGAGAAAAAAATAACCTACAGAGGGTGAAGAATCAATTTCTTATCAGCAATAATACCAGATACTAGAAAATATAACAGTGCCTCCAAAGTTCTGAGGGAAAATTATTTTTAACCTATAATTCTTGTTCCAGCCAAACCATCAGTCAAGTTGTTTTCAGATAAGCAGGATTCCAGAAGACTTACCTTCTACATGCCCTTTTGAAGATTCCTGAGGATGTACTTCAGCAATACATACCATTAGGTAAGAAAGAGGAAGACATAGCAGTGTAAGAGGCCTACATAGCAGTTGCTTTAGCCTGGGACAGAAGGAGGTGTTCAGGAAAACAGGAATTCCACAGATTCCATCCTGCATTACGATAAGTTAAAAGTACTTAATGTCATGAAGGCAGATCAGCAAAGAAAAATAACAGCAGTAAGAAACTTCTGGGAAAACAAAAAGCTATATAAAATAAGGATGCAATCATAGCATACAATTTAGCTCAGCAGTAAATAATACTTACATATTCATAATACTTTTTATTGTTTTTTAACCATTAGAATCAACCAAGAGACAAAACAGTAAAGTCTTAATATGGCTTTAGAAAAAGAACATAAATAGTATCAACTTTAATAACATAAAATTAAAAGTACGAATGAGATAAACTAGAAGGTATTAAAGGGAGAAGTTATGAAGAGGGTAATACTTTAATTTTGCAAAGTAAGAAGTCATTAGGTACTGTCTATAATCGATGGAATGGAAATAAAGGAATAAGCATATTATTTAAAGGTACATAGGTAATGAATAAAAGAACTAAAAATGGAGTTATATTTGGACTGGGGAGCTGGTAGTACAAATAAATTAGATTCCTACCTATTACAATGGTAAATCAACCAATAGTATCTAAAGTTGATAAATGAACAAATGGTGATTATTACATATATTATTTATATAATATATAATATGATATTATATATACATGTCTATTTAATCCAGCTAATATTATAATCCAACCAGTATCATAAATATATTTAGAGCTATAAAAATACTAATAAAAGTATAAACACAGAAATAGTTAAAAGAATTAAAATTTTTTCTCTGGTAGTAAGACTGGGGGTGGGATACAGGATTATAGCTTTCCATTTTTTCATTATAAGCCTCCTGTATTTTTTTCCATTTTTAAAACTATGTACATGCATTCCATTGATTTTAAAAATGTGCAATATGTATTAACACTTAAAAAAAACCTTCTGGACACCAATCAACTAGAATAATGCTTCATCACAGTGATGTCCCTCAGAATTTAAAGAAGATCCTGTTGGTTCTTTACAAATTAAAACACTACACTGGTAAGTCTCAAATAGAAATGTTAGCTTCTACAAATTCTACCCAGTGGCAGGGAATATCACAGAAATGTTTGAGAATACATGGCAATATAACTTACTGGGCTATTAGTTATCAAACAAGAAACTACTGTCAAAATATTTGTGAAAAATCCACTTGATGAGTAAATGTCTGCCCTCAAAAGGTCTCCATGATGGTATCTAACACATTTCAGAGAAAGAAGCACATTGGTCTCTTTAGCTCAGTAAAACATCAATGGGAAACTGCTTGGACTGGAGCCATCCTGAAATACCCCAATTTGTCATTTATTCACTCTGTGACTTACAATGAGCAAGATGACAAACTGCCCATCAGAATCAGGTCTGTGAGCCTACACCCCCAAGTTTCATTTCTAAGACACAATTACCCCACCCTCAAACATGACATAGGCAAACATCTGAAACGCAGCTGCACACTTGAAGTACTCCCCTTCTTGCAGGAGCTTTTAAAATGACTGCTGGCTTGCTTTTCTAAAGAACAACAACAACAAAATACGAGCTCTTTTTTATTTTCCCTTTCCTGAATCAGAATTCTCAAATAGCCGGTAAATTTCCAGACATATGTTCTCAGGGTTGGACAGTCCTAACTCCAACTACTCCTTAATTAGGGCTCAAAAAATTTCACAAGTAGTAAATAGACTTCAGACCTCTGTTGGAAATAATTTTGAAAAGGATCTATCTGTGTGTGTGTATGTGTGTATCTATCTAACCAGAGGAGGAAAAAGTCAACAAAATACTGTGTGACAGAACAATAACAACAAAAAGTGAACCATCTTCAAGTATTATAGGATTGCCTTATTGTGGGTGCAATCAGGGATTGAAGAACTTCCACTTCAAGCCATGTGAGCTTTTAAAGGTTTCAAGAATTGTTAAAGGGCAAGATTTTGCTGACCCACCAGCCTGCACTCCTGTTTCGCATACCTTTTCAGAATCACACTTAGTGATGTTGCTACTAACATTACATAACATTATCACTACCATGCAACCCTCTTAAGAATTCAAGTGTTTTGAGAGCAGGGATGTTGTCTGCATCCCCTCCGCTAGAAGACTGTAATATGTAATGGGTATTCTGTGGTTTTCTAAATGAATGACAACCTCATAATTCTATTGTAACATGCTCTGCACATTCTACAACATTCTCAGGCGTTCATCATCATTGCCGCTAGTCCACTTAACCTGTGCCTATCGGGGCCAGCTCCTGAGGCCTCTGTCAAAGTGCTCCCCACAGTTTGGGTCCTAAGACTGGACAATCATTTGAGTCACCCATACGTGAGGGGCAGAATAGTGCAGCTGTTCAGAGTAGAGTACAAACTCCAGAGCCAGACTGCCTGAGTTCAAATCCTGCCGCTACCACTGATGGACTGACTGCAGTGAACCTGAGTAAGTTATTTAGTCTCTCTACGCTCAGTTTTCTGGTAGGGAAACTGGTGATAATAACTGAGCCTAACTTGCAGGGATGCTGTGAGGATGAAATGGATTGCTATCTGTAACTCATTGAAAATGGGGCCTGGCTGACAGTAAGCACTAGGTACACTGCTGGGGAAGCTGTCACCCACTACTCCAGTTAATATAGGGGTGCAGACAAAAATATAATGAGAAGTAGCAATGTCCATACTGTGTGGTTTTTTTTTTTCCACTAATGCTATGCAAGTTTAAGATTACGTTTTATATTAATAAATTCCTCTAAAGTTTTCAACTTGATGCAGCATTCTACTATACGGGTAGTTCCATGAAGAGCCCAGTGAAAGTAAAGCTCAATAAGTGATGTGGTTTTGGATAAAATAAGGATACGAGCTGAGGAATTTCATCACAGAGACAGCCTCAGGCTGTCCATCCATTCTTTGCCTGTTTTTCAAAGCACATGGCTAAAAGTGTTTTCTTTCTTGTGGAGCCCTTTGAAAGTTACTTTGACATGAAAACCTTTTTTAAAATATAAAACACTTTTAACTTTTATTGAGATTCACTTTAGGAACATGACTTAGGAATATATCAGTTTAGACATATTTTTGGACAGTACTTTCATTCAGAACAGCTCAGTTTATGGATAATTGTACACATCGTAATTTGTGTAGTTATATTTATATTGATTCTTCGCTGAAGTAGAATTGAAATCCAAAAGTCAATTTACTTCAATATAAACATATCAGATTGACCTGAATTTCTCTGGAAACTTTGAAAGGAAAACCCCAAAACCCACTTCTGAACCACATGAGCTGTGAGCCAGACCTATCAGTCAGAACTTACTAAATTAGGCCAAGAGGTTCTCCTGGGAAATAGTAGTTTGCCAAAGAAATTCTAAAATTCCCAAAAATAAAGCATAAAGCAGTATGCCATCTCACTGATTCTTATTCATTCCTTTAAAGTGCTTTGGGAAATATTAGACCATTGGTTTGCATCATTCCACCACCCAAGTGGGTAAAAAACTGTCACCAGCAGCAGCTACTTCAAACTGCACTAATCTTCCAGGTTCATTCTAGGAGATCCAAGAGGAGAGCACTAGAAATTTCCTTTCCATAGGTGATCATGAAAATACCCCAGCGGCAGGCTCAGAAGTGCGAGTGTGTGTATGCACACTCATGTCTACAGGTTTATAAGGTCAGGCTGAGCTTCTCTATTACTAAGCAGGTCTACAAATGTCTGTTAGTCACATACAGTTACACACAAATCCTTCCAGAGTCACAGAGCCCAGGAAGCTAATTCTAACCTGCTTTTCTTCTGACTGTATTACATACTCCTAATTACACAAAACTGTTTGAGGCTCTTATACCATTTTGCAGATTTTCATCCAAAAATTCAAACCTATTCCATCCTGAGAACAAACACTGGCAAGAAGCACTCAAGTGATGAGTTAACAAAATGCAATAAAGAAAGTAACACACTGACATGGAAATGTCATGTGAGCTGCTGAATGGCATACAGCTCCAAAGTGTACCATAATATTTGGAAACACTTTGCCAATGAGCATATAATTGGCTAAAAGACATGCCAGCACTATTCCGGACATGTCTAAAATGCTATATAATAAAACCATTTACAAAAAAATTAAATGTAAGAAATATATATTTTAGAGAACTTCCCAAAACAACTTTTTATTCATTTCAGGTCAAGGAAACAACTATGATATTGTCAACTTTATTTGACCTTCATATTTTACTTGCTATCACTTGCATTTTGGCATGACAGTCAAATAAATCAGTCAATGAACTTGTATTTACTGAGAACCTGAGAATTATGAATCTCCTAGCTCAAATTGCTATAAGATATGTTCATGAGATAATAAGCATCTGTCCTTCTTTATGAGGATTATATATATATATATATATATATACACACACATATATATATTTAATGCAATTTTATTGAGATATATTCACACACCATACAACCTATCCAAAGTATACAATCACCAGCTCACTGTAACATCACATATTTGTATATTTGTGCATACATCCTCATAATCCATTTTAGAAATGAGGATTATATTTTTCCATCTATCCATCCATCCACCCATCCCTCCATCCATCCACCCATCCATCCACTGACCTGGTAATTCATTCATCTATCCATTTTCCCAACAAGTGTTAGTTAAGTACGTGAGATGCCACAAGTGTTTTGCCGAACGCCAGAGATCCTGGTGAACAAGAGAGAGTCGCTGCCACCAGAGTTTATGGCTTAGCTTGGGAGACTCACAGTTAAAGAAAGAAAAGTAACTGCAATGTGCGCTAAGTGCTAGGATAAAGAAAGAACTAACCCTTGGAGTGAGAGTAGAGGGAAAAGGTCATAAAAGTTCCTGGAGGGAAAAAGCATTTATCCTGAGGCCTTAAGAAAAAACTGTACTTAGTCAGAAAAAAGCAAACACACAAAGGGAGTTGGGAGACAAAAGGAGCAGCATAATTAAGTGCCCAGGAGAAGGGAGAGTAACATTCAAAAAGTGCAGAGAAGAAACTGGTGGTGTACAGAGAACAAGGAGAGGAGTGGCAAAAAATAAGATTGGAGAGATGGGCAAAGATTAGAACTATTCCTGTTTTTCTAAGATTCATCTTTTGCCCTTGATCCCTCTTGCATGAGAGTTTATAGTTTTAATAAATACCAAACAGGGTAATGCTAACAATACACCCTGAAGGAATAATAAATACTGTAAGGATTGTACCATTATTCTCAATGCAGATTTCTCCTTGCATCCCAGTTTATCGTCTGTAACTAAACTCAAGTAACTATCCATCATCTCCGCCAGGAAATTTTGGATAGCTTTTTAAATTAAAGGATAGATCAAGCATTGTGACCTTATCTGCATTTGTGATTTACATTTCTTTTATGAGACTTATGGTAATAAGGAACAACAACAACACAAAAATAATGAATACCTTTAAAATCAACAAATAAAAAAAGGAGAAAATCAGAAGTACTACTTTACATTCAAATAAAAGTACTCTTTTGGCTATTGATCACATAGTTGCAAAGATTTTTCAAAGGAAAATAAGGATCTCAGGACTGCAATTTCTCTTTAATTTAACAATGAAATGGTTGTACTGAAAACATCAAAATCTTTATGATATGCGTATATATATGCAATGCTGTTTATATTTAGATACATGTATATGTATGTGACTCTTTTAAGTGGCAGGTGTAGGAACAGTTATAATTAGCTTTATTCTTGTGGGTTAAGTAGAAAACAGTATCTACTTCATGTTCTCCTCTAGAGATGAAAGGGGAATTTAGGATTTTTAGCTCCTTTTCTTGGTGCATTCCATGAAAACAGTAGAACAAAATTCAATTCAAACCAGTTTCATATATCCTAAATTCCTAATTAAGATTTTTTTTTTCATTTTTAGTCTTAAATATTTTGCTCCATCACAATGAGTCCCTAAGGGTAGCTGCTGAATTTCTAAACCAGAGGCAAATATATTTTAGGAACGAACCATGTAAATGTTGATCCCTAGCACAAAGTATATTTTTTATCTTAATAAATTACAATCTGCTTCTCTTAGCTGTTCTGCTTGTCTAAATCCACTCCTCTCTTTTGGTTTCCTTTGGCATGTGAACTTGTAGCTGTTCCCAAACGCCTGGATTGAGGCAGGAGCGTGAAACAGCTGGGAGGGAGCAAAGAACAGCTGCCTAGCTGACCAGCCAGCCTCCTGGGCTCTCTCCCCACCCAGGCGCTACAAACCCTGGGCCTGTTCTAATCCACCCTGCACGCTCGGCTATATAAAATGATAGAAGGAAACCTACTGCTAGGCTGATGGTGGCTTAATCCGTAGAACTTTCTCCCAATCAGAGCAGTCTATTAAGGGGACTCTGCCTTAGAAAGTAGTGAATGCCCAATGCCTGCATCTGCGGCACACATGGACATTAGCTGGACAATCGATCTAGAAGCCTTAGAAGAGATAGGTGGTTTCTATGGAGAAACGCCGCCAGAGCTCCAGCTTCAGCCCCTACCCCGCACCCCCCACAGTGGTCTAAACTAACTGAGACTTCCTGTCCCCAGACTGTGGGGTGAGACTCCCTCGGTTCCACAGAACAACGGTCGGTTCACTGGCGCCTTTCAGATGCTCATCTCCTACAATCTTCCCAGCAAGGCAATGCCATTGTTCCTGGACAAAGAAAAGGATGCTCAGAGCAGTAACTGACATCCAAGGTTACCAGCCAGGAGGTGGCAGAGCTGGGACCAGTGCCTGGGTCTCCGGATCCCAGCGGGTCACCAGTTCAAAGCCCAAAGGCTTGAGCCTGCATGAGAATCTCTGAGGGTGATTTTTAAATGCATATTCTTGAATACCAGTCAAGAGCTACAAATTAGATTCTCTGAGTGTAGAGCCCAGAATCTGCATTTTAATTAGCTCCCTCGGAAATTCTTAGTCATATTAGAGTTTAAGAACTGCTACCCTAAGTCTTTTCTTCTAGCACTAAACTTTGGGAGGTTAGCAGTCTTTTTCTTTTTCATTTTATATCCATGGTTTTAAGTACATGTAAAGAAATTAATATTTACAGTATATAAATGAGTACTATCTGGACAGATTTAAGAGTCAAAGATTTATGGATATTAATATTTGCTGTTTGAATCACTCATACATCATCATAATGTGTGTTATGTATTGTCATGGTCTCAGGAATTAGTCAGCTTTTCATTAGAAATGTTCCTAGGATTTTTCAATTCGTTGTTTGAGTGCCTGTTATGAAAAAGCCATGGCCCTGACCCTCTTGGTCTCACATTTGTTATTTAACAAATGCTCATACAGAATTTAGTATATGCGAGGCCCAGGTAATAGATAAAAGTTTCCACAGCAACCTTATGCAGTAGATAATGTTATTATAATACTCATCTTACAGATCAGGAAATCCCTGCACGAGGAGGGTGAAGAGACTTGACCCATGTCACACTCGGGATGTGATCCTGTGCAGTCTGGCTCCAGAGTCAATGCATTAACCACTGCGCTATGCAAGATGTGCCACTTCCAACAAATTCTCACAACTGCCAGGAGAGCCCTGCTCCCCGGCACCTCCCAGCTGAGCTGGACGGCAGCACTCTCTGTTTCACTATCTCTCCACGACGTCCTGTGCCTTCCCCACCCCTGCACCTTCACTGGCTCTGTCCTCTCCTAGCGTGCCCGGTGTGCCCCACCCCCACCCTGTTCTTTGCATGACTAACTGCTCATCTGACAAATCCTGGACACTATCCCTCCAAGTTCAGCATGAACTGGGAGCCCGTGCTCTTTGCTCCAGGTGCCCCATGCACACCCGTCTCAAGGCATAATTACACTGAGCCAAGCCAGCAGAGTTACTCTTCCACAAGATACTGTAAACCCCCTAGGGTGACGTCAAGTCGTATGTATTTTCTGCAGTGAGCAGGAGCCCAGTAGATACTTGTGGAATAAGAGAATGGTTGAATATCAAGTAAGGAATGGTTATTAGCTTCATAGAAGAATTTACCAAGGGTTTGTAAACCCCTGCGTTCATTTACATATCATTAATTTCTTGACAGAAAGCCTGGAGGGCAGAAAGTTAAAGCCACAGCCAGTTGGAGATCAATCCAAATTTCAGATTAAAACACCTCTGAAAGTATAATGTAACTCAGTGGGAAACCTTCTATGGGATCTATGAAAACGTGAATTAAACACAGGTTTTCAGGGATACTTTTGTTGCATCGAGGGAAGGTGCACATATTAAGAGCACGTTGGCTTGGATGCTATAAATGTTTAAGCAGATGGGGGAAGTGGAGCTTGGCTTGTGAATTCAGTCTTTTCCTCTCCAGCTGGCAGAAGCAAGAAATTTTGAGAGCTCTGCTTGCCTGGCTACTGGGGGATCAAGTTTCTGTACTCCGCAATGACCACTGAAGCCATCTGGGAAAAATAAAATTCTTTTGCACAAGAAGAACATAAGGAACAATGAGGAATAAAAGAAGCTGAGCACATTGGTTCTTAGGCCTCTACATCTAGAAAACTAGAGCTGGTGTTTCATCCAGCTTGTTTTCTCAGAGGCTAGTTCACTCAAATAGAATAACCTACAACATATTCTACGGTCTTAGGGTAAGAATTTCTTATATGCCTAGAAAAGTTCCTGAGATATAATTAAATTCCTCAAATTAACAAGGCAGCCCCAAACACACAGAATATTAGCTTGCCCATCTTGTGCAGCTTCCTAAATTCTTGAGGCTGTGTACGTGTTAAAAGAGACTCCGTAATATTTTTCTTCCTTTTAAAAGAGATTTAGTTTTCCCTCACATCAAAGAAACTATATCAAAGAAATACAAAATGGAATTTGTGATTAGTAGAAAGAGACCTCATTAATTTTTCCCTCTAAACAATACCCTAAGATGAAAACAGGCTAAAGCCATTATGCTGTTTCAGTGATGGAGAGCTCAGATTATCATACGAATAAACAATGTATTTCAGATAATACAGGCTGCCGTGGACCTCGCAATTATATTTCACAGGGGAAAATATGCTATAAAGCTTCTGGCCTGGTTATTTAAGGAAACTGCCCTCAAGTTTTCAGGTCCCTACAAGTCTATGAAGTTTCACTGTATAACATCCATTTGAGACCATATTTTATTAAATAAAGCCCAGAGCACATCTTTGGCTACCCAAAGGTGGGTGCCTTCTGCCTACATAATGCCGGCGATAGGCTTGATCTCCAGAAGCGTGGACCAATTATCTTTGCTCTGTCCCAAAGTCACAGAGTGCCCTGTTACATCTTTTCAAAATGGGGCATATGGGACGAGTCAAAGAGCAGAGAGGTATGATTAAAGAGAGAGCGCCCTCCAAGCCAAGCCAATCTACAGAGTACCTTCTCCCTCAAGGAAAACTCATCAACCACTTAATACATTTTCCTCTTTTTAAAACCTCTTCTTTTTTTTTTTTTCCTCTCTTTCATTCAGTTAATTCTCAGGAAGTGCATTGTGAGAAATGGTCTAAGCCAATTTGATCATTCATCAATACTAGGTTTCTTCTGGTAACTGAGACCTGTAGATTGCGTCTCCCACAACATCACTACCAAATTCGGCTACACATGCAAACATCTGTTAGCAACCGGGCACAGAAACAGTTACGTAGTCAGCTCTGTGAGACCAGTGACGACCCTCCCTCTGTTCTACTTGCTGTCCCCAAAGCACTTAGCATCAAGAGTTCACTGGAGGCAGAAGTGATGATATTCCAATGCAGCAGTGAACTAAATTTTTAGTTAGTATAGGTCAGTCTCACGTGCAGGACCGTCCCAAACTATAAACCTAGAGTGATGTGCCAAAGGCAATTGGTTTCACCAGATTTGTTTCATTAGATTCTTATATTCTGTTCAGGCAATGGTATGGAATCCACAAATCTTGAACCCCTCTTATTTCTCCAATGAAAAAAGTGATTTTTAATTCTTTGATGACCAGATATAAAGCTAGGCATCGAAGCATATGGGCACCACCTCATGACTCTTTCAAATACTAGACAAACACCCCTGGGCTGAGTCTTCTCAATTAGGTGCTTCGGATATTGGTTTTACTAGTCTACATCTTTGGTTGTGGATCATTTAATACACACGCTCACACTCCACAGTGTCTACACTGAAGTGTTTAAAAGTAAATTACAGACAATATAATCAAGTGGAATCTCCACTCATTTTAACATTCTTTCATTAAATTTAGAATTGAGATTTGTGGTTCTAGGTGGGACATGACAGAAACCTTCCCCTACCCAAGTCAAGGTTTATTTCCTTACCATGGCATGTGAGAGGCTGAGACAAAGAGCATGGCTGGAGAACATGGAAAACCCATATGCCAGTTCCAGGTTACCATGAGTTTCCTTTTAGTTAGGAATCTTCGTGCTACAGTTTTCCAAAGAGATGTTGTTAGGACAACTGAGATCTGTAATATTTCATACCCAGACAACTGCAACAGGTTGGATTCAATTCAATTCAATAACATTACTATTCAATTCAATTCACTAACATTACTAATGCACTGTGTTTCTCCCAATGTCACCATCCAGCCTTGTTTGAAGCTGTATGGACCCCAGAAAAGTGTGCTCTTAAAGTTAATCAATTCCTGTGGGTGTGGACCCATTGAAGTAGGATCTTTTGGTGAGTAGCATCTTAAGTTAAGATGTGACCCACCTCATTCAGGGTGGGCCTCAATCCTCCTACTGGAGTCCTTTATAGGAGAATGAAAGTGAGACAAAGTGAGAAAGAAGCATGGATGCAGAAAGCTGAAGGCAAGCAAACCTGGAAGAGAAGGGAGAGACCAGCAGATGCCCCCATGTGCCTTGCCATATGACAGAGGAGTCCAGGATCACTGGCAGCCAGTCTTCAGGGAGAGAGCATTGCCTGATGATACCTTGATTTGGACACTTCCACAGCCTCAGAACTGTAAGCTTGTTAGCTAATAAATCCCTATTGTAAAAGCCACCCCATTTCTGGTATATTGCATTTCGGCAGCCTAGCAGACTAGAACAATCCTATGTATTACGTCTGAGCCATCAGCCTTCAGCACTGCATAAATTACACACCTGTTTAAAAAAAAAAAAAAAAGCATCTGCCTACTAATAAGAAACAGATTCTCTGGCCTACTAATAAAACCTCAACCTACTTCTATAGCTTGACTGGCTACTGACTTTGCCCCTGCACTTCAGCACAAGTTCTTTCCAATATCTGAAATGCCTTTCCACACACTCTCCAGAATCTACCCCTTACTACCTTTGAGATTGTGATAAGTTCATTGCCAATTTACCCCATAGCACCTGTGATGGTTTGAAGCTGTACATACCCCGAAAAGATCATGTTCTTAAAGCTATTCCATTTCTGTGGGTGTGGACACTTTGTAAGTAGGATCTTTTGGTGAGCAGGATCTTAAGTTGAGATGTGACCCACCTCACTCAGTGTGAGTCTTAATCCTCTTACTGGAGTCTTTTATAAGAGGATAAAAAACTGAGAGAACAACAGAAAAAAGCCCCAGAGACGTTCAGAGAGAAAAGCCAGAGAAGCTGAGAGAGGACACACAGAAAACAGAGAGGAAGCCACTGAAGCCAGAAGCTGGAAGCAATGAAACCCGGGAGAGAAGGGAGAGAACAGCAGACGTTGCCATGTGCCTGGCCATGTGACAGAGGAGCTGAGGATTGCCAATAACTGGTCTTTGGGGAAAAGATATCATCCTGATGATGCCTTGATTTGGACATTTTCATGGCCTCAGAATTGTAAGCTTGTAAGTTAATAAGTCTCCATTGTAAAAGCCAACCAATTTCTGGTATATTGCATTTCAACAGCTTTAGCAAACTAAAACAGCACCTGAACACTTGTCTGGCAGCCAGACACACCATGCCTGAAAAAGCAAAGACCAGGAGACACAAGACACAAGACAGCAGAGCCGATCCCGGGAGCAGGCCTTAGGTAGAGAAGGTACTTAGTCAGCAAGAGGAAGAACCAAGAAGAGAAAGCCTAAGGAATGCATTATCACACAACACCTTTTTGAAGTATCCTTCCCTGGCCTATGAGCCTGAAATGTTTCTTGGCAGTCCCAGACTCATACTCGAGGTCTTGCCATCTCCACAAGCTTCCTCTCCTCTCTACGTCCTTGACTTAGGCTGAGAAACCAGATGCAGATTGCAATTGATTCAGGGTCTCTCCTCGCCCCTCGTGATATATAGGACATCTCCATCCTTGAGTGTTCACACTGCTTTTTAGGTGTCCACTAATGTGTCTGCCTCCTGACTAGGCTATGAGTTTCCCAAAGACCAGCCTGGGCTTCATTCATCTTAGTGTCCCAGAAGCCAGCAGAGTACTTGGCCCATAGTAGTAAATGCTTTTAAAAACATTCGTCATAGTTGAATAAACACATAAACTCTAGATTAGAATTGTGACAACACCTACTGACTGACTGCCCCACTGTCTTAGTGATCCAGACTCACTGCCCTGATCCTGGTTAGTTCCTGTCCTTTTGCTAACTCTTCTCTAGGGGGTCAGAGTGAGCCTCAGAATCCCTTCCCTAGCAACCTCTGTGAGAAGGAACTCCACTGGCATTTCCCCTGGTTGCCTGTTGCATTCCCATAAGTGTAACAGTCACCCTGCACGCATGCAAGACATCACAATGTCCTAATTGCCTTATTACTAAATTCCCTGAAGCAAGAGGCAAGTTTGTTTGTTTTTATACTTCCATGACTATGTTTTATTTAAATTTTTTTAAAAATCTCCAATATAATTCACAAATACTGACTTATCTCCTACGATGTGCGAGCAACTAGGCTAGCTGGAGGGTCCAAAAAAGCAAGACATCAGCTTTCTCTTCAAAGAGTCTTTTAACTCAAGTGTGGAGGCAGGATGGATCCCCATGAACAAAAACATCATCAGCTGAGCTGCACAGACATAGGACCAGGCAGGCTTTGCTGTGGTGGCCATCAGCCAGGCGGAGAAGAGGGCATTTGAGGAGAAGGTGGACCCGAGAGGGAAGGCATAACGTACACACAGGGTTGGGGAAGACGCAGGAAGCAGGTCCAGGCCCCAGAATACCTCTCATAGCCTCAGCATCCATCATCAGCAAACAGGACGAGGCTAATGCTGGGGTCAAAGGTCAGGCAGCGGTGGGACGGGCTCCATGTCAGATACCACTATGATCAAGGTAGCTCAATGCCACGCACTGACTGTCACACCTTGGAATCAGTCCTTGCATCAACTCTCTCCTCTTTAGCTTGCAGAATTGAAAAAAAAAACAAAAACATGCAATTTCCTGAGCAAAATAGCTGATAAATCATTTAAACTTCTGGTAGCTTTTCGGTGTGGCATATTTGTATTGGATAAGAATAAAAAAGCGAGCTGGCAAAATCAGAGTTGCTAAGATCACCATGGATGAGTCCCAAATGGCCATCAGCTTTAGCAACACCTCAGAAGAGTAATTAAAATTCTTCTAGTATAATCATTTAGAGGTGAAGGGCACGACTATATGACACAGCAGAGCTTTCTGCTTCTGCGAAGTTAATCTCCAACTACACTTAACTGCATAAACCCAAGAGCCCCATCTTGTAGAGATTTAGTTTTAAAGACCTAGCAGAAGAATTCTAGACTACCCTCCTTTTCACAGATGCATTATAAGACATTAGTACAGGACTATGAATTTTAATCAAATTTAAGCTAAAGTGACTTTCTCCAATGCAGAAATCTATACTTTTTTTCCTTCATTATCTGCAAGGGTTTTAGCATCATCTACACAAATGCAACAGATCTTTTGTAACTTCACAGAAACTGTGATATTACTTCATAGAATTGAATTATAAAGTCTGCACCTACTAATTACACATAGAAAGATGACACAGCCATTCCCTTACCCTCTTTCATGCAATAATACCAGGGGAGGGAAAGGGGAAGAAAATCAACACTTACTGCTTACCTTATTTAATTTTCAGAACAACCCTGCGAGGTAGGTTTCATCACCTTCATTTTAATAGATGACAGAAGTGACGCTAAAAGAGGTTAAGTAATTTGTCCAAGACCCTGAAGCTAATAAGGGGTAGAGCTGGGATTCAAGCTCCATCTTGAGTCTAAAGGCTCATATGTCCTTGTTCACAAGAGAACAGGAGCCAAACACCTTGCTGGGTCCAGTGGATGATGTGGGACTGCAGGAAAGTTGGGGGGGTGGGGCAGGATGCAGTATGTAAAGAGACTACAACCTTTGGCTTCCCGTTTGCCCTGCCACCAAGCAGAGTGACCTGTGATATAAACACACATCACCTGGGTGGGGCGAGCAGCAGCAGAATGGTGCTCATCTGAACCAGGGGAAAGAGATGTTTGTCCCTCCACCTGGAGTCCGATGAAGCAAGAGTGAGTGATAAGTCATACGCTATAATTATGCCTATCAGCCGCTATGCTTTTAAAAAACAGGATTTGATGTGAATTATGTGTAAAGAAAGATAACTATCTGTCTAGATGATGTGGCTGTCTGAATTTATCTTGGTTGGCAGAGGCAGAGAAGGTGGGTCTCCACTGATTGACTTTGTCACTCTGCTCACTGATACCCCTACCCAACTGCACAAACAATATTATCCTGACTCGGGAGGGAGATGTTCTCAAACACGGTCCTCAAGGGGCCACAATATTGTGTGGGAAGACAGACAAACAACAGAAAACATTTCAGTGACGGTCAAGTATAAAACATACATAATCAATAATAATTATTTTAGGAGCCTAGAGGAGGGGGGGGTCCCAGCCTTCCATGAACTCAAAGTCCCACCTTCCCACCCCTCACCTCTCCTACCTCCAGTTCAGAAAGAAGCAGAAAGAACAAACTAGTAGGGCCGTGTTCTAACCCTTGCCATTCCCCAACTCCAAACAATATGATTTCTTCCAATTTAGACAAAAGGAAGGGAGGAAGGAGACAGGGCAGGAGGAGAGAAGGGAGGGAGGGAAACTCTTACACAGTAACTTCTAGGAATCTGGTAATGTAAGTTTACTTTGCCAAAAGCATAGTCTTTTCCTTAACATAGGGATACAAGAGGGCTTCTCACTATTTTCCCAACAAACCCCAGAAGAGCCTGCTCTGGACCACTCTCTCATGGAGAGCTGTTTGGAAAAATAAACATAATTTGACCTTTGTCCAGACCTTTTGCACGAGGCACACTGATTCCTTGTGTCTGGAAACAGGCTTTGGCCTATAATAAGAGAATGAGTCCATTCTACATTTTGGGGGTATATTACGGAAGGCACAAGTCAATAAATGCCAGTGTTTTGCTGACATCACCAATTGAACAATAAAACACTTAGCATCAAAGAGACATGCTCAGTTTTAGAACAATGAGATGGCCACCATAAGAAGATGTACGTGGGAGCAACCTGATGTGATGATGGATATTGTGTAGGAGATCAGAGGCCTGAAAAGAGAAGCATCCGGGACTGTCCAATGACTGATGTTAAAGGCTCATCGCAGGTTGCTTAATACTGACTGATCTGGATCCCATATCAGATTCTCTTTACCATGGGACCACTGACTATCCTTACCCCCAAGAGACGGGGCTGCAAAGTCACCCCTATATAGCTTACACACAAGTCAAGTTCCTTGGTGCCAGAGGAGTCTTGTCCCTAAGTCACAGGGGACTGAGTATACATCTGAGTCTTCTGCCCTCAAGTTGCAGTTTGTACCACGAGGCAGTCTGCCCTGGAAGGCCACTGCTGGGAGGAGACATGAATAGAAGTGTGAGTGTAAAGATGGACTGAAAATGTAAATTCTCCAACACTGCACTTACATGCTATTACGATGATGGATTTGCAAGCCAACCTCCTCTACTAAACCCAGAGTTCCCTGCAGTGTGGGGCTCTGTCCTTGAAACCTAGCCCAGTGTTCAGCAGACAGCATGGGCTCAGTATGAGCTGGCTGAATACATGAAAAAAAAAAAACAAAAACAAAAAGTGTTGCAAGTCAGAAGAGTTACCCTCAACGAAAACTAGTGTTTTAAAGCTGCTGTGGCATTCACGAATTTATATGACACCACGGAGACTGATTTGAATAGAATCATAAATTGAACCAAATCCAAGAGTCTGATGATTTATTTATAGACAAGAGCATTTGGGCAGGACTGTGGATATGGAGGTGGGTCCATTTTTCTGATAAGTTGCAGGCTGATGCTCATTGATAAATACCTCAGTCACATCCAATTCTTGAAGTATAAGGAAACAGTCTATTTAAAAATAGGGTAATTGGGAAAAAAATTGAGTCTTCCATTAGCTAGATTCAGATAACTCAATATTTTACGACTAAACCACAGAGATCTAGATTACAAGGGAATAGCAATTGCTTTGAATAAAATACCATTCTGGGTAAGCCAGTATTGGCTTAATGAGATTTTTGTGTACCGGGCTTAATAAAAAAATTGGATTAGTCATTTCGTACAAATATGGTAGAGTTGATGAATTACTCATAATGAAGGAAAAAAACCTCTAATCCATTTTAATAATTCCTTCATTTCAAAATACAGAAATTCACCCTTAAGCACACAAAATCCTAGAAGATGAAACAGGCCCAGATAAATGAAGTGAATTGCCAAAGATGCATTGCTAATTAATAATGAGAATAAGATTAAAATCTAGGTCTCCAAACATCTTGTCTAATACACCTTCCACCACATCAGTGGTTTCCAAACAGGGTGCTGGAGAAAAACCCCCAGCACAGGCACAGGACGACAGGGAGGCACGGCAGGCAGATCTCCACTGTTTGTGTCATGCTGACTTTTCATGGAGACCCCACTGCAGAAGCACTGTGCTTTAGTTTCCAGATTTGCAGATTTCATGCCATTAAAAAAAAAAACAAACAAAAAAAAAACCCAACTGCTATATATAGTAATTGATCATCTTTTCTTAAGAGAAATTTTAATATGAAAAATATTTGGAAGGACACAATCTCAGAATAAATGGAGTTTTACATAAAACACAACACTCTCCCACATTTTTCTCATTTTGCAATGGATCACAGAAAAACCTCAACACGCGAAGTCACCGTTAGTAGACCTGCATTGGACAACTAATGGTTTTGCGGAAAGAACGTAGAAACTGGGTCTCAACCACATCACAGCAGCAATGTATCCTCGGGTGAGTCATTTTGATCTCTGGGTCTGTTTCTTATTCATAAAGGTCGATAATAATTCCTGCCCCACCCACTGCAAGTGCTGTTCCTTTAAACAAATCCAGTTTGGTTTGTCTCCAAGTGTAACCTCAAGACCACCTGACCCACGCCAGATGAGATTCTCTGGAAACAGGGTCCAGTTCTAAGAGGTCCAGATTAGAAGGCAGGAAACCTGGGTTCATATTTTTTGAGTGATGCTTTACAATGTCTGTTCTAATGGCCACAGACATGGGTGGTAAGATTACAAGTGTAAAAACCCGGTAAAGAGCCACAAGAAATCTACAAGTGGAAGAGAGGAGAACAAGGCAAAAAGAGGCGAGAGCAAAAACTGGAATAAAGAGAACATTTGAGGGAGGCAAATCAGTTAGTCTCTCTTTTCCCATCTGACAAACGAGGATTGTGAACTAGATAGGTGGCCTTTTAACCCCACCCCCACCCCTTTCAGCAGCTAAACCTTTCTCAGGCAAAATCTTTCGAGGAAGCCAAATCTCTCAACCAAAGCAGAGCTGCTAAGTTACAAGTGGCCAGGAGCCCTGTCCTTTCCTTCCTCGTAGCCTCTGAGGCACCCGTATGTTAGAACATAATTGAACTACTTGATCTCTGAGGTATAATTCTGGCTCCAGAGAAGTTAAGTCTAACCATTAGTCATGAATCAATGCCACAGAATAGAATCAGCGTGGAATATGTAGCCCCTCAATCACTGGACCTTCCTCCTCGATCAAGTGCTTCATGTGTAGGACATCTTAAATGACATGACGTACAACAGACACAATCAATGAGGAAACCCTTTCAAAAAATGTATATTCATTACTATTCTTCACTTAACACAGAGATTCTAACCCTTCTTTTTTCATTGTACCTATGGAATCTGTCCCTTCCTTTCCATTCCCCATGGCCACAGCCACAGCGTAAGTTTCAGGAAGCTCTGTGGGCCACCCACTTGCCTTTTTCACATTATCTTGATCTTCAGATGCCTTTAGGGAACTTCAAGCTTTCTTACCAACTCACTGTTTTGCTAATGACACCTGAAATTCCAACGGTGATCAGGTTCAAGTTCTCACCCCATAGTCTAGACAGAGACACTTCAAAATGAACTCCCAACTGCTCACACTCTCTACTAGCTCCTTCCATTGTCAAGCAAATTTGTCTAGTATGCTTCTTGGATCGCCAGGCTCCAACCTCTTGCTCCCTGCCCTGGACATGCCATCTTCTCTGAGTCCCATCTTGGTAGACAGCAGACTCCACCATTCACCTCAGAGCTGAGGCCAACTTCTTGGAGACATCCTTGACACGATGACTTCTCTCACATCCCCATCCAGTCACTGAGTCCTGTCAAACATGTCTGAAATATGGCCATTCCTCATCAGCTCCACCATCACCCCTTCTTGGTTCTCCTTCCATGTTTCCCCGTGCTCAGCTCCCTCTGCACCAGCTACCAGGCCTGCTTGCTGTCCTCAAATACATCAAGCACACTCCAGCTTCCCGGCCTTTGCACATACCGGTTTCCTCTGCCTGAAAGGCTCTTCTCCCAGATAGAATTTTGTGCAGGTATATCCCTCTTTTTCACTCACATTTCTGTTTAAATGTCACCTCTTCAGAGAAGCCTTCCCTGACCACCCTATTTAAAGTATTATTTCCATTACCTTATCTTTAGGCTGCTTTATTTATTTATTTTTTTTCATAACATCACTGTGCCAGTTTGGATATATTATGTCCCCCAGAAAAAGCCATGTTCCTTAATGCAATCTTGTAGGGGCAGACATATTAGTGTTGATTAGGTTGGAACTTATTGAGAGTTTTCCATGGAGATGTGACTCAATCAACAGTGGATGATGACTCTGATTGGTTTGTTTCCATGGAGGTGTTGCCCCACCCATTCAGCTTGGGTCTTGATTAGTTTACCAGAGCCCTATAAAAGTTCAGACAGAAGGAGCTCACTGCTTGCTGCAGCTGAGAGACATTTTGAAGACGGCTATTGAAAGCTGATATTTTGGAGAACACCATTTTGAAATGCAATCTGGGAGCAAGCAGACACCAGCCACCTGCCTTCTCAGCTAACAGAGGTTTTCTGGATGCCAGTGGACTTTCTCCAGTGAAGGTACCCTATTGTTGATGCCTTACCTTGGATCCTTTATGGCCTTGGGACTGTAACTTTGTAACCAAATAAACCCCCTTCATAAAAACCAATCCACTTCTGATGTTTTGCAAAACAGCAGCATTAGCAAACTGGAACAATCACCAAATGAAATTCAATTCTATATACATTAGTTTGTATGCTTTTTTATCTGATTCCCCTCTCATTAGCTGTTCAGTTCTGTGGGGTCTGAAGAAGGACTTTGTTTTTGACCCAGTATCCCTCATGCCTAGAATAATACAGAACACTTAGAAGGTGTTCAGTAAATATTTTTTTTTTTTTTATATCAGTAAATATTTTTAATCAATCAAATAAAAAAATAGCTCCCCAAATTTGACTTTGTTTTTAAGGACCTCATTTCTTACTCATTTACATGTAATGTTAAACAATGTATATATATTTTTTGACATTTCAAAATTATATTTTGTTTACTTTTTAAAAATTATAAATGTTAGCATGGTATTGCAAACCATGAAAAGCAGAAACAACAAAAACATCTACAATAATGCCACTACCACAAAATAAAACTGTTATGTTTGTATATTCCCTTTTAGTCTTTTAATATTTTTGTTAGAAATTGTAGGTTTATAGAAATATGCATAAAGGGTTTAAAATGCAGAGCTCCCACATACCACCCTATTGTTAATACCTTGCATTAGTGTGGCACATTTGTTACAATATATATAAGAGAACATTTTTATTATTGCACTATTAACTGTAATCCATTGTCTACAATAGGGTTCACTGTGTTGTATAGTACTATGTTTTTCCCTTTAATTTTTATTCTAGTAACATATTTACAACCTAAACTCCCCCTAAACTAAACTCACATATATAATTCAGTGCCTTAATTACACTCACAATGTTGTGCTACCATCACCACCATCCATTTTCAAAACTTTATAATCAACCCCAACAGAAACTTGGTAGAAATCAAGCATTAACTCCCCATTCCCTACCCTCAACCCATCCCCCAATCTAGATTCTGACTCTATGACAATGTATATTTGTATTCCTGAAGTCAGGTGATGTCTTCTCGATCTGCTCATAATCGTTTTTACTTATTGTGGATGATGTACATCTACAGAGAAGAGGTGACGCTGGTTGGTTTGACCAATGCAATGCTCTATGCAGGTTTCAGTCCTAAAGTTTTTTGAGGATGATTAAGAAACAACACAGGGCACTTTGGGTATCACTTTTCTTCCAATAGCAGTCGACAAATGGTACAACTGCTAATTAAAAGCATACAATGTTGCCTGATTATGAATAAAATGCCCTAGCTCACTGGAGCATAATTCCTGCAGCCTTAGTGGAGAATTAGCTAACTTTATTAAAGATTTGGAGGACTAGTCACTTTTTCATCATCCTTTAATTAAAACCTCTATATCTTGCGCTTGAAAGCCTTTGTTTCTTACCCAATATTTTCATTCTCTATTCTGACCTTGAAAAACCAGGATGAAAAATAGTACAAGCACAAAAGTTCCTAAAAGAGCTTTTCATGCTGTAATAATAGAAAAGCACAGTTTTCTAAATTATTGAAAAAATAAGATTTTTATGTTCTTTGAACTAGAAGGCCAAGAAAAAGAAAAGAAAAGCAGTGTTGAGCAGAACATACTGGATTTAAAGGCTGTTTTATATTCTAAAATGAATTTATGTTAAATATACAATTTCATTCCATCTTCTTACACTAGTTGAAAGATACGATATAGTTCAGGGGCACCAGTTCAAAATCCTGAAGTGGAAAGCCATCCAGTTTCAGTACAGCCTACTTTACTTTCCTCTTAGTTTGGAACAGTTATTTGCTCTGATGTTCCAAAGCATAGCAGGACATAACCTCCCCTCCATCTCTGTCCCCTCCCTTCCCACAGACCCAAAGAGAAGGGTGTCCAGAGCAGTCCCTGACTAAGTGTTTAAGTGAACTAGTTATTTAAATAATATTAGCTGGGATTTATTGGGTTTCATGTACCAGGCATTGTGCAACGCGTGTCATACCCACCATATTCCAACTCCCATTTAGCAGATGAAGAAGCCACGTCTTAGCTAAGTTAAGTTAGCTCCTGAAGATCACAAGCTAGTAAGGAGCACAGGCAGGATAAAATCCAGGCTAACTTCATGACCCCTACATAAGACTACACTAAATTCCATAAATACCCTACTTGTGGACCTCTTCTCTAAAAATTCTACTAGATACAGGCAAGGAAAACCTGCTTGATGTTTTTATATTGATTTGGGCACCTATATTTCTAAGTCCTTTCATACAAATGAGTTCATTATGCAGCTAATTTCAACCCCACTGAGAAGACATCTAGAAATGATATACATCATCCCTGTCACTGAACTTAGCCTGATGCATCTTGCAATAAAAATAAACTAATATTATGTATGTGATAAAGAATCTGAATGACAGAAAGCAATAAAAGAGCCAGCTCACTTTCTATACCAGAATTATTATTTGCAAGATTAAAATATAAAGACACCTGAGTTTATCTGTTCTGTGTATGCTATTTGAGTCTCATTAAGACTATGTTTCTAAATATTGTTTTCAATATTTCAAACATCTAACTAAGTAAACAAATGCAAAGTGAGATGAGGTACTCTTTGGAAAATCATAAAATTATAGAGTAGAGTAGACTTCTATTATAATTCAATTTTCACTCAGTCATAATTTTCTCAAAGGGTTTCCTTGGGGCTGAAACTTTCTAAGCTTGATTTCAGCTCAAAACCAACTGTTTTGATTCACTTGAATTTGGCAAAGATTCAACTCAACCTTTTTTCTCTTGATCATAGGAGCATATTTCACATAAAAGTACATCAGGCTTAATCTTCTTTTTGTGGATGTAGCCTCTGACAGACTTCAGGGCCCACCCTGCTTCTGAATTCTTGAGCACTTAAAACAATTATTTAAGTAATGTAAATGGTACAGAAGATTATAGAGATGGTACTTCTTCGTCCCCAAAGAAGTCTTACCTCTTGCACAGCGTACCTCCTGGTACACAGTTTTTGTACACACAGGGTGACTATATTGGTCTGGACACTAGAAGTAGAACTGTTGGATAGAGTGGAATATGTGTATTAAGTCTTAATGTATACTATCAAACTGTCTTCCAAAAAAATTTGTGCTACATAATTATCATTTCACTGAAAGAGTGTGTATTCCTTATATTTACCAATACTGAATACCATCAATCTTTGAAATTTTTATCAGTATGTTGGATATAAAATCTTGTTATTTTTAATATAAAACCCCCCAATTATTATTAATTAAGGAGTTGGAGTATATTTTTGCCCGTTTTTAAATTCTTTCTCATCTCTTGACCTTTCTTGAATATTTATTTTTCATTTTGCTATGGTAGAGCTATAAGTTATTCTTTTATTGAAGGTTTTGCATGTTTAAAACTAATTTATTTTACCCTCATGTTTGAGAATTCTATGTTCAAAATAAATTTCCATGAGCCTTTTGCTTCACTGTATTCTAGAACCCAAAAATAAGTTTGCCAACATAATACTCTTTCTTTCTTAAGTAGATTTTTTTCCTCCTCCTGGAAAGCAGTTGGGATTTTCTGTTTATCCAGAATTCTGAAATTTCATCAAAATGCACCTAGGTATCGGCTGTTTTTCATGCACTATGTTGGGAAATTGTTTGACAAGAAATCCCTCTTCACCTTAGAGTAATTATCTTCTATTATTTCTCTTATAATTTCTTTGATAATTTCTTATATATCTATTTTCTCTGTTCCCTTATTCTAAAACTCCTCCTGGTCATTAATATTTGGCCTCTCAGATGGATTTTCCATGCCTCACTTTTCTCTCACATTTTCATTCTAGTCTCATTATTCTTTGCTTTGGGTGAGTTCCTTAACTTCCCAAATCACCAATTCTGCATTCAGTCTTATGCATTCTGTAATTCAGTCATTCCATTTTTTTTTTTTTTTCTAAATTTTGAAAATTACAGTTTACTTTCCAGTATCTCTTTCTTGTTCACTGACTCTAACATTTCAATGTCCTCATTTTTAAATCTAAGCACTAATGTTCTCTTATATTTGAAATACGTTTTAATGAGGCTAGAGCATGCAAAAGCTGACTTTGAATCTATGGGAACCCTAGGTTGCTTGAGTTCAAATTGCTTAATGCAGAATTTTGTGACATTGCCTAACATTATTGTGTGCTTATCTAAATAAAGAACTATAGCAATAATGATAACACTAGCTAATATATGTTGAAAATTTCCTGAACGTTCTAAATATTTTACCTGCATTAGCTCATTCAATCCTTATAGAAACCCTGTGATTGAAGTTAGGGTGACTCTCCTTTGCACATGCAATGTTTTAATATTCATCTAATATCTCATTGACATGTCAGCTAAGGCTATTCTGGAACACACAGGAAGTTCTACACAAAGCTTCCCATGTTCACATTATTTAAAACAACACCTATCAGCTCTCATAAATCACCTGGTTCTAAGGAAGTTACAAGCTTGATAGAGATATGGCTAAGAACTGAAGCATATATAATCAGAAGAGACAAGACACTTCAGAGATTTACTTTATGGTAGACAGAGTAAAATTTCCACCAAAGAATCAAAGCTGTATAAAAGAAAGATGCTGCTGCTAGTCAATTATTTCCTATTTACTGCCTCTGATAGGAATCTGCCTGGTTGTAATCCCACAGAGCCTATCTGTGATAAAATGCCCTTACCTAGGGCTCATCATACAAATGATGACAAGGAGTGACAACTACATGGCTTAGGAGATGGATGCAGGAAAAGGCTAATGAGCAGAAATCTCTTCTATGCTGACATTAATGGAAGACCAGGATTTGAAAATAGTTACCTTCACACTGAGCTCTGTGTGGAATGACCCAGGTTGAGAATGATCAAAGGTTAGAAGAGTGCAGTTGTAGCAGCAATAGCATAAAGTGAAACTATGCCTAAACTGAAAGTACCTCTAGCTATTTTTAAATCTTTAAGGACAAACAGGAATTTGCTAAACCATTAAAATCAAATTAGCATGATTACAGATGTAAAATTGTTAGCCTATTGGGGAGATGATTGCATTCTTTAAATTCGGTCAATGACAAATCTCTGTTATTCCCTTTTAGGAAAAGATTACATGAACTATATCATTGGACACCAGTTACATTAAACAATTCAATTCAACAGGAGCCAGAATTTGTACCAGTAATAGAATGCTAATATTTTATATATAATTAGAATGAAGCTTCTTAGCTGTGTATAATCTGGGAAAGTTCCTATGAAATAAGGAAGTGCAAAAACAAAGCATATTACTCTATGAAAAATACTATGCAAACTATAAATACAAAGGAACAAAAACAAAGGAAAAAGGAGAAGTAAAACAGTATTTTAGGGTAACTGGAGTGTAAGAAATTTTTAATTTTCCTTCATTTTGATAATGTTTAAAGACTGAATAAATCATAACTTCATTCTGTTTTATTTTCTGCAGTAAATCCAATCAAACAAACAAACAAAAAAAGACAAGAGAATGACCCGTAATTCTTCTCAGAGATAATATTGTTGTTTAATTATTTTGGTATGTATTTTACCAGTTTTTCTGTTTATCATAAACAATTTTTAGTTTTAAAATGGGATAATTTTGTTCCTTTATCACTTAACAATACACTGTGATTTTTTCCCCACATTTAAAAATGTTCTTCTATCACAGTGGTTCACAAAGTATAGTCCACTGACCACTGGCCCCTAAGTGTCCCTCAGATTCCTTTCTCACAGTCTGTGGGGTCAAATGTATTTTCATAATAATACCAAAACTTTACAGGCCTTCTTCGCTATGTTGACATTTGCCCTACTGTTGGTGCAAAAGCATTTATGGGTAAAACTGCTGTGGTCCCAAACTGTACCAGCAGCCATTGCAGATTTAACAACACACACTCACAGTAACAAAGCATGCCAGTTTCTTTTTAAAATGTCCTTCGAGAAGCAGTAAATTATTAATTTTTATTATGTCTCAATCACTAACTGCATTCCTTTTTTTATTCGGTGTGACAAATGAGACGTGCACATAAAGAACTTCTGCGACATACGGAAATACAATGGCTGTCTGGAAGAGAAGCAACTACTGATTGTCAGAACTGTGAACTGACCTAGTCATGGAACATCATTTTCACTTGAAAGAATGACCCACCGGCAAACTATGATTATTCAGACTTGGGTATTTTATAGACATTTTCTTGAAAACGAACAGGGAATCAGGTGACAGTATCTGTTGCTGATAATGAGACACTCCTTGTGAGATCAGTGGTGATACGAAGCTCTTTTTTTATATTGTATAGTGAAGACTGTTGGCATTTAGATCTATTTTCCAAATGACCAATTCACAACGTTATAAAATCATGCAAGTGTAAAGACTAATTTGAAGTTCAAGCTAGACCAGTGGATTTTAATGAAAGAGAGTACACAGTTTCTTGATCTTGTTTCAGACTCCCAGTGCACTACCCTTTATGACAACAGCCACTTGCTGAATTTTGGTTGGCAGTATCAGAGAACAATATCCACAATTATCTGAAAGGGATAGTAAAATACTCCTCCATTTTAAAACTAGGTATCTGTGGGAGGATGGATTTTCTTTATACCTTCAACTGGAACTTTTATCATAACAGTTTGAATACTTAAGCAGGTAAGAGAATCCAGAAGTCTGCTATTAAGCCAATTGATTGAGATATTAGATTTGAAAAAATATAAAACACTGCTACTTTACTTACTAATATTTTTTAAACATAGCTTCTTTTAAAAAAATGTGTTATTTATTGTATGTTAACATGTAATGGGTTTGTTATTTTAAATGAATAAATATATTAAAATCTCTAATTCTTTTTAATTTCTAATACAGCAAATAGTTGATAGGTATTTCCACAAAAAGGAAAGTTCTTGGGTCACTCAATAATTTTTAGAGTGTAAAGATGTCTTGAAACCAAAAGTTTGGGAAATACATAGAGGTCTGTGCTGGTTTGGATCTGTTACGTACCCCAGAAAAACCAAGTTCTTATAATCCAATCTTGTGGGGCAGACCTATTGTGGGTGGGACCTTTTGATTAGGTTGTTTCCATGGAGATGTGACCCCACCCATTCAAGGTGGGTCTTAATCCACTTGCTGGAGTCCTCTATGAGAGGATAAAAGGCAGAGACATTTTGGAGAGTGCTCGGAGTCAAGAGAAGCTAAGATATGTAATCCAGAGTTTGCCCCAGAGAAAAGCTAAGAGAGAAGCTGACACAGCAGCCCAGAGACATTTGGGAGAAAGTGATGGAAACCAGAAGCTAAACCCAGGAGAGAAGGATCAACAGAGCCAGCCATGTGCCTTCCCATGTGTCAGAGGAACCCTGGATGCCATCAGCCTTTCCTCAAAGAAGGTATCTACCTCTTGATGCCTTAATTGGGCCATTTTCATGGCCTTAGAACTATAATTTTGTGAACAAATAAACCCCCATTGTAAAAGCCAATCCATTTCTGGTATATTGCATTCTGGCAGCTTTAGCAAACTGAAACATGGTCTTTTTCTTCGTTTCTTTTTTCTTTTTAATGGATATGGCTTAATTTCTTTAACCCAAGAAAAACAACTAGTATGTAAATCCTAAAGGTCCCAGTAACAGGTTTGCATCCAGAGAATAATGATCCGATTCTGGAGCTGGAGCTACTACTTGTAGTAATCCACATCCTTGCCACAGAAGTAGGGCGGACAGAAGACAAGGACTGAAAGCTATGATTTCCTCACCCACGTACAACTGCCTTTGTTTGCCTACTTAGTTTTTCTCTCTTTCCAATATTTTGTTTGATTTGCCTAGGAGTTCCACAGAAATATGTCAAGAGAAGTTGAATTACAAATTTAGTTCAGCCAGTCAAATGGTAGTTTCTTTTAGCTCATTTTAAGTTTCTGGTATTTTCCTCATTTTCTGTGATACTCAGATTGGAGTCCTGAGCACCTTAGCTTTGCTACTTCTGACCCACCCTCACCCACCTCTCACTCGAATCACTGGGGAACTTGCATGGCACCTAACCAATTAGATAAACTCTCATTTAAAGCAGACTTTTTTTTTTTAAACAAGGGTAAGATATATTTACAATACTAAGAACTCCAGGCCCAGTTATCTGTTTGGTAAATCTGGATGTTCTTAAATCAGGACTTGTCTATACTAATTAATTCATTTTTTTTTCTGAATTACTCTCAAATAAAGAACCAAAGTCTGCCCAGAGTCCAATGCATATAAATTCCATAAATGTGGTTCTCTCGTGCATTAAGATTACTTTTTAACAATTTAAATATATACAGAGTTAGCCTCATTAAACTCAAATGATCTCTGGAGGCACTACCTAAGTAATGTTAAATCACACTATATTCCTTAAAATGTATTCTGAATATGACTCCCAGGGAGGAATGTAGACCTGGCATCGCGGGACGGAGAACATCTTCTTGACCAAAAGGGGGATGTGAAAGGAAATGAAATAAGCTTCAGTGGCAGAGAGATTCCAAAAGGAGCCGAGCGGTCACTCTGGTGGGCACTCTTATGTACACTTCAGACAACCCTTTTTAGGTTCTAAAGAATTGGGGTAGCTGGTGGTGGATACCTGAAACTATCAAACTACAACCCAGAACCCATGAATCTTGAAGACAGTTGTATAAAAATGTAGCTTATGAGGGGTGACAATGGGATTGGGAAAGCCATAAGGACCACACTCCACTTTGTCTAGTTTATGGATGGATGAGTAGAAAAATAGGGGAAGGAAACAAACAGACAAAGGTACCCAGTGTTCTTTTTTACTTCAATTGCTCTTTTTCACTGTAATTATTATTCTTGTTATTTTTGTGTGTGTGCTAAGGAAGGTGTCAGGGATTGATTTAGGTGATGAATGTACAACTATGTAATGATACTGTGAACAATCGAAAGTGCGATTTGTTTTGTATGACTGCGTGGTATGTGAATATATCTCAATAAAATGAAGATTAAAAAAAAAATGTATTCTGAAGTACTTAGGTATTTTCATTGTCACAGAGGCATTTCAGCACCCATTTTAAGCAGCCATGCTGGAAGCCTAACGAGAGTAGATCTAAGCAACATTTCAGCCATGTAGGGCTCTAAAGATGTGACTACCTGGAGCTATAGAGCCTGTGATTTATTGTGAAATAAGCACAGGAATCCTTTCGATGATTTTTCAAAAGCAAGCATTGAATTTGTTCTCCAAAAAGCATCCTTTCCTGCTTTCTGTTTTATAAGTCAACACAAACAGACTCTGGGTTCTCAACAAAGAGATGATTCTCAAATCGTAAAAGGGGAATGTGTACTGAGTCCCTTGGATCCCTCCCAACCTCCTTTGGGCCTAGGATGATGGATGTGGGACACAGGCCATGTCTGCTCTCAGAACTAGGCCCCGTGGGTCACATACATTAAATTAAAAACTCCTCCACTACACTAAGGTAAACTTCATCCTACTAGGATGGCTAGAATCGAAAAGTTAGATGATAACAAGTGCTGACAAGAACGTAGAGAAATTGAACCCTTATACACTGCTGGTGGGGAATGTAAGAATGGTGCAGCTGTTTCACCAGTCAGGCAATTCCTCAAATGATCAACACAGAATTACCATATGCACCCAGCAATTTCACTCCTAAGTATAGACCCAAGAAAAATGAAACAAAACATACACTGAAAAACATGTAATGAGAATGTCCATAGCAGGATTAGTCATAATAGCCAAAGGCAGAACAACCCAAATGTTAATCACCAGACTTATGGGTAAACAAATGTGGTACATCCAAGCAATGGAATATTACGTGGCCATAAAATACTATGGATACATGTTAAACCTTGATGAACCTTGAAAAACATCATGCTGAGTGGAAGAAGCCAGTCAAGAAGTCTACATATGATATGAGTCTGTGCATATAAAGCCCAGAATAGAAAAATCTATAGACAGAAAGTAAATGAGTGGTTGCTTAGGGCTGGGGGGAAGTGGATTTCTGGAGGGATAGTGGCAGGATGGACAAAGGTATAGGGTTTTTCTTTAGCATGATAAAAACTTTCTAAAATGGACTGTGGAGATGGTTGCACCCATCTGTTAATATACTAAAAATCGTTGAATCGCACACTTTGAATGGATGAGTTGTATGGTATGTGAAGGACATCTCAATAAACCTTTTTAAAAAACAACACCCTCCCTCTTTTCCACCACTGCAACACCCCTCACCCATGGCTTGCTCCTACTAAGGGGCTACCCTGTTCTTCCCCGAGAATAGGAAAGTGAGGTTTCTGGACCATAAAGATTCTGATCAATTTCTGGGGGTAATCTTTTCTGCCTCTCCTCACTTCTATAACAGAAGGAAAAACAAGAAAGAAAAAAAATAACCTGTTCCCCACCCTCACCTCTGCACCCCCGAAGGAGACGACTGAGGAAGGTAAATGTTCCTAAACTGGGTCTTCTGGAGACTGTGACAGTGATGCTCTGAGTCTCTTTCCAAGTTACAACATCCCCAGATGATGGCAGGTGGAATTGGCTCCCAGAGTGCAGAAGCCTATGGGGGTCATCTCCCAGTCTAGTAGTTCTCAACCAGGGAAATTCTGCCCCTAGGGGACATTGGGCAACTTCTGGGCAAATTTTGCCTCTCACCAATGGGGGGGGGAGGATTACCACTGGGGTAAGTGGGTAAGGTCAGGGATGCTACTTTTGTCCTGCAAGGCACAAGACAGCCCACCTCCACCCCAACACACCACAACAAAGTATTATACAGCCCAAAATGCCACAGTGCTGAATTTGAGAAACCCTGTTCAAAGCAAATCCAAAAATATACGCTCCTAGCTTCATGGGTATATATAGAAACACTGCCGCATTATTCGATAGTTCATTCAACAATCCAGAATGTTTTCCATATTAGAGAGATTTGAGCTCTGTCTCTGATGCTTATTGATTGTGTGACTTTGGGCAAAGATATGAAGCTCTCCATGTCTCATCCATGAATGGAGAAAACAATGCCTCCACACAACTGTTGTGGAGGTAATATTAGATAATACATGTAAAGTGTTTAGTGAATGCTCAATAAATATTAGCGTGCTGTTATCATCATCACCACCATCATCATCATCGTCATCATCCATCATTAAAAATGTATTAACTACTGGTACCTGGCACTGTGTTGGCAACCTGATAATACAAGAATGGATAAAGATTTGGGAACCTGTTACTCAGGAGCTCATAGACATAACAAAGTCAAGCAAAGACTAATCAGAATACCCACCCCAAGTTCTGAAATCTTGAGGAATTGTCTCAAAGCAAGCAGTGAGTCACTGGTTCTAAGACGTACCCTCAGCTTCCCTTGGCTATTCAGTGAAGCACATCTTTTTTTTTTTTTCCAATTCAATTTTATTGAGATATATTCACATACCATACAATCATCCAAAGTGTACAATCAGTTGTTCACAGTACCATCATATAGTTGTGCATTCATCACCTCAATTTATTTTTTGAACATTTTCCTTGTACCAGAAAAGTGAAAATAATAAAAATAAAAGTAAGAAAGAAAACCCAAATCATCCACCCCCCCCACCCTATTTTTCATTTAGTTTTTTGTCCCCGTTTTTCTACTCATCCATCCATACACTGGATAAAGGGAGTGTGATCCATAAGGCTTTCGCAATCACACAGTCACCCCTTGTAATCTACATTACTATACAATCGTCTTCAAGAGTCAAGGCTACTGGGTTGCAGTTTGATAGTTTCAGGTATTCACTTCTAGCTATTCCACTGCATTAAAACCTAAAAAGGGTTATCTATATAGTGCATAAGAATGTCCACCAGAGTGACCTCTCAACTCCATTAGGAATCTCTCAGCCACTGAACCTTTATTTCGTTTCACTTTGCATCTCCCTTTTGGTCAAGAAGATGTTCTCAATCCCACGATGTCAGGTCCAGATTCAGGTGAAGCACGTCTTTTTTTGCTCTCCTCTAGCATCACAGGAATGATGCTTGAACTCCTGTGTCTCTTCTCTCTCTGCCTCCCTGCAACTTCCCTCCTCCCTACATAACCCTGGGCTGTCCATTTTGTGAAGTTATTCTCACACGCAAAGAGCATGGAAGTGAGTGACTTCCCGTCAGCCTCAGAAAGAAGGCACAGTGGAAAATGTCACCACTTCCAAGATTCAGGCCTCACATTTTCAGCCAATGAGGAGGGTGTACTCAGCAGGTACATCGGTGCGAGCTTGCTTCCTGTGGCATTTTTGGGACACGCCGGCTGGAAACTCTTAATTTAGCAGAACTAAGCATCTTCGAGGAAAAGCATTCCCCCAGTTAAAAATGCATCACAAGTTATTTTCTTTATTGTGTCAAGTGACTTTTACTTATCCCTCTTATATCAACTGTATATAGCTCTGCTCCTTACTCTGTGCTAGAGAGTTATAATTGCACATACACATTATAATTTGTAACAGTAAGAATGACTACTATGTCACCTCACTAGAATAATGACCTGCAGCATAAATAAGCAGCGGTTGTAAGGACGGTATGTGCCTTATGAGAATATTCTCTAAGGTCTGCAGTTCAGAAATGAGATCCGTCTTGCACCATTCCTACAGCAGTAGGAAAAATTACTGGCAAGATGAAAGCTCCATTTAGATGCTGTATATATTTTGTTGATTTGGATATAAACCAAATGATTATTTTTAAGTTAATGTAGAAGCACTGTGGAAAAATGAATCTTGTTTCATTTCCATAATGCCAGCATCATTTACTAAACTAGAAATGATTGGTGAATCTGGTTTGGGTGGTACATCCTGAACAAGTCAATTAGTACACAGATTAACCTCTGTAATCACTCTCTAGCCAATACTTTCCATAAAAATTTGTTTGCATTCATGTTTCTTAATGAAGCAGTTAACTAGCCTTGCATTTCAGGAATTTGGACTTTCTTGCATAGAAAAGTTTACAGTATTTGCTTTAGAGAAATTCATTGCTGATTTACTTGCAAGTATTGTGAACTAACTCATGTTTTTGCTAAAAGGCTCCAAACCATAGGAGGATACAGAATAATTAGTTTGGACTATTAGGAAGCAGTGAGTTTCACTTAAAATAAAAGGTACTGTGGTTTCTCAACTCTATAAACCCCTTCTTCAAGAAAAATAAACATTCAGAATCAGAATGATAAAAGAGGCAGAGAAGTGTCTATATGATAGCATTCCTCCTTCAGAATACATCACCAACTTGTACTTCAGTTTCCCAGCTGCTAAAACAAGTGCCATACAATGGCTTGGCTTAAACACGGAATTCATTGGTTCATGATTTTGAGGCTAGAGCAAGTCTGAAATCAAGGCTTTTGCAAGGCGATGCTTTCTCCCCAAAGGCTGTGCATTCTGGGGCTGGCTGCCGGCAAGCCTTGGTTCTTGGCTTTTCTGTCACATGGAAATGCACATGGAAATCTCTCCTCCTTCATTGTTTTCCTCCTTTCTCTTCCAGGTTCCATTGACTTCCTGCTTCTGGCTGCTTCCCATGGCTTCCCACTGTCCATGTCCCATTCCCTTTATTGTAGGGACCTCGGCCATATGGATAAGGCCCACTCTCACTCAGTTTGGGCACAGCTTAACTGATAACATCTTCAAAGGGTCCTACTTACAAATGGCTCACACCCACAGGGATGTGGAACTAGACATGCCTTCTTTGGGGGACAGAGTCAATCCCCATTCACCTTCCATAACATTTGCTCTATTATGCTGGTCACTCCCAACTCTTTTAGTTCATGTTCGTACTTTCAAGCACTAATGGTAAAAAGTGCCAAACTGTTCACCCTTTGGTTGGGGCATTCCTCGCCATATACTTATTTTGTGCCCCATATCTCAGCTTAACCTCTATCTGCCCTCAGAGAGGGCATAGCTGGCATGTCTGGAGGTCTATGGGTGGCTTCTCTTTGGACAAATTTTACAGGTAGAACCATAGAGCCTTCTGGGATAGGAGCAGATGGGAAAAGAGTGATAAAGAAACTGTTTACTTCTAGGACAAGGACAATGATGTCAGAAAGAAGGGAGGCTGAGAGCACAGCATCCTCTTTGAATATTAAGAGACCAAGCCCCAGTGGGCTCACAGGAGGCCAAGGGAGAGAAACTACAGTGAAAGTAGAGCTAAAAAAAAAAAAATAACAGTGGTATATCAGAAATCTCAGTGGAATTAGTGAAATTTCACTGGAAATGAAAGACATTTGCAGAATTTGTCTAGTAGCATCAATTTATGGGAGCTATCCCTCTGGAACTCCCCTTAAGAGCCCTGGATGTGAGGTTTTGTCACCCTGGAGTGGAAACAACTCCCGGGGTTACCAACGACATAGGGTCCCCCATGTGGAGTCACAGCAGCCAGACTCCTTCCCAGGCCAGCTGGTTATCTGCAGGAATCCAGAGGACTAGTTCACAGGATTCTATCCCGCTGGAGATTCCAGAACCATCTGGGAGGAACATAAGAGGGCTAGCCGAAGCCAAAAAAAAAAACAAAAAAACATGCTGTTTTGTAACAGATATTGTGATTTGTTTTTATTCCCAGGATGAAGTGGCTTGGGAAAGACAGGAAACGTGCAGACGTAAAAGTAATGGCTGCGATCACAGCTGCTTTTATTCTCTATGTAGTTCTTGTCCTTGTTTCTGTGAAGTCAGGCAACTATATCAGAGCAGTCCACTGGAAATTATAAAAGACCCCATAGTGTGAGACGCAATATCCAAAAGTATCAAACCAGGTGGAGGAAACCACTGAAAATCAATACTTCCTATATCTTCTCGTGATGATGAACTACAGACGAGGTATAAAGAAAATTCCCTGGCTTATTACTGACTGGAACTAAGGAGGGGAAGAAATATTGTCTGATTCACCTGGAGGCTATGGGGTACGTGGCAGTCTGGACCAGGCTCCCTGAACCTATGACAGCTGACCTTTCCCCTGGGTCTGCTGACCCCTCAGCTTACCCCACAGCTTCATCTGTCTAATCTTCCTGCCTTTCGGGGTTGGCCCTCCCCATCACTGGCATTTCTGTTTACACAGGTATGCTCTCAGGAAATGCCTAGCTTAAAATCCCAACCATATAGTTCAGCTAACCCACTGCATCTTTAAAGACACTCTTCATGGTTTCAAAAATAAGTTAATATAGTTCCTTCATGTTTCTTTTTATTCCATTACATTTTTTGAAACCATATTGAAGGTGAGCATCTAAAAGTTGCATGGCATGGGTCTGGATGAGGCCAGAACGAGCCCCAATAGGCCACTCACTGTGCTTTGGGAACATTTGGGGTGCAAATATATGAAGTAGGCTGTGGTGGGTACCCCTATCAGATTAAGGAAACTTCCTTTTATTTCTGGTATATCGAGAATGATTATTATGAATAAATATTCTATTTTAACTAATGCTTTATTTACATTTAATGTGCTAATCATATGATTTTTGTCTTATACAAAATTAATGTGGAAAATTCCATTAAACCAATCTTGCCTCTCTGGTTTAAACCAAATTTGCTCATGTATTAAACTTGTCAAAAATATATTGCTGGATTTAGCTTGCTAATATATTTTTATAAAGTTTGCACTTATTTGACATAAAGTTGTTGATAATATCCTCTTATATCTTCAATGTATGCAAGGCATGATAATGATCTTTTTCATTACCAACACCTGGCTGTTCTTTTCATCTCTTTTTCCTTGTCTAAGCTTGCCAATTTTCATAGATTTTTCATAGAACAAATTTTGGGCTTTCATGACAGTCTATTCTAAATTTGGGGGATTTTTAAAATTTTCATTATTTTCTGCTCTTATCTATATTTTGTCCTTCTTTCCACTTTCTTTCAGTTTATTTTTCTCTTCCTTTTTTAAATTTTTTGAGATGGATTCTCAGTTTATCAATTTTTAGCCTTTGTTTTTTCCTAACATATGCATTTTAGGCTACAAATTTCCCTCAAAGATCGCTTTAGCTACATTTTATACATTTTGATATGTTAAATTTTCTTTATCATTCAGGTCAAAATATTTCCTAATATCCATTGTGATTTTTTCTTTAACCCATGACTTATTTTGAAGTATATTTCTTAATTTTTAAATATGGGATTGTCATGATTTTGCTGTTCCTTTCAAGAGTATTGTTACCGATTCGTAGCTTAAATGAATTATGATCAATTTTTTTAATAACCTTTTGAAATGTTTTGTTATTGCTTTTTTGGCCCAGGATCTTGTCAAGTTTTTAAAATGTTTCATGTATTTTTGGGGAAAAAATGAGTTTTCTGCAGTTGTTGAGTGCAATGTTCTTTATGTGTCCATAAATAAACTTCATCATACTGTTCAAATCTTCTAAATGCTACTAACTTTTTATCTTTTCTATCAATTATTGAGAGGGAAATGTCACAATTTCTTACTCTCTTTGTGGATTTTTTTCTATTTCTCCTCTCAATTCTGTCAATGTTTGTTTTTATTAGGTCATATTGTTAAGTAACAAAACTTTTGAGATAATTGCAACTTCCACATGAATTAAAGCTTTTATTATCATAAAATATCCTCTTTATATCTCAGTGTTTTTTGCTTGAAAGTCTTCTTAGTGATGGGGGGACTAAGAGGCATTGGTGTTTGCCTTTGTATATATTTTTCCATCATTTGCTTCCAATCATTATATATATCCCTATATTTTAGATGTCTCTGGAAAGTAGCATTAAGTTGGGCCTTATTCAGTCTGACATTGTTTGCTCTTTAATTGGAGCACAGCTAAAGTATTTTGGATTTAATTATATCAGCTTACAATCTACTTTTCATTTGTCCCACTTGCCTTCTCTTTCCTTTTCTATCATTTTCTTGCCTTCTTTTGGATTATGTCATATTTTTCCTATTATTTCCTCTGCTAGTTTGGAAATCATTCACTCTTTTACTATTCTTTTAGGGGTTTCCTAGAAATTACAACATACATCCCTAACTTACCTAAATTTAGCATCTTACCTTCTTCTGGACTTGTAAAACTTTAAAATATTGTAATGCCATTTATCAAGAATGACTGAATTTTAATTTTATGCATCTTTGATACACTACAAGGCAGTATCCATATCATTTCACACATGCAGTATTCATTTAGACTTGCCTAATATATTTATCAACTTTTGAAATTGCTCATCATTGCTTCTCTCACGTCTAACCCTCCATCTTTGTCCTGAAGAACACCCTTTATTATTTCCATTGCCATGCACATAATGTGTTGAATTCTCTATTTTATATTCTGATAATAATTTCTATTTACTGTAATATTTTAAGAATGCTTTTGTCTGAGTATAGAATTCTTGGTTGACAATTATTTCCTTTTAGGAATCCTTTCTATTCTGCCTTCCATTTTTCCAGCTGAGAAGTTAGATGTCAGTCTAATCGTTGCTCCTTGAACAGTATCCTACCTTTTCTCTCTGGCTGCTTTTGAGATTTTCTTTTTGTTTTTTATTTCAACAATTTTACTGTGATGCAATAAGTTAAGGGTTCTTTTTATTTTTATGCCTGGGACATACATCTCCACTATTGTTGCTCTAGTTGAAGCCACCAATGTTTCTCTAACCAATAAATGGATGTCTCGCATCAGTTTTTATAAATCTGAATCATTATCTCTCCAAATATTGCTTGAGTCCATCCTCTCTCATTCTCCTTTTAGGATACTATTAAATGGATGTTAACTCTTCTCACTGCATCTTCTATGTCTCTTGCATTTCCCTGTTTTTTTTTTCCCTATCCTTCAATTCGTCTATACTTTATTCTCAGTGTAGTTTTAGAGTCTGTTGTCCAGTTCACTAATTCTCTTTTCCTTTCCCTGATATCTGCTATAAACCCATCAAGTGTGTTCTTAATTTGGTTATTGTTATTTTTTCAATTCTTGAAAGTCTAGTTGACTATTTTTCAAATATGCTAGGTCCTTTTAAAAATTTCCCAATCCCTTCCTTTTTTAAAATCTCCTTGAGCATCATAACATAGCTATTTTAAAATCTGTGTCTAATAATCCCATAATCTGAGTCCCATGTGGATCTGTTTCTATTATCTATTGTTTCTGCTAATTCTCATTCATGTTATCTTATTTACTTATGTACCTGGTTATCTTTGATTTTATGCCATATATTGTATTAGAAATTTTATTTGGAGAAACAATTTGAGTTATTGGATGCTGTTATCTTCCTCCAGAAAACATTTCCATTCATTCTGGCCAGGCATCTGAAAGCACCAGCAATCTAGGATCTTTTTACCCAAGTTCCAGGGACTGAGTTTTTTTTTTTTTTTTTTTGAGCCACCCAGATGGCTTGAAGCTGGCCCTCTGTTGTGCAAGAATTGTTTTAACCTATTTCTAGCATGCAGTCCTTTTATATATCCTGGACTTCAATCTTTTTTTCTTCCCTTTAGCTCTCTGAAATCTTCCAATGAGAGACCTAGCCTTTCTACTACCATTTCTGGATCAGTAAATACCACCATTGTAAAACAGCTCCCAAATGTTAGGCTCATCTCTCTAGATTCCCATATTCTCCCAAAACTTGACTTACTAATTCTACGGGAAACAGCAATGGATTTAGGGCAGATATGAATCCAAGCTTCATATTTTTGCCATGCTACTTTGAAAAATTGACTTAGCTTTTCTGAACATCAATATCAACTTCAAATATAGGTCTTACGAGGATTACAAACAATTTAAATGAAAAGATTTGCACAAATGCTTTGCAACCTACAATGCCTCAGATCAAACTTTTCATTACTAAATATGCTTCCATTTAAGAGTTCCCAGAAACAAAAAACAAAAACACAAAAACAAAACCATGATACAGGCCCTTAAATGCAGTTGCAGAGAAGTTTAAAAAATGTTTATATATATATATATATATATATATATATATATATATACACAAATATATCAAGTAATGGCAGCATCATAGGAATATTTGCATAGTCTCCTGAGATCTCATGATATCTGGCGTAGGAAAGGATCCTTAATAAACAATTACTGAAAGACTAAATATAGTGGAATGAGATTGATTTCTAAAGTAAATACTGGGTACCCGCTAACTGCCCAGTTCATTAAATATTAACCTGGAAAAAAGATTGAGGGTAGGGGCAAGTATTTTGACAGAAGACAAGGTATGTAAGAAGGCTCTGAGAAGGAAAAGGGAGCAGTGAGTTATGGGACGGAAAGGAGGCCAGTTTGGTGAGAAGTGTGATTAGTGCTTTGGGCCATGAGCTGGACCGTGCGGGGCTCTGGGAATTGCTGATTTTATTAGAATTACATTTGGGTTTTTCAGTAGGGCTGTAACTTGATCTGATTTATGTTTTTTTATAGTCTATTCAGGCAACTACAGAGAAAACGGATTAGAGGAAGAAAGAATGGAAGTCGGGAGGATGTTAAGATAGAGTAGACGTTGTCCTCTTCTAAAGTCCCCTGTCCAAAAAGAGCTGATGCCTTGAACTGGAGAAACAGAAGCAGATGGATTCAGGAGTATCTGAGGGCAGAAGCAATAGCATGTAATAATGGATCGTACGTGGGGAGGGAGGGAGAGAGGGTGATGTCAAGGATGACATCTGCGATTCTGGAGCAAGCAACTCGCTGATGTAAAGTGCTTTTGGTGACTGTGTATCTACAAGAAAGCTACCAAAACTACCACTAATTTTTAAAAGGAAAAGTGTTACAATAGGAGGAGTCAACTCTTTCTAAGAGCAAAATCACAGATTATGAAATAGTCTTAAGTTCTTATTTCCATCATTTCATACATTTTTAAAAACATGGTAAGTTTATGAAAACTTCCTGTTGAAAATGTCTCAGTTCTACAAACTCCAATCTTTCTTCATTTTATTTTCTCTGTAGTTTCTAGGCTAACAATGATTTCAAACAAAACTGAATTGTTCCCCATTTACTTCACCATATTATTCTTCTCACAAAAGATACTACAAGGTTTAGTCAGAACCCCTGGAGGTTCACACAAGTTTGACACTGCCTCAAACAAAATTAAAAGGCAAAAGTGTCATTCTATTGCATCTTCACAAGGAAATAAAAATGAAATAGACAATTCTGGAGAAAGACAATTTGCTTTTTTTTTTCCCCCAACATAGTATCACTATTTTCAAAAGAACTATTTCCATTATAAAAACTATCAAGTTTGTAATTGAAATGATAAGATTCAAATTATTTATTAGGCTTGCATTTCATTTAGGTTTTCAAGTTTCATGTTCTCTCTAAAATTAAAAGGTAAAGTTTCTAATGGAGTTGTGAGACTGCTGAGCAACTCAAGGTTTGTCTTCTTTTTTCCAGTTATAAAAATTATATCAAAATGCTTCCAAATGAAAGAATGTTTTCTAAGCACTAGAGACGCTTTATTTCCTGGGGTAGAAACTCCCCCTTAGTAATCCTAGTCTCCAGAGTGCACGCACACACACACACACACACACACACACACACAAAGATGCACTTTTCTCATCTGCAAAAATGAAGTGCTACAGACGCCAGATCCCTGGAATTTAAAGCACAGGCAAGTGTAGAGTGAGGGATGGGGTCATGTGTTTCATCCAGGGGAATATGGAATGGGGAATGGAGAAGGGCATTAGTGTTTCCATTGTTTGCTGTAGTGATGCTTCTTCTGGAGTGAAAGGAGTAAGGGAGGAGAGGGAAAAAATAGGGGGTTAGATAGAGCCCCATTTTTCAAACATTACATTGTGGGCCACTGGTGAGTGGAGCAAGGCCAGAATTTTTTTAATTGACTAGAATAAGCTAGAAGATATTAGAATATATTCTATGCAACAGAGAGAATATTTCATGAAACCTTTGCTTCAAATATATATGTATGTGTTTTGTACAGGTATGAGTAAATATGCGTGTATTGATTTGTAATATTTTCCTTACTATGGGTTTTAGTTAAAAATGAAAGTCACCGAGCTACAGCATTTAAGCTTTTCTGGGCCTTCTCCCAATAGGAAAGGACTGCGGGGTTAGTGACCTGATGTTCATTCCTCACTTGTGTTTACACCTTCATAACAGAATACTGAGTTTTCTCTTCATACCTGTTTCCATTAATGGAACTGTGAATGGAACTTGCTTCCAACTTTTCAGAAATTCTCTCTTATTTGACTCATTCTATGCTATATGTTGGGTCTTGGTTAAATAGTCCTCAAATCCCTCAGCCATAATAGGGCAACTGGGCTTCTAAATATAAAGAAGATCATTGCTCTCTTTTGTCCCTTTTTTGTAGACAGTCTTTAGAAGTGGCATTTGAGATGGCTGTATTTAAAAATACATTCCTATCTAAATTATTGCTCAACTTAGAAAAAAAGTACTCAATGATTAGGAATCACTTAGTTGCTACATGGACACAGAAAGTCATTCATTCTCTCTGGGCCTCAGTTTCCTCTGGTGTAAATTACAGATAATAATATGCTTTAACCAGACTGTTGTGAGGAGTGGGAATGATTCACACGAAGTGCATGACAAACATGAGGCATTCAGTAAATAACTGCTTCGAATTAAAATCAAAAGAGAATCCAACCACACTGTTTCCTACCCTCTGGGCATCTTGCTTTCCACATTCCTGAAGAGCACATTTCATCTCTTTTCATCCCCTGAGTCCCAACACACAGCCTGGCATGCAGTAGGTGATTCATAAAAGTTGACAGAATTGAATTAAGGAAAGGTGTCTTTGTGTGTGCTTGATAAGATATATGCTTATTGCCAAAATAATTATAAAAAACAATTTTATGCCAACATTACCATGTTATTTTTTGCCTTGGTTGTGTAATCCTGGTGGGAAACACCCACCTCCCAGATGACCCAACTACAAAGGAACAAAAGTCAGGATTCTCCAACTTGAGCTTCATTCTACTGAGCAGGAATCTAACTTATCTCTCTCATCTGGGAAGAAGCCAGTAACCAAAAGCACCTGCTGGTCAAGACAAGCACAACAAATACTTGGGCTGAGGAGGGAGGGACGTTTTTGCTTATCTTCAAACGGAAAGAATGGGTTGGTAAGAGAGAAGAGGGGTTTCCCTCTGAAACAACCAAGGACAACCCATACTGAATAGAGGCCAGCACTTATTTTCCTTCCCTGCCCACCTGCGGATAAACACCTCATGTTCCCAAGCCGTCTTCCACTGCCTGTCCTTTAAATCTGGCACCTCTTTAGGGGACGGGGGTGAGCCTCTGTACTGAGCTCACCGGCCACACCCTCCCTTCCTGACCACATAGCTGTGTCCAAGGTGGGGGACAGCACCATTTTCAGTGGAGTTTCTTTGCCATCTCAAAGGAATTCCGGATATTATTAAAGCAAAATGTTTCTGCCTCCAAATAAAAAAAAGGGCATGTGTGTTTCAGTAAACGGATAGTCATCTTTAAAGGACCCCTAGGTGCTGGAACCTACTGAGTTCCTCGATCCTACTGTCTTCAAAGTAATAATGAAAATGCAATTCTTACACAACTCGCCTCTCTGGCTGACCCTAGGGTGGCATTTGCTGTCTATTCTGCCATTAAACTACCTCACAAAAATAATCTTTGTGTCAAGTTTCTTTCTGTTTCCTCTCTTAATGCGCAGAAGAGGCCCCAGGGGTGGAGGGGATGTGAGGGTGGGAGGGAAGAAACGGAATGCTGGGAAGGGCCTCGGTGAGAGGGCGCTGGGGGACCAGAGGCACAGGCCCTGGGGGGAGGGCAGCCTGGCACCTGGGGTCTCGGGGAGCTCACCTGGGGATGCCTGGGAGTGGCAGCCTGTCACCTGGGGTCTCGGGGAGCTCACCTGGGGATGCATGGGAGTGGCAGCCTGTCACCTGGGGTCTCGGGGAGCTCACCTGAAATGCCCAGATATGGCAGCTTGTCACCTGGGGTCTCAGGGAGCTCACCTGGGTATCCCTGGGAGTGGCAGCCTGGCACCTGGGGTCTTGGGGAGCTCAGCTGGGTATCCCTGAGAGTGGCAGCCTGGCACCTGGGGTCTCGGGGAGCTCACCTGGGTATCCCTAGGAGTGGCAGCCTGGCACCTGGAGTCTTGGGGAGCTCACCTGGGGATGCTGAGCTTTCCCCGGGCCTGCTTCTCTGCCTGCTTTTCTGCCAAGTAACAGGAACACGCATTTCACAAAGCAAAGCCAAAGGTCACAGGTGGGGAAATGACAAAACTTTCAGGGATTTGTCGCTGATTTTTTGACAATGAATGTCCACACTGTGTGACAGTGTGCTTGCTCCCCGGGAGTGAGGAAAAGAGCAGATGCTTTTTTAGGTTGGAAACCCTTCTCAGAGGAAGATGCCTCCTCCAAGCGAGTCCTATATGTCTAATTGCTAGCCCCCAATGTCCCCCTTGTCTGATGGGTGTGGGGACGGGGTGCCCCATCAATTGGCTGAAGTTTTCCTCTTAATGGAAAGGGACAATAGAATTGTTCTTTGTTTCGGTACATATATAACAATGCATCTGCCTTGAACAGGTCTAGCAAGTTCGAATGTTCGGCATTTACTGAGCCCCCACCTCGTGCCGGGTCATATTTAAGTGCTGAGAACACAGTGACGGGTTAGGTCTCTGTTATCAGGGATCATGCATTCCAGTAGGGAAAGACAGAAAATTGACCGGCTAAAACATCGTTTCAAATAGCAATAAGTGCGACGAAGAGAAAACGTGGTAGTTGGATGGAGAATGGCTGGATACAGAGTGGAGGTGGTTTTAGGCAGGGTTTGGAGAAGGCCTCTGGGAGGACTTGGCATTCAAGAAGAAAGCTGAAGAACCAGGAGCCGCCAGGCCCCCGTTCTGGTCAGAGGCACCTCTCAGGCAGAGAAGAAAACGTGCCGGGCTGGGAGTGGGGATGGGGGACAGACCCTGTAGGCCTGGAGCCTGGCAAAGTATGGCCAAGAGGGAGTCACAGGGGCATCAGCGCCACATCCCACAGGGGCCTGCAGAATGGTGGGAAAGAGTTACTGTAACTCTGCAATTGTAAAGGGAAACCAGAGGAAGGGACCAAGATCAAATTAAAGGTGGTATCCCCAGCTCACATCTACCAGGAGGAGAGACACATAAAGATATTTATTACAGGAATGGGCTCTGACTGCGGGGGTCAGCAAGCCAGAATTCTGTAGGGCTGCCACAAGCTGGAAATGCCAATAAAGGTGAAGTTGAATCCCCAGGGGAAGCTGGCTGGCTGAAGTAGAGGTAGAAATTCTTCTTTCTAACTTCTGAAATCCTCAATTCTGGGTTTTAAGACCTCTAACCCATTGGATGAGGAGACTCCCTACATTGCTGAGGGCAATCTCCTTTGCTGTTTGTAGATGTAATCAGCTGTAGATGCAATCGACTGATTAAAGATGCAAACTCATCTGTGAAATACCCTCACGGTAACAATCAGGCCAGTGCTTGTGCCAAGTCAACACATGAAACTGGCCATCACAGGTTCCGTGCCTTCTAGGCCTCTACGGATTTCGAAAGCCCCGTGATAAGTTCCCCAAAGCCCCAATTTCTGCTTTTGCATTAATTTTGATTCACTCAAGACTATACTTTTATGACAAACTGTTCAGATCGAATTAAATGTATCATAAAAAATAACACCCACCCCTACCACCAGGCTTCTCATTTACCATTCTCATATTACCTAAACAGCAAGGAAAAAGAACTGTAAAATAGTCAAAACAATACAAATTAAACTCAATTATCTTTCTCATGACATCCCTGGGAAGGACTTAGCATGTCACACTGTCAGAACCAATTCTCTGGAAGTGAGTGCCTTTTGCACAGTTGGGAGAGATCATGGGTAATGCATGCAAGACTAAACTGCTTTCCTTACTATAGAAGTTGCCAACACCTCCCTTTGGGCAAATCAAGGATTATTGTTTCAAAATGCATGCAAGCTCATTGTTTGTTAAGCTGGCCCAGCTAACCATTAAATCCTAGGAGACTCAGGCCTGGCCCCAGCCTTTTGCCTCTGAACTGGATCACAGTTCACATTTCTGAAACCCCACCCCAGCCCCAGGCACCAACTGGGCAATAACGCTCTTGAGCAAAGTCTGAATATTCTTTCCTTGAGGAACCACTTCCCCCAACACAATCTACTACTTTTGTCAAGTTAATGTTCTTAAACCTGTATCTGCTTTGGTTTCTTTAAGTGAAATGGTTTCAAACAGCCAGAGAGCCTTGTAGAAGAATGAATTAATTTAATATGTACTGCCAGATAAATGACGAGATCCGTGTATAAGGGAAGCTTTTTGTTTAATTCATTAATGATGTGGGAAGATGAAAGTTATCTTTGATTGAAAAAGGTAACTGATAAAGACATCAAAGGGACAGCTCTGAAAGCTCACTTGCTAAATAATCACTAGACAAGAAATACATATATGCAATCTTGGTCTGTTTTAGTCTCATAGGTCAGAAGGGAATGTTTTCATTTCAAAAAAAATGGTAAGCAAACAACTCAGTAAATTTTGCTATTTGAAATGACTGATTTGAGGTAACAATAGATGATCAGATATTATAAAACCGTGTCCTGCGTATCTTCAGAGGGCTCAGAAAACCTTTAGCAAGGCTAAATGAGAGATGATCTCCTCTGAGGCTCCTCAGGAAAGCTGGAATTTGTGGTGTTAGGAAGATATTACTGTGAATCCCCGAAGAGTGAGAGGTCTGTGACCCCAGTGCTGTCAAACAAGGCAGGCACAGACTGTAACTGGTGAGCAGCCTTCACTTCCCACTGCTGAGGGGTATCCATGACCAGAAAGCTAAGTATTCCCCAAGCAGGTATCTAGACAGCATATAAACATAAAATAAAGATTTTACATAAAATTAATGACTAGCTGTGTCTAAGACTCAGCAAAGGGCTTACTCTCTTCTTTTAAGCATAATTGACATAAAATTCTGTTCTGAAATAGGACAACAGCTTTAGAATTGAGCTTGAATTTCTGACTATTTGAAGATATTAGAAAGAAGAAAGAAGTTTCCCTTTCAGAGGAAACATACTTGGAAACTGCTACTGCTATTTTTTAGGTCAAAAAAATGAAAATATTCTTAAAGGCAAAGCAATTCTAAAACAAGATACTTTATTAGAACTATTTTGGTTGGAAAGGACAGAACTCCACTTCAAAGTGGCTGAAACTAAAAGGGGAATTTATTGGTGCACTTAACTGAAAAGTCCAAAGGATAAAGGCTTCAGGCATGGGTAGATCTAGGTGCTCCAATGATAAAATCAGCATCTTTCTCTATCTCTCAATTCTACTACCCTCTGCCCTGCCTTGGCTCCATTTTCAAATGGGATATCACCAACTGGAGACAACACGGCAACCAGAAGCTCCAAGTTCATGTTCTATAATATCGCAACCTCAGTTTACAAAGCCAATGAACAAAAATCGTCTTCCCATAGTTCAACAGATGTCTTAGGACTGGATCCCATTACCCTGGCTTGTTTCACTTGCTGTCCCTGTGGTCTGGGGGGAGTTGCAGTAGTATTCTGATTGGCCAGAACTGGGGGTCAACATGATGTCAGCACCCCTTGAACTCCATGGGCTAAGAAGAGACATGTTTCCCAAAGAAAAAACTGCAGTGCTGTTACCAGAAAAGAAATGCAGACTGCCATGCAAGACAGAGGTTTATGATATAATGTCCATGCCATTCCCTCCACTTGCCTATTTCTTCCTTTTCTCATCAAAGCCTGTGGAAACAGAGTTCACATATTGCTTCCTGCAAAGACCCTCACCCTTGGGTTTAGAGGTCCTTCCCCGTCCTCCTGTTTTCTCCCCTTTGTTGTTGAATTTACTCCTCTGAACTCTCTATTTATGTGTTTGTCTTAAATATTACAAACTCCTCAAAGGCATTTTAGTTTGCCGTCTAGAAGAATCATGGCCACAAAATAAAGAGCCAGTGGCTATTTATAGAATGAGACTGCTGTTGACAGTTCTTCTCTTTCTTGGTGTATCAATAAGTCCACTATATTATCAGCCACACTGTACTTATTCTGAAATCATAATTAAATAGTCTCTAGCAAAACTTCCATCTTTAATGTCTCCACCTTGTAAATGGACATTTGGAAATTTGGTAGCTGAGAAATACATGCTTACCTAGTCACTGAGGCCCAAATTCAGATGAGAATAGTAAAACATTAACTGCTAAGGAATTTAAAATAATTCATCAGGCAGTGCTAGTCCCTGTATCCAACACAAAGCCCTTGTAAAATAACTTTTATTCATCTCTAACTTCATTTAAATTTTCTGTTCATATTCTGACTTAACAAATATAGAACTTTTCTGCTCCACTTTGACCAAAGATACTTCATGTAAAAATAGCCTATGGAACAGCAATCCATGATTTTCTAAATGATGTTATTTTTAACATCGCTTAAAATTTACCATTACTTAAAATACACTAACTGCCTAAGTTGATTCTAGAGACTACTCCTCTAGATCTTGCAGACGTATATATGCTCTGAGTCTAATTTCCATATGTCTCCTTGTCAGTACTGGATGAAATGAGGAAGCTTCTACAATAACCCAGTTCCAATGTCTCAGATTTCAGAACTACCCACCTCAAGCTGAACTCTCATGATCTAGACCTTAATGCTGTACTGAATCCTATGCTTAGATCCTACAGGTGCAGGAGAGACTGATACCAAGATACCAGGATCGAAGGGAAGGGAAACTAATGCCACTATATGAAGCATGATGTTGGGTATTTCCCACACAAGTGAAGACCCGCCATCTGCAATTTTTCTATTCAACATGGCGTCTTCCTCCAATGCTCAGCATCAGCAATTTGGGCTCATACTGGAGGACAATGGGCTGTGCAGAACTTCCCAAGAGATAGCACAATTGGCAGACAGCCACGTTTGCTCTTTATGTGGAAAAGTCAGGTGCATTTCAAGAGTAGTTTTGCACATACATTCTTCTTGTACTTGATTGCAGATAAGGTACATCTAATTCCTGCTTGAGATAAGATGTGATTCCACTGCTCAGTGCCTCAGTCAACCACCACAAAACTCTGAGAGTTACACATTACTGGCCCTACTTATAGGGGAGAAAACTGAGCCTTGGAGAGGTTAAGTAACTCTCCCACAGCATCATGGGTGAGAAAGCACAATCATTCTCTTGCTCTTTACAGATTCCAAGTGATACCTCCTTCAGGATACTTGTACATAGCAAAGGAGACACAATTTGTATTGCATTAAAAATAAAGTCAATTGTTTCAGTCCAATGACCTTCTGAGATGGTACAACAGGAATTTAAAACACCAGTTTATGCCACTAGGGCAAGGGTTTCGTATCACAAAATATGTCTATTAATTGTTTAAGAGTTTAGCTCACAAACAACCCATATTTTGAGGGTGATTTTGTTTCATTCCAGTAGCATCCTTCAAATACCTTAATTACCCGAGTTGTTTCTTTTTTTAAAAAAAACTTCAGATAATTCTTAAAAAGACACCCAATCCTAAATTTAATTTCATTTGGCCTTTTAAAATCAAATCAAAATTGCAGGTGCTATTTCCTCAAGAAACACTTTCACAAATCCTCCTCCAAGGACAACACACCCGAAACAGAACATAGCTGACATTTGTCCACAGTGAGGCCTCAAAACAGAGCAATTAAATCAAGTTTGGGGGATTATTTATCTTCTAAAATTTGCATGGCATATTTGTGCTTCAGGGAACTGCTGACCTTTTAAAGCTACAAGGCAGATAGATAGATAGATAGATAGATAGATAGACAGATAGATTACCTTAAAAGGGACATTGCAATTTTGTCAAATTTGATAGTTATGCAATAGTTATGGGCATAATAAGCTGCAACAGTTGATGACTGCATTTGATAATATGACGACTGCAAAGCAAAAGAGCATTTGGTATTTTAACATCAATTTAAATTGCCCCTAATATCATGATGGCACAGTTGCCCCCAAAGTGGCTCCAGCTCCCGGTGGATTTCCTTATAGCCCTCCCCTCGGGTGGCATCACGCTCAGCCAGGGCAGGAGAGGATGGACCTGCCAAGGCTGCTGATTCAGCAGCGACTCAGACAAGATGAGGCTGTTGATGAAGTGTCAATAGTATATTTAGTGTGTCCGAGTTTTCCTCACAAATATTTCAATTCTTCCCGACTTGCTCCGTCAGTTTAGAAAACATTTGCTTTATAAAGAGCTGGGTTTTGTTCTTCGCCTCTGTATTTTAACGTCCTGCTGGGCTGCCCCAGTCTGCACCAGATGACTTGCTGCCTGAGCCGTCTCCAGCCTCTGCCAGGAAGAAGCAGGGAGGTTTAGCCCTCCCACGCCAAGAGATTTCTGATCTTTTACTAACAGGGTTCTGACTTTAATAGGCAGATGTTTAAAATGAAAATGCCGAGGTATTTACTGGCTGTCTCCACCTCACTGCAGGAGATGTTCTCTGATGTCCTGAAAGGGACATGCCAGGGAGGCCACATGCCAATTGCACTTGGAAATTCCTAGAAGCCACAGGGAAGGGCTCACCACTGCTCTAGGAGGTAAACAGCAGATCATAACATATTTATTAACCTCAACGCTTTTAGTTTAAAATGCAGCCTTTGACCGTGTCCCCATGACCCTCCTCCTGCCCCTTTCATTCCAGATCTCATTGCTTCCCTTTGTCTCCAGATCAGAAGAGATCTGAAAGGTTAAGAAATCCAACTCTTCTGGCTACACATTCTCCTCCCTTTGTTTTCATTGCATCTCCATGCTCTGCCTTGTGTCCTTTCATCTCTGCACCTGTCATTCGTCCTTCTTCCATTTGCCCTGAAGTTTTTGCTGCCTACAGTGGAGGCACAAGCAGGATCTTTGTGCAAAGAGTAGAACGAAGACAAGCCTGATGCAAAGGGTTTTGCTTCTGTCATAACTTAAGCTCCAAGTCCAACCCACTCCAAAGGATCTACCTGGTTTCAAAGCCCTTTGCCTTAAGGCAGGGAGAGTTAGATGAGCTGAGTAGGTCATAGATACCTGGCTGTGAATTAGTTGAATCATATTACTCTTTCCTCCTAGAGTTAGCCATAATCAGAGAACAAAAGGGGAATCTGTCATAATGCCAAGAAGGTAACTTTGGAGGCTGTGTTATTTTGGGATGTGTGTAAGCATTCCTGAAGCAAAATGGAGACTTTGGGCAATTAGAGGCAAGCTAAGGACACCGTGGGCATCTTAAAGACAGGTGAGGGGGTCACTGGGAATGTGAGAGGCACACAAAAACAAGACACAGCAACAAAATGGAACACATTATTATTTGGCTTAGATGGCTATATTTACAACATCTATGTGCTGAACTGGGGAAACCTATCGTGAGAATTCTACGAAGAAATCATGGCGGAAGTTAACAGTGAATGCAGGGCTACCATGACTCCTCAACTGTTTTAATTAAACAAACAAAACAAAACAAAAAAACCCAGCTACCCCATAAGTCAGACTGGATTTGAAACTTGGCCGTCCTGATGATGAAGCCGGAAGAGTAAATTCATACCTCAATGGTCTCAAGTTACTCTTCTCTTCCTTAAAACTGGCTCAGATAAATCTGCTGTCTCCCTTTTTGATGCCACTTGTAGGTTTTAATTTTGAATTGGTTTTTGGTTTTACAAATTGTTAGTTCCTGCAGTTAACAACAAGTAGAAGGATTAAAGGAAGAGCAGGATAATGAACAAACAGGAAAAGAATGGAATAAATTAATTGCACGGTGATGTTCTCTTAAGGCAATATATTGAACATGAATACAGAATATATTGGAGCATTATTTTTTCCCATTGTAGAACTAGAATACTATGAGAAGTCACAAAATATCTTTCCAAGTGCACTAATCTACTTGGGGAAAAGATAAAGAGTCATAAGCAAGTTCTGAATAGGAGACATTCCTCATTATTTCCAAAAAGAGTGTCAACAAGGGAATGAATGTTTCCATCTCCTCCAAAATGTTTAGAGGACGCAATCAGGCTTAGATGCTCCAGCTATACACCTAATCAGAAGGAACACACGGTAAAAAATAAGGAATAATGTTACTAACATAACAGCAGTTGGGGCTGCAATCTTATTTCCACCATACAGCCATCTTTAAAGAAACCCTTTGCTTGTCCTCATGTAGCACGTATATGACAAAAAATGACTTATGCCTCTATAGTGTCATACAATTTACGAGGTAATTTGACAATCATTATCTCCTTTGAGTTTTATAATTTTTACTATGTCTAGTTCCTAGATGAGGAAATTGGTGCTCCAAGGACTTATGAGGGAAATACAAGGACACCCAGCGACTGGCTGCAAAGCCAGGACTCAAACTCGGTCTCCTGACTCCCAGCCCAATACACTTTCTGTTACACCAGCAACGTTTTTCTTAAATTCAAAATTGAGCTAATTATACCTTTGGCAATAATTAAGACTTTTAAGACATTTTGAAAATACAAAGTACTTTCTATGTAACAGAATCATAATTGCATTTTTATCATGTCTTCACACAAGAGTCCATGTGCCAAATAATAAATTATTGCCCACAGGTATCATACAATACTCAACTCTAAAAAATTGAAACTGAAATAAACTCTGAATCCACTAACATCCCAAAGCTTTCCTAAAAAATAAAAAAAAAGCTAGGATCAGAGCAAGAAACTGTGGTGGAAAAGTACTATTATTAAAACATCTCATCAAGAGACATCTGCCAACAGTAGTGTATGTATGGTTTTAGTTTCCTAGCTGCTAAAACAAATACCATAACGTGTGCTGGCTTAACAACAGGAATTTATTGGCTCATGGTTCAGAGGCTGGAAAGCTTGCTTCCTCCCAGGGTTGGTATCTTCTGGCTGGTGGCAATCTTTGGGGTTCCTTGGCTTTTCCAACACATGGCAATGCACATGGAGGCGTCTTCTCCTTTCTCTTCCATGTTCCATTGGCTTTCCAGCTTCTGGCTGCTCCCCGTGGCTTCCTTCTCTGGGCCTTCTCTGTAAAGCCTCTAGGAATAGGATTAAGACTCATCCTGACTCAGTTGGTCCACACTCTTAGGTGACTTTATTGAAAGGCCCTATTTGCAACGGGTTCCCACCCACAGGAAGAGATTAAGATTAAGAACACGTTTTTACTTTTTTGCTTTTTTTTTTTTTTTTGGATATATAAATCCACCACATGTGTCCTCAACATTTGTGTTCTCAGCCCTTGCTTTTGTGCCTTGCACCAAATTTCGCTAATTTCGGATTACTGTACAATACTTCTTTGTATTACGTAAAGTACTCTATTTAGGCATGTTGACTTCACTAATTAGTCTATAAATACTTGACTTTTACCCACTGCTTTGGTGAATGAGATAATTGCTGGAGGAAAGGCCAAAGCATTTATGGTCAATCAGATGACAAGAAAGGGAATACGGTCTTGTAGCCAAGTAAAATGCAAAACATTATGCGGCAAAGCAGAAGCTATTACCAGGATCAATATTTCCCGTAGTACCTTAACAAATCATTATACCAAAGCCTGACACGGGATGGAGAACACCTCCATCTACCAATGTGGAAGCTTCCAAAGTGGAAAATAAAATGCCATTTGAATCACAAAGACCTAATTGGTGAACAAAGGAAATGGCAAGCTCCAAAACCAGCCTCTGAATTCTGGATGTGTTAAGAGTCTTAAATCATTAGTGAAGGAAGGAACGCTGAAAGACAAAGAACATTGCTACTCTCTGGGCTGCACATTTATAATTTGCAGCTGGTAAATATGTATGAATCAGCTTCACCGCAGCTGGGGATGACATACTGCTTCACAGAGATAGTGCAGAGCAGAGAAATCAAAGCAGAAGAAGGTTCAGCAGTCATAACCGACCTCCTCCTACATTTAACAGTTTTCAATCTTCTCAGATCTCCCCTTACTTAAAATACTCTCCTTTGGCGACGGTTTCCTAAAATGAAAAGTGCTTTGATGCAAATGGATGTTCAGCACATAGTAAAAAGTATCTCATGATGAGTTCCAACTGTATTGTGAAGCGTAAAATAAGTTTTTTTTTCCTAAACCCTTACCTGCTCCCATTCTCTGGAATGCTTCCAAATAAAACAAGCAAGGATTAAAGAAAAAGTTATTATGCCTACTTGTCCAAAAATTTTTAACCCTAGAGCTAACTGTTTTTCTTTTCCAATACATAGCAAAGGACAGAAGAAATGTTTTGCAGAGATCAATACCAGAGAACATCAGTCTTTTCATGAAGGACATGCACTGCATTTCTTTAATTACAGATATAGTAGTGAATATGGACTATTTTGACCCTACTACAACTTTTACTTTTTTACTTAAAATGTTTGGTAAAAATAATATATTCTTTTCAAGAGCTCAAATTACTTTACTGTAGCTCTCTCAAACCTCATAGCAAGTTAAAGTTTATAACTAAGAAATCAGATCAGCAAATTTGTCTGGAAAGGTCATTGCTGGTGAATCAGCAGTGAATGAAATCGAGGCTCTCCAACGTCTCAAAACATCTCTTCATTTGACAAACATTTATCAGACACTTTACTAAGCACGGGCTGGATGTTAAGTACATCAAAGAAAGTTCCCAGAAGGTTGCTATCCTCAAAAGAGCTTGGCAATTTATGTGGGTATATAAGTCAGACACTCAAAAGATTAAACAACATTATAAGACTTTAATTGTAATACAAGAGTCCAGACTGCCACAAATACCACATATGATTATGTGCAAAGAAGGGATGCAGTAAGAATTAATGAAAAAATCCCTACTGAGGGATATTATCAGGGAAGGCACTAGAGTAAAAAGTAAAAGACCTGAGCTAGACAGGATTGGAATAAGTGAAAGAAAAGGACAAATATTCCAAACGGTAGAAAAAGCAAGGAAAAGTAAGTGAAGGCAAACAGTCCAGTGTGACGCAGGAGAGAGTTCACATCGCAGACTGGTGGAGGGCAAGGGTAGAGAAATCCTGCCCCAACATCCAGGAAGGACAGCGGCTGGACTGCATAAGTTCAGGGGGACTGTTTTAGTTTAGTTTGCTAAAGCTGATGAAATGCAATAAACCAGAAATGGGTTGGCTTTTACCATGGGGATTTAGTAACTTACAAGCTTACAGCTCTGAGGCCATGAAAATGTCCAAATCAAGGCAATAACAGGATGATACCTTCTTTCTAAAGAATGGCTGCTGGTGATCCAGGGCTCCTCTGTCACATGGGTGGGCACATGGCAGCATCTGCTGGTCCTTCTCTCCCTGGTTTTGTTGCTTTCAGCTTCTGGCTGCTCTGTCTATGGCTTTCTGTTTTCTGTATGTTCTCTCTCAGAATGAGGTGGGTCACATCTTAACGTAAGATCCTACTCACTAAAAGTTCCTACTTACAAAGGGTCCACACCCACAGGAATGGAATATCTTTAAGAACATGATTTTTTCTGGGATACAAACAGCTTCAAACCATCACAGAGACAAAGTCTTTACCTAAGGTTGGAAAAGAAATGGGGAGTTAGGAGAATGCTTGCCCCATCACCAACTCAAAGACCACAAAGGAAGGGCTGTCGTCTATAAGAGGCAAGGATCATTCATTACCAGGAGGTGGTAGGGACAGGGATTCTATAGGGGAGTCTGAGGCTATCAGGAAGATGACTTATTGTAAGAAGTGTTTCTCAGCGGACCCAGAAGTAAACCATCATTTCAGGTAAGGGGCATTGGGAGGAGGGTTCTCGTAGAAAAAGCTCAGTGGCAGGACAGGAATGAGGGTACGGGGGAGGTCCTTCTGTCTGGGAGGGGCAAAGATGGACGGCAGATGAGAGGCCTGGTGGCTTTGACTATCTTCTAGTTCTGAATGGAATTTGGTGGCATGCTGTTTTGTGAACCTCACTAAGTGCTAGAAGTGGCACCCCTACTCCCACCCCATCCTTCATTGGTAAGGATAAACAATACCCGAAGACGCCTCACAGTCAAACCTGCTGGGTTCCAGTGGTTGAAAGTAATAGATTCATCTCATGTCAGTATGTAGAAAGGACAGGAGAGGTGAGAAGAAAGCTACAGGGAGCTTTGTTGGTTAGGAGGTCATAGCTCATGTGGTCTGTGCTACTTTCTGGAGCTGATATTCTCCCATAGTCACACGTGTCTCCTGCCTTATGAACTTACAGCAAATCTAGTCCCAGTGTCCCGCTGTGGGGAATCACAACAATAAGAATTGTTGGAGGGGGTCCCATCCATGAGAGCTGTGTCTTGAGCCACTGCCTCCTGGAAGCCTGCTTCTGTGGCACATTCTGATGGCTGGGAAACCAACACGGCACTAAGATGTCAAGAAGGCTACAACCACTAACTGGGGAATCTCTGGGAGAGCAGGCAATGTCTTCTCTAGGCTGTCAGCTTCTAGCTGGCAGCTGCCCTTTCTGCTCTCCATACACACCTTTTCTGACCATTGTCAATTTTGCAGCAGAAAGACCATCAATTTCTGGGTTGATGATGGAGCTTGACCAGTTGGAAGAATTCTGCAGCCTCCTCTCTGCAATACTCCTCTGGGTGTTCTTGTTCAAGCAGCACTTAATTTGACAAAAATTATCGGGTTGCTCACTTCCTTGAGACACAGTAAGGCTGGATGGGATACAGGGCTGGACTCAGATCCCAGCACAACGCTCCAAAGAAGCCAGAGTGTTTCCAGGACGGGTTTGTGTTGGCGTCAAGGAAAAGTCCAATGTCTCTAACACTGACCACAGTGAATAGTCATTGATTTGCCTTAAGTTGCTCTGGCAGACTTTCTTTCATTTATTTGTTTTTGCTTCTGTGACAAGGAGACAGTTCTAATTCCCAACACTAAATAGATAGGGCAATCCATTGTTTTTCATTCTTTTTTCTCTTTATTCTCTCTTAGGTAAAGGGCAAAACATAACACTGTAGAGAATTATATATGGGAAATAAACAAAAGATACAGGATTTCAACAGAAGTAGATTTTTTTTTAAAAAAAAGAAAGCTATTAGGTCTGCTTTTAAATATTTGCATGAAACAAATTTTCTTTTTCCAGCTGCTTAATCTAGCTTTTGGGACTGGGATACCTTTCCGAAAAGAGTATTTTTCTTTTCTGCCACTCAGTCCTCTACCTACAGCCTCTACTACACTGTCCCTTCTTAGAGAGGACAAAAGCAACATGAGAAAACCATTCTCTGTTCTGCAGCCTCCCCTCATCCCTCACTCATCTTTTCTGAAGCCATTTGGCTTCAGGAACAGAAAGATGCCACAAACGGGTAAAAATCTGGTAGGAGACACTTTCTCTGCTCATTGCACTGCTGGCACAGCTCATTCTGGCAGCCTTGGGTCCATCTGGCCTGCTGGCAAGTCTCAGTGGAATTCAGCTGTGTCTGGGCAGGAAGCAGGGACCAGGGCTTGGAGCCAGCGGCACCCTCCGGCCTGCTGATTCCCCACATGTGGAAGAGACGCAGGTCACAGAGATCAGCCCACCTCCAGCCACACACGCTCCCACTGGGTGTTGTTATGCTGTTCCCACCTCTTCAGCAATTGATGCTCTTCTTTAATTAGAACCAACTGTGCCCTTTGGCTCTTCATGAACTGCGCTTGGAGTCATCTGTGCACAGCCTCACCTTCCGCATTACACGGAAGAGAACATAGGGCTCGGGCGGACTTAAAAAATAAGTCCATGGAACCCAAACCTGCTGCAGACTCAGACCTTGCTAGTGCTTTCAGGCAGTTTAGATAATGTCTGAATAGAAGTCCTTATTTAAATATTTTTATCTACTGTTACTGAAGCATAGAAGTTATTCCAAATTGTCTATATCCAAAACTGTGAACAAGTGATCAAGGGTCATAAATGTGAAGAATGTGTGGATTTTCTTTTCCTTCAAGTCAGTTGCAAAAGGTAGGCATAGCAAAGGAGAGGCTAGGTCTGCCTGTAACTGTGCCTAAGAGCCTCCTCCCGAATGCCTCTTTGTTGCTCAGATGTGGCCCTCTCTCTCTAGCTAAGCCAACTTGGCAGGTGAAATCACTGCCCTCCCCGCTACGTGGGATCTGACACCCAGGGGAGTAAATCTCCCTGGCAATGTGGAATATGACTCCTGGGTAGGAAACTAGACCCAGCATTGTAGGATGGAGAACATCTTCTTGACCAAAAGGGGGATGTGAAAGGAAATGAAATAAGCTTCAGTGGCAGAGAGATTGCAAAAGGAGCCGAGAGGTGACTCTGGTGGGCACTGTTAATGCACAATACAGACAACGCATTTTAGGTTCTAATGAATTGGAATAGCTAGCAGTAAATACCTGCAACTATCAAACTACAACCCAGAACCCATGAATCCTGAACATGACTGCATAAAAGTGTAGCTTATGAGGGGTGACAATGGGATTGGGTAAGCCATATGGACCACACTCCCCTTTGTACAATTTATGGAGGGATGAGTAGAAAAATGGGGGAAGAAAATAAAAAGGCACCAAGTGTTCTTTTTTGCTTTAATTGTTCTTTTTCACTTTAATTTTTATTTCTACTATTTTCGGGTGTGTGGTAATGAAAATGTCAAAAATTAATTTTGGTGATGAACGCACAACTATATAATGGTACTGTGAACAACTGAATGTATGCTTTGTGTGACTGCATGGTATGTGAATATATCTCAATAAAATTGAATTAAAAAAAGGTAAGTATATAGGAGAGTGACAGACTGAGAGTTATATAGGAGGTTAGCAAAATGTACAGTGTTTATAATGTATCTCAAAGGAAAGTTTAGTTTCTAGCAGAAATGACAACATGGCCGAGGAACAGGTCACGTGGGGAAAAAAAATCTAAATTTTCTGGTTATGCAAACTTTTAAAAAATATTAAAACATTCTCCTTTAGAAAACAAAGTATTTCTAGGTTTTCTTTTATTTTTTAACAGGAATATATAACTAAAATTTTCAACCAGTTAAAAAGACTAAGTTTTTTTTTTTTAAATCCTTTTTGCTTTTTCTAAAACAATTACTCTAAGAAGCTCAATACAGAAAGCTTCAAAGAATTGAAATTTGGGCACGTCAAGTCAAGAGCAGAACTAAGAGAGCTCTGAGACAAAAGGCAATAATCCAGTGGCTGAGAAAATTCACTAAACAGCACAACTTCCCAAGAAAAGGGGGGTGTCCGCTCACAGCCACCATCCTGGTGGACAGGAAACACTCCTGCCCATCGCCAGCCCCATAGCCCAGAGCTGCCCCAGACAACCCAGTGTGACGGAAGTGCTTCAAATAACAGGCACACACCACAAAACTGGGCGTGGACATTAGCCTTCCCTGCAACCTCAGCTGAATGTCCCAGAGCTGGGAAGGGGGAGCAGTGTGAATTAACAGAGCCCCATTCAGCCATCATTTCAGCAGACTGGGAGCCTCCCAACACAGCCCAGCAGCCCAGAACTGCCCTGGGGGGACGGCACTCACCTGCGACATAGCACAGTCATCCCTCAACAGAGGACCCGGGGTGCACAGCCTGGAAGAGGGGCCCACTTGCAAGTCTCAGGAGCCATACGCCAATACCAAAGACTTGTGGGTCAGTGGCAGAGACAAACTGTGGCAGGACTGAACTGAAGGATTAGACTATTGCAGTAGCTTTAAAACTCTAGGATCATCAGGGAGATTTGATTGTTAGGGCCACCACCCCTCCCCGACTGCCCAGAAACACGCCCCACATACAGGGCAGGCAACACCAACTACACACGCAAGCTTGGGACACCAATTGGACCCCACAAGACTCACTCCCCCACTCACCAAAAAGGCTGAGCAGGGGAGATCTGGCTTGTGGAGAACAGGTGTCTCGTGGACGCCACCTGCTGGTTAGTTAGAGAAAGTGTACTCCACGAAGCTGTAGATCTGATAAATTAGAGATAAGGACTTCAACTGGTCTACAAACCCTAAAAGAACCCTATCAAGGTCAGCAAATGCCACGAGGCCAAAAACAACAGAAAATTATAAAGCATATGAAAAAACCAGACGATATGGATAACCCAAGCCCAAGCACCCAAATCAAAAGACCAGAAGAGACACACCTAGAGCAGCTACTCAAAGAACTAAAGATGAACAATGAGACCCTAGTACGGGATATGAAGGAAATCAAGAAGACCCTAGAAGAGCATAAAGAAGACATTGCAAGACTAAATAAAAAAATGGATGATCTTATGGAAATTAAAGAAACTGTTGACCAAATTAAAAAGATTCTGGACACTCATAGTACAAGACTAGAGGAAGTTGAACAACGAATCAGTGACCTGGAAGATGACAGAATGGAAAATGAAAACATAAAAGAAAGAATGGGGAAAAAAATTGAAAAACTCGAAATGGACCTCAGGGATATGATAGATAATATGAAACGTCCGAATATAAGACTCATTGGTGTCCCAGAAGGGGAAGAAAAGGGTAAAGGTCTAGGAAGAGTATTCAAAGAAATTGTTGGGGAAAACTTCCCAAATCTTCTAAACAACATAAATACACAAATCATAAATGCTCAGCGAACTCCAAATAGAATAAATCCAAAAAAACCCACTCCGAGACATATACTGATCACACTGTCAAACATAGAAGAGAAGGAGCAAGTTCTGAAAGCAGCAAGAGAAAAGCAATTCACCACATACAAAGGAAACAGCATAAGACTAAGTAGTGACTACTCAGCAGCCACCATGGAGGCGAGAAGGCAGTGGCAAGATATATTTAAAATTCTGAGTGAGAGGAATTTCCAGCCAAGAATACTTTATCCAGCAAAGCTCTCCTTCAAATTTGAGGGAGAGCTTAAATTTTTCACAGACAAAGAAATGCTGAGAGAATTTGCTAACAAGAGACCTGCCCTACTGGAGATACTAAAGGGAGCCCTACAGACAGAGAAACAAAGACAGGACAGAGAGACTTGGAGAAAGGTTCAGTACTAAAGAGATTCGGTATGGGTACAATAAAGGATATTAATAGAGAGAGGGAAAAATATGGCAAACATAATCCAAAGGATAAGATGGCCGATTCAAGAAATGCCTTCACGGTTTTAACGTTGAATGTAAATGGATTAAACTCCCCAATTAAAAGATATAGATTCGCAGAATGGATCAAAAAAAATGAACCATCAATATGTTGCATACAAGAGACTCATCTTAGACACAGGGACACAAAGAAACTGAAAGTGAAAGGATGGAAAAAAATATTTCATGCAAGCTACAGCCAAAAGAAAGCAGGTGTAGCAATATTAATCTCAGATAAAATAGACTTCAAATGCAGGGATGTTTTGAGAGACAAAGAAGGCCACTACATACTAATAAAAGGGGCAATTCAGCAAGAAGAAATAACAATCGTAAATGTCTATGCACCCAATCAAGGTGCCACAAAATACATGAGAGAAACATTGGCAAAACTAAAGGAAGCAATTGATGTTTCCACAATAATTGTGGGAGACTTCAACACATCACTCTCTCCTATAGATAGATCAACCAGACAGAAGACCAATAAGGAAATTGAAAACCTAAACAATCTGATAAATGAATTAGATTTAACAGACATCTACAGGACATTACATCCCAAATCAACAGGATACACATACTTTTCTAGTGCTCACGGAACTTTCTCCAGAATAGATCATATGCTGGGACATAAAACAAGCCTCAATAAATTTAAAAAGATTGAAATTATTCAAAGCACATTCTCTGACCACAATGGAATACAATTAGAAGTCAATAACCATCAGAGACTTAGAAAATTCACAAATACCTGGAGGTTAAACAACACACTCCTAAACAATCAGTGGGTTAAAGAAGAAATAGCAAGAGAAATTGCTAAATATATAGAGACGAATGAAAATGAGAACACAACATACCAAAACCTATGGGATGCAGCAAAAGCAGTGCTAAGGGGGAAATTTATAGCACTAAACGCATATATTAAAAAGGAAGAAAGAGCGAAAATCAAAGAACTAATGGATCAACTGAAGAAGCTAGAAAATGAACAGCAAACCAATCCTAAACCAAGTACAAGAAAAGAAATAACAAGGATTAAAGCAGAAATAAATGACATAGAGAACAAAAAAACTATAGAAAGGATAAATATCACCAAAAGTTGGTTCTTTGAGAAGATCAACAAGATTGACAAGCCCCTAGCTAGACTGACAAAATCAAAAAGAGAGAAGACCCATATAAACAAAATAATGAATGAAAAAGGTGACATAACTGCAGATCCTGAAGAAATTAAAAAAATTATAAGAGGATATTATGAACAACTGTATGGCAACAAACTGGATAATGTAGAAGAAATGGACAATTTCCTGGAAACATATGAACAACCTAGACTGACCAGAGAAGAAATAGAAGACCTCAACCAACCCATCACAAGCAAAGAGATCCAATCAGTCATCAAAAATCTTCCCACAAATAAATGCCCAGGGCCAGATGGCTTCACAGGGGAATTCTACCAAACTTTCCAGAAAGAACTGACACCAATCTTACTCAAACTCTTTCAAAACATTGAAAAAAATGGAACACTACCTAATTCATTTTATGAAGCTAACATCAATCTAATACCAAAACCAGGCAAAGATGCTACAAAAAAGGAAAACTACCGGCCAATCTCCCTAATGAACATAGATGCAAAAATCCTCAACAAAATACTTGCAAATCGAATCCAAAGACACATTAAAAAAATCATACACCATGACCAAGTGGGGTTCATTCCAGGCATGCAAGGATGGTTCAACATAAGAAAAACAATAAATGTATTACAACACTTTAAAAACTCGAAAGGGAAAAATCAATTGATCATCTCAATAGATGCTGAAAAAGCATTTGACAAAATCCAACATCCGTTTTTGATAAAAACACTTCAAAAGGTAGGAATTGAAGGAAACTTCCTCAACATGATAAAGAGCATATATGAAAAACCCACAGCCAGCATAGTACTCAATGGTGAGAGACTGAAAGCCTTCCCTCTAAGATCAGGAACAAGACAAGGATGCCCGCTGTCACCACTGTTATTCAACATTGTGCTGGAAGTGCTAGCCAGGGCAATCCGGCAAGACAAAGAAATAAAAGGCATCCAAATTGGAAAAGAAGAAGTAAAACTGTCATTGTTTGCAGATGATATGATCTTATATCTAGAAAACCCTGAGAAATCAACGATACACCTACTAGAGCTAATAAACAAATTTAGCAAAGTAGCGGGATACAAGATTAATGCACATAAGTCAGTAATGTTTCTATATGCTAGAAATGAACAAACTGAAGAGACACTCAAGAAAAAGATACCATTTTCAATAGCAACTAAAAAAATCAAGTACCTAGGAATAAACTTAACCAAGATGTAAAAGACCTATACAAAGAAAACTACATAACTCTACTAAAAGAAATAGAAGGGGACCTTAAAAGATGGAAAAATATTCCATGTTCATGGATAGGAAGGCTAAATGTCATTAAGATGTCAATTCTACCCAAACTCATCTACAGATTCAATGCAATCCCAATCAAAATTCCAACAACCTACTTTGCAGACTTGGAAAAGCTAGTTATCAAATTTATTTGGAAAGGGAAGATGCCTCGAATTGCTAAAGACACTTTAAAAAAGAAAAACGAAGTGGGAGGACTTACACTCCCTGACTTTGAAGCTTATTATAAAGCCACAGTTGCCAAAACAGCATGGTACTGGCACAAAGATAGACATATAGATCAATGGAATCGAATTGAGAATTCAGAGATAGACCCTCAGATCTATGGCCGACTGATCTTTGATAAGGCCCCCAAAGTCACCGAACTGAGCCATAATGGTCTTTTCAACAAATGGGGCTGGGAGAGTTGGATATCCATATCCAAAAGAATGAAAGAGGACCCCTACCTCACCCCCTACACAAAAATTAACTCAAAATGGACCAAAGATCTCAATATAAAAGAAAGTACCATTAAACTCCTAGAAGATAATGTAGGAAAACATCTCCAAGACCTTGTATTAGGAGGCCACTTCCTAGACTTTACACCCAAATCACAAGCAACAAAAGAGAAAATAGATAAATGGGAACTCCTCAAGCTTAGAAGTTTCTGCACCTCAAAGGAATTTCTCAAAAAGGTAAAGAGGCAGCCAACTCAATGGGAAAAAATTTTTGGAAACCATGTATCTGACAAAAGACTGATATCTTGCATATACAAAGAAATCCTACAACTCAATGACAATAGTACAGACAGCCCAATTATAAAATGGGCAAAAGATATGAAAAGACAGTTCTCTGAAGAGGAAATACAAATGGCCAAGAAACACATGAAAAAATGTTCAGCTTCACTAGCTATTAGAGAGATGCAAATTAAGACCACAATGAGATACCATCTAACACCGGTTAGAATGGCTGCCATTAAACAAACAGGAAACTACAAATGCTGGAGGGGATGTGGAGAAAATGGAACTCTTATTCATTGTTGGTGGGACTGTATAATGGTTCAGCCACTCTGGAAGTCAGTCTGGCAGTTCCTTAGAAAACTAGAGATAGAGCTACCATTCGATCCAGCGATTGCACTTCTCGGGATATACCCGGAAGATCGGAAAGCAGTGACACGAACAGATATCTGCACGCCAATGTTCATAGCAGCATTATTCACAATTGCCAAGAGATGGAAACAACCCAATGTCCATCAACAGATGAGTGGACAAATAAAATGTGGTATATACACACGATGGAATACTACGCGGCAGTAAGAAGGAACGATCTGGTGAAACATATGACAACATGGATGAACCCTGAAGACATAATGCTGAGCGAAATAAGCCAGGCACAAAAAGAGAAATATTATATGCTACCACTAATGTGAACTTTGAAAAATGTAAAACAAATGGTTTATAATGTAGAATGTAGGGGAACTAGCAGTAGAGAGCAATTAAGGAAGGGGGAACAATAATCCAAGAAGAACAGATAAGCTATTTAACGTTCTGGGGATGCCCAGAAATGACTATGGTCTGTTAATTTCTGATGGATGTAGTAGGAACAAGTTCACTGAAATGTTGCTATAGTATGTAACTTTCTTGGGGTAAAGTAGGAACATGTTGGAAGTTAAGCAGTTATCTTAGGTTAGTTGTCTTTTTCTTACTCCCTTGCTATGGTCTCTTTGAAATGTTCTTTTATTGTATGTTTGTTTTCTTTTTAACTTTTTTTTTCATACAGTTGATTTGAAAAAAGAAGGGAAAGTTAAAAAAAAAAAAAAAAAAAAAAGAAAAAAGACAAACAAGGAAAAAAAAAAAAAAAAAAAAAGATATAGTGCCCCCTTGAGGAGCCTGTGGAGAATGCAGGGGTATTCGCCTACGCCACCTCCATGGTTGCTAACATGACCACAGACATAGGGGACTGGTGGTTTGATGGGTTGAGCCCTCTACCATAAGTTTTACCCTTGGGAAGACGGTTGCTGCAAAGGAGAGGCTAGGCCTCCCTGTATTTGTGCCTAAGAGTCTCCTCCTGAATGCCTCTTTGTTGCTCAGATGTGGCCCTCTCTCTCTGGCTAAGCCAACTTGAAAGGTGAAATCACTGCCCTCCCCCCTACGTGGGATCAGACACCCAGGGAAGTGAATCTCCCTGGCAACGTGGAATATGACTCCCGGGGAGGAATGTAGACCCGGCATCGTGGGATGGAGAACATCTTCTTGACCAAAAGGGGGATGTGAAAGGAAATGAAATAAGCTTCAGTGGCAGAGAGATTCCAAAATGAGCCGAGAGATCACTCTGGTGGGCACTCTTACGCACACTTTAGACAACCTTTTTTAGGTTCTAAAGAATTGGGGTAGCTGGTGGTGGATACCTGAAACTATTAAACTACAACCCAGAACCCATGAATCTCGAAGACAGTTGTATAAAAATGTAGCTTATGAGGGGTGACAGTGGGATTGGGAATGCCATAAGGACCAAACTCCACTTTGTCTAGTTTATGGATCGATGTGTAGAAAAGTAGGGGAAGCAAACAAACAGACAAAGGTACCTAGTGCTCTTTTTTACTTCAATTGCTCTTTTTCACTCTAATTATTATTCTTGTTATTTTTGTGTGTGTGCTAATGAAGGTGTCAGGGATTGAATTAGGTGATGAATGTACAACTATGTAATGGTACTGTAAACAATCGAAAGTACAATTTGTTTTGTATGACTGCGTGGTATGTGAATGTATCTCAATAAAATGATGATTAAAAAAAAAAAAAAAATTAGGATGCAGCTTAGCAAAGAAGCTGATCATATTATTGATGAACATGTGTATATTAATGAATAAGATGACAGTGAAACAACAAAAAAAAATAAATAAATAAAAAAAAAAATAAAAATATGAATCAAGAGCTTTAATTAAGAGTTAACTTTTATCTGGTTCTTTCTGATGTAAGGCAAATGTTCAGAGATAGACTGTGGTGATGAACGCATAACTATGTTATCATACTGTGGACAGTGGATTGTATATCATGGATGATTGTATGGTGTGTGAATGTATTTCAATAAAACCGAATTTAATAAAAAAAAAAAAAAAAAAAAAAAAAAAAAAAAGACTAAGCAATGGAATGTAAGCTTCTCTTCTACTTTCTAGAGAGACAAATCATAAACAGATTCTTGTCTAGCCCATGCACATACGAGCATATATACCTGCAGGCTTACTTGCTGCCTGTGATGCTTTGGAGGAATTTTTTTTAATTTTTTAACTTTATTTATCAAAAAATTAAAACAAAACAAACAACAAAAAACCACAACATTTCAACAAAACAAAGGATTAAGGAAAACAAATAATCTAAAATAACTACATGGTTTCCAACATGTTCCTATCATAACCCCCCAAAATTAACATGATTTGGAAACTTTATGGACCCTAGAAAAGCATGTTCTTAAATTTAACCCATTCCTGTGAGTGTAGACTTACTATAGGTGGGACCTTTGATTAGGTTACTTTAGCTGAGATGTGACTCACCTCATTCAAGGTGGGTCTTAATCCTCTTCCTGGAGTCCATTATAAGAGGATAAAGGACACACAGAAAATTCAGAGAAACTGAGAGATAAGGACACAACCACCAAAGCAGAGAGGAAGCCACTGAAACCAGAACTGGAAGCAACAAAACCCAGGAGAGAAGGAGCAGCACCCATTGCCACGTGCCTTGGTATCTGACAGAGGAGGCTAAGCTTGCTAGTAATATGTCTTCAGAGAAGGTATCATCCCATTAATGCCTTAATTTGGACATTTTCATGGCCTTAGAACTGTAAACTTGTAAGCTAATAAATCCTCATTGTAAAAGCCTACCCGTTTCTGGTATACTGTATTTTGTTAGCTTTGCTTGTACGTGCTATATGAAAGCACGTGTGGTTTTATTCAATGTGCTCAGGCTACTGACAGCTGCTGCAGTCTCATCCCACATCATTGGCATAAAGTGGCTCCTTGGGTTTCAGGGCCACTCAACATTCCCATTGAATAGGCACACCATAACATCTAGATGCCTATTGGTGAGCTTTTAGGTTACTTCCAAGTTTTCACTATTAAAAATAAATAAATAAATAAAAGCAACCTACTTGCCTGCAGTTACAGCTGAACACCTTGTATAGCCAGAAACAAAACTCCTCCCCAAAATATTTTGCCGATCTACACTCTTTCAAGGATATGACAACTCCACCCTATCAATGGCTAGCATCAACTGGTTAAACTTTTTTCAACTGACAATCAGAAAATATTACCTGGTTTTAATTATTTTCCTTTCATCGTTAATGACACCATGCTTTTTTGGTCATTGTATTTTTCTTTGAACTGCTCGTTCTTATTCTTTCCTTATTTTCTTCAACTGGGTTTTTAATTTGTATTGATGCTTTGGCAAGGAAATTAGCCCATCATCTGTCGTATGTATTACAAATGCTTTTTTTAAAATTTTGCACATTTCTATTGACGTTCATTTTTTTGGGGGGGGGGTTCTAGAAAAAACATTCTGAATAATACTTCAGTAACTTCGAAATGTAGAGCAGGCAGTGCTAGCCATGATTAGATCTGTTTGGGTATTATGCTTACCTTGGGTAACAAGGACACAAGGACTGGTTGGTGAAAACCCTCAGGTTTCACACAATCACAGAGGCTCTCTATAAAGTCTTCACTCCTCCCCAGCAGGCTCCCTTCTTGTTCTCAGTGGGGATCCCGACCTGGTGGTGTTTGTTCCTTACATCTAGGAGAAGTCACTCAAAAGGCAGTAAACAAAATCTCTTTACCCTTGGATTTGTCCCTCCCCTTCCCTCCCCATCATCCTGGGAGAACTGAGGGAGAAAACAAAGTGTGTCACCAATACCTGGAGAATTATTACACCATTGATCAAAGAGGTTTAAGACCCACCTTGAATGGAGTGGGTCACATGTTTGTGGTGACTACCCCGTATCTTACGTTTTAGGGGTTTGCCTCCTACCCCTTATTATCATCATCAACTTGCCTTTGTGGAGGGCATGCTCTGCATCAGGCACTGACTATACCCGTCACTGGAATGCAAAGAGTGACAGGTCCTGGGCCCAGCTGCCCACGAGCTCACCTGCACCTGTGCAGATGGGGAACCAGGGTGAAAGGTGCAAATCCCAGCCCCCAATTTAGAAACTGCATTACTGAGAGCCTAGTAACTTCCCAGCATCTCGGCTTCACTATTCACAAGATGCAAAGAGGAATACTGCGTCAGAATAACAAGGGCAGCTACATCCCAGGACTTCTGTTGGGCGGCTGGAGTTATTAGCTAGAACAGGGCCTGGCACATACAAGTTTTAAATAAATGAGACCCCTGAATGTAATAATAATCAATAATGGAGAGCAACGTAAGCCAGAGAGTCCTGGAGTCTAATAAGCCTCATGGTGGCTCAGTGGTAAACGGTGACCACAGAGAAGGGAGCCCAAATGCAGCTGAGACACACAGCAAGGACACGGGACTTGAGGAGGTAGCCCAAAATAAGCAAAGACAAGTGCTGTGTGCATTCCAAAGGTGGGGGAGAGCCCTAAAGAAAACAACAACACTAAGTTACCTCCGAGAGTGAATAAACTAGTGTGAGGGCAGCAGAAGGCTGCTTTGGATGGAAGCAGGAGATAACTATAAGGATGCCGACTGCCAAGGAACTAACCTCTCAAATATCTCAAACTCTGTTTATTTAAATAAGAAAATGTTTACTTATTCTTTGCTCTCAATCAGCCAACTGACCCAGCTGCTATCAGAGAAGGAGAGACAATCCCTGCCTTAAGAAAGGAAAGTTGTGCTTCAAAAGTTTCTTTCTCAAGCAAATATGTGAAAAGAGAAACACCAGGTCTCTCAGAAGCTCTGTGTGTAGGAGGAAGGCTTTCCAGGCAGCTCCTGCCACCCTCGACTATAAAGGCTGCTAAGGCAGGATCATGAGACTATCATCAATCTCATTCATTCATTCATTCGTTCATTCACTGCCCATTCAATGAGTGCCTGCCACCAGTCCATCACTCTCCTAACACAGGGGCGACAGAAGTGAACAAAGAGAAACAAGGTCTCTAATCTCATGAGAATTATATTTTAGTAGGGGTAAGAGGGAGGGAGTGGCAGTGGACAGACCAAAGAAATGAACAAAAAAATGAGATTCTTTCAGACAGCAAGAAGTGCCATGAGTAAAGCAAAAGTGGGTGCTGGCATTGAGTGGAAGGCCACGCTGGGGCAGGGATGTCTGGACTGACATCTGAGTGATGAGGCCGGAGAACAGTGGCAGGTAGCCCCTGGCAGAGGGTACAAGAGCAAAAAAGGTTAAAGCTGGAAAGAGCTTGGTGTGCTCATGGCACAAAAAGGCCAGCGACGCTGGGGCAATGGGATCGAGGGTAGGGGAGTGCCAGGGGAAAGCTTTCTAAGCAAAAAGTACTTCTGAATTCCAGCTTTTCACATTTTCTATGCTTTTCCCCTGGCAGCCAAAGTTTGGGGTTGGCAGCATCTGCCTGAGGTTTAACAGCACTCGGATGCTGACATAAAATGCATGAGGCAGGGGCCCTCGGGAGCTCCATGGCCTGGGGCTCTATCTCATGGATCCAGGGTGGGGCTTGGCATCTGAGGTAGTTTGAAGCTGTTATGCACCCCAGAAAAGATCATGCTTTTTTAATCCATTCCTGTTGGTGCAAACCTATTGTGGGTGGGACCCTTTGATTAGCTTATTTCAGTTGAGATGTGACCCACTCCATTCAAGGTGGGTCTTAAACCTCTTACTGGAGTTTTTTATGAGAAGATAAAGGACATACCGGAAACAGAGAGCAACACCCAGAGAAGCTAAGAGACCAAAGAAGCTGAGGGACAAGGACACACCCACAGAAGCTGAGAGAGGAAGCCACTGCAGCCAGAAACTGAAGGCAGTGAAACCTGGGGCAGAAGGTTCAGCAGATGCCAGCCATGTGCCTACTCATGGGACAGGGGTGTCCCAGATGCCAGCAGCCTGTCTTTAGAGTCCAGGCATTGTCTTGTTGATGCCTCGAGTTGGACATTTTCATGGCCTTAGAACTGTAAATTGTAAGTTAATAAATCCCCATTGTAAAAGCCAATCCATTTCTGGTCTATTGCATTTCAGCAGCTTTCGCAAACCGGAACGGCATCCGAAGAGTCTGATGACAGCAAGTGAGAGGACTGGGCAGGTAACAAGCGGTCAGTTGCGGCTCCAGCACTCAGGAAGACACACTCTGGGGTGGGAGTGGGGTGGGGGCTTTCTATCCATCTTTCAGTAGTGTTTTAGAAAAACCTGCTTAGTTAAGGAAAATATGCCTGCCTTTCATTTCCTTATTTTGTCTGAGAGCTTCCAAATTAGCACTTTGGATAAAACCAATTGGGGACAGCAGAAAATTCAAGGGTGGGCTATGTGCAAACCAAGATCAGGGGAACGAGCACTGTGGCTGCGTGCAAAACTAATCTTTTACTATTTCTGTGAGGAAAAAAACCAAGCCAAGCTAGCAAATGTCCCCTAGGATCACTCTGAAAAGCAAAACAAAACAACTGATGGAGAGAATGACTCTCACCTATTTTGGCAAACTATAAAGAGATTTCTTTTCTATTTCATCTCTTGGCCTCATTTTTAACTGCTTGGGCTTTATAATCATCATGACTATTATGGTAGCAAAATAACTTGTGACCGATGATGAAGAATTATAGGAAATTTAAGAAATTCCTGTTTTCCTGAGCCAAGGTTTAACAAAATGTTTTTGCTACTAAAATTATGCTTTCTTACACAAATATTGAATATAATAAGTTGCCCTGGGGATGGCAATGTTTTCATTATTTCCCATTTGTTTTTATTAGTATGAATTAATACACCAGTTTGTATTTGATGCTGGATATCTTTAGTCTTAAAATTATAAGACCAAACATCTCCATGAAATCATACTGCCTTCTTGGAAAGGATAATTACTCCACAGTCATATAGGGTAAAACTCAATGAGCTTGGCCATAGATTCTAGGTATTTTCAACACTTTCAGTGTAGTAATTTTAGGACAAGACATCAATGCATAGATCAAAGAATTTATACTTATTATAACACATGGATTCTGTTCTACCAGTATTTCTACGGAAGAGGAACTCTCAGGGTGAATAAATGTATTTTATTTCTGAGCTGTGAACATACAAATTGTTATCCTCAATGTCATTAGCGTATCCATCTTCTGTCAGAATGTGGCTTCTGCTAAAACCCTTCTATCTGCAGCACACAGAAGGAACACTGGTTATTTTGGGTAATCAAGAACTCTTTCTGAAAGGACAAGGAGCTAATACTAGAAGCTTAGAACGTTAGAATTATCTGGACTAATAACATTTGCAAGAAGAATAATTGTAAGACATTTGTCTCCTCCCTCAGAAGAAAAGGTACAGATGCATGAAAGGTTAGTAACGTACTAAACTATACTTAGATTCTAAATGAGAGGAGTTTAAATGTTTATGTGTGCAAATACTTTGTAAACTATAAAGTACTACAAAATGCAAGGTCACGCCATTATTACTATTGGAGTTGATTTGTTATGGCAACTCTCATGGCTAAAGTCCTGTCTTTTATTTTTTCAATGACCGGGTCCAGACCATCTAAAACAAGAATGAGCAGAACAATCTGCCCTCCCAGAGGTAAAGACTCAGCCAACAGAAAATGTTATTCCGTCCAAGACATCAATTTGTTTACTCATAATAACAAAGTATCTCCGTGCCAATTCCTGAATGGTCTCTCCAAGAACTTTTTTTAAACTCACCAGGACAGATGGAGGGAAAAAATACAACTAAAACCTGACAGCATAATTAGTGGCCTGGAGGCTCTGAGTGAAAACCAAGTAACGAAATGCTTAACAGGAGGTTCAATAGCAGGATACGTTGACCTCTGAAGGGTTAACAAGGTCGCACATTTTAATATAACCTTGGCATCAAGTGATTTTTCTCCCCATCAGCAGTCGTTTGTAATCTCATTTTACCTGTGTTTATTCACTAAAATGTAATGTGATCATCAGCCAGTGAGTTCCACCTCTACTCTATTTAAACTTTCAATAGAAGTTTAAATTGGACACAATTTTATCCAAAAAATAAACTGCTGGCCAAAGGTACATTATTTTTTAAAAATGACTAAAATTGCCTGAAATGGTTAACACAACTCCCAAAGTTATTGCGGTCCCTGTTGAGATGAGGGCTGATAATTAATGAATCTTCATATATGTATGGAAATTAGGAGAATGGGGTTCATAAATGGCCATAACTTACAGGAAAGAAACTGAGGTCCAGAGAGATGAGTGCCTTGCAGAGAAGGGATTTGGACTTCATCTACGCGTCAATTCTGCTCTTTTCCAGCGGACAGTGCTCGCTCACGGGAGAGACCAGTGTTCACGCAGCAGATCTGCCAACTGTGACAGCATGAGTCAGGGTCCGATTGTGTAACTTCAAACATCTTTGAATTTAACAAGCTAGAAACCCAGAGCTTGATACTTCTTGACGTGAATGCATACATGCCTTTTTCCTGCTTTCTTGTTTACAATAAATTTTATGGCAGGATATTTCGATTTGTGAATTCTAACCAGCCTGTTCTCCAATGAGGCTATAGCTTATATGGGTTTTAAAGTTTCCTGACATTTAAAAATGTTTGCTTTGGGTCTCTGAAAAACACAGAAAATGCTCCCCTACTACAAAAATGCTGACATGGTGTACTTTCAAAATGCAACATGAAAAATCCCTAGGTGATGGATCTTTCCTTATGACAGAATAACACTAATTTTTTTTTTCCGATTCTTTAAGGAGTGGCACTATTATTTATGATTATTTATAAACTTGTGTTAAATCGGATAGTATATAGCATATAATGACAGCCACAGTATTTTGATGAAAGGTGTCAGATAAATGCTTTGCCTCAAAAGGCTAATCCAAAAACCATTTTTCCCCTTCCCTGATAGGGACGAAACCTTCCAAAGCAGCCGACATGTATAGCACTCTCCATGGAGAATGATACACGTTCAGAACACCCAGTATCTGACTTTTAAAAATTTCAGCTTTTTCCAAAGAGGGATTGACCTCAGCAACCATGTCACTGTGCTTTTGGAAGAAAGTCAGAGATTAATCTGGTAGTTTCTGCCAAAAAGAGAGAAAATGATACTTTAACCAAAGCAGCGTTGACATGATAGTCTTTTCCCTAAAACCTTTTGTTAGATCTGCCCACCACACTTGAACTTCTAATGGTCAAATCACAGCACAAGCTGAGAGAAGAGAGCAGCACAAAAAGGAAAGAACCCACACTCCTAAATTCATGCATCCCTGACAGTCACCAATTCTAGCCTTTGCTACCCTTTCACCTAAAACAGGCCCGAAAACTTCAAAGTCATGTTTTTGGGGGCCTGCCAAAACCCAAGTTTGTACATGAATTTGTTGATTTGGGTACAATGGCATAATAATTATTTTCATAATCTGAATCATTACATTTATAAAACTCATTCTACTGATAAAACTAGACCAAGCTAGACAAACGGACATCATTTCAGAAGCCAATTTGGGTTTATTGGCAATGGTTGCCCAGGAGACTAAGTTGAGAATTCTGAGGCTGAGCCATGGTGTGAAAGTACAACTTAATGATTTCACGATATTTGCTTAGGGTGCAGGTCTGTTTAATTCCCTGTCAAATCCCCAAGGCTTAGGGCACACGTAGGTAACCAATAAATATTTGTTGAAACGATGAGTTCATTGCATGAGGTTTTATGCATTATGGCTACGGTCACTTTGGAAAGAAGCTTTAAAAAACAGATAACAGACATAAAACATCTGTATGATCTTAGATATAAACGAATTCCTTCATTATTCATCCGCTCACTTATCTTTCATCTGGAATACTTTAGCACCCTCTTAAGGGGTCTTTCCAAGCCGCACGGCTGTTAAAATGACCTTTCTATAACACTGTTGGATCATGCATGCCTTTCCTATCCCTGGTTCTTTATTCTCATTGGGTTATCTTGTGCAGCATGCCACACAATCATATATTTAAAAAAAAAACAAAACAGGCATTGGCAGATAGATAATTGCTAGATAGGTAGTGTTCTAGTTTGCTAATGCTGCAGAATGCAAAACACCAGAGATGAATAGGCTTTTATAAAACGGGGGTTTATTTTGCTACACAGTTAGTCTTAAGGCCACAAAACGTCCAAGGTAACACCTCAGCAATCGGGTACCTTCACTGGAGGATGGCCAATGGCGTCTGGAAAACCTGTTAGCTAGGAAGGCAGCTGGCGTCTGCTCTAAAGCTCCGGCCTCAAAACGGCTTTCTCCAAGGACGTTCCTCTCCAGCAAGCTTGCTCCTCCTCAAAACGCCACTCACAGCTGCACTCACTAAGTTCCCTCTCTCTGAGTCAGCTCATTTATATAGCTCCACTGATCAAGGCCCACCCCCGAATGGGCGGGGCCATGCCTCCATGGGAACATCTCATCAAAATTATCACCCACAGCTGGGTGGGGCACATTCCAAGCAAATCTCTGCCCTACAAGACCACAAAGATAATGGCATTTGGGGGACACAATACATTCAAACCAGCACAGGTAGGTAGGTAGGTAGATGGATAGAGAGATAGATAGACGGACAGAGGTAGATGATAGATTAGATAGATAGATAGATAGATAGATAGATAGATAGATAGATATAGATGGATCTATCCTAGATATTCACCCAGGACACTTTTCTACTTAATCAATTTATCAGCTATTCTCTGTTTTCTTTCCCATGGATCCAAATCTCACTCTTTTCTTTGGCTCACAGAGCATGGTTCCCTTCTTTAAGTCTCTGCTAGCATTCTAACTCACAGGTTTTGGGTAAAGACTCTCTCAGGTAGACTGTCAGCAGAGGAGGGGTCCCCTGGCCTTATTGCCTGGTGAGGTAGTTGAGACAATGCCTCTTCCCATATTAAAATCCTTTATTTGAAATATCAAGAAAAGCTCCTTAGCAGTGCCAAAATGTCCTTCTCCATCTTTCCTCCACTGTCTCTCTCAACTCCTGCTAAGAGTGAGCCCTGTGTCTTCCCTGACTGCACCACAGTGTTTCTAGCTCCACGTCTTTTTTGCGTGGTGTTTTGCTTTCTTGTCTGCTTAGAAAACTCCAACTTGGTTTTGAAAGCTCAGTTCAAAATGCACCCCACACCACACACTGGAAAAAACTTAATCATTCCCTTCTCTTAGCTCTATACACACCCATTTATATTTCTATAGTTGAGCTAAACACAAACTTTGCTAATTAGTTTAAATCAATGTCTGTGAACTAGTTGAGAGCAGGAACAGTATTGTATTTTTTCTCTGTGTTCTTAGCACCCAGAACAGTTTAGAACATGTTGAAAAGAACTGAGGGTATCATCCAGGTTTTCAGCTCAGAGATAAAGGAAAGAGGGATGACATTACCCAAGAGGAGGGCATGTAAATAGAGGCAGATGGTTTGGTGGATGTAATGTGCATAGTTTGGAGATTTTCTCATTTCAAAGTGCTAGTGAGATGTGCCATAGAAGACAGCAGGAAGATGATAAACCTTAGCCTAGAGCTGGAGAAAGAGTTGGAGCTGAAGCTATCATAGGTGGTAGTGGAAGGCGTGGAGAGGTAAAGGGAACCTGATGCAAGAGAAGAAGAGGCCTGAAAAGAACCCACAAATCACCAAAATTTAAGGGCCAGTGAAGAAGATCTAAAGAAATGAATGGCACTGGGGAAGAATGATAAGATATGGAAGAACCTGGAGGATATCAGAAGCCAAAGGCATTGAGCACCGAACATAGGAAGGGTCTCAGCCACATTAGTGTCTCAATGTTCGGTCCAGACTAAAGAGAAATGATGGATTTTAAAATCCAGAGTTGGGATGGGGAGATGAGCAAAGCCACTGAGTGAGCATGAATGAAAGATGACTGAGGAGGAAGTTCTCAGTAGTCGCCTGCTTGGGGAGTGGAGGGAAAGAAGGAGGAAGGGGCATTGTGGAAAGGAATTAGAGAATGAGCAACATAATAAGAGTCTACTCTCCCCACTGCAGCATTTTATATTTTTATATTTCAGGCAAGACGTCCTTAGGAAAATGGTTCCACAGTGCCTACTGGTGATGGGTGCTTAGGACCCATTCCTCCATTTCCACACAGGCAGGCAACAGCAGCTCCGCGAGAAGATACAGTCTCTGCTTTCTCATTCACTTCTCCACGGGAAGGAGTAATTTATCTCATTTTTGAGTTTAGGAGAAAGGAATTAACCTTGTTCAACTCATGACCTTTCTCCCTTATTTTCACAGGAGGCACAGCAGCTGCTATTCTGTCATGCCTTAAACATCCTGCCTCAGTCAAGGAGGACTGTATTTGTCTAGCTCTGTCTATATTACAACAAGGAAGCTGTATTAAGAAGTCCATGGGCTCAGAAATGCAAGCCATATTCTCCAATGCAGCCATAATGGCAATAAAGCTTGCATTAGTTTCTTTGGCTTCTCAAGCCAATACCATGAAATGGCTCGGGCTGAACAATGGGAACTTAATTTGCTCACAGTTTTGAGGCTAAAAGAAAGTCCAAGTCAAGGTCTCAAGATAATACTTTCTTCCTGAAGACTGGTGCTCGGGGACTGGCTGCCGGTGATCCTTGGTCCAGGGCTCCTCTGTCACATGGGAATGCACATGGCGGCCTCTCCTGGCCTCTCCCTTCTTTTCCAGGTTTCACTGAATTTCAGCTTCTGTCTGCTCCCTGTGGCTTTTTCTGCCTCACTGTGAATTTCACTCCTCTTACAAAGAACTCTGGTAACAGGATTAAATTCCACCCTGATTGGGCTGGGATGCACCTTAATTGAAGTAACCTCATCAAAAGGTCCTGCTTACAATGGATTCACAGCCATAGGAATGAATTAGATTTAAGAACATGTTTTTATGGAGTACATACATCTTCCAACCACTATAAGCTGACAGCATGTGTTCCATTCCTGATTTCAGGGTCTGCTTCTCAATTATATCTGAACTTCTAAGCATAAAGGGGTGTGATTAATTATTACTACCCTCAAACCTTAAAACTTCCTTTCAAAGAGACTGTTAATGAAATATAAGGCCTTCGGTTCGTCATCTGAGAGTTGAAAGGGTTGAAGTAGATAATCTCTAAAATTCCTTCCAGCAATATCTGAACATTTGTTTGTTATAGGTACAAAGGGATATCAGATATGTAGGAGTAAGCAGGAGTCAGAGACATCTCAAAAGCCAAAGGAAGTGAGGATTTAAAGTAGGAGCCGGATGGTCAATGGGATAATACAGCAGAAATGTCTCCTAGGATGAAGACAAATTAGAGTTCATAGGATACCTTCTCAAGAGCATTTTCTGAGAGAGAAAGGCATTAGTCAAATGAAGATTGCTATCTATAAACAAAAATCTATGTATACACATATATACATAGACAGACATAGATAAACCAAAAAAGCAAAATAGAGAATCAGCTTGGAAAAAAAAAATATTACCCCCAAATCCACCAGTCCTTCCACGCTTACATAAAAGCCTCTTCCTCAACTAGAAAGAAAACTTTGTACCTCTGTACCTAAATTTTCCCAGGGAAAAACAAGTGGCCACGAAATGCTTTTAAAAAGCAAATGATAGGAATTGCATGGCTCAAAGGACAAAATGGAGACAGACGTTGATCCAAGCTGAGGACAGTAGCATATTATTTTGCTCTCTTGCCCATGGAAGCTCTGAGAACTTTCCATTTCCAACATTCTATCCACCAAGGGAATTCTATCAGCTCAAGGGAAACAATGACAATCCAGGGAGACTTCACACCAACGGATCCATGATCCATCTGTCACTGATTGAATGTGGACTAGAGTGGAGAAAGCTACTGTTGTAAACAGAAGTCTCCCTCAGCCTTGCTTCGAATTCTTCCACAGGAAGTCTCTGCTCACCCGCCTTTTGAGACCCAAGGTCCCCAGAGGCTGCAGCCAGGTGTGTTGTGTGCAGTGAATCAGTTGCCGTGTGTCCCACTGTGGCCACCGCGATTCACTGGGGCAGAGCTGACCCACCACAGCTCTCAGCTCTAATCCCACTGGAATCTCTCCCTGCTGTTAGAGGGATAATTATCTGGTTGTCCCTGAGGCCAGTTCTTGCCGTTTTCACATAAGAATCACCTCTTGCACAAGATAAGAAATTGAAAATCATCCCTTCGTAAGTATCAGTGAGCCACTCCATTATGTCTGGGACAGAATAAATTATGCATTCTTTGATTCCCTTTAAAATTTTACATGCACATGGGGACAAAAAAGGATCTCGTTGGCAGTAAAAATATAAGGCATTCCCAGAAAGGAACAATAACTTATGTGATAGTAATAGCTACAAGAACTCCTAAGGCTCCCCTGCTTGGTTAAGGAAATCACATGACGGATGGAAGACTAGTAGCAGGCTGGCATGCTAAGGACCACTGGTGACAAGGACTCACTGAATGTCACTGTTTCATGTCCAGATGCTGTTTCATTTTTCTTATCTGAATGACTTCTCCTTTCATGGGTCTGATGGACACCTATGAATTAGTGTCCTGGGGATCTACAACCAAAAAAGCACTCAAAAATATTTATATTAGAACCCACACACCCTTATGTCTCTCCCTCTCCCCAATTCCACTCAGTATTCAGGGAGTTATTTGCACCATGGAAACAGTGTTTCATGATCCTCTGGAGCTAGTTTGACTTTTATCTCTAAATGTATCTAAGGCTTACTATCATGCATGTATTCATATTTTATTGAGGGTGTGGCATCTTCATAATTAGCATGAATCAAACGCAATGGCTGTCAAGGCAAGAATAAAGAAATTTCTGTGTTCTCCTGCCCTAATGGTATGATGACCCATTTCACACCAGCATCTGTTCGGTAGTAAGAAGGCAACCTAGCACTGCAATTTTGTTACCCAGATATCCATGGAGGGTGCCTAGATGTTTCATTCCATGGTTCATATTCAATATGGAACTTGATAAAATTGTTTTCTGTTATTATGACTGTGCCAATTTGGATGTATTATATCCCCCAAAATACCAGGTTCTTTAAAGCAATCTTGTGGGGGCAGATGTATTAGTGTTGATTAGGTTGGAATCTTTGGATTAGGTTATTTCCATGGAGATGTGACCCACCCAACTGTGGGTAATACCTTTGATTAGATTATTTCGATGGAGGTGTGGCCTCACCCATTCAGCATGGGTCTTGATTGATTTACTTGAGTCCTTTAAAAGAGCAGCTGCAGCCAAGAGAGACATTTTGAAGATGGCCATTGAAAGTAGACTTTTGCTACTTCAGAGTTTGCCTGGGAGAAACTAAGAGAACACCCCCAGATGCCTAGAGAGAAACGTTCTGGGAGAATGCCATTTTTGGAACACAACCTGGGAGCAAAGGAAGAAGACACCAGCCACATGCCTTTCCAGCTAACAGAGGTGTTCCAGACACCATTAGCCATTCTTCAGTGAAGGTACGCCTTAGCTGGGACACTTTTATAGCCTTAAGACTGTAACTTTGTAACCAAATAACTCCCTTTATAAAAGCCAATCCATTTCTGGTATTTTGCAAATGGCAGGATTAGCAAGCTCGTGCAATGACAAGAAAGGAACATTCCTCAAAGATTCAAACCTATAGTGTATCATTCACCTCAGATGCCTGATGACTTTAGGACAAATAAAAGAACAGCATTCAAACAAGTCAGCTGGCAACAGAAGTTAATTCAGCTAAGGGGTCTCTTCAGCTGCTGGTGACAGCTGGAGGAGTTCCCTGGCTTGTGGGGAAAGGGTGACAGACTTCAGTATCCTGCTTTAAAGGCTTTCCTGGGGCAAAAGGAATTGTGCAATATTAATTTTTCAAGTTGAAAATTAGAGTTATTTGAAAACTATTATTCCTCAAAACAGGAAAGAAAAGCACTGTTCAGATGCTAAAACGTGTACCTCTGTCACCAAGACATATGCCAATTCTGTACAAAATGCCTTTAAGCCCTTGACCTAATGAGGTTAGTGACAGGGATATGGATGACTAGAACAGAAAACGAAACTCAGGAGGAATTTTGTTGATGAACTGCCATATTTTTCCTGTCATTTAACCAATTCCCCCTCCCCCTCAAAATTACAACATGGATCACAAATCTTCCAGGCTAATGCTGCATGTGACAGAATAAGTGCTATTTAAAATGTAATAGTATATGTGTCAGTATGAGAGAAATAAAAACACAAGAGGTCATGTGATGGACTTTTCAGTTAAATATGGGTCTTAAAAGGTTATAAAGATAACAATTAGGAAAGAGAACGAATGAACAGCCTTTCCCAGTCAATTAATTAAAGTGCAGTATTTTCACAGAGTTCTACAAATAAAAAGAGTCCTTTCAAACATGTGATGGATTTTTCAGGTAAGTTTGGGTCTTAAAAGATTATAAAGTGCTTATACCACCCTATTGGCTTGACCTTCAATAGACAATACATTAATTTCTACTACAGGTAATGCTTGGGTTAAAATCAATGCTTGGAAGACACTAATGGAAATGATTTAAATATTTATGTTTTGTGCATTGTTTCCAAAGTTTTTAATTTTTGTAATTCACTACAAACCAAAATCATGAGAGGTCAAAGATCACTTAGAATTCTAAAACTTCCACTGCAGAGTAAAACATATACTTTTGTTTTCAACTTTAATCCCAACCAGTGTATCTGGCTATTGAAACACTTGTCATGTTTGAACTTTCGGTAAAGGGAAACCACTGACTTACTACAAACACATTTTATCATTGTACAGGACTTTTCTTCCAGAATCACTGCATGGATATTTACAAAGCTTCACTGCAGATACACGGAGTGTGGAGAATTAAGGTTATCCAAGACTTTCCTGCAATGATTGGTATCCATGTTGAGAGATGCCAAATTGCACTATGCCTGCAACTACTGAAGGCTCTAGAAAGGATGTATTGAAATGTGACAAAGGGAAATGGGTTGCTTAAAGGTGTATGCTCCCTCTCCTTCATCAAAGGGAAAGCAGCACGCCTGGGGATATGGCACAAGAAAGAGACCCGTATGTATTTTATGAGTTTATTGCTTTAAAAATTTTGTGCTCAAGTTCACCTAAGACTGAATTTAAATTTATTTTAAGCACCTCTAATTAAAGAACATTTTAGATGTTTCCTTAAAGAGGGAGCATATGCTTGTGCAAGTGTCATGTGTGGACACTTTAAAATTTAATATCCCTGAAAACACGTCACCATGAAGACCTCCTGAAAGGAGGCAGAAACCTGGAGGAGACTTTGTCAATTAATGGTTCAATGGGAGCTTTTAGGAAGTGTGACTCCAAATGACACCTTAGGTCTCTGAGTCCCCCATGGAGAAGCACTACCTAGGTATCAGGTGCGAGCTGATGGGAAAGGTTTCCAAAGTTAGACTGTTTTCAGGAAGCCAGCTGGGGAAATCTCAGGAAACCGCACTACCGTTGCTTTCTTTACCCTTCGTGTACTGCTCCTGACAAAACAAAAACTATGTCAGCTACCTCTTCCAGACACAAGGTATATAACGTGAAACCCTCTAACAATGAAACATATACAAATATGAAAACACGATCTCATGATCACCACCAAATTTTAAAACCATCCCATCTAATTATATGAGTGTAATATTAGAAGATTTCACTAACCAGCGTTCAGACAACATCTTCCAATCATCTAAAACCAGTTTTACAAAACTGTTTCAAAGAAGTACTCCTGCCTTCTTGCTGACCCTTAAACTCTTCTCAATAAGATCACATTCCAAGATGTTTTAATACTATGATTATTAACAAGTTGCCATTTTTCCCAGAGGCTCAAAACGGGACTAGTGTTGTCACCAGAAGAAAAAGATATAGACGCATCGTAATTTAGAGAAGTCCCAGATGTGGTTCTCTCACCAAACAAAATGCATGCCGAGCCATTTGGTATTTAACTCCAGGTTCCTCTTCTGTGAAGTCAACCAACATGGGCAGCTTGACAATCTACAATGGTTGTGAGGGACGAGGATGTACACTTTGATCATACCTAGGAGGTATCTGCCCGGGCAGAGGAAGATTTGAGAAAGTATATCCTAGAAATATACTGTAATGTATAACTTCCTAAAGCCTGAAAAAAAAAGAATAATTTACATTCCACTGAAATGTACTGCCCTGTAATCTGATGAGAAACTTGTGAGAGAAGATAATGGAACAAAAAAAATATTTTCTTCTATTAAAAAAAAAAAGAAAAAAAAAACCCCTCAGGGAGAAATGTTAAAAATGAAGAAAATGGCATCTTAGAAGCAGCCAGAGTAATTGCCTGTCTAAGAAATGCAAATCTGATCCCATCACTCCCTGTTGAGACTGGTCTGAAATCCCTCATGTGGACTTTGGCTCTAGGACATGGAAGCTATTTAAGGGTTCTACACTGGGAGGGAAGGGGAGCAGGTAATCTCTTCTGCTTCTCAGATCCAACCCACTTGCCATTCTGATTTCTGCTTTCTATAGAAAACTTTCCCAACCCACGCAATGTGGTTGAGTTCCCTAGAGAATAATCAATAGTGCAGAGCCCTGTACTGTTTCTTGACACACATCGTGTTTGTAATTACTTGTTCAATGTCTCTCTATCCCCCACTTGATCTGTGCTGTCCTACATGGTGGCCATTAGCCACCTGTGGCTATTGAGCCCTTGAAATGTGGCTAGTCCAAACTGAGATGTAAAACACGCATCGGAGTTCAAAGACTTGGAAGAAAAGAATACAAAATATATCACTGATATTTTTTCCTACTGGTTACATATAGACATTTTTGATATATTGGCTTAAATAAAATGTTATTAAAATTAATTTCAGGATATATGGATGGATGGATAGATAGAATGATATGGCAAATATAGCAAAATGTTAAAATGGCTGGATCTCAGTATCTGGGGGTGTAGGGATACGTTGGTGTTCTCTGTATAGGTTACATGTTATTTTTGCAATTGTCTTAGGAGTTTCAAACTACTCCAAAATAAAAAGTTTTTTTTTTTTAATTAAAAAAAAAAAATCAATTTCTTCTGTTTCTTTTTACTTTTTTAACGTGGTGTGGTTGGCCAAATAGTCGGCCCAAAGATTCCACAACCAACTCCCAAGAACCTGGGAATATGTTGTGTTACAAGAGAAGGGGAAATTGAGGTTGCAGATGGATTTAAGGTTGCTAATAACCTGACCTTTATAAGAGGAGATTATTCCAGATTATCCACATGGCCCCAGTGTAATCACAAGGACCCGTAAATGTGGAAGAGGGACTATCAGAGTGATATAGCATGAAAAAGACTAGAGCAGCCATTGCTGGATTTGAAATGCAAGTGGGGCACAAGCCAAGAAATGCAGACGGCTTCTAGAAACTGGAAGAGGAAACCGATCTTCCCCTGAAGGTTCTAGAAGGAATGCAGTTCTGCTAACACCTTGATTTTAGCCCAGTCTTCTGACCTGCACTAGTCTTCTGACCTCCAGAAACGAAGAGAATAAGTTTTCATTGCTTTAAGCCAAAAGTTTGTGGTCATTTGTTACAGCAACAATTGGAAGCTGAAACATGTGGTTACTTGAAAATATAAAATTATGAATTGTGGATCGCATTAAATTTGGCATGAGGGCAGGGCATGTCTGTTTTGTTCACTATGCCTTTTCCCAGCACCTGGAACTGTGGTGGTGAATCCAAATAGTGGGCACAAAGAAAGTAATTTAAAGACCGTTCCTCTCCCACGCAGACATGTGCAATCCAGTCATTATTCCAGGAAATATTTGTTAAGCACTTACTCTGAGCCAGGTAATGGGCAAGGCAGTAAAGGATCCAAAAATAAGGCAATGATGTGCTCCCCAGTCCCTTATCCCTCATCTCAAGGAGCACAGTGCAGCCTAGAGATGTATGTATGCAAATAAACACACGCCATAGAGCATTAGGGGCCTTGATGCCAGGTGGCCATATCCAGGTCACAGCCACACAGAAAGGCGGCCAATTGCAAGGTGAGGGAAGTGTGCTGGTACAGAAATGGGTGTCCGGAAACGCTTCAAAAGATGAACTGACTTGCTGTTTCAGCTAAATCCTCAAGAACAAGTGGAACTTCTTTTAACCATGCAAACTGTGGTAGAAGGAGTACTCCAGAGAGGAGAATAAAAGCTCACAAATTTATAGCATCCTAGATGACTTTTCAAACTCATGGCACTCTCCACTGACAACTGCTTCTATGTCCCTATCCTAAATGAGAGTCTCAGTAGAGTAAAGCTTGAATCCTTGAAGTCACAGCTACTGTAATTACCCACAATCACGGAATCTATGGAGCAAAGAGGTGTTTAAAATGGAAAACGATAGAGAAAGGGTAAAAAGGAAGTGGGAACCAAAGCTTAATTGGTTCTATGGGCATGCCAATAAAATGTGCGTGTAATACTTAATTACAAAGTGGAAGGCAAAAAAACTAGGTTTACTCAGAGTTTATCTGACTACACAGGACTGCCACTTGAAACGATCCAGCTTTTGATACAACCAATATATATAGATCTAAACACAATTTGGGAAGAAGAACAAGAGGTCATCAAAATAACAGAATAGACGGTGAAGTTAGGTGAGAAATTTAGCTTCTATAGTAGCTGGACAGATTAAAACAGCCTAGAAATAACGATAAAAGTTATCTCAACCAAGAGCTCACTCAAACTCAACTGCACAGTAGATAAAGTAGAAGAGGCGAATTAGGGAAAAGCGTATTATATTTAAGGGGAAGAGGTATTGGCTTTAGAAGGATTTTTTGTTTCCAAAATATTTGAAACACTGGAAAACTTTCATTTCTAATTCTCAATAAAATGAAAGAAATAACAAATACTGAGTTTCTCAGCTCAAATGTTACCTCCTTAGAAAGATCCTGCCATCAAAAGCAGTATCGCTCGATACTATCCTGGAGGATTGTGGGAAGATGGTGTAGGAAGTTCAAGGAATCACTTCCTTCATCAGAACTATTTCGCGGGCAGGAACTGCCTGCATCAACTATTTCAAACTCCAGAGTCCAGTAGACTCCACTGTGCAGCACTCAGGAAAAAGCAGGAGGAAGAGGCTTTAAATTTTAGTAAACACCACTGGATGGCTCTCTTCCCAAGGCAGCAACTGCTGCCCAACCCCCAGATTCAGAGTTGGCAGCGGTAAGATACTGGATCATCTTGCTGCTGCTAGAATGGGACATAATAACCCTGTTCCCCAAGATCCGGGGTCTATGGCCCAAGCACTGATCACTGCTTTTGATTAGCTCCTTCGCTGGGGGCCTGGCTCTGAGGGTGGTCATTGTTCCATGGTATCCGGACAAGGGCAGCAGAGGAGAGTTAAAAAGGGTTCACTGCCTGGGAGCTGTGGAGGACAGCTTGAAGGGCTGCACTTGCTAGGCAGGTACCAAAACAAGAAAGCACACATTTGGGGAGCCTTGGCTGGAAGCTCCTGCCTCCTTCCTGACCTTCTCTCATCCCCTCCCCAGGGCAATCTGGAGCCAAGTGTTGCTCCTTTGTGGGTCTCCAGCATTGTTTCAACTGGAAAAGACTGACTTAAGAAGCTCCTCTGTGGCATAAGCCCCCACCAGAAGTTACCCTCCAGGCAACAGCAGCTTGAGGAAGCAAAAGCAGAGTAAGAAACAACTGATTCAGGCATCTTGGGCAAAGGTGAACCTGTCTTAAGCCCTGTAGAGGAACACCCAGGAGAGAGAGAAGATCTGTTTCCTGGGGAGGGAAGGGATATTCAAATTCCTGTAAACAGGGGAGCCCCTAAGGCCATTGGCAAGCAGAAGCCCAGGAAAAGATGCAGACCCAGAAAAGACAGGGAACACCCTACACTTTGTATTTGCCTTGGGCTGACTTTGTTGACAAGAGGGCTGATCTCTGAAGGAGTACACCAGTCAACACAAAGCCAATTTGCAAAGACCGCAGAAGGTGTTTTTTTTGTTTACCTGTGCTTAATTTTGTTAGCTCCTCACACTCAAGAAAATCTCTGTCATCTCATTACCTGGATACAAACTCAAGAAACAGACATCTCAGAGAATAACTCCTAGAGGTAACATTTTAAAATATTAAAATGTACAGAGTGGAACAAAAGAACAAAGACAAAAAAAAAGAAACAGGATATGATGGGCCATCCAAAGGAAGATGATAAAAATCCAGAAAACATCCACGAAGAAGACCAGATTATAGATATACTGGACAAAGGCTTTAAGGAAATGATTTCAATATGCTCAACGGGATGAAGGAAAATTCAAAAGAAAGAACAAAGAATATCACAATGAATGAACAATATGAGAATATCCCTAAAGAGAAATTTTAAAAAGGGAATGAAGAGAATTACTGGATTTGAAGACCACAATTACTGAAATGAGAAACTCCCAGGGGGGTTTCAACAGTGGACTGGAGTAGGCAGAAGAATCAGTGAACTGGAAGACAAGACAACTGAAATGAATCAGGATGAGGGACAGAAAGAAAAAAGAATTATAAAAAAGCAACAGTAGTCTAAGAGACCTGTGGGACACCTTCAAGCATACCTGTATATTATGGGCGTCCCAGAAGGAGAAGAAAGCAAGAGAAGGGTAGGAGGAATATTTAAAGAAATAATGAAAGGACATTCAAAACTTAGCAAAGAATGTAACTATGCAAATCCAAGAAGCCAAGAGAACACCAAACAGGGTAAACTTTAAGAGAAATTTACCCAGCTAGCTTCTGGCCAAACTGTTGAATACAAAGCACAAACAGAGAATTCTGATAATTTTAAGACTAAAGCAATGTGTTATGTAAAAGGGAGTCCCAATTAGATTAAGTACCAATTTCTCATTAGAAACCATGGAGGCAAGAAGGGAGTGGGTTGAAATACTTAAAGTTCTGAGAGAAAATAATTTCCAACCAAGAATTTTATATCCAGGTAGATGTTCTTTCAAAAATGAGGGAAAAATTAAGAAATTCATATATAAATAAAAGCTGATGGAGTTTATCACCACTAGACCTGTCCTACAAGCAGTGCTGAGGGAATTCTTCAGACTGAAATGGAAGGACACTAGAGAGTAGTTAAAAGTGGCATAAAGAAATAAAGAACTCCAGCAGAGGTTACATGTTGGTAATAATACATCTCAGTACTATTAAATTGTAGTTTTGGTATGTAACTCTGTTCCTTACTTGTGACAGGTACTAAAATTCAAATGCATAAAAATTGATATATCTATGGTTTTGGACTTACAATGAACAAAGATATAATTTGTAAAAAGTACAAAAAAGGTGGGAAGATGAAGAGGTATAGGAACAGGGAATGTATGTTATTGAAGTCAAGCTGGTATCTATTCAAATATGATTGTTATATATTTAGGATGTAAATTTTAACCCCATGGTAACCACAAAGAAATATATGAAAAATATATCTAGAAAGAAATGAGAAGGAACTGAATATGGTACAATAAATAATCAAACAAATATTAAGGTAGACGTTAATGAAAGAACTGAGAGACAAAAAAAAAAAGGTATAGGGCTTACAAACACTAAATAGCAAAATGGAATTAGACAGTCCTGCATTATCAGTGGTTACTTTAAATGTAAATGGATTAAAAGTCAAAGGTAGAGATTTGCAGAATGAATGAAAAACATGACTCAACTATGTGCTGCTTACAAGAGACTCACCTGAAATTCAAAGATATAAATAGGTTGAAAGTGAAATGAGAGAAAAAATATACCATGCAAGTAATAATCGAAAGAGAGTTGGGGTAGCTAAACTAATATCAGATAAAAAAGACCTTAAGTAAAAACTGCAACGAGGGGCAAGAATGGAAATTATACACTGATAAAGGTGTCAATTCAGCAGGAAGACCTAACAATTATAAATATATGTGTACCTAACAGCAGAGATGAAAAATATATGAAGCAAATATTGACAAACTTGAAGAGAGAAATGGATATTTCTATTAATAGTAGATTTTTTTATCTTCATTTTATTGAGATATATTCACATACCATGCAGTCATACAAAACAAATCGTACATTCGATTGTTCACAGTATCATTACATAGTTGTACATTCATCACCTAAATCAATCCCTGACACCTTCATTAGCACACACACAAAAATAACAAGAATAATAATTAAAGTGAAAAAGAGCAATTGAAGTAAAAAAGAACACTGGGTACCTTTGTCTGTTTGTTTGTTTGTTTCCTTCCCCTATTTTTCTACTCATCCATCCATAAACTAGACAAAGTGGAGTGTGGTCCTTATGGCTTTCCCAATCCCATTGTCACCCCTCATAAGCTACATTTTTATACAATTGTCTTCGAGATTCATGGGTTCTGGGTTGTAGTTTGATAGTTTCTGGTATCCACCACCAGCTACCCCAATTCTTTAGAACCTAAAAAGGGTTGTCTAAATTGTGCATAAGAGTGCCCACCAGAGTGACCTCTCGGCTCCTTTTGGAATCTCTCTGCCACTGAAGCTTATTTCATTTCCTTTCACATCCCCCTTTTGGTCAAGATGTTCTCCGTCCCACGATGCCGGGTCTACATTCCTCCCCGGGAGTCATATTCCACGTTGCCAGGGAGATTCACTCCCCTGGGTGTCTGATCCCATGCAGTGGGGAGGGCAGTGATTTCACCTTTCAAGTTGGCTTAGCTAGAGAGAGAGGGTCACATCTGGGCAACAAAGAGGCATTCGGGAGGAGGCTCTTAGGCACAATTATAGAGAGGCCTAGCCTCTCCTTTGCAGCAACCGTCTTCCCAAGGGTAAAACCTATGGTAGAGAGCTCAACCCATCAAACCACCAGTCCCCTATGTCTGTGGGCATGTTAGCAACCATCGAGGTGGGGTAGGCCAATACCCCTGCATTCTCCACAGGTTCCTCAAGGGGGCCCTACCTATTTTTTTCCTTGTTTTTTTTTTTTTTAAATCAACTGTATGAAAAAAAAAAAAAAAAAAACATACAATAAAAGAACATTTCAAAGAGACCATAACAAGGGAGTAAGAAAAAGACAACTAACCTAAGATAACTGCTTTACTTCCAACATGTTCCTACTTTACCCCAAGAAAGTTACCTAATATAGCAACATTTCTGTGAACTTGTTCCTACTATATCCATCAGAAATTAGCAGACCATAGTCATTCCTGGGCATCCCCAGAACGTTAAATAGCTTATCTGTTCTTCTTGGATTATTGTTCCCCCTTCCTTAATTGCTCTCTATTGCTAGTTCCCCAACAGTCGGAGATTTTAATACATCATCTTCGATAATGGATAGAACATCTAGACAGAAGGTCAATAAGGAAATACAAGACTTCAACAATACTCTAAACCAACTAGACACAACTCACATATTAAACACGTCACCCAACAGCAACAGAATAAACATTTGTCTCTAGTGCACATGGATCATTCTCTGGATAGAACATATTTTAGATCACAAAACAAGACTCAGTAAACTCAAAAATATTGAAATTATAAAATATGTTTCCCCTAACAGAATGGAATGAAGTTAGATATCAATAACATGGGAAACAGAAAATTCACAAATATGTGCAAATTAAATAACGTACCCTTAAACAACCAATGGAAATCACAAGGAAAATTAGGATATATCTTGAGGCAAATGAAAATGAAAACACAACACAACAAAACTTATGTGATGCAGCAAAGGCTGTGCTGAAAGGGAAATTTGCAGCTCTAAATACTTACATTAAAAAACAAAGAAAGATTTCAAATAAGAGACCTAACCTCAAAACTGGAAGAACTAGAAAAAGGAGAGCAAACTAAACACAAAGTGAGCAGAAGGAAGGAAATAACAAAGATTAAAGCACAGATCAATGAAACAGAGAATTAAAAAAAAAAAAACAATAGAATTAACAAAAGCAAAAGTTAGTTATTTGAAAAGATCTATAAAATTGATATAGACTGATGAAGAAAAAAAGAGAGAAGACACAAATAACTAAAACCAGACATGAAAAGGGGAACATTAAAGCCAACCCCATTGAAATAAAAAGGACTAAAAGAGGATTCTATGACAACTGTATGCTAACAAACTACACAATTTAGATAAAATGGACAAATTGCTGGAAACACACAAACTACCTTCACTGACCCAAGAAGAAATAGAAGACCTCAACAAACCAGCAACTTGGAAAGAGATTGAATAGGTAATCAAAAACCTTCCAACAAAGAAAAGCCCAGGACCAGATGGCTTCACGGTGGGGGGTGGGGGTGGGGGGGGGTGGGTTTTACCAAACATTCCCAGAAGAATTAACACCAATTCTTCCAAAAGTCTTCCAAAAAATTGAAGAGAAGGGAACACTCCTTAATTCACTCTATGAGGCCAACATCACCAAAGCCAGATAAAGATACCACAGGAAAACACAATTTAAGACCTATGTCTCCTATGACTACAGATGCAAAAATCCTCAACAAAATGCTAGCACACCAAACCTAACAGCACATTAAAAGAGTTATATATCATGAACAAGTGGGATTTATCTCAGGTATGCAAGGGTGGTTCAACATAAAAAGAAACAATTAAAGTGATACACCACATAACAAAATGAAGGAAACACACACATACACACATACACACACAATCATCTTGTTGCAGAAAAAAACTTGACAAATTCCAGCACCTCTTCTTGATAAAAACACTTAGATAATAGTATAAGAATAAGAACGTTCTTTCTTAAACTATTACAAATGTGCAATATTAATACAAGGTGTCAATAATAGGGTGGTATATGGGAAAAACACAGCTAATGTAAACTATGGATGATATCTTTCATCAGGTATAAAAAAGGTAACTACAGTTAAAAAAATAGTTCAATTATAAAAAAAAGTGCCATCATCAGTTGTAACAAATGTTCCACACATTGCAAGGTATGGGAATCCTGTATTTTATTCATTCTTGTTCTGTAAACCCATAACTTCTCTAATTAAAAAAAAAACACTCAGCAAACTAGGAATAGAAGGAAATTCCCTCAACATGATAAAAGGCACATAAGAAAAACACAGCTAACATCATCCTGAATGGTGAAACAGTAAAATCTTTACCTCTAAGATCAGAACCAAGACAAGGATGCCCCCTGTCACCACTGAGATTTAACATTGTACTGGAAGTTCTAGCCAGGACAATTAGGCAAGAAAAAGAAACACTAGGCATCCAAATTTCAAAGGATGAAATAAAACTTTTCCTATTTGTAGATGATATGATCCTACATACAGAAAATCCTAAAAAATCCACAACAAAGCTGCTAAAGCTAATACATGAATTCTGCAAACTGGTGGGGTACAAGATCAACACCCCCAAATCAGTTGTGTTTCTATACACTAGTAATGAACATTTGAAAAAAGAAATCAAGAAAAAATTCCATTTATAATAGCCACTAAAAGAATCAAATATGCCATAATAAATTTAACCAAGGATGTAAAGGATGTGAACACAGGAAACTATGAAATGTTGCTAAGTGAAATCAACGATCTAAATAAATGAAAGGATATTTGATGTGCATGGATTAGAAGACTAAATATGGTTAAGATGTCAATTCTACCCAAAGCGATTTACAGATGCAACGCAATCCCAATCAAAATTCTAATAGCCTTCTTCCAGAAGTGGAAAAGCCAACCATCAGATTTATATGGAAGGATAAGTGGCCCAAAATAGCCAAAGTCATCTTGAAAAAGAAGAATGAAGTTGTTGAAGAACCGGCACTTCCCAATCTTAAAAATTATCATAGAGCCACAGTAATCAAAACAGCATGTTATTGGCACAAGGACAGACATAAAGACCAATGGAATTTTGAATTGAGAGTTCAGAAGTCAATCCTCATATATACAGCCAACTGATCTTGACAAGGGTGCCAATTTCACCAAATGAGGAAAAATGATCTCTTCAACAAATAGTTTTGGGGAAACTGGACCTCCATATGCAAAAGAACGAAGGTGGGCCCCTGCCCCACACCATATACAAAAAAACAATTCAAAATGGATCAAAGACCTAAATATAGGAGCCAGAACTGTAAAATTCCTAGAAGAAAATGCAGGGAAGCATTTTCAGGACCTCGTGTTAGGCAATGGCTTCTTGGACTTTACACCCAAAACACAAGCAACCAAAGAAAAAAAAATAGATAAATGGGACCTCCTCAAAATTAAAAAAGTTTTGTGCATCACAGTACTTTATCAAAAAGTGAAAAAACAAACTACTCACTGGGAGAAAATATTTGGAAGCTCCATATCCAGTATGGATTTAACATCCAGAATATTTAAAGAAATCCTACAACTCAACAGTTAAAAGACACATAACCCAATTAAAAAAGGGGCAAAAGACTTGAATAGATAATTCTCCAAAGAAGACATACAAATAGCAAAAAAGCACATGAAAAGATGCTCAATATCATTAGCCATTATGGAAACGAAAATAAAAGCCACAAGATACCATTTCACACCAACTAGAATGGCTACTATTAAAAAGAAAAGCAAAATTCTAAGTGTTGGGGAGTATGGGGAAAAGAGGAAGAGTCATTTATTGCTGGTGGGAATGTAAAATGGTGCAGCTGCTATGGAAGACAGTTTGGCAGTTCCTCAGGGAGCTAAGTATAGAATTACCATATGATATGACAACCCCACTACTAGGTATATACCCAGAAGAACTCAAAGAAGGGACTTGAACAGATATTTGCACACCAATGTTCATAGTAGCATTATTCACAATTGCCAAAAGATGGAAGCAACCCAAGTGTCCCTCAATCGATAAATGTATAAACAAAATGTAATATTTACATATGATGGAATGTTATTCAGCCTTAAAAAGGAATGAAATGACTAAATGTTCAGAGAGAGATTGTGGTGATGAACGCATAACTATGTTATCATACTGTGGACAGTGGATTGTATACCATGGATGATTGTATGGTGTGTGAATGTATTTCAATAAAACTGAATTTAATTAAAAAAAAAAAAGGAATGAAGTCCTGATGCATGTAACAACATGGATGAAACTTGAAGACATCAAGTTGAGTGGAATAAGCCAGACACAAAAGGACAAGTACTGTATGGTCGCACTGATGTGACATAACTAGAATAACCAAACTCATAGACTCAGAATCTAGAATATAGGTTACTTGGGGTGGGGTGAGGAATAGGGATTTAAGGCTTAAAATATACAGACTTTCTGTTTGGGGTGATGGGAAAGTTTTGGTAAAGGATGGTAGTGATGGTAGCACAACACTGTACACATAAATAATAGCATTGAAGTTATATATTTGAATGCTGTTAAAAGGGGAAATTTTACTTGTATTTTGCTACTACAATAAAAATTAAAAAAAAACAATTTCTGGACTATACAACACAAACAATGAACCCTAAGCTGAACCATGGGCCATAGTTAATAGTAAAATTATAAACGTGTTTTCATCAACTGTAACAAATGTACCACACTAATGCAGGGTGTTAACTATAGGGTGGTATAGGGGAACCCTGTATTTTATACATGCTTTTTCTGTAAACCCACAACTTCTGTAATCAGAGGGAAACAAAAGTAGCATCATTCAACAATTACAGTGACATCACCTTGCTTTATTTCCCTCATAGCACCGATCATTACCTGACACTTCATTGTTTACCACCTGTTAACTTTCTGTTTACAAAAAGTTTCCTCTTTCCTCTAGAATGTAAGTTCTCTTAGAACACAGCTGGTCTATCTTGTTCCTGCTCCATCTCCAACATCTAGAAGAGTGGGTGCCTAATAAATATTTGAGGGTGCCTAGTAAATATTTATTGAATGAATTATAAGAAATTCATATATTATGCCTAACTTAATTACTTGCCCAACCTTCTGTCTAAATGATTTATAGTAGAACTATATAACTGGAAGGCAAATTAATTTTATATCTTCTCTAGAGGTATATAGATTTAATGGACATTTGAGGGTTAAGTAAGACCTTGGCACAGAGTATCATATAGCCTGGACAGGAATTCTTGCTCCTTCACTTTTTTTTCTTTTTAGTTGTGTAGCTATGGGTAAACAACTTAATCTTTCTATGACTTGGTTTCCTCGTCAATAAAATGATGTTATTAAAATGAGCTACTTCAGAAGCTTGCTTGACAACTAAAAATGCATCGTATAGTATCTGACACCACTAAGCGTTCACTAAACATAAATTTCATGGTGGGATAAAGTCGGTGGCAAAGAATAGAGGCTTAACAAGAGAAAGGAGTGAACTGTCTATATTCAGAGGTGCTCAAACATAGACTGAATTATCCATTTGATTGAGATTTTGTGGAGAGAATTTATGTAACAGAAAGCCATTTACATTAGATAACTTTTAATATCACCCTCCCTTCCCCTCCAACCCTGGATTCTAGGGTCATGACATCCCGTAAACTGAGGTTAATAAGTACATAGCACAGATCCCAGAGGCAAAATCGAAGGGCATTTCCATTTCCAACATCCAGTAGATGATTTCATGTTATTTTCACCAGAGTTCATTTTGTCTGTGGGGAACTTTCTGTTGACTTCGGAAGTAACCACTGGCATGTATATTTGTAACTTCCTTGTGAGATCACAAAGAATCGGGGCTGGAGGAGCCTGGGAACTGAGCACAAGTGTTCTTGGAGCGATACAGACAAAGAGCTATTCTTGCCTAGAAGGTGTATGATAAGGAAAACTAAGGGTAAATCTCAAGGGGAGAAGCTGTAAAGACCTTTAGGTCTGCAAATGAGCCTAGAAAACACACACACACACACACACACACACACACAGGCGTGTGTGCGCGCATAATTATTGATTGGAGAGTAAGAATTTAAATTTCTCTAAATTCAGAGAAGCCTAAATCCTACTACAAATAGAGGGATAGGAAGCTGGGAACAAGCAGACCTCTGGCAAACAGAGCCTAGAGGTAGGGAAAGTAGCTTCAGGGGATCTTGGAGGTGGCCCCAGTGTGGCTAGCACTGAGGGTAGGGGTGGGGTGGTGGGAGCTATGTGGGCAGGGGCTGTGTCCAGATGCCAGCAGCTGGCAGTCTGGCTCTGTTGAAAGCGGGGGGGGGGGGGGGGGGGGGGGGGGGGGGAGACATGAAAAATCTAAATCTGAATTCAGATGGGAGAGTGGCTCTCCTACATCTTTGGTGCAATGCATGGAGGTCTGCAAAATCCTAAATCTCCTGCCACCAGAAAAGATCAGTTAAATGGAATTCTGTGTGCGCTTAGTCAGCTGGCCTTCAGCCTTTTACTTTTATTCTCTGTAAACAATAATGGATGCTTTTAGCACCAATAGGTAATGTTTTGTAGTATTCACCGACGTAGTATTACTTAATTCTCACCAGTGGTAGATCTGGAGCAGCTTCTCTGTGAGATATTTTCAATTCCTGACCAGAATAGCAGCACAAAGTGCCTGTATGCTCAGGTGAATACCTAAAAATTCACACTTGTTCTCCTTTCTATAGCAGTGAAAGTCATTTTCAAGCATCCCACAGTCGACTTTGATGTCAATGTGCATTAGCCTCAGCTAAGCTGTTTCAAGTCCCTCACATGCATTTTGGGGGATCCTTTCAAATTCTAATGAGCCAGACAAAAGTTACTTCAAAAATTGTTATACTTCTGCACCACTTGCACCCAATTTTTAGTAGGCACAGTTTCAGTTCAAAGAAATTTAGTTTATTCTTATAGGCAAAGTCCCACCTTCTCTCGATGGAATTCTAATGATTTTCATACTATATACATAGACATTTACTTGTGTCTTCAGGAACTTATTTTAGAACCTTGAGAAGTCTTAAATTTACATGTAAATGAGTTATTAGTAAGAATATTCCTATTAAAGAACTTAATTTAATACAGATTGCCCTTTGGGAGATCAATTTTAACAGATGGTAATAGAAGTTAGTACTGTTGCTGAAATATGATAAATGGACTTATTTTAGGGCTACTGGAAGCATTAGTTTGTTTGGTATATCTTATAGTCTCTTGAATCCAAACACAGAGCAAAATATAGAGGAAAGGGTCTGACTTAAGTAATTTGAGTGCTCACTGATTCCTAATGGCTCTTTTTGTCACCACAATTCTATTGGTCTCACCCCATCCCCAAGCGTGGAGAGCAGGGCTATTTATTTCAAACACAAAAACAATTTTTATTTAAATCTTAAATTTTCTTATGAGACTTGCAGAATTATCATATAAACGAGAAAAGAAAGTATAAAAGACCTATTTTCTAACCATCAGTGGTTCTCAATCACAAATGATACTATCCACCACCCCAGCACGGGTTTCCGGTTATCAAAATAAACTAAAGACTCTAATGTGTAGGAGCCAGAGATGCTAAACATCCTGCAATGCACGTGACAGTCATACAAATGAAGAATTTTCCCACCTAAAATGTCAACAGGGAAATATCTTAGTTTCCTTGCTGCTAAAACAAATGCCATACAATCGGTTGGCTTAATAAGAGGAATTTATTGGCTCCTGCTTTTGAGGCTAAGGGGAAGTCCAAAATCCAGGCACCATCAACGTGATGCTTTCTTCCTGAAGACTGTGGTGCTCTGGGGTTGGCTGCTGTCAATCTTTTGGGTCTTTGACTGACATGCACGTGACAGTGTCTTCTTTCTCTTCTGGGTTCCATTGACTTCCAGCTTCTTTCCCCTGGCTTTCTCTCTGTGGCCTTCTCCATAAGGCCTCCAGGATTAACACATATCCTGATTCAGCTGGCCACACCTTAACTAAAAATAACATCTTCAAAAGTTCCTAATTATAAAGGGTTCACACCACAGGAATGGATTAAGCTTAAGAACATGTTTTCCTGGGGCTCATTATTCAATCCCCAACAGGGATACAAGGAGGAACAGAGAAACCCATTAAGAGCAGGCAATTATTTATTTCTTTCAGTCCATGATAAATCAAGCGAACAAAGAAATAAGTAATGATATTGAAGATCTGAATAGCATAATCGACTTGGTAGAGTTAATTAGTAAATATCGTATTTGCATCCTGGAAACAGAGAAATTATCTTCCTTTCAAGTATCCACGAACAGACACAAAACCTGACAAAGTATCATGCCATATAAAGTCAATGAACTACCCCAAATAGAAAACTTGACAACGTGTTATGCCACAAATGAAGTCAATAAATTCACCCAAATAGGAAAGTAAGCATTTTCTTATAATAAAATAAAATTAGAAATTACTAACCAAAAAATATCTCTTATCTTCTGAAAACTGGAAATCTCCCTCTTAATATTTGGGTCAAGAAAGAAAAATAATTAATAACAACCAGAAAACAAATACGTGAAGAAAAAAAAAAGTCCAAGGGATAGCTAAAGTGCTTAAAGGGAAGTTCATAGACTTAGTTATACTTTTAAAAAGTCAAAAATAAATTAACCACACACTTTTAAAACTATAGAAAGAGGAAAAGGAAAACATACAGGAGAGTATAAATTAATTGAAAGAAAGAAGAGTAGATTATAAATAAACAAATAAGCTGGGTCTTACACTTTTGGTAACCTAATCAGAGGGTAGGGAAGGAAGCTAATAAAATTATACAAAATACAGAAACAATAAAAGGCAAATAAATGCCAAAAATAGGACTTAAAAAAATCAGAGCAGACTTCGTTGCTCAAGTCTGTGCAAATAAACTTCAAAACTGGGATGAAAGAGATACTTTTCTAGAAAATATGGTACACCAAGCTGCCTCTAGGAGAGAGAGGACGATTCCATCAGACCAACTGCCAAACAAATAAAGGAGATTGTTAAAGAGTTGCTCCCACACTGGAAATGCACACACATCTACACTGGGCCTTGCTCATTTCACAGTATAACCTGCTAAACCTTTAAAGTAATATATATATATTTGCAATACCATTTAAACTCTGCCAGAGCATGGAGTGGGGAGCTGGGTACCAAAAACAAGGAATGTTGCCAAATTCTTTATACAAAGCAATATATATATATCTCAGGCAAAACCTTGATACCACCAAAAAGAAAATTTTAGTGCAAACTCACTAGGAATAGCAATTCAAAAACCTTAAATATTAACAAACATAATCCAGCAGCAATTAAAAGAATATTGCACTGTGATCAAATGGGATTTATTCAAGAAATGCAAAATATTTAAAAATTAGATAAAAACAAATCTAGGAATATAGTATGACACAATTTTCCTTTCCACATCACCCCCACAGCTCCAATAGCAACCAAACTATGCCAACCACTGTTCTGTGCACTTATGCTCTATTGTCTATCCCGTGACCTCTGCTAATTTTGTGTCTGTGTTTGGAATGCCATCGCCCCAAACTTCCTCCCTATTCTAAACATCCTACCCAGCCATCAAAACTCATCAGTTCACAAGAAAACCTTCCTCACTTCTCTCCACAATCAGAAACCTCTCTCCTACCGAACAACAGAAGCACTTTTGCAGACTCTCTTGAAGATCACTCCTCTTACTTAAATTTTACAGCACTTCTTAGATTTAACCCTGTATTACAGTCATATGTGCAAAGGCACTTCCTCTCCTATTAGATGAGGAACTTTTTTGAGGGTAAGGGCCATGTTCCCCCCACCCCCACCCCTAAGCACAAATTCTTACATGCTTGCATGTTTTGGTGCACTAACACACAAAATGTTCAGATTATAAAAGCAAAAGGAAGCCAGAGACTTGTGGGTTTTCCTTAAAGTGCTGGTGCACACGCAGAGAGTGAAAATTCGCAGGGTGCAGCCATGCCAGCTCCACTTGGGCTCCAGGCTGAGTAACCCTAATTACCTCCAGCCAGCAAGTGAGTTGACAGTAATAGCTACTGTAGGGGCCAAAATGCAGCCAGAACCTTCATTTCTGGGCCTGGGGATGGGAGTGGGTAAAGATGTCAGGATGGGGCTGTGGGTTTCATCAGATCCTTGTTCTGGAAGTAAGTACTTCACACCACCCTACCCCGCCCTCGACACACACTCATCCTCTTTTTATAGTGCCATTTTTCATTTTTCATGAAGCCCACATATTAACCTAGGCTCTAAGATTTCACTGAAAATGTATAAGCTTGTGAGACAGTTATAATGTCTAGCTTCAAAATGTGTGTGTAATTTGTTACGCACAGCAGGGTTGACACTCCTATCTGAAGTGCACCCAAAGCTTTGCTAAGAACAGAATATTGAACAAAGTAGAGACTATGGGATTTAACAGTAGAAACTGACATTTAGATCATAACCCAGCCATTGTGGATTCACTTCTTGTGAACTGGACTATAAACATACATGTGTTATTCGCAGTCCAATTTCAAAGCCACAAAATCCAATCAAATGACAAATTTTTTATTTATTCTGAGTATGAGAGTTACAGCTTTAAAAACAAAAACAAAAACAAACAAAAAAACAGGTAAACCAAATAAATTGGCATACCTAGCACTTTCCTAGTAGCTAAATCTGCTAAATCTAATAGTTACGTTTCATTCCTTGCTCCTTGTGTGAATCAGTCCCACCTTTAAAACTATCTTCCTTGGATATTTGAGATGTCCTGGTTTCCCACTTACTTCTTTGACACTCCCCTCATCTTGGCATCTCCCCTTCTTTCTCCATCTGTCTTTTACTTTGGTGGACCCCAGACCTCCGTAGGCAGTCCTCTGTTCTTATCACACCACACCTTTTCAGAGCTCACCACTTTCCATGGCTGCGTCACCAAACAAAATCAAAATCTTACTTCACCAAGATCTCTATCTACAGACAAGAAACATGCACTCAATTGTCTCCTAGTTTATCACTTCACCTTCATCTCCACTGTGGTGGGCTAAATAAACACAGACCCCACTAAACATGTCCTAATCCCTGTAACCTTTGAATACGCTACTTTATGCAGCAAAAGGGAATTTGCAGATGTGATTTAAGGTAAGGATCTGGAGATGAGATTATCCTGGAATCCAGGTGGGTCTAAGGTAATCAATCACAAGGGTCCTTGTAAGACAGAAGCAGGAAAGCCACAGGGAAAGAAATTTGCAGATGATATGCTGCTGACTTTGATGGAGGATGGGGCTCCAAGCCAAGGAATGCAGGTGGCCTCTAAAAGATGAAAAAAGCAAGAAATTGCATTTTCCCCTAGAGTCTCCAAGGGAACTAGCCCTACTGATACCTTGATTTCAGCCCAGGGAAACCCATTTCAGACTTCGGACCTCCAGGACTGCAAGAAGACAAACTTTTGTTGTTTTGGGCCACCAAGTTTGTGGTAATTTGTTAAGCAGCAATGAAAAACTAATTCTTTACTTGGTCCATGGTATTGCCTCAAAGCATCCCTAAATTTATCAATCCCTCTCTGTTACCACCCCGCCATATCCAGTGTCCCACCAAGGCATCCCGATTCTACCTCCTAACTTTTTCGTAGTCCCGCATACCCACCTAAATGCTCTTATCTCCATGGATACTCCCTGAGACAGATACTCACCCTGGGACCCCTTACTAGTCTCCCTGCACCTACTCATGACACTCCCTGAGCTACTCCAACCTGGACAAGCTCATCCTCCATCCTGCCCCAGGAGACCTGTAGGAGACCGAATCTGAGACTATCTCTTGCCTGGTGAAAATCCATTGTCTTACTAATGACCACACAATGACAAGGAAGCTTCTTCACATGAAAGAAGGGCCTTCAGAGTTTGACATCCACTTAACCACCCAATTTTAGCCATGGCCTTGTGTTCAAACTCAGCACTCCAGCCAGCACGACAGTCAGACTTGGTGCTTCATCGTAACTCTGTGCCTTTGCCTGATGTGGTCCTAACACTTGTCTAGCTGGCAAACTCCCACATATCTGTCAACACTTCATCAGCCGTGTCCTCTGATACCTTCAGACAAACCCTCTGGTGAGCTTCTTGAGGGCTGGGACTGCTTTCCATGTCTTTCTCCATCATGCCTAAGCAAGCCCCCACTCTGGTCCCCTGAGAGGGACAAGCCTTCCTGCCTCATGACCTTGGGATTTGCCTGGGCCACTGTCTTTCTGTTTATCATGGCTCATACGTACCTTGGGACTCATTTTGAGAACTAGAAGCTCATTCGTGCCCAGCAGGGCACCTCCATACTCCTGTATTTTCACTGCCAGGTGCTGACTTTGAGAAGTGGTGCAAGTGGCACCAGAGCCACTTCTTCTAGTGCTAAGAAGACAGATTTAGGGTAAGAGACTCCAGCTCGTCCCAGCTATGCTACAGATGCTGGTTCACACAAAACCACTTTTATGCCACCCCTCAGTCTTCCCTTCTCAGTAGAATTCCACTTTATTTCAGTCTTCAGCGTAGATAAGTCCTGTACTTTCAAATCATTTCTGTTCCTTCTCTCTGGCCCATATCCAATTTTCTAATACTTTGCTTACAATACGGAGCTGAAAATTCAGCCTCTAATATGAGCTTTATCGATGCTGAACACAGTGAGTGGATTATTTCATGATTCCTGTGTGTATCCTTCTGGTTAGTGTAACCCCAGATCATGCTCATCTTTTTGATAACAGCCTTTTGTTGCTGACTCACATCCCCCAGTGACGGGCTGAAAGTGGATTTTTACCCGTGGATTACTTATATGCCAATTCCATTCTTGCGGATGGCTGGGACAGTCTATCCAGATTTTTTTTTCTTAGAATAATAAAAACTTCATTCTTTTGCAAAGAACTGTCGAACGCACTGGCAGTAGAGCTCATCTTGACTTGAAGTTCCACTCTATACTCGGAACCACTAGGCTCACATCAGAACCTCACAAAATTTCCTAACATTTTTCTTTATTTTGAAATATGTTATAAATTTATGGGTGACTAACAATTTAATTCAAAGAAAAAGTAAACACACTTATCTCTCAACTAACAGTTGATGCAACTTCATTTTAAAAGTCATAAACACCAGAAACAACAGTTTAGATGGACCATGATGAAAGTTTTAGGGATTTTCTTCTGATTCCATAAACGTCTGGATTTTTTTTTAAATTTATAATGAGAATGACCCAATTTAAGACAGAGGGTACTTTTTAAGTTATTTGCCTATCTGCCAAAAAAAAAAAAAAAGAAAAAGGAAATGGAGACTGATATTATGCTTCTGAAATGGGACAAGCAAAACAAAAAATTTCTTCTCTAATTGACTCCTGAAAAAAATCTCAATCTAGATTAAGTGTATTTCTATTAATTTATATAAATGAGTTAATTTCACTTTCTCACCTTGACTTGGCAAAATTAAAGCATACAAGTAGATTTTTAAAACTTTTTGATATGCTTTAAAGAGAGATTCAGTATTACTTCATTAAAACCAAATGTATAAATGAGTAGATTTGGAGTGGAAAAATCTGGATCACAGTCTTAGCTCATTCACTCACTATCAGATCTCAGAAAAATCACACTAACCCCTCTAGTTCTCCATTTCTCTTATTTGATAATGGCAATCACTAATCACAGTGACCCACTCGCCTTTCCTCTATTTGAGTATGGCTGAAAAATCCATAAAGCACTCAGAGTTCCTTAAAAGAATAAGATCAAAACACAGCCCTGTCAGTGGACCATCCCCCTGGTAGAAGAGAGCCTGGAACTACAGATGCAGGAAAAGGAAAAAGGAGAACGAAACTTGAGGCTGGAAGTCGTACTTGAGCCCCACTTCCCGTGCCTCCTGCAGATGTGGCGCCTGAGCTGTATTTTCCTCACTGGTGCATGATACAGACTGCACCAGTTTCAAGTTTCTATTCTTACAGCTGAAATTCTGCTCAGTAAATAAATGATGAAAACTGGGCTACTCTGAGGGTGTGATATTGGATGCAGGGGCCTCCTCACTCTAATCCTTCTTCATTCCATGGCTCTGGTCCCACCTCCACAGAATTAAAATTTAAAACCAAAGTATGAGATTTATATATGATTGCTCCCAATACAAAAATCTCTGTATCTCTTACTACGGTGCACTTGCCAGGTGTGGGATGAGGGAGAAGTGGTATTTTACTGGCAAAAAGTGCTGGGCCAGCTTTGAACTTCAAGCATTGGTGCACTGTTTATTCAGGAGAACTTCCCTGTCACAAAACACCTACACGTCGCATAAATTACAACTAGCTTACACTGAAATACTTTGCTGGCTTCTCCAGAAAAGAAGGGAAACTGACAAAAGATAAAACCTACAAACTAAAACCAGAATGCAAGCAACCCTGAAGCTGGGGAAAAAATGACAAAGCCAGGCACCCAGAGCATTGGACATTAATGGGATAAAAAGCCATGGGTCTGTGAAAATAGAGGGCTGTTAACTCTGAGATGCTGAGTTCAAGTTGTATGTGAAAGTGAGCGCTGGAATCTGACAGCCTGCTGCAGAGGAAATCGACAGGAAGCCCACCTGTCCCTGCCTGCTCCCAGGATAAAAGAAATAATGAAAATAACAATATAATAACAGCACCCCCTTAGACTCTACAATAGGAGACCAGATCTCACTTGGGTCTGGAGTTTAAATTACTTCACAAGGTTGTCAGGAAAACCCTAGGCCAAATAATTAAATCAAAGCTGTCCTAAGTTGGCAGCACTCCTAGGTGCCCAGCTGAAATACAGGTAAGCCTACTCCAGAAAAAAGTATCCTCAAAGCAGGTTCATTATAATTCCCACAGATTAAGTTCAGCCAAGGATGAGCTCCCAATCAAACATAAGCAAATGCATAGGAAGAAGGAACCAAGCCACTGTAGCTAAGAGTCAGAATCAATACCAAGCCAAAGATTTAAAACCTGGATGACCTCAAATACTAGCATTATCTGATACAAAATATAATATTTTATATTTATATTTAAGTAGTAGGGCTATATATGATGTAAAATGGCTAAAGATATAGAAAAGGAAAATTTATTAAATGAGCAAGGAGTGACATCTATCAAAAGTATTCAAGCAAACTTACAAAAGAACAAAACAAAGATTTTGGAAATGAAAACTAAGATTTTTGAATTTGAAAACTCATTGACCATCTACACCACAAATTAGAACACTTTTTGAAAAAAAGTTTCAGTCCTGTAGAAAAAATATTTGAACAAATGACCCAGAATCCAACAAATGAGTGACCACGAGAATGAAAAATAGGAAAGAGGCTATGAGACACGGATGGTAGACAATGAGAAGAAATACATTCATTCAAATTAGAAACTTCTTTACCAAAAGACACCATAAAGGAAGTGAAGTGTTATGCCACCAAAATGGTAGAATTCAACCCACAAAGGATTTTATGCAGAATAGCTAGAGATATATCCAAAGATAAAGACAACCCAACAGAGAAATGGACAAATGTCAGAAGAAAGCACTTCAAAGAAAACAAAACACAAATGGATAAAAAAGCTTACAAATAAATGTTCAGATAGTAATTTGGGAAAAACAAATTTAAACGATGAGGTACTAATTGATCTCCAAGATCAAAGGGGAGTGCATACCCACTGACTAAGCATTTATACAGGTGTTTGTTTTACTTTTCTTTATAATGTAAATGTATGTTAATGTACTTTCTTTACATGCATGAAATATTTTAATAAAATTATTAAAATTCTAAAAAAGAGCACCGGGATCCTGAGTGAGCAGCAAACCAGGGGCACAACTGGGGACTCACGCAGGTTTGCCTTTGGCTCCCTAAAACCTGTGTTTTTATCTCTGTCTTAAAGGCCCACCTTACAGGTCCCATCCATAAATGCTGTTGTTCCGGTTTGTTAATGCTGCCATTATGCAAAATACCAGAAATGGATTGGCTTTTATAAAGGATTTATTTGGCTACAAATCTACAGTCTGAAGGCCATGAACATTTCCAAACAAGTACACCTTCACCAAAGGAAGGCCAATGGCGTCGAGAAAACCTCTGCTAGCTGGGAAGGCATGTGACTGGCATCTGCTGAACCCGGCTTGTGTTCCAGCTCCTGCTTATCTCCTGTGCATTCTTCACAATATTTCTCTCAGGGTATTTGTCCTCTCTTAGCTTCTCTGGAGCAAACACTGGGCTAGCATCTCCAAAGTTTCAGGAAAAGTCTGTTTTCAGTGGTCATCTCCAAAATGTCTCTCTCAGCTGCTCTCCAAAATGTCACTCTCCATTGTTTGTGAGGTTCTTCTGTTGTGAGCTCTTTTATAGGACTCCACTGATTAAATTAACACCTACCCTGAATGGTCAGGGCCCATATCTCCGTGGAAATAATCCAATCAAATGTTTCGCTCACAGTTGATTGAATCACATCTCCATGGAAACACTCAATCAAAGGATTCCAACCCAATAAACACTGATACATCTGCCCCCACAAGACTGCATCAAAGAACATGGCATTTTGGGGGACATGATATACCCAAACCAGCACAGCTGCCAAACGATTATGTGATGATCATGGTTTTGGCTAACAGAAGTTTGAGGTAACTCTTCCCAGGGGACCTCTGAAGTGAGCAGATCTGCTTTGGCTTTGAAGTTCTCTGCAGAACCTGTGCAACTGTCGGATCTCACCTGCTGGGGCAGCCCCTCCACCACACACCTCCACAGGGAGGTGACCAAGGACCCACCTCAGACCACTTCAGAGGCTTCCTGGAGCCCCCTCCAGATAGTTAATCATCACCACAGTATAAGGTTGGTAAGTTTCCAATCACTCGTCTTAGTTGGAAAAAAAATCATTTGAACACTTTATGACCAAATATAAAATTGAAAGGAATCCAAAGAACTGTACAGATAAGATTTCTTACAATTTTGTTATAATCTAAATGTAAGTGACCTCTAGATTTAAGCAGTCTGTTACTGTACATTGGCTATTCAATGTTTCCTGAAACATTCAGTCCTTATAAACATAACCAATTTAAAATCTTGACCATCTGGGATAGTCAAAAATGTGTGATTAAGTAAATTATGAAAAAAATTGCATGGCTTTATTCATAAATTATTTAAAATACCATTAAATTTTTAATAAACAACAAGCAGAGACAGAAAGGAAAAAAAAAAAAAACTCCAGAAATACATTTTAAGACCTAGGCCATTTGAGGCTAGCAACTTGACTTAACCTTGTCAGTAACAGAACATCATCAATACCAGTATGTGATTTAAGGTAATTCTTCAAAATTAGTTTCGTTGGATTTTCAATGTTTTTACATCAGTATACAAAACTCATGGATGACTTTTATGCTGGAAATACATTCCTAATGATATATATTATGAGAGAAAGGGAGGAAGGAGTAAAGCGAGGGAGGGAGGGGAAAGAAATTAAGACTTTTGCTAAGGACAGCTTAGTGATTCCAGCAAGCCAGCCTGACATATTGCACTGGTATTTGCCAGATAGCTAACCTTTTCTGCAGAGGAAAGGGCCTGAAAACACTGCCTATCATGAACTCTCCCAATGTCAGATTTGAATCTGATAAAGCCAACAATGCTTCAGCACCCTGAAAATCATCTCAAGGGGAAGTTATTTAATAAATATTCCTTTGCCTGGAATCTGTATTAATAAATAAATAAATAAACAAAAAAATAAAAATAATATGTTACAGTTTTACTTAATATTCTGTCTTTGAAGTTCTCAAAAATACCAGTAATTATCACAATTAAATCCTCTGTAGTAATAATGTTTGCTGAATGTATCATATATTAACAGAATAAATGTCAACTTATTCTTGGAACTGCTAGTATAATTGTGTTAAAATTTTTGCTAATAATTATTTAAGGGGAGAACTGCAGCCCGGGACCTGATAAGGTTTGCCACCAAAGGTGACTTCCTCACTTCCTTACCTCCCAGCAGGTTTTGTGGATGCCCAGAATGCAAGCTTAGGCCTGCATACTGCAGGGAGAAGGGTTAAGTGAAAATCAGAACCAGATGTGACTCTGAAGCCATTCGATGGCCTTCCTTGCTGAAGGAAGCAGTAAAAACATGGGTTGGGGATGAGGGTGGGTGGAGAGAGGGGGAGTCTGAGATGGAGAGCGCTTACACTTGCCACTGGGGAAAGGACGGGACCACCACAGAAGAGCCCTGTTCCGGTTTGCTAAAGCTGCCATTATGCAAAATAACAGAAATGGATTGGCTTTTATAAGGGGATTTATTAAGTTACAAATTTATAGTCCTAAGGCCATAAAAGTGTCCAAACTAAGGCATCAGCAAGATGATAGCTTCAATGAAGAATGGCCGATGGCGTCTGGAACATCTCCATCAGCTGGGAAGGCGCGTGACTGGCGTCTGCTGCTCCTTTGCTCCCACGCTGTGTTTCAAAATGGCTTTCTCCAAAATGTCTCTGGGTGTCTGTTTTGGTTCCTCTCTCAGCTCATTTGAATCCTTGCTTCTTTCTCACAGGGTGTTCCTCTCTAAGCATCTGGGGTCCTCTCTTAGCTTCTCCGGGGCAAACTCTGGACTTGGCTTAGCATTTCCAAACAACCCTCTGTCACATCTCCAAACATCTCCAAGCATCAGCGTCAGTGTCAGCTCTTAGCTTCTTTCCAAAATGTCCCTCTCAGCTGCTCTGGGCTCCTTCTATTTGTGAGCTCTTTTATAGGACTCCAGTGATTAAATCAAGATCCATCCTGAATGGGCAGGGTCCACATCTCCATGAAATAATTTATTCAAACCTTTTGCCCACAATTGATTGAGTCATATCTCCATGGAAACACTCAATCAAAAGATTCCAACCTAATCTACTCTAAAACCTCTGCCTCTACAAGACTGCATTAAAAAATATGGCATTTGAGGAGACATAATATACCCAAACTGGCATAGGCCCTTTGAGGCTTCTGGGGCCACTGCAGCTTCCCTTTGTTTTCTCTGTTACCCTGACTGCAGGGAAACCCTTAAATCAAAAACAAACAAACAAACAAATAAATAAAACCCTTTGCAGCTCCTCTGGAAGGTGGAGGGGCTCCATGAGGTGCCACAGGGAAGGGTCCCCACTCAGAAGAGACAGAGTGGGTGGGAGCAGCCAGCAAGGGCAGCTGAGGCAGGCTCAACCCTGAGCCCCATTTGGATTTGTAGTCCTGTACCCCCACCCAACACACATGCACCCTTTGAGACAACTTATTATCAAGAGTCTCTCAGGGGAAGGTCTTGGACTATCTGAAACTTTTAATCCTTAGTCCCATTCTCTTGAGGTCATTGAGAGGAAGCTCAGTAAACACTAGTTTTCTTGACCCCTCCTCTTTCTCCAAATGTCCCTACCCATGGCCTGGGCTGCACAGAGGAAACAGAAGCCATGGAGATAAGCAGCCGCTGAAACCGGAATTGTAGTCATTCAGCCACAGGACTCCAACTGGTTTTGGGACTGGGGCCCAGTGCTCCTGTCCTCTAGGCCCAGTGACACCTCTGCAAAGTTAGCAGGGAGAGCTGCCACCACGTGAGTGATTCTCTCTTGCTGAGCCCCAACACCACCAACCCCCGTTTGTGCTTGGGTTAGTGAAAGGATGTAGGTTACAAGGAAAAGGGGCAGAAGAAATTCTTCCAAGATGCACAGGCATGCCCCTTCAAATATCTGTGCTCCCTTTGCAACCTGGAATGTCATGTCTAGGAGTGAGGAGCAATTCTCTGTCTAAAGGATTTGGGTGGCCAGCAAGTGTGGCTGGCAGTGAAGGAAACAGCAGCGGCTGGGGTCTACAAAGCAAGGTCAAGTGCTTCTCCTCACTGGATGGTTAGCTAGCCCCAAGCCTGTCTGTTGTAACTGGAAAATAAAGATTAGTCTGTACACATGCATGCGTACACACACACAATATTCCTCAAAATATAAGGAGAGTTATATTTGTATAAAACAATGTGTTGGAAAATTATAGGCAATGGCACAACAATTCTTTAATTATCCTTTTGTTTATTTAGCACTTCTGTTCAAAAGGCTAATTAGTACTTTGTTTAAGTGTAGGAAGGGGAGGCTAAAGCTAAACAGGGCCACAGTTGCAATCTTTAGCTTATAGAGGAGATGGTTAGGATATGCCAGTGACATTTATTATGTCACTGAATTTTACAAATGAAGAAACAAAGGCTGATAGAGTTTAAATAACTGCCCCTGGTACCACAACTCACTGTTAGCAGAGTAAACGTTCAAACCCAGGCCTAACTCCAGATTTCTTTCTTGCAGCTACCCCAATTTTTATTGAGAGATGGTGAGGGTGGCAGTTATGGGCGTGCCCAGCACTAGACAGCTTCTGGTCGTGGAACCTTCCGATCCACTGATCCACCGTGGCACTCGCTCGGAGACCACAGTTCCCTGGGGCTCCTCTCAGCCAACACCTGAGCAGTACAGAGTGCTAGAACTGGCCCATTCCCACCAGAATGGGATTCCTCTAATGCTGTCCTGCCCAATTCAGTCACCACCAGCTACATGTGGCTACTGAGCCCCTGAGACATGGCCAGTGTGACGAAGGACCTGAATGATTAATTCTACACCATTTAAATTAATTTAAATGTAAACAGCCGCACATGGTGAGTGCCTAACATCCTGGACACTACAGCCTTGTCCTATAGGGCAGCCTGTGCTCAGAGAAGCCATCAGGCTGAACGCTATGCAGATCCAAAGGGGAGGGGAAAGACATCAGGGCACAGCCCTTTGAAGCATAGGTCTCATAGGAATCTGACGATGTTAGGAAGGTTGTCAGTGGCACCCAGCTCAGGTGGCACATCAGGTGGAGTGCAGGAAAGGCAGTGGGCAGGGACCTTGGATGACCCGAGACACCGGGTTGCCTGATCTTGAGTCAAGGCTGGGGAAAGGAATGGGCAGTGCCACAGAAAGGGAGGGTGGCAAACCTAGGTCAGAACGGGGCTGGGATGTATAAAGAGCTTAGTGGACATGTTTTTATGCACCTATTGAGTGAGAAGGGGAACCAGGGCCCAACTGAGGTAAAGGTCAGGGAAGAAGAGGGTTTTGTGGAGGGATGTCAGGTGGGAGGAGATATTTGCATTTTCTTCTTGGGTTTCTCCTATCCTCTTCTAGCTCCTAGAGTATCTGACTCTCTGGTCTCCTTATGAAAAACCTTATTTCCCCCCTTCTTTCTTCCTCCAGTCAACAAAATTTAATTAATTAATGCAATAAATATTCATTACTTTTATGTATGTATTCAGCTTTCATGTTCACTATTCTTCATATAGATTTACTGAACATTGAACATTTCTGTTTTCAAAAAGGGCTAGTGTCCTTTTATGTCTATTATGCCCCTCAATTAACATTCTTCCATAGGGTCATAGGGTCATAAGATCATAAGGTCAATGACAAAGGGGGCTACAATATATTTTACCTTCATCAGAGGTATTTTTCAGGAAAATACTGCCTAACATTGGCTTTCTTGGATAAAATAAAAAAAACTTGCGAAAATCAAATGCACTTTAAATTGTGTATATTCATTTTCACTTCCTAAAGCGCTATAATCAAGGCAAAGATCTTTTCCTAAAACCAGAGGTCTTTTCTTAGTAACTTTAGGAGCTACTTGCAAATTAGTGCCTCTTCTTTTTCTTTACCAGCCATTAGCTTGAATTGGTACCCCAGCCATGACATAAGAAAATGAAGGATTCATATCAACAGTTTTAAATTTTATGGCCTCAATTACCAGATAAGTTCTTATTAATTGGCTCTGTGAATTCCTCTTAAAAATGTGTTGAATTAACATGTCCATCTAGAAAGGCACTTGAGTTTTCAAATACAGCTTAACTCCAAACTTCAGATGTGCTACCAAGTTCTCAGTTGCTTACTCCCAGCTAAATCCAACCTCTGAATTTTAGAAAGGTTTTCTAAATGGTTAAGGACCAAAATAAAAAATGGCATTATGCATTCACATCTGGCGCTCTCACCATTCAGGGCATGCTAATAGACATGAACATCTGGCCAGGGGCAGAGATCAATTTGGAAGCTTTGGGCTCCCATGACAGCAGAAGTGCAATGCCTCTCAAACAGTTCAGTTTCTCCTCACCCACTCTTAACAAAAACACAGCCCTCCCATTTTTATTCTAAATGCCCAGAGTAGGTACCATTTTAAAACAATAATCATTATAGTAAGTAATATTTATGTGTAGAAAATAAGTTCTTAGGGATATTTTTCTTGTATCCAACTTGAATCTTATGGACTCAACAAATCTTTCCTATTTGCTGTGGTGCAATTAGACTAGCTTGGATTTCCTGGCTTTCAGAAGTGAAAGTCCCGTCTTTCTGAGTTACCCAAGAGATAGCTCTTAATGAAAATGGCTCCCACCGGTATTTTTCCTGTGAAGCAGACCCCTTTCTGGGAGTTCAAAGTTTTATCAACATTTGAAATAACATAAATATGGATGGTAATAATTATGGCTTCCCTGCAGTAATGCTTTCTGTGTGACACGTGTGCAAGATATACCATTTCATTTACTCTTCAAAACCACCTGTAAAGTTAGCATTATTCTTTAAATATTATAGTTAAGGAAAACCCAGCCATGGGGAGAGCTACAACATCCAATCGGCACACCTGTACAGAGTGCACACCACACACAGGGACTGGGCTCATGCTGGGAATACATGCTGAGTAACACAGCATGTCTGTCCCTCACCGAGCTCTCAGCCCTGGTCCTGCCCCAAACAGAAAACAACAGCTAGTGACAGACACAGGCGGGAATGGAATCTAAATTTGTTTGCCCTCCACAAAACAAAACAAAACAAAGCCCTTGGGTCTGACTGACCTCAAGACCCCAAGCCCTGGAGTCATCCTTGACTCATCTCTCCCATCACGCACGGCACATCCATCCATCTGCAAATCCTGTTTGCTCCACCACAGGATAAATCCAGAACCAAGTCTGGCTCCAAGTCACAACCAACTCTCCCCGGATTATTGCGTCACCTCCTAAATGACCTCTGGGCTTCAGTCCTTCCTCTGAGTCTGCTTTGAAGAGAGCAGTCCAAAGAGGTCCTGTCGAATGTTAAGTCAGACCATGCCACCCTTTGGCTCAAAGACCTCCGTGGGTGCCCAGCTCAAAGCTAAAGGGCTCACAACGGCTGCCAGGGCCTGGCACAACGTGGCTGCCTATTGCTTCATCTCCTCCCACTCCCCTTCTGGCTCATGCTTCTCCGACCACACTGGCTTTGTGGCTGTCCCTCGGACGTGCCTGGCACCGTCTCACCTCAAGACCCTGTTGTTCCCTGGACCTCAGCCTGGCTTGCTCCCTCACCGACTCTGGTCTCCCATCATCTCTGCAAGGCCATTCCTGATCACTGTTTAATTGCAACCCTCTTCTACCATTCTCTCTTCTCCCTCTCCTGTTTTTTTCTTCTCCACCTAACACATTACATCTTCTGCATATTTATGTTGTTTATTGGCTGCTTCTCCCAGCTCTCACCAGCTTCACATTCCTCTTCAGTGACATCATTGTGGGCAGCTTGAAATCAGCTATGGTCAACCAAATGCAACAAATTCATACTTTTTTTCATTCCCCTAAGAGCTGGATAACCGGCATAGCACTCTCCTGCTAAGTGTATGTGGCTCTCTCCATAAAAAAAAAATATACTTCAAGAAGGCAGAAGTTTTTATTTATTCTGCTCATTGCTTTTTCCCCAAGAACTTTAGTGCTTGGTACATTGTAGGAGTTAGATAAATATTTGTTGAATGGATTAATATTTTACTGCATCTCCTATACTCGAGCAGATTGAAAGAGCATCAGAACTCCAAACCTCTATTTTCAGAACAGCTATAAACACGTTCTTGTGGCTTAGAAAACCTGGCCATTTCCCTGGGCCCTCTCACCCATTCATAAAGTGGATTCCTCTCCACCCTCATGATTCATGAGCAGAACAACGAGGACTGCCAGTGAACCACTCTCCAGAAACACCCCAACTGACAAAGGGCAAAGCGGTAGAGTGGTTTAAAAAAAAAAACAATTAAAAAAGCATGACAAAGCTGTTTTTCATTTTTACTGGAACTTGTTAAAACACATATTATAACAGAGATGATCTGGTGTGCTATGCATAAAATTGTAGGAGAATGTTTGAGCCCCTTTAAAACATACCGTTTAGAATATGGAACCATTTTTTTTTTTTTAGGATCCAAGGCATGGTTTAACAGAGTCTAGGGAACAGCCGTGACAAGGACCTGTAAAGGAAAAATGTTATTCTTTCACATACATCGAGGATAATTTTGTGTGGTAATAAAATGTTTCTATCAGAGAGAGAACATCCCTGACCCACTTAAATGTGTTAATAGGCCTTAAGTAGATTTAAATGAAAATATTAGCATGTTAGTGAGCGTGGCTAACACGATGGAGATGGTCAGAATTCTGTCTGGAAGGTGGGAGTGTTTGCGATGGAGATAATAAAGCCAAAGTATCGGACGGATTAGGCCAAGAGTATATAGGTTGTACTTATGATACAAAGAGGTTCCTTCATTACAAACAAGGCATTCTATTTTTTCCTTTACATTGGAGTTATCAAGATACCGTAAGGAACTGATTTGTAAATATGTAGTTTACTGGTAAGCTGTTCCCTATAATTCTCCTTATTTTCAGCGATTATCAGTGGTGCTAAGTTAATACGTCCTCTGGGAGTAACAGGTTGGACTGGCCACAGACAACCCCAGCCTTGTGTGGATATAGTGCTTGGAAGCCCCCAAACTTCAGGCACATTATTTCATTTGATCTGATCCAAAATTCTGTAGGGCACATATTACAATATTCATTTTGTGACTATGAAAACTGAAGCTCAAGGGGGTTATCTCATTATTTAGGGCCAATATGGGCATTGAAATCCCAGTCCTCAAGCCCCACTGCTCTATTGCCACATGACACTGATTCTCTTGGACCAAAGTCTCGTCCCTTCCAGCAGCGTGTGTTCAGCAGAATAGATACAAGGATGCCGTGGCCAAGCCTTGTGGAAGATCTAGGTCCTCATTCTGGCTAGGTCTCACCTTGACCTTAGGTTGAAGGATAGCAGTGACCCAAGTCACTAAGCTGAAAATCATCCAGGACAAGGCAGGTGTAGGGGAGCCTCTGCCTGGTACAACTGATACTGAATGGCAGGGAGCAATTCCACCCATTAAATTTGCCCTCACCATCTCTTCCCCTGTTAAATGTTCCTGAAACCTGTCTTAGAAACATATCCTCTTCAAGACTAAAGACAATTTTGTCATGTATCCTTAATTCAATACATGAAAATATCATCTTATTTTGAGAGATGGGAATAAGGAGGAGCAAGGGTGGGGCAATATATGATTTCAAGTAGAGCTTCCCGGTAATAACCATGCTAGATCTTAAACATTGTTTTGTTTTGTTTTTTCTTGCTTTTTTAAAATAACTTATTTCTATTCTGGTTAATGTCACCAATATTTGTAGAGTGCCTGCTTACTTGGTAAAAAACATGGTGCTAGGGGATGATGGATGCAAAGGTAGAATAAGAGATTATTTCCTCCCTCAAGCAGTCACCAAGGCAAAGACAATCTAACAAAAAGATGAAAATCTGTCTAAAATGTGTTTTATTTGTCTGCCTTCTTAAAAAGAGTGCAATAAATATTATGCAACTCTGCCTTGGTGACTCAGGGTCATCCTTGTAAACATCAACTGTTGTCCTGGGTCATAACAAAAGGTACAGCTGCAATAGCAGAGGACAGACGGCACGGCACCAAAAAGCTACTCATCACAGGAGCTAACTGAGAACTTGCTTTCTTGAAGGAGAGTGGTGGGTCAGGGGACAGATAGGTAGACACACAATAAGTGCTACATAGACAGAGAGACAGATATACACCTGCTGCCAGTTTGCTTTCTGGACTCTTCCCTTTCTTCCCATCTCGCAGATAAACTACAGAGCTGCTCTATGACAAATGTGCTTTGAACAAGGCCCTTAGCCATCACTGAGGTAGAGGCAGTGGCAGCGGTGGCCTTCTGCTGAATGCCTGCCAAGTCTCCAGGGCTGGCCTATATTTTACTCCTTACTGCTGGGCCTTTCTCTAATGCCAGTGCCAGCTACCCACCTCCCTGTCATCCCTCGAATTTCCACACCGCCTGCACCACCTCTTCAAATCTCTGCCAATTACTCTGCAGAGAATATTTACAGACACAGCTCTTCATTCATGGTCAGTTAACCCAACAAATCACAATCCATTATTTTTTTTTTTTTTTTTTTTTAATCATCATTTTATTGAGATATATTCACATACCACGCAGTCATACAAAACAAATTGTACTTTCGATTGTTTACAGTACCATTACATAGTTGTACATTCATCACCTAAATCAATCCCTGACACCTTCATTAGCACACACACAAAGATAACAAGAATAATAATTAGAGTGAAAAAGAGCAATTGAAGTAAAAAAGAACACTGGGTACCTTTGTCTGTTTGTTTCCTTCCCCTACTTTTCTACACATCCATCCATAAACTAGACAAAGTGGAGTTTGGTCCTTATGGCATTCCCAATCCCATTGTCACCCCTCATAAGCTACATTTTTATACAACTGTCTTCAAGATTCATGGGTTCTGGGTTGTAGTTTAATAGTTTCAGGTATCCACCACCAGCTACCCCAATTCTTTAGAACCTAAAAAAGGTTGTCTAAAGTGTGCGTAAGAGTGCCCACCAGAGTGACCTCTCGGCTCCTTTTGGAATCTCTCTGCCACTGAAGCTTATTTCATTTCCTTTCACATCCCCCTTTTGGTCAAGAAGATGTTCTCCATCCCACGATGCTGGGTCTACATTCCTCTCCGGGAGTCATATTCCACGTTGCCAGGGAGATTCACTCCCCTGGGTGTCTGGTCCCACATAGGGGGGAGGGCAGTGATTTCACCTTTCAAGTTGGCTTAGCCAGAGAGAGAGGGCCACATCTGAGCAACAAAGAGGCATTCAGGAGGAGACTCTTAGGCACAAATATAGGGAGGCCTAGCCTCTCCTTTGCAGCAACCGTCTTCCCAAGGGTAAAACTTAACAATCCATTATTTTTTATAAATTCTCTAGATTGTGCATATTTGTGACTGAAGTTCCCTTTTCTTTCAGCCCTGCGAAAGACATTCATTAAGCTTGTCTATACCTTAAATAACTCATTTACAACTGCATAGTTTGATAGCTTAAAATTTATTATTTTCATGTATTTTTCTCCACCTACTGTTGTAATTAATGAACTAGTCACTTCTGCTTTATTTATATTTTTATAAATAGTTCCTGTTTCCATTATACTGAATGATTCTGGGTCTGAGTCATATTATTGTATATATCCAACTTGAACTTTCTTGAAGCAGCATCATCATCATTGTATTGCAGCTTCTCTCATCCAATGATAGCAAACCTAGAGATGAGGTAGAATGGCGAGATTCACAAACAGTGAGCCCTAAGTTAAACCATGGACTATAGTTAATAGTAAAATTATAAAAGTGTGCTTTCATCAATTGTAACCAAGTTCCACTTCAGTGCAAGGTGTTAATAATAGGGGGATGTGCCAGTTTGAATGTATTATGTCCCCCAAAACACCATGTTCTTTGATGCACTCTTGTACGGGCAGATGTATCTAGTCTTGATTAGGTTGGAACTCTTTGAGCGTTTCCATGGAAATGTGACTTAGTCAACTGTGGACAAGACATCTGATTGGATAGTTTTCATGGAGGTGTTGCCCCACCCATCCAGGGTGGGTCTTGGTTGGATCACTGGAGTCCTATAAAAACTTCACGGACAGAAGGAGCTTAGAGCTGCTGCAGCCTAGAGAGGAACGTCCTGGGAGAAAGCCTTTTTGAAACCAGAACTCTGGAGCAGACACCAGCCATGTGCCTTCCCAGCTAACAGAGGTTTTCCGGACGCCAGTGGCCATCCTCCAGTGAAGGTACCCAATTGTTGATGCCTTACCTTGGACACTTTATGGACTTAAGACTGTAACTATGTAACCAAATAACCCCCCTTTAAAAAAGCCAATCCATTTTTAGTGTTTTGCTTAATGGCAGCATTAGCAAACCAGAACAGGGGGTACAGGGGTACCCTGTATTTTATGTATGATTGTTTTGTAGAACAACTTCTCTAATAAAGAAAAAATTGTCTAAGACTTAAATCTAAAAGGCAAAGCAATCATAAAGTATGACACATGAAGTATCTGATTATTTTTCCCCATGTAGCTTCACACTTGCAATTGTAAATTTAAAAAAAAAAGTTCTTTACTTATTTGTAACATAAAAATCGCCATGGAGTTTTTGTTTTAGTCCTCTTATAGACTCTCAAAACAGCTTGTATGCATATCATACTTGCAATGAAAAGTGATAAATATTATGTTCATTATTAATCACATCAATTCTTACCCATATAAGAAAAATATTTAATCACTGCATTCAGTAGATTACATAAGAATTTTTATGTAAGAATTTATATAAGAATTTTTCCCATGTCCTGTTCATCAGAACAAGAGCTAGATAAATTAGTCCCTGATTCCAACTGTATCTTTTCTAATAGGGTTGTTTTGTCAAAATATAACTTCACATTAGCACCCCAGTTTTGAAATTTTGCCCCTCTTGCAAGTATAAAAAAATCCCAGTGCTTCACTTTGACCCATCTCAAATTTCTGTAGCAGAGTTCCAAATGATGGGAATTGCAAAATGACCATCCCTAGCACCTGATAGCAACCATTTGGCCTGGCATTCAGGACACAGCCCAGATAATTCTCCAATTTAAAGTCAAAGTGCTCTTGGCATTTATTTAATGTTTTTGTGACATTTTGCAGGTGAGAAATGGATTCTAGCTTTTCCAAACTGAGACCCATCTAATCACATGCACGTGAGTCCTTTTCTTGTGCTGTGTATTCAACATTGCATGCTCATACTTGCACACCAGCCAGCTCGTGCTCTGTCTCTCTCTTTCACGCACACACAAACTGCCAGACTGAGACAGTGTCATGTGGATGCCCCAGAAAAGCTAAATGTTTGGAAAAATTCAAACTAATAGTTTAAGAATATGTATGTATTCAACATGTACTAAGTGGGGCTGGGAAAAACATTCTTTTAAGAAATGTGTGTACCTCTTGATGCTTAGTTAACAGGATTAGTTCATGTGCTAAATGAACACTTTATTTTCACTCTCTTCAACCTCTTACACTTCACAGTTTTGGGATCTCTTTATTGGACAGCATTAATTACTCATAAGGTTGGAGGTACCTCACAAAGATATAGTTACAAAGTTGCATAAAACAGATTTTAAAGGCCTTTTGTCTGTGTACTTTCATGTTGGCAAAACATTTCCCACTTTTCTGCTGTTGTTTTTTCACTGGTGCTTTATGACTTACCAAACCAGGAAAATTCTTGGGAAGTGCAAAAACAACTTTTAAATTTAGATATTAAAGATAGGTAGTCACTAATTTCCAGTAAACAGTCCTACATAAAATATTAGTCAGTATAAATTTCAACTGACTGTGAACTGCCAAATTAAGGTGATTCGAAGTTAGGACTGTGGTGAGGCTTGCCGTTACACTGTGCCAGATATTTCAATAGAGATGGTTCAGCAACAGAAAAATGTGTTGTCATTTTTGTTGTCAGCCCCATCCCCCACTTGAGGGGGTTGTGATCAATTGCATCTTGCCAATTGCTTAAGTGGAAACCTGCGTTGACAGGTGCCACTTTTCCCTTCTACCAGTGATATTCTTTAATCCAGCTCTGTTGACCCAAACTGGTGCATGTTTTCGTAGATCCATCCGTGAGGTCTGTAAGAATTCTAAAAACACTTAGAAGAGTAATCCCTCTGTCTAAATGTTTAAATGTTAAATGCTAAATATACACTGAAGAATTTGAAGCAAGGGACTTGCAGGCATGACTCAGTCACACATCTGGCTCAGCCCTGTCCAGATGTCGGGACGCATCAGTCATTTTGGATTTATTTATAACCAGAGAAATCAAGTCACGACCCAGGCAGTCTCACTGGACTACTTAAATGATGATGAAGACCCTGATATTCTGACAGATATAGCTGACTCGCCAACCTTTTTAAGAATACACATTTCTGACGTTTTAAATATCTGAAGTCAGTGCTTTTAGCCACCTGGGTAAAACACTGTTGCAGCATGTAATTTAGGTTATTTCAACAGGGGCCAGTCCCAACATCTTAAATCCTCACTTCTAATGTATTGTAGCAAAGCCTCCCTTGTAAAGCTACTTTGTACCATGGTGCCAGCAACCGCGGAATGCAACTGAACAACCAATTACTTGTACAGCTTGCAAAACAAGTAAACGTTCAGGCCTGGGCTCACCCCTGGCATGGTACCTTGCTCTTCTTCATGAGGTCCAGCAATGTCATGTTGCTTTCCAGCCCACTAACGCACTGGCCTCATAAACACAGATCCCCTGAATGTTCTCCCAGCTTCAGAAAAGACACTTCTTCTTTTTATTTATTTATTTATTTTTTGCCTTTTTGACAACTGTGCTGTTCTTTTAGTCACTCATCTCCAAGCAATGATGTCAGTGGCCATCTTCACACGTGAATGTTAATGCTGCATTATTAAGGAGATCTTCGTCATTTGTTTTGAGGGGAGAGTGGATGAGGCGGGGCCACAGGAGGGAAGCCAAAGGAAAACCCATCTCAAATAATCCACCGTGAAACCTGACCTCTGGGAAGCAGAGAGAAGAGACTAACGTCCCAGGTAGCCTTGTTTGGAATAAGGGGGTGTACCCTGCAGACAGGCAGGACAAACAGACTAGATCTCACAGTGCCTGGTAGAAAATGCCAGTAACAACCACAGATGTAGCCTGTGTGGATTACACTTGCATTCTGTGAGAAACTAGCTCAGAATCAGCATGCCCGGGAGACAGAGATTTCTTCATGGTCTCCGTGATGGTTTGGAGGCTTGATGGACCCCAGAAAAATATGTTCTACAGTTAATCTATTCCTGTGGGTGTGGAGCTACTGTGGATGGGACCTTTTGATTAGGTGACTTCAATCGAGATGTGACCCACCCCATTCAAAGCAGGTCTTAATCCTCTTACAGAAGTCCTTTGTAAGAGGATAAAACACATACAGAAGCTAAGAAATGAAATTCACAGAAGCACCCAGAAGCTGAGAAAAGAAGCCACAGGTGGAGAAGACAGAAGTCGAAGGCAGAGAAACCTGGAAGGGAAGCACCAACAGCTGTCACCCTGTGCCTAGCCACGTGACACAGGAGTCTGGATTAGCAGCAGCCTTTCTTCAGAAAGAAGGTATCATCCCGTTGATGCCTTAATTTGGACACTTTTCATGGCCTAAGAACTGTGAGTTTGTAAGTTAATAAATCCTCATTATAAAAGCCAACCCATTTCTGGTATATTGCATTTCGTCAGCTTTAGCAAACTAAAACAGCCTCCATGATTGAAAAATATCTTCAAGGGAATTGGATTTTCATTGACAAACAGTTCTAAAAGAAGAGAAACATTTTTGTTGGGGTCCTGCCTGTCATCAGTTATAAAGGACAGAGATTTTTGCTACCGGCTTAGGAAAAGAATTTTGGGTGCTTTCCAAATAGGTAAAGATGAATCAGAGTTTGTGGCTCCTGGAAAGTTTTTGCCCAGGAAGTTCCTGAAATAAAGATTTAAAAATTAATTCTTTTCCCCTCAGGAAAACATTAATCTGCTAACCAATTAATTTCTCATAAATTCCTCTCGGTAGTTCTCTAACAAAGACTTTAAGCATATGCTTCTCAAAATAAGTCAATAGCATTATCATTTGTGCTTTCCACTAAAGCCCATTATTTTGCCTCCCAAACACAATAAATTGCATTTCACATCATCTTTCTACCTTTTATTCACCTCATCACTATCAACAATGACAAATCTTATTTAATGCTTACTTTTAAATAATTATTAAGCTTTACGTTTCTTAATAAATACTTATGAGTGATAGTAAATGTTCTTAATAAATATTTGAGTGATAATAAAGATGTATACTAGCTGTAGAATATTTACCTTAATGAATTTTGTTTGCTCATCCAACTTGCCCAAAAAGTTCATCATATTAATTACAGTCAAAAATAAGGTCTTTGAGAAGTGCATCAAATTTATTAGTTAAAAGTGACTCAGCTTGCTAACTGGTATGAAGTTTTTCATTTTGGGGTGATGAAAATGTTCTAAAATTACATTGTGATAATGGTTGCACAGCTCTGTAGATATACCAAAAACAACTGAACTGTACACTTTAAGTGGGTGAGCTTTGTGGATGAAAATCATCTCTCCATAAGGCTATTTTAAAAATAGGTCAGCTCTCCTAGAGCTGCAGAATATCGAAAGTGGGGGCCACAGGGCATCTGCTACTTATCTTAGTTTATTTTGATAACAAAGTGTCCTCTCTCTGTTTGCAAGGAGGTTGTGTTTACTGGAAAGCAGCCCCATCAGAGTCCCATACCCCAGTTCTTTCCAACCAAGAATCTGCACTAGGTTGACAGCATAAAGAGCCAAATTACTACAGATAAACTCCAGGAACCTGAGACATGGAGGACGCAGATGGCTTCTGGTGATAATTCCCAGAAGGAAAGGTCACATGTGGGACACGCTGCTTGCTGGAAGGGTTGTCACTACACCCAGGATGCCAGAAACCCTGAGACGGACGCGCCCACATCTGTGTGACCAGAACATCCCAATTCCGAGGCTCTCTAAACTCTTAAATTTGCACAAGAACCTCACACTCACCAGCTCCCCTGTGCTGCTGACCTCAGGCTAACATCTTGCCTTTTAACAAGATCCCTAGGTGATCTGAATGTGCATGACAGCTTGAGAAGCCCTGGGGTAAACTGCTGAACATGTTTTGGAGCCAGATTGTGGAATCTGGTGGCGATGATGGTGGTAGTGGGATCCTTAAGTGCAAGGCTATTTATAGAGTACATAAATAAATAATATTAATCAAATGCAGTTTTTGAATGAATGAATGGCTTAACTTTCGGCAAAGTATGAGGAATAAATAAAATCCAACTGCCAAGATGGGGCCCAAGAGCATCAGCAAGCTTAATGAACCTTCAGCAGTAAGGCTTAGTTAAACACATCTTCTTCTTCATTGTGTTTTAATGAATCTGTTTCCATAAGACAGTTTTAAATTGAATGAGAAATAAGTCTGTGTTTTCATAACTTGGTAATATCAAGCAATGAGGGGAAGGGTGGGGAATAAGTGAGCAAAGCGTATGTGAGTCTAAACAGGTGGATTTACCATGAAGTAAAAGAAACTGAGGTTCCAGGGCCTTCACTGGCACAGATCCCTTCTAAGAACGAGTAATTAACTGTGCTCTTCACAAATTTTGTTTTTTCTTTTTCTTTTCTTAATGATAGTCTCCAAAATTATATAACTATAAAATGCCATAAAACCTGGAACCATCCCTGGGTCCAAGTAAATATGAAATTTTGGGGGACACAACATTTCTGAAGTTCTTTCAGTACACTAGGACATACTTAGAATTATATTGCTACCACTCAATTCACAAACAAAAAATAACTTAATTGAAGGATGACCTAGAAACAATTCTGCTTATTTGTAAGAAACAGAAGCTCCCTGCAAGGATAAAGTTCATATCTTATTCTTCTGCCAATGTTCTCATTTAACACTGTTAAACTTAACAACTATACATTCCCTTCACATCTCCCTCTTTTCCCTTCCTCCTTCCCTTCCATTTTAACTTAAAAACCTGATTACTGTTGGAAACAAAAAGTAACTGGAAGAAACATACCAAAAATGCTTTTAAGTTTTTTTTAAACATTGTTTTATTATTTTCTTCAACGCTTAAAGAACTACTTTTTTTTTTCAGAAATGCAAAATGTAAAACAGAAGAAAGTAAGAAACATGCACAAAAAGATAAATTCAGCTGACATTTTAAGGATTAGTCTTTTAAACTACTTAGATGAAGGTATTTTTAAAAACGTGATTGTGTATGGTGTGTGTGTCTGTGAGCGCACACATAATAATGATGTGTGTCTGTATGAAAGAGAGATATTTAGGAACTGCCATTTTATTCACCAAACTACTCATACAACCACCCACATAAATAAAAGTAGCTCTTCCTAAGTATATCTGGCTGCAAGGCATTCCATACGTACCATAATCAGTTTAACCAATCACCCAATATTGGGCATTTCGTTCTGCTTTTTTGCTTTTATAATTAAAGCTACGGTGAATATCCTTATACAAGCTCCCTTGGGCACTTTTCCAATTTTATCCTTAGTATAAATCCCCTTATGGGAAATTGCTGAGTAAAATTTTGATTTCCAGTTTTCTCCAATGGTCACATCTTGTGAAATCATAGCAGATTATCACAACCCAGTTATCAACACTGATACAGTCAAGACACAGAATATTTCCATAACCACAAGGATCCCTCATATTATCCTTTTTAGCCATGCCCACTTATCGCCTCCCCTCTCCCTTTCTTAGCCCTTGGCAAGCACTAATCTGTTCCCCATTTCTTTAATTTCACCATTTCAAGAGTGTTATATAAATGGAATCATACAGTATTGCAGTCTTTGGGGATTGGCTTTTTTCACTCAGCATAGTGCTCTGGACAGCCATCCAGATCCAGGTGGGTGATTGTTTCAACAGTTCATTCCTGTCACTGCTGAGTAGTCCCGTGGCCTGGGCACACCGCAGTTTATTCGACCATGCACCTGAAGGACATCTGGCTTGTTGCCAGTTTGGGGCTGTTATGAATAAATATTCTAGAAACATTCCCTGTACAGGTTTTTAGGTGAACATAAGGATTCTAGATTTTAGGTGAACATGAGGCTTCATTTCTCTGGGTTAAAGGCCGAGAAATGCAATTGCTGGGTCATATGGTAATTGCATATTTAGCTTTGGTGGATCATTTTTGCATTATGTTCTGAAACTCTGGGTCTTATTTAAACCTTTTGTTTCAGCTGGCTTTTTCTGAGCAGGCAATGGAGGACACCTCTTTTACTGCCAGATGGAGGTAGAAGGGCTGGTTCTCCATTTAGCTTCCACTGAAACCCAGGTAGAACCTCATTACTGCTGGCTGGGGTTGGGGGCACTGGCTCCCTACCCAGTTTCCACAGACACTGCTGTTGGGGTGGCCTCATTATCTCCAGGCAACAGTAAAAGTCCTGGATCTCCCTAGGCCTCCTCTGAAACACCCTGGCCTTCCCTAACACCACCCCAGCGGGGTGTAGAGGCACCTTGTATGGCCTCTTGAGGGTGGAAGTCTGGGCTCCCTGCCCAGCCTTGGCTGGCTGTTTTTTCTGTGCTGGAGTAGAATGGTCTAAAAGCATTCTGTCTTGCTATGCTGCCCCTTTCCTAGTCTTCTGGCTAGACAGAGCAAGCTTCATTGGAGACTTTTTTTGTCTGCACCCATTGGCATTTCCAGGCTGTTGGCTTCTTCAGCATCAAGCCTGGAATATATCAAGCAAGAAGAAATCCCAGGGAACTCACCAGGTGTTGTTTCTCTGGTCCTGAGATCCCCAGCTGGTCCGTCCTCTTCTCCGTGCAGGCTTCTCGTGCTTGCTTTCTACAGAATGTCTGGCACGTTTAGCTGTCCACGGCTGCAGGAATAGGGAAAAGACATTTACTCCATTTTACCAGAAAGGGAAAGTCTGCATTTTTAATTTAGTTATTACTGAACTGCCTTCCATTTTGGTGGTGCCCATTACACTTCTGCAGAGTTGACCTTGCTTAATGCTGCTGTTTTCCATTGCAGAGATTGCTCTTTGCCCTCTATTTCCGACTTGGATAGAGGGATTCTACACCCGCCATTTTAGAGTAAGCTAAAGAATTTCTTAGAGAAAATTCTTACTTAAGGATTTCTTACAGGGAATTCTAACTTAATAGGCTACAGAATAAATAATGAGCACTGTACAGAAGTGACCTTCTTTCATTTGCCTGCCTCCCACCCAGCTCCTGTTCATCTAATTTGGGGGCCACTAGTGGAGTTTTCCTAAATCTCCTCCAATTACCAAAATAAACAGAATAAATAGGGAGAGTTCTGAGGGCAATTTATTCCTATTCCTGGTGTCTTCTCAATTTATTCTAAAATCAGAAACTGTATTTGACAAATACTGGAATTCTTCCAAAGTCCCACCAGTTCCCCATGTGGGCTTCTTTATGTTCATTTGAGTCGGTATTTTGAAGAGTGTTAGCGCATGTCTGTGTGTGTGTAAACGGATATCTTTCAGAGAAGCCTCATACAGACACCTTTTTATAAATAGCTTTGCAGAGGCAGAAATTATACAACATATGTGAGAAAACGCAGGTGGGCAGCAGCAATTTTATCACATGAGTAACCATTTTCACTTGTTTAGCCCTCGAACTTGATTATATCACGTCTTTATTTTCTAGACATTTTTGCCTCATGGTTCTTGGATGCTATTTTCAACGCTGGTGAGAATGGGCCATTCCAGATAGAACAAGATGGCAATAAAATTACAAAGTCCTATCATTCAAAACATAGAGTTAAAACACACTCCCTCAGGTACAGCGTATTGCTATTAATACACAGTTCCCACTCAGGTTTTTTGTTTCTTTTTAAATTCAAAAGCGGAAGCTTCTGTTTTTCTGTTAAATCCATCAAGTAAAAGATTAACTCCTTATGGGCCTCAATGCAGTATATGAAGGAGTGTGTGTATAACATTCAAACTTCTGATAAACTGTTTGTTCACAGTAGAATATTTGGGGGACAAAAAGAAATGTATATTTAAAAATGTGACTCTGCATAATACCATCCAGCTATAAACTACTGTACTACAATTCTGGAACATTTCACTCTAGTTTTTTCCTACACATGTATCTTTTTTTCCTTTTTATAAAATGGACTCATGATACAACTACCCATTTTGCACCTTTTATTCATTTTAGTGTGTTTTCCCATTTTGTTAAATGGTCTTTAAAAACATAACTTTCTACCTTAGGAATATGTCATCATTTATTTAAACATTCTTCTATCTTAGGATATTCAAGTTTCTACATTTTTGCCATTTTTAATAATGCTGCCATGTCTATCCTTTTACATAAATCTTGAGCTGACCTTTTTTTTTTCCCTCAGGGTGGATTGCTAGAATTTGGATTACTGGATCCCAGCCACTGGCAGTGTAAAGCAACCTTCCCAGAGCAGGACACACTGTTGTGAGTCAGAGCCAAGTTCAGTCTTGACCCCAGTACTAGGGGGAGACTGCAGATTCTGCATCTCTCCAGTGCAGTGCTGCCAGGGTTTCCCAAAGAGGACTCATTTCATGTGCAGTGCTGTGCAGCCTGGGGCTCCTCCAGCTTGCATCAAGATGTACTTGCCTTCCCCTGGGCCTTATAAGGAAACCAGGGAAACTGAGTCAGGTGTATATACTTCCTCTGGTTTGCATCCTGCCTCTTCTCACCACTGGAGGACCAAGATGAGAGTGTAAATCAACACAAAGCTGAAGGACATTTTTTTTTTTTTTTTAACAGGATGCTCTGCCTGCTAATTTATTTCAGGACAAATAAAACCATTTCCAGGCTATAAGTTAGCTAAGGAAAAAGTACATCGCATAAAGCGTATAATATCTCACCAGAAATACAGTACCTAAACATAAGTAAGCTTTTATTACTTTACCTCTTTTGGGGGGAGATAAAATCTAGGCAACTACAGAAACAGTTTCATCAAACTATCTGATTAGAATGCTGTATCTCTGATGCTTAATAGATCTTCTAAGCTATTAAATTGTAAAAATGTACCTTCTAATATTATATTCTTTAAAACAAAACTGTTTTCTATTGCAGCCAAGACAAACAGCATTATCTTTACACAAAAGGAGTGTTCATCTGTCAATTTACTTTGAAACTCCCAATTTCCATCAGCTGTTTGTTATTTTTGGAGCAGCCCAAACAGAGAAGGATTTACATTTTATTTATTCATGCTTTCTGCTTATTTTTCTATTGAAGCGCTAGTTTTTTGTCTTAATGACTTAAAAAATTCCTTTACGTACTGATATTAATCCTGTGTCTGTCATATTTGTTGCAATTATTTTCCCCAGTTTTCATGGCCATCTGATTTTGGATATGATGTATTTTTTTAACCAGTCAGAAATATTTACATTGAATATATTAAAATGCCTTTTACTTAAGCATTTATTTCTTTATTTTCTCATTTAGGAGACTTTCCCAATCCCAAGTCATATATCATCAGCTAAATTTTCTTCTTATAATTTTATTACAATATTAATATTTTAAATATGAAAATGATTTAATTATTAAATTACTCTAATATTTTAATATTATTATATATCTAGTCTTATAGTTTTTACTACTTTATTATGATTTTAATCTAGTTTTATGGATTTTAAACAAACATTTTTGAAAAAGAATTTGATTCTTCATGGATTTTGATGTCACTGTTATAATATACTAAGTTATTTCATATACGAGATATTTTATGGCCCATCTGGTTGTATCATTATGTTGTTTGTTAATTGTTAAGCTACTTTCTGGAGGCTTATTATATATTTACTATATTTTAATGCAGGTATTCTCTCTTCCACCATCATTTAGTTTTTCTTTTCCTCAAAATTTTTACTAGCTCACCCACTTATTCTTCTAAATGAACTTTAGAAACAATAATTAAAGTTTCAAAGCAGAAATCCTCCCCAGTTTTAAACAGAAGGCTTAAAATTTCTGATTTCCAGAGAAACACACCAATAAATAAGTGAAAAGGCATTCAATCACTAACCATGGGATTGCAAGTGACCTGCCAAATAGCAAATAGGTAAGTTTTAAAGTTTGATAACATGGAGTGGTGGTATAATAATGGGGAAATAGGCATTTTCATAGACCACTGCTGAGAAAAGAAATTGGCATCGTCATTTTAGAGGAAGTCTGGCAGGATCTATCAAAACGCAAAATGTGATGCATTTTATTCTTCCCTCCCGGTGCCACCCACCAAACAAGGACAGTGCATTTCTGGGAGTTGCAGTCTATGAAGATGTATAAAAAGTTGGTGTAGAAGAGAAGATCTGCTACAGTATTTGAACATATGTCAAAAAAAGCAGTACCATAGGAAATTACGGCCTGGCAGTACTGACTGGTGGGGAAATGCAGGGCTGGCTAATGATTGTAATTCTCGACTCAACTCTGTCAGCCTTGCAATCATTAGAAATTCCTCCAGGAATCCTGCAAGAGGCTGTCCGTCTTATTTTCCACTGGTATAATGTTTTTTATGTCTTTTGTGCATCACCACTGGTAGGTAAATGGAGAATTAGGAAAGACTGGAGCAGGGGCCATGAATCAGAGGATACAGCAAATATCTTCTTTCCTAATTAAAAATAAGTCCAAAACGTAATATAACAACACTAACGGGAAAAAGAGGCCACAGACGCAAAAAGTGTATGTGAGCACAGTCATAATCATCAAATATTTCGTGTGCTGCCTGGGCCTCCATCTTACCTTGGCCAAGCCACTTGCCTCCACGCTGACCTTCGGCGCAGTCAATAAGCCCTTTCCCGCCTTGGGGCGTAATCTCCCCCAGATCCCAAACCCGCACCCTCGGCCACCACCCACGCCGCGCATGCGCCGCACCCAAAACCCACCGCTGTTCCCAAATAACAAGCTAACCATCCACAGCGCGCTGCACACCCAGTCCCTTTCCCTTTTAACACGTGCTAGCTTTAAACCAACCAATCCTCAACTCCCGCGGGAGATCTACGAACTTGCAGGCCTGATCCCCAATACAGGCGCCAGCCCCCAGGCCCCGGCTCTGCATGCGTGAGACCCCGGTTTCCCACCGTGTCCCACCTGACTCCACCCAGACCCTGATTTAAAATGCAACCCAGCTAATGGGCACACACAACCTTTGAATGCAACGCTTCTAGACTGTGGCGGGCTTTCGCTTTTCGGTATTAATTCTCCCAAGGACTAAACACCCACTTGTGTAAATGTGCAGAGACCAGGAAACACTTCTAAGGCGGTGCTCTGGAGAGGAAGCAGGAGAGCACAGAAAGCAACCAAGGCCAGCGCTGGGGAATTTGCAGAGGCTGGAATCCCGGGTGGAAATACAGGTAGACGGGGGCTGGGGGTGGAGGCGGGTGAAGGGGAGGCAAATACCTGGGCAGCCATGAAAGAGGAGAGAGGCCAAGAAGGGATGAAGGAGAGAAACTGTAAATTATCAGTGGGAAATGGAAACGCCGCTGGAAAAGACATTCAACTTAATTTTTGTTTCCAGCCTTAAAACTGGAATTTAGTGTGGCCAAAAAATAGTAGAAAGCTGAGGCAATTTATCACAGTTATCATTTTCACTGATAAGCATTTCGTTGTTTGAACAAATGCCCATTATAAATAAACAAAGCTGCAATTGTATTAACAGCTCAGCCTCTAGTGGTGCTCCCTGTAAGCAAACTTAGGAAAACATATAAAAATGATAAATGTATGATATATCATGTTTGTTTCCTTCTTTTTTTTTTGTCTGTTGACAGAGACAAATGTGCTAGAAGCATATCTTCCACTCTTTATTACAAATGTAGAAATATAAATTCAGTTTGTATTTTTCTTATGATGTCCGCCTGTAAGATGTAAGAAACCATGTTTAATTATTTCCAATAATGTTGGGGACAATTAAGGTAGCATATATAATATTCACCTTCAGCGATACCGGTAACATGCAACATGGCCGCCAGGGCTGATGCAAGAACAGCCTAAGCTATAATTAGCCTTCTTCTAGGAAGTAACAGTAGTTCCCGCCCAAGCAGTAGCTAGTTCGCGCCTAAACAGTAGCCGCCCATTGGCCATCCACCCCAGCAACAGCTACCACCAATCCCAGACCCCCAGCAACAGCAACCGCCAATCCCCCTACGCTTGCCTTCCACCCTAGCAACAGCAGCAGCCAATCCTAGATCGCCACCCGTCCTTACTAGCCACTCCCTCCACCCTTAGAGTATATATACCCTGCCTCTTCAATAAAATTTTGCAGCTTGATCAGAAACCTGTCTTGCTGTCATTCTTCGTGTTTCTTGTCCCATACCATTCTTCCCTCGCAGGAGTTAGAGCCTCGGTTGAAAGTCCCGCGGGCCGGGACACAATAACAGTAAAATATGATGTGCATCAGGATTTTGTTGGGTCTTGTCAGTTACTTATGGTGAGATAAGGCAGGAAAGGAAGGGCCAGAATCTGCATTCCATTTGCATGGGTGCTGGAGTGGGCAAAGCACAATGCTCACTCTGACCCCAATCCAGGGGCAAAAGCAAACTAGGGAGCTGCAGGGTCCAGGGCAATATGCAGAAAGTGGGCCTGCAGCCCTTGGAAGTCCTCCTGCTATGGTTGACATTGGAGCAGCAAGGACCCTCATCCCTGGACTGTACACTGGGGTAGGATGGCCCCAGAACAGCAGAAGTGCAATGGCAGAGCTAGGGGGGGCCTCGTTCCTAGAAAACAGACCAGATGATTGAATAGGGACACTCCTGAACTCAGGCACACTCAGGCTGCCTGAGGTTTGGGAACTCAGGCACAGAGGCTTTGCCGTGACCAGGAGGAACCGGGAAGGGTTAACAAGAGATGAGCTGTGCTGAAGACGGGCATGGGCACTGGGCACTATGCCTGAGATCACGCAAGTAATAGTGAGACACAGAAAACCCTATAAAAGGGTCTCCTGTTAATAGGAGCAGCAGAATATTGCATCCAATTTCAAATGGCAGAATCTTCTCAAAGGTGAAATTTGGCATTTAAATTAGTGGTTACTAACTGTTTCCTGAGAAGAAGACTCTGGAAGACCATCCAGCTTCTATCTGGACTCCAGTGCATCTTGCTGTTAGCTTCAGCATGCAGGGTGACAGGTTTCTTATCCCAATAGCCTCGATGGCCCCCTCTGAAAACTCTTGAAGCCCGTGAATTATTGATATGAGGCTCTTAATACAAATATTCTCTATATTCTATATGTTGACATTCCTGATGGTTGGACAGATCTGGAGGGAACGACTGTACTTCCAAATGGATGTTCAGAACATTTCTGCTTGTGTTGCCCAAGTCCTTTGAAAAGTAGACATGGCAACAAGCACACCAAAGCCCTGGGTAGCAGAGATCCAGAGAGACAAGGCAGGAGGGAACAGTGCTAAGGGTGAGGAGAAGACGCTGGGATACAGCAATCACTAGGAAAGAAGTTGCAGCTTAGAAAATATACCAAGCAAACCGTCCCTCTCTTCCCCCCAAAAATAATAATAAAGCAAGCAGTGCATCCCAGTGGTGCACTGGGGAAAACAGGACCAGGAATTGGTTTGCATCCAAAGTCCTGTCATGGCTCAATTTGAAACCCTCACCACCTCCACAGCTTTTCAAGGCTTGGGTTCCAATCTGTAAAACTGAGGTGAGGGAGGCGGGGCAAGATGGCAGACTGGTGAGCTGTATGTTTTAGTTACTCCTCCAGGAAAGTAGGTAGAAAGCCAGGAACTGCGTGGACTGGACACCACAGAGCAATCTGACTTTGGGCATACTCCATACAACACTCATGAAAACGTGGAACTGCTGAGATCAGCGAAATCTGTAAGTTTTTGCGGCCAGGGGACCCGCGCCCCTCCCTGGCAGGCTCAGTCCCGTGGGAGGAGGGGCTGTCAGCTCCAGGAAGGAGAAGGGAGAACTGCAGTGGCAGCCCTTATCGGAAACTCATTCTACTGATCCAGACTCCAACCATAGATAGACTGAGACCAGACACCAGAGAATCTGAGAGCAGCCAGCCCAGCAGAGAGGAGACAGGCAAAGAGAAAAAAAACAACACGAAAAACTCCAAAATAAAAGCGGAGGATTTTTGGAGTTCTGGTGAACATAGAAAGGGGAAGGGCCCTGAGGCGCATATGCAAATCTCGAAGAAAAGCTGATCTCTCTGCCCTGTGGACCTTTCCTTAATGGCCCTGGTTGCTTTGTCTCTTAGCATTTCAATAACCCATTAGATCTCTGAGGAGGACCCTTTTTTTTTTTTTTTTTTTTTTAAATCCTTTTTTCTTTTTCTAAAACAATTACTCTAAGAAGCCCAATACAGAAAGCTTCAAAGACTTCCAATTTGGGCAGGTCAAGTCAAGAGCAGAACTAGGAGAGCTCTGAGACAAAACGCAATAATCCAGTGGCTGAGAAAATTCAGTAAACACCACAACTTCCCAAGAAAAGGGGGTGTCCGCTCACAGCCATCATCCTGGTGGACAGGAAACACTCCTGCCCATCGCCAGCCCCATAGCCCAGAACTGCCCCAGACAACCCAGTGTGACGGAAGTGCTTCAAATAACAGGCACACACCACAAAACTGGGTGTGGACATTAGCCTTCCCTGCAACCTCAGCTGATTGTCCCACAGTTGGGAAGGTAGAGCAGTGTGAATTAACAAAGCCCCATTCAGCCATCATTTCAGCAGACTGGGAGCCTCCCTACACAGCCCAGCAGCCCAGAACCGCCCTGGGGGGACGGCACTCACCTGTGACATAGCACAGTCATCCCTCAACAGAGGATCCGGGGTGCACGGCCTGGAAGAGGGGCCCACTTGCAAGACTCAGGAGCCATACGCCAATACCAAGGACTTGTGGGTCAGTGGCAGAGACAAACTGTGGCAGGACTGACCTGAAGGATTAGACTATTGCAGCAGCTTTAAAACTCTAGGATCACCAGGGAGATTTGATTGTTAGAGCCACCCCCCCCTCCCTGACTGCCCAGAAACACGCCCCATATACAGGGCAGGCAACACCAACTACACACGCAAGCTTGGTACACCAATTGGACCCCACAAGACTCACTCCCCCACTCACCAAAAAGGCTAAGCAGGGGAGAACTGGCTTGTGGAGAACAGGTGGCTCGTGGACACCACCTGCTGGTTAGTTAGAGAAAGTGTACTCCACGAAGCTGTGGATCTGATAAATTAGAGATAAGGACTTCAATTGGTCTACAAATCCTAAAAGAACCCTATCAAGTTCAGCAAATGCCACGAGGCCAAAAACCACAGAAAATTATAAAGCATACGAAAAAACCAGACGATATGGATAACCCAAGCCCAAGCACCCAAATCAAAAGATCAGAAGAGACACAGCACCTAGAGCAGCTACTCAAAGAACTAAAGATGAACAATGAGACCATAGTACGGGAGACAAAGGAAATAAAGAAGACCCTAGAAGAGCATAAAGAAGACATTGCAAGACTAAATAAAAAAATGGATGATCTTATGGAAATTAAAGAAACTGTTGACCAAATTAAAAAGATTCTGGACACTCATAGTACAAGACTAGAGGAAGTTGAACAATGAATCAGTGACCTCAAAGATGACAGAATGGAAAATGAAAGCATAAAAGAAAGAATGGGGAAAAAAATTGAAAAAATCGAAATGGACCTCAGGGATATGATAGATAATATGAAACGCCCAAATATAAGACTCATTGGTGTCCCAGAAGGGGAAGAAAAGGGTAAAGGTCTAGGAAGAGTATTCAAAGAAATTGTTGGGGAAAACTTCCCAAATCTTCTAAACAACATAAATACACAAATCATAAATGCTCAGCGAACCCCAAATAGAATAAATCCAAATAAACCCACTCCAAGACATATATGATCACACTGTCAAACACAGAAGAGAAGGAGCAAGTTCTGAAAGCAGCAAGAGAAAAGCAATTCACCACATACAAAGGAAACAGCATAAGAGTAAGTAGTGACTACTCAGCAGCCACCATGGAGGCAAGAAGGCAGTGGCACGATATATTTAAAATTCTGAGTGAGAAAAATTTCCAGCCAAGAATACTTTATCCAGCAAAGCTCTCCTTCAAATTTGAGGGAGAGCTTAAATTTTTCACAGACAAACAAATGCTGAGAGAATTTGCTAACAAGAGACCTGCCCTACTGGAGATACTAAAGGGAGCCCTACAGACAGAGAAACAAAGACAGGACAGAGAGACTTGGAGAAAGGTTCAGTACTAAAGAGATTCGGTATGGTACAATAAAGGATATTAATAGACAGAGGGGAAAAATATGACAAACATAAACCAAAGGAAAAGATGGCTGATTCAAGAAATGCCTTCACGGTTATAACGTTGAATGTAAATGGATTAAACTCCCCAATTAAAAGATATAGATTTGCAGAATGGATCAAAAAAAATGAACCATCAATATGTTGCATACAAGAGACTCATCTTAGACACAGGGACACAAAGAAACTGAAAGTGAAAGGATGGAAAAAAATATTTCATGCAAGCTACAGCCAAAAGAAAGCAGGTGTAGCAATATTAATCTCAGATAAAATAGACTTCAAATGCAGGGATGTTTTGAGAGACAAAGAAGGCCACTACATACTAATAAAAGGGGCAATTCAGCAAGAAGAAATAACAATCGTAAATGTCTATGCACCCAATCAAGGTGCCACAAAATACATGAGAGAAACACTGGCAAAACTAAAGGAAGCAATTGATGTTTCCACAATAATTGTGGGAGACCTCAACACATCACTCTCTCCTATAGATAGATCAACCAGACAGAAGACCAATAAGGAAATTGAAAACCTAAACAATCTCATAAATGAATTAGATTTAACAGACATATACAGGACATTACATCCCAAAGCACCAGGATACACATACTTTTCTAGTGCTCATGGAACTTTCTCCAGAATAGATCATATGCTGGGACATAAAACAAGCCTCAATAAATTTAAAAAGATTGAAATTATTCAAAGCACATTCTCTGACCACAATGGAATACAATTAGAAGTCAATAACCATCAGAGACTTAGAAAATTCACAAATACCTGGAGGTTAAACAACACACTCCTAAACAATCAGTGGGTTAAAGAAGAAATAGCAAGAGAAATTGCTAAATATATAGAGACGAATGAAAATGAGAACACAACATACCAAAACCTATGGGATGCAGCAAAAGCAGTGCTAAGGGGAAAATTTATAGCACTAAATGCATATATTAAAAAGGAAGAAAGAGCCAAAATCAAAGAACTAATGGATCAACTGAAGAAGCTAGAAAATGAACAGCAAACCAATCCTAAACCAAGTACAAGAAAATAAATAACAAGGATTAAAGCAGAAATAAATGACATAGAGAACAAAAAAACAATAGAGAGGATAAATATCACCAAAAGTTGGTTCTTTGAGAAGATCAACAAGATTGACAAGCCCCTAGCTAGACTGACAATATCAAAAAGAGAGAAGACCCATATAAACAACATAATGAATGAAAAAGGTGACATAACTGCAGATCCTGAAGAAATTAAAAAAATTATAAGAGGATACTATGAACAACTCTATGGCAACAAACTGGATAATGTAGAGGAAATGGACAATTTCCTGGAAACATATGAACAACCTAGACTGACCAGAGAAGAAATAGAAGACCTCAACCAACCCATCACAAGCAAAGAGATCCAATCAGTCATCAAAAATCTTCCCACAAATAAATGCCCAGGGCCAGATGGCTTCACAGGGGAATTCTACCAAACTTTCCAGAAAGAACTGACACCAATCTTACTGAAACTCTTTCAAAACATTGAAGAAAATGGAACACTACCTAACTCATTTTATGAAGCTAACATCAATCTAATACCAAAACCAGGCAAAGATGCTACAAAAAAGGAAAACTACCGGCCAATCTCCCTAATGAATAGAGATGCAAAAATCCTCAACAAAATACTTGCAAATCGAATCCAAAGACACATTAAAAAAATCATACACCATGACCAAGTGGGGTTTATTCCAGGCATGCAAGGATGGTTCAACATAAGAAAATCAATCAATGTATTACAACACATCAACAAGTCAAAAGGGAAAAATCAATTGATCATCTCAATAGATGCTGAAAAAGCATTTGACAAAATCCAACATCCCTTTTTGATAAAAACACTTCAAAAGGTAGGAATTGAAGGAAACTTCCTCAACATGATAAAGAGCATATATGAAAAACCCACAGCCAGCATAGTACTCAATGGTGAGAGACTGAAAGCCTTCCCTCTAAGATCAGGAACAAGACAAGGATGCCCGCTGTCACCACTGTTATTCAACATTGTGCTGGAAGTGCTAGCCAGGGCAATCCGGCAAGACAAAGAAATAAAAGGCATCCAAATTGGAAAAGAAGAAGTAAAACTGTCATTGTTTGCAGATGATATGATCTTATATCTGGAAAACCCTGAGAAATTGACGATACAGCTACTAGAGCTAATAAACAAATTTAGCAAAGTAGCGGGATACAAGGTTAATGCACATAAGTCAGTAATGTTTCTATATGCTAGAAATGAACAAACTGAAGAGACATTCAAGAAAAAGATACCATTTTCAATAGCAACTAAAAAAATCAAGTACCTAGGAATAAACTTAACCAAAGATGTAAAAGACCTATACAAAGAAAACTACATAACTCTACTAAAAGAAATAGAAGGGGACCTTAAAAGATGGAAAAATATTCCATGTTCATGGATAGGAAGACTAAATGTCATTAAGATGTCAATTCTACCCAAACTCATCTACAGATTCAATGCAATCCCAATCAAAATTCCAACAACCTACTTTGCAGACTTGGAAAAGCTAGTTATCAAATTTATTTGGAAAGGGAAGATGCTTCGAATTGCTAAAGACACTCTAAAAAAGAAAAACGAAGTGGGAGGACTTACACTCCCTGACTTTGAATCTTAATATAAAGCCACAGTTGCCAAAACAGCATGGTACTGGCACAAAGATAGACATATAGATCAATGGAATCGAATTGAGAATTCGGAGATAGACCCTCAGATCTATGGCCGACTGATCTTTGATAAGGCCCCCAAAGTCACTGAACTGAGTCATAATGGTCTTTTCAACAAATGGGGCTGGCAGAGTTGGATATCCATATCCAAAAGAATGAAAGAGGACCCCTACCTCACCCTCTACACAAAAATTAACTCAAAATGGACCAAAGATCTCAATATAAAAGAAAGTACCATAAAACTCCTAGAAGATAATGTAGGAAAACATCTTCAAGACCTTGTATTAGGCGGCCACTTCCTAGACTTTACACCCAAAGCACAAGCAACAAAAGAGAAAATAGATAAATGGGAACTCCTCAAGCTTAGAAGTTTCTGCACCTCAAAGGAATTTCTCAAAAAGGTAAAGAGGCAGCCAACTCAATGGGAAAAAATTTTTGGAAACCATGTATCTGACAAAAGACTGATATCTTGCATATATAAAGAAATCCTGCAACTCAATGACAATAGTACAGTCGGCCCAATTATAAAATGGGCAAAAGATATGAAAAGACAGTTCTCTGAAGAGGAAATACAAATGGCCAAGAAACACATGAAAAAATGTTCAGCTTCACTAGCTATTAGAGAGATGCAAATTAAGACCACAATGAGATACCATCTAACACCGGTTAGAATGGCTGCCATTAAACAAACAGGAAACCACAAATGCTGGAGGGGATGTGGAGAAATTGGAACTCTTATTCACTGTTGGTGGGACTGTATAATGGTTCAGCCACTCTGGAAGTCAGTCTGGCAGTTCCTTAGAAAACTAGATATAGAGTTACCATTCGATCCAGCGATTGCACTTCTCGGTATATACCCGGAAGATCGGAAAGCAGTGACACAAACAGATATCTGCACGCCAATGTTCATAGCAGCATTATTCACAATTGCCAAGAGATGGAAACAACCCAAATGTCCTTCACCAGATGAGTGGATAAATAAAATGTGGTATATACACACGATGGAATACTACGCGTCAGTAAGAAGGAACGATCTCGTGAAATATATGACAACATGGATGAACCTTGAAGACATAATGCTGAGTGAAATAAGCCAGGCACAAAAAGAGAAATATTATATGCTACCACTAATGTGAACTTTGAAAAATTAAAACAAATGGCTTATAATGTAGAATGTAGGGGAACTAGCAATAGAGAGCAATTAAGGAAGGGGTAACAATAATCCAAGAAGAACAGATAAGCTATTTAACGTTCTGGGGATGCCCAGGAATGACTATGGTCTGTTAATTTCTGATGGATATAGTAGGAGCAAGTTCACAGAAATGTTGCTATATTAGGTAACTTTCTTGGGGTAAAGTAGGAACATGTTGGAAGTTAAACAGTTATCTTAGGTTAGTTGTCTTTTTCTTACTCCCTTGTTATGGTCTCTTTGAAATGTTCTTTTATTGTATGTTTGTTTTCTTTTTAACTTTTTTTTCATACAGTTGATTTAAAAAAGAAGGGAAAGTTAAAAAAAAAGAAAAAAAAAAGAAAAACAAGGAAAAAAAAAGATGTAGTGCCCCCTTGAGGAGCCTGTGGAGAATGCAGGGGTATTCGCCTACCCCACCTCCATGGTTGCATGACCACAGACATAGGGGACTGGTGGTTTGATGGGTTGAGCCCTCTACCACAGGTTTTACCCTTGGGAAGACGGTTGCTGCAAAAGAGAGGCTAGGCCTCCCTATGGTTGTGCCTAAGAGCCTCCTCCCGAATGCCTCTTTGTTGCTCAGATGTGGCCCTCTCTCTCTAGCTAAGCCAACTTGAAAGGTGAAATCACTGCCCTCCCCCCTACGTGGGATCAGACACCCAGGGGAGTGAATCTCCCTGGCAACGTGGAATATGACTCCCGGGGAGGAATGTAGACCTGGCATCGTGGGACGGAGAACATCTTCTTGACCAAAAGGGGGATGTGAAAGGAAATAAAATAAGCTTCAGTGGCAGAGAGAATCCAAAAGGAGCCGAGAGATCACTCTGGTGGGCACTCTTATGCATACTTTAGACAACCCTTTTTAGGTTCTAAAGAATTGGGGTAGCTTGTGGTGGATACCTGAAACTATCAAACTACAACCCAGAACCCATGAATCTCGAAGACAGTTGTATAAAAATGTAGCTTATGAGGGGTGACAATGGGATTGGGAAAGCCATAAGGACCACACTCCACTTTGTCTAGTTTATGGATGGATGAGTAGAAAAATAGGGGAAGGAAACAAACAGACAAAGGTACCCAGTGTTCTTTTTTTTACTTCAATTGCTCTTTTTCACTCTAATTATTATTCTTGTTATTTTTGTATGTGTGCTAATGAAGGTGTCAGGGATTGATTTAGGTGATGAATGTACCACTATGTAATGGTACTGTAAACAATCGAAAGTACGATTTATTTTGTATGACTGCGTGGTATGTGAATATATCTCAATAAAATGAAGATTAAAAAAAAAATTATCATGAAATGCTCCCCACAAAAAAAAAAAAAAAAAAAAAAAAAAAACTGAGGTGAGGCTAAATGCACTTTGCATTTAATGAGAGCCGTATACTATGAGATCTAATTTTATGGAGAAACGCTTTACCTTTCTAATGGTGCTGCTTGGGAACACTGCTATGTAAAGCCCAGCGTACTCAGCTCAGAGCTTCTCATCTTGCATGCCTTTCCAATCCTGACACGATATTCATACATGAAATTTATGCAGAACCAACTCACCCCCACCTTCTTCAGAGCTCAAAATATTGCACAAAAGTATATGCTTTTATTAATTCACTAAATCTTTAAAAAGTTCCTTTCCTTTTGATTAGAAAGGAATAGAGCAGGGTTAATCTCCTATGTCTTTTTCAACTGGTGAAATGCAGTTTAAAGAAAGTAGAAAATCTGCCACCGATACAGAAAGTTAAGGGGGATACTTGGAAATACTGGCCCCTAATGGTGGGGAAAAAAATCACTGGCATGTCCACAAGCCTTTGTCCTCCTAAAGCTCAACAGCCCAGAAATATCCAGAGGAAGCCAAGCATCCAGGTCACTGAAAAATGGTCACTGATTGTGCTTTATCTACCAAGATTTTTGAATCACTTTCTCATCCGTTTCTGCTCAGTCTTAATATCACTCCCCCCCAATCACTTACAGTAGAACGAGTCTCTAACAGTTCCTTGAGAAATAATCTGAAAATGGCAGGCACATTTCACCTTTGTCCTGCCAGGATTTCACAAGGTTGATAACAGGGGTTTAGTATGAAATTCATCATTACAAAATTGGCAAAGGGAAAACCCAAATGATAATTCTCTGCTGAGAGTCATTAGAGAAAGCAGAAACAATAGCAGAGAAAGGGGTCAAGGAGCAGCTCTTTAACTTACAAAGTCATAGCCCACTTTATTCCACTCATCCTTCTAAGGAGGATATAAAACCGGGAGATTTTTATCACCACAGCCTCCTTCTACAAAATAGGAGTGTATTTACTCATTTTCTGAATTGCCAAGACATAATGGTACATCTTGTAAATATAGGTTGGTTACTTCAGCGAAGAGGGTAGGAATTAATTTCAAACCTATCACATAGTTTCAAGCTATTTCCCATGAGATTTCCTACCAAGCCAGAGCACTGGAGGCCATAATTTCCATATTTATTGGAAAGGGCATCTCAGCCAAAGTGGTGCATTGTGTCCTCACTCGGAGACCTCACCCAGGGAAATAGAATTAACTCACACTATCATCATGAGCATCCAGGGTCTTTTTCAGAAAACTGTAATATTTGACCCCTAATTCAGAGAAAGTGTCTCTCAATGCATTGCACCTTAGCAAAGACTGTAATTTGAAGAACTGATTTCTAACCAGTACACATCCTTGCCAGCTAAACCAAAAAGTTTAAATCTGTGTGCAGTGCATAGTAAGTGAAAATAGAACCAAAGGGCTATTTCTTTTTAACCCTATGTCTCCCAGCAGCAGTGTCTAGCTGGGTCTTTATTTATTTATGGTTATGTATTTTATTCTCCAAGGCTGTTCAATATATATAAATATATATATAAATTGTGTGTGTGTGTGTGTGTGTGCAGGCTCTTTTAAATTTAGATTGTGATGAAACAACTGAGGATAAAGGATGCCATGTATTCCATGTGGAATGTATCTGAATATTGGGTTTTAAAATCATTGCTCATGGTTGGCATTATATAATTAATTCACTGAGGCTTCCAGCTCAGAATACAATTTTGTACGTATCTGGATTTTTTTTTGTTTGTTTTAGTGTTCTTTTGTATTAATATCGCTTTAGGAATTATAGGCAGCACAGAGTTGGGCACGAAAATTAACACATTCGCCACACACACAAAATGTGACAAAAACAAACTCTTACACCAAAGGGAAAATTGGGGGAAATTAAGTTAATGAGAACAACCTGACTATTGTATAAAACTGCTAAAAACCCAATATTTTCTTAAGAAGTTTTGCACTGATGATACACTGGCGTTAGTCTAAGATCACCAGTACTTGATTGGATTCTTGTTCATTAATTAAACAGAACTGAAAATAAAGGGCACTGATTAAGACAGTCTGAGTTAGGGGCGAACGCTTAACCTTTGGGGTTGATAGTAATCACCTCCCATAACACATCCTATTGGGTCACTGGACAACATGAGTATGATCCCGCATGGTTTTTATGTTTTAAAAAATGCCCTTCCCATCTATAAATAATTTATTTAGAGTATTTTAAATACTGTTTAAAGTAAATGAAAGTCTTTAACTTTCTACTGTTACTCTTGATATTACTATATAAATAGTATTCTCCAAAAAACTGTTCTAACTGCTGAGCTAAAAATGAACAGAGGCTGAATCGTTATTCTGTATTCTTACAGACTTGTAAAATTAATCCTAACATATTTCCCCAAATTTATTACTTTAAAAAGTAGAGTATACATCTCCTAAAAAGATCATCTCTTTTTATCTCTGAGTAGTTGTACCCATGTGATAAGTTTATGCCCTATTTAAAAATGTCATCTTTCTAAGGGGAAACAAATAAATCTCCAGGCTCATCACGTCTACTTCCACTGCTCTTCAATTCCAGTACGTAGTATGTAGGGTTTTGTGTTTTTTTTTCCACCTCTTAACATTTTTGAAAATGGGATGAGCTGTACAATAGTGTCTACATTCAGCGTGGACGTGTTCCATTTTACTTCCCTTCTAAAGCTCTGTCGTTGCTTCTAGGATTCCATGGTATATGTAGACATGAGAAAATATGCTCTCTTCTCACACCTACTTACCAGGTTCCACAGTCCTGCTGTGCCCGACATTTCCTAACAAGCAGGTTTGTGTCCCTGATACCCACAATCCACAACCATTGTGCTTGCAAAAGAGGAAAGGGAGGAAGGAGCACCAGCCTCCACTAAAAAGAATGGAAAACCCAGTTGCCTATTTTCCCAGTAGCCTCCTCAGCGAGCAGTGGTCCCGTGACTCAGTGCTGGTCAATGGGAATGAAGTCAAGTCTTCCCGTAGGGGAGTGGCAGTTCTGGGAGCTATTGCTGCATTCCACTGATAGCACAAAGAGACTTGGCTGAGTTATCCCTTTTCCTCCCTTCTTGCTCCAGGGATGATGGTACCAACGTCACAGACTTGCCCCAACTTGCCCCAAATCATACATCTGGTAAGTCACAGACACACATCAGGCTCAAGGCAAAAGGGCAATTCCTCAGAAGCCAATTTTCTTCGAGTGCTAAATTATTACTTGAGTAATATGCAGCAATCAACTGAAATTTCTTCATTAATCCTTTATATAACTAGCCAAAAGCACATGTATCACCCTCAAGGGAGCCAAAGCCACTACCCACCCCACCCCCCAAAAAGAAAACCATCCTATTATTCCCTGTGTCACTGGAATATTTCTGCCACCTGCGCTTGCTGTTACTGCCCGCTCAAATTCGGAAATCTAATAAGCATGCCCCGTGCTCTTTGCCTGAAGCCAGGGAGGTATTTTATTACCTAAGATTTAAATCTTTTAATACACCTTCCAATTACTCGTTTGATTTAGAAAACATACACATACACAAACATACACACATACATGCTCACACATGCAAATAGCCCACAGCAAAACCAGAAGTAACGAAAACATAGAAAAACCTTTCATTATATATATTTTTTTTCCAGAACACTGACCCTGCCTTGGCCAGAGAAAGTGAATAAGTGAGGGAATCTGTAAATATATAGCATTTTTATTCATTGAAAATTATTTTCTCCCAGCCTCCATTAAATTGTTGAACAAATATTTAAAGAATATAGATTTCAAGGGGTGTCAAAAATGTGAGTCTATCCAGAAAACCCCAAGCACCTTAGACCAGCTCTTAGCAAAGCAAGAGCTCAAATCTCAGGCCTGACAGTCTCCAGAATGTGGCTTTAGGATGTCAGAAATCTTGAGTCCACAGAAGGGCCTCAAGTCCCTCCACAACTAGCAAGAAATGAGAACTCCACCCAGGTGTCAGAGATGTGTCCAAATCTGTTGACTGCCTGCTCTGAATAACACTCTGTGCTATCCCAAGGATGATGCACGCAAGACATAGCCCTACCCTCAAGGCCCTTCGGTCTCTAAACCAATTCTGTGATTTAATCCAACTCAATTGAAATCAGAGACAGTATGAGTAAACGAAATTTTTTTAAAAGAAGTCTCATGTGCTTCTTAGGTTATCTCAAATTAAAAAGAAACTTTGGGTTTGACAAGGTCCTAAAATACAAATGGTCGAGATAATAATGACTGCGATTATGTAATTGTGAAAACCTTGCGACTGACATTACTTTTATCCAGTGTATGGACAAATGAGTAAGAAAATAAAGACAAAAAATAAATAAATAATGGAGGTGGGATAAGGGGTATGGGATGTTTTGGGTGTTCTTTTTTATTTTTATTTTATTTTATATATATATATATTGGAGTAATGAAGATGTTCAAAAAGTGATTGTGGCGATGAATGCACAACTATATGATGATACCGTGAACCACTGATTGTACACTTTGGATGATTATGTGGTATGTGAATATATCTCAATAAAATTGCATTTAAGAAAAATGACTGTGATGATAACAGTCACAATTTACTATGTACCACTTACTAAGAGCAACTACTATGTACAAGGAACTATGCTAAGTGCTTCATTTAATCCACAATAAGATCATTAGATATTATTGCCTAATTTTAAAGATGAGGATACAAAAAAGCTTAGAGGGTTATTTAACAACTTACCCAGGTATATGCTAATAATCACCAGGATTCAGCCTCCGACTTCAAAAGATCCTGCTGCCATCCCATAGTAATTTAAAAAGGGCTAACAAACCACCTCTACATAAACACCCAGGTCAGTTTTTGTCTGTCTCTCTATATGGGTCTGTTTGCTTTGAATATCTCAAAATTTAATCTATATCAGAAAAGAAAGCTGGAAGCTGAGAAAAATCCTGCCCATACTGGACAGGCCATTTGTGGTAAGTAAATAAACCTATAAGGTTAAGAACAGGAAGAATTTAAGCAAAAACTTTCCAACTCATTATGCTTTGTGAATTGAAGGAATTATTGGGGGGAAAATGGTATTTTTATAAAAGTAATTAAATTGAGCCTATCACTGACACTGAGGTCATTTCAACCCAAAGGATTTTCAAAATAATAGAAGCAGGATTTAGGGCAGAAGTACCCAAGGGAGAGCTACAATAGAATCAAAGTCCAATTTGCCCCAACGTTCAAGAAGAGGAGAACACAGACCTCATTTCCCCAAGATTCCACTAGGATTGGATTCTTTTACTTAGTTAACTACTCATCCATGAGACTACGTAAAAAAAAAAAATGCTGACCCTGCGGCTCTGTGCAGATAACTTGCTGTAGCCTCAACAACTCTATTTATTGGAATATCCATTTTCCTGTCTAACAGAGCCCGGAGTTTGAACTTCCTTCAGTTGAGCAGATATTCTACTGCCTCATTTATGCCACAGCTGTGTTTGTACTAGAAGCTGTGGAAGATTTGTGTCCACGATTATACAGAGTCCAAAAAAAGAAAATTACAAGTAGAAAATGAAGACAAAGACAGACTCGTTTGGCTGTGTTTCAAAGTTAAAAAGAATTACAAGTACGTAGGAAAAAATTTTACCTGTAAAAATGAACTCAGACCATTTTTTTATTTGTAGATGAAAATGATCATAAACGGATTCACATGTTTATATTTGTCCTTTTCTCACCAATGTGCAAGTTTCCCTACCATATTATAAGGTTCTTCAGGGCAAGGATTAGATTCAGAAGCCTCATCTCTTCTATGGGGTGCCAAGGTCTGAGGGTGGTTATGTCGGTGATGAGTTTCCCACATTCTGCTCTCTGGTTGGGACTGGGCTGGGAAGCCATGCTAATCGTTATCAGTAATTCAGTCACTACAGATCCAACACAGCATCCTGCCCATAGCAGGTACTTATTCAATTTGGAATAAATGGAAATAATGCCAGCATTATCCAATTATCCCCATTAACAATCAGGACTAACTTTGACATATCTTCCAAATTGTTTAGTTTGCTTTCCCCTTTTGAATAGCAAAAAGTAAATAAAATATTTAGTTCAGTCTCTAATAAGTAAAGCCTTTTAATATTTTATATATTTTATATATACTCCGAAGACATCCTGGCTATATATATATGTATTTCCTATAAAAGCTAACCTCATTATAGAGTGCAGTTTTCTACATGGTAGCAGCAAAAAGAGATTCATACACCAGGAGAAGGTATCTGTCTGTTGGAACACATCTTGCTTTTTCCTCTTTCTCTCCCTCTTCCACCATGGCTGCCTTTATATTCAGAATATAGCAGCTGCTTCTTTTAAAAAGTATAAAACCTCACCGAATATTCTTCTGCTCATTGCGCTTTCTCAGTCCATTCCCATTCCAAAGCTTTTAAATTGTTTGTCAAATCTAAAATCTCTCTCCCACTCTTCACCTGTGATTGATTAAATTGATAAAAATAGGATCCTAAACTGTCATAGCTCTCTAAGTCATCTAAATTAATTATAATTAGTTTTTAAATATTCAGTTCCTGATTTCACATAAAACTGAGATCATCACCCATGTCTGAGCTGTCATTACATCTTAAAACTGGCTATCCTAATAGAAAAGGAATGACCCATTCTTCCCAGTGGTCATTCATACTTTCAACCCTAATTAGTATGTGTGTGGCTAGTAAATAATTGAATTAATTTCATAGTGAGTGACATATTTTGAAATCTGCAAAGCATCTTATTCTGGGAATTTAAGCCAGCCCTTGCTTTTCCCTAGATAGCTCTACATACGCCTGCAATAATAAGTTGGAGCAGAGTCTTGACTTTCCCATTAGCATCTAGCAATTTATGAGCTTCTGATATCCATGGGATGATTTTTAAAGGATGATTTTAATTCCCTAATGCACCTAGATAACGAGAAAAATAATAGACAATAAATGAGTACTTAGAGAACGAATTTAACTAAGAATTTAAAGCTTCGCCCAAGCTGAAAATAATCAAAAAACTTTATAATGGTTCTAAACTGACTTCAATATTCCCTTTGCATTATTAAAGGAGTGTATCAGCTTTGTATAACTCAATTCATTTAAGCCTCACAGCTGTCCTGTGCTTTAGAAATCTTACCCACAATTTACAGATGAGGAAATTGAGGCACAGATATTTTAGGCAAATTGCAAAATGAGGGACTGGTAGAGCTTGGGTTTGGTTCTGCCTCTTTAGAGATGATGGTGACATGGTCCAGAATCTAGAGGTCATGTTTACAGCACTGCACAAACCCCCAGGTGGAACGTGGGTCCTAAAATTTCCTGGCATTCACAGCACCGCGTCAGTCCTTGTATCAAGTTTAAACCTCAACAACATTGAAAGTTCAATTATCTTATGGATTATCCAATTCATCTGGGTTCAATTTATCACTGACTACACACTCAACAGGTAGTGATAGGTCTGTAATTTTTAACCAAGACTCTAAATAAAGACCTAACATACCTTAGTAATTAGTTAATTGAAAAAATCAAATATAAAGAGACTTGCACATCAAACAGCAATTTTCCGATTTAGAATTTGTCTTATAAATTATCTTAGAAACGAAAAAAAATGCTTCTCTAAAAAAAATCATTACATAAGCTTCATTCTTTTGCATTGTCAGAGCAAAATATCTTACTTTCATTACTACTATAACCAAAGTTGACTAAAGAGGCAGCCAATCACATGCCCTTTGTACTCTCCATGTAAACAACCTTTCATTAAAATGGCATTTAATTACCAATTCATTTACAGTTCTGAATTCCATGGAAACAGGCTGAGTATGTAAGCAACAAATTAGGCTGAGTCCCCATCCCAAAATACTGGGTCGAACAAACTAGGTAAAGAGAAGTAGAACTGGGTTATTTTTTCTCGAACAGATTCTTTCCACTCACTGGCACAGTTCTATACTGTTTAGGGACACTTTTTATAGGTCTGCGTTGGGAATTTAGCTAATCAGGCATTAGTTTCTGTTGGGAGGCAATTCTCCTTGGGGTGCCCCCCTCCAAGCCAGTAGATAGATTTGTTTCCTCATCAGGATACTGCAATCTTCCTCCAGGAGTTAGGCAAGTTCCTCCAGCTGTGACTAGACTCTCCGTGTACAGCATCCACTGCACATGATCCTCACTGCGGGGAGAAAGGGGATCAGTGTGAGCAGGAAGCTCACAGATAAAGTCCTTTGGGTCTGACCCAGGAGTCTCGTGCCCTCTGCCAGCCCGTATGTAACTGTGGCGGGTTAATTTGTTAGCTTACAGGCAAGGTAACATCTTAGCCCCTTTGTAGTTCCTCACGGTTAGGTATGATTGAAGATCTAAACAGGTATTTGTAGAAGCTCACTGACTCCAAGGGTAAGTTTCTGCACTTCCCTCTGAAGCCTAGAGCTCATAGGGGTGGCTTCTGCTCACACAGTTAGGCGAAACCCACTAAAGAATGCCATCTTCATACAAGAAATTCCTGGGATTCTTTAGCCACCCTAAAGCTTCTAAAATGAGATGAGAGAAGATAATTGGAGGAGGCTTTCCCTTCTGATGACCACCATCGGATTATCAGAGCCGTCATGACCATGGACACAGACACCGACGACGAGGTGTACCCCCGTGAATCTCTGCTCTGATTGGATACGTGCTTCAACAGGCTGCCCTGCAATTCCCTGCTATCAATCAACCTCTTACAGAGGCTACGGGAAGAAAAATCCATATCACGCCCACACTCTCCAATTTACTGCCAGGGTGAAACAAGCCAGAAAGATTTGCGGGGCAGTGAGGAGCTTGTTTTCCTTTCTCACCTTGCCATTTAGGCATGCGGATATTAAACTGATATTTACGGAACACTTCTCAATAGTCATTTAATCCTTCTGCCGGAGGTGTAGACAAATGGAATTTGTATTCTCTCTTCACAGAGACTCGGTGAATTGAAGTGGCTTGCCCCAGGCCCAGATCTAGCCACTGACGACGTGGACACACAAACTCAGGGCTTCTGGCCCTTTCTGTGCACCGTTCTGCTCTTTCTACTTCACTAAACTGAGAAGGCCAACTGATAGTTCAGCAAGTTGTACAATGCCGTTTCTCCCATGCCAACCCCTCCCAGGGACTCTCCGGGGGCTTTGTGGTTGCACATCTTCCTGAGCACAGACAGCCTCTTACACATCTCTGGGCTCCCCCACGGCAGGTGACATGGGTAAGGGGTTGCTCTATGTTCTGGGGATTCCCAATGCAGGAACCAGAGGGTCTAAATAACAATCCTGCACACACACCTGCATAGAAATTGCAGCTCTGCTCCCCAGCGCCCAGTCTGGGCCTCTCCTGGGCTTCTCCAAGCCTCTCCCTAATTGGCCCCAAGGAAAGCAGAGGGGCACCGTGATAACAGAGGAGGGACTGGGGCCAGGCTGCCTGGGGTTTTGAATCCTGGCTCAGTCACGTATTAGTTGTGTGATCCCAGGTAACTTATTTAACCTCTCCAGGCCTCTAGTTTCATCATCTGTAAAATGGGAATAATAAGAATACTTCTATTACAGGATTCTTGTGAAGATCGCATGAATTAAATAAATCACTTCAAATGTACTCAATAAATATTATCCGTCACCACCATTGCTATTACTACAAATGCTTTGAGTCCTCTTTAGATGCATTGATCTCATTTGGGTTAGCAACTCAAAATTTGTCAGGCCTGTTCTGAATTCAGGTTAACCTCTCCAGGATTCCCACATACAACCCAAGAAAACAGCAGTTTAGCCTGGCCCACTCTGCCATCAGGAACAAGCTTGTCAGGAGAATATGACAAGCTCCACAAATATTTCTTGTTGTATTAATGAATGAGTTGGGAAGACTCTCTCTCTCTCTCTCTCAGTATATATTCTGGAAGAGAAAAGATGGTCTACACTGACCATCTTTTATTGTGAATGGGTTCCTGTGGTAGGAACATCCCAAAGATGTCTACAACCTAATCCCCAGAATTTGTGAATATATTACCTTATATGGCAAAAGGGACTTTGCAAACGTGATTAACGTTAAGGTTCTCGGATAGGGGGAGATCCTGAATTAACCAGGGGGAGGGAGTGGACAATCAAGCCACATGAGTCCTTAAAAGTGGAGACCCTTTTCTGGTTGCAGAGAACCAGAGAGATGGCAGTGCAAGATGAACTCGGTCCACTGTGGCTGACTTTAAAGACTGGAGGGGACCATGAGCCAGGCAATGTGGGTGACTTCTAGAAACTTCTCAATTTTCTCCTAGACCCCCAGAAAGGATTTTAGCCCTGCCAACACCTTGACATTAACCCCACCAGACCGTGTTGGAATTTGGACCCAAAGAACTGTAAGATCTATGTCGTTTCAGCTACTAAGTTTGGGGTCGTTTGCATAACAGCAGTAGGAAACTAATGCAGTCCCTTTGGACTCTTCTACTCAGGAAAGACCACAACCCATGATCTGGGCACTATATTGTGTGATTAAGCAAGAGGAGAGCATTTATTTACTCACTAATTCATTCATTCATTCATTCATTCATGCATTCAGTGAATATTTATTAAGTACATACTGTAGGCTAGAAAGTGTTCTAAGTGCTGCAGAAAACACCATGAACCATATAACCATGGGTGGTTCCTGCTCCCATATAGCTTACATTCAAGAAGTAAGGGAAAAACAGTAAGCTAGTCAACAAACAAAATAATTTTAAACACTGATATTTCTTGTGAAGAAAATAAAACAGAATGATAAGATGGAGAGCACAGAGGGGAAGGCGGAGGTGGGGGGAATGACACCCCAAATTGGGTGAGTGGACATCTCTCTAAGGAAATGACATTTGAACTGAAATTTAAAACGTACAAAAATCCAGCCACGCAAAGATCCAAGTGAGCTTATGAGTCGCTAACCCATGGCTGACCTGGCTTTCTTGGGGATACCATGAGAGATGATACACCCACTTGGAAATATTGGCATGATTTCTCGCTCCAAGCGAAAGTGCGCTGTGTGAATTGCTACTCTCATTTTCCTGTCTTCACTCTTCACAAGCATGACTTTCAAGGCTTTATTTTTTAACGTATTATATGAATAGTGTAAAGGCAGCATTATCCTTGGGTCCCTAGATATTCTCACTGAGAGCACTCTGCGTTCTCCTTATCTGAATATGGATGTGGTTGGATTCTTGGCGCCGGCTGGGTCCCTGTTACTGTGATGGATTTCCACGTGGCTGGCTGCTGCGTGCTTCAGTGACACAGGCTCCAGGACCAATCCATTGCTCAGGTGAAAACTAGACAGAGAGCTGGAGCCAGAACGCAGCTGGCTCCACTAAGCATTTAACTATAATGAAAATTTCAATGTATGCAGACAGTGAATAAGTGTATAATTTTCTCTCCCATCATCTCATGTCTTTGATATCCCAAACAAACATACCCAAGACACGTCATTTAATGCATCTTATTTCATAGTGTCTTATTTTAACATCCGTAATAAAATAACAAAAAAGCTCCAATTGTGATTAAGATATCATCATGTCAATAATTATTTCTCACAATTACTCCTTTTGTAGGCTCTTTATGAAAGTAAAACCAGAAGGCCTTAGATATACACAAACAACTTTAGACCAGTCTAGATTATCTTTTGTGCTCTCATAAGAGTTTGTCCCACATAATGCCTTCTCTGAAATACAGAGAATGACTCTAGATCTGGAGCTATTCTAACCATTTCTGTTGTTTTATATGTTAATATAATGAAACTATAAATATACATAAACAAGATTCAGTGAAAAGGCTTTTGTGTTGGGGGGTGGGATGCAGTTAGCACTTTAAGTAAGTGATAATTCATTGACTCTGAGAATGGTGCTCATGTCTTAGAACCAGAATATCTGGATTTGGTTTCCAACTTCACCCGCAAAAACTATATGACCTTGAACAAGACACTTCTCTGACCACCCATCGATCCCTTTTCCTCTAAAAATTGAGATCAAAAGTAATGCCTAATTTTCCTGTTTCAGAGCGTTCTCACAATTACAAAATGAAATAAACTTTGTAGATTATAAAACATAAATGTAAACCAAAAGTCCCCCGGCCTCCGCGCTCATGGTGGTACAAATACATTATGTTTAAGACAACAACCTAAATCCAAAGTCTACCCATGGGTCAGCAACAAGCCAGGGCTTTTCCTAGGAGTCTCCTCCTCAAATACTCCCTCCAAAATCCCTGGCAGTGATGGGAGTGGGATGTCTACCCTGCAAACAGTCCAAGGCCTACCATTATACAGCCCCCCTTGCCTGTTCTATGCTTTTCTTCTATTCCCCGGATGTCATCACTCTACCATTCAAAGGTTACACTCTATGCTTACAAAGTTTTCTGGACCAATGATTTCCTCTAAATCACCAACCTCAAAGCCCAGCCAGTAGGGACACCATTGGCACTACTGGGCCTTGCTCTTTCAAAAGGGCTACCATGATACAGCTATTAGGCCTTGCCAGCCAGTTCTGTGCAGGGGTCAGCACACTTGACCTGTACAGGGCCAAATAGTAAATATTTTAGCCTTTGCAGGCCACATATATCTCAGCAGCACATTCTCCTTCATTTTTTTTAAACAACCCTTTACAATCATAAAAACAATATTTAGCCCCTGGGTCCGACTAAACAGGCCGCAGGCTAGATTTGTCCCCAAGGCCATAATTTGCCAGCCCCTGCTTTATACCATAGCATTCTCTCCTTCCCAGAGGCAGTCAGGGAGGTACCTGGAACCACTGTTCTCTTGGACATCCAGACCTTGCAGCTCCATCTGGTCCTCTCTAGCAAATTTCTTTAGTCAAGCCTTTCTCTCTGGGACCCTAGTGTTCCCTTAATCCAGGCTCCCTTGGGGACTCCAAGGCCATGAGAGAGATCAGTACCTGTGAGAGCTCCCAAAGCAAGCCAGGCTCCAGCTCTTGCACTTGGGGCTCCTGAGCTCGGCGTAAATTAAGCATGTGCCTGGCATCTGCTTCCGTGTCCCTAAACATTCTATGACAGTTAGAAGGCTGCTCGGCCTACAGCATGAGATCTCTGTGGTTGAAATTACCTAAGACGCAATCCAGCCTGGTAAATGCATCTCTGAGCCATCCAGTACATTTTAAACATTTATTAGCTACTGGGTTTATTATCTTTTAAGGAGGAAGAGGAGGGGAAAGGGAAGAGAGATGAAAAGAAGGGGATAGGAAATGGAGAGGAAAGGAAAAGCACAGGAGAGGAGTAGGGATGAGAAACCACTGCAGAATATTTTTGCCTGGGTATCATTATTATCGCCAAATCTAATTATCTTCGCCCTAGAGCTTATATCAAATTTATTGAACACTGTCATATAATTCAAAAGCAAAAGCAAGTGTCCCTCGCAATTTATGTTTCTAAAGAAGGAGTAGATTTGGTCTTCCTTTTGATGTTTCCCCTTCTAATAGAAGACTTCAATTTGATTCTTCAATTGCCGTTAGTCAAGGTCTCTATAAATCTACAGAGGACCTAATTATAAATTAGTAACTGATGCCCCCACAGCCACAAATGAATCAGAAAATGGTGTGCGTTCTCTATGTCTCTGCAGATTTGGCTACCTGAAGGTGCTCTGTGTGGAGTGTGTTGGGGAGGGTTACAAGGGTCAAAAGTCACCTCTTAGTCCTGCCCAAGCAGACATGGGCTGATGAGCAGAGCTACGAAGGATTCACATCCCGACTCGTGCCCATTGCCCAGCTCCACAATAACACACAGAGACCCTGGCTGAGGTTTTGGTCAATGTCCATGGGCTGGGTGAATTTAATTCGTTTTGTACAGCTACTAGTATGATGCTGATGTGATCCCAAAGAAGTTCGTGATAATATTTATAGCAATGAAGATGGTGGTGGTGATGCCAGCCACAACTCATCAGCCAGAGAGCTTTTCCTAATCACTTAAGGGTGGATGATCTTGGAAGAGGGAAGAAGATATCTCAGAGACAAAGAGGAGCAGTGGCCCACGGCATTTGTAAAGCGCCAGAGGACAGTAACTACCAGGCATGAGAGATGTGCAGCTCAGAGAAAAGAATGTGAAAATGTTATTTTAAATAGTGTGCCGGAGCAGACTGCTGTGATTGAGGAAGGGTGTTTGCTCACTGCAGAAGAGGTTTGAAACTCTATAGGTCTAATCTGGAAGAAGACAACTTTGGGAACAGGAAGGAAGATTTGGGAGGACTTGTCTGGGGCTGATTGAAGAGGTAGGCCACAAAGAAGCCGGAAGGCCTGTGATGAGGTTTCCATCATCCAAAAGGGAAAGAACTGAACAAGGTGGAGCCCTGGAGATGTGCAGGAAAAAGAAAATCGGAAGCTGCCTGGAAACAGGGTGGCAGAACCCAGAGACAGATTGGAAAGCTGGGGGAGGAAGGGTCATGGTGGAGTCAAGGATGACTGGAGTTCCCTGCTCCGGGAAGGACTGGTGGCTGTGTTTCAGTTGCCAAGACAACAGCCTAAATGGCAGCCGAGAGGCTCGAGTCCCTCTCTGGGCTCCTCCCCCCTTGGTTATGCAGCACAAACCTGACCTTCTTCTGCTTACAAGTACAATATGCTGCCCTGGTAACATGAGGTGGGTTTATCACTGAAATGAAAGCTGCAGGTTGCAATCACGCCTCAGAAACACATATTTCTTAGCACCATTAATGGAAACAGACATCTTCAACACCTAACTTCAAACCCATTCTTAGGAAAGATAAATAAAAACAATCTAACCTTTAGCACTATATAACTTGTAAGCACAGAGAAACTTACTGCAAAGAGATGTCTTTCTGGTAGAGAATGTACTATGTGTTTTTCTTTGGGAACTAAAGATACTACAAATACATTTGAAAATATATATATATATTTCTTTAAAGAATTAATTTTTAAAGTGGCCAAAATTGCTAACAACCAGGGAGAAGAACAATTTATAAATTGTGTTCTCGGCATATAGTGTACATTGTAAATTTGCAAGCATATTAAATGCAAATAACCAGAAGAGAACAACATTAAGCCTTCGAATTTATATGTGCAAAAGACAGTAAATTCTCACGTTAAATTCTTCCCAGAAAATATTAACTCCCCACACCCCATGTGACCATTGCATAGTCAGCCGAACACTCACTGCAGAGCTGGAGAAGTTAATGACTTAGCTCAGTTAAAACTTCAGTTGCCCATGCTGACCCCCTCACTAGGCAGGGGAAACAAAGACCATTTGACAAAAAGCAAACAGACGGGAGGTGCTGACGTTGTTCAGCTTTTCAAACACATTATTTTATGAATCATTGGACAGGAAAAAAAAAAAAACGCTAAAACTTCCAACATTGCATTACTAAGAATCTTTACTCCATCGTAAAGATTTCAACACTGGAGAACTGGGGCAAAATACAGCTGACTCTGCTCTTTCACTATATAAAAATAAGAGATTTAAAGGGAATTTCCAATTTAGGACTAACGAAGTACCCAGTAATACATTCCATTCTAGTGGGTGGATGGGTGCTGGGTTATTCTGATTGCAATGTAAAAATTAATGTATTCTGTTGTTTAACAACCACTCCATCCCTTTAGAGTCCAGGAGTTTCTTGAAAATTTCCTTCCTGATACCCCATTTAAAGAATTTTTGCAGTCAACTGTAAGATGAATCAGGGTTCATGGTATTTATAAAAGAGGAGGGGTTCATGGGTGAACATCTGCTCGGTCATGCCAATTTTTGGACTTGCCTTGCTCCGGCTATAATGTGAATTCTCAGTGGATGCTCAGTCTTGGGGAAGCAACTGCCCTCTTTGTGTATAGCCTAAAAGCACAAACCACACTGCAGCATTAATGAAGGAAATACCCATTTAAAGTGTAGATCAGACAATTCATGGGTTTAATCTCTCTCTGGCTACTACTCTGTCTCCTCTTCTCCCGTGGCCTTTTCACCAGCAGCTCACAATATTTGCTCCCAAGTCTTTGCTCTTTCCCCTTCATAGTGTGAAGGGGATGCTTGTCCACACACCTGGATGATCCCCAGACCTGGGCTTCCTTCCTGACCTCCAGTTCTCCTTGCCCCTCCTCGGTTACTGCTGTCCCTAGAAACTTCTGGGCCGGGTGGAGTGAGGAGAGGGTCAGTAGCAGATCCAACAGAGATGGCTCAACTGTCTTTCACAAATGTCTATCTTCTGCAAACTACCCTATTTTCACTGACAACCTGTAAACTGGGAAGAGAACTTACCTATTCCTAAAGGCATCTGGACATCTATAGCCTAGTCCTCTGGGCGTGCTGCCTTTTTTGGACTGGTGGGGATGGGAGGAGGTCTCCAAGAGCAGTCCAGCTTTGACCTAAAGTTATCTGGAACTTCTCTTTATCTTCTGTCTTCTCCATCAATCCTGACACCAAGCCTAATCCCTTGTCCCTCTTCCTTCCTGAGCTGCAGCCCTTCTAATCAGGCACCAGCCTTCTTCCTTCTCTCTGAGCTATTTTTTTAAAACCCAAATGTCATTTTGATAATGTTTGTTGCCTAATGTTCCAAATGTTTCTTCTGAAATGAAATTTCAACCTCAACTAAAAGTCCACGAGCTGACTGACTCCTTTCCCTTCCTTCTGGCAGTGTTCCAGCTAACCTTCTCTACGCCTGCCCACTGCACCCTCTCTGCTCTCCAGACAGTAGAACAAACCCTCCTCTCCCATCACTTTTCCCCCTAATGTTCCTGCTCTCCTAATCTCCACTCAGAACAGATAACCCTTAACATTAAAAAGTGACACCTGTTCATTTCTCACTGGGAAAACTCAAGAGCCCATGGGTTTCCTCGAACCCACCCCCATTCAGGTCACAAGGTTTGGGTTCACACTCATCTCACATGGGAAATCCTGGGGCAAAGAGGCACCAAGGACCTGAGTAATCACTATCTGGCTTCATCTGGAAGCATCCCTATTTTTCACCTTTCATAAAAAAAGTCTCATGAGAAACCACCCAAAGGTTAACCTTCCCTTTTCGCAAACGTTCTTAGTCATGTAAACATATCTAAATGAGTATTATTACGCATGTGTATCAGAATGCATTTCCCATTGTGATTTATGCACTTGTTACACACATCTATGGATCTATTTTTTGGAAAACAGTTCTTAAATATTTAATCACCATGAACTGGGCAAAATATACTCTCCCCTTTATGGAAGAGAGAGAAGCCATTCTAGCACTTTTTGCATATCTTTCCAACTGTACTCAGTAATTCTGGCAGAAAGAATGCCAATGTTTCTTAGTCATCACCGGTAAAAATGTAAATTTTTTTAAATTAAGACTTTAAAGTTCACCTGCATTAATCTTCTGCTAATGCAAGCTGGGACTATTTCCTAGGCTTTTGACTGGCTCAGCATCATCAATACATGTCACAAGCTTCATCCAAATGATTCAGTGCATACCATAGATTATTCTAAGCCTCTGAGAAGATGAAACGGGGAGGCAATGAAACCGGTTGAAGAACAAAAGGAAAAAATGAAGCCGCGAGTCCTCAGGCTAAAAGTATAAAACCCTGGAGAGGGTTTTAAGGATATATCAGGGACCTGAAAAATGAGAACAAATCAGCAACCCCATTAGCTGAGCAAATTAAGGAGCCATTGTTTCCACTTTCAGCCTGGAATATGGAGAGCACCAAATGGGCCATGCTTTCGTCCCCTCCCTTTGCAGAAAAAGAATCCTCTGCTATGGATTCTCAAGAGCCTTTCTTCTTTTCTAGCTAATTTAGAGAAAGACTGACCGTTTCCTAACTCTTCTCCTAAGACATCATTAGGAACTTCCCTAGGAGCATGTTAAAGAGAGAGCAGAAAAATAGTCAACTGCAACCCAAAACACAGAGCTGTATTTCTCATTAACTTCAGGGTCTCTTTTTCCTCTTCTTTAACTAACAAAGTTTGCTATCTTGAGATTTATTGTTCCTCTCCACATCTTAATCCTTAAGACAAATGGGAAAAATATAGCATGCAGACAATCATAAAGTGAGTAGCCTCTGAATTTAAGAAGTAGGACATATCCCACAACTGTCTACACTGTTGTCCCCTCATCTCATGAAAACACCTCCTAGCGCAGCTCCCTCCAGTGATCAGAGCAAGCAAAATATCTGGAAGGCCTGATGTGACCACACGGGATACTTCTAAAAATCAGTCTGTATTTATACCAATTTATTCATGACACACTTTCAATTGTTAAATCGTTCCAGGCTCAGAGGTAAAGTGCTTTCAACTCGTTAGGTCATTAGTTTAGAATGTGCTTTCATTTCGGGAAATCAGAGCTTCCAAATTGGTGGGTCTTGGCACGCGGCTGTGAACTGGTTCCAGGAATGCTGTGAGGTATCCTTGCTTGGCCGAGGGGAACCAGGTGGGGCCCGAGGCAGCTGGCGCCGCTGGGCGGGTGGCATCCAGCCACGAGCTTCAGCAGAGCCTGCAGGGAGGCCCCAGGGCCCCGGCAGACTGCGGCAATCTCTGCTGAGCGGAGTTAAGCGCGTCCATGGACACCCGCTTCAGAGGCTGCTGCGGAAAGCATCTCTGCATTTAGCATCTCTGCGCTTGGAGGAAGAGCAGCCCATGTGCTGCAGGAGGACTCTGCATGCCAGGTGTCCAAGGCACAGCTGGTAGATGTCCCGGATCTGGAAAGTTGGGGTGGGTAGTTCCTGGTGAGCAAAGATACAGGTGGCAGCTCCCCAAATTCTGTATTAATAGGCATCAGATACTTCTGTCCATTTGGGGCTAATGTGCTCTTTTACTGATATCCTACTGGATGACAGTGCGTAACAATGAACATGCATTTTACAAATTGGAGCATAATTTTAATTCCTTCATAAGAAAAAATTTCCATTGGATTTGAAACCCACTGGAATTAGATTATTTCATTTATCTAGCAAAGAAAAGCTATTGATTTTAAAATATATATATTATATATATATTATATATATATATCATATTAACTGTTTTAATATTTAGAATAGTGGTGAAATGGATTGCTTTTTTTTTTTATCACTGTCTGTGCAGCATCTCGTCCACGGCGACTAATAAGAATTTGAAGACAGAATCATTAAAATCTTGATTAAGAATTATGTTTAGTCATTTCAGGCACATAAGCTAATATCAAAAGAAGTTATGTTCATGAAAGGAAGCTCAGGGTTCTCATTAAAATTTTTGAAAAGATTTTATCTGGAAGTTTTATGTCTATTCAATATTCCCCAAATAAATGTCCCCAGCTTGCCACGTTATTCGGTATCAGTTTCTATGTGTGCCTTAATGAGGGAAGAAATTGAGAGGCACAGATGTAAACACCTTGCTTTGTACTACTTCTTGGCTTTTCCATTTTTGGTATGATCTATTGACCTCCCACAGAGGAAAACGAGGATTTAGCTTTCTTCACACACTTGCATATGCCATAATCCCACTCTCAGAATTACACCATCATATTGGTTACATTAAATATCCATGTTCACATCCTTATGACTTGGGAGACTCCTGGTAACTGAATCTTGCAATATTCTATGATTACATTTCCTTTTCTGCATCACTTTTTGTTTTCCCTGGAGTTAATAATTATATTTTTTAGTGACTTTTCTATATACTTAACAGGAGGGTACCATCAAGGTGTCCCCCAGGTTTGTAAATCTCCTCTCAGTACATTCAAATACATTAGGTGTTGGATCAATTTCATCACCTTGATGCTTCTTTTGGCCCCCTCCTACTCTGATTTAAATGTTCATCACTAATCCGGCTGCACAGCCATTATCTTGAGATCACTTTTCACCAGTTTTGGGGATTCTTATCACTTGGCTCTGTACTGGTCCATCTCCAGGACCCTGGTCTTTCTTTTCATCAGTACACCCTGTCACTTATCGAAGCATGTCCTAGGCTCTCACATTTCATGATACTGCGCCGGCATCTCCTTTTAATCTTTGGTTGTGGGGAAATTGTATTGAGTTATTCCTTTGACGGTTTTCAGTTCTCCATTTCCTACATTCTCTCAATCTGGCATTACTATTTTTGGATGTTGAACCTCCTGGGTAAATCCTAGAAATTACTAAGTTTTCCTATTTTAGTTTCTTTTCTTTTTCTTTTTGTCCTACTTTCTAGAAATTTTCTTAATTTTATCTTGCAAATTCTGTTCTGGAATCATGGTTGGAATAGATCTCTTATTTCTCTGAAGATATTAATGGCTTTTTTTTTCTCCTTCCCCTCCCCCTGCCTCTCCCTCCCCTCTTTTTCCTCCTGCTCCTCCTTCCTGCACAGGCTCTGTTTCTTCCAAGGGGCTCTTTTTTATTTTCTTAAGTTGTTATTTTGAAAGATTTCCAAACGTACAAGACAGTTACAACAATAACACAACTCCCATACAGAGAACTCCAACATATCCCTATAACCCCCTACCCCAGATAGCCACATCCCCCAATTTTAACACTTTGCCACATTGGCCATCTCACTCTATCAATCTATCAATCCACTTTGATTATTTGCTGAACACTTGAGTAGTTGTATGCATCATGCTCCTTGAACACTTAATCCTGCATTTCCTAAGAACAAAGTTATTCACTTACATAATCCCCTTAAGTGCAGTTATCAACTTTAAGAAATTTAACACTGATATCAAGCTTACAGTCTATATTCCAATTTTTTTTTCACATGTCCCAGTAATGTCTCCTTTATCCTTTTCTCCTGCCTTGCTAGATCCCATCCAGGATCCTGTACTACATTTAATTATCATTGTCTTGTTAGTTGCTCTTCTTTTTTTCTCTTTGAACTGTGGGAACATATCTACAACATTAACTTTCCCATCTCAACCACTACCAAGCACACCATCCAAAGGGATTAATCATAGTGACAATATTGCAGTACCCTCACCACCTTCTATTACTAAAGCTTTCCCATCTCCCCAAACAGAAACCCTACACCCATTTTATATTAGTTCCACAGCTCCCCGCCCCTAATTTCTGTCTCTCTGAGCCTGCAATATTTTCTTTAGAGTTACCATGTGGTTTAAATTTAACATCCTAAATCTACAACAATTGCGTTTGCTTTAATACTAACTTAACTTCAATACTATACATAAACTATGTTCTATGCCCCTTATTTCCCCATCTTTACATAATTATTGTCATAAATTACATGTTTATACCTTATGAGTCCAAAACAATGGATTTATCATTACATTTTATGGATTTGTGGCCCTGGCATTTGTATTTACCCCTGTCATTACCTCATGGAGATCTTTACTACTTCATGTGGCTTTAACATTCTCTAGTGTCCTTTCCTTTCAACTTGCAGGACTCCCTTTGGCATCTCTTGTAGGGTTGGTCTGCTATGATGAACTCTCTCAGCTTTTACCTCTCCTTCATTTTTGAAAGACAGTTTTCCCCCCATTTTGAGAGACAAGATGTAGAATTCTTGGTTGGCAAATTTTTGCCTTCCCACTACCTTCTTGCCTCCATGGTTTCCAACGAGAAACTGGCACTTAATCTTACTGAGGCTTCCTGAAGAGCATCGCTTCACACCTGCAGCTTTCAGAATCCTCTCTTTATCTTTGGCATTTGACAGCTTGGTTATAATATGCCATTGCATGTGTCCATTTGGGTTTATCCTGTTTGGAGTTTGTTGAGCATTTTGGATTGTATATTCAGGTCTTTCATTAAATTTGGAAGTTTCCAGCCCTTACTTCTTTGAATATTCCCTCTGCTTCATTCTCTCTTTTCCTTTGGGAACTCCCAAAAGGCATAAATTAGTACACTTGATTGTGTCCTACAGGTTCCTTAGGTTTTCTTCATTCTTTCTTCTTTCTGCTCCTGGAAGTAAATGATTTCAATTGTCTTATCTTCAAGTTCTCTGACTGCTTTTTCTGCCATCTCCAATCTGCTGTTAAATCCCTCTAGGGAATTCTTAATTCTTGTGGACTTCAGCTATATTTGGTTCCTTTACATAATTTCCATCTCTGTATGGATATTCTGTTTGTGTTCACCTATAGTTTTCCAGATTTCCTTTAGTTCTTTGTCCATGTTTTCCTTTAGCTCTCTGAGCATATTTAGGACCATTTTTTAAGTCTTTGGTATGTCCCAGGTCTGGCCCTCCTCACTGATGGTTTCTAATGCTTTAATCATCTCCTTTGCTTGGGCCATCACTTCCTGTTTCTTTGTATGTTTGGTAACCTTTTATTGAAACCCAGACAGTTTGATATTTTAATGTATTATCGCTAGAATTTAGATTTTGATCTGTCTGCTCCTTAAGTTTGTATGCAGCTCATGCTATGACAGAACTTTCCTTGAAAGCTAGGAGCTAACAAGGAAAAAAAAAAAGAAAAAAAGATAACACCTTTCCCAGTCTTTGCAGATTGGCCTGTACAATTGCTCTCCTTCAGGGCTTAAACACACAATGAGTTTAGAGAAGAACTCCAGGCCAAACTTAGGGGTTTGTCTTGGGTGTGTGCATGTGGCCCTAGGAAATCCCCCATTTACATGGTTCCTGGTGTCCCCTCTTCCCTAGAAAACAGTTTCCTCAGACTCCAGGCACTGCACTGGGTGTCCTACAGCCAGCAATCCCTTGCCCCAGGCAGCCAGGACATGACTGATCTCCCACAGCATCTGAAGGAGAGCCTTATGAGCCGCCTTCTGCGTACAGGGCAAGTTCTGTGACAGCAAGTCCCTCGGCCACCACCAGGCAGATGGGCCAGACATACACGGTCCTGGTATGTGCACAACATTTACTCTGGTCCCTCCGGAACTGGGAGCAGGGATCCATACTGGGAATAGGCCACTCCATGCTGAGCCAGTGAGGGGTGGAGGATGGGACCAGCCAGGGCTCCAGGATAGCCTACCACTTTTAAGTAGCCTTTTTCTTAATTCTGAACTTGTCCTGTTACTGTAATCCTTTAACTGTTTTCTGGAGCTTTGAAAAAGATGTTTCTGCTGGTTCTTGCTGGTTGTTCAAAGCTTCTGTAGGAGGATAGAACCCTGATGTCTCTCACTCCACCACCTTGATCCGGGCAGGGCTGCCCAAGCTACTTTCTCCTGTTTGCACGTATTAATTTCTGACTGTCATGATGAAGGTTTCCTCAAATGCCTGATGCTCCTTGGTTATCTGCTGATATTTAGGGGTGGGGAACTAGAAAGGAGAAAGGAAGGCTGGAAGGCTTGTTGATGTAGGATTTATTTTAGGATTGTTCTGGCTGAGCTCCTTCTTTGGCTATCACAGCCCCTCACCTATGTTAATATTCCGAGGGGTTTTTAGGTCAGATTCCCCAGGGAAATCTCCTGGAATCTTTTACATGGAAGGTATCCCAGCTGCCTGAAGGCTAATGGGTGGGGAGAGAAAGACAACTGTGGTTCTTAGGAGTTGGTAAGTCAGTGTAATCCTCCTGATTTCAATACTTTAATACCACTTACAATTTTTCCTGGTATCTTCCAATCCAGGTACCATCTGTTTTATCATTGTTATAGGAAAAAAAAAAAAATCTTCTTCTATTGGAGTCAAAGACGGGCAGTTCCTTGTTTACATAAGGTAGGGGAGCAAATCTGGACTTTCAACCAATCTTCCTATTTTAACTCCATCTTCACCCTCACTTCCAGGGCTCCTTGTTACTGAAAATTCCTGAGCTATTGTAAGATTTATCAGTATAAATGGGGCTACTGCTTCCTTCTCTCCTCTGCCAAATTAAAATTCAGCTTTCTCAAGCCTGCTGAAAAAGTTACCACTCACCCATCTGCATCCCAAGTTCCAAAATGCTGTAGCTGTTACTTCATTTTCTCATCCTTATAGGTGTGTGCTTTTCTAAAAATTCCCCTGAACATCACTTTAGTGGAGTTTCAGAACTAATACAGGTACTCACCTCTAACTCAAAACACCTCAGCCACTTTTCGTCCTTTTACATTGACAATAAATGGGATTACTCCCTTTTTTTCACCATTAAAAGAGGCCCTAACTGGGGGAAAATGTGGAAATATTAAACTTCCCCACCTGGGGAATTTCTGATATCTCACAAGCATTGGGAACTACCAATTTAGAAGGCCGAGCCCTTGATCTTGGGGCTTGCCCTTATGAAGCTCGTTACTGCAAAGGAGAGGCTAAGCCTACTTATAATTGTGCGTAAGAGTCTCCCCCAGAGAACCTCTTTTGTTTCTCAGATGTGGCCTCTCTCTCTAAGCCCACTAGGCAGGTAAACTCACTGCCCTCCCCTTTATGTGGGACCTGACTCCCAGGGGTATAAATCTCCCTGGCAACATGGAACATGACTCCCAGGGATGAGCCTGGACCTGGCATCATGGGATCAAGAAAGCCTTCTTGACCAAAAGGGGGAAGAGAAATGAAACAAAATAAAGTTTCAGTGGCTGAGAGATTTCAAATGGAGTCGAGAAGTCATTCTGGAGGTTATTCTTGTGCATTATACAGATATCCCTTTTTAGTTTTTAGTGTATTGGGATACCTATAAGGAAATGCCTGAAACTGTTGAACTGCAACCTAGAAACCTTGATTCTTGAAGACAACTGTGTAATTATATAGCTTACATGGTATGACCATGTGATTGTGAAAACTTTGTGGCTCACACTCCCTTTTTCCAGTATATGGACAGATGAGTAGAAAAATTAAATGAAAAGGGGTGGGGGGCAGATGGGATGGCTTGGATGTTCTTTTTTACTTTTATTTTTACTCTTATTTGTATTTTTTTTTTTTTTGGAGTAATGAAAACATTCAAAACTTGATTTTGGTGATGAATGTACAACTCTATGATGGCACTGTGAACAACTGATTGTACACTGTGGATGACTGCATGGTATGTGAATATATCTCAATAAAACTGAATTTTAAAAAAAATAAGAAGCCATAATTTTTTTAGAGGAATAAGGATCAGGGAAAACAGTGATTTGGGGACTTAGATGAAACTGAATTTAATAATTGCATGCTCTTATAAACTAATATATCTCATTGTCCTAACAATGTGTTGGGCATTGTGGGAAATAAAAATATATCCTTGTTTCAGAAAAGCCTCTAAGTATTCTCAAAAAGGTTAACTATTAAAGTTTCCATGAATTGATAGCTAGCCTCAGAGGGAGTAAACAGAGGTAAGAATCACCAGGCAATAGAATAGACTGATAAGAAGCAAACTCAATGGAGGAAAAGAGGCTCAAACTCAGTTCTGGGGGAAAAAAAGTGTAACAAACATTTTTTCTCCAGAATTTGCATAATTTGAATTAGAAATGAAGCGATCAATTGATTGGAGAATCAGGTTTATTTTACACATACCAGGACTACCAGCATCAAATAATACTACTAATAACAGAATAATAATAATAATAATAGTAAAAATAATAATGCAACACAGCTGCTGCTTCAGGTGTCTTTTTTCCCTATTCCTCACAATAGTGGGTCATAAAATGTTAAAATTATTTTTAAATGTTGGTCACTATAATCTTGTGAAAAGAGATATAGTAAAATGTATTTGTTCAGTGAATTCACAGTCTTAAAGAGAATAAAATCAACATTATTATTGAAATAACTGCAGGTAAAACAACTTTGTGAAATGCTCTTGTCTCTTGCACCATTTATCCCACTGAAATAATTGTCTTGGTAACACGGTATTTGATAATGCACAGTTTTAAGGAATATAACTATCACCTTAAGCAGAACTGACTTTGATTGGATGACTACAGATATAAGAGAAAGAGTTCCAGGAAGATTATGCACGTCCACAAATGGGATGACACAATGAAGGGATAAATCTGCCTACCCCTCCTCAGGGTCTGGGTAGGGGTCTGGGGTGGGGAAGTGTGGATGGGTAGTGGGTGAAGTCTGAGTGCAACAGCTTCCCAAGGCAAGACAGTGAAAAGTGAACTCTGAAGTATTATGAGCCTATGACTTTGTAAGCAAAGAGCAGACACCAAAGGTTTCTGAACAGCAAATAATTTCATCAAAGCGATGTCCAGATCATGTCATCTGCTGGTGATGTGTAGGGCAGAATGTCAGTCACAGAAGACTGTTCAGACCCTAATTAATCCAAAGATCCAAGGTCACGTGAAGCTGACCTGGATGGGCTGGCAGTGGAAATGGTAGAGAACTCCCTTTCAGGTGAGAATCAATGAAACTGAATAATCTACATTAACAGCACTCTAGATAGAGGCAGTCAAGGAGAAGAAACAGTGATGAATTAGTGCTGATGACAGGACTTACGCTAAGCTGTATGCAAACTAAATCCAGGATATCCTTTGGTTTTTCATTCCAGAAACACTGAGTATCTATCATGTGCAAGGTATACAGTCTTTTCTCCCTTGTCTCGTAAGAATAAAGTAAAAAAAATTCCAGTTAATTGATTTCACAGACAGATTGGTGTTCTTCTGTATGAACAACAGATTGATTCATTTTTATTTATTTATTTATTTTTTTAGAGACAGAGAGAGCAATACCTGTTCTTCCATTATGTCCTTCTCTTTCTGTGCACATAGTCAAATCGACTTTAGGGCCAACTCAATACAAAGAGCAGAAGGTATTAAGAGAACAAGGTCCATTAGGCCCAGTATCGCCTCAATTACTATAATTCCATTATTTCTGTTCATATTACTTATTTAATCAATATCTCCTTTTAGTTATTCATGTTTACCCTTTGCAAAATCTCAAGTAATAGGATGATGGTCTTTTGAGCTCAGCAGTAACTAAGTTTTACAAATACATTTCTGAATTTGTGATTGTCTCCAGATCTGTAACTGAGAAGCCTTAAATTGAATCAAGTTTTCCAGAGGCCATCCCCTATAAAGACACAGAGTACCCTAATGCAATATTGGGGCCTTTAGCTGTTATGTTGTTTGTCACTCACTGTCAAGAACAGTCCACATATGGCTTAATGGTTTTTTAAATTACTTCATTCCTTCTCTAAACCTTAAGGTAGCTTAACTGATTTTCAAATGGACCTCTTCTCTGTGTATATCCCTGTCTTTTGTTTAATGTGATCCTTCTACCTTCCCCTGCAATTATTCTGCTCTGTAAGAGTTCCACCTGGACATTACAGTAACCACTGCCTCTTCCATGACAATTAATCAATCTCTCAGTTCCACCTCTGTAGCAGCCTTACAAATTAAAGGAACTACGTTTCCCTCCATTCTTTTAACAAACATCAATGCAGCATGTACTATATGCAAGAAGCAGCACTTTCAGCATAAAAGGCTACGTCATCGTCATGTAGGCCTTGCCTTCAACATGTGCCTTTCTAGATTGCGATACAAAGGGCACCTTAGAAGTCCTACTGGAGTTCAGAAAGGGTAAAATTATCCATTGGTAGAGAAAAAGTTTCATAGAGAGTAGTTGAGTCAGTCTTGAAGGATGGAAGGATTTTAGAAACGGAAGCTGGGAGGGGAAAGTAATAAACTTGTGAGAAGTAAAGCAGGCAAATCTAGCTGAGCAAAGGAATTACATCGTGTAAATAAAAACAAGAAAGTGCTGATATTGAGTACCAAGTTAGGAAGGCATGACTTCCCTTTGGAAGCAGTGAGACCGCAGCAAGGGTCATGAAGGAATAGTTTAGCAAGACATAAGCCCTTCTTTCAGGTAGTCGTCCCTGGTGCAGATGTACTCAAGGCAACTGTAACTTTGTAGACATGATCTAGAAAGGAAGGTTCAGCAAGATGTAGGAGGACCTTCGAGATTTGATCCCAGCCTCCCTGTAGAGATTTATCTAGCCCACATATCCCTTTATTCTCCAATAATACCCAAACGGCATGGAGTACACAAACATACCCTGCTGCCTCGTGCCTCCCTGGGGATCTGCCCTCGGCTCCTGTAGAATGTTCTCTCACAACCCCATGGGTCCAGCTGGCAATTTTCAACACCTTCTTTCAATCTCCACTCACATGTGATCTTCTCTATAAAGCATTTCTTGATTTCCTCAAGCAGACTTAGTTGCTCTTTTTCCCTATGTGCAAAGTATGCTTAGTATATACTTTTCCATCATGGAAATGATTTTTCCATCATCACCTTCTACCTAAATTGTAATATCCTTGATGTTACCTTAGAGCAATTTTTGGCATATGTCATAAAGACAACAAATGAATGACTGAACGAACAAGCAAATGGAAAAATACTGAGAAAATCCTGGAAAAGAATGGTTTAGATGACATAAAAACAGAAAATAAAACTAACTGTATAAACGTGACAGAGCTTAGTGATAACTAAATGTAGGGGAAGCAAGAGATAAAGGAGATTGCTAAGTTTCTGAGTTCTCTGCCAGAAGCCCACTGCCCTCCATTACTTTTATCTTATCAGTTTATAAGCTGAACATAAACTCATGGGTTTAAAAGAAACAATGAAGGAACCCTCAGAGAGACAGAGGTAGAAGAACCCAGAGAGAGCACACATTAAGGTTCATTTTTAACTTATTCATGCACAAACATTTTCTGAGAAAGTATGACAGAATCTTGATTCAAAGTATAATTTCTATAATTAAAATAACTCTCATAATATAAATACATTCTAATTTCAGAAAGCTGAAAAATAACTATCATGTTAGTTACAAATTAAAAGGACATTAAATCATTTCCTCTTTTATAATAAGGGTTTAACAACAAACATATCATAATTCCACGCAAATCTTACATCTGAGTTTTCAGAAATTTAAGAATAATGAAATTGGAGAATGAAAAATGAAAGTAGAGCAAAGACTAAGCAACAATAAATTTTGTTTTTAGTGCTCAAGGCACTTGAAGTTTTATTTCTGGGTTATCTCATAGCAAATTACCAGGTACCCATAAAATAACAAAGCTATTAAAACCAAACAAGTACGGTTCACATGGAAATTCACAGAGGGCCTCTTATTGAGGGTAGCAAGCTCTTGAATAAAATTGAAAGGAAGAGCAAGCAATGGAGGCACCACGATGAATTTATACATCCCTGTACAACATTTGGTGGAACACTGCCTGCATGCATCACACTCTCCATGAATATTTGTCGTATGATTTACCAATTTTCTTAGGACCGATGTCGGTGGGAAAAATACTAAAATGAATTTTTATTTTCATTTTCATTTTCTACTGCCTGTCATCATTTTATAAATGCAGTGCCGTCTCTGCTGACAGTATCACTTGGCCATGGGACAGCCTGCAGCCCCACCCTTAGGAACAAGACGCTGCTGTGGGGTTGAGAAAGCCTGTAAGTAAAGGATTGCAGCGTGTCTGCAGTACAGCCTTTGCAGAAGCTTGGGCCTGACCCCACACAGTCAAAAGTCTAGACCTTGCCCGGCCTTACTTATAGAAGCTTCTCTCAGCACTAACCCAGGGGCTTAAAGGAATCCCCAGAGCTTCTTAAAATGCCTTCCTAACTCCCAGTAGGAAATCAGCCCTAAACCTTTGACTTCACTCAGCACAAAGGCTTCCCTTTGGTAGAAAAAGGCAATCCTTTCTCGCAAGTAACACTAGACCTGGCCAGAGAGCACTACTCTAACAAGAAATAAGATTTTTTTTTTTTCAAATAAACTTCTCAAAAGAATGAATCATCTAAGTGTGGACCTGGGAACAATGTCCTCATATTTCATCTACACCCAAATCTAAACAATTAAAAGATAACATCTGGGGGCCTTAGGAAGAAGATGGTCGAGTAGGGAGCTCAAAACACAGACCTTCTATGAAAACAGCTATTAAACAGAAAGGGACTGCCTGAAACTGTTTCAGGGCTCCAGAAGCCAGAAGAACACTGTATAGCATCCAGGGAACAGCAGTAGGAAGAGGCTGATAAACTACGGCAAAAAGCAGCGAGTTGCTCTCTGCACACAGCAAACGTTGGTGCCCATCCCCTACTCTTGCTTTGGGCTGCACTGAGGTCCAGTCACAGGATAACTCACTGGTGACAGAAAGAGACATAAAAATCCTCTTCCCCAAGAACAGGGATGGGCAAGGCCAATCACTGATGAAAGCTTTTTTGATTACCGAATGTGGATTGCAGGGTCCTGGCTCTGTGCTGTTGTTTCAACCTGCACTAGACGAAAGCAGTGGGAGCCATTGTTTCAACCATGCCCTGGATGGGGGCAGAAGCTGTGGTAAAGATGCAGGGCTTCCTGAGGGCTGTGGGAGACAGTTAGAAAAAGGGCTGCATTTGCTGGGCAGGGCAAGAAAGCACAGCCTTGGGGAATGATCAAAGAGGCTTTGGGCATCCTTCCTGATCCCATTCCCAGGGCATTTTGGAGCCAGTCTGCACCCCCTTAGAAGGTCTTTGGCCCTGTTTTGGCTAGGAAATACTGACTGTGGAAAGTTCTCTCCAGGGTGACCCTCCTCCCAGAATTTTCCTTCCAGGGAAAAGCAGCTAGAGGCAATGAAAGGAGTGTAAAATATGATAGAGGCAAAACAAAAACAAATATAACAGATCCAGATTCCCAGAGAAGGAACAGAGGAAAGGAAGCTTTTTCCTAGAGATAAACAATTGCACAAAAAGTGAAATCTTAAAAATTATACTGCATATCCAGAGCAAGAATCAGATGAAGAAGAGCTGAAAAAATCTGATCAGTTAAACACAGGCTATTCTAAAGGTCTAGAAAAAGGTGGGCCAAGTGTCAGAGAAGAACCTTAACTGAAAGCCAATCAACAATAAAACCCTAGGCAAGAGAGAAAGATTAATCTTCAGAGTGAACTCATCAAGATTATCAAATGCCTAGACATCAGCAAAAAATTAAAAGTCATACTAAGAAACAGTAAGTCATGACCCAGTCAAGGGAACAAATTAAAAGTTCTGAGGAGACATAGAATATGGAACAACTAATCAAAGCTGTCCAAACAAATCACTTCAAGCAGATGAAGGAAAATAGGGGTAAACAGATAAAGATATGAAGAAGACAATGTGTGAACATAAAGAGGAATTTGAAAGTAAAAAAAAGATACATATCAAGAAATTATGGGGATGAAAGGCACAATAGAAGAAATTAAAAATACACTAGGGGCATACAACAGCAGATTTGAATAGGCAGAAGAAAGAATCAGCAAACTAGAAGAAGGGCAATTGAAATCTTACAGACAAAAAAAAAAAAACAACAACAGAGAAAAAATAGAAAAAAAAAATGACCAGGGTCTCAGGGATTTGAATGACAGCATGAAGTGCACAAACATACACATCATGGGTGTCCCACAAGGGGAAGAGAAGGGAAAAGGGGCATAAAGAAGATTTGAGGAAATAATGGCTGAAAATTTTCCAACTCTTTTGAAAGACATAAATATATGTCCAAGAAGTGCAATGTACTACAAACAGAATAAATCCTAAGAGATCTACTCTGGGACACATACTATTTAGAATGTCAAATGCCAAAGATAAAGAAGAATTCTGAAAGTAGCAAAAGAAAAGAGATTTATCACATACAAGGGATACAAAATAAGAGTGGCAATTTCACATAAGAAACCATGGAGGTGAGAAGGCAGTGGCACAATATATTTTAGGTACTGAAAGAGAAAAACTGCCAGCCAAATATTCTTTATCTGACAAAAGTATACTTCAAATATGAGGGAGAGTTTAAAAGTTTCACAGATAAACAGAAACTGAAAGAGAGCAACAAGAGACCTGCCCTACAAGAAATAGTAAAGGGAATTCTGCAGGCTGAAAGGAAAAGATAAAACAATGTGGCTTGGTGGAGTAGAGTGAAGAAATGAAGAGGTAACTAAAAAGATATGACATACAAAAAGCAAAGGATAAAATGGCTGAAGTACTACTTTAAGAGTAATAACACTGACTGTTAATGGATTAAACTCCCCAATCAAAGACACAGATTGGCAGAATGTATAAAAAAGCATGATCCAACTGTATTCTTGTTGATAAGACTCACCTAAGACCCAAAGATACAAATAGGTGGAATGTGAAAGGCTGGAAAAAGATATTCCATGCAAACTGAACCAGAAAAAGAGCTAGCACAGCTATACTAATATTGGACAAAATAAACTTTAAATGTGAACTGTTGTAAGAGACCAAGACGGACACTATATATTAATAAAAGGGGCAATCCAACAAGAAGAAATAATAATCATAAATATATATGCCCCTAACCATGATGCTCCAAAATACATGAGGCAAACAATGGCAAAACTGAAAGGAGAAATAGACATCTCTATAATCATAGTTGGAGATTGTAATACACAACTACCACTCTCATCAATAAATAGATCATCTAGCCAGAGAATCAATGAGGAAACAGAGAAGTTGAATAAAATGATACATGAACTACACCTAACAGATATACAGAACATTGCAAACCAAAACAGCAGCAAGTACATTTTTCTCAAATGTGCATGGATTGTTCTCCAGGATAGACCACATGTTGGGATACAAAACAAGTCTCAATAAATTTAAAATGATTGAAATTATACAAAGCATTTTCTCTGACCATAATGGAACGAAGCTGGAAATCAATATCACGTGGAGAAATGGAAACAATATGTGGGTCAAAGAAGAAGCTGCAAGGGAAATCAGTAAATTTATCAAACAAATGAAAGCAAAAACACAACATAACAAAATTCATGGGATTCAGTGATGGCAATGCTGAGAGGGAAATTTATAGCCCTATACATTTAAATTAAAAAAAGAAGAAAGAGCTAAAATCAAAGACCTAACTCTACACCTGGAGGAACTAAAAAAAGAACAGCAAACTAATCACAAAGCAAGCAGAAAGAAAGAAATAACAAAGGCTAGGGCAGAAATAAATGAAATTGGGAATAAAAAAAATAAAATTAACAAAATCAGAAGTTGGCTTTTTCACAAGATCAGTAAAATTGGCAAACCCTTAGCTAGAATGACAAAGGTAAAAAGAAAGAAAATGCAAATAACGAAAATCAGAAATGTGAGGGGGAACATTACTACTGATCTGACAGAAATAAAAAGGATCATAAGAGGATACTATGAACAACCTAATGCCAACAAACCAGACAACTTAGATGAAATAGACAAATTCTTAGAAACATAATGAACAACCTACACTGAGTCTAGAAGAAATAGAAGACCTCAACAAACCAATCGCAAATAAAGAGACTGAATCAGTCATCAAAAGCTCCCAACAGAGAAAAGCCCAGAACCATACATGGATTCACAGGTGAATTCTACCAATCACTGCAAGAAAAATCAATACCAACCTTGTCCAACACTTCCAAAAATTGAAGGAAAGGGAATACTGTCTAACTCATAACTCACTCTATGAGGCCAACATCGCCCTAATACCTAAGCCAGATAAAAATACTACAAGAAAATAAAATTACAGCCCAATTTCTCTTACATAGATAGATGCAAAAATTCTCAAAAAAAAATACTTGGAAATCAAATTCAACAGCACATTAAAAGAATTATTTACCATGATCAAGTAGGTTTTATCCCAAGTATGCAAGGGTGCTTCAAATCAATTAATGTAATAAACCACATTAAATAAAATGAAGGGGAAAAAAACCACATGATCATCTCAATTGACTCAGAAAAGGCATTTGACAAAATCCAGCATCCTTTTTTGATAAAAATACCTTGAAAAATAGGACTATGTTCCAGTTTGCTAATGCTGCCATTATGCAAAATACAGGAAATGGATTGGGATCTATAAAGGGGATTTATTAAGTTACAAATTTACAGTTCTGAGGCCATAAAAGTGTTTGAATTAAGGCATCAACAAGATGATACCTTCACTGAAGAATGGCTGATGGCGTCTGGAAGTCCTCTGTCAGCTGGGAAGGCATGTGGACGTGGCTGGCAGCTGTTGTTCCTTTGATCCAGGTTGCATTTCAAAACGGCTTTCTCCAAAATGTCTCTGGGTCTCTCTTAGCTCCTTCAGCTCCTGGGCATCTAAGCATTTACCTTCTCTGGAGCAAACTCTGGGCTAGCATCTCCAAATATCTCCAAGCAACTTCAAGTGTCAGCATCAGTGTCAGTTCTTAACAGCATCAGTGTCAGTTCTTAACTTGTCTCCAAAATGCCCCTCTCAGCTACTCTGAGCTCCTTCCATTTGTGAGCTCTTTTATAGGGCTCCAGTGATTATATCAAGACCCACTCTGAATGGGTGGGGTCAATATCTCCATGGAAATAATTTAATCAAACATTTCACCCACAGTTGAGTGAGTCACATCTCCATGGAAACAATCAAAAGATTCCAACCTAATCAACACTAATACGTCTGCCCTCACAAGACTGCATTAAAGAATATGGCTTTGGAGGGGACATAACATATCCAAACTGGCACAGAATACAAGGGCACTTCCTCAACACAATAAAGGGCATATATGAAAAACCCACTGCTAACGTCATACTCAATAGTGAAAGACTGAAGGCTTTTTCTCTAATTCTGAAACAAAACAAGGATGCCCACTGTAACCATTGTTATTCAACATTGTGCTAGAAGTTCTAGCTAGAGCAGTTACACAAGAAAAATAAAAATAAAAGACATCTAAATTGTACAGGAAAAAGTACAACTTTCACTATTTGCAGATAACATGATGTATAATAGAATGCCCTGAAAAATCTACAAGGGCACCTACAGCTAATAAATGAGTTCAAGAAAGTGACAGGATATAAGATCAACATGCAAAAATCAGTAGTGTCTCTATACACTAGTACTGAGCAGTCTGAGAGGGAAATCAAGAAAAAATTTCATTTACAAGAGCAACTAAAACAATCAAATAACTAGGAATAAATTTAACCAAGGATATAAAGGACCTGTACATAGAAAACAATGAAACATTGATAAAAGAAATCAAAGAAGACCTAAATAAATGGAAAGACACTCTCTGTTCATGGATTGGACTAAATATTGTTAAAATGTCAATTCTATCCAAACTGACTTACAGATTCATTGCAAACCCAATCAAAATTCTAACAGCCTACTTCGCAGAAATGGAAAAGCCAATTATTAAACGTATTTGGAATGGTTAGGGGCCCTGAATAACCAAAAACATCTTGAAAAAGAAGAATGAAATTGGAGGACTCACACTTCCTGACTTTAAAACTTATTGCAAAGCTACAGTGCTCAAAACAGCATGGTACTAGCTGACATAAGGATTTATAGATTGACCACTGTAATCGAATTGAGAGTTCAGAAACAGACCCTCACATGTATGGCTGATTGATTTTTAACAAGGTTGCCAAGTCCATTCAAATGGGATAGAATAGGCTGTTCAACAAATGATACTGGGAGAACTGTAAATTCATATGGAAAAGAATTAAAGAGGACTCCTATATCATACTACATACAAAATTTAACTCAAAATGGATCACAGACCTAAGTATAAGAACAAAGACTATAAAACTTGTAGGAGAAAATGTAGGGAAGTGTCTTCAAGATCTTGTGGTAGGCAATGGTTTCTTAGATTTTTACACCCAAAGCACAAGCAACGAAAGGAAAAAACAGATAAATAAGACCTCAAAATTTAAAACTTTGGACATCAAAGGACTTTGTCAGGAAAGTATGAAGACAAAATACTCATTGGAAGAAAATATTTGGAAACCACATATCCAATAAGGGTTTAATATCCAGAATATATAAAGAAATATTACAACTCAACAATAAAAGTTAAACAACCCACTTAAAAATGGGCAAAAGTAAAAGGAAATTCCTGAGATTGTTGAAATGTAATCCAGTAGCCTTGATCTTTCATAACGATTGTGTAATTATATAGCTTTTACCTTGTGACCATGTGATTGTAAAAACCTTGTGACTGACACCCCCCTTTATCCAGTGTATGGCTGGAAGAGTAATAAAATAAAGACATGCATGGGAAAAAATGGGCAAAAGACTTGAATAAACATTTTTCCAAAGAGGAAATACAAATGGTTAAAAAGCACATGAAAAGATGTTCAACATTGCTAGCTCTCAGGGAAATGCAAATCAAAACTACAATGAGAAATTTCACACCCCTTAAACTGGCCACTATTAAAAAAACAGAAAATTACAAGTGTTGGAGAGGATATGGAGAAATAGGTACACTCATTCACTGCTGGTGGGAATGTAAAATGATGCAGCCACTATGGAAGTCAGTTTGGCAGTTCCTCAGTAAGTTAAGAATAGAATTACCTGGTGATTGAACTTCTAGGTTTATACCCAAAAGAATTTAAAGCAGGGATGCAAGGAGGCATTTGTACACTGATGTTCATAGCAGTATTATTCACAATTGCCAAAAGATGGAAGCAACTCAAATGTCCATCAACCGAATGGATGAATAAAATATAGTACATACATACAATAGGATATTATTCAGCTGTAAGAATGAATGAAGTCCTGATGCATGTGACAACATGGATGAGCCTTGAGGATATTATATTGAGTGAAATAAGCCAGACACAAAAGGACAAATATTGTATGATTTCACTGTTATGAATTAATTATAATAAGCAAACTCATAGAGGTAGAATATAGAATGTAAGTTACAGGAGATAGACTGGGGTTAGTGAATGGGGAGTTGATGCTTAATTTGTACAGAATTTTTATTTAGGATGATGGTAAAGGTTTGGAAATGGATGGTGATGGTGGCACATTATTGTGAGTGTAATCAACAGCATGAACTATATAGGTGAATGTGGTTAAAATAGGAATCTTTAGGATGTATATTACTAGAAAAAAATTAAAGGATAAAACACAGGGCTACACAGTACTGTGAACCCTATTGTAGATGACAGACTATAGTACAAGAAGGTTATTTCTTGAGTTATAACATATGTGTGATGCAAATACAAGGTGGTAATACTAGGATGATATATGGGAAAAAATACATGTCATGTAAATAACTGACACTAAATAGAACTATTTTAATAATCTTTCATCAATTGTTACAAAGGTAACTATTTTAATAGTTTTTAAAAAGTACAATTATAAAAAATTGCTATCATCAATTATAACAAATATTCCACATCAATGCAAGGTGATGGTGGGGTGGTGTACAGGAATCCTGTATTTTGTGCGATTGCTTTGTAAATCCACAACTTCTCTAATAAATAAAAAGATAACTTCTAATAATTGTGAGAGAAGGAGGCAAAGAGAAAAGATGAAATATGATTAGAGTAGATCTGTTTCAGGTTAGCATTTATATAAATCTATTTTAGGATAGCATTTATAAATTAAAGATGGGGGCAGAACATTAAATTTAATAAGTACAAAGCAATGCACCCGGAAACAAAGAATAGCCAAGCAAAGTATGATTTAAATGGTACTGAATTAGCTGTAAAGATATCTTGATGTACTGTTGGAGGTGGCATGAAAATTGGCAGATCAGTGTGCCATGCCAGCAGAGAAGGCAGGAGTGGCTGACACGCAGGCCTATATTTTACAAAAACCCACTTGCTATTACTTTTAAAGGAAAAATCATATCACAGTTATGATGCTGCTTAACTTAGACTACCCTGAAAACAAGAGTTCACTGAGGAGAAGGGTCAGCATAAAACCTGCTCACCTCTGGTCTATGTACTTTGCTTTTTCAAATTATATTTTCCCATGGGCATTATGGTGTTTGCCATTTATTCATTCAACATGCTAGGCTCCTTAGGGAACACCAAGACGAATTAGGTCCCCTTCTCTTGGGGAGAGTCACAAAAGAAGCGAGCCCAATAACAAACTGAAAATTGCCACGGTCAGAAGAGTTTCTAGTGTGGGTATATCTTTAGATACTTCGTCTCAGTTAATGGGGCCAAGTTCAGTCTCGGACCACAGATCCCCACAATCCACGTCAGTACAGTAAAGGCATACAGGGAAAGATGGCTGATAGTAAAAGGAGAGGCCAACCCAACCAGGACAGTTTTATCCCGTAAAAAGACGATCAGAAGAACACAGAAGCAAGAAAGGTTAATGGAAAATTAATCCTGGTGACCTACTGGGGCAAGTCAAATTGTAGGACATGCATTTATCTAAAACAAAACGCAAAGAAAATTTAAAGCAACAACTTCAGATAAGGGGACAGAGATATGACTTTAATCAGAAGAATCTTCAGTATTCACATACTGACGTAAATGCTGACAATATAAAAGCCTTCTGATAATAAATCAGGTAATAAAGATGAACAATATTAATAATCCTATGTTACACCACAGAGGTTGGAAAGATTTTTCAAGTGACCAGGCCTCTTTCCTTCCTGGTTGTCTGCAGAGACCCTATGGGAGGTTCTTTGATTTGCTGCTTGAGTGTCCCCACCACAGGCCCTCTGTACCCCAGACATAACTGGGTAAAACAGCCAAAGGAGAATGATGTAAAGCTCTAATTAAGCTGGATCACTTCTCATACAGTGACAAACAACCTGCCTTTAGTCCAGTTTGCCATTAGCACTGCACTCACCACCCCTTTACAAACATCAACTTCAGGGAGCTGTTTGAACATATGTGAGCAGATGCAAGGTTTTGCTTGCATAGTTTGAACTGAATATTGCCCTTTCCCATTCCAAGCCATTCTAATCGACTGCACTTGGAGAAGGTCTCTGCACGGTACTACCCTGGTTAACAATCAATAAATGTGAAGGTCTCATGATAAACACAGCCCTTGAACTGTCAATCTTTTAAGACTATTTCTGCTTTAAAAGTTGTCCTTGTTATTATAATAGCTATACCAGGACCAGTGGTAAGGTCAAGGCCTTCGAATATCTGAAAAAGCCTAAATAAATAAGGCTATATGTTAATTAAGGTACAAGACTGTACAACATTGATCGCAGTGCCGTACAATCATTCAAAAGCAGTTTGGGGTTAACCCATCTAGGATGTACCATTTTTAAGTATAAGAAAAACTTCTTCCAAATTTACGAGTCTCAGTAAGTCAGATAGAGATTTTCTCAGCAAATCTGTTGTTCTGCACACTATAAAGTATGCCCAGATATTTTCATAGAATAAACCTCAACTTTATTTTCTAGAAGATATTTTAAAGCCTTGTTACTCAAAGGGTGGTCCACGGACCAGCAGTAGCAGCTCAACTGGGAGCTGAAATGCCAAACCTGAGCGTCAACCCAGATCTCCTTAACAGAATCTGCATTATAACAAGATCTTCAGGTGATTCCCAAGCACATTAAAGACTGGGAAGCATAGTCTTAAACTGCTTTATGCATCAAACCTGCAATTACTTGGGATAGTAAGAAACAGGTTGCCTGAAACCTGTGTCCAGGAGCTAGTGAACTACCATTCCTTTGTTGTGGTTGCATGAATCTCCTACTAAACTCTACCCCAGAAGCCCCCTACTGCTGGCTAAGTCAACTTTTCTTTCCCAGAACACAAAGACTAATCGTAAACTGATATCTGAAAGCATACCAGATTCGAGAAGTATTTAGTCTTACATTCAAAAGCCCAGCATCATAGGCCACTCATTCCTTCCATTAAACAGTTATTGAACACTTATGTAAGTGCTCAGTAATAACCAACATTGTGCAAAGATCCCAAAGTCTACTGGAAGAATAAAAAAATTACAACTTGTAGGAGAGCTCCAATAGAGAAAGGTCAGCACAGAAAGCCAGGGGGTGGAAAGAGGGATATTGGCACACCCTTAGTGATACTGATTAAAAGCAGTGGGTTCTCTGTCCGACGCATTCAAATGACCAATTCCTGAGACACTGGGTATCAAAGACAGAAAGAGTTTATTACTGTGCATGAAGCAGGAGATCAGATGGCCTATTGGGCCTAAAAATCTTCCTGAATTGCTGTAAGTCTGATAGTTTCATAGGACCAAAAGACAGACAGGTTTTACAATAATGAGCAGAATGGCTCAAGATGATGAGATTAGAGATGATCTAATTATTGAGCATGTGTAGACTGATTGCATGCTTAGTCACAGAATGTATTTAAGAAAATGGTGGCCTTAATGTGATGATGAGTGTGATTTTTAGTATTACAACGAGGTATAGATCACTTCAAGGTTAAAGTTTAAGCTACTGTGCTGGTCAGGCAGGCCAATTTTGGTTAGATCCAGCTCTGTCTAGCAAGATAGTTTTGGAATTGGGATGAGTTAATTCTGGGCTGACTCAAGGTCCTTTGTTAATAAACATTAGGGGCTGTCTTTAGTGATCATAAGACTCTCTAAAGTTGAAAAACAGGATAAGGGGGTACAAGTGGGGGTCAGTCCCAAGGTTTTCACAATCACAAGATAAACATTATACAGTTACACAATCATTATCAGAGATCAAGGCAGCTGGATTACAGTTCAGTAATTTTAGGTACTTCCTTTTGGCTATTCTAATATACTAGAAAGTAAAAAGGAAGTATCTATATAATGATTCAGTAATCATAATCATTTGTTAAATCCTAACTTCTCAGTTACATTAGAAAATACCTGACTCAGACCTGGAATATTGGAAAGGATTCCTAAGCTGAGCTCTGGAAAAAGAGGATGAAGGATTTTTCCAGAAGGAATCTGCCTAGAGGCACAGCAGTGTTAGGTTCTAGATAGTAACCAGACAGCAATAAAAGTCAATTACCTCAATTGGAAAAAATATTGGCTTGTGATTTCATACAGAGTTTTTCCAACTGCCTTGGATATCTGTATGCCAGAGCTATCAATATGGCGGCCCTCGGGAGTGTTTTTCCCTTCCCACTGTCCTACCTGTATACAAGGAGGATTCACCACCATGAAACACAAAAAGCACTGACTCAGAAGTCTGCTGAACAAGGCAAAGGGGCAGAACTGTGGCTCTGCATTTGTTATTTGATCACACAGAGTGCCAGTGAAACTGCGACTGGCCAGCCAGGGTCCATAAAGAGAATTGCATTCAAGTTAATACAAAAGTCAGGAAAATGGCTTGGGCAAGGGATGCTGGCTATTTGCCAGGGACACTGCTGGGAGCAATTGATGGCTCACAGCGTGACCAAAGTGTATACTCCCCTCTCTGTAACCTCTTTCTTTTTCCTGCATTTAAATAGTTCTCATCCTCTGTCCTCTCCCCTCACTTACTCTTGTGATTTTGCTTACTCGCTTTCCTTATCCCAGACTAGTGCCCTCCCATCTCTAATTCAGCTCTCTTCTTTTCCCTTTCAATATGCCTCTTTCTTTTGTGTTGTTCCCACTCTCCTTTTGGGAGAAGAAGGAGATAAGGAAAAGAAGGAAGAACAATACCTTTCTACCTTCTTTCCTTAATCTCTTCTCTCTTTTCTTCATCAGTATCCCCACTTTTCCATTCCCCTCTTCTATGCTCTCTTTCCTTCCCCAGAGTCAAAACTTCCTTATCAGCACAGAGCCAGTTCTCCCAAGCACAGAGAAGAGAAATGACAGGAAAATTGCTGGACTTTTCTATTCTTCCATTGTAATACCTGGAGTTCTCAGATTCTCCTAACCTGCTGTCAGGTCAACAGTTGAGAGAGGAGTGAAAATTCTTTTTAATGTAATAACATAGCATTTTCTTAGCATTGTAGAACAATTCTGGAGTATTGAGCTGCTGTGCTGAAAGGGTACAAATATGTAAAATATACCAGGCGAAAGAGTTTTATCTCTCCCTCGTTTTCCCTAAGTGTATTCTCCCCAACACACCATGAATCTAAGCCTTTGTTTAGTTTTACCCCTCTTTGTGTAGATACCAAAAACCCTCCTGGAATGACTGAAAGGAATCTCACTACCAACAGAAGCCAGATGAATGAAATAGTCAGGGTTTAAGGAGTGCTTTTCCACAAAGACAGGATGACGCACACAAAAAGGCTCTTTTATCGCCCCATCAGGAAGCCTTACAAGCTACAGCTTAATAAGTACATGAAGATTATTGTAATATAGAAAACGTCTGATAGCACTTCCTACATGAAATGTACTTAAGTAGAATTTCACAGAGTACACTGTGATATGGCAATCTCACACATAATATTTGAATTGCAGAAAAGCAATTTGGTTTTTGTATTAGTTAGGGTTCTCTAGGGAAACAGAATCAATGAGAGATATCTATGAATATAAGATTTATAAAAGTGACTCATGCAACTGTGGGGATGCACGAGTCCAAATTCCACAGGGCAGTCAGCAAACTGGCAACTCCAATGAAGATGTTCGATGAACTCTTCAGGAAATGAACTGGCAACTTCGACAAACTCCTCAGGAAACGCTTTGCTGGTCAGCTGAAGAAGAAGTGAAGGTCTTCTATCTGTCTCGCTTAAAAGCCTTCAGCTGATTGATTGGATTAAATCCAGCCAATTGCATTCTCTCATTGTGGAAGACACGCCCTTCATTGAGTCATCAGTCACAGCTGCAGTCAATTGACTGATGATTTAATAAACCAGCCTTCTGGTTTATTAACCAGCCACAAATGTCCTGGCAGCAATGGTTAGGCCAGTGCTTGCCTGACCAGACAGCTGGGTACCATCACCTGGCCAAGTTGACACATGAACCTAACCATCACAGTTTTCTTGAGGTATTTCTCTTTTTTATTTCCAAGCCCTGTGAACCATCACCAAAACTCCACAGGCAAATCTGGTTTTGCCACCCTCTTATCCCAGGCCCAAGATACTGCCTGCCATCTGCTATATGTTCCCTCAATATTTTCTGAATGAGTGAATGAGTTAATTAATCAAACAATCATTACAAGCCTAAGACTCAACAGAATTAAACACTTGGAGGAAAATAGTATCACACAGTGATGCATTTGAAAAATTCCCCTAGTTTTTTAGCATTGTCACCGAGTCATAAGGTCACCTAGCCACAAGGGCTTGGTGGTTCCTTACCTACCTATTCAAGAAGTAAAATGGGAAGAGAGGGAATGCTTTGAGCAGTGACACTGAGCAATGAGATGTGACAAGTGACTTTCTAATGGCAAATGAGAAACTAGAAAAACTCTAAAAAGCAGACAAAAGTTCTCAAAAGAAAAAACAAAACAAAACAAAACAAAATACAACAGTAGCCTGGGATAAGTTAGTTGATCCTTCCTTTTGATCCCAGGACAAACCTTAACCTTGACGGTCTCATTGCAACAATGTGCTTCTGAAGTGGTTTCTGAGTCAGTTGGGAGAAAGAGGACCCAATCACAAGCCACCATTATTTCCTAAGCAAGTCAAGGGAGCCCAAGATTGGGCTCACCCTACAGACTGGGAAAGGGATGAGAATGCTATCTCAGATAAGGGCTGGAGGAGACACAACTAGTTGAGCTGTGGCTGGACAGATGCCTCAGTAGTGGTCCTGAGAATCCCCATCTCACTGGATTCACCGCAGAACTCAGGGACCAGGTCAGCAGTTCTCCAAAACAGGACAGCAAGTCACTCCGTATCAACAGACAGTCGAGTTTGAGAGCGGGCTTGGCAGCTATGGTAGCTTGTCACAAATTGGTCTGAATTTCTTAATAAAATTTTTATATGTATTTCATTACATATAATCAACAGTGTTTCAGAAATTGGAATTCACTTTCTTCATGCTCAAAAACTATGAAAGGTTCTTTTTATGCCCCATTAGCATCACTGAATTGAGATTGTCACCCCTCCAGGGAAAAACTCAGAAAAACTTCATAGGTCCCAGAGTTGACCTGGTTTTAACAAATGCCCTGCATTCACAGCTGAAAAGAAGAATTTGACTCTTTGAAGAAGAAACTTTCAAGGCTCCAAGACACGTCTTTAATTTAAAGCTGACAGGGTAAAGTATCTAAATAACTCATCAGTGGGAAAAAAATAAATTTTGAAGCAATCTCTAGATATTACTTATATAGTACATCTGTATATCATGAGACATAATTTGTTACCATTCTACAAACAGGGTTTTCGTATAATAAAGAATTTGAGAAAAGCATTTTTTAGCCTTTTTTCCCTAAAATGTTCATTTTGAGTTTTCCAGCAATATAGTTTTCTAGCTATATAAAAACCAGAGCTCTATGGTTTCAGTCTTGTCTGTACATCATTATAAATAATTTCCAGAAAGAATAAATAGTTGTATTTGCCACCTGCATTCACTACCCCAAGTTCTACAGCCAGGTTTTCACAGTGGGGCATTGAGGATGGCAAAGAGTAGGGGGAAAAAAAGTTCATTACTTTCCAATCCAGCTCTGAATGCAGTTTTCCCCTGGGATTCACGTGACACAGCTTTTCCAGCTCAATTCCCTGTGCAGTTTCACCAGCATCTCTGGATTCCTTCTATTCCCATCTTAATAACTTACTGCTTCTGGGAAGAATAAAAACTCACTTCCTTCCACAACATGTGTGCATAAATGTATGTTCCAAGTTAGAACTCAAGATCAAACCATCCAACAGCACACATAAAACAAGGTCTACAGAATGACAATAGATTGGTGAAGGAAGACCCCTTTGTCACAGCTTCTACCACAGCCCTGGGGAACCCACTTCTCAGCCCCTAGATCCAGTCAAACACCCCATTAAACAGAGAAATTAAACAGAGGGAAGCCAACAGCGGGCCCAGTAAGTGCCTCTGTAAGAGAACACCACATATTTTCATAGTTTACCAGGATAAAGCAATTACAGCTTCAGTCGTTCATGAATAAAGCCTCTTTAACATTTTAATGAGAACATTAAACACAGCTTCACTTGGGTTGGCCTCCCTAGAAAGTCTGTTAGCCTTACAGAATGTTTCTTTAAAAACCAGCAATGAACTTGCAGATCTCTCTGTGCCCCACAGGGCATGACTGGGCCTCAAACACTGGCTGCATTGCCTCTCTCCCAACTAGCCCATATTTTTTGATAAAATACAGATTAGAGAGAGGAGGCATCTGAAGAAAGACTTTCCTCTCTCCACTATTTGTGTGCTTGTGTATGTTCACTCATTCTTTCTCTGACTTGTCTCCTAATTCACTTTTTATATTGTACACAGCTTTGACTCACAATGTGAAATCATACTTCTATGCTACTTTCCCTTAATCATTTCCTACTGCCTTTGGTCTCTGCTGCAACGTGACTGCTTCCCAGCAAGGCTACCAAACTATCGTTCGCCTGGAGACCCATTAAATTCAGCAGACAACCAGCAGAGCTTCAGAAGCCAAAGGTGAACAAGAAACAATTCCCAGACCTCAGCGACTTAACATGAATCTCTGCCTCTATCTCTGAACAAAATCTAGAGCAGAGTGAATGAAACAGTTTGTCACCCTGTGGACCCAGAAGGAGAGAAGAGTAAAGATAAAGAGAACTAACAGTCAGGTCACTCATGCATTCAATTTTCAGACATTCACTGAGCACCTATTATGTGCCAGGAACTTTCTAGTTCTGAGGGCAGGGGTAGAGCTAGGAATGAGGCAGACAAGATTCCCCACTCCCATGCAACCTGAGTTCTAACAGGAGAGACAGGCAACAAACAGACTACAAAACATCAGAGAGTAATAAGTGCTATGAAGAAAACACAACAGGGTGATGTGGAAGAGAGACTCTAAACAGGGTGGTTGGAAAAATCCAGGCAGAGCAGAAAGTGATGATAAAACCCTGAAGGTAAGAAAGAGTGGGGTGTGTTGAGGAGCTGAATGAAGTGCAGCTTGACCAGAGTATAGCGAACAAGGCAGGAGTGGAATGACATCAGGTAAGTCAGGCTAGTCACAGCTAGAAGTTTGAATTTCATTCTAGATGCAGGAGGGAGACACTGAACAGTTTTAAGCAAGGCTCTTCAAGATGGGCTTCACATTTTTGAAAGCTCACTCAGGCTACTGTGATTGTTGGCAGGCAATCACGGGGAAGAGGGTGTTGGTCTGGTCTAGAGTGGTAGCAGTAGAGCGGCAGAAGTGGATGGATTTGGAAGACGTTTTGAAAGAAAGGATGACAGAACAGGACTGGCCTTGGGGGATGAGAGAGAAAGAGGAATCAAAGATGATTTCTGAATGAGAGGAGGTACCATTTACTGAGATGGGGAAATTGCTTCTGGGGCTCACAATGAAGACCACCCCAGGCCCCATGTTGCAGATCTAAGGCCGTGGTGAGGGTTCAACTCCACCAAGAGAACTTGAGCTATCTTGGGTTTGCTTGATCTCTGCCTTAATGTGAATAGCAGTTATGCACAGACACATGCACACATATGTATATATGTATACAATATTTTAATACATAGTTTATGCAACTCAAATCAAATTTAAAATCATTTTCCATCAATCCTTCAAGGATCATTGTTGGTGGGTGGTGGTGGTATCCCTATTTACTTTCAAGGAAGCTGAGGGCAGATAAGTGAAGAGTCTTTCTGAAGGTCACACAGCCAAGTTCTCAGCAGAGTCGAAATGAGGAGCCAGATTTCCTTCCAGGGGATGACCCCATACATCGCTCACCTCTTGTATCTCACGCAACATGTCTGGGGAGCACCAGCGAGCACACATTTGTGGACAGGGTACAGGGGCGGGACACTGCTGCCACCTTCCCTTTGTCACTTTCCTTTGGCTCATCCAGTCAAGGAAGCTATTTAAATAACCTCTAAAATAGTGGTTGACAAAACTAAGATAAATCAATAAACACCAAAGCAAAACCAAGAAATTAAATATTAGCATGCAACGTGACACAGATTTTTAAACAGACATTTTAACTATGAACAAGGACTCTTCTGCCAAGCTCTTCAGAAACCACTCCTACTCCTATCAGGATGGAGGTCCCTGATAAATGTAAGAAGCAAGTGTGCCTGTGACTCATTTGGCTAAACGGCACCCCTCTGTACAACCTCATCTGGACTTACTCACCTATTCTTTAGGTTTCTCAAAAAACACCAAGAGCACAGAACAAATTTCAGGAAAACGGTAAACATAAACACTAGAAATAACGAGTTCAGAGGTCTGGTCTTTGTCAGATTATTTAATTATATGTTTTTTTTTAATTACTCCAAAAAAAAATAAAAATAAGAATAAAAATACAAGTAAAGAAGAACACCCAAAACATCCCATCTCCCCCTATTTTTCATTTAATTTTTGTTCCCATTTTTCTACTCATCTGTCCATACACTGGATAAAGGGAGTGTGAGCTACAAGGTTTTCACAATCACACGGTCACACTGTGTAAGTTACATAGTTATACAATCGTCTTCAAGAATCAAGGCTACTGGGTTGCAGTTCAACAGTTTCAGGAATTTCCTTCTAACTATTCCAATACACTAAAACTAAAAAAGGATATCTATATAGCACATAAGAATGACCTCCAGAATGACCTCTCGTCTCCACTTGAAGTCTCTCAGTCACTGAAACTTTATTTTGTTTCATTTCTCTTCCCCCTTTTGGTCAAGAAGACTTTCTCAATCCCACGATGCTGGGTCCAGATTCATCCCCAGGAGTCATATCCTGCATTGCCAGGGAGATTTACACCCCTGGGAGTCATGTGCCATATGGGGGGGGGGGGGAAGGCAGTGTGTCACATTATTTAAAGGAGTAAAATTCAACCAGACAACAATCACAATAACAATTCAGATCATATTTTAAAAACGCAAACATTCAGGGCAAGACCGGGAAGGCTGGACCCACCATTGAGTCTGCATACTACCTGTGCAAGTTTTAAAAATAGGCTTTCGTTTTCCTTTGCCAGGCTCCCCCTCAGCAGCTGCTAGGATTCCCACCTCACAATATTCTGAAGTCTGAAAGAGAAACAGTGAGGGGGTGTCTGCCGCTGTACTTGTCCCTGTGAGTCATGCATTCTCTGTTCCTACTGATTGCAGGTTATTTGTTTTCTTGTTGATTTTGAGACTTCCTGTCTGCCGCTGTCCTCTAATAACATTTTTCCAAAGGACCCCTATATGTAAAGCTCAGGCCCACTAACAAACAACACATGATTGCACACGGGCAGTTAGAACTGGACGGAGAGCACCCCAGAAGGGGACTCGGGAGGAAAGGAGTTTGAGATGCTTGGTCAGCTGCACCCTGTCCTGAGGATTTAGAATTCACTTTTCAGGGCTCAATCCATGGTAATTGTGTGTCTTAAGATGCATATACCTACATGGTCACTCTTTCCTGCCACTGAGCTTACCAAATGCTTTCACAAAGGTACACGAGCGAGATGCTCTCAGCACACCTGGAAAGGACAGCTGACACTTGACCTGCTGTCAGACACGTGCCCTTGGACGGGCCCACAGGTCCCACCACAGTTCCATATACACCAGGGTACTCCGTCCAGTCCTCAATCCCTCCACAGTCTGCCTGTAGAACCCTTTTCACTGCTTGGACAGCATCATGATTAAAATTTCTCACATGATTAAAATTTTCATTCTGTGGGTGGTGGTTGAAAATTATAAAAAGAGTTCAGAAAGCACAGATGGAGAGGGTAAAGGCAAACAGGGAATAATTGATAGGGGTCTTGTATCAGAGTCTGCTTCTTCCTAGAAGTACCTGGGTCGGGATCAAAATGGACCGGGGGAGCCCTGGAGAGCAGACAGGGGCACAGAAGTAGAAGTGAGCAGAAGGAAGCAGTGGATCAGAAACCAGGAAGGCACTCCAGGTGGTGGGTCTCTGACACACAAGGAGACTTCTTAGAGGCAATTCCAGAGGCAGGAAGCAGAGGGCTGTAGGATGCCCTTGGTGAAGATCCCTGGAAATGGTGAGGAACTGAGTCGTCAAAAATAAGGCAAATGCAGACACTCTTCTCCATTTACTGGTAAAGCCACCTCTCTATAGAGCTCTATCTTCTTCCTTCACATCTTGAGCCCAATGTCAAACGTTTATCCTCACGTGACAACCAGTATGGCGACCTGCCAATTATCGTAGTGATGATACAATGAAGATATTTACAAAATTACACTCTAAAACTCCCTTTAGCAAGCATTTTTCATACCTGTTATGTCAATCAATTCTCAGAACAACTATGTGACATAAGCATTACTATTATTAAACCCAGGCTCAAAGAGGTTTAGGACCTGCACAATGCCACAAAAGGGAGAGAATCTGAATTCAAATCCAGATCTTCTGACTGGAGATCCTGTATCTTCTACAATAACCGGTTGGTTCATTTCTTGTTTTCTACTCTATATACTGCATATTTCATTAATTTATACTTCATTAATTTCATAATTGGTGAGGCAATAAAATATTGTCATTTAATACCCCATTTTCTAGGAAACCTGGGAGATGCTAGAATAAATGCTATGCATTATATATCCACACAGAGGGCTAGATGGGAAAGCTACCACCCTGTAGTGGAAAGAAAAGAAAGTTTGCCTTTGTTTAGTCATCAGGACCAGCATCACCAATTTAGAACAAATATGCCATTAAAAAAATGGATTTGCTAACAACAAATGATTTAACTCTGGTTGTAGGGTGTTCTAGTTTGCTAATGCTGCCGGAAGGCAAAACACCAGAGATGGATTGGCTTTTATAAAAGGGGTTTTTTTTGGTTACACAGTTACAGTCTTAAGGCCGTAAGGTATCCAAGGTAACACATCAACAATCGGGTACCTTCACTGGAGGATGGCCAATGTTGTCCGGAAAACCTCTGTTAGCTGGGAAGGCACGTGTAGCTGGCGTCTGCTCCAAAATTCTGGTTTAAAATGGCTTTCTCCTAGGACGTTCCTCTCTAGGCTGCAGTTCCTCAAAAATGTCATTCTTAGTTGCACTTGGGATATTTGTCCTCTCTCAGCTTCTTTGGAGCAAGAGTCTGCTTTCAACGGCCATCTTCAAACTGTCTCTCTTCTGCAGCTCCTGTGTTTTCTTCAAAGTGTCCCTCTTGGCTGTAGCTCCTCTTCAAAACATGACTCACAGCTGCACTGAGTTCCCTCTGCCCATCAGCTCATTTATATGGCTCCACTGATCAAGGCCCACCCTAAATGGGCAGGCCAACACCTCCATGGAAATTATCCAGAGTCATCAACCACAGTTGGGTGGGGCACATTCCATGGAAACACTCAAAGAATTATAATCTAATTAACACTGATAGGTCTGCCCCACCTCCATGGAAATTATCCAGAGTCATCAACCACTGTTGGGTGGGGCACATTCCATGGAAACACTCAAAGAATTACAATCTAATTAACACTGATAGGTCTGCCAAAACAAGATTACATCAAAGATAATGGTATTTGGGGGGACATAATATATTCAAACCAGCACATAGGGCTAATCAATGTTTTAAAAATTTCACAAGAAATCCCTCAAATATAAAAGGTATGTTCTTAAGTCTTAAGTTAAGACTTAAGTTATCAGTCTGTAAGATACCATAAAAATCAACCATCTCATAGGGTTCTGTCAAGTAGCTTTATAATTTATTATATTATCAATTCTGACCTACTTCTCATTATAAAGTGTGGCATAAAGTTAGCTTTCAAATATTTGTTGAATGGATGGATGGATGCATAAATGAATGAATCCATGTGTTTGTGAAGCTACATTTTATGCCATTCGGGAGTTAAATACCACTGGTATCAGGCGCAGTGAACCAAACCTGGGCTTTGGAATCACATGGATACAAGTCCAAATCCTGATAACTGTGAGCTACGCCATCTTGGGAAAATGATTTTATGCCTTTGATTTCTCTGTTTCCTAATGAGCAAAAGGAGGATACCGCTGAGTATCATGCAGGCTTGTTGTAAGGATCAAAGAAAGCAACAGACCTGGCATGCAGCCGAGGCTACGGAAGTTGAGGCAACTTATTTTCTCTCTCTCTGTCTCTCTGGATCCCACACTTAGCATGACCCCTTACATAACACCAGCCTTACTAATGGAGCTTCAGTAAACAAAACCCTGTTGGAAAGTTAATTGCTAAACATCAAATTTATTTACAGTGAAGGTCAATTTCCCATCCACTAAAGTCAAACTTATCTATTCATGGTCTACAAGTAAGTCGTTATGCATAGCAGGTATTCAATAAATTGTGATTTTTAAATAAATCTCTTAGAAAACTGAAGCTGACTCCATGCACCGATTTTCTTCATGTTTGAAATCTTTTCAAAATGTATTACACACTTAACCACTTCACTAAAAGAACAGGTTGAAAGAACTCTAACCTTTTCTTGACTCAAGGGTTATAACATGAACTCAAACTTAGCACTGGAATGAGAAGTAATAATTCCTTGGGAGCTTCTGAAATCAGGGGATTGCTTACACTAAATGCTCCCAGCTAGATCATTCCTTTCATTTCCTCCTTTCATTTCTTCTTACAGTCCAGCTGGAAGGCAGGAGACACTGGATTCAAACAAGTCCATGTCCTGCTCATCTTCAAAGAGTTTACCAGGAATAACTCCCAGACATTTCTCATACACTGCCTCAGGACACCGAAGAAGGGTAAGAGCTTCCAGGGGAGCCCGGGCTTTCCAGCTGCTCTATCCTTTCTGTCTTGCACACAATAGGGATTCAATAAGTATTTGCGAATTGAATGAAGAGAGTAAACAGTTTGTGACTTTCGTTATTATTGCTTTCTACTTGGAAACTTTTTTCTTACTCATTTTGGGCTGCATTTTGTTTCATCGGCAAAATAAGGGTGTTGGGTTACCTTAGCCCTAAGAATCTTTCCGTCACTAATCTTTTATGATTCTATACTTTCGGGCACATAGATATGTTTTAGATGATGGAGTTGCTGCAGCAGCTCTGACCACCAGATAAGCAAAATATTGGGGAGGGGCCAGGATTAAATAATTCACCCCCCATCCTCTACTATGGACAACCTATCAAGAATTTGTACTTTAGCAACAAATATAAAAAGAAACAGCTCCCTTATTTCTTTCTAATGTCATATATAGGAGTAGAAATACTAACCTTGGAGTGTAAACATATTGGTCAAATATCCATAATAAGTGGAAATCCTAGTATATCGCAATACCACCAGTCAACTATGTTCAGGCAAATAAAACCTCAAAGGAAATTTTTTTCTAATGACTAAGTCAAGTGTTTTCATTGGCCCTCTATTTCTAGCTATTTCTTCAGACACCACTTGGTTCATATATATTAACTGATAAGCTGCATTTGTTTAAATAATACTACAGTTTTGCTCTTTGCATAGAAGTTCACTTCGACTTCCTTAAACAATAGTTTAATTCTCTTTTAAAACTGAAACTTCTAAATTAAAAGAGTTCATCAGTTTCACACAGAAAGGAAAGTAGATGCTCTCAAATAACAAAGTCAAATATTTGTCAACAAGCATGTGTGGGAAGACATAAGGAGCCAACTTCTCCCGTGGAGGCTGGAGGCAAGGGAAGACGTGGACAGCCTTCCCTTCCAGGTGGGGTGGTGTTCCTTTAATTCAATCCTACGTGAATTCCACATATACTTTCCTCAAGCACTGTGCCAAATTCTAAAGGAGATACTAGAATCAATAAAATTCATAATCTCTGCCTTGGAGAAGGTGCTAAGGGCAGTGACATTGGAAAATGACTGCCTAGGATTGATTCCCAACTTCACCATAATTACCTATAAAACTTGGGCTAGTTACTTAATCTTTCCAATTCAGTTTTTTTTAATCTCCATTACATGATGATAATGGCCCCTACATCATAATGTTGTTATGAGGATTAAATAACTTACTACTTGTGCTGGTGTAGATGTATTATGTCCCCCAAATGCTATTATCTTTGATGCAATCTTGTGTGGGCAGACGTATTAGTGTTGATTAGATTGTAATTCTTTGATTGAGTGTTTCCACGGAGATGCGACCCACCCAACTATAAGTGATAACTCTGATCAGACAATTTCCATGGAGGTGTGGCCCCGCCCATTCAGCATGGATCTTGATTAGTTTACTGGAGCACTATATAAGCTCAGACAGAAGAAGCAAGCTTGCTACAGCCAAGAGGGACACTTTGAAGAATGCACAGGAGCTGAGAGAGGAGCTGTAGTTTACAAAGACATTTTGCAGACAGCCTTTGAAAGCAGACTTTTGCTCCGGAGAAGCTAAGAGAGGACAAACACCCCAAGAGCAACTGAGAGCGACATTTTGGAGAGAAGCTTCAGCCTAAAGAAGAACGTCCTGGGAGAAAGCCATTTTGAAACCAGAACTCTGGAGCAGACGCCAGCCATGTGCCTTCCAAGCTAAAAGAGGTTTTCCTGATGCCAATGGCCATCCTCCAGTGAAGGTATTCAACTGTTGATGCGTTACCTTGGACACTTTATGGCCTTAAGACTGTAACCGTGTAAGCAAATAAACCCCCTTTTATAAAAGCCAATCCATTTTTGGTATTTTGCAAAAAGGCAGCATTAGCAAACCAGAACAGATTTTGGTACCAGAAATGGGGTGTTGCAAATACCAAACATGTTGGAATGGCTTTTTAAATGGATAAAGGGAAGATTCTGGAAGAGTTGTGAGGAGCTTGATAGAAAAGGCCTAAATTGCTTTGAAGAGACTGTTGGTAGAAACATGGACTCTAAAGATACTTCTGATGAGGCCTTAAACAGAAATGATGAATGTGTTGTTGCAAACTGGAAGGAAGGTGGCCCTTATTTTAAAGTGGCAGAGAATTTGGCAAAATTGAGTCCTGGTGCTGGATGGAAGGCAGAATTTGAAAGTGATGACCTGGAATATTTAGCTGATAAGATCTCCAAGCAAAATACAGAAGTAGCAGCCTGGCTTCTACTTGAAGCTTATAGTAAAATGCAACAGGACAGAGATAAGCTGAGAAACGAACTCTTGGGTACAAAGAAACTAGAAACTGATAGTTTGGAAAATTCTTGGCTTCCAAAAAGTGAGACCCCAGAAGCTACAGCCCAACATGAGGAATTAACCAAACATGGAACCCAACCACCATTTCAGTACAAATCAAGATTGGAGATGGAGTTATCCAGGAAGGATTTATGGAAACTCCTGTTGTCTGCTGGTTTCAACCCCTGTGTACTTCAGGCCAAGCCAAAAAGATCTTTGCAAGATCTATTTAGCCGGAACTATGGCCAGTCTAGACTGAAGGGGAGAGAGGAACAAATTGAAGGAAAAATGTCTTCAAAGACAGAGCCATGGAGAGTGAGGTCTGGAGTCAAGAAGTCTTGGGCAGGGAGAATGGAGCGGCCCACACACGTGGAAAGGGTGAGTTTGCCCTGGAGGTCGAGGGCAGGCATTCCGCCTCGATGCTCAGTAAGCATGTTGACACCCCAGGCCGCAGAGAAGGTGGAGCACATTCCCTGGGGATTGGGGAGAGCCTGGCCACCACGCCACTGTTCAGAGAGGGTAGAGCCTTTGCCCCTGAGAGGCAGAGTCTGGGTGGCACCCCAATGTTTGAGGATGGTGGGGCCAAAAAGGTAGTCTCCCCAATGTGTGGATATGTTGGAGCACTCACCCCAGTGTTTGAAGAGTAAAGGGATATTGCATAAGCCTTTGGAAAATGTGGGACTGCCGCTCTCTCAAGCCTCGAGGATAAAACGTTGTTCGGTAAATGACTCTCAGACTTTGAAATCTAATGGAATTTGCCCTGCAGGTTTTAGAAACTGTTTTGGTCCTGTTAACACTGTTTTGCTTTCAGTTTCTCCTTACGGAAATGGGAATGTTTATCCTATGACTGTCTCTCCTTTGTATATTGGCAGTACATAACTTGTTCTGAGTTTCACAGGTCCACAGCTAGAGGGGAATTATGCCTTAGGACAAACCACGCCTGTAACTGATTTAATGGGATCTTGTACTTAACTATTGTTACTAAATGATTTAAGTTTTTGTGATATCGTGATGTAATGAATGTATTTTGTATATGGAAAGATCATGTCATTTTGGGGTCCTGGGGGTGGAATGTACTGGTTTGGATGTATTATGTCCCCAAAAATGCCTTTATCTTTGATGCGATCTTGTATGGGCAGACGTATTAGTGTTGATTAGATTGTAATTCTTTGATTGAGTGTTTCCATGGAGATGAGACCCACCCAACTATAGGTGATAACTCTGATTAATTTCCATGGAGGTGTGGCCCCACCCATTCAGCATGGACCTCAATTAGTTTACTAGGGCACTATATAATCTCAGACAGAAGGAGCAAGCTTGCTACAGCCAAGAGAACACACAGGAGCTAAGACAGGAACTGTAGTTTACAGAGACATTTTGGAGACTGCCTTTGAAAGCAGCCTTTTGCTCCAGAGAAGCTAAGAGAGGACAAACACCCCAAGAGCAACTGAGAGTGACATTTTGGAGAGAAGCTGCAGCCTAGAGAGGAACGTCCTGGGAGAAAGCCATTTTGAAACCACAACTCCAGAGCAGATGCCAGCCATATGCCTTCCCAGCTAACAGAGGTTTTCCGGACACCATCGGCCATCCTCCAGTGAAGGCACCAGATTGTTGATGCCTTACTTGGACACTTTATGGCCTTAAGACTGTAACTGTGTAACCAAATAAACCCCCTTTTATAAAAGTCAATCCGTTTCTGGTATTTTGCAAAAAGGCAGCATTAGCAAACCGGAACACTACTTCTAAACCATTTAAAACAGTTCCTGACACATAGTAAACCCCCAGCATGAATGTCATCATCATGATTATCATCATCCTCAACATTATGAGCAGACAATCCATGAATTTAAAGAATCCTAAAGCTTATAACATATCCTGGACATGAAAACATGAAAGGCCTAAAAAAGAAAAAAAATTGGAAAATTATTTTTCCAACAGGTTTCATCATTATTCTTGCACCCAACTACATCTATTCCTAAAACAGAGATATAGATGTGATGAGTGGGGGTGTGGAGAAAGATGTAAAGAAACAAAGAAACATGAAAGGAAGGAGAGAAAAGGGGAAATAAAGAGAAGAATACATTAGGGGCATCTCTGAGTTATCTGAATCCACTAGAAAGGGCCATGATGAACGGAAGAAGGAGAAAGAAGAGGAAATTTGTGGCAGTCTCACCTTGACTCTTTTCCTTCCCTCCTGAGAAAATCATTCTTCAAGCATTGAGTTCCCACACTTATCTTTCCTGAACAATGTCTGTGCTTTTCTTTCCATTGTTTATACTTTTGTTTTACAGAATATTAGATATAGAAAGGACCTTAAAAGTCATCTAATCCAATTCCCTTGTATTATATATGAGAAGAACTAAGGGCTATTGAGACAAAGTCATTTGCCCTGGGTTGAACAGCTCTACAATGGTCCAAATAAAATTCAAACTGGATTCCCTGAGCTGCCTCCAACCCCCCGGGTTTGTGCTGTCTCCCTTAAGACAACAAAATGAGCACACCAACCCAAACGGAATCTGGCTAGCCCTTATTCCATTCGGCAGATTTATAAATCTTTCTCTTGGAAAAAAAAAAAATCTCAAGAAACAGTTTTAAATGAATTAACCAGAATCTTACTATTTTTAATTCAATAAACATGTTTCATTAGGTTGTTTTATGCTTGGGTAGGTCCTGCCTCACCAATAACAGGACAATCAGAGTGCAATTAAACAGATAGTCCCACTTGGGCCATAACATATACACTTAGTCAAGAGGCACTTAATCAAAACAAAATTTACACCCATCCTTGTTGTCATTCATCTGGCCTGTGCTTAGGAGAAGGAAATATCAAATATTACAATAAGGCTCTCCCAATATAGACACTTCAAATCATTTATCAGCCTAAAAGAGGAACAATTTTCTTGCCACTGCTCCATACACCATTTCAAAACCATCCATAAAGGCAGCCTAGCTGCTGTATTCAGGAAGCTTTCATATCCATCCCCTGAATACCCTCAGTATGCTTTGCCCAAACCAGGTCTAAGGCGCTAAATGTTCATCAACTCTTACAGCCTTCAATTCCACAATGGAAGTCCAAGCCTCTCAAACCAGAGTCCCTGCCAACTAATTTTATGAGACCATATTTGCTAAGATTATTTTTGTATCAGCAAATTAATAATCAAGCTCACTATCTCAAGTCGTCTCTTGAATCATGAGTTTGTATCTAAAGCTTCATACTGGTTCATTAGAAAAAAAGTATTTTAACCAAAATTAGTCCCCTGTAAAAGCCCCCTTCTACATCTCTTTAATGTATTTAAAAATAGACACTTAAGAATGCTGTTTTTGCTGTTGTTGCTATATCTCAGATCCTGAGTATAAAATCTGTATCTCTGACTCAACCAAACATTCAAAAAACAAAAAAAGCGCTTGGTTTGCTTACACATTACCCCTTTGCCTTTTCATAGTGTCAGGATGGCATCTTTCTCATTTGCTTCACTTTGTGGGATTAAATAGATATGAATTCACTGTGATTAAGGGGAAGATTTTGGCAGTCTTCTCACTGTTGTTTAGACTCTAGGAACATTTGAATCTGGGCCACTGACAATAATGCAGTTCCCTTGTTGGTAAAATAGGTGTTTACTTTTAGTGGACTAGACGCCTAATGCTAGTCTATTAGAACCAGGATTGGTATTATTTACATGGGCCTATACTTGATTACTCCCAGGTGTTGGCTGTTGTTTTTCTCTTTTGATTTATTTTTATTTCACAACAGATGCAGGCTGGCCATCACAGGTGGTGGAAATGGTGCTTGCCATTCTCACTCATATGAAATTCAATAATAGGAAAAGCAGAACTCAACATGACAAAACGCAATTGCAAACACCAAACACTTGAGCCTCAAGAAGAGTTGAGCAAAGATTTTGAAGTTTTTAAGGAAGAAAAAATGTTGCTGTGTCCTTCTACTCTGCATGCTAGCTAGCAGTGGCTGTCAAAAAAAAAAAAAAAAAAAAAAAAAGAAACACCACAAATATAACAGGAGCTGAGATCCTGGGGGAGCCAATTAGATTTAAGCTGCTTTCAAAATTCTGTTACAAAAAAAAAAAAGAATTAGAAAAAAACTTGGCACTTGAAATGACATCTTACGTGTTCTGCTTCAGGCCTGTGGCATACTTACTACTCATATAATAGCTAGTTCTCATGCTCATAAAATAAACCTCAGGTTTTTAATAGAATAGAATATAATCATTACCTAGTAAAACAAACTTAGCTTCGGAGGGACAATGTGGCATATCTCATCTAATTGGTACCCCATCGTTCATCTTTCTCAGCCCAAACATGACAAATTAGGCCAAGGTCAATGGCAGATAGCTCTGCAGAGAAATTCTCTGGCTAAAAAACCTATGGCTGGCTGCTGTGAACTACTTTGAGGCTCTTGCTTTCATCTAGTAAATTCTGGGGGAGGAGGGAACCTGCAAGGCCAGATTTTTCAGACATCCTCCCTGCTGACCACAACCACCACAAAAGCCCCCTGTGATCACCTATGGCAGGAGAGGCTGAGGCTGGGAGAGCAGAGGGGTGCCCAGAAGGGGATGGCAGTGTCTCCTCTTTACAGAAGTAGGTCTGGATTTCAGCTCATGGTGGGGACAGAGGACCTGTTGTCCCCTAACGCATACGTCTCTCCAGAGTTCTCCACACTAATACAGTGACCAATTGTGCATCAGGTATAACTTTTCTTCACTAGATGCAAAGCACTTGTGCCAAAGAAAGGCAAACCAGGCAAAAATAAAAGACAACACGATTTAAAAATATACCAACTCTAGTTGGGTTTCTGGTATGGTTTTTCCTGGGATGAAGTAGTCACAGACCCATCCCCAAAGATGATATTGTCCAAGCAACCAGACTCTACCCCTCAGGCTCCCATTCTCTCATTCACCTTCTCTTTAACATGGCATCAAAGTAACTGGGTCCAAGAAGCCAACAAACAGGTAAAAGGAAATGTCCCCTCTTGAAAACATTCCAGGGTTACTGGGCAATGACATGCTTGGGCCCTGCCATGTAGTTGAGTGCTTTGCCTGCATCACCTTGACCAGGTAGAAGTGGCAGGAATTCAAGTCTACAAATACGTTAGGCACCCACTCTGTATCAACCACTGGGCCAGATGTCATGAAGGACACTAAGGGAAGAGAACTCCTATTCTGCCTCCACAGAGACCACCCTCTAAGCTAATGAAGACATATGTGCCTGTGCAGAAAGCAACTCTGTCTGTCAAAATCTGATCTTTTCCAAGGCCCACCTGAAATGTCACCTCCTCTGTGTGGTTGTCTCGGTGCCTTATTCAGAAACAACATCCCGGATGCTGCCTGAGCTCCTCTGCCCTTTTCTGTCTTGTATGGTAGCCGTTTAAGTAATTGTCTTATGGCCCTGTTGCTCTTTGAGCAACACTATTTTGATGAATGGAAAGAGCTATGTTGTCAGTAAATGTCAAGTTCTGGACTCTGGGATAGAGTCAGGTATCTCAGTTATTGAGAAGCCAGCGTGGTCAGGTAGGTAGGGCTTCACGCAGGTAGATTTGACGGAACCACCAGAATTGAATGTCACAGGTAAGGAAGAAGAACATGCCTAATTTAAGAAAGGGGATAAGCAAAATTCTAAGGATCCAAGTTGTCTCCTATGAGAGACAGTCAACAATCAAGTAGGTTCTGATGACCTTCAGAGTGTCATGAAGGACAACTGAAAGCCCTTCGAAGATAGCACGATGAGCCCCATGACAGCACCCCTAAACCACACTTGGGATGCTAATGACTGGGGCATAATTATAGCTTTCTTTTAGAGATCCTAGAACTCCTCTGAGGACCATCTACTTCCAGAAAAGAGGTAATCTTCAAAATAAACTGAAATCCCATGTTTTCATGTCATCACACTGAATGAGATAACCTCTGTGGAGAGAAGGAAAAATCAAGAGCTAAATTAAGCCAATGCTCCTTTCTGCACAGTAGAGACAGCCAATTGCAGACAGCAACAAGCTATTCTTTCTATGGATTTTTTGGAACAATATTTTCCCTAGATAATTAGAAAATGGGAATGCACATACTGTACTCAACTAAGTCAAAAATTTCATGACCATAGCAAAACACATCAATACAAATATCTAAGCTTTGCAATAGTTTTCAAAGAAATAGTATTTAGAATCTAAATAATATATTTTAGAAATTACCATTCTTCAAGCATTTACTTTCTGACCTCATCATGTAAATCATGCTGATCTCCCTCAATTCCCCAGGATCCCCAAATTCCCCCAGATCCCCAAGGACATTCTCTACAGTATTTGCTTTAAACACAACTTGGTGCCAAAGAGTCTGCCTCAGTTTCAAGTTCACTCAGATGAGACTTTCCCACACTGAGTCTCTTCATGTTTCCCTACATCCAGATCTAGCCAATCTGCATCTTCTGCAAAAAAAGGTTCACTTCCCAGTAATTGCAGCGTGCCTCTGGCATAGTTTCTCTCTATTCCCTTGGGTAGGTCACTGCCAGGAAAGCAGAGGAGAGGAGGAGCTTTTGGATGTTAATGAGGTCTCTGTGCAGGACTCACAGCTAATGGTGATGAGCTGAGTACGGCGTCTCCTTGGGGAGCCCAGGTGAGCACCAGTGGACTCTAGGGCACAGCTGAGTCATTTGGGCACCCTGCTGTTAGCCGAAAGCAGGTATTCCAGCATCTGAGCAGTGACCTGTTAATGGCTTACATGATGAAGAAATGAGGGAGTGTACTTGGCAACTTAAACCTAAACTATGTAGTTCAAAGGGAAAACGGGGAGGAGAGGCATTAAATGGTGACCGATTTTTTTTAAGGTATTGGTGGTAAGATAAAAGCTAATGATTTATGGACGTCTGTATCCTTGGGTTGTTTCCATCTTTCCGGACGTTTAGACAACTGTGAGCGCAACAACTTTGAGCTCAGCCGGTGCTGCCTCCCAGGCAGTCTGGGGAATGAGAGAGTGGCTAGGCTGCTGGGAGGCATACCTATTACTTATAAGATTAGCCCTCTTCAGGAATCAAAGAAACCTGCCTCGAT